>NC_064640.1:546564550-547814550 GCF_023864345.2 Schistocerca serialis cubense | reverse complement strand
CATATGTTTTGAAAACATAAAACTAGAAGTTTAACTCTTCTATTAACTTTTCTTAAGAAATTTCACTAAATAAATGAAATAAATATAATCTTTAAACCAACAAAGAAAATAAATAAATTTAAAGATAATGGCAAAAAACTTTTTCAAGCTAAGTACATTAACTTATCATAACGAAAACGTGGTAATGTCCCACGAACTCAAATAAAAAATAACAGCAAGCTTAATAAAAAATATAAAAGAATAAAAGTCACCATCTAAAAAAATTAAAGCTAATAATATTCTTATAAAAACAATTCTAGTATACTCAGCTAAAAAAATTAAAGTAAAACCACCTGCACCATATTCAATATTAAAACCTGAAACTAACTCAGATTCACCTTCGGCAAAGTCAAAAGGAGAACGGTTAGTCTCAGCTAAACGAGAAGCAAAACAAGCTAAAGCTAAAGGAAAAGAAATAATAATAAATCAACAATAAAGCTGATAATTTATAAAATCAAACATGTTATAACAACCAATTAAAATAATTAAAGATAATAAAATTAAAGCCAAACTAACTTCGTACGAAATTGTTTGAGCAACACAACGAAGAGAACCTAGTAAAGAATAATTTGAATTAGAAGACCAACCAGCAATTATAACAGTATAAACACCTAATCTAGTAGAGCATAAAAAAACAAAAATCCATAAGAAAAAGAACACATATAAGTTAAGTAAGGGAAAATCAGTCCAACAGACAAGGAAATTATTAAATTAAAAACACGAGAAAAGTAATAAAGTAAAAAATTAGATATAATAGGAATTGGCTGCTCCTTACAAATTAACTTGATAGCTTCACTAAAGGGTTGAGGAATTCCAACAAAACCTACCTTATTTGGACCCTTTCGAATTTGAATGTAACCTAAAACTTTATGCTCTAATAAAATTAGAAAAGCAACACTAATTAAAACACAAATAACTAATAAAAGAAAATTCAAAATAAACATAAATAAATCATAAAGTATCAATACTATTTGTAGAAAAAATCTACATAAATGAATTCTAAATTCAACAGAGTAATCTGTCAAAATTGTAATTTAATTAGTATTAATCAATAAAATAAAAAATATTTCAACCTTATGGACCTTTCATACTAATATGAATTAATAATCTTAGGATAGAAACCGACCTGGCTCGCACTAGTCTGAACTCAGATCATGTAAGAATTTAAAGGTCGAACAGACCTAAGTACTGGGCTACCGCACCCAAAATTTTTCTTAATCCAACATCGAGGTCGCAATCTGCTTTGTCGATATGAGCTCTCAAAAACGATTACGCTGTTATCCCTAAGGTAACTTAATCTTATGATCATAAATTATGGATCAAAACATCAAACATAAATAAATGATAAAAATAATGAAGAGTTTATTTATTCTTCATGTCACCCCAACAAAACATCATCATTAAATATAGAAGGACAAACAAAAAACTATATAAAAATAAAATGTTAAGCTCTATAGGGTCTTCTCAACCCAAAGGAAAAATTTAAGCCTTTTGACTCAAAAGTTAAATTCAAAAATTTATTAAGAGACAGTTGACTTCTCGTCAAGCCATTCATTCCAGCTACTAATTAAGAGACTAATGATTATGCTACATTTGCAAGGTGAAAATACCGCGGCTCTTTAAAAATCTGCTCAGTGAGCAGGCCTGACCTCAAAGTATTTTCAAGAGGACTTGTTTTTGATAAACAGGGGGAAATCAATTTTGCCTAGTTCCTTATAATAAATTCACAAGGTAAAAATTATATACAAATAAATATACTAATTCTATCGTTATTACAAAAATTTTACAATTAAATTTATAATCTTAATAAAAAACCTAAAATAATTATAAAACCAAAAATAAAAATAATGAACTAAAATATAATCTTAGAGATAGCTGGTTTAAAGCTTACTATTATATTATATAAAACAAATTATAGGTTATTAACTTCAAAGCTTAACCCTTAAAGAAAAAAAAAGTTAATATTTATACCTAAAAAATTAAATAAAAACAATTAATTTCAAAAAATTAAATTTTATCTTAAGAAACTAGATATTTTGGGAAACGATTAACATCTCATTTCTATAAATAATTTAACAATAATTATGATACATTAACTATAAGTTATTCATAAATCAACCCAAATCAAGACAAATAAAGTAAATACTAAAATTTTGATAAACCCTGATACAAAAGTTTTAAAGTTTATAATAATATTTCATAAAACAATTACATTACCAATAAACTATAATCTAAAAAGTCAATTCTACAAAACATACTAAGACAAAATTCGACAAAATTATTTTTATTAAATAATTAAACAAGCAAAAAATAAATATAATAAAATAAATAATCAAGATATCCTGATTTGCACAGAAAAATTTTCAGTGTAAATGAAACACTTTACTAATAAGTTATATCTTGAAACTCTTCCTAGATACACTTTCCAGTACATCTACTATGTTACGACTTATCTCATCTAAATTGAAGCTAAATTACAATAATAAAATAGAATAATCAATAATGAGAGCGACAGGCGATGTGTACACACCTCAGAGCCAATATCAGTTAAATTAAATAAATTAAATTACTATCAAATACACCTTCATTAATAGTATTTCACCATCAAATCCGTTATAAACAAAAATCTATTGTAACCCACCTCCTCTTAACTATAAGCTGCACCTTGACCTGAAATATTTTATAATTATAAATCTTGAGAATTATAACTCTAAAAAGATTCTCTGATAACAGAGATATACAAACAAATAAATTAAGTAGAGTAAATCGTGTATTATCAATCACGGGGTAGGTTCCTCTGAATGGAATGAAATACCGCCAAATTCTTTGGGTTTAAAGACGTTAACTAATAGTACCCTGGTAAATATGATTAAGATTTAAAATAATAGGGTATCTAATCCTAGTTTATTATTCAAATTTCACAGATTCATAAAAAGAGCTATAAATAAATTTTAACATTTCACCTTACAAATTTATATTTTAACCCTAAAAATATAAACAACTGTTTTAACCAATAATATTCACTTGTATCAATCGTATAACCGCGGCTGCTGGCACGAATTATCGCGATACTAAATCAATTGCTAAATCCAAAATCACTTGATAATTAAATCAAATTACTGCAAAATAGAACATTTAGTTTAACAAAACTTACATATAATACAAAGAAAAAGTGAATAAAAAGCAAGAATAAAACTTTTGGTAACAAAATAAGAAATTTAAAAATTTATATATATAAGAAAAAATAAAAGATTTAAATATTTAAAGAAAAAAAAGAAAAAACCACAAAAAATGACAATAAAGGAACACACCCTCAAATGACCACAACAACTTCTCTATTATATATAAATAAAGATTAATATGGAACATGTATACCAATAAATGTATTATGATCTTCCTTTTTTAATCTTTCTTTTCATCATTTAATAATTATAAAATAACATTTTAGGTTTTTACATTTAATTAAATGTAATATATTAATATAAATTATTTATTATATATAATATATATTCAAATTATACTAACCGAGATTAATTAATTTGAAATTACCAAAATAATACATAAACAAATTTAAAAAAAAGATTTTAATTGATATATTAAATATAAATGAAGTGCCTCACTAAAGGGTTACCTTGATAGGGTAAATCAAGTAAATAAAATTACCTTCATTAAAAACTACATAAGACAGAATTAAACTACCTCCTTTAGTATCAAAAACTAACGTGCATCATACACCTTAATGTAAAAAGGTAAGCTAAACAAGCTAATGGGTTCATACACCATTTATAGAGGTATCAATCCTCTCCTTTTTAATGACCAACAACTCTACAAAACTTCTCTTCCTATCAACATTAATGATAGGAACGATCCTGTCCATTTCATCAAACTCCTGATTTGGGGTTTGAATAGGACTTGAGATCAACTTACTTTCATTTATTCCACTCCTAACAAGAAATACAAATATTATAATAAATGAATCATCAATTAAATATTTTATTGTCCAAGCAATAGCATCGACAATACTATTATTTTCAATTTTGCTGATTCAAATAAAGTATCCAATAGGATGAGAAACAGAATTAATTCCATCAATAATAATTAGATCTAGATTATTATTAAAGATTGGGGCTGCACCCTTTCATTTCTGATTTCCAGAAGTATAGGAGCTTCAAGATGAAATAACTGTTTAACACTAATAACATGGCAAAAAATTGCCCCAATAATGGTATTATCATATTGTATTCAACTAAGAACTTTCTTTTGAACAATTATCATTCTAAGAATTATTATTGGGGCAATAGGTGGTTTTAATCAAACATCTCTATGACAACTTCTAGCATATTCCTCAATTAGACATTTAGGGTGAATAATCAGATCCCTAACAGTTAGAGAAAACATTTGAGAACTATACTTTATTATTTACTCACTATTAACATTAATTATGGTCTTATTATTTAAGCAAATAAATCTAGCTTTTATTAACCAAATTTATTCAGCCAGAAATATAAAAACTGAAATTAAATTCATAATATTTTTATCTCTTTTATCCCTAGGTGGTTTACCACCATTCCTTGGATTTCTACCAAAATGAATTGTAATACAATCATTGATAGAAAATAACATAACAACTATTATGACAATTATGGTTGTATTAACTACAATTACACTTTATTATTATATACATATTAGATTCTCACCCCTAATTATGTCATACACAGAAAATTCATGATCTATAAAAATAAAGTCTCAAAAATCAAAAATTATTCTTCCTATAACAGTAATAATTTCAACAATAGGACTAATCTCAACAACAACCTTAATCTCATTATACTAAGGACTTAAGTTAACCAAACTAATAACCTTCAAAGTTATAATTAAAAGAATAATCTTTTAGGCCTTAGTAAAATTTTACACCTTAGAATTGCAGTCTAGAATCATAATTAAATATAAGGCCTAAAGCATGGTAAGAGAGAAACATCTCATAAGTAGATTTACAGTCTACCACCTTAAATTCAGCCATCTTACCGCAAAAATGATTATTATCAACAAACCATAAGGATATTGGTACTTTATACTTCTTATTTGGAGCATGAGTAGGAATAGTAGGAACATCAATAAGAATACTTATTGGTGCTGAACTTGGTCAACCAGGATCTCTAATTGGAGATGACCAAAGTTATAATGTCATTATTACATCCCACACATTTGTAATAATTTTTTTTATAGTAATACCTATTATAATTGGTGGATTTGGTAATTGACTCGTACCATTAATAATTGGTGCACCAGATATAGCGTTCCCACGAATAAATAATATAAGTTTTTGATTACTACTGCCTTCACTAACCCTTCTTCTTACATCTTCTATAGTAGACAACAGTGCTGGTACAGGATGAACAGTTTACCCTCCTCTTGCAGGAGCTATCGCACATGGGGGGGGGGGCATCTGTAGACCTAGCTATTTTTTCACTTCACTTAGCAAGTGTATCATCTATTCTTGGTGCAGTAAACTTCATTACAACAGCAATTAATATACGATCAGAAAGTATAACTATAGATCAAACACCTTTATTTGTCTGATCTGTAGCTATTACAGCCCTTCTCCTCCTTTTATCGCTTCCAGTATTAGCAGGGGCTATTACTATACTATTAACAGATCGAAATTTAAATACATCATTCTTTGACCCTGCAGGAGGGGGTGACCCAATTCTATATCAACAACTATTCTGATTCTTTGAACACCCAGAAGTTTACATTTTAATTCTGCCAGGATTTGGAATTATTTCTCACATTGTATGTCAAGAAAGAGGAAAAATTTAACCATATGGAACATTAGGTATAATTTATGCTATATTATCAATTGGACTAATAGGATTTATTGTATGAGAACATCACATATTCTCAGTAGGAATAGATGTTGACACACGAGCATACTTTACATCAGCAACAATAATTATTGCTGTACCTACAGGAATTAAGGTATTCAGATGATTAGCTACACTATATGGAACTAAATTCAAATTCAATCCACCGCTATTATGAGCTTTAGGATTTATTTTTCTATTCACAATTGGTGGATTAACAGGATTAGTATTAGCAAATTCGTCACTTGACATCGTATTACATGATACATATTATGTAGTAGCTCACTTCCATTATGTGTTATCCATAGGAGCAGTATTCGCAATCATGGGAGGTGTTATTCAATGATACCCATTATTTACAGGATTAACTATAAATAATACATGATTAAAAATCCAATTTACAATTATTTTATTGGAGTAAACTTAACATTCTTCCCTCAACACTTCCTAGGACTAGCAGGAATACCACGACGATATTCAGACTATCCAGATGCATATACATCATGAAATGTAGTATCAAGAATTGGGTCTACAATTTCTATTGTGGGAATCATTATATTCATTGTAATTATATGAGAAAGAATGGTTACAAACCAGGCAATCATATTTAGAGCTAATATAAGATCAACAGAATGACTACAAAATAATCCACCTGCAGAAGACAGTAACTCAGAACTACCATTAATTTCTAGATTCTAATATGGCACATTAGTGCAGTAGATTTAAGCTCTACAAATAAAGGTTTGACCTTTTATTAGAAAAATTCATTAATGGCAACATGATCAAATTTATCCTTTCAAGATGGACCTTCACCATTAATGGAGCAACTATCATTCTTCCATGATCATACTATGGTCGTATAATTATTAATTACAGTAATTGTAGGTTATGCCCTAAGTTACATATTATTCATTGCCTATACAAACCGAAACATACTTCACGGACATTTAATTGAAACAATCTGAACAGCACTACCAGCAATTACACTAATTTTTATTGCACTCCCATCATTACAACTACTATATTTACTTGATGATTCAGTAGACGCAATAATCACAATTAAAACAATTGGACGACAATGATACTGAAGATATGAATATTCTGACTTTATAGATGTGGAATTCGACACTTATATAACAACAGAACAAGACCTAGAAAACGACGGATTTCGACTTCTAGATGTAGATAACCGAACAATTCTACCAATAAATACGGAAGTACGAGTATTAACAAGAGCATCAGACATTCTACACTCATGAGCAGTACCTGCATTAGGGGTTAAAATTGACGCAACGCCGGGCCGACTAAACCAAGGAACATTTACAATTAACCGACCTGGACTGTTCTTTGGACAATGCTCAGAAACTTGTGGAACAAACCACAGATTCATACCAATTGTAATTGAAAGAACTTCAGTAAACTTATTTATCAAGTGATTATCTAAGATAATCTAAGGAGTTAGTTAAAATATATAACATTAGAGTGTCAATCTAAAATAACCAAATAATTAGTACACCTTGAAATACATCAGATGACTGAAAGTAAGTAATGGTCTCTTAATCCAAAAAAAATAGTAAATTAACGACTACTTCTCATAGGGAAATTTAATCCAAATCCCTCAAATATCCCCTCTCATAGCCGGCCGAAGTGGCCGTGCGGTTAAAGGCGCTGCAGTCTGGAACCGCAAGAACGCTACGGTCGCAGGTTCGAATCCTGCCTCGGGCATGGATGTTTGTGATGTCCTTAGGTTAGTTAGGTTTAACTAGTTCTAAGTTCTAGGGGACTAATGACCTCGGCAATTGAGTCCCATAGTGCTCAGAGCCATTTGAACCATTTTTTATCCCCTCTCATATGAATCTCCCTATTTACTATATTTTCGACTACATTAATTATATTTAATCAAATAAACTTTTTCTCATTTAAACCAAATCTTATTAAAAGAGCAGAAAAAAGAACAATCGATATAAAGAACTTGAATTGAAAATGATAACAAACTTATTTTCAACATTTGATCCATCAACTAATATCTTCAATTTATCATTAAATTGAACTAGAACATTCTTAGGATTATTATTAATCCCATCAATATTTTGACTTACACCATCACGAATTAATATTATTTGAAATAAACTAAACTTAACCTTACACAATGAATTTAAAACACTACTAGGACCAAAATCATTTAATGGAACAACATTCATCTTCATTTCAATCTTTATTATAATACTATTTAATAATTTCATAGGATTATTCCCCTACATCTTTACTAGAACAAGACATTTAGCATTAACATTTGCAATCGCTCTACCTATATGATTAAGATTTATATTTTTTTTTAATGAATTAATCATACCAATCACATATTTACACACCTTTTCCCCCACAGAACACCACCAGCATTAATGTTATTTATAGTATTAATTGAAACAATTAGAAATGTCATTCGACCAGGTACACTAGCAGTACGACTAGCAGCTAATATAATTGCAGGACACTTACTATTAACATTACTAGGAAATACAGGACCATCTATAGCAATAAACTTAATTTCACTATTAATTATTGGACAAATACTTCTGTTAATTCTAGAATCAGCAGTAGCAATAATTCAAGCCTATGTTTTCTCAATTTTAAGAACTTTATATTCTAGAGAAGTATACTAAACTTATGTTAACAACTCACTCAAACCACACATTCCACTTAGTAGATTACAGACCTTGACCATTAACAGGAGCGATTGGAGCAATCGTTCTAGGTTCAGGATTAGCAAAATGATTTCACCTATTTAACATTAACTTATTTATAATCGGATTTGGAATTACCCTAATAACTATAATCCAAAGATGACGAGATGTAGTACGAGAAGGAACATACCAAGGACTACATACGGGATTTGTATCAATTGGATTATGATGAGGAATAATTTTATTTATTGCATCAGAAGTACTATTCTTTGTTTCATGTTTCTGAGCATTTTTTAGAAGAAGACTAGCACCCCCTATTGAACTAGGGATATTATGACCCCCAATAGGAATTCAACCTTTTAATCCTATACAAATTCCATTACTTAATACAGCTATCCTTTTAGCATCAGGAGTAACAGTAACATGAGCACATCATAGTTTAATAGAATCTAATCATACTCAAGCATTACAAGGACTATTCTTCACAGTACTACTAGGACTATACTTCACTATACTTCAAGCACACGAATATTGAGAAGCACCCTTCACCATTGCAGACGCAGTTAATGGATCAACATTCTTTGTTGCAACAGGATTCCATGGTCTTCATGTAATTATCGGAACAATTTTTTTATCAACATGTCTACTTCGACATTCAATAAACCAATTCTCACCAAGACACCACTTTGGATTTGAAGCAGCAGCATGATACTGACACTTTGTAGACGTAGTATGATTATTCTTATACATTTCTATTTATTGATGAGGTAGATAATCGTATTTCTAGTATAAATAGTACATTTCACTTCCAATCAAAAAGCTTGATATAAATCAAGAAAAACAATCCTAATTTTATCTACAAGAATTTTTATTAGGTTTATTATTCCAATAATTGTTATAATCCTTGCAACAACATTATCAAAAAATTAATTAATGACCGAGAAAAAAGATCACCATTTGAGTGTGGATTTGACCCAAAAAGATCAGCACCAATACCATTCTCACTTCGATTCTTCTTAATTGCAGTAATTTTCTTAATTTTTGATGTAGAAATCGCACTAATCCTCCCTATTGTAATTATTTTTAAAACTTGAGACATTATAATCTGAACAGTATCAACAATATTTTTTATTATAGTATTATTAGGTGGACTATACCATGAATGAAATCAAGGAGCCTTACAATGAGCAGAATAAAGGGTTGTAGTTAAACATAACATTTGGGTTGCATTCAAAAAGTATTGATATAATCAATCAACCTTAAATAGAATAAGAAGCGACGTATTGCAGTGAGTTTCGACCTGGTAGGTTGGTAAATAAAATACCCTTATTCTTATTAATTGAAGCCAAAAAGAGGCGCATTACTGTTAATAATATAATTGAACTATAAAGTTCCAATTAAGGAAATGTAAAGCCAATATGAAAGCTGCTAACTTTTTATATTAGCGCTTAAACTCCGTTAACATTTCTAAAATTTATATAGTTTAAATAAAACATTACATTTGCACTGTAAAAATAATATATGTATATTTATAAATACCTAAAAGTAAAAATACTTCCTTAACATCTTCAGTGTCATGCTCTAATTATAAGCTATTTAAGTAAACGAAAAATAATACCACCAAAATAAATATTCAAAAAATAAAAGTTAATAGATAAATCTTAAAATTAGAATCATATCAACCTTGTATATAACTAATTAAATAAATGAATAGTCTATACCAACCTTGACCACCAAATAATTCACCTCAACCATAATCAAACGATTTAGATGAATAATAACCCAATTTTAGAGGGAAATATCTAATAAACTTAGTCGAAATAAAAGGTATAAACCACATAGAACCAGCAAATCTGACAAAAGAAAGTATACTTAAAGAAAATAAATTTTGAGAAACATCGAAATTAGAAATAAGATTACCCAAATAAGCACCCAAAACAACTACAGTAATAGTTAAAAACTTTAAATAATAAGGCAAGGCAATCACATGAGGAACAGGAAAAATTAACCAAGACAAAAGACTACCACCAAAAACAGCAACAAACAATAAACCAATTATACCAAAAGAAATATAATAACCCTTATCATCAAAAGAAAATCTAGAATATAAATTATTTTCACCAGATATTGAATAATAAAAAAGACGAAAAGAATAAGAAGCAGTTAAACCAGTAGAAAAGAAATAAAGAAAAAAAATCAAACAATTAATTCATCTTAAACAAACCATTTCAAGAATTAAATCCTTTGAATAAAAACCTGCTAAAAATGGTATACAACACAAAGACAAACTAGAAACATTAAAACAAACTGTAGTTAAAGGCATAAAATTAACAATTGAACCTATAAAACGAATATCCTGAGAATCCTGTAAATTATGAATTATTGAACCTGCACACATAAACAATAAAGCCTTAAATAAAGCATGAGCTAATAAATGAAAAAATGCAAGTTTTGATAACCCATAGCCAAAATTCTTATTATTAAACCAAGTTGTCTCAAAGTAGAAAGAGCAATAATTTTCTTCAAATCAAATTAAAAATTTGCTCCCAAACCAGCCATAAACATAGTTATACAACCAATTAAAAGTAAGAATCAACCACAATTACAAGTATCTAATATTGGTCTGAAACGAATTAACAAATAAACCCCAGCAGTAACAAGAGTAGAAGAATGAACCAAAGCAGAAACAGGAGTAGGGGCAGCCATAGCAGCAGAAAGTCAAGAAGAAAAGGGAATTTGAGCTCTTGTAGTTATAGCTGCTAAAGCATTTAATATAGTAATAAGCTTTATTTCAAAAGAATTAGAAATAAAATCATAATAATAAATATAATTTCAACCACCAAAATTCAATATTCAAGCAATAGAAATTAAAATAGCTGTAAGTTTACTACTTTAATTTGGTATGATGAAAGCGGTACTGACTGACAATAAAACCGGCTTAAAAGCTGTGAGCTGTCTGGGGAGAAGTTAACCGTGCATTACTGCGCAGCTGTTTCACCAGGTAACTAGTCTAGGTTTACCACATTACCAATCAGACTAACATTGATTATAATCTTTTACAGTCATACAACAACCGGTAATATATCTATATATAAAAAGAAGAATTTAAATAAAAAGAAAGAAATCAGTTTATATTTGGAAATTTATTTTAAGATTGTTCATTGAAATATCAGCATATTATACGTGAGTTATAACTGAGCTGGTGCCTTGTTTAAGGATTGTAAAAATGTGAGATTTTAATCTTATGGAACACATCAAATATGGAGCCAAGATTGGGAGACTGCATACAACCCTGCATTCACATAACAACACCCAAAGAACGTTGAAACATAAGCAAGAAGAAATTAACCACAACCAACAGATTCAGTTTTCACCCAAAGAAATTACGTTCGTAACACAATCCTGTCCGTCATGTAATTACCACACACTGGTATACTAAATTCATATTAACTCTTTGTGAAATCTTCCCAAAAAGAATAGCTGAAGGCTACTTTGATGATTACACCACATGCTCCACGTGGTCAACTTGGTTTACAGAAAGCGTATAACTCCACAGTAATTTTGATAATTAAAATAAATTCGATCGAAAAGCAATTGACAAACGAAAAACCTGGAACTGGTTACTAACGCCTTACTATTAACCTGATGGGTCAAACAGTAATATAAGCACGTGGTACTGGTCTCGCTAAGTACACTCCACATGGGTTGAACATAAAGAAAAGCATAAAGAAAAGTTGCTATATTGTAAAATATTGTCAAGACGAGACGTTATAATCACACAAGCATTCACATTTAAGATTGATGAACTTAGTTAGAGTTACTGATCAACACGTGGTTCCACTTTACTCACAAAGTAATGACAAAGCAACTACTGCAAAATAATCTGAACTTCACACGAGAATTACACTCCGCTGCAATTTAAGATAGCATTAGATATTTTAGAGCGAAATCTGAAATCAAGGTATTAAGTTTTCAGTTAGGCTGAACTTAAGAAATCCATTGTCCTACGGACTTAGCAGACACGCGCTTAGTCGGAGATCTTACCACTTCAGACGCTCGCCACGGTCCCACAGCAACTGCCTACTGCCGAGCGTGCTTCCTGAGGGTGGCTCACAAAGACAAACGGAATTGGCCAGAGGGGCAGCTTCCTATACCAACATGACAACGGATGGACAGAACCATACTAAGGATAGAAACCTCTTTGCTTTTAGGAAGCGTAGCTACCTGTTCCGACGTTGGTCCTACTGTTCTCTAGCAGACAGGCATGTCTGCTACCCTCAAGCATGCAACTACAAATACATTTGGTCATTCATACTCTCACACAGAAGGGAAGGGGGATGACAGTATCTTATCATATACAGTAAATAAAAGAAAGCGGATGTAGGTTGTGTATGAGACTGTGTCACATAAATTACATATAAACTGTGTTTTAAAGTGTAGTAGTGTGACAGATCGTTCTTGTTTATGTGTAAAAGTAACACGTTCCACTACTCAGTCTCCTCCCAGATAGTCAGAAACGCCACAGTAAATTTAGGAGAGGAATTTACTCCATAAATGACAACAGATTAAAGAAATTAAACATGAAAGGAATCCAACAGAAACTTTTCATAGCAACATCACCAATACGATTAGAAAGTGCAGTTAACATACCCGCAATATAACATATCACATTTTGATAATAAATAACTAAACAATATGAAACTACACCTAAACCATCCCATACCAATAAAATTCTAATCAAATTAGGACTGATAATTAAAAAACCTATAGAAAGAATAAATATTAAAACAATAATAATAAAACGATTTGTATTTTTTTCTCCCGACATATAATCCTCTCTTTAATAAATAACCATAGAAGAAATATACATAACAAAAGACATAAAAATAAGACATTCAATCCAAAATTAAAGTCATAACAACCATAGAACCATTTAAATTAAAAAGTTCTCATTCAAAAAAAACCCTATAATCAATTTTTAAATAATAAATACCCAAAATAAAAATTATAGTTCTACAAAAAATAAAGAAAAAAACTCAAAGAACAAATAGAAAACAAACTCATGTCCTAAGATGAAAAATTCATATCATTGATTCTACAAAACAACATTTTTAATTAAAATACTTAAGCAACCTAAACAAAAAAATACTCTCCCTTTAAACAAAGAATAGTTAAAGGCAATCAATGTAAAAGTAAAAGATGATATTCACGAAAATAACCAAGAGAACAAGTATAAACACCAGAATAATAATTACCATGCTGAGAATAAGAATACATATATAAAGTATAAACAGCTCTAAAAAAAGACAAAAAAATTAAAGCAAAAAATCTAAAAGAAGATCAAGATATAATTCTGTTTAATAACATAAGTTCACCTACCAAATTTAAAGGAGGAGCAGCTATATTAGAAGATCTCAAAAGGAAACATCATAAAGCCATTCTTGGTATCAAATTAATTATACCCTTGTTAATTAATAATTTTCGTCTACCTAAACGCTCATAAATAATATTAGATAAACAAAATAAACCAGAAGAACACAAACCATGACCAACCATTAAAGAAAGAGAACCCATACAACCTCATCAATTCATAGTTATCAATCCTCCAATAACCATTCTTATATGAGCAACAGAAGAATATGCAATTAAAGACTTTAAATCAACCTGACGAAAACAAATAAATCTAACAATAACCCCACCAGATAAACCTAAAGACAATCAAAAATAACTAAACTTTAAACCCAAATAAGAAATAACCTTCATAACACGAAAAATACCGTAACCACCTAACTTTAATAAAACACCAGCAAGAATCATTCTACCTGAAATAGGGGCCTCAACATGGGCCTTAGGAAGCCACAAATGAACCAAAAATATCGGCATCTTAACTAAAAAAGCAAGAATTATAAACACATAAAATATAAAATAATAAGAACCAAAATCAACCAATAAAGGAAAATATAAAGTATTAGAAAAATCATAAACCTTAAATAACACTAATAATAAAGGCAATCTAGCAACCAGAGTATAAAAAATTAAATAAACACCAGCCTGCAACCATTCAGGTTGATAGCCTCACCCCAAAATCAAAAGTAAAGTAAGAACCAATCTAGGCTCAAAAAAAAATATAAAAAGAAAGAAGACTCAATCTAGGAAACGAACAATAAAGCATAATCATTAAAATTAAGACTATACAGACAAAAAAATTAGAATGATAAGAACTTAAATAAACTGAACCTCTAGCAGTAATTACTAAGGAACAAAATCAAAAACTAAGCAGAATCAAACTAAAGGAAATATAATCAATACCAAAATAATATCTAATCATATTCAAATCTGCATATGAATAAACATAAATCATAAAAACAAAACTAGACAGAAACATTAAAGAATGAACCAACCATCAACAATTATTGACCAAACAAAGAGGGATCAAAAAAATAGTTATAAATAAATACTTTAATATAAAGATAAACCAAAAGAATTAAAAAAATCATTCCCATGACAACGAATTATTGAAACTAAAATAGAAAGACCTAAAGCACCTTCACAAACAGAAAAAACCAAAAAAATAACAGGAAAAAAATAATCATAATGAAACTCAATAAGATAAACAATAACCAATATAAATAAAGAAAGAACAATTTATTCTAATCTCAAAAGAACCATTAATAAATGCTTACGTTTAGAAGAAAAAACATAAACACCAGCAAAATAAATCAATAAAGAAGTAAAGACAGAGAATATAAACATTAGTTTTAATAGTTTAAAAAAACGCCGGTCTTGTAAACCGGAAATAAGTCCAGCCCCCACTTTCAAAACTTCAGAGGTAGAAACACTTTCCATCATCGGTCCCCAAAACCGATATTTTTATTAAACTAACCCCTGAAATGATCAAAATAATAATTATATCGCTATCAAACGTAATAAATATTAATTTTATTAAATTAAGACACCCAATATCAATAATGCTTTTCATTATCCTACAATTTTTTCTAGTTGGACTAATAACAGGAACAATAATGGAAAGATATTGATTATCATATATTTTATTTTTAACGTTTCTTGGTGGTATATTAGTTCTATTTATTTATATTACGAGAATTGCATCAAACGAAATATTTCAACCTAAATCAATTACGATAATTATTACCTTAACAATATGAATATTTATCATATCAACATTAATTATTTTAGATATAACAATATTTTTAGACTTTTTCGAAAATACTGAAACCATAAATATTGATAATTCAATCAATTATCAAGAAATAATATCTTTAGAAAACTATATAATAGACCAACATTCTTTATCACAATAATAATAATAATTTATTTATTTTTAGCACTATTAGCAGTTGTTAAAATCACCAACATTAACCAGGGGCCTATTCGTAAAATAAGTTAATTTACTAATGAATAAACCCTTACGATTCAGACATCCTTTAATTAATATCATTAATAACTCTTTAGTTGATTTACCTGCACCAACAAATATTTCATTTTGATGGAATTTTGGGTCCCTACTAGGGTTATGTTTGGTAATTCAAATTGTAACTGGACTATATTCAGCTATACATTATACATCAAATATTGAAATAGCATTTAGTAGTGTAGTTCACATCTGCCGAGACGTAAATAATGGCTGAATTAGTCGAACCTTAAATGCAAATGGAGCTTCTAAATTTTTTATTTGTATTTATTTACATGTCGGATGAGGAAATTACTATGGATCTTACATATACATACACACCTGAATAATTGGTACAGTATTCCTATTCTTACTTATAGCAACTGCATTTATAGGATACGTTTTACCTTGAGGTCAAATATCATTCTGAGGTGCGACAGTAATTACTAATTTATTATCAGCAATTCCGTATTTAGGAACAGATTTAGTTCAATGAGTATGAGGAGGGTTTGCTGTTGATAATGCAACATTAAATCGATACTTTACATTCCATTTTGTACTACCGTTTATTATTGCTGCAATGGCAGCAATTCATTTATTCTTCCTCCACCAAACAGGGTCTAATAACCCCTTAGGCCTAAATGGAGACATTGAAAAAATCCCATTTCACCCATACTTTACTTTCAAGGACTCTATTACTTTTGTATTAATAACATCATTATTAATTATACTGTGCCTGATTAATCCTTACCTCCTGGGAGATCCAGATAATTTTGTACCTGCCAACCCATTAGTAACCCCCGTCCATATTCAACCAGAATGATATTTCTTATTTGGATATGCAATTCTACTATCAATCCCTAATAAACTAGGAGGTGTTATTGCATTATTCTTATCAATTAGAATCTTAATAATTTTACCATTTTATAATAAAACACCATTCCGAGGTATTCAATTCTATCCTATCAATCAGATTTTATTCTGAATTATAGTAGTTGTTGTATGCTTATTAACATGAATTGGACAACGACCTGTTGAAGAACCTTACATTATAACAGGACAAATCTTAACAATTATCTACTTTACATACTTCTTAATTAATGTACATGTTGCAAACGCATGAGATAAACTAATTAAGGAATAATAAGTTAATTAGCTTAGGAAAAGCATATGTTTTGAAAACATAAAACAAGAAGTTTAACTCTGCTATTAACTTTTCTTAAGAAATTTCACTAAATAAATGAAATAAATATAATCTTTAAACCAACAAAGAAAATAAAAAAATTTAAAGATAATGGCAAAAAACTTTTTCAAGCTAAGTACATTAACTTATCATAACAAAAACGTGGTAATGTCCCACAAACTCAAATAAAACCAAAGGGCATAACAGCAAGCTTAATAAAAAATATAAAAGAATAAAGTCACCACCTAAGAAAATTAAAGCTAATAATATTCTTATAAAAACAATTCTAGTATACTCAGCTAAAAAAATTAAAGTAAAACCACCTGCACCATATTCAATATTAAAACCTGAAACTAACTCAGATTCACCTTCGGCAAAGTCAAAAGGAGTACGGTTAGTCTCAGCTAAACAAGAAGCAAAACAATCTAAAGCTAAAGGAAAAGAAATAATAATAAATCAACAATTAAGCTAATAATTTTTTAATCAAACATAAAAACATAAAAAAAACAAAAATCCATAAGAAAAAGAACACATATAAGTTAAGTAAGGGAAAATCACTCAAACAGCCAAGGAAATTATTAAATTCAAAACAGGAGAAAAGTAATAAAGTAAATAATTAGATATAATAGGAATTTGCTGCTCCTTACAAATTAACTTGATAGCATCACTAAAGGGTTGAGGAATTCCAACAAAACCTACCTTATTTGGACCCTATCGAATTTGAATGTAACCTAAAACCTTACACTCTAATAAAGTTAAAAAGGCAACACTAATAAAAACATAAATAACTAATAAAAGAAAATTCAAAATAAACATAAATAAATCATAAAGTATCATTACTATTTGTAGAAAAAATCTACATAAATGAATTCTAAATTCAACACATTAATCTGTCAAAATAGTAATTTAATTAGTAATAATCAATAAAATAAAAAATATTTCAACCATATGGTCCTTTCGTACTAATATGAATTAATAATCTTAGGATAGAAACCGACCTCGCTCACGCCGGTCTGAACTCAGATCATGTAAGGATTTAAAGGTCAAACAGACCTAATTCCTGGGCTACTGCACCCAAAATTTTTCTTAATCCAACATCGAGGTCGCAATCTGCTTTGTCGATATGAGCTCTCAAAAACAATTACGCTCTTATCCCTAAGGTAACTTAATCTTATGATCATAAATTATGGATCAAAACAACAAACATAAATAAATGATATAATAATGAAGAGTTTATTTATTCTTCATGTCACCCCAACAAAACATCATCATTAAATATAGAAAGACAAACAAAAAACTATATAAAAATAAAATGTTAAGCTCTATAGGGTCTTCTCGTCCTAAAGAAAAATTTAAGCCTTTTGCTTCAAAAGTTAAATTCAAAAATTTATTAAGAGACAGTTGATTTCTCATCAAGCTATTCATTCCAGCCACTAATTAAGAGACTAATGATTATGCTACATTTGCTCAGTGAGCAGGCCAGACCTCAAAGTATTTTCAAGAACACATGTTTTTGATAAACAGGTGGAAAGCAATTTTGCCTCGTTCCTTATAATAAATTCACAAGGTAAAAATTATATACAAATAAATATACTAATTCTATCTTTATTACAAAAACTTTAAAATTAAATTTATAATCTTAATAAAAAACCTAAAATAATTATAAAATCAAAAATAAAAATAATGAACTAAAACGTAATCTTAGAGATAGCTTGTATAAAGCTTACTATTATATTTTATAAAACAAATTATAGCTTATTAACTTCAAAGCTTATCCCTTAAAGAATAAATAAGTTAATATTTATACATAAAAAATTAAATAAAAACAATTAATTTCAAAAAATTAAATTTTCTCTTAACAAACTAGATATCTTGGGAAACGATATACATCTCATTTCTATAAATAATTTAATAATAATTATGATACATTAACTATTAATAATTTATAAATCAACCCAAATCGAGACAAGTAAAGTAAATACTAAAATTTTGATAAACCCTGATACAAAAGGTACAATAAATAAAATCTACTTTTCAAAATTTAAAATAATATTACATAAAACAATTACATTACCAATAAACTATAATCTAAAAAATCAATTAAACAAAACATACTAAGAATGAATTCGACAAAATTATTTTTATTAAATAATTAAATAAACAAAAAATAAATATAATAAAATAAATAATCAAGATATCCTGATTTGCACAGAAAAATTTTCAGTGTAAATGAAACACTTTACTAATAAGTTATATCTTGAAACTCTTCCTAGATACACTTTCCAGTACATCAACTATGTTACGACTTACCTCATCTAAATTGAAGCTAATTTAAAATAATTAAATAGAATAATCAATAATGTGAGTGACGGGCGATGTGTACACACCTCAGAGCCAATATCAGTTAAATTAAATAAATTAAATATCTATCAAATCCACCTTCATTAACAGTATTTCACCAACAAATCTGTTATAAACAAAAATCTATTGTAACCCAACTCCTCTTAACTATAAGCTGCACTTTGACCTGAAATATTTTATAATTATAAATCTTGAGAATTATAACACTAAAAAGATTCTCTGATAATGGAGATATAGAAACAAATAAATTAAGTAGAGTAAATCGTGTATTATCAATCACAGGGTAGGTTCCACTGAATGGAATGAGATACCCCCAAATTCTTTGGGTTTAAAGACCTTAACTAATAGTACCCTGGTAAATATAATTAACATTTAAAATAATAGGGTATCTAATCCTAGTTTATTATTCAAATTTCACAGATTCACAAAAAGAGCTATAAATAAATTTTAACATTTCACCTTACAAATTTATATTTTAACCCTAAAAATATAAACAACTGTTTTAACCAATAATATTCACTTGTATCAATCGTATAACCACGGCTGCTGGCACGAATTATGCTGATACTAAATCAATTGCTAAATCCAAAATCACTTGATAATTAAATCAAATTACTGCAAAATAGAACATGTAGTTTAACAAAACTTACATAAAATACAAAGAAAAAGTGAATAAATAATCAAGAATAAAACTTTTGGAAACAAAATAAGAAATTTAAAAATTTATAAAAATAAGAAAAAATAAAAGATTCAAATATTTAAAGAAAAATAAAGGAAAAAACACAAAAAAGGACAAAAAAAAGAAACGCACCCTTGAATGACCACAACAACTTCTCTATAATATTTAAATAAAGATTAATATGGAACATGTATACCAATAAGTGTATTATATTCTTTCCTATTTAATCTTTCTTTTCACTAATAATAACGAAAGATTAAATAATATAATAAATATATTTTATATAATTATGTAAATTAATGTAATATGGAATTAATATAAAATTAACTTTATATTAAGTTAACTTAAATATTAATTTGTTAAATAATCTAATTATAGAAAATATATTAAATTATATTATTATAATTGATATAATTATTTATGTATATATCAAATTTTATATTTAATAATATTGATTATATTTATTATATCCAATTATAATAATATTTAATATTAATTTACATATTATTATATAATTTATATTATAATAACCTATTTTAAGCTAAAAACATAAGTAGCTTTAATCCTAGGTAAATAAATGTATTAATATAATCATTTAATAATTATAAAATAACATTATAGGTATTTAAATTTAATTAAATGTAATATATTAATATAAATTATTTATTATATATAATATATATTCAAATTATCCTAACCGAGATAAATTAATTAGAAATAAACAAAATAATACATAAGCAAACTTTTTTAAAAAAATTTTAATTTATATATAAAATATAAATGAAGTGCCTGACTAAAGGGTTACCTTGATAGGGTAAATCAAGTAAATAAAATTACCTTCATTAAAAATTACATAAGACAGAATTAAACTACCTCCTTTAGTATCAAAAACTAACTTGCATCATAGACCTTAATGGAAAAGGTAAGCTAAACAAGCTAATGGGTTCATACCCCATTTATAGAGGTATCAATCCTCTCCTTTTTAATGACCAACAACTCTACAAAACTTCTCTTCCTATCAACATTAATGATAGGAACGATCCTGTCCATTTCATCAAACTCCTGATTTGGGGTTTGAATAGGACTTGAGATCAACTTACTTTCATTTATTCCGCTCCTAACAAGAAATAAAAATATAATAATAAATGAATCATCAATTAAATAATTTATTGTCCAAGCAATAGGATCGACAATACTATTTTTTCAATTTTGCTCATTCAAATAAACTATCCAATAGGATGAGAAACAGACTTTATTCCATCAATAATAATTAGATCTAGATTATTATTAAAGATCGGGGCCTCACCCGTTCATTTCTGATTTCCAGAAGTAATAGGAGCTTCAAGATGAAATAACTGTTTAACACTAATAACATGGCAAAAAATTGCCCCAATAATGGTATTACCTTATTGTATTCAACTAAGAACTTTCATTTGAACAATTATCATTCTAAGAATTATTATAGGGGCAATAGGTGGTTTAAATCAAACATCTCTACGACAACTTCTAGCATATTCCTCAATTAGACATTTAGGGTAAATAATCAGATCCCTAACAGTTAGAGAAAACATTTGAGAACTATACTTTATTATTTACTCACTATTAAGATTTATTATAGTCGTATTATTTAAGCAAATAAATCAATTTTTTATAAACCAAATTTATTCAGCCAGAAATATAAAAACTGAAATTAAATTCATAATACTTTTATCTCTTTTATCCCTAGGTGGTTTACCACCATTCCTTGGATTTCTACCAAAATGAATTGTAATACAATCATTGATAGAAAATAACATAACAACTATTATGACAATTATGGTTGTATTAACTACAATTACACTTTATTATTATATTTGTATTAGATTCTCAGCCCTAATTATGTCATACACAGAAAATTCATGATCTATAAAAATAAAGTCTCAAAAATCAAGAATTATTCTTCCTATAACAGTAATAATTTCAGCAATAGCATTAATCTCAACATCAACCTTAATCTCATTATACTAAGTTAACCAAACTGTTAACCTTCAAAGTTATAATTAAAAGAATAATCTTTTAGGTCTTAGTAAAATTTTACACCTCTAGAATTGCAGTCTAGAATCATAATTGAATATAAGGCCTAAAGCATGGTAAGACGGAAACATCTCATAAGTAGATTTACAGTCTACCACCTTAAATTCAGCCATCTTACCGCAAAAATGATTATTCTCAACAAACCATAAGGATATTGGTACTTTATACTTCTTATTTGGAGCATGAGCAGGAATAGTAGGAACATCAATAAGAATACTTATTCGTGCTGAACTTAGTCAACCAGGATCTCTAATTGTAGATGACCAAATTTATAATGTCATTATTACAGCCCACGCATTTGTAATAATTTTTTTTATAGTAATACCTATTATAAATGGTGGATTTGGTAATTGACTCGTACCATTAATAATTGGTGCACCAGATATAGCGTTCCCACGAATAAATAATATAAGTTTTTGATTACTACCACCTTCACTAACCCTTCTTCTTACATCTTCTATAGTAGATAACGGTGCTGGTACAGGATGAACAGATTACCCTCCTCTTGCAGGAGCTATCGCACATGGGGGAGCAACTGTATACCTAGCTATTTTTTCACTTCACTTAACAGGTGTATCATCTACTCTTGGTGCAGTAAACTTCATTAAAACAGCAATTAATATACGATCAGAAAGTATAACTCTAGATCAAACACCTTTATTTGTCTGATCTGTAGCTATTACAGCCCTTCTCCTCCTTTTATCGCTTCCAGTATTAGCAGGGGCTATTACTATACTATTAACAGATCGAAATTTAAATACATCATTCTTTGACCCTGCAGGAGGGGGTGACCCAATTCTATATCAACACCTATTCTGATTCTTTGGACACCCAGAAGTTTACATTTTAATTCTGCCAGGATTTGGAATTATTTCTCACATTGTATGTCAAGAAAGAGGAAAAATTGAATCAATTGGAACATTAGGTATAATTTATGCTATATTATCAATTGGACTAATAGGATTTATTGTATGAGCACATCACATATTCACAGTAGCAATAGATGTTGACACACGAGCATACTTTACATCAGCAACAATAATTATTGCTGTACCTACAGGAATTAAGGTATTCAGATGATTAGCTACACTATATGGAACTAAATTCAAATTCAATCCACTTCCATTATGTGTTATCCATAGGAGCAGTATTCGCAATCATATGAGGTGTTATACAATGATGCCCATTATTTACAGGATTAACTATAAATAATACATGATTAAAAATCCAATTTAAAATTATATTTATTGGAGTAAACTTAACATTCTTCCCTCAACACTTCCTAGGACTAGCAGGAATACCACGACGATATTCAGACTATCCAGATGCATATACATCATGAAATGTAGTATCAAGAATTGGGTCTACAATTTCTATTGTAGGAATCATTATATTCGTTGTAATTATATGAGAAAGAATGGTTACAAACCGGGCAATCATATTTAGAGCTAATATAAGACGATCAACAGAATGACTATAAAATAATCCACCTGCAGAACACAGTTACTCAGAACTACCATTAATTTCTAGATTCTAATATGGCAGATTAGTGCAGTAGATTTAAGCTCTACAAATAAAGGTTTGACCTTTTATTAGAAAAATTCATTAATGGCAACATGATCAAATTTATCCCTTCAAGATGGAGCTTCACCATTAATGGAGCAACTATCATTCTTCCATCATCATACTATGGTCATATTATTATTCATTACAGTAATTGTAGGTTATGCCCTAAGTTACATATTATTCATTGCCTATACAAACCGAAACATACTTCACGAACATTTAATTGAAACAATCTGAACAGCACTACCAGCAAATACACTAATTTATATTGCACTCCCATCATTACTACTACTATATTTACTTGATGATTCAGTAGACGCAATAATCACAATTAAAACAATTGGACGACAATGATACTGAAGATATGAATATTCTGACTTTATAGATGTGGAATTCGACACTTATATAACAACAGAACAAGACCTAGAAAACGACAGATTTCGACTTCTAGATGTAGATAACCGAACAATTCTACCAATAAATACGGAAGTACGAATATTAACAAGAGCATCAGACGTTCTACACTCATGAGCAGTACCTGCATTAGGAGTTAAAATTGACGCAACGCCGGGCCGACTAAACTAAGGAACATTTACAATAAACCGACCTGGTTGTTCATTGGACAATGCTCAGAAATTTGTGGAGCAGACCACAGATTCATACCAATTGTAATTGAAAGAACTTCAGTAAACTTTTTTATCAAGTGATTATCTAAGATAATCTAAGGAGTTACTTAAAATATATAACATTAGAGTGTCAATCTAAAATAACTAAATAATTAGTACACCTTGAAATACATCAGATGACTGAAAGTAAGTAATGGTCTCTTAAACCAAAAAATAGTAAATTAACGACTACTTCTGATGGGGAAATTTAATCCAAATCCCTCAAATATCCCCTCTCATATGATTCTCCCTATTTATTATATTTTATGCTACATTAATTTTATTTAATCAAATAAACTTTTTCTCATTTAAACCAAATCTTATTAAAAGAGCTGAAAAAAGAACAATTGATATAAAGAACTTCAACTGAAAATGATAACAAACTTATTTTCAACATTTGATCCATCAACTAATATCTTCAATTTATCATTAAATTGAACTAGAACATTCTTAGGATTATTAATAATCCCATCAATATTTTGACTTACACCATCACGAATTAATATTATTTGAAATAAACTAAACTTAACCTTACACAAATAATTTAAAACACTACTACGACCAAAATCATTTAATGGAACAACAATCATCTTCATTTCAATCTTTATTATAATACTATTTAATAATTTCATACGATTATTCCCCTACATCTTTACTAGAACAAGATATTTAGCTTTAACATTTGCAATCGCTCTACCTATATGATTAAGATATATGTTATTTGGATGAATTAATCATACCAATCACATATTTACACACCTTGTCCCCCAAGGAACACCACCTGCATTAATATCATTAATAGTATTAATTGAAACAATTAGAAATGTCATTCGAACAGGCACGCTAGCAGTACGACTAGCAGCAAATATAATTGCAGGACACTTAGTATTAACATTACTAGGAAATACAGGACCATCTATAGCAATAAACTTAATTTCACTATTAATTATTGGACAAATACTGAAACGTCCCCTTTGAAGAATTATACATTTCACTGTCCACGCCATTGTTTGCCGCCCGCTCCATTTCCCTATGCACAGTTACCAAATCACTACTTTGAATGTCTGTTAATTCATTACTCTGCGGCGCTAACACACTGCTTTCCTCTTCACTGTCATTTCTCAGTTTACTTTGGAGCCTAGTATTACGTTTTTCACACGCCGTTATTGTCACAATATTTCACACGACAACACAGAAAAGCTCAATTTGAAGAGCAAAAATAAGAGAACACATTAACATAACACTGAAAATAATATCTAGTTAATTGCAGCTGCGAAATACTTGGTGCAAATCTACATGCATGCCACAACTGTTTTACTGTACAACAATGAAAGACTGCAACTACAAAGGAGATTTTCTCTACAATTGTGCGCTAGCAATAAACAAAGGCTACACTAATTACACAAACTACAAGAAAAAAAATCAGAACATTCCAGTGAGGTATCCTGGCAGGGTTGCCATATGAAACGTCCCCTTTGAAGAATTATACATAACTGTGCTTATACTGACACACAATATTTAGTTAGCGCAACGCAATCTGACTTTCAAAATTCCCTACAAAAGAATGGCCCTGACTAACATTAAACTATACCTTTCACAAATCACTTACCTCACAAATATCTTCGCTGCTCAAGCTACTGCAATACATCGAGCGCCACTACTGCCGGCTAAATAAAAGATTCAAACTATGGATGGCACTAACTACTGATAGGGATAGTTAGCAAATAAAAGATATTAATAGAGAACAAACAATGTATTTACCTTGATATCATCATATATAAATATAGCAGTTCATGACAAATTTCAAAACTCCGCTATCTCTCTCCCCACATCCACCATTGCTGGCGGCTCACCTCCAACTGCGCAACGCTATGCGCTGTTCACAGCCAGCTGCCTAACGCTACAATGGCGAGTATTACAACAATGCAAAGCAGCCACAGACTGCACACAGCATAGCCAGTGATTTTCATACAGAGGTGGCGTTACCAATAAAAAAACCTAAACAGCCAGTTACATAGCCCCCATGCTCCCCACAAAAAATTTTACAAATGGGTTTGGGCAGTGGCCAATACAGATTTGAAAAAATTTTCATAATTACAATAACAAAGAAATCAAATGCACACACTTATTGATACAATGTTGGTCAAATGCTCAAATTTTCTCACAGTCCATAAAGACAGTCCTGATCGTTCATCTAGGTAAAATAGTAGTGTTTTCCTCAAAGTCTGAGCAGTAGAAGAAAATGCACACAGAAGTAGTGGATTTCCATGCAGTCTTGAAGAAGTAGCGTTGTCCTTCCAACGGAAAGACAGTGCTGACTCTTGACATGCTGACAGATAATGCGCCACAACAGAGCAAACCCACAGCAGAGTCAGTCGAAGTTTTGAAGAATATTGGTGGGTAGGTCATCACAGAGCAGACGTACTGTAGTCCTGGTAGAGATGGCCAGCAGCCATCTGTTGTGACTGTGCAGGTGCACAATCACCACTGAAGAGTCTTGCGGATAATGTAGCAAGTCCATAAACCACCACTTGTGCACTCACAAAGTTTTTGGAATTGTCCTTAGAACCAGCAATGCTGTTATCCAGTCCCTTGCTGAATCATTAACACACGTGCAAACACTATCAGTCCCTACTTCTCACATATTGTCCTTATACTATGACCAACGGAAATGTGTACAGTGAAATGAATGCTTACAAGTTACTTAGTTTGATAAACTGGTGTCAATTACAATTTTATAACATGAGAATACAATAACAAAGGTACAGAATACATCATTAAAAACATAACAATACAGATAACATTTGTAGTACAGGCTTTACAAAAGAATCGAACTAACATATACATCAGTGGAATTATGACATGAGTACATACATAAAAGATCACAATAACTTTAGAAAAATCAACTTCACACATGGGCATTAAACAGAACAGAATTAATAATGTCTAACATCTTTACAAAGTAAATAACATATTATTAATGCCAATTATATTCGAGGATAACAGTATTCCTCATCATAGTGAATGTAGCTTAATATCAAAAGAAGAAAAAATTCTATGAAACTACACAGAGACAGGAAGAAAACAAATACACAAGTGTACACAAACACATAGTGGGATAACACCAATAGGAAAGGACAGGGTTCGTTCTCAGTGTAACATTTGGTACTGCAGTCCAACCCAAAACTTCATATAGCTTTCCTCTTATTTCATCCTTTGTTTCCACCAAAAAAATTCTATCTAAGCATGCTTTCTGTATTTATATGTTCACACATTTCTTACCTCAACATTTATTTCCAAGAAAATCCTACCTAAACCTGTTTTCTGTACTTTTTTTCGTATAACTTCTCAATGCATTTCTTCCAATTCATCGCAACTCATTCTCTTAGAGGCTACCCCCTCTTAAGCTAACTTAAATCTACTGAGCTCAGATGCTAAACTAAGGGACGAGGCTATGCAGCAGCACAAAATAAGTAACACAAACAGCAATGACCAAAAAAATGGAAAATTGCAAAGCAAGCTACAGTAAATCTAAATTACCAAGCAATGCAACATTACAACGAATATGAGCCAATGTGCAGCAACAAGAAAAATAAATCAGTAGTAAACTGGCTTAGCAGAGTAACACAAAGTCAAATTCAGTAACACTATGCCTGGCAAACAGCAGTAACTTACCCGTGTACCTAAACTTGACATAGCTCAAGCAGAAAAAATATTACAGTAAAAACAACAATGCAGATATGGGAAATGTATATTCACATCTTAATGTCTATGTAATTAAAGTGGTGCACCACAACTTATTCTACAAAAGAAATTACCAAGTACTTGAAAAGAAAATTATAGATGCAGTTACTGTTATTAGTCCCTTCTTATTGTTCTCTCCATTCCAAGAGCTCCTTTTTCGAAGAATGTGGATCAGAAAATAATTATTTAATAAATCTGTTGACAGAAAGTGTTCACATTAGCAGATGCATTTAAGTTTATTTTATAAAACCAATGCTGCAACACAGCAGGAAACCAGATATTAAACAAAATGAGCAATCTCTTAACTACAAAGACAATTGATGTAAAATGTTTCTAATCATTTCATTAGGCATTTTAGTAAATATCATAAATTACGAGCTCCACAGTATGCTTTCAACAAGGAAATGTCAATAGCGAGGACAATGGCCTCCCCTTTCTTTCTTTATACCTGTGCTTCTGATGAGGCACTCACTAATGACTTGTTCTCCCGGCGTCTGACACAGCTGCGTGCCCATGACGCATTACGTGCAGGTGGTCACTTAACTTTCTTACGGAAATATTTACGTCAGCAGTTTCCGCTACTGTGACAGTCTCATATACAAAATTTCATGGGTCGAGAATTTGCGTTGCAAATGTGTAGAAACAAAACCCTATAAAAATAATTGTCCAAATAAAATATTCGTCAGCATTGTGATACAGTCACGCATTTACGCACATTTCATAACTCTTAAAGTGCGCTTCTTGGTTTCCAACATACTTCTTATTCCTCATATATGGTAGCATGATCTTATTGATCATAAACATATCTCAACAGCATAGTACCCATCGTCGTCGTAATAATATCATAACATCTCAGTCAATTCTCAAAATCGTCGTAGCTTCCTCCAATAATTTCAAAACCTAAAAAAAATTCTCTGCTCATTTCAATAGTGTCATCTACCTCAAACGTACTTTAAAAATCACGATCCCATACCAAATATATCATTCAAAGCTCTCATAGTATCACAATGGTTCCGAAAAAATATGAGCATTTCACAAAGTACAGACAAAATACAATTTCATAAGTGTGAAGTTATCCAACTGTGTAATTGCGTAAACATCTGTCACTGATGTAATAAAAAAAAGTTTATCTCTCAGTTACATGATCAGATAGCGGTGTAATTTGTGTGTTAGAGAAATATGGTACCGATGTGTAAAGTTGTATAAGCAAATACCAAATTAGCTAGGGCTCCTTGTGTGTGCCAAACACATGATACACAAAGTAAGCGTGTACCGCCCTGAGGATTAATGTAATTATACCCTCAGGTGTTACAGATTACAACAATGGAATGAAATGTATTACGGAAAACCTTTGTATCATTGTCCTTCAAATATCTTTAAAAATAAATGATTTAAGTACAAAATTAATCACTCAAACACATGTCCTGCAGCGCTAAATGTGCGTCTTGCTGTAAGATAATCTCTGTGAAAGTGTCGTAGTTATTGTCCTCTGAAAGCTAAGTTCTTCAGAAGTCAATGTACTTACCTCATGATAAACAAAAGTGAAATGCTTTATGTATAGATATCTTAGTTATTACGCTTATTGCCATGATGAAGAAAGTACTGTGCTGTAACGTCTTGTTGTGCTACGGAAAAGGCAATCTCATTGTAGCTATACCACAAAAGTTACTACTAAAACATGTTTTACTTTCCAGAATAAAACAGAAAACTGTGCAGATATAAAACAGAAACACTGCAAAAGCAACATTGTAAATTGTCACTCATTAGTAGCGTCGTGATAAAATCGTGTATCTGTCACATAAACTAACCACTGTGCCATCTGGTATCTCACTGTTAGTACTTTAAATCCAGAATATATTTTCAAGTAAACCAAAATGTTGCATTAAAATCTCATTAGCAGTACTGGTATATGTTCTAAGTATGTAAGCCTTATAGTCGTTCCATAATCGTGCAACTAACAAGCAAGAATGTACACACACAATAACACTGTGACGTCTGTTCACTATAACAATGCATTCGTCATTTCTGTTTAAATAAGTTCTCTTGGTTCTTGATTGGATATTTAACTTCAAACATTGTTGTATGTTAACAGATTCTAAGTCTGACAAAGCATATTAGTAATGTGAAGCGAAAAGTTATATGGCAAAGACAAAGTTAAAAAGCAGATTATCTTTCAATAAACGGTTTTACATGTGAAATGTGGTGTAAACCTTTACTCTTCATAGTACGCAGAGTTTCAACTTGAATACGATTGTCATGCGGTATACGTCGGTAAAGAATACTGGAATTTTTCTCAAGGTTAGCGTCTATGTTATTTTTCTCTGAGCCAGCCGGCGCACGTGGGTGCCTGCGGCGCGAGTCATTGCCTGTCTCTTTGTTGGCACGCGTTGTTATTGGGATTTGGAGACCTAACTTCTACAAATTCACCGTGACGAGAGGGCCCTGCTCTGTTTGAATCCCGCCAGTTCTGATGCAATTCAGGTCTGTCGTTACGATCATATCGTCTGTCGTCATGTCGGTAGATTCCATAGTTTCTTTCTTGTCGGTCACATGGTGGAGAATTTCTCCCTGAATCGTAACTGCGCGCTGGTCCGTTGCGTCTAAAGTTATTCTGTCTCCCTTGATAATATTTATTTTGGTTCCCATATTGTCTGTTTCTCTTATTGTCTCTGTGATAGTCATTACCACGGAAATGCGATCTTTCTCTGTAACTATTACTCTGCCAGCGGTTGTCATAAGGGTGGTGTCTGTTTTGGTCACGATTTGTGTTGTGAGAATAGCCTTGTCATGTCAAGTTATTACTTCTTTCATCGCGGAATTGCGACGGATGTGACCGGTAATTGTTTTGTTCCTGGTTTCACGTTCCGCGATTGTCAGTGTCAATTTCTAATTCTTGTAAGAGTCCCTGAAATGCTTCAATGTCGTCTTTGCAACGTCCTGCCAAAATAATATGTCGTAAATGTGCAGGCAGTTTGATTAAGCAAATGTGGATGAGTTCTGAGGGGCTGTATGGGTTTGAAAGATACTGATTCTTATGCAACATGTCTTCAAAATATTTCATAAGACTGGAAAATTCAGATTGTTCGAAACGTTTCATCATTATGATGCTATGTTTTACTCGGTCTTGTGTGGCTTGAGACCAATATGCTGAGAGGAAGGCATGGTAAAACTCTCCTTCACTGTGGCAATCGTGAATGACCGATCGCATTCTTACAGCTGGTTCATTCTCTAAGTAGCCACACATAAATTCTAATCTGTGCTGTAATGACCAGTTGGGAGGAAAACAATGAGACAATTGATGAAGCCATGCTTGTGGATGAATGTCCTTGCCAGAATTCTTAAATGTTTTGAATTTACGTGTAGTAATGAACAGCTTATAGTCAAAGTCATCATGTCGGCGAGTAGCATATCGGTCATTGTTACGTCGTGTTGGCGGTTCCATCTCAAAATCCAATGCACCTTGCCAATTTCTTTCATAATTTGCGAAATGCGCTGTGTCATTATTTTGTGGCTGTTCCGCATTTCTATGTCCCTCTTCCCGTATTGGGGCGCGAGTGTCCTCTGAAATACATCATTCTTGTACTACTTGTGCCAACTGATCTTGCACTTCCCAGATTTCTCCTTTGTACTGTGTATTGATTTGATTTTGATTTTCTTTGAATTTCCTAATTTTTTTGCACTCTTCTGTGTCATTCAGATTATCATCTACCTTCGTAGATAAATTATTGAACTGATCCGAAAGTTAGGCTACTTTCTCCGATAGTGAACACATTTCCTCAGTGTGTTTTTCTGAACCAAGTTTCAGAGTGTCCATTTGTGTTGAAATCGAATCTACTGTGTCCTTTAAGTTTTCCTGAGTTCTTGCAAGTTGCGTAACCAAATCGGTAGATGCAACTGAGTCAATTTTAGCTTGCAAGGTCTCATGATTTTCATGAACAATAGTTTGCAGTTCTTTTATGGCTGCTTCGTGATTCTGTAATACATTTTCATGACGCGAAAAAATAGGTTGGAAGTGCTCACTAATTTGTGTTTTTACGTCATTACAGATCTTTTGACATTTCGATTCAATGTTATGTAACTCAGTAGTTAAATCTTGACGTGTTTTTGCAAGTGTGGTGTCTAACTTTTCAAGCTTTTGCTGTGTATGTCTCTGATTTTGTTCCAGTGTGTCTAACTTTTGAAGCTTTTGCTGTGTTTGTCTCTGATTTTGTTCCATTGTGTCTAACTTTTCAAGCTTTTGTCCCATTTGTTGCATTAATTGTAATAACAATGCACTGGTGTCCGAAACATGTTCCTCAGTGCTTTTCGGCAGTGAAGTTGCACCGGCAACATTCACATTTTGACAAGCGGAAAATGTGTCTTCACTCATTTGAGAAAACGGTGAGAACCCAAAACCTGAGTCTACATTATTTGCAAAATTGTGTCCTGTCATTCCCGATTCCTGAGGCGAGCTGTTGCCGACCGATCGATCGATAATGCGTCCCTCTTCACTAATTGTTTCACTGTCCACGCCATTGTTTGCCGCCCGCTCCATTTCCCTATGCACAGTTACCAAATCACTACTTTGAATGTCTGTTAATTCATCACTCTGCGGCGCTAACACACTGCTTTCCTCTTCACTGTCATTTCTCTGTTTACTTTGGAGCCTAGTATTACGTTTTTCACACGCCGTTATTGTCACAATATTTCACACGACAACACAGAAAAGCTCAATTTGAAGAGCAAAAATAAGAGAACACATTAACATAACACTGAAAATAATATCTAGTTAATTGCAGCTGCGAAATACTTGGTGCAAATCTACATGCATGCCACAACTGTTTTACTGTACAACAATGAAAGACTGCAACTACAAAGGAGATTTTCTCTACAATTGTGCGCTAGCAATAAACAAAGGCTACACTAATTACACAAACTACAAGAAAAAAAATCAGAACATTCCAGTGAGGTATCCTGGCAGGGTTGCCATATGAAACGTCCCCTTTGAAGAATTATACATAACTGTGCTTAAACTGACACACAATATTTTGTTAGTGCAACGCAGTCTGACTTTCAAAATTCCCTACAAAAGAATGGCCCTGAATAACATTAAACTATACCTTTCACAAATCACTTACCTCACAAATATCTTCGCTGTTCAAGCTACTGCAATACAGCAAGAGCCACTACTGCCAGCTAAATAAAAGATTCAAACTACTGAAGGCACTAACTACTGATAGGGATAGTTAGCAAATGAAAGATATTAATAGAGAACGAACAATGTATTTACCTTGATATCATCATATATAAATATAGCAGTTCATGACAAATTTCAAAACTCCGCCATCTCTCTCCCCACATCCACCACTGCTGGCGGCTCACCACCAACTGCGCAACGCTACGCGCTGTTCACATCCAGCTGCCGCTGCCCGACACTACAATGGCAGACAACAATGCAAAACTAGCCACAGACTGCACACAGCACAGCCAGTGATTTTCATACAGAGGTGGCGTTACCAATAAAAAAACTTTAACAGCCTACTTACACCATCATTACGACTACTATATTTACTTGATGATTCAGTAGACGCAATAATCACAATTAAAACAATTGGACGACAATGATATTGAAGATATGAGTATTCTGACTTTATAGATGTGGAATTCGACACTTATATAACAACAGAACATGACCTAGAAAACGACGGATTTCGACTTCTAGATGTAGATAACCGAACAATTCTACCAATAAATACGGAAGTACGAGTATTAACAAGAGCATCAGACGTTCTACACTCATGAGCAGTACCTGCATTAGGGGTTAAAATTGATGCAAAGCCAGGCCGACTAAACCAAGGAACATTTACAATAAACCGACCTGTACTGTTCTTTGGACAATACTCAGATATTTGTTGATCAAACCACTGATTCATACCAATTGTAATTGAAAGAACTTCAGTAAACTTATTTATCAAGTGATTATCTAAGATAATCTAAGGAGTTAGTTAAAATATATAACATTAGAGTGTCAATCGAAAATAACTAAATAATTAGTACACCTTGAAATACATCAGATGACTGAAAGTAAGTAATGGTCTCTTAAACCAAAAAATAGTAAATTAACGACTACTTCTGATGGGGAAATTTAATCCAATTCCCTCAAATATCCCCTCTCATATGATTCTCCCTATTTATTATATTTTCGACTACATTAATTTTATTTAATCAAATAAACTTTTTCTCATTTAAACCAAATCTTATTAAAAGAGCAGAAAAAAGAACAATTGATATAAAGAACTTGAATTGAAAATGCTAACAAACTTATTTTCAACATTTGATCCATCAACTAATATCTTCAATTTATCATTAAATTGAACTAGAACATTCTTAGGATTATTATTAATCCCATCAATATTTTGACTTACACCATCACGAATTAATATTATTTGAAATAAACTAGACTTAACCTTACACAATGAATTTAAAACACTACTATGACCAAAATCATTTAATGGAACAACATTCATCTTCATTTCAATCTTTATTATAATACTATTTAATAATTTCATAGTATTATTCCCCTACATCTTTACTAGAACAAGACATTTAGCATTAACATTTGCAATCGCTCTACCTATATGTTTAAGATTTATAGTATTAATTGAAACAATTAGAAATGTCATTCGACCAGGTACGCTAGCAGTACGACTAGCAGCAAATATAATTGCAGGACACTTACTATTAACATTACTAGGAAATACAGGACCATCTATAGCAATAAACTTAATTTCACTATTAATTATTGGACAAATACTTCTGTTAATTCTAGAATCAGCAGTAGCAATAATTCAAGGCTATGTTTTCTCAATTTTAAGAACTTTATATTCTAGAGAAGTATACTAAACTTATGCTAACAACTCACTCAAACCACCCATTCCACTTAGTAGATTACAGACCTTGACCATTAACAGGAGCAATTGGAGCAATAGTTCTAGTATCAGGATTAGAAAAATGATTTCCTGTATTTAACATTAACTTATTTATAATCGGATTTGGAATTACCCTAATAACTATAATCCAATGATGCCGAGATGTAGTACGAGAAGGAACATACCAAGGACTACATATGGGATTTGTATCAATTGCATTATGATGAGGAATAAATTTATTTATTGCATCAGAAGTACTATTCTTTGTTTCATTTTTCTGAGCATTTTTTAGAAGAAGACTAGCACCCACTATTGAACTAGGGATATTACGACCCCCAATTGGAAATCAACCTTTTAATCCTATACTAATTCCATTACTTAATACAGCTATTCTTTTAGCATCAGGAGTAACAGTAACATGAGCACATCATAGTTAAATAGAATATAATCATACTCAAGCATTACAAGGACTATTCTTCACAGTACCACTAGGACTATACTTCACTATACTTCAAGCATACGAATATTGAGAAGCACCCTTCACCATTGCAGACGCAGTTTATGGATCAACATTCTTTGTTGCAACAGCATTCCATGGTCTACATGTAATTATCAGAACAATTTTCTTATCAACATGTCTACTTCGACATTAAATAAACCAATTCTCACCAAGACACCACTTTGGATTTGAAGCAGCAGCATGATACTGACACTTTGTAGACGTAGTATACATTTCTATTTATTCTTATACATTTCTATTTATTGATGAGGTAGATAATCGTTTTTCTAGTATAAATAGTACATTTGACTTCTGATCAGAAAGCTTGATATAAATCTAGAAAAACAATCCTAATTTTATCTACAAGAATTGTTATTAGATTTATTATTCCAATAATTGTTATAATCCTTGCAACAACATTATCAAAAACATTAAATAATGACCGAGAAAAAAGATCACCATTTGAGTGTGGAATTGACCCAAAAAGATCAGCACGAATACCATTCTCACTTCGATTCTTCTTAATTGCAGTAATTTTCTTAATTTTTGATGTAGAAATCACACTAATCCTCCCAATTGTAACTATTTTTAAAACTTCAGACATTAAAATCTGAACAGTATCAACAATATTTTTTATTATAGTATTATTAGGTGGACTATACCATGAATGAAATCATGGAGCCTTACAATGAGCAGAATAAAGGGTTGTAGTTAAACATAACATTTGGGTTGCATTCAAAAAGTATTGATATAATCAATCAACCTTAAATATAATAAGAAGCAAAGTTTTGCAGTCAGTTTCAACCTGGAAGGTTGGTAAATAAAATACCCTTATTCTATTTAATTGAAGCCAAAAAGAGGCATATTACTGTTAATAATGTAATTGAACTATAAAGTTCCAATTAAGGAAATGTAAAGCCAATATGAAAGCTGCTAACTTTTTATATTAGCGGTTAAACTCCGTTAACATTTCTAAAATTTATATAATTCAAATAAAACATTACATTTTCACTGTAAAAATAATATATGTATATTTATAAATTCATAAAAGTAAAAATATTTCCTTAACATCTTCAGTGTCACACTCTAATTATAAGCTATTTAAGTAAACGAAAAATAATACCACAAAAATAAATATTCAAAAAATAAAAGTTAAAATATAAATCTTAAAATTAGAATCATATCAACCTTGTATATAACTAATTAAATAAATAAATAGTCTATACAAACCTTGACCACCAAATAATTCACCTCAACCATAATCAAATGATTTAGATGAATAATAACCCAATTTTAAAGGAAAATATCTAATAAACTTAGTCAAAATAAAAGGTATAAACCACATACAACCAGCAAATCTGACAAAAGAAAGTATACATAAAGAAAATAAATTTTGAGAAAAATCAAAATTAGAAATAAGATAACCCAAATAAGCACCCAAAACAACTACAGTAATAGTTAAAAACTTTAAATAATAAGGCAAGGCAATCACATGAGGAACAGGAAAAATTAACCAAGACAAAGACTACCACCAAAAACAGCAACAAACAATAAACCAATTATACCAAAAGAAATATAATAACCCTTATCATCAAAAGAAAATCTAGAATAAAAATTATTATCACCAGATATTGAATAATAAAAAAGACGAAAAGATTAAGAAGCAGTTAAACCAGTAGAAAAGAAATAAAGAAAAAAAATAAAACCGTTAATTCATCTTAAACAAACCATTTCAAGAATTAAATCCTTTGAATAAAAACCTGCTAAAAATGGGATACCACACAAAGACAAAGTAGAAACATTAAAACAAACTGAAGTTAAAGGCATCAAATTAACAATTGAACCTATAAAACGAATATCCTGAGAATCCTTTAAATTATGAATTATTGAACGTGCACACATAAACAATAAAGCCTTAAATAAAGCATGAGCTAATAAATGAAAAAATGCAAGTTTTGGATAACCCATAGCCAAAATTCTTATTATTAAACGAAGTTGTCTTAAAGTAGAAAGAGCAATAATTTTCTTCAAATCAAATTAAAAATTTGCTCACAAACCAGCCATAAACATAGTTATACAACCAATTAAAAGTAAGAATCAACCACAATTATAAGTATCTAATATTGGTCTGAAACGAATTAATAAATAAACCCCAGCAGTAACAAGAGTAGAAGAATGAACCAAAGCAGAAACAGGAGTAGGGGCAGCCATAGCAGCAGGAAGTCAAGAAGAAAAGGGAATTTGAGCTCTTTTAGTTATAGCTGCTAAAACAATTAATATAGTAATAAGCTTTATTTCAAAAGAATTAGAAATAAAATCATAATAATAAATATAATTTCAACCACCAAAATTCAATATTCAAGCAATAGAAATGAAAATAGCAACATCACCAGTACGATTAGAAAGTGCAGTTAACATAGCCGCACTATAAGATTTCACATTTTGATAATAAATAACTAAACAATAAGAAACTAAACCTAAACCATCCCATCCCAATAAAATTCTAATCAAATTAGGACACATAATTAAAAAACCTATAGAAAGAATAAATATTAAAACAATAATAATAAAACGATTTATATTTTTTTCTCCCGACATATAATCCTCTCTATAATAAATAACCAAAGAAGAAATATACATAACAAAAGACATAAAAATAAGAGACATTCAATCCAAAATTAAAGTCATAACAACCATAGAACCATTTAAATTAAAAAGTTCTCATTCAACAAAAACTCTATAATCAATTATTAAATAATAAATACCCAAAATAAAAATTATTGTTCTAGAGAAAAATAAAGAAAAAAAACTCAAAGAACAAATAGAAAACAAATTCACGGCCTAAGATGAAAAATTCATATCATTGATTCCACAAAACAACATTTTTAATTAAAATACTTAAGCAACCTAAACAAAAAAATACTCTCCGTTTAAACAAAGAATATTTAAAGGCAATCAATGTAAAAGTAAAAGATGATATTCACGAAAATAACCAAGAGAACAAGTATAAACACCAGAATAATAATTACCATACTGAGAATAAGAATACATATATAAAGTATAAACAGCTCTAAAAAAAGACAAAAAATTAAAGCAAAATATCTAAAAGAAGATCAAGATATAATTCTATTTAATAATCTAAGTTCACCTACCAAATTTAAAGAAGGAGGAGCAGCTATATTAGAAGATCTCAAAAGGAATCACCATAAAGCCATTCTTGGTATCAAATTAATTTTACCCTTGTTAATTAATAATCTTTGTCTACCTAAACGCTCATAAATAATATTAGATAAACAAAATAAACCAGAAGAACACAAACCATGACCAACCATTAAAGAAAGAGAACCCATACTACCTCATCAATTCATAGTTATCAATCCTCCAATAACCATTCTTATATGAGCAACAGAAGAATATGCAATTAACGACTTTAAATCAACCTGACGAAAACAAATAAATCTAACAATAACCCCACCAGATAAACCTAAAGACAATCAAAAATAATTAAACTTTAAACCCAAATAAGAAATAAACTTCATAACACGAAAAATACCGTAACCACCTAACTTTAATAAAACACCAGCAAGAATCATTCTGCCTGAAATAGGGGCCTCAACATGGGCCTTAGGAAGCCACAAATGAACCAAAAATATCGACATCTTAACTAAAAAAGCAAGCATTATAAACACATAAAATATAAAATAATAAGAACCAAAATCAACCAATAAAGGAAAATATAAAGTATTAGAAAAATCATAAACCTTAAATAACACTAATAATAAAGGCAATCTAGCAACCAGAGTAAAAAAAATAAAATAAACACCAGCCAGCAACCGTTCAGGTTGATAGCCTCAACCCAAAATCAAAAGTAAAGTAGGAACCAATCTAGCCTCAAAAAAAATATAAAAAGAAAGAAGACTCAATCTAGCAAACGAACAATAAAGAATAATCATTAAAATTAAGACTATAAAGACAAAAAAATTAGAATGATAAGAACTTAAATAAACTGAACCTCTAGCAGTAATTATTAAGGAACAAATTCAAAAACTAAGCAGAATCAAACTAAAAGAAAAATAATCAATACCAAAATAATATCTAATCATATTCAAATCTGCATATGAATAAACACAAATCATAAAAACAAAACTAGACAGAAACATTAAAGAAGAACCAACCATCAACAATTATTGACCAAACAAAGAGGGATCAAAAAAATTGTTATAAATAAATACTTTAACATAAAGATAAACCAAAAGAATTAAAAAAATCATTCCCATGAGAACGAATTATTGAAACTAAAATAGAAAGATCTAAAGCACCTTCACAAACAGAAAAAACCAAAAAAATAACAGGAAAAAAATAATCATAATGAAACTCAATAAGATAAACAATAACCAATATAAATAAAGAAAGAACAATTTATTCTAATCTCAAAAGAACCATTAATAAATGCTTACGTTTAGAAGAAAAAACATAAACACCAGCAAAATAAATCAATAAAGAAGTAAAGACAGAGAATATAAACATTAGTTTTAATAGTTTAAAAAAACGCCGGTCTTGTAAACCGGAAATAAGTCCAGCCCCCACTTTCAAAACTTCAGAGGTAGAAACACTTTCCATCATCGGTCCCCAAAACCGATATTTTTATTAAACTAACCCCTGAAATGATCAAAATAATAATTATATCGCTATCAAACGTAATAAATATTAATTTTATTAAATTAAGACACCCAATATCAATAATGCTTTTCATTATCCTACAATTTTTTCTAGTTGGACTAATAACAGGAACAATAATGGAAAGATATTGATTATCATGTATTTTATTTTTAACGTTTCTTGGTGGTATATTAGTTCTATTTATTTATATTACGAGAATTGCATCAAACGAAATATTTCAACCTAAATCAATTACGATAATTATTACCTTAACAATATGAATATTTATCATATCAACATTAATTATTTTAGATATAACAATATTTTTAGACTTTTTCGAAAATACTGAAACCATAAATATTGATAATTCAATCAATTATCAAGAAATAATATCTTTAGAAAACTATATAATAGACCAACATTCTTTATCACAATAATAATAATAATTTATTTATTTTTAGCACTATTAGCAGTTGTTAAAATCACCAACATTAACCAGGGGCCTATTTGTAAAATAAGATAATTTACTAATGAATAAGCCCTTACGATTGAGACATCCTTTAATTAAAATCATTAATAACTCTTTAGTTGATTTACCTGCACCAACAAATATTTCATTTTGATGGAATTTTGGCTCCCTACTAGGGTTATGTTGGGTAATTCAAATTGTAACTGGACTATTTTTAGCTATACATTATACATCAAATATTGAAATAGCATTTAATAGTGTAGTTCACATCTACCGAGACGTAAATAATGGCTGAATTATTCGAACCTTACATGCAAATGGAGCTTCTATATTTTTTATTTGTATTTATTTACATGTCAGAGGAGGAATTTACTATGGATCTTACATATACATACACACCTGAATAATTGGTACAGTAATCCTATTCTTAGTTATAGCAACTGCATTTATAGGATACGTTTTACCTTGAGGTCAGATATCATTCTGAGGTGCGACATTATTTACTAATTTATTATCAGCAACTCCGTATTTAGGAACAGATTTAGTTCAATGACTATGAATAGGGTTTGCTGTTGATAATGCAACGTTAAATCGATCCTTTACATTCCATTTTGTACTACCATTTATTATTGCTGCAATGGCAGCAATTCATTTATTCTTCCTCCACCAAACAGGGTTAATAACCTCTTAGGCCTAAATGGAGATATTGAAAAAATCCCATTTCACCCATACTTTACTTTCATGGACTCTATTACATTTGTATTAATAACATCATTATTAATTATACTGTGCTTGATTAATCCTTATGAAACGTCCCCTTTGAACAATTATACATGACTGTGCCTAAACTGACACACAATATTTTGTTAGCGCAACGCAATCTGACTTTCAAAATTCCCTACAAAAGAATGGCCCTGACTAACATTAAACTATACCTTTAACAAATCACTTACCTCACAAAAATCTTCGCTGCTCAAGCTACTGCAATACAGCGAGCGCCACTACTGCTGCCAGCTAAATAAAAGATTCAAACTATGGAAGGCACTAACTACTGATAGGGATAGTTAGCAAATGAAACATATTAATAGAGAACAAACAATGTATTTACCTTGATATCATCATATATAAATATAGCAGTTCATGACAAATTTCAAAACTCCATCTCTCTCCCCACATCCACCACTGCTGGCGGCTCACCTCCAACTACGCAACGCTACGCGCTGTTCACAACCAGCTGCCTAACACTACAATGGCGAGTATTACAACAATGCAAAGCAGCCACAGACTGCACACAGCACAGCCAGTGATTTTCATATTGAGCGCTACGTAACGTTGCCAACAAGAAAACATAAACAGCCTACTTACATAGAGAAAACATAAACAGTCTACTTAACGTTGCCAACAAGAAAACATAAACAGCCTACTTACATAGAGAAAACATAAACAGCCTACTTACATAGCCCCCATGCTCCCCACAAAGAATTTTACAAATTGGTTTGGGCAGTGCGCAATACAGATTTGAAAAAATTTTTCATAATTACAATAACAAAGAAATCAAATGCACACACTTATTGATACAATGTTGGTCAAAAGCTAAAATTTTCTCACAGTCTATAAAGACAGTCCTGATTCATCACAGTAAAATTACAGTGTTTTTCTTTTATTTCAAAGTCTGAACAGTAAAAGAAAATGCACACAGAAGTAGTGGATTTCCATGCAGTCTTGAAGAAGTAGTGTTGTCCTTCCAACGGAAAGACAGTGCTGACTTTTGACATGCATACAGGTAATGGGCCACAACAGAGTAAACCCACAGCAGAGTCAGTCGATGTTTTGAAGAATATTGGTAGTTAGGTCATCACAGAGCAGACCCACTGTAGTCCTGGTAGAGATTACGGTATTGGTGGGCCACCAGAGGTGCAGACCCACTGTAGTCCTTGTAGAGACAATGGTAATGGTGGGCCATCAAAGATGCAGACCCACTGTAGTCCTTGTAGAGACGGCCAGCAGCCATCTGTTGCGACTGTGCAGGTGCACAATCACCATTGAAGAGTCCATAAACCACCACTTGTGCACTCACAAAGTTTTTGGAATTGTCCTTAGAATAAGCAATGCTGTTAACCAGTCCCTTGCTCAGTTGTTAACACACAATCAAACACTAACAGTCCCTACTTCTCACATATTGTCCATATACTATGACCAACAGAAACGTGTGCAGTGAAATGTAACTAACAAGTTAATAATATCATGAACTGGTGACAATTACAATTTTATAACATAAGAATACAATAACAAAGGTACAAAATACATCATTAAAGAACATAACAATACAGATAACATTTGTAGTACAGGCTTTACAAAAGAATCGAACTAACATATACATCAGTGGAATTATGACATGAGTACATACATAAATAAAAGATCACAATAACTTTTGAAACATCAACTTCACACATGAGCATTAACACAAAAGAGAATAAATAATGTCTAAACATCTTTACAAAGTAAATAACATATCATTAGTGCCAATTATATTCGAGGATAACAGTATACCTCATCATAGTGAATGTAGCTTAATATTAAAAGATGAAAAAATTCTATGAAACTACACAGAGACAGGAAGAAAACAAATACACAAAGGTACACAAACACATAGTGGGATAACACCAATAGGAAAGGACAGGGTTTGTTTCATTGCAGTATTTTGCAAACAAAACTTTCTTTGCTTCTTGGAGATCTCCCTTCATTCATCATTATTCCCAAAAGTCCTATCTAAGCCTGCCTTCTGTATTTTGTTCACATCCTCTGTCAAAAATAGTTTTTCTCCCTGCTTTCTGTATTCTGTTCACTTCCTCTGTCAATAATAGTTTTTCTCCACTGTACAGTATCCTTTTTATTTTGCCAGACCATTTTCTGATAGCTTCTCAATGCATTTCTTATAAATTTATAATAGTTAGTTTCTTATATAGTCTACTCCTCTTAAGCTAACTTAAATCTACTGAGCTCAGATGCTAAACTAAGGGACGAGGCAATGCAGCAGCACAAAATAAGTAACACAAACAGCCCTGATAAAAAATACAAAAGGCAAAGCAAGCAGCATAAATTACAATTAATATAAACAGCAATGAAAAAAAAATGGAAAATCGGAAAGCAAGCTACAGTAAATCTAAATTACCAAGCAATTCAACATTACAACTAATATGAGCCAATGTGCAGTAACAAGAAAAATAAGTCAGTAGGAAAACTAGCTTTACAGAGGAACACAATTTAAAATTCAGTAGCACTATGCCTGGCAAACAGCAACAGCAAATATAAAAAAATATAAAACTTATATCTATACCTGACAAAGCTCAAGCAGAAAAGATATTACAGTAAAAACAACAATGCAGATAAGGGAAGTGTATATTCACATCTTAATGTCTATGTGAATTAAAGTGGTGCACCACAACAACTGATTGTAAAAAGAAATATTACCATGTACTTGAAAAGAAAATTATGTGTTACTGTTACTAGTTCCTTCTTATTGTTCTTTCCTTTCCAAGTGCTCCTTTTTTAAAGAATGTGGATCATAAAATAATTATTTAATAGATCTGTTGACAGAAAGTGTTCACATTAGCAAATGCATTTCATTTTATTTTATGAACCCAATGCTGCAACACAGCTGGAAAACAGATGTCAAATGAAATAAGCAATTACGCAAACCAAAGCATAAAAACATAATTCAATAGCTATGTGGCATTTCGTAAGTCAGTAGCTCTCAACTCTCGTAGAAAGACACTTGTCATAATCAGGTGTGCAGATGTACGAATATTTCCCATCAATTCATAAGCATTTCAGTAATTAGCACAAAGTACTAGTAATCATACGTTGTCAAGTAATGAGCGTGTAATATTTGCGATGCTTTCTACAAAGGAACGTCAATAGCGGGGATAATGGCCTCCCCTTTTTTTTCTACCTGTGCCGCTGAAAGGCTAATGGTTTTTTTTTTTCGGGCGGCTGTCGCCCAGGTGGGTGCCCGCGACGCATTACGTGCAGGTGGTCACTTAACTTTCTTACGGAAATATTTACGACAGCAGTTTCCGCTACAGTGACAGTCTCATACACAAAATTTCACGGGTCGAGAATTTGCGTTACAAATCTGTAGAAACAAAATGCTATTGATATAACAGTTTCCAAAAAAATTTTCGTCTGCATTGTAATACATTCACGCATATACACACACATTTCATAACTCTTAAAGTACGTTTCTTGGTTTCCAACATCCTTTTCATAAATCAGAGTCCCTAAACACTACTCATTATTCCTTACCTCATTATACATATACATATTCGTCGACACTTCTTCAATATTTCATCATGAGAAATACTTAGCATAATAAACATTCCTCAACAACATAATACACATCGTCGTCGTAATAATAACATCATAACACTTCAGTCAAATCTCAAAATCGTCGTAACTTCCTCCAATAATTTCTAAGCCTAAAAAAATTCTCTGCTCATGTCAAAAGTGTCAGCTGCCTCAAACGTACTTTAAAAATCATGATCTCATACCAAATACATCATTCCAAGCTCTCATAGTATCACAATGATTCCGAAAAAATATGAACAGTTTACAATGTGCAGACAAAATACAGTTTCATAAGTGTGAAGTTATCCAACTCTGTAATTACGTAAACATCTGTCACTGATATAGTAAAATAAATGTTTGTCTCTCTCAGTTAAATGATCAGATAGCTGTGTAATTTGTGTGTTAGAGAAATATGGTACCGATGTCTAAAGTTGTATAAGCAAATACCATATTAGCTAGGGTTCCTTGTGCTTGCCAAACACATGGTACACAAAGTAGTCGTGTACCCCCCTTAGGATTAATGTAATTATACCCTCAGGTGTTACAGATTACACAAATGGAATGAAATATATCACGGAAAGCTTTCTTTGTAATTCAAAAATCTTTAAAAATAAATGTTTTAAGTATAAGATTAATCACTCAAATGCGTGTACTGTAGCGCTAAACTGTGCGTCTTGTTGCAACATAATCTCTGTGGAAGTGTCGTAGTTATCGTCCTCCAGAAGCTAAGTTCTCCAGAAGTCAATGTACTTACCTCATGATAAACAAAAGTGAAATGCTTTGTGTATAGATATCGTAGTTATTACGCTTATTGTTGTGATGAAGAAAGTACTGTACTATAACGTATTGTTGTGCTACGGAAAACCCTGTCTCATTGTAGCTATACTACAAAAGTTACTACTAAAACTTGTTTTTCTTTCCAGGAGAATTCAGAAAACTGTGCAGATATAAAACAGATACACCGCAAAAGCAACAATGTAAATTGTCACTCATTAGTAGCGTTGTGATAAAATCGTGTAGCTGTCACTTAAACTAACCTCTGTGTCATCTGGTATCTCTCAGAAAGCACTTTAAATTCAGAATGTATTTTCAAATAAACCAAAATGTTGCATTAAAATCTCATTAGCAGTACTGGTAAATGTTCTAAGTATGTGAGCCTTATAGTCGTTACGTAATCGTGCAACAAACAAGCAAGAATGTACACACACAATAACACAGTGACGTCTGTTCACTATAACAATGCATTCGTCATTTCTGTTTAAATAAGTTCTCTTGGTTCTTGATTGGATATTGAACTTCAAACATTGTTGTATGTTAACAGATTCTAAGTCTGACAAAGCATATTAGTAATGTGAAGCGAAAAATTTTATGACAAAGACTAAGTTAAAAAGCAGATTATCTTTCAATAAACGGTTTTACATGTGAAATGTGGTGTAAACCTTTACTCTTCCTAGTACGCAGAGTTTCAACTTCAACGCAATTATCATGTGGTATACGTCGGATTCTGTAAGGTCCATTGTAAACTAGAAAGAATTTGTGACTCAAGTGTTTCTTCTTATGTGACAATGAATGAGCTTTAATGAGAACTTTCTGACCAATATACAACTTCTTTGCATTTGCTTTACCGGGTAGTTTTCTCCTTTTGTCTGCTGCAGATTTTATATTTTTAAGAGCCAAATCAATTATGTCTTTGTGTCGAAGTTTACGTCTATTCGGGAAAGGTACAAGCTCTCTGATTCTGTTCGGTGGTTCTTCATACTTCAGTACAATAGTAGGTGGTAAAGCAGTGGAGTCGTGAGGCATTTCATTCAGCACGTTTTGAAATAAGTGTAAATATCTGTCCCAATGCTGATGCTTTCTGTGACAATAAAGTCTGCAAAGCTTATTGATTTCTTTCATAATCCGTTCAGACGGGTTGCAATGTGGTGAGTACAATGAAATAAAAACAGGTTTGATTTTATGATTCCGAAGTGTGCGTGACCAAACAGCAGATCTAAATGCGGTCCGTTATCTGAAATGACTTTAGCAACGTGGCCAACTTCACGTAAGAAATTTTTAACAAAGGCGTTGGATACAGATCGTCCAGTGGCTTTACGTAACGGAGTGAAAGAAACAAATTTTGAAGTAAGTTCAACAGCGACTAGAACGTACGAAAATCCATTGGATGTTCTGACAAGCGGTCCCAAGAGATCAACAGCAGCAAATTCTTTTAATTTAGAAGGAATGATAGGAAACATTGGAGTACGATGTGAGACAGTAGATGGTTTCGCCTTTTGACAAAGTTTACAAATAGACAAGACTCTTCGAATTCGCTTTTCCATATTGTTAAAATAACAAGTCGTTCGAAGAATATGATAACATTTTCGTGGGCCAAAATGTGCGTAGCTGAAATGAATGTACCAAATGAGCTTATTAACAAAATCTTCTGGAATGCAAAGTAGCCATAGCTTGTCATCAACAGTGCAGTGTTTGAACAGTATGTTGTTTCTAACCAGATAATAATGCCGAATCTGTGTGTGTGTCTTTTCATGCCATTTGCTCTTGATGTCTTTCCAAATCGGATCTTTATCTTGTTCATGAGCAATGTCCTTTAAAGATGTGGTGATGAAGTTTTCAAAGGCGACTTTCTGAATGTAAAGAATACTGAAATTTTTCTCGAGGTTGCCTTCTGTGGTACTTTTCTCAAGCCCAGCCAGTGCGCGTGACAGTGCGTCCGCAACAATGTTCTCCTTGCCGGGAATGTAGACTATTGTGAAGCGGAATTCTTGCAGAAACAATGCCCAACGTTTTAACCTGTCATGATTTAATTTTGAAGACATAAGAAATTGTAATGCACGATGATCACTGTACACTTTTAAGTGCTTACCAGAAAGAAAGAAACGGAATTTGTTAAATGCCCAAACGATAGCTAAAGCTTCTAATTCAGTAACGGAATAATTTTTTTCTGATTTTGTTAGCACTCGGCTAGCAAAAGCAATGGTTTTCTGAATGGTAGTGTCATTTTCTATGGCTTCTTGAAATAAATGGGCACCAAGACCGACTTTAGAAGAATCCGTGCTAAGGCAGAAATCTTGTGACAGATCTGGATGAGCTAATATTAGCGCGTGAAGTAACGCTTCTTTCAAAGAATTGAATTCCAACTGTGCTTGTTCGTCCCAGTTCCTAATAGTATTTTTTCCAGTGAGAGAACAAAGTTTTGGTGTAGCAAGAATTTGCATATTCAGAAAACTACGGTAAAAATTTACGAGACCTAGAAAACTGCGGACTTGTCTTTTTGTGGATGGAACTGGAATGGCTCTGATTGCTTCTAACTTTTCAGGATCCGGCTGAATGCCTTCAGAAGAAATAATATGTCCTAAAAACCTCACCTTTGACCTACCGAATTCAGACTTTTCCAAGTTAACTGTAATGCCAGATTCTGCAAAAATACGTAACAAACTGTTGAGGATGCGATTATGTAGTTCCCATGAAGCTTCTGCTATTAGAATATCGTCCACATATAAGGTGATGTGACGTTTTAAGAACTCAGGTAATATGGAATTTAGCCCGCGAATGAATGCTGCTGAAGAAATGTTCAAACCAAAGGGAAGTTTCCGAAACTGATAACAAACGCCGAAACAAAGGAAAGCTGTGTATTTTCTACATTCTGGATGAAGTTCGATCTGATAAAAGCTGGATCTGAGATCAATGGAAGACAACACTTTTACACCATTAAAATTTTGAAGAAGTTCTTCCAACGGTTGCGGCCTGTCTGTTTCAGGAATAATGATCGTATTGATTTGTCTCGAATCTAAGACAAGCCTGATCGATCCATTTTTCTTCTCAACAACATGTAATGGATTGTTGTATGAGCTTACTGCAGGCTCAATAATGCCCTCGTCGAGCATAGATTGTATTTCTGTTTTAACACGGTCCCTATAATGTGCTGGAATTACATATGGTCTAACACAAAATTTAGTATGCTCACGAACACGAAATTGGTATTGAAATCCCTTGATTGTTCCTGTTTTATGAGTAAAAACTGTGGAATGTGCTTGTAAAATCTCAAAAAGGTCCTGCCTATCAGTGTCATTACAATTCTCAATTGTTTGAATTTTATTCTGAATTAACTTATTAGTGTCAAATGCGACGTCGATATCATCCCTGTCAGTACTTGCAGAGTGATTGTTAGTGTCCAGTTCCGTAGAAAAGTCCGAACTGTTGTCTAACAGAAGGTAAAACCGATTAATTTCCTCGTCATGGTTTGAGAGCCTATCTTCAAATTTCAAAGCTATTGACTTACCTTCTTTCTCTAAACCTATTTCAGCATCGTGAAAGTTTAAGATTGCTTTGTATTCATTCAAAAAGTCTACTCCCAATATAATTTCCGTCGACAATAATGGAACAATGAGAAAGCTCATAGAGAATCTGTGGCTTTGACAAAAGAATTCTAAATTGGTTTGTTGGCGTACATCTACACTTTTTCCAAAGATTGCACCTTGTAATTTAATCTTACGTAACGGAAGTGTGGGGCAATCGTTCGATTTGTTGCATTTGCTAAAGGCTGTTTCACTGATTACTGAAATGGGACTGCCAGAGTCAAGTACTGCCGTAAATTTTACGTCATTTACAGTAATGTGAATCACAGGATATGCAATGTTGTTATGTTTTACGTCGTGTTCCTGGAGTAAGATGTCCCTAATGTCTTCCATTTTTACGTAATTACTAGCTACGGCAGCTGCGACGATAGTGTCATAAGAACGTTTTGTGGCTGCCAGCTGTGTGAGTCATTGCCTATTGTCTCTTTGTTGGCGAGCGTCGTTATTGGGATTTGGAGACCTAACTTCTACAAATTCACCGTGACGAGAGGGCCCTGCCCTGTTTAAATCCCGCCAGTTCTGATGCAATTCAGGTCTGTCGTTACGATCACATCGTCTGTCGTCATGTCGGTAGTTCCTGTAGTTTCTTTCTTGTCGGTTAAGTGGTGGAGAATTTCTCCCTGAATCGTAACTGCGCGCTGGACTGTTGCATCTGAAGTTATTCTGTCTCCCTTGATAATAATTATTTTGGTTCCCATATTGTCTGTTTCTTTGATTGTCTCTGTGATAGTCACTACCGCGGAGAGGTGATCTTTCCCTGTAATTATTACTACTCTGCCAACGGTTGTCGTACGGGTGGTGTCTATTCTGGTCACAATTTGCGTTGTAAGAATAGACCAGTCATGTCCGGTTATTGTTTCTGTCGTTACGGAATTGTGACGGATGTGAACTGTAATTGTTGTGTCCTTGTTTTCGCGTTCCGCGATTATCAGTGTCAATTTCTAGTTCTTGTAACAGTCCCTGAAAAGCTTCAATGTCGTCTTTGCAACGTCCTGCTAAAATAATATGCCGTAAATGTTCAGGTAATTTGATTAAGCAAATGCGGATGAGTTCTGAGGGGCTGTGTGGGTTTGACAGGTACTGATTCTTGTGCAATATGTCTTCAAAATATTTCACAAGACTGGAGAATTCAGATTGTTCGAAATGTTTCATCATTATGATACCATGTTTTACTCGGTCTTGTGTGGCTTGAGACCAATATGCTGAGAGGAAGGCATGGTAAAATTCTCCTTCACTGTGGCAATCGTAAATGACCGATCGCATTCTTACAGCTGGTTCATTCTGTAAGTAGCCACACATAAATTCTAATCTGTGCTCCAACGACCAGTTGGGAGGAAAACAATGAGAGAATTGATGGAGCCACGCTTGTGGATGAATGTCGTTGCCGGAATTCTTAAATGTTTTGAATTTACGTGTAGTAATGAACAGCTTATAGTCAAAATCATCATGTCGGCGAGTCGCACATCGGTCGTTGTTAGGTCGTGTCGGCCGTTCCATCTCAAAATTCGGTGCACATTGCCAATTTCTTTCATAACTTCCGAAATGCCCTGTGTTATTATTTTGCGGCTTTTCCGTATTTCTAAGTCCCTCTTCCCGTGTTGGAGCGCGAGTGTCCTCTGAAATACGTAATTCTTGTATTACCTGTGTCAGCTGATCTTGTACTTCCCGGATTTCTTTTTGGTGTTGTGTATTAATTTGATTCTGATTTAGTTTGAATTTCCTAATTTGTTCGTACTCTTCTGTGTCATTAAAGACTACCGGTCCTGCGTCAATCAGATTATCATCTACCTTCGTAGATAAATTAGTGAACTGATCCAAAAGTTCGGCTACTTTCACCGATAGTGTACTTATTTCCTCAGTGTGTTTTTCTGAACCAAGTTTCAGAGTATCTACTGTGTCCTTAAAGTTTTCTTGAGTTTTTGCAAGTTGCGTAACCGAATCGGTAGATGCAACTGAGTCAAATTTAGCTTGCAAGGTCTCATGATTTTCATGAACAATAATTTGCAGTTCTTTTATGGCTGCTTCGTGATTCTGTAATGCATTTTCATGCCGCGAAAAAATAGGTTGAAAATGCTCACAAATTTGAGTTTTTTACGTCATTACAGACTTTTTGACATTTCGATTCAATGTTATGTAACTCAGTAGTTAAATCTTCACGCGTTTGTTCAAGAGTTTGTTCCAATGAGCGTAACTTTTGAAGCTGTTGCTGTGTTTGTCTCTGATTTTGTTCCATTGTGTCTAACTTTTTGAGATTTTGTTCCACTGTGTCTAACTGTTGCTGTGTTTGTCTCTGGTGTTGTTCCATTGTGTCTAACTTTTCAAGCTTTTGTCTCATTTGTTGCATTAATTGTAATAACAATGCACTGGTGTCTGAAACATGTTCCTCAGTGCTTTTAGGCAGTGAAGTTGCACCGGCAACATTCACATTTTGACAAGTGTAAAATGTGTCTTGACTCATTTGAGAAAACGGTGAGAACCCAAAACCTGAGTCTGCAGTATTTGCAATATTGTGTTCTGTCATTCCTGATTCCTGAGGCGAGCTGTTGCCGACCAATCGATCGATAACGCTTCCCTGCTCACTACCTGTTTCACTGTCTACACCATTGTTTGCCGCCCGCTCCATTTCCCTATTCGCAATTACCAAATTACTACTTTGAACATTAGTTAATTCATTACTCGGTGGCACTAACATACTGCTTTCATTTTCACTGTCATTTCTCAGTTTACTTTGGAGCCTAGTATTAGGTTTTTCACACGCCATTATTGTCACAGTATTTCACACGACAACACAGAAAAATACAATTTGAAGATCAAAAATAAGAGAACACATTAAAATAGCACTGAAAATAATATCTAGTTAATTGCAGCTGCGAAATACTTGGTGCAAATCTACATGCATGCCACAACTGCTTTACTGTACAACAATGAAAGACTGCAACTACAAAGGAGATTCTCTCCACAGTTACGCGCTAGCAATAAACAAAATCTACACTTATTACACAAACTACAAGAAAAATCAGAAGATTCCAGTGAGGTATCCTAAGCTAAGGGTCGACATATGAAACGTCCCCTTTGAACAATTATACATGACTGTGCTTAAACTGACACACAATATTTTGTTAGCGCAACGCAATCTGACTTTCAAAATTCCCTACAAAAGAATGGCCCTGACTAACATTAAACTATACCTTTCACAAATCACCTACCTCACAAAAATCTTCGCTGCTCAAGCTACTGCAATACAGCGAGCGCCACTACTGCTGCCAGCTAAATAAAAGATTCAAACTATGGAAGGCACTAACTACTGATAGGGATAGTTAGCAAATGAAACATATTAATAGAGAACAGACAATGTATTTACCTTGATATCATCATATATAAATATAGCAGTTCATGACAAATTTCAAAACTCCATCTCTCTCCCCACATCCACCACTGCTGGCGGCTCACCTCCAACTGCGCAACGCTACGCGCTGTTCACAACCAGCTGCCTAACACTACAATGGCAGTATTACAACAATGCAAAGCAGCCACAGACTGCACACAGCACAGCCAGTGATTTTCATATTGAGCGCTACATAACGTTGCCAACAAGAAAACATAAACAGCCTCCTTACATAGAGAAAACATAAACAGTCTACTTAACGTTGCCAACAAGAAAACATAAACAGCCTACTTACATAGAGAAAACATAAACAGCCTACTTACATCCTTACCTCCTGGGAGATCCAGATAATTTAGTACCTGCCAACCCATTAGTAACCCCCGTCCATATTCAACCAGAATGATATTTCTTATTTGCATACGCAATTCTACGATCAATCCCTAATAAACTAGGAGGTGTTATTGCATTATTCTTATCAATTATAATCTTAATAATTTTACCATTTTATAATAAAACACCATTCCGAGGTATTCAATTCTATCCTATTAATCAGATTTTATTCTGAATTATAGTAGTTGGTGTATGCTTATTAACATGAATTGGAAAACGACCTGTTGAAGAACCTTACCTTATAACAGGACAAATCTTAACAATTATCTACTTTACATACTTCTTAATTAATGTACATGTTGCAAACGCATGAGATAAACTAATTAAGGAATAATAAGTTAATTAGCTTAGGAAAAGCATATGTTTTGAAAACATAAAACTAGAAGTATAACTCTTCTATTAACTTTTCTTAAAAAATTTCACTAAATAAATGAAATAAATAAAATCTTTAAACCAACAAAGAAAATAAAAAAATTTAAAGATAATGGCAAAAAACTTTTTCAACCTAAGTACATTAACTTATCATAAAGAAAACGTGTTAATGTCCCACGAACTCAAATAAAACCAAAAGACATAACAGCAAGCATAATAAAAAATATAAAAGAATAAAAGTCACCACCTAAAAAAATTAAAGCTAATAATATTCTTATAAAAACAATTCTAGTATACTCAGCTAAAAAAATTAAAGTAAAACCACCTGCACCATATTCAATATTAAAACCTGAAACTAACTCAGATTCACCTTCGGCAAAGTCAAAAGGAGTACGGTTAGTCTCAGCTAAACAAGAAGCAAAACAAGCTAAAGCTAAAGGAATAGAAATAATAATAAATCAACAATAAAGCTGATAATTTATAAAATCAAACATGTTAAAACTACCAATTAAAATAATTAAAGATAATAAAATTGAAGCCAATCTAACTTCGTATGAAATTGTTTGAGCAACAGAACGAAGAGAACCTAGTAAAGAATAATTTGAATTAGAAGACCAACTAGCAATTACAACAGTATAAACACCTAATCTAGTACAATATAAAAAAAACAAAAATCCATTAGAAAAAGAACACATATAAGTTAAGTAAGGGAAAATCACTCGAACGGCCAAGGAAATTATTAAATTAAAAACAGGAGAAAAGTAATAAAGTAAATAATTAGATATAATAGGAATTGGCTGCTCCTTACAAATTAACTTGATAGCATCACTAAAGGGTTGAGGAATTCCAACAAAACCTACCTTATTTGGACCCTTTCGAATTTGAATGTAACCTAAAACCTTACACTCTAATAAAGTTAAAAAAGCAACATTAATTAAAACACAAATAACTAATAAAAGAAAATTCAAAATAAACATAAATAAATCATAAGGTATCAATACTATTTGCAGAAAAAATCTACATAAATGAATTCTAAATTCAACACATTAATCTGTGAAAATAGTAATTTAATTAGTATTAATCAATAAAATAAAAAATATTTCATCCATATGGTCCTTTCGTACTAATATGAATTAATAATCTTAGAATAGAAACCGACCTGGCTCACGCCGGTCTGAACTCAGATCATGTAAGAATTTAAAGATCGAACAGGGCTAATTACTGGGCTACTGCACCCAAAATTTTTCTTAATCCAACATCGAGGTCGCAATCTGCTTTGTCGATATGAGCTCTCAAAAACAATTACGCTGTTATCTCTAAGGTAACTTAATCTTATGATCATAAATTATGGATCAAAACAACAAACATAAATAAATGATATAATAATGAAGAGTTTATTTATTCTTCATGTCACTCCAACAAAACATCATCATTAAATATAGAAAGACAAACAAAAAACAAAAAAAAATAAAATGTTAAGCTCTATAGGGTCTTCTCGTCCTAAAGAAAAATTTAAGCCTTATGACTCAAAAGTTAAATTCAAAAATTAATTAAGAGACAGTTGATTTCTCGTCAAGCCATTCATTCCAGCCACTAATTAAGAGACTAATGATTATGCTACCTTTGCACGGTCAAAATACCGTGGCTCTTTAAAAATCTGCTCAGTGAGCAGGCCAGACCTCAAAGTATTTTCAAGAGGACATGTTTTTGATAAACAGGCGGATATCAATTTTGCGTAGTTAATTATAATAAATTCACAAGGTAAAAATTATATACAAATAAATATACTAATTCTATCATTATTACAAAAATTTTAAAATTCAATTTACAATCTTAATAAAAAACCTAAAATAATTATAAAATCAAAAATAAAAATAATGAACTGAATCGTAATCTTAGCGATAGCTGGTTTAAAGCTTACTATTATATTTTATAAAAGAAATCATAGGTTATTAATTTCAAAGCTTATCCGTTAAAGAATAAATAAGTTAATATTTAGACCTAAAAAATTAAATAAAAACAATTAACTTCAAATAATTAAATTTTTTCTTAAGAAACTAGATATCTTGGGAAACGATTAACATCTCTTTTCTATAAATAATTTAATAATAATTATGATACATTAACTATAAATAATTTATAAATCAACCCATATTGAGACAAGTAAATACTAAAATTTTGATAAACCCTGATACAAAAGGTACAATAAATGAAATCTACTTTTAAAAATTTAAAATAATATTTCATAAAACAATTACATTACCAATAAACTATAATCTAAAAAATCAATTCTACAAAATATACTAAGTCAAAATTCGACAAAATTATTTTTATGAAATAATTGAATAAACAAAAAATAAATATAATAAAATAAATAATCAAGATATCCTGATTTGCACACAAAAATTTTCAATGTAAATGAAACACTTTACTAATAAGTTATATCTTGAAACTCTTCCTAGATACACTTTCCAGTACATCTACTATGTTACGACTTATCTCATCTAAATTGAAGCTAAATTAAAATAATAAAATAGAATAATCAATAATGAGAGCGACAGGCGATGTGTACACACCTCAGAGCCAATATCAGTTAAATTAAATAAATTAAATTACTATCAAATCCACCTTCATTAATAGTATTTCACCATCAAATCCGTTATAAACAAAAATCTATTGTAACCCACCTCCTCTTAACTATAAGCTGCACCTTGACCTGAAATATTTTATAATTATAAATCTTGAGAATTATAACTCTAAAAAGATTCTCTGATAACGGACATATACAAACAAATAAATTAAGTAGAGAAAATCGTGTATTATCAATCACGTGGTAGGTTCCTCTGAATGGAATGAGATACCGCCAAATTCATTGGGTTTAAAGACCTTAATTAATAGACCCTGGTAAATATAATTAACATTTAAAATAATAGGGTATCTAATCCTAGTTTATTATTCAAATTTCACAGATTCATAAAAAGAGCTATAAATAAATTTTAACATTTCTCCTTACAAATTTATATTTTAACCCTAAAAATATAAACAACTGTTTTAACCAATAATATTCATGTGTATCAATCATATAACCGCGGCTGCTGGCACTAATTATGCCGATACTAAATCAATTGCTAAATCCAAAATCACTTGATAATTAAATCAAATTACTGCAAAATAGAACATTTAGTTTAACAAAACTTACATATAATACAAAGAAAAAGTGAATAAATAAGCAAGAATAAAAGTTTTGGAAACAAAATAACAAATTTAGAAATTTATAAAAGTAAGAAAAAATAAAAGATTCAAATATTTAAAGAAAAAAAAGAAAAAAAATGACAAAATAAGAGAAACGCACCCTCGAATGACCACAACAACTTCTCTATTATATATAAATAAAGATTAATATGGAACATGTATACCAATAAATGTATAATAGTCTTTCTTATTAAATCTTTCTTTTCACTAATAATAAAGAAAGATTAAGTAACATAATAAATATATTTTATATAATTAGGTAAATTAATGTAATATGGTAGTAATAAAAAATTAACTTTATATTAAGTTAACTTAAATATTAATTAGTTAAATAACCAAATTATAGAAAATATACTAAATTAAATTATTATAATTAATATAATTATTTATATTAATATAAAATTTTATATTTAATATTATTGATTATATGTATTATATCAAATTATAATAATATTTAACATTAATTTACATTGTATTAAATAATTTATAATATAATAACCTATTTAAAGCTAAAAACACAAGTAGCTATAATCCTAGGTAATAAATGTATTAAAATAATCATTTAATCATTATAAAATAACATTACAGGTATTTAAATTTAATAAAATGTAATATATTAAATAAATAATTTATTATATATAATAAATATTCAAATTATCCAAACCGAGATAAATTAATTAGAAGTAACCAAAATAATACATAAACAAATTTTTAAAAAAAAATTTTAATTTATATATTAAATATAAATGAAGTGCCTGACTAAAGGGTTACCTTGATAGGGTAAATCAAGTAAACAAAATTACCTTCATTAAAAATTACATAAAACAGAATTAAACTACCTCCTTTAGTATCAAAAACTAATGTGCATCATACACCTTAATGTAAAAAGGTAATCTAAACAAGCTAAAGGGTTCATACCCCATTTATAGAGGTATCAATCCTCTCCTTTTTAATGACCAACAACTCTACAAAACATCTCTTCCTATCAACATTAATGATTGGAACGTTCCTGTCCATTTCATCAAACAAACAGAGAGAAACAGAATTTATTCCATCAATAATAATTAGATCTAGATTATTATTAAAGATCGGGCTGCACCCTTTCATTTCTGATTTCCTGAAGTAATAGGAGCTTCAAGATGAAATAACTGTTTAACACTAATAACATGGCAAAAAATTGCCCAATAATGGTATTATCTTATTGTATTCAACTAAGAACTTTCATTTGAACAATTATCATTCTAAGAATTATTATTGGGGCAAAAGGTGGTTTAAATCAAACATCTCTACGACAACATTTAGCATATTCCTCAGTTGGACATTTAGGGTGAATAATCAGATCCCTAACAGTTAGAGAAAACATTTGAGAACTATACTTTATTATTTACTCACTATTAAGATTAGTTATGGTCTTATTATTTAAGCAAATAAATCTATTTTTTATAAACCAAATTTATTCAGCCAGAAATATAAAAACTGAGATTAAATTCATAATATTTTTATCTCTTTTATCCCTAGGTGGTTTACCACCATTCCTTGGATTTCTACCACAACGAATTGTAATGCAATCATTGCTAGAAAATAACATAACAATTATTATGACAATTATGGTTGTATTAACTACAATTACACTGTATTATTATATACGTATTAGATTCTCAGCCCTAATTATGTCATACACAGAAAATTCATGATCTATAAAAATAAAGTCTCAAAAATCAAGAATTATTCTTCCTATAACAGTAATAATTTCAACAATAGGATCAATCTCAACATCAACCTTAATCTCATTATACTAAGGACTTCAAAGTTATAATTAAAAGAATAATCTTTTAGGCATTAGTAAAATTTTACACCTCTAGAATTGCAGTCTAGAATCATAATTGAATATAAGGCCTAAGCATGGTAAGAGAGAAACATCTCATAAGTAGATTTACAGTCTACCACCTTAAATTCAGCCATCTTACTGCAAAAATGATTATTCTCAAAAAACCATAAGGATATTGGTACTTTATACTTCTTATTTGGAGCATGAGTAGGAATAGTAGGAACATCAATAGGAGTACTTATTCGTGCTGAACTTGGTCAACCAGAATCTCTAATTGGAGATGACCAAATTTATAATGTCATTATTACAGCCCACACATTTGTAATAATTTTTTTAATGGTAATACCTATTATAATTTGTAGATTTGGTAATTGACTCGTACCATTAATAATTGGTGCACCAGATATAGTGTTCCCACGAATAAATAATATAAGTTTTTGATTACTACCGCCTTCACTAACCCTTCTTCTTACATCTTCTATAGTAGATAACGGTGCTGGTACAGGATGAAAAGTTTACCCTCCTCTTGCAGGAGCTATCGCACATGAGGGGGGCATCTGTAGACCTAGCTATTTTTTCACTTCACTTAGCAGGTGTATCATCTATTCTTGGTGCAGTAAACTTCATTACAACAGCAATTAATATACGATCAGGAAGTATAACTCTAGATCAAACACCTTTATTTGTCTGATCAGTAGCTATTACAGCCCTTCTCCTCCCTTTATCGCTTCCAGTATTAGCAGGGGCTATTACTATACTATTAACAGATCGAAATTTAAATACATCATTCTTTGACCCTGCAGGAGGTGGTGACCCAATTCTATATCAACACCTATTCTGATTCTTTGGACACTCAGAAGTTTACATTTTAATTCTGCCAGGATTTGGAACTATTTCTCACATTGTATGTCAAGAAAGAGGAAAAATTGAATCATTTGGAACATTAGGTATAATTTATGCTATATTATCAATTGGACTAATAGGATTTACTGTATGAGCACATCACATATTCACAGTAGGAATAGATGTTGACACACGAGCATTCTCTACATCAGCAACAATAATTATTGCTGTACCTACAGGAATTAAGGTATTCAGATGATTAGCTACACTATATGGAACTAAATTCAAATTCAATCCACCGCTATTATGAGCTTTAGGATTTATTTTTCTATTCACAATTGGTGGATTAACAGGATTAGTATTAGCAAATTCATCACTTGATATCGTATTACATGATACATATTATGTAGTAGCTCACTTCCATTATGTGTTATCCATAGGAGCAGTATTCGCAATCATAGGAGGTGTTATTCAATGATACCCATTATTTACAGGATTAACTATAAATAATACATTTAATAATTTCATAGGATTATTCCCCTACATCTTTACTAGAACAAGACATTTAGCATTTACATTTGCAATCGCTCTACCTATATGATTAAGATTTATGTTATTTGGATGAATTAATCATACCAATCACATATTTACACACCTTGTCCCCCAAGGAACACCACCTGCATTAATATCATTTATAGTATTTATTGAAACAATTAGAAATGTCACTCGACCAGGTACGCTAGCAGTACCACTAGCAGCAAATATAATTGCAGGACTCCTACTATTAACATTACTAGAAAATACAGGACCATCTATAGCTATAAACTTAATTTCACTATTAATTATTGGACAAATACTTCTGTTAATTCTAGAATCAGCAGTAGCAATAATTCAAGCCTATGTTTTCTCAATTTTAAGAACTTTATATTCTAGAGAAGTAAACTAAACTTATGTTAACAACTCACTCAAACCACCCATTCCACTTAGTAGATTACAGACCTTGACCATTAACAGGAGCAATTGGAGCAATACTTCTAATATCAGGATTAGCAAAATGATTTCACCTATTTAACATTAACTTATTTATAATCGGATTTGGAATTACCCTAATAACTATAATCCAATGATGACGAGATGTAGTACGAGAAGGAACATACCAATTACTACATACGGGATTTGTATCAATTGGATTACGATGATGAATAATTTTATTTATTGCATCAGAAGTACTATTCTTTGTTTCATTTTTATGAGCATTTTTTAGAAGACTGGCACCCACTATTCAACTAGGGATATTATAACCCCCAATAGGAATTCAACCTTTTAATCCTATACAAATTCCATTACTTAATACAGCTATTCTTTTATTATCAGGAGTAACAGTAACATGAGCACCTCATAGTTTATTAGAATCTAATCATACTCAAGCATTAAAAGGATTATTCTTCACAGTACTACTAGGACTATACTACACTATACTTCAAGCATACGAATATTGAGAAGCACCCTTCACCATTACAGACGCAGTTTATGGATCAACATTCTTTGTTGCAACAGGATTCCATGGTCTACATGTAATTATCGGAACAATTTTCTTATCAACATGTCTACTTCGACATTCAATAAACCAATTCTCACCAAGACACCACTTTGGGTTTGAAGCAGCAGCATGATACTGACAGTTTGCAGACGTAGTACGATTATTCTTATACATTTCTATTTATTGATGAGGTAGATAATTGTTTTTCTAGTATAAATAGTACATTTGACTTCCAATCAAAAAGCTTGATATAAATCAAGAAAAACAATCCTAATTTTATTTACTGATGAAATGGACAGGATCGTTCCTATCATTAATGTTGATAGGAAGAGAATTTTTGTAGAGTTGTTGGTCATTAAAAAGGAGAGGATTGATACCTCTATAAATGGGGTATGAACCCATTAGCTTGTTTAGCTTACCTTTTTACATTAATGTGTATGATGCACATTAGTTTTAGATACTAAAGGAGGTAGTTTAATTCTGTCTTATTTAATTTGTAATGAAGGTAATTTTATCTACTTGATTCACCCTATCAAGGTAACCCTTTAGTCAGGCACTTCATTTATATTTAATATATAAATTAAATTTTTTTCTAAAATTTGGTTATGTATTATTTTGGTTATTTCTAATTAATTTATCTTGGTTAGGACAATTTGAATATATATTATATATAATAAATAGTTTATATTAATATATTACATGTAATTAAATTTAAATACCTATAATGTTATTCATAATTATTAAATGAGTATTTTAATACATTTATTTACCTAGGATTATAGCTACTTATGTTATTAGCTTAAAGTAGGTTATTATACTTATATTATCCAATAATATGTAAATTAATATTAAATATTATAATAATTGGATATAATAAATATAATCAATATTATTAAATATAAAATTTAATATTAATATAAATAATTATATTAATTATAATAATATAATTTAATATATTTTCTATAATAAGATTATTTAACTAATTAATATTTAAGTTAACTTAATATAAAGTTAATTTTATATTAATACCATATTACATTAAATTACATAATTATATAAAATATATTTATTTTATTATTTAATCTTTCTTTATTATTAGTGAAAAGAATGATTAAATAAGAAAGAATATAATACATTTATTGGTATACATGTTCCATATTAATCTTTTTTTATATATAATAGAGAATTTGTTGTGGTCATTCGAGGGTGCGTTTCTGTTTTTTGTCATTTTTTGTGTTTTTTTTCTTTAAGTATTTGAATCTTTTACTTTTTCTTATTTTTTTTTTTTTTAAATTTCTTATTTTGTTTCCAAAAGTTTTATTCTTGCTTATTTATTCACTTTTTCGTTGTATTATATGTAAGTTTTGTTAAACTAAATGTTCTATTTTGCTGTAATTTGATTTAACTATCAAGTGATTTTGGATTTAGCAATTGATTTAGTATCGGCATAATTCGTGCCAGCAGCCGCGGTTATACGATTGATACAAGTGAATATTATTGGTTAAAACAGTTGTTTATATTTTTAGGGTTAAAATATAAATTTGTAAGGTGAAATGTTAAAATTTATTTATAGCTCATTTTATGAATCTATGAAATTTGAATAATAAACTAGGATTAGATACCCTATTATTTTAAATGTTAATTATATTTACCAAGGTACTATTAGTTAAGGTCACTAAACCCAAAGAATTTCGCGGTATCTCATTCCATTCAGAGGAACCTACCCCGTGATTGTTAATACACGATTTACTCTACTTAATTTATTTGTTTGTATATCTCCGTTATCAGAGAATCTTTTTAGAGTTATAATTCTCATGATTTATAATTATAAAATATTTGAGGTCAAGGTGCAGCTTATAGGTAAGACGAGGTGGGTTACAATAGAATTTTGTTGATAACGGATTTGATGGTGAAATACTATTAATGAAGGTGGATTTGATAGTAATCTAATTTATTTAATTTAACTGATATTGGCTCTGTGGCGATTACACATCGCCCGTCGCTCTCATTATTGATTATTCTATTTTATTATTTAATTTAGCTTCAATTTAGATGAGATAAGTCGTAACATAGTAGATGTACTGGAAAGTGTATCTAGGAAGAGTTTCAAGATATAACTTATTAGTAAAGTGTTTCATTTACACTGAAAATTTTTCTGTGCAAATCAGGATATCTTGATTATTTATTTTATTATATTTATTTTTTGTTAATTTAATTATTTAATAAAAATAATTTTGTCGAATTTTGTCTTAGTATATTTTGTAGAATTGATTTTTTAGATTATAATTTATTGGTAATGTAATTGTTTTATGAAATATTATTTTAAATTTTGAAAAGTAGATTTTATTTATTGTACCTTTTGTATCAGGGTTTATCAATATTTTAGTATTTACTTTACTTGTCTCAATTTGGGTTGATTTATAAATAATTTATAGTTAATGTATCATAATTATTATTAAATTATTTATAGAAATGAGATGTTAATCGTTTCCTAAGATAACTAGTTTCTTAAGAAAAAATTTAATTTTGTGGAAGTTAATTGTTTTTATTTAATTTTTTAGGTCTAAATATTAACTTATTTATTCTTTAACGGATTAGCTTTGTAGTTAATAACCTATAATTTGTTTTATAAAATATAATAGTAAGCTTTAAACCAGCTATCTCTAAGTTTACGTTTTAGTTCATTATTTTTATTTTTGATTTTATAATTATTTTAGGTTTTTATTAAGATTATAAATTTAATTTTAAAATTTTCGTAATAATGATACAATTAGTATATTTATTTGTATATAATTTTTACCTTGTGAATTTATTATAAGTAACTAGGCAAAATTGATTTCCGCCTGTCTATCAAAAACATGTCCTCTTGAAAATACTTTGAGGTCTGGCCTGCTCACTGAGCAGATTTTTAAAGAGCCGCGGTATTTTGACTGTGCAAAGGTAGCATAATCATTAGTCTCTTAATTAGTGGCTGGAATGAATGGCTTGACAAGAAATCAACTGTCTCTTAATAAATTTTTGGTTTTAACTTTTGAGTCAAAAGGCTTAAATTTTTCTTTAGGACGAGAAGACCCTATAGAGCTTAACATTTTATTTTTATATAGTTTTTTGTTTGTCTTTCTATATTTAATGATGATGTTTTGTTGGGGTGACATGAAGAATAAATAAACTCTTCATTATTATATCATTTATTTATGTTTGTTGTTTTGATCCATAATTTATCATCATAAGATTAAGTTACTTAGGGATAACAGCGTAATTGTTTTTGAGAGCTCATATCGACAAAGCAGATTGCGACCTCGATGTTGGATTAAGAAAAATTTTGGGTGCAGTAGCCCAGTAATTAGGTCTTTTCGACCTTTAAATTCTTACATGATCTGAGTTCAGACCGGCGTGAGCCAGGTCGGTTTCTATTCTAAGATTATTAATACATATGGTTGAAATATTTTTTTTATTGATTAATACTAATTAAATTACTATTTTGACAGATTAATGTGTTGAATTTAGAGTTCATTTATGTAGATTTTTTCTACAAAAAGTATTGATACTTTATGATTTATTTATGTTTATTTTGAATTTTCTTTTATTAGTTATTTGTGTTTTAATTAGTGTTGCTTTTTTAACTTTATTAGAGCGTAAGGTTTTAGGTTACATTCAAATTCGAAAGGGTCCAAATAAGGTAGGTTTTGTTGGAATTCCTCAACCCTTTAGTGATGCTATCAAGTTAATTTGTAAGGAGCAGCCAATTCCTATTATATCTAATTATTTACTTTATTACTTTTCTCCTGTTTTTAATTTAATAATTTCCTTGGCTGTTTGAGTGATTTTCCCTTACTTAACTTATATGTGTTCTTTTTCTTATGGATTTTTGTTTCTTTTCTGTTGTACTAGATTAGGTGTTTATACTGTTATAATTGCTGGTTGGTCTTCTAATTCAAATTATTCTTTACTAGGTTCTCTTCGTTCTGTTGCTCAAACAATTTCATACAAAGTTAGTTTGGCTTCAATTTTATTATCTTTAATTATTTTAATTCGTAGTTTTAACATGTTTGATTTTATATATTATCAGCTTTATTGTTGATTTTTTATTATTTCTTTTCCTTTAGCTTTAGCCTGTTTTGCTTCATGTTTAGCTGAGACTAACCGTACTCCTTTTGACTTTGCCGAAGGTGAATCTGAGTTAGTTTCCGGTTTTAATATTGAATATGGTGCAGGTGGTTTTACTTTAATTCTTTTAGCTGAGTATACTAGAATTGTATTGATAAGAATATTATTAGCTTTAATTTTTTTAGGTGGTGACTTTTATTCTTTTATATTTTTTATTAAGCTTGCTGTTATGTCTTTTGGTTTTATTTGAGTTCGTGGGACATTAACACGTTTTCGTTATGATAAGTTAATGTACTTAGGTTGAAAAAGTTTTTTGCCATTATCTTTAAATTTTTTTATTTTCTTTGTTGGTTTAAAGATTTTATTTATTTCATTTATTTAGTGAAATTTTTTAAGAAAAGTTAATAGTAGAGTTAAACTTCTAGTTTTATGTTTTCAAAACATATGCTTTTCCTAAGCTAATTAACTTATTATTCCGTAATTAGTTTATCTCATGCGTTTGCAACATGTACATTAATTAAGAAGTATGTAAAGTAGATAATTGTTAAGATTTGTCCTGTTATAATGTAAGGTTCTTCAACAGGTCTTTTTCCAATTCATGTTAATAAGCATACAACAACTACTATAATTCAGAATAAAATCTGATTGATAGGATAGAATTGAATACCTCGGAATGGTACTTTATTATAAAATGGTAAAATTATTCAGATTCTAATTGATAAGAATAATGCAATAGTACCTCCTAGTTTATTAGCGATTGATCGTAGAATTGCGTATGCTAATAAGAAATATCATTCTGGTTGAATATGGACGGGGGTTACTAACTGGTTGTCAGGTACAAAATTATCTGGATCTCCCAGGAGGTAAGGATTAATCAAGCACAGTATAATTAATAATGATGTTATTAATACAAATGTAATAGAGTCCTTGAAAGTAAAGTATGGGTGAAATGGGATTTTTTCAATATTCCCATTTAGGCCTAAGGGGTTATTAGACCAAGTTTGGTGAAGGAAGAATAAATGAATTGCTGCCATTGCAGCAATAATAAACGGTAGTACAAAATGGAATGTATAGAATCGATTTAATGTTTCATTATCAACAGCAAACCCTCCTCATACTCATTGAATTAATCTGTTCCTAAATACGGAATTGCTGATAATAAATTAGTAATTACTGTCGCACCTCAGAATTATATTTGACCTCAAGGTAAAACTTATCCTATAAATGCAGTTGCTATAACTAAGAATAGGATTACTGTACCAATTATTCAGGTGTGTATGTATATGTAAGATCGATAGTAAATTCCTCATCCAACATATAAATAAAAACAAATAAAAAATATAGATGCTCCATTTGCATGTAAGGTTCCAATAATTCGGCCATTATTTACGTTTCGGCAGATGTGAACTACACTACTAAATGCTATTTCAATATTTGATGTATAATGTATAGCTGAAAATAGTCCAGTTACAATTTGAATTACCAAACATAACCCTAGTAGGGCACAAAATTCTATCAAAATGAAATATTTGTTGGTGCAGGTAAATCAACTAAAGAGTTATTAATGATTTTAATTAAAGGATGTCTCAATCGTAAGGGTTTATTCATTAGTAAATTATCTTATTTTACGAATAGGCCCCTGGTTAATGTAGGTTATTTTAACAACTGCAAATAGTGCTAATAATAAGTAAATTATTATTATTATTGTGATAAAGAATGTTGGTCTATTATATAGTTTTTCTAAAGATAATGTTATTTCTTGATAATTGATTGAATTATCATTATTTATAGTTTCAGTATTTTTGAAAAAGTCTATAAATATTGTTATATCTAAAATAATTAATGTTGGTATGTTAAATATTCATAATGTTAAGGTAATAATCATCGTAATTGATTTAGGTTAAATATTTCTTTGACGCAAATCTCGTAATATAAATAAATAGAACTAATATACCACCAAGAAACGTTAAAAATAAAATATATGATAATCAATATCTATCCATTATTGTTCCTGATATTAGTCCAACTAGAAAAGTTTGTAGGATAATGAAAAGCATTATTGATATTGGGTGTCTTAATTTAATAAAATTAATATTTATTACGTTTGATAGCGATATAATTATTATTTTGATCATTTCAGGGGTTAGTTTATTATAAATATCGGTTTTGGGGACCGATGATGGAAAGCTTTTCCACCTCTGAAGTTTTAAAAGTGGGGACTGGAGTTATTTCCGGTTTACAAGACCGGCGTTTTTTTTAAACTATTAAAACTAATGTTTATATTCTCTGTCTTTACTTCTTTATTGATTTATTTTGCTGGTGTTTATGTTTTTTCTTCTAAACGTAAGCATTTATTAATGGTTCTTTTGAGATTAGAATATATTGTTCTTTCTTTATTTATATTGGTTATTGTTTTTCTTATTGAGAAAGATAATGATTATTTTTTTCCTGTTATGTTTTTGGTTTTTTCTGTTTGTGAAGGTGCTTTAGGTCTTTCTATTTTAGTTTCAATAATTCGTTCTCACCGGAATGATTTATTTATTCTTTTGCTTTATCTTTATGGTAAAGTATTTATTTGAAACTATTTTTTTGATCCCTCTTTGTTTGGTCAATAATTGTTGATGGTTGGTTCATTCTTTAATGTTACTGTCTAGTTTTGTTTTTATGATTTGTGTTTATTCATATGCAGATTTGAATATGATAACATATTATTTTGGTATTGATCGTTTTTCTTTTAGTTTGATTCTGCTTAGTTTTTGAATATGTTCCTTAATAATTACTGCTAGAGGTTCAGTTTATTTAAGTTCTTATCATTCTAATTTTTTTGTCTTTATAGTCTTAATTTTAATGATTATGCTTTATTGTTAGTTTGCTAGATTGAGTCTTCTTTCTTCTTATATTTTTTTTGAGGCTAGATTGGTTCCTACTTTACTTTTGATTTTGGTTTGAGGCTATCAACCTGAACGGTTGCAGGCTGGTGTTTATTTAATTTTTTTACACTCTGGTTGCTAGATTGCCTTTATTATTAGTGTTATTTAAGGTTTATGATTTTTCTAATACTTTATATTTTCCTTTATTGGTTGATTTTGGTTATTATTATTTTATATTTTATGTGTTTATAATTCTTGCTTTTTTAGTTAAGATGCCGATATTTTTGGTTCATTTGTGGTTTCCTAAGGCCCATGTTGAGGCCTCAATTTCAGGTAGAATGATTCTTGCTGGTGTTTTATTAAAGTTAGGTGGTTACAGTATTTTTCGTGTTATGAAGGTTATTTCTTATTTGGTTTCAAAGTTTAATTATTTTTGATTGTCTTTAGGTTTATCTGGTGGGGTTATTGTTAGATATATTTGTTTTCGTCAGGTTGATTTAAAGTCTTTAATTGCATATTCTTCTGTTGCTCATATAAGAATGGTTATTGGAGGATTGATAACTATGAATTGATGAGGTTGTATGGGTTCTCTTTCTTTAATGGTTGGTTATGGTTTGTGTTCTTATGGTTTATTTTGTTTATCTAATATTATTTATGAGCGTTTAGGTAGACGAAGATTGTTAATTAACAAGGCTATAATTAATTTGATACCAAGAATTTCTTTATGATGATTCCTTTTGAGATCATCTAATATAGCTGTTCCTCCTTCTTTAAATTTGGTAGGTGAACTTAGATTATTAAATAGAATTATATCTTGATTTTCTTTTAGATTTTTTGCTTTAATTTTTTTGTCTTTTTTTAGAGCTGTTTATACTTAATATATGTATTCTTATTCTCAGCATGGTAATTATTATTCTGGTGTTTATACTTGTTCACTTGGTTATTTTAGTGAATATCATCTTTTACTATTACATTGATTGCCTTTAAATATTCCTTGTTTAAAGGGAGAGTATTTTTTTTGTTTCGGTTGCTTAAGTATTTTAATTAAAAATGTTGTTTTGTGGAATCAATGATATGAATTTTTCATCTTAGGCTGTGATATTGTTTTCTATTTGTTCTTTGAGTTTTTTTTCTTTATTTTTTCTAGAACTATAATTTTTATTTTGGGTATTTATTATTTAATAAATGATTATAGAGTTTTTGTTGAATGAGAACTTTTTAATTTAAATGGTTCTATGGTTGTTATGACTATAATTTTGGATTGAATGTCTCTTATTTTTATGTCTTTTGTTATGTATATTTCTTCTTTGGTTATTTATTATAGAGAGGACTATATGTCGGGAGAAAAAAATATAAATCGTTTTATTATTATTGTTTTAATATTTATTCTTTCTATCGGTTTTTTAATTATCAGTCCTAATTTGATTAGAATTTTATTGGGATGGGATGGTTTAGGTTTAGTTTCTTATTGTTTAGTTATTTATTATCAAAATGTGAAATCTTATAGTGCGGGTATGTTAACTGCACTTTATAATCGTATTGGTGATGTTGCTATTTTAATTTCTATTGCTTGAATATTGAATTTTGGTGGTTGAAATTATATTTATTATTATGATTTTATTTCTAATTCTTTTGAAATAAAGCTTATTACTATATTAATTGTTTTAGCAGCTATAACTAAAAGAGCTCAAATTTCCTTTTCTTCTTGACTTCCTGCTGCTATGGCTGCGCCTACTCCTGTTTCTCCTTTGGTTCATTCTTCTACTCTTGTTACTGCTGGGGTTTATTTATTAATTCGTTTCAGACCAATATTAGATACTTATAATTTTGGTTGATTCTTACTTTTAATTGGTTGTATAACTATGTTTATGGCTGGTTTGTGAGCAAATTTTGAATTTGATTTGAAGAAAATTATTTCCCTTTCTACTTTAAGACAACTTGGTTTAATAATAAGAATTATGGCTATGGGTTATCCAAAACTTGCATTTTTTCATTTATTAGCTCATGCTTTATTTAATGCTTTATTGTTTATGTGTGCAGGTTCAATAATTCATAATTTAAAGGATTCTCAGGATATTCGTTTTATAGGTTCAATTGTTACTTTTATGCCTTTAACTTCAGTTTGTTTTAATGTTTCTAGTTTGTCTTTGTGTGGTATACCATTTTTAGCAGGTTTTTATTCAAAGGATTTAATTCTTGAAATGGTTTGTTTAAGATGAATTAATTGCTTAATTTTTTTTCTTTATTTCTTTTCTACTGGTTTAGCTGCTTCTTATTCTTTACGTCTTTTTTATTATTCAATATCTGGTGATAATAATTTTTATTCTAGATTTTCTTTTGATGATAAGGGTTATTATATTTCTTTTGGTATAATTGGTTTATTGTTTGTTGCTGTTTTTGGTGGTAGTCTTTTGTCTTTGTTAATTTTTCCTGTTCCTCATGTGATTGCCTTGCCTTATTATTTAAAGTTTTCAACTTTTACTGTAGTTGTTTTGGGTGCTTGTTTGGGTTATCTTATTTCTAATTTTGATTTTTCTCAAAATTTTTTTTCTTTAAGTATACTTTCTTTTGTCAGATTTGCTGGTTCTATGTGGTTTATACCTTTTATTTCGACTAAGTTTATTAGATATTATCCTTTAAAATTGGGTTATTATTCATCTAAATCATTTGATTATGGTTGAGGTGAACAATCAAGATTTGTATAGACTATTTATTTATTTAATTAGTTATATACAAGGTTGATATGATTCTAATTTTAAGATTTATCTTTTAACTTTTATTTTTTAAATATTTATTTTGGTGGTATTATTTTTCGTTTACTTAAATAGCTTATAATTAGAGCATGACACTGAAGATGTTAAGGAAGTATTTTTCCTTTTAGGTATTTATAAATATATATATATAGTATTTTTACAGTGAAAATGTAATGTTTTATTTAAACTATATAAATTTTAAAAATGTTAACGGAGTTTATCCGCTGATATAAAAAGTTAGCAGCTTTCATATTGGCTTCACATTTCCTTAATTGGAACTTTATAGTTCAATTATATTATTAACAGTAATACGCCTCTTTTAGGCTTCAATTAATAAGAATAAGGGTATTCTATTTACCTACCTTCCAGGTCGAAACTGACTGCAAAACTTCACTTCTTATTCTATTTAAGGTTGATTGATTATATCAATACTTTTTGAATGCAACCCAAATGTTATGTTTAACTACAACCCTTTATTCTGCTCATTGTAAGGCTCCTTGATTTCATTCATAATATAGTCCACTTAATAATACTATAATAAAAAATATTGTTGATACTGTTCAAATTATAATGTCTGAAGTTTTAAAAATAATTACAATTGGGAGGATTAGTGCGATTTCTAAATCAAAAATTAAGAAAATTACTGCAATTAAGAAGAATCGAAGTGAGAATGGTATTCGTGCTGATCTTTTTGGGTCAAATCCACACTCAAATGGTGATCTTTTTTCTCGGTCATTAATTAATTTTTTTGATAATGTTGTTGCAAGGATTATAACAATTATTGGAATAATAAATCTAATAAAAATTCTTGTAGATAAAATTAGGATTGTTTTTCTTGATTTATATCAAGCTTTTTGATTGGAAGTCAAATGTACTATTTATACTAGAAAAACAATTATCTACCTCATCAATAAATAGTAATGTATAAGACTAATCATACTACGTCTACATAGTGTCAGTATCATGCTGCTGCTTCAAATCCAAAGTGGTGTCTTGGTGAGAATTGGTTTATTGAATGTCGAAGTAGACATGTTGATAAGAAAATTGTTCCGATAATTACATGTAGACCATGGAATCCTGTTGCAACAAAGAATGTTGATCCATAAACTGCGTCTGCAATGGTGAAGGGTGCGTCTCAATATTCGTATGCTTGAAGTATAGTGAAGTATAGTCCTAGTAGTACTGTGAAGAATAGTCCTTGTAATGCTTGAGTATGATTAGATTCTATTAAACCATGATGTGCTCATGTTACTGTTACTCCTGATGCTAAAAGAATAGCTGTATTAAGTAATGGAATTTGTATAGGATTAAATGGTTGAATTCCTATTGGGGGTCATAATATCCCTAGTTCAATAGTGGGTGCTAGTCTTCTTCTAAAAAATGCTCAGAAAAATGAAACAAAGAATAGTACTTCTGATGCAATAAATAAGATTATTCCTCATCGTAATCCAATTGATACAATTCCCATATGTAGTCCTTGGTATGTTCCTTCTCGTACTACATCTTGTCATCATTGGATTATAGTTATTAGGGTAATTCCAAATCCGATTATAAATAAGTTAATGTTAAATAGGTGAAATCATTTTGCTAATCCTGGTACTACAACTATTGTTCCAATTGCTCCTGTTAATGGTCAAGGTCTGTAATCTACTAAGTGGAATGGGTGGTTTGAGTGAGTTGTTAACATAAGTTTAGTATACTTCTCTAGAATATAAAGTTCTTAAAATTGAGAAAACATAGGCATGAATTATTGCTACTGCTGATTCTAGAATTAACAGAAGTATTTGTCCAATAATTAATAGTGAAATTAAGTTTATTGCTATAGATGGTCCTGTATTTCCTAGTAATGTTAATAGTAAGTGTCCTGCAATTATATTTGCTGCTAGTCGTACTGCTAGCGTACCTGGTCGAATGACATTTCTAATTGTTTCAATTAAAACTATAAATGATATTAATGCAGGTGGTGTTCCTTGGAGGACAAGGTGTGTAAATATGTGATTGGTATGATTAATTCTTCCAAATAACATATATCTTAATCATATAGGTAGAGCGATTGCTAATGTTAATGCTAAATGTCTTGTTCTAGTAAAGATGTAGGGGAATAATCCTATGAAATTATTAAATAGTATTATAATAAAGACTGAAATGAAGATGAATGTTGTTCCATTAAATGATTTTGGTTCTAGTAGTGTTTTAAATTCATTGTGTAAGGTTAAGTTTAGTTTATTTCAAATAATATTAATTCGTGATGGTGTAAGTCAAAATATTGATGGGATTAATAATAATCCTAAGAATGTTCTAGTTCAATTTAATGATAAATTGAAGATATTAGTTGATGGATCAAATGTTGAAAATAAGTTTGTTATCATTTTCAATTCAAGTTCTTTATATCAATTGTTCTTTTCTCTGCTCTTTTAATAAGATTTGGTTTAAATGAGAAAAAGTTTATTTGATTAAATAAAATTAATGTAGTCGAAAATATAATAAATAGGGAGATTCATATGAGAGGGGATATTTGAGGGATTTGGATTAAATTTCCCTATGAGAAGTAGTCGTTAATTTACTATTTTTTGGTTTAAGAGACCATTACTTACTTTCAGTCATCTGATGTATTTCAAGGTGTACTAATTATTTAGTTTTTTTAGATTGACACTCTAATGTTATATATTTTAACTAACTCCTTAGATTATCTTAGATAATCACTTGATAAATAAGTTTACTCAAGTTCTTTCAATTACAATTGGTATGAATCTGTGGTTTGCTCCACAAATTTCTGAGCATTGTCCAAAGAACAGTCCAGGTCGTTTTATTGTAAATGTTCCTTGGTTTAGTCGGCCCGGCGTTGCGTCAATTTTAACCCCTAATGCAGGTACTGCTCATGAGTGTAGAACGTTTGATGCTCTTGTTAATACTCGTACTTCCGTATTTATTGGTAGAATTGTTCGGTTATCTACATCTAGAAGTCGAAATCTGTCGTTTTCTAGGTCTTGTTCTGTTGTTATATAAGTGTCGAATTCCACATTTATAAAGTCAGAATATTCATATCTTCAGTATCATTGTCGTCCAATTGTTTTAATTGTGATTATAGCGTCTACTGAATCATCAAGTAAATATAGTAGTAATAATGATGGGAGTGCAATAAAAATTAGTGTAATTGCTGGTAGTGCTGTTCAGATTGTTTCAATTAAATGTCCGTGAAGTATGTTTCGGTTTGTATAGGCAATGAATAATATGTAACTTAGGGCATAACCTACAATTACTGTAATTAACAATAATACGACCATAGTATGATCATGGAAGAATGATAGTTGCTCCATTAATGGTGAAGCTCCATCTAGAAGGGATAAATTTGATCATGTTGCCATTAATGAATTTTTCTAATAATAGGTCAAACCTTTATTTGTAGAGCTTAAATCTACTGCACTAATCTGCCATATTAGAATCTAGAAATAAATGGTAGTTCTGAGTAACTGTGTTCTGCAGGTGGATTATTTTGTAGTCATTCTGTTGATCTTCTTATATTAGCTCTAAATATGATTGCCCGGTTTGTAAACATTCTTTCTCATATAATTACAATGAATATAATGATTCCTACAATAGAAATTGTAGACCCAATTCTTGATACTACATTTCATGATGTATATGCATCTGGATAGTCTGAATATCGTCGTGGTATTCCTGCTAGTCCTAGGAAGTGTTGAGGGAAGAATGTTAAGTTTACTCCAATAAATATAATTGTAAATTGAATTTTAATCATGTATTACATATAGTTAATCCTGTAAATAATGGGTATCATTGAATAACACCTCATATGATTGCGAATACTGCTCCTATGGATAACACATAATGGAAGTGAGCTACTACATAATATGTATCATGTAATATGATGTCAAGTGATGAATTTGCTAATACTAATCCTGTTAATCCACCAATTGTGAATAGAAAAATAAATCCTAAAGCTCATAATAGCTGTGGATTGAATTAGAATTTAGTTCCATATAGTGTAGCTAATCATCTGAATACCTCAATTCCTCCCCCCCATGAACCATGGACCTTGCCGTTGGTGGGGAGGCTTGCGTGCCTCAGCGATACAGATAGCCGTACCGTAGGTGCAACCACAATGGAGGGGTATCTGTTGAGAGGCCAGACAAACGTGTGGTTCCTGAAGAGGGGCAGCAGCCTTTTCAGTAGTTGCAAGGGCAACAGTCTGGATGATTGACTGATCTGGCCTTGTAACAATAACCAAAACGGCCTTGCTGTGCTGGTACTGCGAACGGCTGAAAGCAAGGGGAAACTACAGCCGTAATTTTTCCCGAGGGCATGCAGCTTTACTGTATGATTACATGATGATGGCGTCCTCTTGGGTAAAATATTCCGGAGGTAAAATAGTCCCCCATTCGGATCTCCGGGCGGGGACTACTCAAGAGGATGTCGTTATCAGGAGAAAGAAAACTGGCGTTCTACGGATCGGAGCGTGGAATGTCAGATCCCTTAATCGGGCAGGTAGGTTAGAAAATTTAAAAAGGGAAATGGATAGGTTGAAGTTAGATATAGTGGGAATTAGTGAAGTTCGGTGGCAGGAGGAACAAGACTTCTGGTCAGGTGACTACAGGGTTATAAACACAAAATCAAATAGGGGTAATGCAGGTGTAGGTTTAATAATGAATAGGAAAATAGGAATGCGGGTAAGCTACTACAAACAGCATAGTGAACGCATTATTGTGGCCAAGATAGATACGAAGCCCACACCTACTACAGTAGTACAAGTTTATATGCCAACTAGCTCTGCGGATGACGAAGAAATTGAAGAAATGTATGATGAAATAAAAGAAATTATTCAGATTGTGAAGGGAGACGAAAATTTAATAGTCATGGGTGACTGGAATTCGAGTGTAGGAAATGGGAGAGAAGGAAACATAGTAGGTGAATATGGATTGGGGGACAGAAATGAAAGAGGAAGCCGCCTGGTAGAATTTTGCACAGAGCACAACATAATAATAACTAACACTTGGTTTAAGAATCATGAAAGAAGGTTGTATACATGGAAGAACCCTGGAGATACTAAAAGGTATCAGATAGATTATATAATGGTAAGACAGAGATTTAGGAACCAGGTTCTAAATTGTAAGACATTTCCAGGGGCAGATGTGGACTCTGACCACAATCTATTGGTTATGACCTGTAGATTAAAACTGAAGAAACTGCAAAAAGGTGGGAATTTAAGGAGATGGGACCTGGATAAACTGAAAGAACCAGAGGTTGTACAGAGATTGAGGGAGAGCATAAGGGAGCAATTGACAGGAATGGGGGAAATAAATACAGTAGAAGAAGAATGGGTAGCTTTGAGGGATGAAGTAGTGAAGGCAGCAGAGGATCAAGTAGGTAAAATGACGAGGGCTAGTAGAAATCCTTGGGTAACAGAAGAAATATTGAATTTAATTGATGAAAGGAGAAAATACAAAAATGCAGTAAGTGAAACAGGCAAAAAGGAATACAAACGTCTCAAAAATGAGATCAACAGGAAGTGCAAAATGGCTAAGCAGGGATGGCTAGAGGACAAATGTAAGGATGTAGAGGCCTATCTCACTAGGGGTAAGATAGATACCGCCTACAGGAAAATTAAAGAGACCTTTGGAGATAAGAGAACGACTTGTATGAATATCAAGGGCTCAGATGGAAACCCAGTTCTAAGCAAAGAAGGGAAAGCAGAAAGGTGGAAGGAGTATATAGAGGGTCTATACAAGGGTGATGTACTTGAGGACAATATTATGGAAATGGAAGAGGATGTAGATGAAGATGAAATGGGAGATACGATACTGCGTGAAGAGTTTGACAGAGCACTGAAAGACCTGAGTCGAAACAAGGCCCCCGGAGTAGACAATATTCCATTGGAACTACTGACGGCCGTGGGAGAGCCAGTCCGTACATAACTCTACCATCTGGTGAGCAAGATGTATGAAACAGGCGAAATACCCTCAGACTTCAAGAAGAATATAATGATTCCAATCCCAAAGAAAGCAGGTGTTGACAGATGTGAAAATTACCGAACTATCAGCTTAATAAGTCACAGCTGCAAAATACTAACACGAATTCTTTACAGACGAATGGAAAAACTAGTAGAAGCCAACCTCGGGGAAGATCAGTTTGGATTCCGTAGAAACACTGGAATACGTGAGGCAATACTGACCTTACGACTTATCTTAGAAGAAAGATTAAGAAAAGGCAAACCTACGTTTCTAGCATTTGTAGACTTAGAGAAAGCTTTTCACAATGTTGACTGGAATACTCTCTTTCAAATTCTAAAGGTGGCAGGGGTAAAATACAGGGAGCGAAAGGCTATTTACAATTTGTACAGGAACCAGATGGCAGTTATAAGAGTCGAGGGACATGAAAGGGAAGCAGTGGTTGGGAAGGGAGTAAGACAGGGTTGTAGCCTGTCCCCGATGTTGTTCAATCTGTATATTGAGCAAGCAGTAAAGGAAACAAAAGAAAAATTCGGAGTAGGTATTAAAATTCATGGAGAAGAAATAAAAACTTTGAGGTTCGCCGATGACATTGTAATTCTGTCAGAGACAGCAAAGGACTTGGAAGAGCAGTTGAATGGAATGGACAGTGTCTTGAAAGGAGGATATAAGATGAACATCAACAAAAGCAAAACAAGGATAATGGAATGTAGTCTAATTAAGTCGGGTGATGCAGAGGGAATTAGATTAGGAAATGAGGCACTTAAAGTAGTAAAGGAGTTTTGCTATTTGGGGAGCAAAATAACTGATGATGGTCGAAGTAGAGAGGATATAAAATGTAGACTGGCAATGGCAAGGTAAGCGTTTCTGAAGAAGAGAAATTTGTTAACATCCAGGATTGATTTAAGTGTCAGGAAGTCATTTCTGAAAGTATTTGTATGGAGTGTAGCCATGTATGGAAGTGAAACATGGACGATAAATAGTTTGGACAAGAAGAGAATAGAAGCTTTCGAAATGTGGTGCTACAGAAGAATGCTGAAGATTAGATGGGTAGATCACATAACTAATGAGGAAGTATTGAATAGGATTGGGGAGAGGAGAAGTTTGTGGCACAACTTGACCAGAAGAAGGGATCGGTTGGTAGGACATGTTCTGAGGCATCAAGGGATCACCAATTTAGTATTGGAGGGCAGCGTGGAGGGTAAAAATCGTAGGGGGAGACCAAGAGATGACTACACTAAGCAGATTCAGAAGGATGTTGGTTGCAGTAGGTACTGGGAGATGAAAAAGCTTGCACAGGATAGAGTAGCATGGAGAGCTGCATCAAACCAGTCTCAGGACTGAAGACCACAACAACAACAACCTCAATTCCTGTAGGTACAGCAATAATTATTGTTGTTGATGTAAAGTATGCTCGTGTGTCAACATCTATTCCTACTGTGAATATGTGATGTGCTCATACAATAAATCCTATTAGTCCAATTGATAATACAGCATAAATTATACCTAATGTTCCAAATGATTCAATTTTTCCTCTTTCTTGACATACAATATGAGAAATAATTCCAAATCCTGGCAGAATTAAAATGTAAACTTCTGGGTGTCCAAAGAATCAGAATAGGTGTTGATATAGAATTAGGTCACCCCCTCCTGCAGGGTCAAAGAACGATGTATTAAAATTTCGATCTGTTAATAGTATAGTAATAGCCCCTGCTAATACTGGAAGCGATAAAAGGAGGAGAAGGGCTGTAATAGCTACAGATCAGACAAATAAAGGTGTTTGATCTAGAGTTATACTTTCTGATCGTATATTAATTGCTGTTGTAATGAGGTTTACTGCACCAAGAATAGATGATACACCTGCTAAGTGAAGTGAGAAAATAGCTAGGTCTGCAGATGCCCCCCCCCCATGTGCGATAGCTCCTGCGAGAGGAGGGTAAACTGTTCATCCTGTACCAGCACTGTTATCTACTATAGAAGATGTAAGAAGAAGGGTTAGTGAAGGCGGTAGTAATCAAAAACTTATATTATTTATTCGTGGGAGCGCTATGTCTGGTGCGCCAATTATTAATGGTACGAGTCAATTACCAAATCCACCAATTATAATAGGTATTACTATAAAAAAATTATTACAAATGTGTGGGCTGTAATAATGACATTATAAATTTGGTCATCTCCAATTAGAGATCCTGGTTGACCAAGTTCAGCACGAGTAAGTATTCTTACTGATGTTCCTACTATTTCTGCTCATGCTCCAAATAAGAAGTATAAAGTACCAATATCCTTATGGTTTGTTGAGAATAATCATTTTTGCGGTAAGATGGCTGAATTTAAGGTGGTAGACTGTAACTCTACTTATGAGATTTTTCTCTCTTATGATGCTTTAGGCCTTATATTCAATTATGATTCTAGAACGCAATTCTAGAGGTGTAAAATTTTACTAAGGCCTAAAAGATTATTCTTTTAATTATAACATTGAAGGTTATTAGTTTGGTTAACATAAGTCCTTAGTATAACGAGATTAAGGTTGATGTTGAGATTAATCCTATTGTTGAAATTATTACTGTTATAGGAAGAATAATTCTTGATTTTTGAGACTTTATTTTTATTGATCATGAATTTTCTGTGTATGACGTAAATAGGGCTGAGAATCTAATACGTATATAATAATAAAGTGTAATTGTAGTTAATACAACCATAATTGTCATAATAGTTGTTATGTTATTTTCTATCAATGCTTGTATTACAATTCATTTTGGTAGAAATCCAAGGAATGGTGGTAAACCACCTAGGGATAAAAGAGATAAAAATATTATGAATTTAATTTCAGTTTTTATATTTCTGGCTGAATAAATTTGGTTTATAGAAAATAGATTTATTTGCTTAAATAATAAGACCATAATAAATCTTAATAGTGAGTAAATAATAAAGTATAGTTCTCAAATGTTTTCTGTAACTGTTAGGGATCTGATTATTCACCCTAAATGTCTAATTGAGGAATATGCTAAAAGTTGTCGTAGAGATGTTTGATTTAAACCACCAATTGCCCCAATAATAATTCTTAGAATGATAATTGTTCAAATGAAAGTTCTTAGTTGAATACAATAAGATAATACCATTATTGGGGCAATCTTTTGCCATGTTATTAGTGTTAAACAGTTATTTCATCTTGAAGCTCCCATTACTTCTGGAAATCAGAAATGAAAGGGTGCAGCCCCGATCTTTAGTAATAATCTAGATCTAATTATTATTGATGGAATAAATTCTGTTTCTCATCCTATTGGATACCTTATTTGAATCAGCAAAATTGAAAATAATAGTATTGTCGATGCTATTGCTTGGACAATAAAATATTTAATTGATGATTCATTTATTATAATATTTTTATTTCTTGTTAGGAGCGGAATAAATGAAAGTAAGTTGATCTCAAGTCCTATTCAAACCCCAAATCAGGAGTTTGATGAAATGTTGATAGGAAGAAAAGTTTTGTAGAGTTGTTGGTCATTAAAGAAGGAGAGGATTGATACCTCTATAAATGGGGTATGAACCCATTAGCTTGTTTAGCTTACCTTTTTACATTAAGGTGTATGTTGCATGTTAGTTTTTGATACTAAAGGAGGTAGTTTAATTCTGTCTAATGTAATTTTATTGAAGGTAATTGTATTTACTTGATTTACCCTATCAAGGTAACCCTTTAGTCAGGCACTTCATTTATATTTAACATATAAATTAAAATTTTTTTAAAAATTTGTTTATGTGTTATTTTGGTTATTTCTAATTAATTTAACTCGGTTAGGATAATTTGAATATATATTATATATAATAAATAATTTTATTAATATATTACATTTAAATAAATTTAAATACCGATAATGTTATTTTATAATTACTAAATGATTATTTTAATACATTTATTTACCTAGGATTATAGCTACTTATGTTCTTAGCATAAAATAGGTTATTATACTATAAATTATATAACAATATGTAAATTAATATTAAATATTTTTATAATTGGATATAATAAATATAATCAATATTATTAAATATAAAATTTTATATTAATATTAATAATTATATTAATTATAATAATATAATTTAATATATTTTCTATAATTAGATTATTTATCTAATAAATTTTTAAGTTAACCTATCATAAAGTTAATTTTATATTAATACCATATTACATTAATTTACATAATTATATAAATATATTTATTATATAATTTAATCTTTCTTTATTTTAGTGAAAAGAAAGAAATCTTTCTTTACACTAATAATAAAGAAAGATTAAATAAGAATGAATATAATACATTTATTGGTATACTTGTTCCATATTAATCTTTATTTATATATAATAGAGAAGTTGTTGTGGTCATTCGAGGGTGCGTATCTTTTTTTTGTCATTTTTTGTGCTTTTTTCTTTTTTTTCTTTAAATATTTGAATCATTTATTTTTTCTTATTTTTATAAATTTTTAAATTCAAAATTTGCTCACAAACCATCCATAAACATAGTTATACAACCAATTAAAAGTAAGAATCAACCACAATTATAAGTATCTAATATTGGTCTGAAACGAATTAATAAATAGACCCCAGCAGTAACAAGAGTAGAAGAATGAACCAAAGCAGAAAGAGGAGTAGGGGCAGCCATAGCAGCAGGAAGTCAAAAAGAAAAGGGAATTTGAGTTCTTTTAGTTATAGCTGCTAAAACAATTAATATAGTTATAAGCTTCATTTCAAATGAATTAGAAATAAAATCATAATAATAAATATAATTTCAACCACCAAAATTCAATATTCAAGCAATAGAAATTGAAATAGCAACATCACCAATACGATTAGAAAGTGCAGTTAACATACCCGCACTATAAGATTTCACATTTTGATAATAAATAACTAAACCACAAGAAACCAAACCTAAACCATCCCATCCCAATAAAATTCTAATCAAATTAGGACTGATAATTAAAAAACCTATAGAAAGACTAATATTAAAACAATAATAATAAAACGATTTATATTTTTTTCTCCTGACATATAATCCTCTCTATAATAAATAACCAAAGAAGAAGTATACATAACAAAAGACATAAAAATAAGAGACATTCAATCCAAAATTAAAGTCATAACAACCATAGTACCATTTAAATTAAAAAGTTCTCATTCAAGAAAAACTCTATAATCAATTATTAAATAATAAATACCCAAAATAAAAATAATAGTTCTAGAAGAAAATAAAGAAAAAAAACTCAAAGAACAAATAGAAAACAAATTCACGGCCTAAGATGAAAAATTCATATCATTGATTCCACAAAACAACATTTTTAATTAAAATTCTTAAGCAACCTAAACAAAAAAAATACTATCCCTTTGAACAAAGAATATTTAAAGGCAATCAATGTAAAAGTAAAAGATGATATTCACGAAAATAACCAAGAGAACAAGTATACACACCAGGACAATAATTACCATGCTGAGAATAAGAATACATATATAAAGTATAAACAGCTCTAAAAAAAGACAAAAAAATTAAAGCAAAAAATCTAAAAGAAGATCAAGATATAATTCTAGGAAGTGTTGAGGGAAGAATGTTAAGTTTACTCCAATATATATAATTGTAAATAGGATTTTTAATCATTTATTATTTATAGTTAATCCTGTAAATTATGGGTATCATTGAATAACACCTCCTATGCTTGCGAATACTGCTCCTATGGATAACACATAATGGAAGTGAGCTACTACATAATATGTATCATGTAATACGATGTCAAGTGATGAATTTGCTAATACTAATCCTGTTAATCCACCAATTGTGAATAGAAAAATAAATCCTAAAGCTCATAATAGCGGCGGATTGAATTTGAATTTAGTTCCATATAGTGTAGCTAATCATCTGAATACGTTAATTCCTGTAGGTACAGCAATAATTATTGTTGCTGATGTAAAGTATGCTTGTGTGTCAACATCTATTCCTACTGTGAATATGTGATGTGCTCATACAATAAATCCTATTAGTCCAATTGATAATATAGCATAAATTATACCTAATGTTCCAAATGATTCAATTTTTCCTCTGTCTTGACATACAATGTGAGAAATAATTCCAAATCCTGGCAGGATTAAAATGTAAACTTCTGGGTGTCCAAAGAATCAGATAAGGTGTTGATATAGAATTGGGTCACCCCCTCCTGCAGGGTCAAAGAATGATGTATTTAAATTTCGATATGTTAATAGTATAGTAATAGCCCCTGATAATACTGGAAGCGATAAAAGGAGGAGAAGGGCTGTAATAGCTACAGATCAGATAAATAAAGGTGTTTGATTTAGAGTTATACTTTCTGATCCTATATTAATTGCTGTTGTAATGAAGTTTACTGCTCCAAGAATAGATGATACACCTGCTAAGTGAAGTGAAAAAATAGCTAGGTCTACAGATGCCCCCCCATGTGCGATAGCTCCTGCAAGAAAAGGGTAAACTGTTCATCCTGTACCAGCACCGTTATCTACTATAGAAGATGTAAGAAGAAGGGTTAGTGAAGGCGGTAGTAATCAAAAACTTATATTATTTATTCGTGGGAACGCTATATCTGGTGCACCAATTATTAATGGTACGAGTCAATTACCAAATCCACCAATTATAATAGGTATTACCATTAAAAAATATTACAAATGCGTGGGCTGTAATAATTACATTATAAATTTGGTCATCTCCAATTAGAGATCCTGGTTGACCAAGTTCAGCACGAATTAATATTCTTATTGATGTTCCTACTATTCCTGCTCATGCTCCAAATAAGAAGTATAAAGTACCAATATCCTTATGGTTTGTTGAGAATAATCATTTTTGCGGTAAGATGGCTGAATTTAAGGTGGTAGACTGTAAATCTACTTATGAGATGTTTCTCTCTTACCATTCTTAGGCCTTATATTCAATTATGATTCTAGACTGCAATTCTAGAGGTGTAAAATTTTACTAAGACCTAAAAGATTGTTCTTTTAATTATAACCTTGAAGGTTATTAGTTTGGTTAACCTAAGTCCTTAGTATAATGAGATTAAGATTGATGTTGAGATTAATCCTACTGTTGAAATTATTACTGTTATAGGAAGAATAATTCTTGATTTTTGAGACTTTATTTTTATAGATCATGAATTTTCTGTGTATGACATAATTAGGGCTGAGAATCTAATATGTATATAATAATAAAGTGTAATTGTAGTTAATTCAACCATAATTGTCATAATAGTTGTTATGTTTTTTCTATCAATGATTGTATTACAATTCATTTTGGTAGAAATCCAAGGAATGGTGGTAAACCACCTAGGGATAAAAGAGATAAAAATATTATGAATTTAATTTCAGTTTTTATATTTCTGGCTGAATAAATTTGGTTTATAAAAAATAGATTTATTTGCTTAAATAATAAGACGATAATTAATCTTGATGGTGAGTAAATAATAAAGTATAGTTCTCAAATGTTTTCTCTAACTGTAAGGGATCTGATTATTCACCCTAAATGTCTAATTGTGGAATATGCTAGAAGTTGTCGTAAAGATGATGATTTAAACCACCTATTGCCCCAATAATAATTCTTAGAATGATAATTGTTCAAATGAAAGTTCTTAATTGAATACAATAAGATAATACCATTATTGGGGCAATTTTTTGCCATGTTATTAGTGTTAAACCGTTATTTCAACTTGAAGCTCCTATTTCTTCTGGAAATCAGAAATGAAAGGGTGCAGCCCCGATCCCTAATAATAATCTAGATCTAATTATTATTGATGGAATAAATTTTGTTTCTCATCCTATTGGATACCTTATTTGAATCAGTAAAATTGAAAATAATAGTATTGTCGATGCTATTGCTTGGACAATAAAATATTTAATTGATGATTCATTTATTATTATATTTTTATTTCTTGTTAGGAGCGGAATAAATGAAAGTAAGTTGATCTCAAGTCCTATTCAAACCCCAAATCAGTAGTTTGATGAAATGGACAGGATCTTTCCTATCATTAATGTTGATAGGAAGAGAAGTTTTGTGGAGTTGTTGGTCATCAAAAAGGAGAGGATTGATACCTCAATAAATGGGGTATGAACCCATTAGCTTGTTTAGCTTGCCTTTTTACATTAACGCTTATGTTGCACGTTAGTTTTTGATACTAAAGGAGGTAGTTTAATTCTGTCTAATGTAATTGTACTGAAGGTAATTTTATTTACTTGATTTACCCAATCAAGGTAACCCTTTATATATTTAATATATAAATTAAAATTTTTTTTTAAACATTTGTTTATGTATTATTTTGGTTATTTCTAATTAATTTATCTCGGTTAGGATAATTTTAATATATATTATATATAATAAATAATATAAATTAATATACAACATTTAATTAAATTTAAATACCTATAATGTTATTTTATAATTATTAAAAGATTATTTTGATACATTTATTTACCTAGGATCATAGCTACTTATGTTTTTAGCTTAAAATAGGTTATTATATTATAAATTATATAATAATATGTAAATTAATATTAAATATTATTACAATAGGATATAATAAAAATAATCAATATTATAAATTATAAAATTTTATATTAATATAAATAAAATAATAATTCTAATAATAAAATTTAATATATTTTCTATAATTAGATTATTTAACTAATTAATATTTAAGTTAACTTAATATAAAGTTAATTTTATATAAATACCATATTACATTAATTTAAATAATTACATAAAATATATTTATTATATTATTTAATCTTACATTATTATTAGTGAAAAGAAATATTAAATAAGAAAAAATATAATACATTTATTGGAATACATGTTCCATATTAATCTTAATTTATATATAATAGAGAAATTGTTGTGGTCATTCGAGGGTGCGTTTCTTTTCTTTTTGTCATTTTTGGTGTTTTTTTCTTTTTTTTTCTATAAATATTTGAATCTTTTATTTTTTCTTATTTTTATAAATTTTTTTATTTCTTATTTTGTTTCCAAAAGTTTTATTCTTGCTTATTTATTCACTTTTTCTTTGTATTATATGTAAGTTTTGTTAAACTAAATGTTCTGTTTTGCAGTAATTTGATTTAATTATCAAGTGATTTAAGATTTAGCAATTGATTTAGTATTGGCATATTTCGTGCCAGCAGCCGCTGTTATACAAGTGATACAATCGAATATTATTGGTTAAAACAGTTGTTTATATTTTTAGGGTTAAAATATAAATCTGTAAGGTGAAATGTTAAAATTTATTTATAGCTCTTTTTATGAATCTGTGAAATTTGAATAATAAACTAGGATTAGATACCCTATTATTTTAAATGTTAATTATATTTACCAGGGTACTATTAATTAAGGTCTTTAAACCCAAAGAATTTGGCAGTATCTCATTCCATTCAGAGGAACCTACCCCGTGATTGATAATACACGATTTACTCTACTTAATTTATTTTTTTGTATATCTCCGTTATCAGAGAATCTTTTTAGAGTTATAATTCTCAAGATTTATAATTATAAAATATTTCAGGTCAAGGTGCAGCTTATAGTTAAGAGGAGGTGGGTGACAATACATTTTTGTTTTTAATGTATTTGATGGTGAAATACTATTAATGAAGGTGGATTTGATAGTAATTTAATTTATTTAATTTAACTGATATTGGCTCTGAGGTGTGTACACATCGCCCGTCGCTCTCATTATTGATTATTCTATTGTATTATTTTAATTTAGCTTCAATTTAGATGAGATAAGTCGGTTGGTGGGACATGTTCTGAGGCATCAAGGGATCACCAATTTAGTATTGGAGGGCAGCGTGGAGGGTAAAAATCGTAGAGGGAGACCAAGAGATGAATGCACTAAGCAGATTCAGAAGGATGTAGGTTGCAGTAGGTTCTGGGAGATGAAAAAGCTTGCACAGGATAGAGTAGCATGGAGAGCTGCATCAAACCAGTCTCAAGACTGAAGACCACAACAACAACAACAAGTCGTAACATAGTAGATGTACTGGAAAGTGTATCTAGGAAGAGTTTCAAGATATAACTTATTAGTAAAGTGTTTCATTTACACTGAAAATTTTTCTGTGCAAATCAGGGTATCTTGATTATTTATTTTATTATATCCATTTTTTGTTTATTTAGTTATTTAATAAAAATAATTTTGTCGAATTTTGTCTTAGTATATTTTGTAGAATTGATTTTTTAGATTATAGTTTATTGGTAATGTAATTGTTTTATGAAATATTATTTTAAATTTTTAAAAGTAGATTTTATTTATTGTACCTTTTGTATCAGGGTTTATCAAAATTTTAGTATCTACCTTACTTGTCTCGATTTGGGTTGATTTATAAATAATTTATACTTAGTGTATCTTAATTATTATTAAATTATTTATAGAAATGAGATGTTAATCGTTTCTTAAGAAAAAATTTAATTTTTGGAAGTTAATTGTTTTTATTTAATTTTTTAGGTCTAAATATTAACTTATTTATTCTTTAAGGGATAAGCTTTGAAGTTAATAACCTATAATTTGTTTTATAAAATATAATAGTAAGCTTTAAACCAGCTATCGCTAAGATTACGTTTCAGTTCATTATTTTTATTTTTGATTTTATAATTATTTTAGGTTTTTTATTAAGATTATAAATTTAATTTTAAAATTTTTGTAATAATGATAAAATTAGTATATTTATTTGTATATAATTTTTACCTTGTGAATTTATTATAAGGAACTAGGCAAAATTGATTTCTGTCTGTTTATCAAAAACATGTCCTATTGAAAAAATTTTGAGGTCTGGCCTGCTCACTGAGCAGATTTTTAAAGAGCCACGGTATTTTGACCGTGCAAAGGTAGCATAATCATTAGTCTCTTAATTAGTGGCTGGAATGAATGGCTTGACGAGAAATCAACTGTCTCTTAATAAATTTTTGAATTTAACTTTTGAGTTAAAAGGCTTAAATTTTTCTTTAGGACGAGAAGAACCTATAGAGCTTAACATTTTATTTTTATATAGTTTTTTGTTTGTATTTCTATATTTAATGATGATGTTTTGTTGGGGTGACATGAAGAATAAATAAACTCTTCATTATTATATCATTTATTTATGTTTGTTGTTTTGATCCATAATTTATGATCATAAGATTAAGTTACGTTAGGGATAACAACGTAATTGTTTTTGAGAGCTCATATGGACAAAGCAGATTGCGACCTTGATGTTGGATTAAGAAAAATTTTGGGTGCAGTAGCCCAGTAATTAGGTCTGTTCGACCTTTAATTTCTTACATGATCTGAGTTCAGACCGGCGTGATCCAGGTCGGTTTCAACCATAAGATTATTAATTCATATTAGTACAAAAGGACCATATGGTTGAAATATTTTTTATTTTATTGATTAATACTAATTAAATTACTATTTTGACCGATAAATGTGTTGAATTTAGAATTCATTGATGTAGATTTTTTCTACAAATAGTATTGATACTTTATGATTTATTTATGTTTATTTTGAATTTTCTTTTATTAGTTATTTGTGTTTTAATTAGTGTTGCTTTTTTAACTTTATTAGAGCATAAGGTTTTAGGTTACATTCAAATTCGAAAGGGTCCAAATAAGGTAGGTTTTGTTGGAATTCCTCAACCCTTTAGTGATGCTATCAAGTTAATTTGTAAGGAGCAGCCAATTCCTATTATATCTAATTATTTACTTTATTACTTTTCTCCTGTTTTTAATTTAATAATTTCCTTTTCCGTTCAAGTGATTTTCCCTTACTTAACTTATATGTGTTCTTTTTCTTATGGATTTTTGTTTTTTTTATGTTGTACTAGATTAGGTGTTTATACTGTTATAATTGCTAGTTGGTCTTCTAATTCAAATTATTCTTTACTAGGTTCTCTTCGTTCTGTTGCTCAAACAATTTCTTACAAAGTTAGCTTGGCTTTAATTCTATTATCTTTAATTATTTTAATTGGTAGTTTTAACATGTTTGATTTTATAAATTATCAGCTTTATTGTTGATTTTTTATTATTTCTTTTCCTTTAGCTTTAGCTTGTTTTGCTTCTTGTTTAGCTGAGACTAACCGTACTCCTTTTGACTTTGCCGAAGGTGAATCTGAGTTAGTTTCAGGTTTTAATATTGAATATGGTGCAGGTGGTTTTACTTTAATTTTTTTAGCTGAGTATACTAGAATTGTTTTTATAAGAATATTATTAGCTTTAATTTTTTTAGGTGGTGACTTTTATTCTTTTATATTTTTTATTAAGGTTGCTCTCATGTCCTTTGGTTTTATTTGAGTTCGTGGGACATTACCACGTTTTCGTAATGATAAGTTAATGTACTTAGCTTGAAAAAGTTTTTTGCCATAATCTTTAAATTTTTTGATTTTCTTTTTTGGTTTAAAGATTTTATTTATTTCATTTATTTAGTGAAATCTTTTAAGAAAAGTTAATAGAAGAGTTAAACTTCTAGTTTTATGTTTTCAAAACATATGCTTTTCCTAAGCTAATTAACTTATTATTCCTTAATTAGTTTATCTCATGCGTTTGCAACATGTACATTAATAAAGAAGCATGTAAAGTAGATAATTGTTAAGATTTGTCCTGTTATAATGTAAGGTTCTTCAACAGATCGTTTTCCAATTCATGTTAATAAGCATACAACAACTACTATAATTCAGAATAAAATCTGATTGATAGGATAGAATTGAATACATCGGAATGGTGTTTTATTATAAAATGGTAAAATTATTAAGATTCTAATTGATAAGAATAATGCAATAACACCTCCTAGTTTATTAGGGATTGATCGTAGAATTGTGTATGCAAATAAGAAATATCGTTCTGGTTGAATGTGGTTGGGGGTTACTAACGGGTTGGCAGGTACAAAATTATCTGGATCTCCCAGGAGGTAAGGATTAATCATGCACAGTATAATTAATAATGATGTTATTAATACAAATGTAATAGAGTCCTTGAAAGTAAAGTATGGGTGAAATGGGATTTTTTCAATATCTCCATTTAGGCCTAAGGGGTTATTAGACCCTGTTTGGTGGAGGAAGAATAAATGAATTGCTGCCATTGCAGCAATAATAAACGGTAGTACAAAATGGAATGTAAAGAATCGATTTAGTGTTGCATTATAAACAGCAAACCCTCCTCATACTCATTGAACTAAATCTTTTCCTAAATATGGAATTGCTGATAATAAATTAGTAATTACTGTCGCACCTCAGAATGATATTTGACCTCAAGGTAAAACGTATCCTATAAATGCAGTTGCTATAACTAAGAATAGGATTACTGTACCAATTATTCAGGTGTGTATGTATATGTAAGATCCACAGTAAATTCCTCGTCCGACATGTAAATAAATACAAATAAAAAATATAGAAGCTCCATTTGCATGTAAGATTCGAATAATTCAGCCATTATTTACGTCTCGGGAGATGTGAACTACACTACTAAATGCTATTTCAATATTTGTTGTATATTGTAGAGCTCAAAATAGTCCAGTTACAATTTGAATTACCAAACATAACCCTAGTAGGGACCCAAAATTCCATCAAAATGAAATATTTGTTGGTGCAGGTAAATCAACTAAAGGGTTATTAATGATTTTAATTAAAGGATGTCTCAATCGTAAGGGTTTATTCATTAGTAAATTATCTTGTTTTACGAATAGGCCCCTGGTTAATGTTGGTGATTTTAACAACTGCTAATAGTGCTAAAAATAAATAAATTATTATTATTATTATGACAATGAATGTTCGTCTATTATATAGTTTTTTTAAAGATATTCTTATTTCTTGATAATTGATTGAATTATCAATATTTATAGTTTCAGTATTTTTGAAAAGGTCTATAAATATTGTTATATCTAAAATAATTAATGTTTATATGATAATTATTCATATTGTTAAGGTAATAATTATCGTAATTGATTTAGGTTGGAATATTCCTTTGATGCAATTCTCGTAATATAAATAAATAGAACTAATATACCACCAAGAAAAGTTAAAAATAAAATACATGATAATCAATATCTTTCCATTATTGTGCCTGTTATTAGTCCAACTAGAAAAGTTTGTAGGATAATGAAAAGCATTATTGATATTGGGTGTCTTAATTTAATAAAATTAATATTTATTACGTTTGATAGCGATATATTTATTATTTTGATCATTTCAGGGGTTAGTTTATTAAAAATATCGGTTTTGGGGACCGATGACGGAAAGCTTTTCCACCTCTGAAGTTTTAAAAGTGGGGGCTGGACTTATTTCCGGTTTACTAGACCGGCGTTTTTTTTAAACTATTAAAACTAATGTTTATATTCTTTGTCTTTACTTCTCTATTGATTTATTTTGCTGGTGTTTATGTTCTTTCTTCTAAACGTAAGCATTTATTAATGGTTCTTTTGAGATTAGATTATATTGTTCTTTCTTTATTTATATTGGTTATTCTTTTTTTATTGAGTTCGATTATGATTATTTTTTTCCTGTTATTTTTTTGGTTTTTTCTGTTTGTGAAGGTGCTTTAGGTTTTCTATTTTAGTTTCAATAATTCGTTCTCATGGGAATGATTTTCTGAATATCGTCGTGGTATTCCTGCTAGTCCTAGGTAGTGTTGAGGGTAGAATGTTAAGTTTACTCCAATAAATATAATTGTAAATTGAATTTTTAATCATGTATTATTTATAGTTAATCCTGTAAATAATGGGTATCATTGAATAACACCTCCTATGATTGCGAATACTGCTCCTATGGATAACACATAATGGAAGTGAGCTACTACATAATATGTATCATGTTATATGATGTCAAGTGATGAATTTGCTAATACTAATAATGTTAATCCACCAATTGTGAAGAGAAAAATAAATCCTAAAGCTCATAATAGCGGTGGATTGAATCTGAATTCAGTTCCATATAGTGCAGCTAATCATCTGAATACGTTAATTCCTGTAGGTACAGCAATAATTATTGTTGCTGATGTAAAGTATGCTCGTGTGTCAACATCTATTCCTACTGTGAATATGTGATGTGCTCATACAATAAATCCTATTAGTCCAATTGATAATATAGCATAAATTATACCTAATGTTCCAAATGATTCAATTTTTCCTCTTTGTTGACATACAATGTGAGAAATAATTCCAAATCCTGGCAGAATTAAAATGTAAACTTCTGGGTGTCCAAAGAATCAGAATAGGTGTTGATATAGAATTGGGTCACCCCCTCCTGCAGGGTCAAAGAATGATGTATTTAAATTTCGATCTGTTAATAGTATAGTAATAGCCCCTGCTAATACTGGAAGCGATAAATGGAGGAGAAGGGCTGTAATAGCTACAGATCAGACAAATAAAGGTGTTTGATCTAGAGATATACTTTCTGATCGTATATTAATTGCTGTTGTAATGAAGTTTACTGCACCAAGAATAGATGATACACCTGCTAAGTGAAGTGAAAAAATAGCTAGGTCTACAGATGCCCCACCATGTGCGATAGCTCCTGCAAGAGGAGAGTAAACTATTCATCCTGTACCAGCACCGTTATCTACTACAGAAGATGTAAGAAGAAGGGTTAGTGAAGGCAGTAGTAATCAAAAACTTATATTATTTATTCGTGGGAATGCTATATCTGGTGCACGAATTATTAATGGTACGAGTCAATTACCAAATCCACCAATTATAATAGGTATTACTATAAAAAGAATTATTACAAATGTGTGGGCTGTAATAATGACATTATAAATTTGGTTATCACCAATTAGAGATCCTGGTTGACCAAGTTCAGCACGAATAAGTATTCTTAATGATGTTCCAACTATTCCTGCTCATGCTCCAAATAAGAAGTATAAAGTACCATTATCCTTATGGTTTGTTGAGAATAATCATTTTTGCAGTAAGATGGCTGAATTTAAGGAGGTAGACTGTAAATCTACTAATGAGATGTTTCTCTCTTACCATGCTTTAGGCCTTATATTCAATTATGATTCTAGACTGCAATTGTAGAGGTGTAAAATTTTACTAAGGCCTAAAAGATTATTCTTTTAATTATAACTTTGAAGGTTATTAGTTTGGTTAACTTAAGTCCTTAGCGCAATGAGATTAAGATTGATGTTGAGATTAATCCTATTGTTGAAACTATTACTGTTGTAGGAAGAATAATTCTGGATTTTTGAGACTTTATTTTTATAGATCATGAATTTTCTGTGTATGACATAATTAGGGCTGAGAATCTAACACGTATATAATAATAAAGTGTAATTGTAGTTAATACAACCATAATTGTCATAATAGTTGTTATGTTATTTTCTATCAATGATTGTATTACAATTCATTTTGGTAGAAATCCAAGGAATGGTGGTAAACCACCTAGGGATAAAAGAGATAAAAGTATTATGAATTTAATTTCAGTTTTTATATTTCTGGCTGAATAAATTTGGTTTATAAAAAATATATTTTTATTTGCGTAAATAATAAGACCATAATTAATCTTAACAGAGAGTAAATAATAAAGTATAGTTCTCAAATGTTTTCTGTAACTGTTAGGGATCTGATTATTCACCCTAAATGTCTAATTGAGGAATATGCTAGAAGTTGTCATAGAGATGTTTGATTTAAACCACCTATTGCCCCAATAATAATTCTTAGAATGATAATTGTCCAAATGAAAGTATTTAGTTGAATACAATGAGATAATACCATTATTGGGGCAATTTTTTGCCATGTTATTAGTATTAAACAGTTATTTCATCTTGAAGCTCCTATTACTTCTGGAAATCAGAAATGAAAGGGTGCAGCCCCGATCTTTAATAATAATCTAGATCTAATTATTATTGATGGAATAAATTCTGTTTCTCATCCTATTGGATACTTTATTTGAATCAGCACAATTGAAAATAATAGTATTGTCGATGCTATTGCTTCGACAATAAAATATTTAATTGATGATTCATTTATTATTATATTTTTATTTCTTGTTAGGAGCGGAATAAATGAAAGTAAGTTGATCTCAAGTTCTATTCAAACCCCAAATCAGGAGTTTGATGAAATGGACAGGATCGTTCCTATCATTAATGTTGATAGGAAGAGAAGTTTTGCAGAATTGTTGGTCATTAAAAAGGAGAGGATTGATACCTCTATAAATGGGGTATGAACCCATTAGCTTGTTTAGCTTACCTTTTTACATTAAGGTGTATGATGCACGTTAGTTTCTGATACTAAAGGAGGTAGTTTAATTCTGTCTTATGTAATTTTTAATGAAGGTAATTTTATTTACGTGATTTACCCTATCAAGGTAACCCTTTAGTCAGGCACTTCATTTATATTTATTATATAAATTAAAATTTTTTTAAAAATTTGTTAATGTATGATTTTGGATATTTCTAATTAATTTATCTCGGTTAGGATAATTTGAATATATATTATATATAATAAACTATTTATATTAATATATTACATTTAATTAAATTTAAATACCTATAATGTTGTTTATAATTATTAAATGATTATTTTAATACATTTATTTACCTAGGATTATAGCTACTTATGTTTTTAGCTTAAAATAGGTTATTATATTATAAATTATATAATCATATGTAAATTAATGTTAAATATTATTATGATTGGATATAATAAATATAATCAATATTATTAAATATAAAATTTAATATTAATATAAATAAATATATTTATTATAATAATATAATTTAATATATTTTCTATAATTAGATTATTTAACTAATTAATAATTAAGTTGTAAGTAGGCTGTTTATGTTTTCTCTATGTAAGTAGGCTGTTTGGTTTTTTTATTGGTAACGCCTCCTCTGTATGAAAATCACTGGCTGTGCTGTGTGCAGTCTGTGGCTGCTTTGCATTGTTGTAATACTCGCCATTGTAGTGTTGAGCAGCGGCAGCTGGATGTGAACAGCGTGTAGCGTTGTGCAGTTGGAGGTGAGCCGCCAGCAGTGGTGAATGCGGGGAGAGAGATGGCGGAGTTTTGAAATTTGTCATGAACTGCTATATTTATATATGATGATATCAAGGTAAATACATTGTTTGTTCTCTATTAATATCTTTCATTTGCTAACTATCCCTATCAGTTGTTAGTGCCTTCCATAGTTTGAATCTTTTATTTAGCTGGTAGTAGTGGCGCTCGCTGTATTGCAGTAACTTGAGCAGCGAAGGTTTTTGTGAGGTAAGTGATTTGTGAAAGGTATAGTTTAATGTTAGTCAGGGCCATTCTTTTGTAGGGAATTTTGAAAGTCAGATTGCGTTGCGCTAACAAAATATTGTGTGTCAGTTTAAGCACAGTCATGTATAGTTGTTCAAAGGGGACGTATATGAGGAATCAGAAGTATGTTGGAAACCAAGAATCGTACTTTAAGAGTTATGAAATGTGGGTAAATGCGTGACTGTATCACAATGCTGACGAATATTTTATTTGGACACTTATATTTATAGGATTTTCTTTCTACAGATTTGCAACGCTAATTCTTGACCTGTGAAATATTTTTATGTGAGACTGTCACTGTAGCGGAAACTGCTGTCGTAAATATTTCCGTAAGAAAGTTAAGTGACCACCTGCACGTAATGCGTCGTAGGCACCCACCTGGGCGACAGCCGCCCGAAAAAAAGCACAGGTAGAAAAAAAAAGGGGAGGCCATTATCCTCGCTATTGACGTTCCTTTGTAGAAAGTATCGCAAAAACGACACTGTCGAACTTGAAAACCTATGATTTCACTGTGGAGCTCTTAATTTATGATATTTACTGAAATGCTTATGAATTGATGGGAAATATTCTTACATCTGCAAACCTGATAATGACAAGTGTCTTTCTACGAGAGTTGAGAGCTACTGACTTACGAAATGCCACATAGCTATTGAATGATGTTTTTATGCTTTGGTTTGCGTAATTGCTTATTTCATTTGACATCTGTTTTCCAGCTGTGTTGCAGCATTGGTTTCATAAAATAAAATTAAATGCATTTGCTAATGTGAACACTTTCTGTCAACAGATCTAATAAATAATAATTTTGTGATCCACATTCTTCAAAAAAGGAGCACTTGGAAAGGAAAGAACAATAAGAAGGGACTAGTAACAGTAACTGCATACATAATATTCTTTTCAAGTACATGGTAATATTTCTTTTACAATAAGTTGTTGTGGTGCACCACTTTAATAACTTAGACATTAAGATGTGATTATACATTTCCCTTATCTGCATTGTTATCTTTAGTGTACTATTTTTTCTGCTTGAGCTATGTCATGTTTAGATACAAGCTGCTGTTTGCCAGGCATAGTGCTACTGAACTTTAATTTGTGTTACTCTGCTAAGCCAGATTTATTTTTTGTTTGCTGCGCATTGCCTCATATTATTTGTAATGTTGAATTGCTTGGTAATTTAGATTTACTGTAGCTTGCTTTGCGATTTTCCATTTTTTTTCATTGCTGTTTATATTAATTGTTTTATGTGCTGCTGCATTGCCTCGTCCCTTAGTTTAGCATCTGAGCTCAGTAGATTTAAGTTAGCTTAAGAGGGGGTAGACTATATAAGAAACTGACTATGGAGAATAGGTAAAGAATGCATTGCGAAGTTATATGAAAAAGATTTGGGCCCAAATGAGGATTGTACAAACAGGAATAATTATTTTGAAAGAAATATGAACAGAATACAGAAAGCAGGCTTAGATTTGACTTTTTGGGAATAATGATGAACAAAGGGAGATCTCCATGCAAAATACTGCAGTAAAACAAACCCTGTCCTTTCCCTTTTGTGTTATCCCACTATATGTTTGTGTACCCTTGTGTATTTGTTTTCTTCCTGTCTCTGTGTACTGTTTCATAGAACTTTTTTCTCTTCTAATACTAAGTTACATTCACTATGATGAGGAATACTGTTATCCTTAAATACAATTGGCATTAATAATGTGTTATTTACTTTGTAAAGATGTTTTGACATTATTTATTCTGTTTTGTGTTAATGCTCATGTGTGAAGTTGATGTTTCGAAAGTTATTCTGAACTTTTATGTATGTACTCATGTCATAATTCCTGTAACACTGACGTATATGTCTATTTCTATTCTTTTGTAACGCCTGTTTTACTACAAATGTTATCTGTATTGTTATGTTTTTAACGATGTATTTTATACCTTTGTAATTATATTTTCGTGTTATAATATTGTAATTGACACCAGTTAATCAAATTAAGTAACTTGTAAGTTCCATTTCACTGCACACGTTTCTGTTGGTCATTGTATATGGGCAATATGTAAGAAGTAGGGACTGTTAGTGTTTGCACATGTGTTGATAATTCAGCACGGGACTGGATAACAGCATTGCTCGTTCTAAGGACAAACGAAATATTTGAACCTGAATCAATTACGATAATTATTACCTTAACAATATGAATATTTATCATATCAACATTAATTATTTTAGATATAACAATATTTATAGACTTTTTCAAAAATACTGAAACTTTAAATATTGATAATTCAATCAATTATCAAGAAATAACAATATCTTTAGAAAAACTATATAATAAACCAACATTCATTAACACAATAATAATAATAATTTATTTATTTTTAGCACTATTAGCAGTTGTTAAAATCACCAACATTAACCAGGGGCCTATTCGTAAAATAAGATAATTTTCTAATGAATAAATCCTTACGATTGAGACATCCTTTAATTAAAATCATTAATAACTCTTTAGTTGATTTACCTGCACCAACAAATATTTTATTTTGATGGAATTTTGGGTCCCTACTAATGTTGTGTTTGGTAATTCAAATTATAACTGGACTATTTTTAGCTATTTATTATACATCAAATATTGAAATAGCATTTAGTAGTGTAGTTCACATCTGCCGAGACGTAAATAATGGCTGAATATTTCGAACCTTACATGCAAATGGTGCTTCTATATTTTTTATTTGTATTTATTTACATGTCGACGAGGAATTTACTATGGATCTTACATATACATACACACCTGAATAATTGGTACAGTAATCCGATTCTTAGTTATAGCAACTGCATTTGTAGGATACGTTTTACCTTGAGGTCAATTATCATTCTGAGGTGCGACAGTAATTACTAATTTATTATCAGCAATTCCGTATTTAGGAACATATTTAGTTCAATGAGTATGAGGAGAGTTTGCTGTTGATAATGCAACATTAAATCGATTCTTTACATTCCATTTTGTATTACCGTTTATTATTGCTGCAATGGCAGCAATTCATTTATTCTTCCTCCACCAAACAGGGTATAAAAACCTCTTAGGCCTAAATGGAGATATTGAAAAAATCCCATTTCACCCATACTTTACTTTCAAGGACTCTATTACATTTGTATTAATAACATCATTATTAATTATACTGTGCTTGATTAATCCTTACCTCCTGAGAGATCCAGATAATTTTGTACCTGCCAACCCGTTAGTAACCCCCGTCCATATTCAACCAGAATGATATTTCTTATTTGCATACGCAATTCTATGATCAATCCCTAATAAACTAGGAGGTGTTATTGCATTATTCTTATCAATTACAATCTTAATAATTTTACCATTTTATAATAAAACACCATTCTGAGGTTTTCAATTCTATCCTGTCAATCAGATTTTATTCTGAATTATAGTAGTTGTTGTATGCTTATTAACATGAATTGGAAAACGACCTGTTGAAGAACCTTACATTATAACAGGACAAATCTTAACAATTATCTACTTTACATACTTCTTAATTAATGTACATGTTGCAAACGCATGAGATAAACTAATTAAGGAATAATAAGTTAATTAGCTTAGGAAAAGCATATGTTTTGAAAACATAAAAGTAGAAGTTTAACTCTTCTATTAACTTTTCTTAAAATATTTCACTAACTAAATGAAATAAATAAAATCTTTAAACCAACAAAGAAAATATAAAAATTTAAAGATAATGGCAAAAACTTTTTCAAGCTAAGTACATTAACTTATCATAACGAAAACGTGGTAATGTCCCACGAACTCAAATAAAACCAAAGGACATAACAGCAAGCTTAATAAAAAATATAAAAGAATAAAAGTCACCATCTAAAAAAATTAAAGCTAATAACATTCTTATAAAAACAATTCTAGTATACTCAGCTAAAAAAATTAAAGTAAAACCACCTGCACCATTTTCAATATTAAAACCTGAAACTAACTCAGTTTCACCTTCGGCAAAGTCAAAAGGAGTACGGTTAGTCTCAGCTAAACAAGAAGCAAAACAAGCTAAAGCTAAAGGAAAAGAAATAATAAAAAATCAACCATAAAGCTGATAATTTATAAAATCAAACATGTTAAAACTACCAATTAAAATAATTAAAGATAATAATATTAAAGCCAAACTAACTTCGTATGGAATTGTTTGAGCAACAGAACGAAGAGATACTAGTAAAGAATAATTTGAATTAGAAGACCAGCCAGCAATTATAACAGTATAAACACCTAATCTAGTACAACATAAAAAAAACAAAAATCCATAAGAAAAAGAACACATATAAGTTGAGTAAGGGAAAATCACTCAAACAGCCAAGGAAATTGTTAAATTAAAAACAGGAGAAAAATAATAAAGTAAATAATTAGACATAATAGGAATTGGCTGCTCCTTACAAATTAACTTGATAGCATCACTAAAGGGTTGAGGAATTCCAACAAAACCTACCTTATTTGGACCTTTAGAATTTGAATGTAACCTAAAACCTTATGCTCTAATAAAGTTAAAAAAGCAACACTAATTAAAATACAAATAACTGATAAAAGAAAATTCAAAATAAACATAAATAAATCATCAAGTATCAATACTATTTGTAGAAAAAATCTACATAAATGAATTCTAAATTCAACACATTAATCTGTCAAAATAGTAATTTAATTAGTATTAATCAATAAAATAAAAAATATTTCAACCATATGGTCCTTTTGTACTAATATGAATTAATAATCTTAGGATAGAAACCGACCTGGATCACGCCGGTCTGAACTCAGATCATGTAAGAATTTAAAGGTCGAACAGACCTATTTACTGGGCTACTGCACCCAAAATTTTTCTTAATCCAGCATCGAGGACGCAATCTGCTTTGTCGATATGAGCTCTCAAAAACAATTATGCTGTTATCCCTAAGCTAACTTAATCTTAATATCATAAATTATGGATCAAAACAACAAACATAAATAAATGATATAATAATGAAGAGTTTATCTATTCTTCATGTCACCCCAACAAAACATCACCATTAAATATAGAAAGACAAACAAAAAACTATATAAAAATAAGATGTTAAGCTCTATAGGGTCTTCTTGTCCTAAAGAAAAATTTAAGCCTTTTGACTCAAAAGTTAAATTCAAAAATTTATTAAGAGACAGTTGATTTCTCGTCAAGCCATTCATTCCAGCCACTAATTAAGAGACTAATGATTATGCTACCTTTGCACGGTCAAAATACCGCGGCTCTTTAAAAATCTGCTCAGTGAGCAGGCCAGACCTCAAAGTATTTTCAAGAGGACATGTTTTTGATAAACAGGCGGAAATCGATTTTGCCTAGTTCCTTATAATAAATTCACAAGGTAAAAATTATATACAAATAAATATACTAATTCTATCATTATTACAAAAATTTTAAAATTAAATTTATAATCTTAATAAAAAACCTAAATAATTATAAAATCAAAATTAAAATAATGAACTAAAACGTAATCTTAGAGATAGCTGGTTTAAAGCTTACTATTATATTTTATAAAACAAATTATAGGTTATTACCTTCAAAGCTTATCCCTTAAAGAATAAATAAGTTAATATTTATACCTAAAAAATTAAATAAAAACAATTAACTTCAAAAAATTAAATTTTTTCTTAAGAAACTAGATATCTTGTTAAACGATTAACATCTCATTTCTATAAATAATTTAATAATAATAATGACACATTAACTATAAATTATTTATAAATCAACCCAAATCGGGACAAGTAAAGTAAATAGTAAAATTTTGATAAACCCTGATACAAAAGGTACAATAAATAAAATCTACTTTTAAAAATTTAAAATAATATTTCATAAAACAATTACATTACCAATAAACTATAATTTAAAAAATCAATTCTACAAAATATACTAAGAAAAAATTTGACAAAATTATTTTTATTAAATAATTAAATAAACAAAAAATAAATATAATAAAATAAATAATCAAGATATCCTGATTTGCACACAAAAATTTTCAGTGTAAATGAAACACTTTACTAATAAGTTATATCTTGAAACTCTTCCTAGATACACTTTCCAGTACATCTACTATGTTACGACTTATCTCATCTAAATTGAAGCTAAATTAAAATAATAAAATAGAATAATCAATAATGAGAGCGAGGGGCGATGTGTACACACCTCAGAGCCAATATCAGTTAAATTAAATAAATTAAATAACTATCAAATCCACCTTCATTAATAGTATTTCACCATCAAATCCGTTATAAACAAAAATCTATTGTAACCCACCTCCTCTTAACTATAAGCTGCACCTTGACCTGAAATATTTTATAATTATAAATCTTGAGAATTATAACTCTAAAAAGATTCTCTGATAATGGAGATATAGAAACAAATAAATTAAGTAGAGTAAATCGTGTATTATCAATCACGGGGTAGGTTCCACTGAATGGAATGAGATACCGCTAAATTCTTTGTGTTTAAAGACCTTAACTAATAGTACCCTGGTAAATATAATTAACATTTAAAAAATAGGGTATTCCATCCTAGTTTATTATTCAAATTTCACAGATTCATAAAAAGAGCTATAAATAAATTTTAACATTTCACCTTACAAATTTATATTTTAACCCTAAAAATATAAACAACTGTTTTAACCAATAATATTCACTTGTATCAATCATATAACCGCGGCTGCTGGCACGAATTATGCCGATACTAAATCAATTGCTAACTCCAAAATCACTTGATAATTAAATCAAATTACTGCAAAATAGAACATTTAGTTTAACAAAACTTACATATAATACAAAGAAAAAGTGAATAAATAAGCAAGAATAAAACTTTTGGAAACAAAATAAGAAATTTAAAAATTTATAAAAATAAGAAAAAATAAAAGATTCAAATAGTTAAAGAAAAAAAAGAAAAAAAAACACAAAAACTGCCAAAAAAAGAAACGCACCCTCGAATGACCACAACAACTTCTCTATTATATATAAATAAAGATTAATATGGAACATGTATACCAATAAATGTATTATATTCTTTCTTATTTGATCTTTCTTTTCACTAATAATAAAGAAAGATTAAATAATATAATAAATATATTTAATATAATTATGTAAATTAATGTAATATGCTATTAATATAAAATTAACTTTATATTAAGTTAACTTTATGAAACGTCCCCTTTGAACAATTATACATGACTGTGCTTAAACTGACACACAATATTTTGTTAGCGCAACGCAATCTGACTTTCAAAATTCCCTACAAAAGAATGACCCTGACTAACATTAAACTATACCTTTCACAATTCACTTACCTCACAAAAATCTTCGCTGCTCAAGCTACTGCAATACAGCGAGCGCCACTACTACCAGCTAAATAAAAGATTCAAACTATGGAAGGCACTAACTACTGATAGGGATGGTTAGCAAATGAAAGATATTAATAGAGAACAAACAATGTATTTACCTTAATATCATCATATATAAATATAGCAGTTCATGACAAATTTCAAAACTCCGCCATCTCTCTCCCCACATCCACCACTGCTGGCGGCTCACCTCCAACTGCGCAATGCTACGCGCTGTTCACATCCAGCTGCCGCTGCCCAACACTACAATGGCGAGTATTACAACAATGCAAAGCAGCCATAGACTGCACACAGCACAGCCAGTGATTTTCATACAGAGGTGGCGTTACCAATAAAAAAACCTTAACAGCCTACTTACATAGAGAAAACATAAACAGCCTACTTACATAGCCCCCATGCTCCCCACAAAAAATTTTACAAATTGGTTTGGGCAGTGGCCAATAATGATTTGATAAAATTTTTCATAATTACAATAACAAAGATATCAAATGCACACACTTATTGATACAATGTTGGTCAAAAGCTAAAATTTTCTCACAGTCCATAAAGACAGTCCTGATCATTCATCACAGTAAAATAGTAGTGTTTTTCTCAAAGTCTGAGCAGTAGAAGAAAATGCACACGGAAGTAGTGGATTTCCATGCAGTCTTGAAGAAGTACTCTTGTCCTCCCAACTGAAAGACAGTGCTGACTCTTGACATGCTGACAGGTAATGGGCCACAACAGAGCAAACCCACAGCTGAGTCATTCGACGGTTTGAAGAAGATTGGTAGGTAGGTCATCACAGAGAAGACCCACTGTAGTCCTGGTAGAGAGTATGGTATTGGTGGGCCACCAGAGGTTCAGACCCACTGCAGTCCTTGTATAAAGTGTCGACAGGCCCACTGTAGTCCTGGCAGAGATGACCAGCAGCCATCTGTTGTGATTGTGCAGGTGCACAATCACCAGTGAAGAGTCTTGCAGTTAATATAGCAAGTCCATAACCACCACTTGTGCACTCACAAAGTTTTTTGGAATTGTCCTTAGAACGAGCAATGCTGTTATCCAGTCCCTTGCTGAATTATCAACACACGTGCAAACACTAACAGTCCCTACTTCTTACATATTGTCCATATACTATGACCAACAGAAACGTGTGCAGTGAAATGGAACTTAAAAGTTACTTAATTTGATTAACTGGTGTCAATTACAATATTATAACACGAAAATATAATTACAAAGGTATAAATACATCGTTAAAAACATAACAATACAGATAACATTTGTAGTAAAACAGGCATTACAAAAGAATAGAAATAGACATATACGTCAGTGTTACAGGAATTATGACATGAGTACATACATAAAAGTTCAGAATAACTTTCGAAACATCAACTTCACACATGAGCATTAACACAAAACAGAATAAATAATGTCAAAACATCTTTACAAAGTAAATAACACATTATTAATGCCAATTGTATTTAAGGATAACAGTATTCCTCATCATAGTGAATGTAACTTAGTATTAGAAGAGAAAAAAGTTCTATGAAACAGTACACAGAGACAGGAAGAAAACAAATACACAAGGGTACACAAACATATAGTGGGATAACACAAAAGGGAAAGGACAGGGTTTGTTTTACTGCAGTATTTTGCATGGAGATCTCCCTTTGTTCATCATTATTCCCAAAAAGTCATATCTAAACCTGCTTTCAGTATTCTGTTCATATTGCTTTCAAAATAATTATTCCTGATTGTACAATACTCATTTGAGCCCAAATCTTTTTCATATAACTTCGCAATGCATTCTTTACCTATTCTCCATAGTCAGTTTCTTATATAGTCTACCCCCTCATAAGCTAACTTAAATCTACTGAGCTCAGATGCTAAACTAAGGGACGAGGCAATGCAGCAGCACATAAAACAATTAATATAAACAGCAATAAAAAAATGGAAAATCGCAAAGCAAGCTACAGTAAATCTAAATTACCAAGCAATTCAACATTACAACTAATATGAGGCAATGTGCAGCAAACAAAAAATAAATCTGGCTTAGCAGAGTAACACAAATTAAAGTTCAGTAGCACTATGCCTGGCAAACAGCAGCTTATATCTAAACATGACATAGCTCAAGCAGAAAAAATAGTACACTAAAGATAACAATGCAGATAAGGGAAATGTATAATCACATCTTAATGTCTAAGTAATTAAAGTGGTGCACCACAACAACTTATTGTAAAAGAAATATTACCATGTACTAAAAAGAATATTATGTATGCAGTTACTGTTACTAGTCCCTTCTTATTGTTCTTTCTTTTCCAAGTGCTCCTTTTTTGAAGAATGTGGATCACAAAATTACTATTTAATAGATGTGTTGACAGAAAGTATTCACATTAGAAAATGCATTTAATTTTATTTTATGAAACCAATGCTGCAACACAGCTGGAAAACAGATGTCAAATGAAATAAGCAATTACGCAAACCAAAGCATAAAAACATCATACAATAGCTATGTGGCATTTCGTAAGTCAGTAGCTCTCAACTCTCATAGAAAGACACTTGTCATTATCAGGTTTGCAGATGTAAGAATATTTCCCATCAATTCATAAGCATTTCAGTAAATATCATAAATTAAGAGCTCCACAGTGTAATCATATGTTTTCAAGTTCGACAGTGTCGTTTTTGCGATGCTTTCTACAAAGGAACGTCAATAGCGAGGATAATGGCCTCCCCTTTTTTTTTCTACCTGTGCTTTTTTTCGGGCGGCTGTCGCCCAGGTGGGTGCCTACGACGCATTACGTGCAGGTGGTCACTTAACTTTCTTACGGAAATATTTACGACAGCAGTTTCCGCTACAGTGACAGTCTCACATAAAAATATTTCACAGGTCAAGAATTAGCGTTGCAAATCTGTAGAAAGAAAATCCTATAAATATAAGTGTCCAAATAAAATATTCGTCAGCATTGTGATACAGTCACGCATTTACGCACATTTCATAACTCTTAAAGTACGATTCTTGGTTTCCAACATACTTCTGATTCGTCATATACGTCCCCTTTGAACAATTATACATGACTGTGCTTAAACTGACACACAATATTTTGTTAGCGCAACGCAATCTGACTTTCAATATTCCCTACAAAAGAATGGCCCTGACTAACATTAAACAATACCTTTCACAAATCACTTACCTCACAAAAATCTTCGCTGCTCAAGCTACTGCAATACAGCGAGCGCCACTACCGCTAGCTAAATAAAAGATTCAAACTATGGAAGGCACTAACTACTGATAGGGATAGTTAGAAAATGAAAGATATTAATAGAGAACAAACAATGTATTTACCTTGATATCATCATATATAAATATAGCAGTTCATGACAAATTTCAAAACTCCGCCATCTCTCTCCCCACATCCACCACTGCTGGCGGCTCACCTCCAACTGCACAACACTACGCGCTGTTCACATCCAGCTGCCACTGCCCAACACTACAATGGCGAGTATTACAACAATGCAAAGCAGCCACAGACTGCACACAGCACAGCCAGTGATTTTCATACAGAGGTGACGTTACCAATAAAAAAACCAAACAGCCTACTTACATAAAGAAAACACAAACAGCCTACTTACAACTTAAATATTAATTAGTTAAATAATCTAATTATAGAAAATATATTAAATTATATTTTTATAATTAATATATTTATTTATATTATATTAAATTTTATATTTTATAATATTGATTATATTTATTATATCCAATCATAATAATATTTAATATTAATTTACATATTGTTATATAATTTATAATATAATAACCTATTTTAAGCTAAAAACATAAGTAGCTATAATCCTAGGTAAATAAATGTATTAAAATAATAATTTAATAACTAATAAAATAACATTATAGGTATTTAAATTTAGTTAAATGTAATATATTAATATAAATTATTTATTATATATAATATATACTCAAATTATCCTAACCGAGATAAATTAATTAGAAATAACCAAAATAATACATAAAAAAATATTTAAAAAAAATTTTTAATTTACATATTAAATATAAATGAAGTGCCTGACTAAAGGGTTACCTTGACAAGTAAATAAGATAGAATTAAACTACCTCAAGTAAATAAGACAGAATTAAACTACCTAGTATCAAAAACTAAAGTGCATCATACACCTTAATGTAAAAAGGTAAACTAAAACAAGCTAATGTGTTCATACCCCATTTATAGAGGTATCAATCCTCTCCTTTTTAATGACCAACAACTCTACAAAACATCTCTTCCTATCAACAATAATGATAGGAACGATCCTGTCCATTTCATCAAACTCCTGATTTGGGGTTTGAATAGGACTTGAGATCAACTTACTTTCATTTATTCCGCTGCTAAGAAGAAATAAAAATATAATAATAAATGAATCATCAATTAAATATTTTATTGTCCAAGCAATAGCATCGACAATACTATTATTTTCAATTTTGCTGATTCAAATAAAGTATCCAATAGGATGAGAAACAGAATTTATTCCATCAATAATAATTAGATCTAGATTATTATTAAAGATTGGGGCGGCACCCTTTCATTTCTGATTTCCAGAAGTAATAGGAGCTTCAAGATGAAATAACTGTTTAACACTAATAACATGGCAAAAAGTTGCCCCAATATTGGTATTATCTTATTGTATTCAACTAAGAAGTTTCATTTGAACAATTATCATTCTAAGAATTATTATTTGGGCAATAGGTGGTTTAAATCAAACATCTCTACGACAACATCTAGCATATTCCTCAATTAGACATTTAGGGTGAATAATCAGATCCCTAACAGTTAGAGAAAACATTTGAGAACTATACTTTATTATTTACTCACTATTCAGATTAATTATGGTCTTATTATTTAAGCAAATAAATCTATTTTTTATAAAGCAAATTTATTCAGCCAGAAATATAAAAACTGAAATTAAATTCATAATATTTTTATCTCTTTTATCCCTAGGTGGTTTACCACCATTCCTTGGATTTCTACCAAAATGAATTGTAATACAATCATTGATATAAAATAACATAACAACTATTATGACAATTATGGTTGTATTAACTACAATTACGCTTTATTATTATAAACGTATTAGATTCTCAGCCCTAATTATGTCATACACAGAAAATTCATGATCTATAAAAATAAAGTCTCAAAAATCAAGAATTATTCTTCCTAAAACAGTAATAATTTCAACAATAGGATTAATCTCAACATCAACCTTAATCTCATTATACTAAGGACTTAAGTTAACCAAACTAATAACCTTCAAAGTTATAATTAAAAGAATAATCTTTTAGGCCTTAGTAAAATTTTACACCTCTAGAATTGCAGTCTAGAATTATAATTGAATATAAGGCCTAAAGCATGGTAAGAGAGAAACATCTCATAAGGAGATTTACAGTCTACCACCTTAAATTCAGCCATCTTAACGCAAAAATGATTATTCTCAACAAACCTTAAGGATATTGGTACCTTATACTTCTTATTTGGAGCATGAGCAGGAATAGTAGGAACATCAATAAGAATACTTATTCGTGCTGAACTTGGTCAACCAGGATCTCTAATTGGAGATGACCAAATTTATAATATCATTATTACAGTCCAAGCATTTGTAATAATTTTTTTTACAGTAATACCTATTATAATTGGTGGATTTGGTAATTGACTCGTACCAGTAATAATTGGTACACCAGATATAGCGTTCCCACGAATAAATAATATAAGTTTTTGATTACTGCCACCTTCACTAACCCTTCTTCTTACATGTTCTATAGTAGATAACGGTGCTGTTACAGGATGAACCGTTTACCCTCCTCTCGCAGGAGCTATCGCACATGGGGGGCATCTGTAGACCTAGCTATTTTTTCACTTCACTTAGCAGGTGTATCATCTATTCTTGGTGCAGTAAACTTCATTACAACAGCAATTAATATACGCTTAGAAAGTATAACTTTAGATCAAACACCTTTATTTGTCTGATTTGCAGCTATTACAGCCTTTCTCCTCCTTTTATCGCTTCCAGTATTAGCAGGGGCTATTACTATACTATTAACAGATCGAAATTTAAATACATCATTCTTTGACCCTGCTGGAGGGGTGACCCAATTCTATGTCAACACCTATTCTGATTCTTTGGACACCGAGAAATTTACATTTTAATTCTGCCAGGATTTGGAATTATTTCTCACATTGTATGTCAAGAAAGAGGAAAAATTGAATCATTTGGAACAATAGGTATAATTTATGCTATATTATCAATTGGACTAATAGGATTTATTGTATGAGCACATCACATATTCACAGTAGGAATAGATGTTGACACACGAGCATACTTTACATCAGCAACAATAATTATTGCTGAACCGACAGTAATTAAGGTATTCAGATGATTAGCTACACTAAATGGAACTAAATTCAAATTCAATCCACCACTATTATGAGCTTTAGGATTTATTTTTCTATTCACAATATATTTATAGTTTCAGTATTTTTGAATAAGTCTATAAATATTGTTAGATCTAAAATACTTAATGTTGATATGATAAATTTTCATATTGTTAAGGTAATAATTATCGTAATTGAGTTAGGATGAAATATTTCGTTTGATGCAATTCTCATAATATAAATAAGTAGAACTAATATACCACCAAGAAACTTAAAAAATAAAATATATGATAATCAATATCTTTCCATTATTGTTCCTGTTATCGGTTTTGGGGACCCATGATGGAAAGCTTTTCCACCTCTGAAGTTTTAAAAGTGGGGGCTGGACTTATTTCCGGTTTACAAGACCGTGGTTTTTTTTAAATTATTAAAACTAATGTTTATATTCTCTGTCTTTACTTCTTTATTGATTTATTTTGCTGGTGTTTATGTTTTTTCATCTAAAAGTAAGCATTTATTAATGGACCTTTTGAGATTAGAATATATTGTTCTTTGTTTATTTATATTGGTTATTGTTTTTCTTATTGAGTTTGATTATGATTATTTTTTTCCTGTTATTTTTTTGGTTTTTTCTGTTTGTGAAGGTGCTTTAGGTCTATCTGTTTTAGTTTCAATAATTCGTTCTCATGGGAATGAGTTTTTCAATTCTTTTGGTTTATCTTTATGTTAAAGTATTTATTTATAACTATTTTTTTAATCCCTCTTTGTTTGGTCAATAATTGTTGATGGTTGGTTCATTCTTTAATGTTTCTGTCTAGTTTTGTTTTTATGATTTGCGTTTATTCATATGCAGATTTGAATATGATTAGATATTATTTTGGTATTGATTATTTTTCTTTTAGTTTGATTCTGCTTAGTTTTTGAATTTGTTCCTTAATAATTACTGCTAGAGGTTCAGTTTATTTAAGTTCTTATCATTCTAATTTTTTTGTCTTTATAGTCTTAATTTTAATGATTATGCTTTATTGTTCGTTTGCTAGATTGAGTCTTCTTTCTTTTTATATTTTTTTGAGGCTAGATTGGTTCCTACTTTACTTTTGATTTTGGGTTGAGGCTATCAACCTGAACGGTTGCAGGCTGGTGTTTATTTAATTTTTTATACTTTGATTGCTAGATTGCCTTTATTATTAGTGTTATTTAAGGTTTATGATTTTTCTAATACTTTATATTTTCCTTTATTGGTTGATTTTGGTTCTTATTATTTTATATTTTATGTGTTTATAGTTCTTGCCTTTTTAGTTAAGATGCCGATATTTTTGGTTCATTTGTGGCTTCCTAAGGCCCATGTTGAGGCCCCTATTTCAGGTAGATTGATTCTTGCTGGTGTATTATTAAAGTTAGGTGGTTACAGTATTTTTCGTGATATGAAGGTTATTTCTTATTTGGGTTTAAAGTTTAATTATTTTTGATTGTCTTTAGGTTTATCTGGTGGGGTTATTGTTAGATATATTTGTTTTCGTCAGGTTGATTTAAAGTCTTTAATTGCATATTCTTCTGTTGCTCATATAAGAATTGTTATTGGAGGATTGATAACTATGAATTGATGAGGTTGTATGGGTTCTCTTTCTTTAATGGTTGGTCATGGTTGTGTTCTTCTGGTTTATTTTGTTTATCTAATATTATTTATGAGCGTTTAGGTAGACAAAGATTATTAATTAACAAGGGTATAATTAATTTGATACCAAGAATAGCTTTATGATGATTCCTTTTGATATCTTCTAATATAGCTGCTCCTCCTTCTTTAAATTTGGTAGGTGAACTTAGATTATTAAATAGAATTATATCTTGATCTTCTTTTAGATTTTTTGCTTTAATTTTTTTGTCTTTTTTTAGAGCTGTTTATACTTTATATATGTATTCTTATTCTCAGCATGGTAATTATTATTCTGGTGTTTATACTTGTTCTCTTGGTTATTTTCGTGAATATCATCTTTTACTTTTACAATGGTTGCCTTTAAATATTCTTTGTTTAAAGGGAGAGTTTTTTTTTGTTTAGGTTGCTTAAGTATTTTAATTAAAAATGTTGTTTTGTGGAATCAATGATATGAATTTTTCATCTTAGGCCATGAATTTGTTTTCTATTTGTTCTTTGAGTTTTTTTCTTTATTTTTTTCTAGAACAATAATTTTTAGTTTGAGTATTTATTATTTAATAATTGGTTATAGAGTTTTTGTTGAATGAGAACTTTTTAATTTAAATGGTTCTATGGTTGTTATGACTTTAATTTTGGATTGAATGTCTCTTATTTATATGTCTTTTGTTATGTATATTTCTTCTTTGGTTATTTATTATAGAGAGGATTATATGTCGGGAGAAAAAAATATAAATCGTTTTATTATTACTGTTTTAATATTTATTCTTTCTATAGGTTTTTTAATTAACAGTCCTAATTTGATTAGAATTTTATTGGGATGGGATGGTTTATGTTTAGTTTCTTATTGTTTAGTTATTTATTATCAAAATGTGAAATCTTATAGTGCGGGTATGTTAACTGCACTTTCTAATCGTATTGGTGATGTTGCTATTTTAATTTCTATTGCTTGAATATTGAATTTTGGTGGTTGAAATTATATTTATTATTATGATTTTATTTCTAATTCTTTTGAAGTAAAGCTTATTACTATATTAATTGTTTTAGCAGCTATAACTAAAAGAGCTCAAATTCCCTTTTCTTCTTGACTTCCTGCTGCTATGGCTGCCCCTACTCCTGTTTCTGCTTTGGTTCATTCTTCTACTCTTGTTACTGCTGGGGTTTATTTATTAATTCGTTTCAGACCAATATTAGATACTTATAATTGTGGTTGATTCTTACGTTTAATTGGTTGATTTGAAGAAAATTATTGCTCTTTCTACTTTAAGACAACTTGGTTTAATAATAAGAATTTTGGCTAGGGGTTATCCAAAACTTGCATTTTTTCATTTATTAGCTCATGCTTTATATAAGGCTTTATTGTATATGTGTGCAGGTTCAATAATTCATAATTTAAAGGATTCTCAGGATATTCGTTTCAATTGTTAATTTTATGCCTTTAACTTCGGTTTGTTTTAATGTTTCTAGTTTAACTTTGTGTGGTATACCACTTTTCGCAGGTGTTTATTCAAAGGATTTAATTCTTGAAATGGTTTGTTTAAGATGAATTAATTGTTTGATTTTTTTTCATAATTTCTTTTCTACTGCTTTAACTGCTTCTTATTCTTATCGTCTTTTTTATTATTCAATATCTGGTGATAATAATGTTTATTCTAGGTTTTCTTTTGATGATAATGGTTATTAGATTTCTTTTGGTATAATTGGTTTATTGTTTGTTGCTGTTTTTGGTGGTAGTCTTTTGTCTTGGTTAATTTTTCCAAAAAGAATTGTAATACAATCATTGATAGAAAATAACATAACAATTATTATGACAATTATGGTTGTATTAACTACAATTACACTTTATTATTATATACGTATTAGATTCTCAGCCCTAATTATGTCATACACAGAAAATTCATGATCTTAAAAATATAGTCTCAAAAATCAAGAATTATTCTTCCTATAACTGTAATAATTTCAACAATAGGATAAATCTCAACATCAACCTTAATCTCATTATACTAAGGACTTAAGTTAATCAAACTAATAACCTTCAAAGTTATAATTAAAAGAATAATTTTTTAGGCCTTAGTAAAATTTTACACCTTTAGAATTGCAGTCTAGAATCATAATTGAATATAAAGCCTAAAGCATGGTAAGAGAGAAACATCTCATAAGTAGATTTACAGTCTACCACCTTAAATTCGGCCATCTTACCACAAAAATGATTATTCTCAACAAACCATAAGGATATTGGTACTTTATACTTCTTATTTGGAGCATGAGCAGGAACAGTAGGAATATCAATAAGAAAACTTATTCGTGCTGAACTTGGTCAACAAGGATCTCTAATTGGAGATGACCAAATTTATAATGTCATTATTACAGCCCACGCATTTGTAACAATATTTTTATAGTAATACCTATTATAATTGGTGGATTTGGTAATTGACTCGTACCATTAATAATTGGTGCACCAGATATAGCGTTCCCACGAATAAATAATATAAGTTTTTGATTACTACCGCCTTCACTAACCCTTCTTCTTACATCTTCTATAGTAGATAACGGTGCTGGTATAGGATGAACAGTTTACCCTCCTCTTGCAGGAGCTATCGCAGATGGGGGGCATCTGTAGACCTAGCTTTATTTTCAGTTCACTTAGCAGGTGTATCATCTATTCTTGGTGCAGTAAACTTCATTACAACAGCAATTAATATACGATCAGAGAGTATAACTCTAGATCAAACACCTTTATTTGTCTGATCTGTAGCTATTACAGCCCTTCTCCTCCTTTTATCGCTTCCAGTATTAGCAGGGGCTATTACTATACTATTAACAGATCGAAAATTATATACATCATTCTTTGACCCTGCAGGAGGGGGTGACCCAATTCTATATCAACACCTATTCTGATTCTTTGGACACCAAGAAGTTTACATTTTAATTGTGCCAGGATTTTGAATTATTTCTCACATTGTATGTAAAGAAAGAGGAAAAATTGAATCATTTGGAACATTAGGTATAATTTATGCTATATTATCAATTGGCCTAATAGGATTTATTGTATGAGCACATCACATATTCACAGTAGGAATAAATGTTGACACACGAGCATACTTTACAACAGCAACAATAATTATTGCCGTACCTACAGGAATTAAGGTATTCAGATGATTAGCTACACTATATGGAACAAAATTCAAATTCAATCCACCGCTATTATGAGCTTTAGGATTTATTTTTCTATTCACAATTGGTGGATTAACAGGATTAGTATTAGCAAATTCATCACTTGACATCGTATTACATGACACACATTATGTAGTAGCTCACTTCCATTATGTGTTATCCATAGGAGCAGTATTCGCAATCATAGGAGGTGTTATTCAATGATACCCATTATTTACAGGATTAACTATAAATAATACATGATTAAAAATCCAATTTACAATTATATTTATTGGAGTAAACTTAACATTCTTCCCTCAACACTTCCTAGGACTAGCAGGAACACCACGACGATATTCAGACTATCAAGATGCATTTACATCATGAAATGTAGTATCAAGAATTGGGTCTACAATTTCTATTGTAGGAACAATTATATTCATTGTAATTATATGAGAAAGAATGGTTACAAACTGCGCAATCATATTTAGAGCTAATATAAGAAGATCATCAGAATGGCTACAAAATATTCCACCTGCAGAACACAGTTACTCAGAACTACCATTAATTTCTAGATTCTAATATGGCAGATTAGTGCAGTAGATTTAAGCTCTACAAATAAAGGTTTGACCTTTTATTAGAAAAATTCAGTAATGGACACATGATCAAATTTATCCCTTCAATATGGAGCTTCAAGATGAAATAACTGTTTAACACTAATAACATGACAAAAAATTGCCACAATAATGGTATTATCTTATTGTATTCAACTGAGAAGTTTCATTTGAACAATTATCATTCTAAGAATTATTATTTGGGCAATAGGTGGTTTAAATCAAACATCTCTACGACAACTTCTAGCATATTCCTCAATCAGACATTTAGGGTGAATAATCAGATCCCTAACAGTTAGAGAAAACATTTGAGAACTATACTTTATTATTTACTCACTATTAAGATTAATTATGGTCTTATTATTTAAACAAATAAATCTTTTTTTTATAAACCAAATTCATTCAGCCAGAAATATAAAAACTGAAATTAAATTCATAACATTTTTATCTCTTTTATCCCTAGGTGGTTTACCACCATTCCTTGGATTTCTACCAAAATGAATTGTAATACAATCATTGATAGAAAATAACATAACAACTATTATGACAATTATGGTTGTATTAACTACAATTACGCTTTATTATTATATACGTATTAGATTCTCAGCCCTAATTATGTCATACACAGAAAATTCATGATCTATAAAAATAAAGTCTCAAAAATCAAGAATTATTCTTCCTATATCAGTATTAATTTCAACAATAGGATTAATCTCAACATCAACCTTAATCTCATTATACTAAGGACTTAAGTTAACCAAAGTAATAACCTTCAAAGTTATAATTAAAAGAATAATCTTTTAGGCCTTAGTAAAATTTTACACGTCTAGAATTGCAGTCTAGAACCATAATTGAATATAAGGCCTAAACCATGGTAAGAGAGAAACATCTCATAAGTAGATTTACAGTATACCACCTTAAATCCAGCCATCTTACCGCAAAAATGATTATTCGCAACAAACCGTAAGGATATTGGTACTTTATACTTCTTATTTGGAGCATGAGCAGGAATAGTAGGAACATCAATAAGAATACTTATAAAAATTAGTGGAATTGCTGTTAGTGCTGTTCAGATTGTTTTAATTAAATGTCCGTGAAATATGTTTCGGTTTGTATAGGTAATGAATAATATGTAACTTAGGGCATAACCTACAATTACTGTAATTAATAATAATACGACCATAGAATGATCATGGAAGAATGATAGTTGCTCCATTAATGGTGAAGCTCCATCTTGAAGGGATAAATTTGATCATGTTGCCATCAATGAATTCTTCTTATAAAAGGTCAAACCTTTATTTGTAGAGCTTAAATCTACTGCACTAATCTGCCATATTAGAATCTAGAAATTAATGGTAGTTCTGAGTTACTGTGTTCTGCAGGTGGATTATTTTGTAGTCATTCTGTTGATCTTCTTATATTAGCTCTAAATATTGTTGCCCGGTTTGTAACCATTCTTTCTCAAATAATTACAATGAATATAATGATTCCTACAATAGAAATTGTAGACTTAATTCTTGACACTACATTTCATGTTGTATATGCATCTGGATAGTCTGAATATCGTCGTGGTATTCCTGCTAGTCCTAGGAAGTGTTGAGGGAAGAATGTTAAGTTTACTCCAATAAATATAATTGTAAATTGGATTTTTAATCTTGTATTATTTATAGTTAATCCTGTAAATAATGGGTATCATTGAATAACACCTCCTATGAGTGCGAATACTGCTCCTATGGATAACACATAATGGAAGTGAGCTACTACATAATATGTATCATGTAATACGATGTCAAGTGATGAATTTGCTAATACTAATCCTGTTAATCCACCAATTGTGAATAGAAAAATAACTCCTAAAGCTCATAATAGCGGTGGATTGAATTTGAATTTAGTTCCATATAGTGTAGCTAATCATCTGAATACCTTAATTCCTAACTAGAAACATTAAAACAAACTGAAGTTAAAGGCATAAAACTAACAATTGAACCTATAAAACGAATATCCTGAGAATCCTTTAAATTATGAATTATTGAACCTGCACACATAAACAATAAAGCCTTAAATAAAGCATGAGCTAATAAATAAAAAAATGCGAGTTTTGGATAACCCATAGCCAAAATTCTCATTATTAAACCAAGTTGTCTTAAAGTAGAAAGAGCAATAATTTTCTTCAAATCAAATTCAAAATTTGCTCCCCATCCAGCCATAAACATAGTTATACAACCAATTAAAAGTAAGAACAACCACAATTATAAGTATCTAATATTGGTCTGAAACGAATTAATAAATAAACCCCAGCAGTAACAAGAGTAGAAAAATGAACCAAAGCAAAAACAGGAGTAGGGGCAGCCATAGCAGCAGGAAGTCAAGAAGAAAAGGGAATTTGAGCTCTTTTAGTTATAGCTTCTAAAACAATTAATATAGTAATAAGCTTTATTTTAAAAGAATTCAAAATAAAATCATAATAATAAATATAATTTAAACCACCAAAATTTAATATTCAAGCAATAGAAATTAAAATAGCAACATCACCAATACGATTAGAATGTGCAGTTAACATACCCGCACTATAAGATTTCACATTTTGATAATAAATAACTAAACAACGAGAAACTAAACCTAAACCATCCCATCCCAATAAAATTCTAATCATATTAGGACTGATAATTAAAAAACCCATAGAAACAATATATATTAAAACAATACATGATACTGACACTTTGTAGATGTAGTATGATTATCCTTATACATTTCTATTTATTGATGAGGTAGGTAATTGTTTTTCTAGTATAAATAGTACATTTGACTTCCAATCAAAAAGCTTGATATAAATCAAGAAAAACAATCCTAATTTGATCTACAAGAATTTTTATTAGATTTATTATTCCAATAATTGTTATAATCCTTGCAACAACATTATCGAAAAAATTAATTAATGACTGAGAAAAAAGATCACCATTTGAGTGTGGAATTGACCCAAACAGATCAGCACGAATACCATTCTCACTTCGATTCTTCTTAATTGCAGTAATTTTGTTAATTTTTGATGTAGAAATCGCACTAATCCCCCAATTGTAATTATTTTTATAACTTCACACATTATAATCTGAACAGTATCAACAATATTTTTTATTATAGTATTATTAGATGGACTATACCATGAATGAAATCAAGGAGCCTTACAATGAGCAGCATAAAGGGTTGTAGTTAAACATAACATTTGGAATGCATTCAAAAAGTATTGATATAATCAATCAACCTTAAATAGAATAAGAAGCGAAGTATTGCAGTCAGTTTCGACCTGGAAGGTTGGTAAATAAAATACCCTTATTCTTATTAATTGAAGCCAAAAAGAGGCGTATTACTGTTAATAATATAATTGAACTATAAAGTTCCATTTAAGGAAATGTAAAGCCCATATGAAAGCTGCTAACTTTTTATATTAGCGGTTAAACTCTGTGAACATTTCTAAAATTTATATAGTTTAAATAAAACATTACATTCTCACTGTAAAAATAATATATGTATATTTATAAATACCTAAAAGTAAAAATACTTCCTTAACATCTTCAGTGTCACGCCCTAATTATAAGCTATTTTAATAAACGAAAAATAATACCACCAAAATAAATATTCAAAAAATAAAAGTTAAAAGATTAATCTTAAAATTAGAATCATATCAACCTTGTATATAACTAATTAAATAAATAATTAGTCTATACAAACTTCGACCACCTAATAGTTCACCTCAACCATAATCAAATGATTTAGATGAATAATGACCCAATTTTAAAGGAAAATATCAAATAAACTTAGTCGAAATAAAAGGTATAAACCACATAGAACCAGCAAATCTGACAAAAGAAAGTATACTTAAAGAAAATAAATTTTGAGAAAAAACAAAATTAGAAATAAGATAACCCAAATAAGCACCCAAAACAACTACAGTAACAGTTAAAAACTTTAAATAAATCACATGAGGAACAGGAAAAATTAACCAAGACCAAAGACTACCACCAAAAACAGCAACAAACAATAAACCAATTATACCAAAAGAAATATAATAACCCTTATCTTCAAAAGAAAATCTAGAATAAAAATTATTATCACCAGATATTGAATAATAAAAAAGGCGAAAAGAATAAGAAGCAGTTAAACCAGTAGAAAAGAAATAAAGAAAAAAATTCAAACAATTAATTCATCTTAAACAAACCATTTCAAGAATTAAATCCTTTGAATAAAATCCTGCTAAAAATGGTATACCATACAAAGACAAACTAGAGACATAAAAACAAACTGAATTTAAAGGCATAAAATTAAAAATTGAACCTATAAAACGAATATCCTGAGAATCCTTTAAATTATGAATTATTGAACCTGCACACATAAACAATAAAGCCTTAAATAAAGCATGAGCTAATAAATGAAAAAATGCAAGTTTTGGATAACCCATAGCCAAAATTCTTATTGTTAAACCAAGTTGTCTTAAAGTAGAAAGAGCAATAATTTTCTTCAAATCAAATTCAAAATTTGCTCACAAACCAGCCATATACATAGTTATACAACCAATTAAAAGTAAGAATCAACCACAATTATAAGTATCTAATATTGGTCTGAAACGAATAAATAAACCCCAGCAGTAACAAGAGTAGAAAAATGAACCAAAGCAGAAACAGGAGTAGGGGCAGCCATAGCAGCAGGAAGTCAAGAAGAAAAGGGAATTTGAGCTCTTTTAGTTATAGCTGCTAAAACAATTAATATAGTAATAAGCTTTATTTCAAAAGAATTAGAAATAAAATCATAATAATAAATATAATTTCAACCACCAAAATTCAATATTCAAGCAATAGAAATTAAAGTAGCAACATCACCAATACGATTAGAAAGTGCAGTTAACAAACCCGCACTATAAGATTTCACATTTTGATAATAAAGAACTAAACAATAAGAAACTAAACCTAAACCATCCCATCCCAATAAAATTCTAATCAAATTAGGACTGATAATTAAAAAACCTATAGAAAGAATAAATATTAAAACAATAATAATAAAACGATTTATATTTTTTTCTCCCAACATATAATCCCCTCTATAATAAATAACCAAAGAAGAAATATACGTAACAAAAGACATAAAAATAAGAGACATTCAATCCAAAATTAAAGTCACAACAACCATAGAACCATTTAAATTAAAAAGTTCTCATTCAACAAAAACTCTATAATCAATTATTAAATAATAAATACCCAAAATAAAAGTTACAGTTCTAGAAAAAAATAAAGAAAAAAACTCAAAGAACAAATAGAAAACAAATTCACAGCCTAAGATGAAAAATTCATATAATTGATTCCACAAAACAACATTTTTAATTAAAATACTTAAGCAACCTAAACAAAAAAAACTCTCCCTTTAAACAAAGAATATTTAAAGGCAATCAATGTAAAAGTAAAAGATGATATTCACGAAAATAACCAAGAGAACAAGTATAAACACCAGAATAATAATTACCATGCTGAGAATAAGAATACATATACAAAGTATAAACAGCTCTAAAAAAAGACAAAAAAATTAAAGCAAAAAATCTAAAAGAAGATCAAGATATAATTCTATTTAATAATCTAAGTTCACCTACCAAATTTAAAGAAGGAGGAGCAGCTATATTAGAAGATCTCAAAAGGAATCACCATAAAGCCATTCTTGGTATCAAATTAATTATACCCTTGTTAATTAATAATCTTCGTCTACCTAAACGCTCATAAATAATATTAGATAAACAAAATACACCAGAAGAACACAAACCATGACCAACCATTAAAGAAAGAGAAACCATACAACCTCATCAATTCATAGTTATCAATCCTCCAATAACAATTCTTATATGAGCAACAGAAGTATATGCAATTAAAGACTTTAAATCAACCTGACGAAAACAAATAAATCTAACAATAACCCCACCACATAAACCTAAAGACAATCAAAAACAATTAAACTTTAAACTCAAATACGAAATAATCTTCATAACTCGAAAAATACCGTAACCACCTAACTTTAATAAAACACCAGCAAGAATCATTCTACCTGAAATAGGGGCCTCAACATGGGCCTTAGGAAGCCACAAATGAACCAAAAATATCAGCATCTTAACTAAAAAAGCAAGAATTATAAACACATAAAATATAAAATAATAAGAACCAAAATCAACCAATAAAGGAAAATATGAAGTATTAGAAAAATCATAAACCTTAAATAACACTAATAATAAAGGCAATCTAGCAAGCAGAGTATAAAAAATTAAATAAACACCAGCCTGCAACCGTTCAGGTTGATAGCCTCAACCCAAAATCAAAAGTAAAGTAGGAACCAATCTAGCCTCAAAAAAATATAAAAAGAAAGAAGACTCAATCTAGCAAATGAACAATAAAGCATAATCATTAAAATTAAGACTATAAGACAAAAAAATTAGAATGATAAGAACTTAAATAAACTGAACCTCTAGCAGTATTTATTAAGGAACAAATTCAAAAACTAAGCAGAATCAAACTAAAAGAAAAATAATCAATACCAAAATAAATTCTAATCATATTCAAATCTGCATATGAATAAACACAAATCATAAAAACAAAACTAGACAAAAACATTAAAGAATGTAGCATCCATCAACAATAATTGACCAAACAAAGAGGGATCAAAAAAATAGTTATAAATAAATACTTTAACATAAAGATAAACCAAAAGAATTAAAAAATCATTCATATGGGAACGAATAATTGAAACTAAAATAGAAAGACCTAAAGCACCTTCACAAACAGAAAAAACCAAATATATAAGAGGAAAAAAATAATCATAATCAAATTCAATAAGAAAAACAATAACCAATATAAATAAAGAAAGAGCAATATATTCTAATCTCAAAAGAACCATTAATATATGCTTACGTTTAGAAGAAATAACATAAACACCAGCAAAATAAATCAATAAAGAACTAAAGACAGGGAATATAAACATTAGTTTTAATAGTTTAAAAAAAACGCCAGTGTTGTAAACCGGAAATAAGTCCAGCCCCCACTTTTAAAACTTCAGAGGTGGAAAAGCTTTCCATCATTGGTCCCCAAAACCGATATTTTTAATAAACTAACCCCTGAAATGATCAAAATAATAATTATATCGCTCTCAAACGTAATAGATATTAATTTTATTAAATTAAGACACCCAATATCAATAATGCTATTCATTATCCAACAAACTTTTCTAGTTGGACTAATAAGAGGAACAATAATGGAAAGATCTTGATTATCATATATTTTATTTTTAACGTTTCTTGGTGGTATATTAGTTCTATTTATTTATATTACGAGAATTGGATCAAACGAAATATTTCAGCCTAACTCAATTAAGATAATTATTACCTTAAGAATATGAATATTTATCATATCAACATTAAGTATTTTAGGTATAACAATATTTATAGACTTTTTCAAAAATACTGAAATTATAAATATTGATAATTCAATCAATTATCAAGAAATAACAATATCTTTAGAAAAACTATATAATAGACCAACATTCATTATCCCAATAACAATTATAATTTATTTATTTTTAGCACTATTAGCAGCTCTTAAAATCATCAACATTAACCAGGGGCCTATTCGTAAAATAAGATAATTTACTAATGAATAATCCCTTACGATTGAGACATCCTTTAATTAAAATCATTAATAACTCTTTAGTTGATTTACCTGCACCAACAAATATTTCATTTTGATGGAATTTTGGGTCCCTACTAGGGTTATGTTTGGTAATTCAAATTGTAACTGGACTATATTTAGCTATACATTATACATCAAATATTGAAATAGCATTTAGTAGTGTAGTTCACATCTGCCGAGACGTAAATAATGGCTGAATTATTCGAACCTTACATGCAAATGGAGCTTCTATTTTTATATTTGTATATATTTACATGTCGGATAAGGAATTTACTATGGATCTTACATATACATACACACCTGAATAATTGGTACAGTAATCCTATTCTTAGTTATAGCAACTGCATTTATAGGATACGTTTTACCTTGAGGTCAAATATCATTCTGAGGTGCGACAGTAATTACTAATTTATTATCAGCAATTCCGTATTTAGGATCAGATTTAGTTCAATGAGTATGAGGAGAGTTTGCTGTTGATAATGCAACATTAAATCGATTCTTTACATTCCATTTTGTACTACCGTTTATTATTGCTGCAATGGCAGCAATTCATTTATTCTTCCTCCACCAAACAGGGTCTAATAACCCCTTAGGCCTAAATGGAGATATTGAAAAAATCCCATTTCACCCATACTTTACTTTCAAGGACTCTATTACATTTGTATTAATAACATCATTTTTAATTATACTGTGCTTGATTAATCTTTACCTCCTGGGAGACCCAGATAATTTTGTACCTGCCAACCCATTAGTAACCCCCGTCCATATTCAACCAGAATGATATTTCTTATTTGAATACGCAATTCTATGATCAATCCCTAATAAACTAGGAGGTGTTATTGCATTATTCTTATCAATTAGAATCTTAATAATTTTACCATTTTGTAATAAAACACCATTCCGAGGTATTCAATTCTATCCTATCAATCAGATTTTATTCTGAATTATAGTAGTTGTTGTATGCTTATTAGCATGAATTGGAAAACGATCTGTTGAAGAACCTTACATTATAACAGGACAAATCTTAACAATTATCTACTTTACATACTTCTTAATTAATGTACATGTTGCAAACGCATGAGATAAACTAATTAAGGAATAATAAGTTAATTAGCTTAGGAAAAGCATATGTTTTGAAAACATAAAACTAGAAGTTTAACTCTTCTATTAACTTTTCTTAAAAATTTCACTAAATAAACGAAACAAATAAAATCTTTAAACCAACAAAGAAAATAAAAAAATTTAAAGATAATGGCAAAAAACTTTTTCAAGCTAAGTACATTAACTTATCATAACAAAAACGTGGTAATGTCTCACGAACTCAAATAAAACCAAAGGACGTAACAGCAAGCGTAATAAAAAATATAAAAGAATAAAAGTCACCACCTAAAAAAATTAAAGCTAATAACATTCTTATAAAAACAATTCTAGTACACTCAGCTAAAAAAATTAAAGTAAAACCACCTGCACCATATTCAATATTAAAACCTGAAACTAACTCAGATTCACCTTCGGCAAAGTCAAAAGGAGTACGGTTAGTCTCAGCTAAACAAGAAGCAAAACAAGCTAAAGCTAAAGGAAAAGAAATAATAATAAATCAACCATAAAGCTGATAATTTATAAAATCAAACATGTTAAAACTACCAATTAAAATAATTAAAGATAATAAAATTAAAACTGTCTAACTTCGTATGAAATTGTTTGAGCAACAGAACGAAGAGAACCTAGTAAAGAATAATTTGAATTAGAAGACCAACCAACAATTATAACAGTATAAACACCTAATCTAGTACAACATAAAAAAACAAAAATCCATAAGAAAAAGAACACATATAAGTTAAGTAAGGGAAAATCACTCAAACAGCCAAGGAAATTATTAAATTAAAAACAGGAGAAAAGTAATAAAGTAAATAATTAGATATAATAGGAATTGGCTGCTCCTTACAAATTAACTTGATAGCATCACTAAAGGGTTGAGGAATTCCAACAAAACCTACCCTATTTGGACCCTTTCGAATTTGAATGTAACCTAAAACCTTACACTCTAATAAAGTTAAAAAAGCAACACTAATTAAAACACAAATAACTAATAAAAGAAAATTCAAAATAAACATAAATAAATCATAAAGCATCATTACTATTTGTAGAAAAAATCTACATAAATGAATTCTAAATTCAACACATTAATCTGTCAAAATAGTAATTTAATTAGTATTAATCAATAAAATAAAAAATATTTCAACCATATGGTCCTTTCGTACTAATATGAATTAATAATCTTAGGATAGAAACCGACCTGGCTCACGCCGGTCTGAACTCAGATCATGTAAGAATTTAAAGGTCGAACAGACCTAATTACTGGGCTACTGCACCCAAAATTTTTCTTAATCCAACATCGAGGTCGCAATCTGCTTTGTCGATATGAGCTCTCAAAAACAATTACGCTGTTATCCCTAAGTAACTTAATCTTATGATGATAAATTATTGATCCAAACAACAAACATAAATAAATGATATAATAATGAAGAGTTTATTTATTCTTCTTGTCACCCCAACAAAACATCGTCATTAAATATAGAAAGACAAAGAAAAAACTATATAAAAATAAAATGTTAAGCTCTATAGGGTCTTCTCGTCCTAAAGAAAAATTTAAGTCTTTTGACTCAAAAGTTAAATTCAAAAATTTATCAAGAGACAGTTGATTTCTCGTCAAGCCATTCATTCCAGCCACTAATTAAGAGACTAATGATTATGCTACCTTTGCACGGTCAAAATACCGCGGCTCTTTAAAAATCTGCTCAGTGAGCAGGCCAGACCTCAAAGTATTTTCAAGAGGACATGTTTTTGATAAACAGGCGGAAATCAATTTTGCCTAGTTCCTTATAATAAAATCACAAGGTAAAAATTATATACAAATAAATATACTAATTCTATCATTATTACAAAAATTTTAAAATTAAATTTATAATCTTAATAAAAAACCTAAAATAATTATAAAATCAAAATTAAAAATAATGAACTAAAACGTAATCTTAGAGATAGCTGGTTTAAAGCTTACTATTATATTTTATAAAACAAATTATAGGTTATTACCTTCAAAGCTTATCCCTTAAAGAATAAATAAATTAATATTTAGACCTAAAAAATTAAATAAAAACAATTAACTTCAAAAAATTAAATTATTTCTTAAGAAACTAGATATCTTGGGAAACGATTAACATCTCATATCTATAAATAATTTAATAATAATTATTATACATTACCTATAAATTATTTATTAATCAACCCAAATCGAGACAAGTAAAGTATATACTAAAATTTTGATAAACCCTGATACAAAAGGTACAATAAATAAAATCTACTCTTAAAAATTTAAAATAATATTTCATAAAACAATTACATTACAAATAAACTATAATCTAAAAAATCAATTCTACAAAATTTACTAAGACAATATTCGACAAAATTATTTTTATTAAATAATTAAATAAACAAAAAATAAATATAATAAGATAAATAATCAAGATATCCTGATTTGCACAGAAAAATTTTCAGTGTAAATGAAACACTTTACTAATAAGTTATATCTTGAAACTCTTCCTGGATACACTTTCCAGTACATCTACTATGTTACGACTTATCTCATCTAAATTGAAGCTAAATTAAAATAATAAAATAGAATAATCAAAAATGAGAGCGTCGGGCGATGTGTACACACCTCAGAGCCAATATCAGTTAAATTAAATAAATTAAATTACTATCAAATCCACCTTCATTAATAGTATTTCACCATCAAATCCGTTGTAAACAAAAATCTATTGTAACCCACCTCTTCTTAACTATAAGCTGCACCTTGACCTGAAATATTTTATAATTATAAATCTTGAGAATTATAACTCTAAAAAGATTCTCTGATAATGGAGATATACAAACAAATAAATTAAGTAGAGTAAATCGTGTATTATCAATCATGGGGTAGGTTCCTCTGAATGGAATGAGATACCACCAAATTCTTTGGGTTTAAAGACCTTAACTAATAGTACCCTGGTAAATATAATTAACATTTAAAATAATAGTGTATCTAATCCTAGTTTATTATTCAAATTTCACAGATTCACAAAAAGAGCTATAAATAAATTTTAACATTTCACCTTACAAATTTATATTTTAACCCTAAAAATATAAACAACTGTGTTAACCAATAATATTCACTTGTATCAATCGTATAACCGCTTCTGCTGGCACGAATTATGCCGATACTAAATCAATTGCTAAATCCAAAATCACTTGATAATTAAATCAAATTACTGCAAAATAGAACATTTAGTTTCACAAAACCTACATATAATACAAAGAATTAGTGAATAAATAAGCAAGAATAAAACTTATGGAAACAAAATGAGAAACTTAAAAAATTATAAAAATAAGAAAAAATAAAAGATTCAAATATTTAAAAAAAAGGAAAAAACACAAAAATTGCCAAAAAAAAGAAACGCACCCTCGAGTGACCACAACAACTTCTCTATTATATATAAATAAAGATTAATATGGATCATGTATAACAATAAATGTATTATATTCTTTCTTATTTAATCTTTCTTTACACTAAAAATAAAGAAATATTAAATAATATAATAAATATATTTTATATAATTATGTAAATTAATGTAATTTGGTATTAACATAAAATTAAATTTATATTAAGTTAACTTAAATATTAATTAATTAAATAATCTAATTATAGAAAATATATTAAATTATATTATTATAATTAATTAAATTATTTATATTATTATAAAATTTTATATTTAATAATTTTGATTATATTGATTATATCCAATTATAATAATATATAATATTAATTTACATATTATTATATAATTTATAATATAATAACCTATTTTAAGCTAAAAACATAAGTAGCTATAATCCTAGGTAAATAAATGTATTAAAATAATCTTTTAATAATTATAAAATAACATTATAGGTATTTAAATTTAATTAAATGTAGTATATTAATTTATATTATATATTATATATATAATATATTCAAATTATCCTAACAGAGATAAATTAATTAGAAATAACCAAAATAATTCATAAACAAATTTAAAAAAAAATTTAATTTATATATTAAATATAAATGAAGTGCCTAACTAAAGGGTTACCTTGATAGGGTAAGTCAAGTAAATAAAATTACCTTCATAAAAATTACATAAAACAGAATTAAACTACCTCTTTTAGTATCAAAAACTAACGTGCATTATACACCTTAATGAAAAAAGGTAAGCTAAACAGGCTAATGGGTTCATACCCCATTTATAGAGGTATCAATCCTCTCCTTTTTAATGACCAACAACTCTACAAAACTTCTCTTCCTATCAACATTAATGATAGGAACGATCCTGTCCATTTCATCAAACTCCTGATTTGGGGTTTGAATAGGACTTGAGATCAACTTACTTTCATTTATTCCGCTCCTAACAAGAAATAAAAATATAAAAATAAATGAATCATCAATTAAATATTTTATTGTCCAAGCAATAGCATCGACAATACTATTATTTTCAATTTTGCTGATTCAAATAAAGTATCCAATAGGATGAGAAACAGAATCTATTACATCAATAATAATTAGATCTAGATTATTATTAAAGATCGGGGCTGCACCCTTTCATTTCTGATTTCCAGAAGTAATAGGAGCTTCAAGATGAAATAACTGTTTAACACTAATAACATGGCAAAAATTGCCCCAATAATGGTATTATCTTACTGTATTCAACTAAGAACTTTCATTTGAACAATTATCATTCTAAGAATTATTATTGGGGCAATAGGTGGTTTAAATCAAACAACTCTACGACAACTTCTAGCATATTCCTCAATTAGACATTTAGGGTGAATAATCAGATCCCTAACAGTTAGAGAAAACATTTGAGAACTATACTTTATTATATACTCACTATTAAGAATAATTATGGTCTTATTATTTAAGCAAATAAATCTATTTTTTATAAACCAAATTTATTCAGCCAGAAATATAAAAACTGAAATTAAATTCATAATATTTTTATCTCTTTTATCCATGCCTTGAATTTCTACCAAAATGAATTGTAATACAATCATTGATAGAAAATAACATAACAACTATTATGACAATTATGGTTGTATTAACCAGAATTACACTTTTTTATTATATACATATTAGATTCTCAGCCCTAAATATGTCATACACAGAAAATTCATGATGTATAAAAATAAAGTCTCAAAAATCAAGAATTATTCTCCCTATAACAGTAATAATTTCAACAATAGGATTAATCTCAACATCAACCTTAATCTCATTATACTAAGGACTTAAGTTAACCAAACTAATAACCTTCAAAGTTATAATGGAAAGAATAATCTTTTAGGTCTTACCTCTAGAATTGCAGTCTAGAATCGTAATTGAATATAAGGCCTAAAGCATGGTAAGAGAGAAACATCTCATAAGTAGATTTACAGGCTACCACCTTAAATTCAGCCATCTTACCGCAAAAATGATTATTCTCAACAAACCATAGGGATATTGGTACTTTATACTTCTTATTTGGAGCATGAGCAGGAATAGTAGGAACATCAATAAGAATACTAATTCGTGCTGAACTTGGTCAACCAGGATCTCTATTTGGAGATGACCAAATTTATAATGTCATTATTACAGTCCACACATTTGTAATAATTTTTTTTATAGTAATACCTATTATAATTGGTGGATTTGGTAATTGACTCGTACCATTAATAATTGGTGCACCAGATATAGCGTTCCCACCAATAAATAATATAAGTTTTTGATTACTGCCACCTTCACTAACCCTTCTTCTTACATCTTCTATAGTAGATAATGGTGCTGGTACAGGATGAACAGTTTACCCTCCTCTTGCAGGAGCTATCGCACATGGGGGGCATCTGTAGACCTAGCTATTTTTTCACTTCACTTAGCAGGTGTATCATCTATTCTTGGTGCAGTAAACTTCATTACAACAGCAATTAATATACGATCAGAAAGTATAACTCTAGATCAAACACCTTTATTTGTCTGATCTGTAGCTATTACAGCCCTTCTCCTCCTTTTATCGCTTCCAGTATTGGCAGGGGCTATTACTATGCTATTAACAGATCGAAATTTAAATACATCATTCTTTGACCCTGCTGGAGGGGGTGACCCAATTCTATGTCAACACCTATTCTGATTCTTTGGACACCCAGAAGTTTACATTTTAATTCTGCCGGGATTTGGAATTATTTCTCACATTGTATGTCAAGAAAGAGGAAAAATTGAATCTTTTGGAACAATAGGTATAATTAATGCTATATTATCAAATGGACTAATAGGATTTATTGTATGAGCACATCACATATTCACAGTAGGAATAGATGTTGACACACGAGCATACTTTACATCAGCAACAATAATTATAGCTGTACCTACAGGAATTAAGGTATTCAGATGATTAGCTACACTATATGGAACTAAATTCAAATTCAATCCACCGCTATTATGAGCTTTAGGATTTATTTTTCTATTCACAATATATTTATAGTTTCAGTATTTTTGAAAAAGTCTATAAATATTGTTAGATCTAAAATAATTAATGTTGATATGTTAAATATTCATATTGTTAAGGTAATAATTATCGTAATTGATTTAGGTTGAAATATTTCGTTTGATGCAATTCTCGTAATATAAATAAATAGAACTAATATACCACCAAGAAACGTTAAAAATAAAATATATGATAATCAATATCTTTCCATTATTGTTCCTGTTATCGGTTTTGGGGACCCATGATGGAAAGCTTTTCCACCTCTGAAGTTTTAAAAGTGGGGGCTGGACTTATTTCCGGTTTACAAGACCGGCGTTTTTTTTAAACTATTAAAACTAATGTTTATATTCTCTGTCTTTACTTATTTATTGATTTATTTTGCTGGTGTTTATGTTTTTTCTTCTAAAAGTAAGCATTTATTAATGGTTCTTTTGAGATTAGAATATATTGTTCTTTCTTTATTTATATTAGTTATTGTTTTTCTTATTGAGTTTGATTATGATTATTTTTTTCCTGTTATTTTTTTGGTTTTTTCAGTTTGTGAAGGTGCTTTAGGTCTTTCTATTTTAGTTTCAATAATTCGTTCTCATGGGAATGATTTTTTTAATTCTTTTGGTTTATCTTTATGTGAAAGTATTTATTTATAACTATTTTTTTGATCCCTCTTTGTTTGGTCAATAATTGTTGATGGTTGGTTCATTCTTTAATGTTTTTGTCTAATTTTGTTTTTATGATTTGTGTTTATTCATATGCAGATTTGAATATGATTAGATATTATTTTGGTATTGATTATTTTTCGTTTAGTTTGATTCTGCTTAGTTTTTGAATTTGTTCCTTAATAAATACTGCTAGAGGTTCAGTTTATTTAAGTTCTTATCATTCTAATTTTTTTGTCTTTATAGTCTTAATTTTAATGATTATGCTTTATTGTTCGTTTGCTAGATTGAGTCTTCTTTCTTTTTGTATTTTTTTTTGGCTAGATTGTTTCCTACTTTACTTTTGATTTTGGGTTGAGGCTATCAACCTGAACGGTTGCAGGCTGGTGTTTATTTAATTTTTTATACTCTGCTTGCTAGATTGCCTTTATTATTAGTGATATTTAAGGTTTATGATTTTTCTAATACTTTATATTTTCCTCTATTGGTTGATTTTGGTTCTTATTATTTTATATTTTGTGTGTTTATAATTCTTGCTTTTTTAGTTAAGATGCCGATATTTTTGGTTCATTTGTGGCTTCCTAAAGCCCATGTTGAGGCCCCTATTTCAGGTAGAATGATTCTTGCTGGTGTTTTATTAAAGTTAGGTGGTTACGGTATTTTTCGTGTTATGAAGGTTATTTATTATTTGGGTTTAAAGTTTAATTATTTTTGATTGTCTTTAGGTTTATCTGGTGGGGTTATTGTTAGATTTATTTGTTTTCGTCAGGTTGATTTAAAGTCTTTAATTGTATATTCGTCTGTTGCTCATATAAGAATGGTTATTGGAGGATTGATAACTATGAATTGATGAGGTTGTATGGGTTCTCTTTCTTTAATAGTTGGTCATGGTTTGTGTTCTTCTGGTTTGTTTTGTTTATCTAATATTATTTATGAGCATTTAGGTAGACAAAGATTATTAATTAACAAGGGTATAATTAATTTGATACCAAGAATGGCTTTATGATGATTCCTTTTGAGATCTTCTAATATAGCTGCTCCTCCTTCTTTAAATTTGGTAGGTGAACTTAGATTATGAAGTAGAATTATATCTTGATCTTCTTTTAGATTTTTGCTTTAATTTTTTTGTCTTTTTTTAGAGCTGTTTATACTTTATATATGTATTCTTATTCTCAGCATGGTAATTATTATTCTGGTGTTTATACTTGTTCTCTTGGTTATTTTCGTGAATATCATCTTTTACTTTTACATTGATTGCCTTTAAATATTCTTTGTTTAAAGGGAGAGTATTTTTTTTGTTTAGGTTGCTTAAGTATTTTAATTAAAAATGTTGTTTTGTGGAATCAATGATATGAATTTTTCATCTTAGGCCATGAATTTGTTTTCTATTTGTTCTTTGAGTTTTTTTCTTTATTTTTTTTCTAGAACTATAATTTTTATTATGAGTATTTATTATTTAATAATTGATTATAGAGTTTTTGTTGAATGAGAACTTTTTAATTTAAATGGTTCTATGGTTGTTATGACTTTAATTTTGGATTGAATGTCTCTTATTTTTATGTCTTTTGTTATGTATATTTCTTCTTTGGTTATTTATTATAGAGAGGATTATATGTCCGGAGAAAAAAATATAAATCGTTTTATTATTATTGTTTTAATATTAATTCTTTCTATAGGTTTTTTAATTATCAGTCCTAATTTGATTAGAATTTTATTGGGATGGGATGGTTTAGGTTTAGTTTCTTATTGTTTAGTTATTTATTATCAAAATGTGAAATCTTATAGTGTGGGTATGTTAACTGCACTTTCTAATCGTATTGGCGATGTTGCTATTTTAATTTCCATTGCTTGAAAATTGAATTTTGGTGGTTGAAATTATATTTATTATTATGATTTTATTTCTAATTCTTTTGAAATAAAGCTAATTACTATATTAATTGTTTTAGCAGCTATAACTAAAAGAGCTCAAATTCCCTTTTCTTCTTGACTTCCTGCTGCTATGGCTGCCCCTACTCCTGTTTCTGCTTTGGTTCATTCTTCTACTCTTGTTACTGCTGGGGTTTATTAATTCGTTTCAGACCAATATTAGATACTTATAATTGTGGTTGATTCTTACTTTTAATTGGTTGTATAACTATGTTTATGGCTGGTTTGTGAGCAAATTTTGAATTTGATTTGAAGAAAATTATTGCTCTTTCTACTTTAAGACAACTTGGTTTAATAATAGGAATTTTGGCTATGGGTTATCCAAAACTTGCATTTTTTTATTTATTAGCTCATGTTTTATTTAAGGCTTTATTTTTTATGTGTGCTGGTTCAATAATTCATAATTTAAAGGATTCTCAGGATATTCGTTTTATAGGTTCCATTGTTAATTTTATGCCTTTAACTTCAGTTTGTTTTAATGTTTCTAGTTTGTCTTTGTGTGGTATACCATTTTTAGCAGGTTTTTATTCAAAGGATTTAATTCTTGAAATGGTTTGTTTAAGATGAATTAATTGTTTGATTTTTTTCTTTATTTCTTTTCTATTGGTTTAACTGCTTCTTATTGTTTTCGTCTTTTTTATTATTCAATACCTGGTGATAATAATTTTTATTCTAGATTTTCTTTTGATGATAAGGGTTATTATATTTCTTTTGGTATAATTGGTTTATTGTTTGTTGCTGTTTTTGGTGGTAGTCTTTTGTCTTGGTTAATTTTTCCTCTTCCTCATGTGATTCCCTTGCCTTATTATTTAAAGTTTTTAACTACTACTGTAGTTGTTTTGGGTGCTTATTTGGGTTATCTTATTTCTAATTTTGATTTTTCTCAAAATTTATTTTCTTTAAGTATACTTTCTTTTGTCACATTTGCTGGTTCTATGTTGTTTATACCTTTTATTTCGACTAAGTTTATTAGATATTTTCCTTTAAAATTGGGTTATTATTCATCTAAATCATTTGATTATGGTTGAGGTGAATTATTTGGTGGTCAAGGTTTGTATAGACTATTTATTTATTTAATTAGTTATATACAAGGTTGATATGATTCTAATTTTAAGATTTATCTTTTACCTTTTATTTTTTCAATATTTATTTTGGTGGTATTATGTTTCGTTTACTTAAATGGCTTATAATTAAAGCGTGACACTGAAGATGTTAAGGAAGTATTTTTACTTTTAGGTATTTATAAATATATATGTATTATTTTTACAGTGAAAATGTAATGTTTTATTTAAACTATATAAATTTTAGAAATGTTAACGGAGTTTAACCGCTAATATAAAAAGTTTGCAGCTTTCATATTGGCTTTACATTTCCTTAATTGGAACTTTATAGTTCAATTATATTATTAACAGTAATACACCTCTTTTTGGCTTCAATTAATAAGAATAAGGGTATTTTATTTACCAACCTTCCAGGTCGAAACTGACTGCAATACTTCGCTTCTTATTCCATTTAAGGTTGATTGATTATATCAATACTTTTTGAATGCATCCCAAATGTTATGTTTAACTACAACCCTTTATTCTGCTCATTGTAAGGCTCCTGATTTCATTCATGGTATAGTCCACCTAATAATACTATTATAAAAAATATTGTTGATACTGTTCAGATTATAATGTCTGAAGTTTTAAAAATAATTACAATTGGGAGGATTAGTGCGATTTCTACATCAAAAATTAAGAAAATTACTGCAATTAAGAAGAATCGAAGTGAGAATGGTATTCGTGCTGATCTTTTTGGGTCAAATCCACACTCAAATGGTGATCTTTTCTCTCAGTCATTAAGTAATTTTTTTGATAATGTTGTTGCAAGGATTATAACAATTATTGGAATAATAAAACTAATAAAAATTCTTGTAGATAAAATTAGGATTGTTTTTCTTAATTTATACCAAGCTTTTTGATTGGAAGTCAAATGTACTATTTATACTAGAAAAACAATTATCTACCTCATCAATAAATAGAAATGTATAAGAATAATCATACTACATCTACAAAGTGTCAGTATCATGCTGCTGCTTCAAATCCAAAGTGGTGTCTTGGTGAGAATTGGTTTATTGAATGTCGAAGTAGACATGTTGATAAGAAAATTGTTCCGATAATTACATGTAGACCATGGAATCCTGTTGCAACAAAGAATGTTGATCCATAAACTGCGTCTGCAATGGTGAAGGGTGCTTCTCAATATTCGTAAGCTTGAGGTATAGTGAAGTATAGTCCTAGTAGTACTGTGAAGAATAGTCCTTGTAATGCTTGAGTATGATTAGATACTATTAAACTATGGTGTGCTCATGTTACTGTTACTCCTGATGCTAAAAGAATAGCTGTATTAAGTAATGGAATTTGTATAGGATTAAAAGGTTGAATTCCTATTGGGGGTCATAATATCCCTAGTTCAATAGTGGGTGCTAGTCTTCTTCTAAAAAATGCTCAGAAAAATGAAACAAAGAATAGTACTTCTGATGCAATAAATAAAATTATTCCTCATCGTAATCCAATTGATACAAATCCCGTATGTAGTCCTTGGTATGTTCCTTCTCGTACTACATCTCGTCATCATTGGATTGTAGTTATTAGGGTAATTCCAAATCCAATTATAAATAAGTTAATGTTAAATAGGTGAAATCATTTTGCTAATCCTGATACTAGAACTATTGCTCCAATTGCTCCTGTTAATGGTCAAGGTCTGTAATCTACTAAGTGGAATGGGTGGTTTGAGTGAGTTGTTAACATAAGTTTAGTATACTTCTCTTGAATATAAAGTTCTTAAAATTGAGAAAACATAGGCTTGAATGATTGCTACTGCTGATTCTAGAATTAGAAGAAGTATTTGTCCAATAATTAATAGTGAAATTAAGTTTATTGCTATAGATGGTCATGTATTTCCAATAATGTTAATAGTAAGTGTCCTGCAATTATATTTGCTGCTAGTCATACTGCTAGCGTACCTGGTCGAATGACATTTCTAATTGTTTCAATTAATACTATAAATGATATTAATGCAGGTGGTGTTCCTTGGGGGACAAGGTGTGTAAATATGTGATTGGTATGATTAATTCATCCAAATAACATAAATCTTAATCATCAATGTTAATGCTAAATGTCTTGTTCTAGTAAAGATGTAGGGGAATAATCCTATGAAATTATTAAATAGTATTATAATAAAGATTGAAATGAAGATGAATGTTGTTCCATTAAATGATTTTGGTCATAGTAGTGTTTTAAATTCATTGTGTAAGGTTAAGTTTAGTTTATTTCAAATAATATTAATTCGTGATGGTGTAAGTCAAAATATTGATGGGATTAATAATAATCCTAAGAATGTTCTAGTTCAATTTAATGATAAATTGAAGATATTAGTTGATGGATCAAATGTTGAAAATAAGTTTATAATTTTCAATTCAAGTTCTTTATATCAATTGTTCTTTTTTCTGCTCTTTTAATAAGATTTGGTTTAAATGAGAAAAAGTTTATTTGATTAAATAAAATTAATGTAGTCGAAAATATAATAAATAGGGAGAATCATATGAGAGGGGATATTCGAGGGATTTGGATTAAATTTCCCCATCAGAAGTAGTCGATAATTTACTATTTTTTGGTTTAAGAGATCATTACTTACTTTCAGTCATCTGATGTATTTCAAGGTGTTCTAATTATTTAGTTATTTTAGATTGACACTGATGTTATATTTTTTAACTAACTCCTCAGATTATCTTAGATAATCACTTGATAAATAAGTTTACTGAAGTTGTTTCAATTACAATTGGTATGAATCTGTGGTTTGCTCCACAAATTTCTGAGCATGGTCCAAAGAACAGTCCAGGTCGGTTTATTGTAAATGTTCCTTGGTTTAGTCGGCCCGGCGTTGCGTCAATTTTAACCCCTAATGCAGGTACTGCTCGTGAGTGTGGAACGTCTGATGCTCTTGTTAATACTCGTACTTCCGTATTTATTGGTAGAATTGTTCGGTTATCTACATCTAGAAGTCGAAATCCGTCGTTTTCTAGGTCTTGTTCTGTTGTTATATAAGTGTCGAATTCCACATCTATAAAGTCAGAATATTCATATCTTCAGTATCATTGTCGTCCAATTGTTTTAATTGTGATTATTGCGTCTACTAAATCATCAAGTAAATATAGTAGTCGTAATGATGGGATTGCAATAATAATTAGTGTAATTGCTGGTAGTGCTGTTCAGATTGTTTCAATTAAATGTCCGTGAAGTATGTTTCGGTTTGTATCGGCAATGAATAATATGTAACTTAGGGCTTAACCTACAATTAATGTAATTAATAATAATACAACCATAGTATGATTATGGAAGAATGATAGTTGCTCCATTAATGGTGAAGCTCCATCTTGAAGGGATAAATTTGATCATGTTGCCATTAATGAATTTTTCTAATAAAAGGTCAAACCTTTATTTGTAGAGCTTAAATCTACTGCACTAATCTGCCATATTAGAATCTAGAAATTAATGGTAGTTCTGAGTTACTGTCTTCTGCAGGTGGATTATTTTGTAGTCATTCTGTTGATCTTCTTATATTAGCTCTAATTATGATTGCCCGGTTTGTAACCATTCTTTCTCATGTAATTACAATGAATATAATGATTCCTACAATAGAAATTGTAGACCCAATTCTTGATACTACATTTCATGATGTATAAGCATCTGGATAGTCTGAATATCGTCGTGGTATTCCTGCTAGTCCTAGGAAGTGTTGAGGGAAGAATGTTAAGTTTACTCCAATAAATATAACTGTAAATTGGATTTTTAATCATGTATTATTTATAGTTAATCCTGTAAATAATGGGTATCATTGAATAATACCTCCTATGATTGCGAATACTGCTCCTATGGATAACACATAATGGAAGTGAGCTACTACATAATATGTATCATGTAATACGATGTCAAGTGATGAATTTGCTAATACTAATCCTGTTAATCCACCAATTGTGAATAGAAAAATAAATCCTAAAGCTCATAATAGCGGTGGATTGAATTTGAATTTAGTTCCATATAGTGTAGCTAATCATCTGAGTACCTTATTTCCTGTAGGTACAGCAATAATTATTGTTGCTGATGTAAAGTATGCTCGTGTGTCAACATCTATTCCTACTGTGAATATGTGATGTGCTCATACAATAAATCCTATTAGTCCAATTGATAATATAGCATAAATTATACCTAATGTTCCAAATGATTCAATTTATCCTCTTTCTTGACATACAATGTGAGAAATAATTCAAAATCCTGGCAGAATTAAAATGTAAACTTCTGGGTGTCCAAAGAATCAGAATAGGTGTTGATATAGAATTGGGTCACCCCCTCCCACAAGGTCAAAGAATGATGTATTTAAATTTCGATCTGTTAATAGTATAGTAATAGCCCCTGCTAATACTGGAAGCGATAAAAGGAGGAGAAGGGCTGTAATAGCTACAGATCAGACAAATAAAGGTGTTTGATCTAGAGTTATACTTTCTGATCGTATATTATTTGCTGTTGTAATGAAGTTTACTGCACCAAGAATAGATGATACACCTGCTAAGTGAAGTGAAAAAATAGCCAGGTCTACAGATGCCCCCCATGTGCGATAGCTTCTGCAAGAGGAGGGTAAACTGTTCATCCTGTACCAGCACCGTTATCTACTATAGAAGATGTAAGAAGAAGGGTTAGTGAAGGCAGTAGTAATCAAAAACTTATATTATTTATTCGTGGGAACGCTATATCTGGTGCACCAATTATTAATGGTACGAGTCAATTACCAAATCCACCAATTATAATAGGTATTACTATTAAAAAAATTATTACAAATGCATGGGCTGTAATAATGACATTATAAATTTGGTCATCTCCAATTAGAGATCCTTGTTGACCAAGTTCAGCACGAATAAGTATTCTTATTGATGTTCCTACTATTCCTGCTCATGCTCCAAATAAGAAGTATAAAGTACCAATATCCTTATGGTTTGTTGAAAATAATCATTTTTGCGGTAAGATGGCTGAATTTAAGGTGGTAGACTGTAAATCTACTTATGAGATGTTTCTCTCTTACCATGCTTTAGGCCTTATATTCAATTATGATTCTAGACTGCAATTCTAGAGGTGTAAAATTTTACTAAGGCCAAAAAGATTATTCTTTTAATTATAACTTCGAAGGTTATTGGTTTGGTTAACTTAAGTTCTTAATTTAATGAGATTAAGGTTGATGTTGAGATTTATCCTATTGTTGAAATTATTACTGTTATAGGAAGAATAATTCTTGATTTTTGAGACTTTTTTTTTATAGATCATGAATTTTCTGTGTATGACATAATTAGGGCTGAGAATCCAATACGTATATAATAATAAAGTGTAATTGTAGTTAATACAACCATAATTGTCATAATAGTTGTTATGTTATTTTCTATCAATGATTGTATTACAATTCATTTTGGTAGAAATCCAATCGTCCTTTCTTCTTCAACTTTTGCTATGTAAGCATCTATCTGGTTTGCTCGTAAGATCCATGGATATATTTAGGTCTATTTAAATTAATACCTTTCAGATGTATTAATTTAAAAACTAACCATATCTCTTTGTATTATTGTCTTTATCAGCTTTGTGTACAGCTATTCATGAAAGAAATGCAAAACTGCTGACGTGGAGTCAGTCTGCCTTTGGTGTGATCCAAATACTGATTAACAATTTATCAGATCTTTTATGGTGCACCTACGAACCTGCAGTTTTTCAGAAACGATGTTGGATACTCAATTAACTATATAGCATAATGCGAGGGACCAATCGCATTATGCAATTGCCTTATGAAAATTACATTGGAACCACATCTGTAACTTTGCGTTTCTCTCTTATACCAAGCTGGAGTAATAAGAAATCACAACATGAATAAAAAAGCACTGCTCGGTTAATTTCATTTGACATTACTGAGCTGAATACCTGCTGGTAAGTGGTAGGTGATCACGACTATTTTCTTTACATTCTCTATCTTCCTTTCAGTTTCGCAAGCAGGCAAGTTAACAGTTACAGCTCACAACTTCCACTCGCTCATCCACCTTCCAGAGAGGTTGCTGCTATTGTTGCTTATACAGTGGTCACTCCACGTGTGGTTACAGTTTAACGTCATACCAGAGACATTTCTGTTTCCAACAACAAAAGAATACAAGAACTGCTACCTCAGTTCGTTGCATTGGCTAATAGTGTGAGATTCATGGCTTTTCTCATAGGAGAATGAGCAGCGCCGTTAGTTTAGAGCAATATAGAAACGTCTTGTGCAATGTCAACAGCCGAGGGTGCTGAATCACACGAGACCTACCTTTCTCAAAAGTTTTCACAGTAGAGAACTAGAAAATTGTGGACCAGAAGCCTACTTCTTCCACCCACCCCCTTCCCCAGTGTTGCTGTTGTGGTGTTCAGTCTGAAGACTGATGCAGCTGCTCATGCTAGTCTATTCTTTAAAAGCCTTTTAAGCGCTGCACAGCTAATGCAAAGTGCATCAGTTTGAACCTGCTACCTGTATTCGAGACTTTGTCTCCCTCTACAATTTTAACACCCCCCTCCCTCTCCAACATCTACATATTCACATTTCTCTCCATTAGCAAATTGACAATTCCTTGGTGCCTCAGGATATGCCCTATGAAACGAAGTGTGCCATACGTTTCTTGTTTTCCCCATTTCGACTCAATATCTTCATATCAGTTATTCGATCTGCAGCGCCACCACTAATTTTCGGCGCTACTGATTAATACTGTGATTGTGGTATCGATAGCTATGATGCCACGAAGTAGGTGGAAGTTCCTAAGTGGGCACTACGACAGACAACGATGACAGCACCCTCTAGCCGGTGCTGTGGAGGTCTACTAGCTCCATGACAGATTCTGCCTATTTTGATCAAGAACAGATGGCCAGGAAGCTTCGCTTGCGATTGAGATATGTACTTCTTATGATGGGTCTAAGGCTTCCCACCTCTGTGCAAAGTTTGTATTGTAGTGTTGCGGAATAGTAAAGAGTTTGAAACGTGGAATATGGTCAAAGTTTCGTTGCCTATGCCAAGTGCCAGAGGCAGTAAGTTAGCCAAGAGGTAAGAGGATTGCACATATATCGGAATGTGTCGTCACTCAGGGGCAGTGGCCAGTTACACACAATAGGCGAGAGAGAATTGCTTAGCATGCGGATTTGTGTTAGACGGAGATTTTTGTAGAGTGCAAGACAGAGGTATAGCGTCAGGTGTACTGTATTTAACAACTTTGCGTAGGTCTGCCGTAACAACACATAACGCTGGCCAGAGTGACCGAGCAGTTCTAGGCGCTACAGTCTGGAACTGCGCGACTGCTATGGTCACAGGTTCGAATCCTGCCTCGGGAATGGATGTGTGTGGTGTCCTTAGGTTAGTTAGGTTTAAGTAGTTCTAAGTTCTAGGGGACTGATGACCACAGCAGCTAAGTCCCATAGTGCTCAGAGCCATTTGAGCTACAACAGGTAACTCCATCGCAAGAACACCTACGGGGCGAGTACGACAGATGAATCAGCAGTATAAGTGGAACGAATGCATTCATTACAAACGAGCATGACGTCAGAACGTCGCTCGTGCTTCCTTTAAATACACCAGCTTTGATAGCAACAAGGCACTCGCAGTTAGACTTGCAGTTAGATGTTACTGGGTCATTGCTTAGTGCTCAGCTCAGAGATCGACGTGTTAATCTTTATTACGGAGATGTTGCAGTAAGGGCGGCCCATCCAGCAGCAGACGTGAGGGGACAGTACCAGCTCTGGTCTTCTCTGCTGCCACTGTCAATCATTTACCCTGGATTAGCAGACATAGCAATAGACTTGCTCGCCGCCAATGCTGACCACATCAGTGAGCCATCATCGAAATCATGTGGGTCTAGGCCCTGTGCATCTGCTGTCACAACTGGGTGAGCCGACGATGCTGGGGGACTGCAGCCTGTTCTGCCCGTCCACCGTGGACGAGCCACCAGGTGGAGCAGGGAAGAAGATGGGGTGGGAGAGAGTACACTCTGCACTACGAGGACGCCTCTCGTGCCGACAGCGCCAGGACTCCAACCCGAAGCCCCCTACGTACAGCAGCTTGCTGTCCGCAGCCGAGCCGGCCGGCCAGCTGGGCGCCACCAGCCTCGCGCGGCCGAAGTACGAAGTAGAGACATTCCTTCGCAACGTCACAGCATGCGGCGCTGTGCTAGCAAGACTGTGTGGCCCGGAGCTGGTGACATTGCTATGAGTCAAAAATGGTTCAAATGGCTCTGAGCACTATGGGACTTAAGATCTATGGTCATCAATCCCCTAGAACTTAGAACTACTTAAACCTATCTAACCTAAGGACATCACACAACACCCAGTCATCACGAGGCAGAGAAAATCCCTGACCCTGCCGGGAATCGAACCCGGGAACCCGGGTACGGGAAGCGAGAACGCTACTGCACGTACTATGAGTCAGCGAGGATTCGGGAAGGTCGTTGGTATCACCAAGCCACATTGTACTCGGCAGAATTAAATGTGTTATGAATTAATAATGTTTCTTTTGCGTTTCTGACGCGTCCACAGTCATTTCCTAGTATCCTGACAACTGGAGGGGTCACCGCCCTGCCATACAGTCCAACATAGGCGACTGGGACCGCCTACAGATTTGGTGTCAGGAGTGGTGTCAGAAGTCCTCGCATCCACTGCCTACAGATTTTGTGTCTAAAGTCCTTGCACCCACCGCCTACAGATTTGGTGTAGTGGTAAGTGGACAAGGCGATTTTTGTTAATAACTATGGATGCACGTTCTTTGTTGGGAGTGCACTTTGTGAGACCTGCTGAAACCCCAGATTTATCTGAGTTTACGGGCAACAGTTGGGAAACGTACTTGGTACCAGTCAGATGTACTGTGTGTAATTTAACGGGGCATGGGGAGCCATGCACGAAGTTTGTACCAGTAGAATGTTCAATTTGTAAACGGTTTGGTCACACAGCGAACAATTGTGGACAGTGTTGCTGGGCAATAACAAGGCGGAAGGATGGATTTTGTTTAGTTGTGCATTGTGAGTCTTGTTTGTCTTCGTGTGTGTAGTGCTCAACTGTGACAAAGGAGTTGAGTAGCTGGTGTTGTTATTGTTCTGAGGAGTAAATTCATTATAGAGTAAGTTGTTGGTAATTTGCAGTCATGTCAGAAATCATGTCAGAAATCATGTCAGAAACAAAATCCGTTAGTACTGATGTGAGTATAGCTGCTGTGACGGAGCAAGTCTCAAAATTCTTAGAAGAGAATGCGCAGCATAAGTTACGTCATGTAGAATTAATGACGCAAATGGAGACCTTGCGTTCGGCGCAAGAGTCGCAAACGGGTTCAAGTGAGTGCAAGTCAGCAGCAGTGTCCAACCTTGCAATATGTCCTTCAGTAGCTAACCTAATCACGCCTTTCTCGGGTAAAACAGCAGAGGTTGTCACAGCGTTCATTAATGATGTTTTGGCAACAGCTGCAATGAGCAATTGGTTGGACGTAACTATGTTACGTATATCAAATTTTCGACTTGCATGGGAAGCCAAGACGTTCGTGATGTATCATGAGACGCAGACGCTTAGTAAGGCGAGCACGTTTGAAGAATTGGCAGATGGGTTACGACAAAGATATCGTAAGCAGAATAGTGCAAGATTTTTTAGGGCGAAGTTAGGTAATTTGACACAGAAGGTCAATGAGACAGTGGAGTCTTTTTCAGATAGGATACCGAAAATTAATTCGCAGACCTATGAATTATCGGGTAATCCTGATGCGGATCATTTATTACTTTGAGAGGCAGAAAACAGGGCCCTCGATGTATTCCTCAGGGGAATTCCTGCCGGATTTTCTTGTAGGGTTAGGATGGAGAATCCTGGGGATATAGCTGCAGCACTGCGTATTGCAATGCACCTGCAGGAGATAGACATTGCAACAAGGGTTCGCAATGATAAACGCATCTTTGCGTCGGAGAGGAATTGTTACCGTTGTGGGATGATAGGTCACATGAGGACTCAATGCAGACAGCCGCAGTGCTATGTTTGTAAACGCTACTGTCACAAGGCGAATGAGTGTCGTAGTAAGCAGAATGGTAACGGAATAAACAGGAAAAGGCGTTAAACGGGAACGGGAGTGTTTCGTCCGTCGGAAGCCATTCCCGGTAAGCAGAAGTACGGTGAAAACTAGTACAGAGACGGATTGTTGCTTGATGGTTGTTGTAAGGAATAACAGTTGTAAGTTTTTGATCGATACAGGGGCACATGTATCTGTTGCTAGTCTAGACCTCGTGGGTAGGAGAAGACTAGATACTCCTAGGTATAGATTACGTGGAGTAGGGAATAATGAGTTGCAATCATTGGGTACAACACAGCTGGTTTTTAAGATTGGAACTGTAGAGTTCGGAAAGCATATGGAAGTGTTGCCAACTGTGGGACAAGGGTATTCTGTGATTCTCGGACTGGACTTCCTCGATAAACACCATGCCAAAATTAATCTTTCACAGCGTACAGTTGAACTTAGTGGAAACTTGTTTTGAATGGGTACAACAGCTGTAAATGTTTCTACGTCGCGAGGTGCATCCGTTGCTAAGATATCACCAATTGAGCCGCGTACATGGGCAAAAAGATGATTACGCATGTCAAAGTGCCTTGGGGTACAGGGAAGTTAGTTTGGTTGTCAGTATGTACCGAAGTACCACAGCAGAGACAATGTGTGGTGGAGCCACTGCAGAGCAATGAAACAGTGGATAAAATGCATTGTTTTATTAGGAGGAGCGTTGCGCACGTAACGGATATAAATGAGGAACTGATGATTCCGGTCAGTGTAGATAATTTTGGGGCAGATGAAGTGGATCTCTCAAAGGGTTTAGTGGTAGCAAGTTTTGAAATACTCGACGATGAGGATACAGGTGAATCCCAAGGTGATTATAACGTCAAGCAAACCGTCAAGGCATCTGTACTACGTGATAAGATTCGTCATTTGGAGAATGGTGATCGGAGAGCTATGGAAGCTTTGTTATTAGAGTATTTAGATTTGTTTAATTTGGAAGGTCCATCACCAGCAACTCCTATTACACAGCACCATACACCGACTGGCGATAGTCCGCCGGTCTATAGAAAACCATACAGGATAGCGAAACACCTACAACCACTAGTGGAAGAATTTATTAATCAACTGCTAAGGGACGGTATTATAGAGAACAGTGAAAGCCCGTGGTCTGCCAACATAGTGGTAGTTCCTAAGAAGTCATTGGACGGTACTAAGAAGTATAGGTTTTGTTGTGACTATCGTTTTTTGAACACACGAACTGTAACAGATGCGTATCCAATACCGAACATCACGGAAACATTGGACAACCTAGGTCGGTGTAACTATTTTTCGACGCTAGATCTAAAGAGTGGGTACCCTCAGATAGAAGTAAGTCCCAAGGATAGACCGAAGACGACCTTTACAACAAGCCTTGGTTACTTTCAGTGTAACATAATGCCATTTGGGATGAAAAACACTCCTGCTACTTTCCAGCGTCTGTTAGATGGTGTGCTTCGAGGACTGAAACCGAAGATTGCTATGGTATACCTCGATGATATTGTTACTTTTTCGCGTAACATAGAAGAGCATGTGGAACGACTGAACGAAGTATTTAGTAGGCTACGAGAGGCAAATCTTACGCTTAATGTAAAGAAATGTCAGTTTTTCCCAGACGCAAGTGACTTATCTTGGGCATATTATCAGTCAGGATGGGGTAAGAACGGATCCTCGTCTAACGTCGGCTGTACGTGGTTTCCCAGTACCACAGACCATTAGACAAGTTCAGCAATATGTCGGTTTATGTAATTACTACAGACGATATGTAAAGGGGTTCGCGAAAATTGCACATCCATTAACGAGATTGTTAAAGAAAGGTGTTAAGTTTAAATGGAGAGCACAGTGTCAGGAGGCATTCGAGAAACTCAGATACTAATGGCAGACCCGTGCTGATACTTCCTGATTACGAACAAGAGTTCATACTATCTTGTGATGCCAGTAATATTCCTGCAGGTGTTATTCTTTCTCAGAAGGTTAATGGACAGGATCATCCAGTGGCTTATGCTTCCAGGCAACTGAATAAGGCAGAGAAGAATTATTCAACTACAGAGAAAGAAATGTTAGCAGTGATTTACGTTATCTCGTATTTTCGCTGTTATTTATATGGGCGTAAGTTCAAGGCGATTACAGATCACGCAGCATTGAAGTGGTTGTTGGGGTTGAAAGAAGGTTCTTCAAGTCGTTTAACTAGATGGGCATTGAAACTAAGTGAATTTGACTACGAGGTAATTCACAAACCAGGGGTAAAACTTACGAATGCAGATGCACTTAGTAGAAAAACAGCAGCTGTACAAGTTGTGGGCAAAAGTGAGAAGGAGTGGATAAAGGCGCAAGCTACTGACAGAGAGTGTCAATTGTCCGAACGCAACCGCAGTTTGAAATGCAGGATGGGTTGCTTTGCAGGAAGACAAAGTGCGGACTACGCGTCGTAGTACCGGAGTCGCTGAGGAAAGAAGTGTTGAAACAAGGGTACGACCATGTATTGTCGGGTCATGGTGGTAAAAGAACGACTGATAGACGGGTAGCTGAAAGGTTTTGGTGGAAGACACGTCGCAATGATGTAGAGCAGTATGTGCAGAGAGCAGATTTAAGTCATCAGAAAATTCAGTCACAGAGACTACCTGAAGCGGATCGTCCGTTCGCATTCATTGGATTAGACGTAATCGGAACATTTAACAAGACCCAAGCGGGTAATCGATACGTATTAACAATATTAGATCATTTTTACCGATACCTGGTAATGGTAGCTATTCCAGATCGGAAGGCAAGCACTGTTGCGGAAGCCTTAATATATAACTGGTTGCTGAAGTATGGTGTGCCTGATACTGTAATTACAGATCAGGGTAGTAACTTTATGTCGGAGCTGATGAAGCAGTTATGCCGTTTATTGAAAGTTAAGAAATTGCTGTCAAGCCCATTTCATCCTCAGTCGAATGGACAAACAGAATGGGTTCATAGGACGTTAGTTAAGATGATTAGTCATTACGTAAATTCAGAACACGTGGATTGGGACGTGTATTTAAATATGTTGACAGGCGCATATAACGCGAAATTTCATACAGGAACGGGGCTCTCTCCGTATGAGGTAAGTTATGGTCGGAAAATGCCATCACCATTTGATGTGCTCAAACCTCAGGTAGGTTCACAGGATGAGTCAGTGAAGAATTTCGCCAAGAAATTGAGAAAGTTTAGGCAAAGAGTACGGCGTGTTAACACTAAAGCTTTGGAGAAACAAGAGAGTATTGGGCAAAGAACAGGTAAACTGCCGCAATACAGAATTGGTCAATGGGTATTGTTGGCTAATCCTTATGTTCCGAAGGGTAAAACGAAGAAGTTTTTGACTAGATATTCTGGACCGTATCAGGTAAATGAAATAGTGTCTCCCATGAACGTAAATTTGCAGTTACCAACCAAGTTGTCAGTAGTTAATGTGAGTAGGATTAAGCCGTTAAAGGGCGCAGTGGATGCGTTACCGCAGGTTCCTCCAGCAGTAACAAAGGGTGTGAGGGTACCGAAGCTAAAAAAACAGCAGAGGAACGTTCCTGCCGCACGTAGGTCTAGTGATAAGTAGATTAAGTGTCCTCCAGGAGGAACATGTCGTATATATTGTTATTAGGTAATAGGGTATGTGTAGTTTTTACTTGTCATTTGTGTGTTTTAGACGTGGTAAAGAAGGGAGCGATTGACATGGCTTCCTTTTCCTTCAGGTGCCATGCCAGGATGTGGCCCAGGAAATTTTCGTCAGTCTGGTACTGCTACACTGTTGCAGAGGAGAGGTGGTGCAGGTGCAACCACTGGATAAGGGAATTTTGTTTGCAAGACAATTAGATGTGGTATTGTCAAGCCGCAGGTTGACAGTTGTGTTCACGTATAATATATGGGGAGTGAGGAATGACGTATGGACACTACAGGATAGGTTTACGGCACTACAGGTGGCCACGGAGAAAGAGGGGTTGTTTCAAGACATACGGAACGAGTATCAGGAACTGAAGCTCTTATACGAAAAGCTGAGAAGGCAGTTGCAACAAGTAACAGAAGTGGGCCCGCAAACGCTCGTTCGCGGGAAACGAGCTTGGTTGGATGCAGGGTGAAAATTGCTGAAAACAGTGTTTGGAACCACGGACGAGGAAGATATAAGGAGCTTAAATACTATGGTGGGGAGGTGCAGGAGTTGGCGGAGGAGACAAAATCGAAAGTGGATTGGCACACGACACGTATAGATAACATGCAGCAGGGGATATTGAATGTCACTAGAACAGTACGGGAGTTGACGTCAGACCTGGAACGGTATGCAGCAAAGACCAGGAAAGTATTGAATGGGTATATAGTGCGGTAGCGTTCTCGCTTCCCACGCTCGGGTTCCCGGGTTCGATTCCCGGCGGGGTCAGGGATTTTCTCTGCCTCGTGATGGGTGGGTGCTGTGTGATGTCCTTAGGTTAGTTAGGTTTAAGTAGTTCTAAGTTCTAGGGGACTGATGACCATAGATGTTAAGTCCCATAGTGCTCAGAGCCATTTGAACCAATGGGGATATTGAGGCTATACAGACGAGATTGATCCGAATAGACGGGAAAATACAAGTAGCACCTTTATTGAGGGCATTGGCAGACAGGGTGGATGATGTACGTGTCGAATTGGAAGCGTTATATGAAACTATGTATCACGCAGTGCATGGGCAATTGAGTGCCACTTTGTTAGGTCCAGATCACGTGCTGAAGGCGTTGCTGAAAGTGCAGAAAGAATTCTCGGAAGGAGTGCGTCATGTCGTGCCTCCGGCGAAGCGGAATTTACCGTTACTCTATCGCATGTCTAAACTGAGAGTAATTACAGATCAGACGAGTATACACGTAGAAGTGCAAATACCAGTGATGGGTATCAATTCGCAGTACCAGTGTTATACAGTACACCCGTATCCAATTAGATGGGGTGCACTTGGGAAGTGGGTGCAAGTGCAAACTCGGGAAGTATTGGTAGTGTCAAGACGGAGGAGTGCTCATGTGGTAATGTCTACGGAAGATTTGACAGACTGTTTCAGGGGAAGTGTTTTTATTTGTCCAGCAAAGGAGGTGGCAACCCACAATCATTCGTGTCAGATGCAGTTATTCTTGGGGAATATGAGAACCTTAGAATGCGAAAAGAAGGTCTTACTTCCGAGACCGAAATTTCAGAAAGTTGGGGAATATTGGATTTACTCTGTGTTCGAACTAGAGATCGTAGTTGTCACTTGTTACAGAAATGGTAGATTTACAGATATATCAAAGCTTGAATTGCAGGGCAGTGGGTTTTTGATTAATGGCACTGGATGTAAAATAGTGGGGAAGCATTTTCACCTACCAGCTACTTTCATGGGTACAACAATGATTAACGTGACACAGCCTATCTTGAAATATCCAGAGGAACTGCCACACATATTGCCTCGCCAGAATCTAACGTTTATAAAGAGTCCTTGGATCCTACATTACTACAATCTTTAGATAGCCAGATTATCTCAGAAAAAGAGCAGATCTCAGTTAATCAACTACTGCAGCACGTGCAGCAATATCGGGAGAAACGTAAGCAAAACACAATCATATTTGGTGTCTCAATGACGCGCATAATATTAGATCTAGCGCTTATTTGTGCAACTTACTTTTGTATACGGAAAAAGATGTCTCGTTCTGAAATAACAACCGTACATCAAATACCGATGGGATGGATTGGGAATAGTGGAACGTAATATAAATTGATAAGCAATGATAACGTTGGAATCAGTATTGAGTGCAAATAGATTATTAGCAGGTAAGAAAAGTTTGACAGTGTTGAAGGAGTAGTTGTAAGATACCTGTAGAGTATAAGGAAGTATGGCGTGCACAATCAGTAAGTCCACAATTATAAAATTCGGGACGAATTTTGTTAAAGGAGGGGGATGTGTAGTTTCACGGAATAGTAAAGAGTTGGAAACGTGGAATATTGTCAAAATTTCGTTGCCTATGCCGAGAGCCAGAGGCAGTAAGTTAGCCAAGAGGTAAGGGGATTGCACATTTATTGGAATGTGTCGTCACTCAGGGGCAGTGGCCGGTTACACACAAGAGGTAAGAGAGAATGCGGGTTTCTGTAAGACGGAGACTTTGTAGAGTGCCTGACAGAGGTATAGCGTCAGCTGTACTGCATTTCACAACTTCGTGTAAGTCTACCGCAACAACATGTAACTCTGTCGCAAGAAAACCTAAGGGGCGAGTACGACAGATGAATCAGCAATATAAGTGGAAAGAATGTGTTCATTACAAACGAGCATGACGTCAGGACGTCGCTCGTGCTTCCTTTAAATACGTCAGCTTTGATAACAACAAGGCACTCGCAGTTAGACTTGCAGTTAGATGTGTAATGGGTTGCTGCGTAGCGCTCAGCTCGGTGATCGACATGTATTAAGGAGATTTTGCAGTAAGGGTGGCCCAACCAGCAGCAGACGTGAGGGGACAGTACCGGCTCTGGTCCTCTCTGCTGCCACTGTCAACCATCAACCCAGGATTAGCAGACATCACGGCAGACTGGCTCGCAGCCAATGCTGACCACGTCAGTGAGCCATCGTCGAGATCGTGCGGGGCCTAGACCCTGTGCATCCACCTTCACAACCGAGTGAGCGATGACGCTGGGGGACTGCAGCCCATTCCGCCTGTCCACCGTGGACGAGCCACCAGGAGGAGCAGGGAAGATGACGGGGTGGGATAGAGTACACTCTGCACGACGAGAACGCCTCTCGTGTGAACAGTGCCGGGACTCCAACCCAGAGCTTCCTATGCGCAGCAGCTTGACGTCCGCAGCCGATCCGGCCGGCCAGCCGAGTGCCACCAGGCATGCGTGGCCAAAGTACGAAATAAGGACATTCCTTCGCAACATCACAGCACGCGGCGCTGCGCTATCAAGACTGTGCGGCCCAGAGCTGGTGTCATTGCTATGAATCAGTGAGGACTCGGGAAAGTCGTTGATATCACCAAGCCCCATTGTACTTGGCAAGAATAAAGGTGTTATGAATTAATAATGTTTCTTTGGCGTTTCTGACGCGTCCACAGTCATTTCCCAGCATCGTGACTGTGGTGTCACCGCCAGACACCACACTTGCCAGGTGGTAGCCTTTAAATCGGCCGCGGTCCGTTAGTATACGTCGGACCCGCGTGTCGCCACTATCAATGATTGCAGACTGAGCGCCGCCACACGGCAGGTCTAGAGAGACTTCCTAGCACTCGCCCAGTTGTACAACCGACTTTGCTAGGGATGGTTCACTGACAAAACACACACTCATTTGCCGAGACGATAGTCTAGCATAGCCTTCAGCTACATCATTTGCTATGACCTAGCAAGGCGGCATTGTCATTTACTATTGGTATTGTGAATCATGTACTGTCCACACCGACATTCACCATTAATGGATGAAAGTTAAGTATTCCACCAGCTACGTCCTTTTTTCTAAATTCTAATTTCTTTGTCCTGTTCCAGACCTCACGCAAGCCTGTGTGAGCTAAAATGCGTGCCTTTCGGCCTCCTCTAGTAACCCGGTGTTGGCTCTCCTGCCAACCAAAACATTGGCGACGAGGCAAAACCGCGTTCTTATCGATATTGCCCTGATTTACTTGTGTAATGGCTTCGCCACAATCTCCAGATGTACTGTCCGAATTTTTTGGCTTACAGAATCAGCAGAAACAGGCATTACTGGATGCCCTTGGACAGGTCGTCCAGGGTCAACAGGCAATGCTAAACGAAGCGGCAGCCGCCGCTCCACCGCTAGCGCAGCCACAACACGCTGTTGCACCAACTTTTCGTCCTTTTGATGCTGCACTGGAAAGCTGGACGGAGTGGTCATGCCAATTTGGATTCCATCTCGCCACCTATAGTATTCTAGGTAACGAGCGGCAGCCATTGTTGTTATCATCGGTCGGCGTCCAAAGGTACCGTGTGATAGTCAAATTATTTCCCCGACGCGACATAGCAACTCTGTCCTACGACGAAATTTTGTCTGCATTAGATGCATATTTCAAAGAATCAGTTAATGTAGTTGCGAAAAGGTATACCTTCTTATGTACAAAACGTATGGCAGGTCAGACTAATCGGGAGTGGGTTGCAACCTTGCATTGCCTTACTAGGGATTGTGCTTTTGAGTGTCAATATGGACTCCCTTATTCAGATACTACGGTACGTGATGCAATTGCACAGAACGTTTCTGATGTTCGTATAAGGGAACAGATTTTGAAACTCGTGATGACTGGGTGTTGTGTGATGTCCTTTGGTTCGTTAGGTTTAAGCAGTTCTAAGTTGTAGGGGACTATGACCATAGCTGTTAAGTCCCATAGTGCTCAGAGCCATTTGAACCATTTTGATTTTGAAACTATTCAATCCCTCCCTTCAACAAGTGATGGACATATTGGATCGGCAGGACACACTTGACTTTGCTCAGGAATCATTTGAAACCAGCCGTGTGTCAGGTTAACCCGCCCTCCGGGCGAGCTGCACGGAGCAGTAAACAGCCCTCACGCCTGGCCGCGTAGCTGCCGCCAGGCTCTCAGCCACGTGTGCCGCGCAGGCAAGTAAATGCAGTGCTAAAATCCTGCATGCGGTGCACTACTAGACATTCGTGTGAGAATTGCCCATCACACCAAGCTATTTGCTTTTTCTGTAATTAAAAAGGACATGTTGAGAGTGTTTTCCAGAAAGTCTCAGATCGAAAACTCACAACCATTCCAGGCCCTTTGCTTCGCGCCGGATTAGAACCTAGGACACTCAGGCTCATGAACATCGCCCATGGAAATTCATTTAGTTCATTCCACTCCGCCCAGTGCCACTCTCTCTAACAGCGACTGTGTTCGTCCCACAAATAGTGTGCGTCGACATCGCCGGAAATCCCGTCAAGTCGCATGTGATTATATACCAGTGTCAGTTCACGTTGCGCGAGACAGACGCTCTTCTCGTCAGGAAGACAATTAACTTTTTGTAGACTTGGACATTAGCGGCAAAGTGATACCATTCCAGCTCAATACCAGAGCTGCAGTTTCACTGATCAATCAAGACACGTACAAACAGCTGGGCACACCTCCATCGCATGCCGCAAATGTTAAGTTAACTAGTTATTCAGGTCAAGATCTCCCTGTGTTAGGACAGTGCAGCCTTCTTGCAACATACAAAGGACAAACAAAACTTGTATCATTTTACATCCTTCGTTCTTCTTCTGCAGTGAACTTGTTTGGTTTCATTTTTTTCAGTTGTTTAACTTGTCTATAGTAAGTCCCACCCCTGCATTGTTCCAGCAATATCTCCAGACTGTTTGTACGTCGGTCCCTACTGCAGCAAACAATCTGGACGATATTGTGATCTCCGGAAAGACGGAAGAAGAACATTTAGCCAATCTCAGAACATTATTTTCAGGTTTTGCGACAAAATGGTCTTCGCTTGCAGAGAGACAAATGTGTGTTTTTTGCTCGTGACTTGCCCTACCTGGGACATGTACTCAATGCCCAAGGCATACTCCCAGTCCCGAGCACCTCCGTGCCATACAAGACTTGCCTTCGCCGCAGCTACAGACTGTGCTGGGAAAAATTAATTATTATCACCGTTATATACCACACGCCTCTTCCATTTCAGCTCTGCTTCATCGCTTACACTGTAAAGGTGTTCCGTTCGTCTGGACGACGGAATGTGGACGCTCCTTTCGCCAGTTGAAATCGGCGTTTCTTCCCAATACTTGCCTTACGCCATCGATCCCCAGAAGCCCCTTTTGTTGATGGTGGATTCATCGGATTTCGGGATCGGTGCTGTGCTTGCACACAAAGATAGATCACACGATCGCCCTATGGCCTTTGCGTCCAAATTGCTCTTGTGTGCCCAAAGAACTTATTCACAGATCGAGAAAGAAGCATTGGCTCTCATATTTGGTGTTACATAGTTTCATGATTTCTTGTATGGTCGTCACTTTACCATCATCACAGACCACAAACCTTTGACATCGCTTTTTCATCCGAACAAGCCTGTACCTCCACGTACAGCGCAGAAATTCATTCACTGGTCTATTTTCCTCTCGCTGTACCACTACGATATCTTGTATCGGTCCACTGATAAGCACGGAAACGCCGATGCGTTGTCCCGTTTGTCCATTGCTGAGGATAGAGCACTCGATTCCTCTGAACTTGCTTGCATGTTCATTGATTCGGAAACCGATGACGTGGTCGAATCGTTTAAGATTGATTTTCGTCGTGTAGCTACAGCCACAGCTGCCGACCCTGTCCTTGCTACCATTCTGCGTTTTGTTGCTACGCAATGGCCCTTGCCAAAGTCATGGATCGGGGACCCGTTGGTTCGCCGATTTTTTGCTCACAAGGAGAGACTTTTTGTTCGACGTGGTGTTTTGCTGTTGCGTTCAGATAATGATCAGTCCAGCGTCGTGGTCCCGCGTTCGTTACAGTCCTCTGTCTTACAGCTTCTCCACCAAGGACATGGGGTATAGTGAGAACGAAACAAATTTGCTCGTCAGCACTGTACTTGGTTCGGAATCGAAGCCGCGATTACGAATATGTGGTCTTCGTGCATGGTGTGTGCCGAACAACAATCAGCCCCACCGCGGAAATTCTTTGCATGGCCAAAAGCCACTTCCCCTTGGCAACGCTTACACATCGATTTTGCTGGTCCATTCTGGAATGCTCGATGGTTGGTTGTGGTTGATTCATTCAGTCATTTTCCTTTTGTTGTCCGGATGTCTTCCACGACGTCATCTGCCACCATCCAAGCGTTATCTGCTATCTTTTGCATTGAAGGTCTTCCACAAATTATTGTTTCCGACAATGGCCCACAATTCATGTCTGCAGAATTTCAGTCATTCTGCAAAGCCAATGGTGTTCAACATCTGACGTCCACGCCGTTTTCGCCACAGTCAAACGGTGAGACTGAACGATTGGTCAGGACTTTGAAGTTACAGATGTTGAAGTTAAAAGAGTCGCATTCTTGGGAGGACGCGTTATTGCTCTTTTTGTCCTCGTAGCGCTCTCAGCCCCGAGATGGTCGCTCGCTGGCTGAGTTGCTCCACGGTCGTCATCATCGAACCTTGATGTCTATGCTACATCTGCCGCATCAGGTTCCTGTGCAGCGGCAGACACCTGCTTTTCCTCCAGGCGACGTTGTCTACTATCGTCAGTACCGAGGTTCATGGCGTTGGATCAAAGGGCGCATTCTTCGCTGCCTCGGTCGCACTATGTTTCTGGTTTTGAGGGCCTCTGGTGAGGTGCGCCGGCATCTCAATCAGCCGCGCCTCTGTCGTCGCACGGGATCTGCTGCTCCCCGTCTGCTTTCAGCGGCGGTGCCGTCCGGTCAGCGCCCTGGGGACCCATCTACTGGCTCGCCTCAGCCCCAGGTGTTACCGAAGCTGCCTTCCATTTTGCCCCATGGCGACGCGCCGCCGCCACCGCCGCCGCCGCCTGTTCTCCCGCCGGCGACGCCCGCAGTGGACGCGTCGCTGCAACCGCCGGGCGCCTCCCTGGGTCACGCACTGCCGATCGCTTCCCGTGACCAGTTGTCCTCCGACATGGAACTCTTGCCTGCTCCAGACAATATGTCGTCTTCCCCGGCCCGATGGAGGTCGACCTTTCGGCCCTTCCTGTCTCTCTGTGGGCGCATTCACCGCATGTTGGCGTGCACCCTGGAGCAGGTTTTCAGGCGTTTCCTAGCTCCCCGCGGTCCGAATGGCAGGATGCGGGTGGCACAGCCTCGCCTGTTGTTAGCCTTCCCACCTCGTCGCATGCGTCAACATGGGGCCCTCCCCACGGCGGGCGGAAGCCTTATGCCACCACCGTACGCCGATTTGCGGGGGAGGAATGTGGTGTCACCACCATACACCACACTTGCTAGGTGGTAGCCTTTAAATCGGCCGCAGTCCGTTAGTATACGTCGGACCCGCGTGTCGCCACTATCAGTGATTGCAGACCGAGCACCGCCACACGGCAGGTCTAGAGAGACTTCCTAGCACTCGCCCCAGTTGTACAATCGACTTTGCTAGCGATGGTTCACTGACAAAATACGCTCTCATATGCCGAGAAGATAGTTCAGCATAGCCTTCAGCTACGTCATTTGCTACGACCTAGTAAGGCGCCTTATCAGTTACTCTTGATATTGTGAATAATGTACCGTCCACACCTACGTTCACCATTAATGGATTAAAGTTAAGTATTCCAACAGCTACGTCCTTTTTTCTAAATTCTAATTTACTTGTCCTGTTCCAGACCTCACGCCAGCCTGCGTGAGCTAAAACGCGTGCCTTTCGGCCTCCTCTAGTAACCCGGTGATGGCTCTCCTGCCAACCAAAACACTTACAACAGGAGGGGTCACCGCTCGGCCATCCAGTGCACCTTAGGGGACTTGGACCACCGGGGCGCCTACAGTATTCAGTTAATATTGTGATATAGTAAAACCATTTCGAAGAGCAGTACTGAGAGATTTTCACCTTTTCCTGCTCCTACTCACTTCCTTCATTCGGCCAACCTTTCACTCTACAGGAGCAGACCCACCTGCCGCCTTCAGGGCGGGATACAAAACTTCTCGACGAACTGCGATTAAAATTTTTTTTTCCCTCTCCTTTCATTTCGTTTTTTCCTCGGTACTGCTTTAGCCTTTTTGTGATATCTCCGTCTGGCAGAGTGACTGTATGTTAGTGTTCCCACCATTCGCTATAAGAATTTCATTTGTGTAAACCACGGCTTCGCCACAGGAACAGGCTTCACTGTCCCATCTTGTACGTTTTCAGGCTCAGCAAATGGCGCAGTTGCTTGCTGCCATAAATGGACTGCTCACACTACAAACTGCAGCTACTTCTGTACCGACGCCGTGGCCAACGGCGCAGCTATTTCGTGCCTTCAACCCTGACGTTGAAAGTTGGCCAGAATACATCACACAACTCGAGGCACACTTCGCAGCTTACAACATACCAGGTACAGAGCTGCTTACTTTTTTCAATGTCAACGCGGGTTTCGTGTTGTACTGTGTGCCCGTGAAATTGTTTCCCACCACCCCCCACTTTCGTGATAGTGTAAATGTGGTAGCTGCACGCTACAAATTCTTTCGCCTCCAGCGGCTCTACTCGGTCGAATAAAGCTTGGATAGCGGGCCTTCAGAGACTAACTTCTGATTGTGACTTCCATGGCTTATGTGGACGCCCATGTGCGGATGAAATCATTAGAGGCGCTATTGCGCAGAATGTAGCGGATCACATTGCAGGAAGTAGACTTGCTAGACAGACAAGATACATTAGACATGGCTACTTCCACGTTCCCCCGGGTGTGTGTACTGCTAGCGCGGCACAACACGTGCCCTCCCACCCGCCAGCACGGCCAGCCACGCCGCGCCATTCGCGCGCAAGTATACAAATCTCAAACCAGGTACCCACTAAGAAACTGAAATCATGTCCGAACTGCTTTCGTGCCCACCCACGGGACAGTTGCCAATCCCGCCAAGCTCTGTGTTATTTTTGTAATAAGAAAGGACATGTGCAAGCTGTGTGTAGTAAGACAAACTCTAATTCACCAATTGTCTCCCGTTCGTGTGACTCACGTGGGCGTCACCGCAACGGCAACCGCCATAATCATGATTCACATCAGCCTATGGATGTTAATGCCATTTAATCAAAGCCTTCTGCTTCAAATGCTTCGACAGATCGTCGTATGAATCTAGTTTTGCCAGACACTTCCTCTCGCATTCAGCGCGATGCGAGGAAACTTTTTGTGACGGCTCATTAGTGTTCGTTCTGTTCGCATGCAGCTGGACACTGGTGCATCAGTTTCTTTACTGAACAAATCGACGTATGACTTACATTACTCACTCCCGCTTTATCGTTCACATTCCACGCTGGTTGCACTTACTGGACAGGAAATCTCAGTGCTTGGCGTGTGTAGTTTGCTAGCCACATATGGTGCCACGACCCCTACAGTGCCTTTCCGTGTGCTCTGCTCTAGTGATTCTACGAACATTTTCGGCATGCGCGCATTTGAACTTTTAGGCCTCGCTATTCAGGAAAATGTACTTTGCATCAAGGCTATTGACCATGCAGACAATGTTGCCGCACTAAGCGATGATTTTGCTGAACTCTTTTCTGATGGTCTACGATTTGCCACAGATTTTTCGGCCCATGTTGCAGTTAAAGGAATTGAAATGCCTATTTTCCGGGATGGACGTCCGGCACTGCACGCCCTGCGCGACGCCGTAGCTTCTGAACTTAAGCATTTGCAAGACATTGGTGTCATTGAACCTGTTTCTGCTTCGCCATGGGCTACGCCTATAGTGTGTCTGAAGAAACCAAACGGTTCTCTCCGTATTTGTCCTGACCTTAAGTCAACAGTAAACCCCCAAACAGTGGTAGCTACGTTTCCCTTACTGCGTGCTGAAGACATTTTTGATAGCTTGATGCGGGAAAATTCTTTCCCACGATTGACTTGCGGGACACATACTTTCAGATTCCGCTCGACGAACAGTCGCAGCGCCATTTTGTGATCAACACCCACAGTGGATTGTTCAAGTTTCACAGCCTTCCGTTCGGTTGTGCTTCAGCTCCAGCTATTTTTCGGTCTTATTTGCAGCAGTTGTGGTCCACTGTCCCTGGTTGCTCACATTATCTGGACGATATAGTGGTATGAGGTCGCATCCCTGACGAACATTTGCCGAATTTGCGTGCCTTATTTATTGTACTTTTGCAGGCAGGACAAAAGTGTAACAAAGGTAAGTGCAATTTTTTTGAAACTGATATTCAGTATTTAGAACATATGATTAACGAACAGGGTATCCACCCATTGCCCTCACATCTCAGTGCAACTAGAGACTTGCCAGCACCCAGGAACTTGAAAGAACTTCAGTCTGTGCTGGGCAAAATTTCATATTATATTCGGTTTATACCAAATGCAGCGGAGATTGCAGCGCCTTTGCATCGCCTTCGGCGTAAGAACGTTCCTTTTGTTTGGTCTTCGGAATGTGACGCTGTTTTCTACAATCTCAAATATGCTTCGTTGAGTAACCGCTATTTGATTCCTTTCGATCCCTCCAAACCAGTTGTTTTGGCTGTGGATGCATCTTCTCACAGCATCAGAGCAGTTTTCTCACAACACATTAAATTTGTCGATCGCCCGATAGCTTTTGCGTCTAAGTTGCTCAATTGTGCCCAGCAAAACTATTCTCAAATCGAGAAAGAAGCTTTAGCTATTATCTATGGTGTGAGAAAGTTTCATGATTTCTTTGTACGGTCCCAAGTTCTATTTGGTCACCGACCATAAGCCTTTGACGTTGTTGCTCCACCCGTCAAAGCCAGTTCTGGCCCGTACTGCACAAAAGTTGCTACGTTGGTCTTTGATTTTCTCTAGCTACAATTACGAAATTTTGTTTCAGCCCACAGCCCAGCATGGCAATGCTGATGCTTTGTCTCGTCTGCCTATCGGTCCTGACGAAGTGTTTGATTCTTCCGAATTGTCATGCATGTTTATTGATTCAAAAGATAAGGAATTAGCTGATGGTTTTGCAGTGAATTTTCGTCGCATTGCTTCCACGCCAGCCACTTATGCTTCTCTGCAGATTCTTTTGTAGTATATCCATACTCAATGGCCTCTATCTGCCATGCAGGTTCGTGATCGACTTGTTCGACGTTACTTTGCGCAAAGTCCCAAACTGTCTATACACCACAGCGTTATCTTGTTACGAACTGACAATGATCAGTCTTGTGTGGTTGTACCTCATTCGTTGCGGTCGGAAATTCTCCACTTGCTGCACGCTGGTCATTGGGGTATAGTGCGGATGAAGCAATTAGCGCGTCGTCACTGCACTTGGGTTGTGATTGATAAACATATTGAGAATTTTCTTGCTAACTGTCGCTCTTGCGTGGAGCATCAATCTGCTCACCGCCAGCGCTTCTTTGTGTGGCCGACTCCTACTGCGCCTGGGCAGGGCGTTCATATTAGATTTGCGGGTCATTTCAGGGACACCCGCTGGTTGATAGTCATTGATGCGTACAGCAACTTTCCTTTTGTTGTACCTGCGTCTTCTACTACATCTGCCAATACTATTTGGCGTTTGGCGTCTATTTTCTGCACTGAGGGCTTTCCTGAAGTTATTGTCTCCATCAATGGCCCCAAATTCGTATCGTCAGATTTTGAAGCGTCCTGGGCTGCTAATGGCATTCGCCATCTGACCTCAGCCCTGTTCCACCCCTAGTCAAATGGAAAGGCTGATCGCTTAGTGCGTACGTTTAAGTCGCAGATAAGCAAATTGCGCGCCACACACTGTCACAAGCACACGCTCTGGACTTTCCTTGCTTCATATTGCTCGCAGCCGCTCGGCACCCGTTCCGCAGCGGAATTGCTACACGGCCGCGCCCATCAGTAGCTCCAGCAGGTATTGCACCCGCTGCCGCGCGCTTCGCTGCTTCGCCTCGTTGTGGCTTGGCGCCGCATGGTTTAGTGTTCTATCGCGTTTTCTATGGCAGGCAGCGCTGGGAGCAGGGACCCATCCTTCGACCACTTGGCGGCGCCTTATTTGTCATTTCTGGTCCCTACAGCACTGACAAGCGACACCGCAATCAGATCCGTTTGTGCCATCCTCGGTTTTCTGCTGTTGGTTGTTTTCTGGCAGAATTGGAGGCTTCACGGATTCCGCCGCCTCAGCCCACTACCCCACCGACGGCGCCTCCGCTGCTCGCGCCCCCGCCGCGTTCGCGCATGCCGTTGTCTCCGTCGCCGCTGCCGGTCCAGTCACCTGCACCGGACGGACGCCTCTGGCCGTCGCCACACCCCTGGCCGTCACCGTCGCCGCGTACCTCCACGGTGCCGGAACCGATGGACGCTGAGGCTGTTGTCACGCCACCGCCGTCGTCGCCCATAGAGGTCGATGCTCTGCCTCCTCATCCGAGCATACCTAGAGGCGGTGCGCGGCCTGGGCAGGTTTTCCACGGGGCGTTTTCCTCGCCAACTCGCGAGCAATTCGGGGCCACGGGTGGACAGCACACCCCGGCAGTACCGCTGTCTGCTGCGCTCCCCTGGGTCCCTCCAACCGTCGTCGGAAGCCCTACTCAACGACGGTATGTCGTTTCAGGGGGAGGGATGTGGTATCGATAGCTACGATAGCATATCGTAGGTGAAGGTTCTGAAGTTGTTATTACAACAGACACCGACGACAGCGCCCTCTAGCTAGTGTTGTAGAGGTCTACGAGCTCTGTGACAGATTCTGCCCAGTTTGATCAAGAGCAGAGGGCCAGAAGACTTTGATTGCTATTGAGACTATGTACTACTTATGATGGGTCTAAGGCTTCACATCTCAGTGAAACGTTATGTATTAAGTTAATATTGTGATATACAAAAACCATTTCTAAGAACAGTACCGTGAGATTTTCATCTTTTTCTGCTCCTATTCACGTCCTTCATTTGGCCAACCTTTCACTTTACAGGAGCATACCCACGTGCTGCCTTCCAGGTGGGACACAAAAGTGATATTGCCATAGCTGTTGCAAAAGACTTTGTTAGTGAGCCAGCTCAGAACCGATCAAACACCATTACGTCAGATGCAGCAATGCCACTGGCAGATTCCCATATTGTGTTCCAGGAAAGGGGCTGGCACTGCCATAACGAAGACAAAAATGGTTCAAATGGCACTGAGCACTATAGGACTAAACTTCTGAGGTCATCAGTCCCTTAGAACTTAGAACTACTTAAACCTAACTAACCTAAGGACATCAAACACATCCATGCCCGAGGCGTGATTCGAACCTGTGACCGTAGCGGTCGAGCGGTTCCAGACTGAAGCGCCTAGAACCTCTCGGCCATTCTGGCTGGCCATAACGAAGACACAGCAGAAAGGCGTTTGTAGGCCAGTTACTGCACATCCAATCAACAGACTTTTTAGCCGGCCGCGGTGGCCATGCGGTTCTAGCGCTGCAGTCCGGAACCGCGGGACTGCTATGGTCGCAGGTTCGAATCCTGCCTCGGGCATGGGTGTGTGTGATGTCCTTAGGTTAGTTAGGTTTAAGTAGTTCTAAGTTCTAGGGGACTTATGACCTAAGATGTTGACCCCCATAGCGCTCAGAGCCATTTGAACCATTTGAACAGACAACTTATGGTCTACATGGCTCCGAGCTGTTATTTGCAGAGCAAGAACGCTCTGTCCCAACATAAATTAAGATTATATTCAGTCAAAGGTGTCTCAGTCTGGTAGCTACTATTTACGAGGAGAGGTGTAAATCGCTCCTCGAGGCGGTATGATGCTACAAGTAGCCACCACGAGATTTGGCCTCCACCAACTGTGGGCCCCTGCTTCTGGTTTTAAGATCAGTGCTGTGGCTCAGCATCTTCCAGCCAGTGGACCACCTTCGGGCCAACCAACAGGTGCAAACAGCCTTCCGCCATTGAAGGCAGTCGCTTGAGGCCATGGACACTTGTTGCATCAGTTCCTTAACACTCGCTGTCTTCAGCACACGTTATGGAGGATGTTGCACCACAGAATGTTCGAGTTTGTTCTTCAGTAAAATGTATAACTAATAGTGAAGTATTTAGGAGCAGCCATCTATCATCATCCTGACAACAGTCTACCACCTCAGTTCAGACCTCCACACGACATCTACATGGATACTCTGCAAATCACATTTAAGTACCTGGCAGAGGGTTCATCGAACCACCTTCAGAATTCTCTATTATTCCAATCTCGTATAGCGCGTGGAAAGAATAAACACCTATATCTTTGCATACGAGCTCTGATTTCCCTTATATTATCGTGGTGTCTTCTTTCCCTATGATGGTTGGTGTCAACAAAATATTTTCGCATTCTGAGGAGAGAGTTGATGATTGGAATTTCATGAGAAGATTGCAATACAACGAAAAACGCCTTTCTTTTAATGATTTCCAGCCCAAACCCTGTATCATTTCGGTCACACTCTCTCCCATATTTCGTGATAATTCAAAACGTGCTGCCTATCTTTGAACTTTTTCGATGTACTCCGTCAGTCCTATCAGGTAAGGATCCCACACTGTGCAGCGGTATTCTAAAAGAGGACAGACAAGCGTAGTATCCTCTCGTAGCGTAGTGTCCTCCTTAGTAGCTTTGTTGCACTTTTTAAGTGTCCTGCCAATAAAACGCAGCCTTTCCTTAGCCTTCCCCACAAAATTTTCTATGTGGTCATTCCGATTAGAGTTGTTCGTAATTGTAATACCTAGGTATTTATTTCAATATACGGCTTTTAGATTAGACTGATTTATCGTGTAACCGAAGTTTTAAGAGTTCCTTTTAGCACTCATGTGAATGACCTCACACTTTTCGTTGTTTAGGGTCAACTGTCACATTTCGCACCATTCAGAAATTTTTTCTAAATCGTTTTGGATTTTGTTTTGATGTTCTGATGGCTTTATTAGTTGATAAACTACAGTGTCTTCTGCAAACAAACGAAGACGGCTGCTCAGACCCCCTTCCAAATCGTTTATATAGGTAAGGAACAGCAAAGGGCCTATAGCACTACCTTGGGGAACGCCTGAAATCACTTCTGTATTACTCGATGACTCTCCGTCAGTTACTACGAACTGCGACCTCTCTGACAGGAAGTCGCAAATCCAGTCACATAACTGCGGCGATATTCCATAAGCACGCAATTTCCCTACGAGCAGCTTGTGTGGTACAGTGTCAAAAGCTTTCGGGTTATCCAGGAATACGGAATCGATCTGAAATCCCTTGTCAATATCACTCAGCGCTTCGTATGAATAAAGAGCTAGTTGTGTTTCACAGGGACGATGTTTGCAAAACCAGTGTTGACTGTGTGTCAATTGACCGTTTCCTTCGAGGTAATTCACACTTTTCTTACACAATATATTTTCTGAAATCCTGCTGCATATCGACGTTAACGATATGGGCCTGTAATTTAGTGGATTACTCCTACTACATTTCTTGAATATTGGTTGCTTTTATTAAGTGATTTGAGTTGCTTCACTACTTAGAGGATATTTACTTCTACGTTACGCATGATGGCAGCTGTTCTCGATTCGAATTTTGGGATATTTACTTCGTCTTCTTTTGTGAAGGCATTTCGGAAGGCTGTGTTTAGTAACTCTGCTTTGGCAGCACTGTCTTCGATAGTAATTCCATAGTTATCGCGCAGAGAAGGCATTGATTGTTTCTTGCCGCTAACTTACTTCACATACGACAAGAATCGTTTTGGATTTTCTGCCAGGTTTCGGGACAAAGTTTCGTTGTCGAAACTGTTATAGGCTTCTTGGATTGAACTCCGCGCTAAATTTCGAGCTCCTGTGAAGGATCGCCAATCTTCGGGATTTTGCGTCTGTTTAAATTTTGCATGTTTGTTTCGTTGTTCGTGCAACAGTGTTCTAACCCGTTTTGTATACCAAGGAGGATCAGCTCCGTTATTTGTTTGTTTATTTGGTATAAATCTCTCAATTTCTACCGATACCATTTCTTTGAATTTAAGCCACATCTGGCCTACACTCATATTATTAATTCGGAATGAGGGGACATTGTCTCTCAGGTAGGCGTCAAGTAAATTTTAATCTGCTTTCTTGAATAGGTATATTTTTCGCTCATTTTTCCACGATTTGGGGATTACAATACTCAGTCTCACTACGACCACCCTGTGTTCAGTAATCCTTATATCGGTATTGATGCTCGTTATTAACTCAGGATTATTTGTTGCTAAGAGGTAAAGTGTGTTTTCACAACCGTTTACTATTCGCGTGGGCTCATGAACTAACTGCTCCAAACAATTTTCAGAGAATGCGTTTAGCAAAATTTCGGATGATATTGTACTTGCGGAATTAAACATGTCTTTTCGCCAACATATCGAGGGTAAATTAAAGTCACCACCAACTATTATCGTATGAGTCGGGTACGTGTTTGAAATCAAACTCAAGTTTTCTTTGAACCTTTCAGCAACTGTATCATCTGAACTGGGAGGCCAGTAAAAGGATCCCATTACTATTTTATTCCGGTTGCCAACAATGACCTCTGCCCAGACTAACTCACAGGAAGTATCTACTTCTATTTTGCGACAAGTTAAACTACTTCTGAGAATCTTTTCGGAACACCGCTAGGTTCAAAAAAGGCTCTGAGATCTATGGGACTTAACATCAGAGGTTATCAGTCCCTTAGAACTTAGAACTACTAAAACCTAACTAACCTAAGGACATCACACACACACATGCCCGAGGCTGGATTTGAACCTGCGACCCTAGTGGTCTCGCATTTCCAGACTGAAATACCTAGAACGACTCGGCCACCACGGGCAGCACACCGTTAGGTCCTTCGCAAAAATTTCGGCTGAGCTTATATACGACTTTAGACAAATTTTAGTGCCCATAGCGATCAGTGCTTTCTATTAGCTCTTGGAGCTGTGGTACTTTCCCAACACAGCTACGACAATTTACTACTGTTATACCAATGGTTCCTGTATCTACGATCTTCCTGTGTTCAGCTCTGTACCAGAGGTCCGCAATCGGTCCGGTAGACTATACTGCAAATGGTGAGCTCTGCTTTCATCTTGCAAGCAAGACTGGCAGCCTTTACCACTTCTGTTAGGCGCTAGAAAACAGAGAGAATCTCTTCTGATCGAAAGTGACACACATCATTGGTACCGACGTGTGCTACCACACGCAGTTGGCTCCACCCTGTGCTCTTCGTGGCATCCAGGACGACCTTTTCCAAATCTGGAATGACTCCACCCGGTATGCACACGGAATGCACATTGGTTTTCTTACCCTCCTTGTCAGCAAGGTCCTAAGGGTCCCCTTAACGCGCCTAACGTTGGAGCTTCCAACTACCAATAATCCCACTTACTGCGATTGCCCGGATCTTGCAGGCTGAGTGGTTTCCTCTGAAACAGGACAGGTGACAGCATCCGGCTCAGCAACAGCGTCTGCCACAGACAGCACCTGGAACCAGACAAACCCGGGAGGCCTTACGTGCCTCTTTGGAAGTCTTCTGCCGCATGCTTCGCCCTGGGGCGACCTCTACATTTTGATGTTAGAAGTGTGTGTCACCACTAAATTTCAGTGACAGAGGAACATTACCAGCCACCCTACCTGGAGACGATGACTCTCGACTACCTGAGGGTTGCAGTTTCGTCGACACACAGCATCAGTGTGCAGTGGGCCGGCCGAGTGGCCTAGCGGCTCTGGGCGGTTCAGTCTGGAGCCGCGCGACGGCTATGGTTGCAGTTTAGAATCCTGCCTCGGGCATGGATGTGTGTGATGTCCGTAGGTTAGTTAGGTTTAAGTAGTTCTAAGTTCTAGGGGACTGATGACCTCAGAAGTTAAGTGCCATAGTGCTCAGAGCCTTTTGAAGCCAAGTATGCAGTGGGTAAGTGCACTAACTGTTCTATTTGACCCCCTGCGAGTATCATGTCGAGTCAGTGCACCTTTTAGCAGCTTGCAAGGTCTGTTTTCATGTGTGACATGTGTCAAGTAAACCAAGACTGTGTTCTGTGGTTGTGTAAATATGAACGTTATTTTTCCCTATCATCAATGTGTGTGGCTCAATGTCTGGAAAGATATAAGGTGTTAACCATGCGTTGCCTCTTCGGAGGGGATGATGAGTTTTGCTTAGAAGTTGGAATTTTGTGGTAGTTTACGCCGTTTTGAATGGGGAATGTATTTCATTTCGTTAATAATTCTGGCTCACAACGATTAAGAAAGGAACGTTGTGGTCATGTGTAGATGCTCAAACGGAGAAGTTAAGTTACAGTAAGTGTTAGAATGGAATTGGAATAAGTGTCCTTGTCGTCGTACTGTTTTGTTCTCCTCGTTTGTTGTTTGCGTAATTAGTGAGGTATACCCTGGCGGAGAGCTTGCGAATTTCTGCAGCCTGGACCAGATGTGCAGTGAAGTGCATGTGCCGATGATCTTTGTGTCTTGCAGAGTGCAACTGCCAACAGTAATTTTGCTGTAGATACTTTGGAGGTTGCACAGAAAGCTATCCGTAAGGCTGATTGTAACGCATATGTTGCGGGTACTGAAATGGTACAGACACATTTAGTACTTCCGAAGGCAGCAGATTCGGCAACATCTGTGATAGCCCTGCCTCCTCAGAACGTGGGAGGAGAAGAAAGATAAAATGTGTTTGTAAGCTTAATGATCGGGTCGACAAGGCGTCTGCCAGTGGATCAGGAGATTGACGAAAGTGACAACACTTGCAGTGTAATGCGTGATGCAGTCGAAGGCTGCTGATGAATCCAAGGGCTAGACTTTCTCATCATGCATCATGCCGAAACTGACTTTCGATGACACGCGGTGGAACTCAGGGGTATAATGTTCAAGCTGGGGAAGCTGTTACCAGTGAAATACTGCTGCAAGGTTCGTTTATCGTGATAGGACAAATGAGGGCAAAATCACTAATGCTTAATTTGCATGATCTAGTGCCGCAAAGCACTGGGAATCTGCTTTAGGTGACCGAAGGTGCTGCTAACTTATACGATTCTGCACTTCGGCTGTGGGTAGGGAATCGTTGTTGGCTACGCAGTGCTCAGTGATTGAGAGCACTTCTCCAGTCAATACTCACGTTGAGACGTTATCTGAATTCCGTCCTTGTGGCAGGGAGTTTCCGTTTCTTGTCTGTAGAATACAGAGAGGAGAAGATAGTATTAGATTATACTAGTCAGAGGTCCGCCTTCTGTCGTTCTAGTGTTTGAATAAGTTTTTTATTTTGTGGGTAGAGTTCTTCCATCGTCGCTGACGTAAGCGAGAACCATCTCTCCGACGCACGGGACGCAGTACATTCGGTGATATTGCTAATTGCTTCGGCTTATTGCGGCTATAAAGCTGAACAGCTGTTATCACATAAGTTTCATTTCTACTGAGGCACATAACTGTCGATCATCTTTGAAAGCTATGTCTTCTAGTGTTTGGGACGTAGATCATATCAGTCATCTCGCGTTATTTATTTTAGATCGCGTAGCCATAAAAAGGGGCAGACTTGGGCAGTTGATCAATAATATTAGTCAAGAAATTGTAATATATAAAGGGGTTTTAATCTACAGTAATTGTATAAGCAGAAAAAACATTAATAATTAATACTTACCCGTTCCCTTAATCATTCATTTATTTTTATGTTGTAATTTATATGTTAAAGAGCAAGAAATAGAAAATAATATCACCGTTAAGACATCCTAAGATCTGCTTCAGGTGGTAGTCAGACAGGGCCAAATCTTTACTTTCGCGATCAGTATTTTCCATTGTGCACATTCTGTTTTACACCCGCCTGAAGCAGCATATCGGAAACCATACAAATGCCTTCCAGTAATACTTCCTAACACTTAAATTTATATTCGATATTACGAAATCCCTCTTTCTCATTAACACTTTTCTTGCTATAGTCATTCTTCATTTTATATCCTGTTGTGCGTAAAAGACAACGAAAATGAACGAAATAGGTATATTTTTGTGTTGGTCATATATTACGCACCTTTTTGTGGTACACGTTATTTAAAAGCCGTTGGTACTGCTAGGTTTAATTCGAATACGTTCCATTGCCTTTCATTTAGTTCCATTGGGGATTACATTATTATCCCTTTCCAGGGCAATATCTATTCCATTCAACTGTTATTCCAAGTTCTTTGCTGTCTCTGACAGAATTGCAGTGTCACCGATAATCTTCCAAATGGCTATTGCTTCTGCCTAATACTTAATTCTGTTTACAAATTTATCCTTGTATACTTTACTGCTTGTTCGGTGTAGAAGTTGAATTACATCGAGTGTAGGCTACCTGAATGTCTGACTCCCATCTTCTCATTGCGCATCTAGAAATCCACCGGATGGAGTAGCAGAATTTATGTGCTTCAAAAAGATCTTTAATTGATGGGGTTGGGGCTCTGAAATACATGTGCAGTCTAATTACTCCTCTCTTCTTTTTGTCGCAGGTCAGCAAAATTGATAGTTCAGCACATACACTGTAAAAATTCAAACTTTAATTTAGGACAGCATAGATTCCCAAGAATTTACAGGTTACCAGTTGTGGAGGAACATGTAGGAATAAGCATCTCTCCTACTTCAGAAAATTAAATGTAATGTTTGTAACTTCCAGAACAGCAGAGTACATTGAGATAACTATTTCTAGATCGAAAGGTAAGCCACTTCCATTCCAACCCACTAGCGAGAACAAAGAGAAAAGACAGTTGGAGACGCAGTAAAGGATAATGTCGTTAGAGTGTTTTCTGGGATTGGAGAAGTATATCCTGTCGTGACTTTACGCCATTTATCTTCAGATATCATTTTTAAATGATGAATTGTCGCCTGAGGAAAGTTGCTACCTCACAGCATCTCTGGACAAATAGCTTTACATCTAAGAATAATTTGAGGCGTTAATGTAAAAGTCCGATTTCAGAAACTTCTCTGTCCCGGAGGCCTGACTCAAATGCTTTAACATTGTCATTGTCCATGTCAACAGAAGGTGCAGTGTATGTTTTTTTCCCTAGTTCCAATTCCTTGGACGCCGCTTTGAAGAGCTACGAAAACCCCTATGTTTTAAGAGCTATAAAAGAAACGATTGCGTATAAGAATTACAGTAATCGAATAGCATACATACCGTGAAAAGTTCATTCATCAGCGTGATATCAGTAGCTTCATTTCGAGCTATTTATCCCTTCTCAGAGAGCTTCTTGGACAAAGACATTCTAACATTGTCAGCTGCTTATTCCAGGGAGTATCGTTAGAATGGCTCAGTGATCTATCAAGAGCGGGAAGGTTGAAGGAAGATAGAGAGTGTAAAGAAAATAGTGATCACCTACCACTTACCAGCAGGTAGTCAGCTCAGTATTGTCAATTGAAATTAACTGAGCAGTGCTTGTTGACTCCTGTTGCGATTTCCTTTTACTCCAGGTTTGTGTTCGAGAAAACCCCAAAGTTAGAGATGTGGCACCAATGTTATTTTCATAAGGCAAGTGCATAACGCGGTCGGTCTATCGAATTATGTTGCATAGTTAATAGAGTCGGACTTCGTTTCATAATTATTGTAGGTCCTTTGGTTCACCATAAAAGATCTGATAAATTACTAATCAGTATTTGGATCACACTAATGGCGTACGGGCTCCACGTCAGCAGCTTTAAATTGGTTCAAATGGCTCTAAGTACTATGGGACTTAACATCTGAGGTCATCAGCCCCTAGAACTCAGAACTACTTAAAGCTAACTAACCTAAGGACATCACACACATCCGTGCCCGAGGCAGGATTCGAACTTGCGACCGTAGCAATCGCACGGTCCGGGACTGAAGCGCCTAGAACCGCTCGGCCACCGCGTCCGGCCTCAGCAGTTTTGCATTTCTTTCACGAATAGGTGTATACAAAGCTGATAAAGACATTAACACAAAGAGATATGTTTAGTTTGTTAAATTAATACATCTGAAATGTATTAATTTAAATATACTAAAATAGGGGGGCGTTTGAAAAGTCTGTGAAAAGTCCGAGTGGTGCCACCACCGGCGGCTATCGAGGTCATGTTTGGTTAGTAGCATCTTTGGAAAGATCGCACACCACGTTTCAGTCATATTGGTCTATTTCTTTGTGTTTGGCATTCGTGTCAGTCAAGGAAGTCGAGTGACTGTCAAAAAATGGACGAAAAAGAAGTTCCTATGGTGATTAAACATTACTTTATGAAAGACAAAACGCCTCAGCAGACTAATGAGAAGCTTGATTAACATTATGTTGATTCTGCGCCTTCGCTTAGATCAGTTTATAAGTGATTTCACAATTTTAGGAGTGGCCATATGGGCACAAGTGATACTGAACGTTCTGGATGCCCTGTGGAGTTTACGACTCCAGAAGTCATTGATAAAATCCATGATATATTGATGGATGACAGAACAGTTATGGTGTGTGAGACTGCTAGTCTCGAATGAACGGGTATAAAATATTTTGCATGAACATTTGGACAGGACAAAGCTATCTGCGAGATGTGCTCCGCGATTGCTAAGCTTGACCAAAAACGGAATCGTGTGTAATGTTGCAAGGATGGTTTGCAGCTGTTCAGAAGGATTCGCAGGATTGAGCGTCGTTTCGTTACTGTGGATGAAACATGGATACGTTACTATACTCCTGAGACCAAACAACAATGTAAACAATGGGTTACCAAGGGAGAATCTGCATGAAAAAAGGCGAAGATCATTCCTTCGGCCAGAAAGGTTATGACGACTGTTTTTCGGGATTCGCCAGGGATAATCCTCATCGACTATATGGAAAAGGGGAAAACTATTACAGGTAAATATTATTCATTTTTATAGGACCGTTCTTTCCCATCATGACAATGCACCAGGACAAACCTAAGCAGTTCTGGTGGCAAAATTAATGGGAATATGATTCCATCTCATTTACCATAACACACTATTCTCCAGACATGGCTCCCTTGGACTACTATTTGTTCCCCAATTTGAAGAAATGTCTGGCGAGGCAAAGATTTTATTCAAACGAGGAGGTGATTGCAGCAACAATTAGCTATATTGCAGACTTAGACATTTCCTATTATTCGGAAGGGATCAACCAATTAGAACAGCTTTGGACGAAGTGCGTAAGTCTAAAAGGAGACTATGTCGAAAAATAAAAGGTTTACCCCAAAGATGTAAGCAGTTTTTATTCTTTCACGGTCTTTTCAAACGCCCCTCGTATATTCATGGTACTTAAGAGCTAACAAGATGGATGTATACACAGCGAAAGCTGAAGAACATAGGACGATACGAAACAGAAAGACATCTCGTAGCCAATCACAGATACAATATGAAAGCTTCTCTGTTCTTCATTGTCGTAAAAAGTATTACATGTACTTATTAACATTTGTGGACTTTCTGGGACAAACATATTTCATAAACATAAAGAAAGAAAAATTTTCTTGGTGTCTTACATTTTCCTGCAATATAGTTGACTACGATACTGGCTGTTACAATAGTAGTCATTCAAGTCGTGTACAACAAGGTTAAGTCAGTTCAGGGATGTGTCTGTCTGTGGGAATTGATTCAGCCACTGCTGGAGTGACGTCGTAGTTGGCTTGTATGATGTCAATCGGACGGTGACAACCGACTGAGAATGAGCTCTGGTTGTGCACTTTGCAGCAGAGGTGGGAATCTAAGCACGTCCCGTCCAGGAGTGTAGCCGTCACAGCCGTGCGAGCCTTGCCTAGCGCAGCTGGTTTAGCTGGGGCAGTCGCATGGAGGTCCGACGCGCCGCACGGTGCAGAGTCATGCAACCGCACTGGGCTACAGCAGTCTCCGGCCGAGCGAGTCCCTAACGTCACCCCAAGGGCCGAGCAGTGCTGTTGCGAAACAACTTGTATGCCACGGGCTAAGAAGCAGAGTCGTGTATGGAGACGCAGCCCACGGGTCGCGACCTCACTGCTCCGCACTGAGCGAGGCTGTGACGTCACTGTATCAGTGACGTGCGCAAGCGCTGGCGTGCTGCGGCCTACGTGCTGTTGGTAGCGTTGACGGCAGCTGTGAGCTAGGGCTGTAACCGGTGAGTAGAGCAGAGTTTAGTTCAAATGTTCAAATGTGTGTGAAATCTTATGTGGCTTAACTACTAAGGTCATCAGACCAAACACCATTTCGTCCGATGCAGATTCCCATATTGTGCTCCAGGAATGTGGGTGACACCGCCGTAACGACGACACAGCAGAAAGGCGTTATTAGGCCAGTTACTACACATCCAATCAACAGACTTCTTTTGGTCTACTTGGTTGCAAGCTGTGATTTGCGAAGCAAGACCGCTCTGTCTCAACATGAATTACCGTTACTTTCAGTCAAAGCTGTCTCAGTCTGGTAGCTACTATTTACGAGAAGATGTGTATTCCACTCCTCGAGGCGACGTGATGCTCACGCAACCACCACGAGATGTGACCTCTACTACCTGTGGGCCCCTGTTGCTGGTTTTATGATTAGTTGTGTGGGCCTAGCATCTTGCAGCCAGTGGGGCAACTACCAGGTGCCACCAGCTTTCCGCTATAGAGGGCAGTCGTTTGAGACCACGGCCACCTGTTGCGTCAGTTCCTCAACACTCACTGTCTTCAGCACACACTATGGAGGACGTTGCACCACAAAATGTTCTAGTTTGTTCTTCAGTAAAATGTATGACCAACAGTGAAGTTTTTATGAATAGCCACAGATCATCAACCCGACAACCATCCACCACCTCAACTCAGACCTCCACATGTAGAGGTGACCCATCCTGAACCTCTACATTTTGATGTCAGAAGTGTGCGTCACCTGTAAATTTCAGTGAAAGAGGTACATTTCCAGCATCAGTGTGCAGCGGGTAACTGCACTGACTGTTTTATTTTTTTTCCCTGCGAGTATCACGTCACGTCATTGCACCTTTTAGCAACTTTTCAGTTCTGTTTTGATGTTTGACATGTGTCAAGTAAACTCAGACTGTGTTTTGAGGATGTGTAAATTTGAGCGTTATTTTTGCCTATCATCAATGAGTGTGGCTCATTGTCTTGAGGTGTATAATGTGTTAACCATGCATAGCTTCTTAGGAGGTGAAGGTGATTTTTGTCGAGAAGTCGGAGTTTTGTTGTAGTTTTCGTCGTTTTTAATGGGCAATGTATTTCATTTTGAGCAATAAATGTGGCTCACTACGTTTTAGCACATGATGTATTAGTCATGAGTAGCCGCTCAAGTGGGGAAGTTAAGTAACTGTAAGTGTTGGGATAGAATTAGATTAAGTGGCCTTGTAGTCATACTGTTTTGTTCTCGTCGTTTGTTGTTTGCATGGTTGGTGGCGGGAACCCCTGGCGGAGAAGTTGCGAATTTCTGCAGCCTGGACCAGATGTGCAGGGTAGTGCATGTGCCGATGATTTTGGTGTCTTGCAGAGTGCAACTGCTGACAGTAATTTTGTTGTAGATACTTAGGAGGTGACAAAGAAAGCTATCAATTAGGCTGACAGTCTTGAAGATGTTTTTGGTACTGAAATGTGAGTGTAGAAATGAATGTGCGCAATGGAAAATATTGAAAGCTAATATAAAGATTTTGCCCTGTTTGGCTACCGTGTGAAGCTGATCTTAGGATCTCTTAATGGTGATATTATTTCCTCCTTCTTGCTCTTCAACATATAAATTACAACATAAAAATAAATGAATGATTAAGGGAACTAGTAACTACTAAATTATAAATGTTGTTTCTGCTTATACATTTATTGTAGATTAAAACACCTTTATTTATTACAAATGTTTATATGTCGATGTGCAATGGACATTAAGAGATACAAACTCCAGCCACAAAAAAAAAAAAACCTCATTAAACACTAGGACGGCAGAAGGCAGTCCTCTGACTAGTATAATCTAATACTACCTTCTTCTTTCTGTATTCTACAGACAAGAAATGCGAACTCCCACCCACAAGGACGGAATTCAGATAAAGAGTCAGCATGAGTACAGACAGGAGAAGTGCTCTCAATCACTGAACGCTGTGTACTCAACGACGATTTCCTATCCGGAGACGAAGTCCAGAGTCGTATAAGTTAGCAACACCGTCGGTCACCTAAAGCAACTTTCCATTGCCTTGTGCAATATATCATGCAAATTAAGCATTAGTGATTTCGACCGCATTTGTCCTTTAATGATAAACGAACCCTGCGACAGTATATCACTGGTGACAGCTTCCCCCAGCTTCAACATTATCCTCCTGGGTTCCACCGCTCGGCATCGAAAGTCAGTTTCGGCATGGTGCTTTATGAAAAAGTCTAGCCCCGGGATTGCACAGCAGTCTTCGCCTGCATCACGCATTACACTGCAAGTGTTGTCACTTTTGTAAATCTCCTGATCCACTGGCACAAGCCTTGTCGGCCCGATCATAAACCTTACAAACACATTTACTCCTACATTCTGAGAAGACAGTGCAGTCAAATATGGTGGCCAATCTGCGGACTTTGTAAATACTAAATGCGTCTGTACCACTTCAGTACCCAAAACATCTGCAATACAATCAGCCTTATTGATAGCTTTCTGTGTCACCTCCTAAGTATCAACAACAATATTACTGTCGGTAGTTGCACTCTGCAAGACACAAATATCATCGGCACATGCACCTCCCTCTACATCTGGTCCAGGCTTCAGAAATTCGCAACCTCTCCGCCAGGGTATACCTCACTAATTATGCAAACAACAAACGCGGAGAACAAAACAGCACATCTGTAACACTCCCGTCTGCTACTGCTGTAACATAACCTTAAAGTAGGAGGCAGGTTGTGAAATATAACTATCTAGTTAAAACAATTATGGTATAAAGCAACAGAGCAGTGTTATCCTCTGAGAGGAATTTTGTTGTGTTGACCGAGTTGTACCTAACGGGGGTGGCTTATCGGAAATGAAAGTCAGAATTACGTAAATATTTGAACAGTAACAAACAAAATTTTTGTTTATCTGCACTGTTTAACGCATAGAGAAAACGGTCACCAGCCTAATTAGGCAAGAGAATGATTAACATTTTTGTTCAAGAAAATAGTTATTAGTAACTTTAACGGATAAACACAACCTATACTTTGTCACACGTGAGTGCAATGAACTCTGACACATACATATGTTTACGGTACGGATGAAGCTAACAGCAAGAGCAGCACAAACTATTTGCAAAAATATAACAGATACCGAAACACACTATTACTTTCAGGGCTTGTTCAAACTGAATAGTCTTTATAACATTACTATTAACATTCACTGCAGGATCATAAACTGGACATAGGTTAAGTCTCTCTCAGTTAAATACTTTAATATTTAAAATGAAAGTTAATTGGAATCCACTAACAGGTTGCTTCTCACTATCTTTTGAATAAAGAAATTATGGTTTTGATAAATAGTGGTCTTCCCGTTACTTGATACCTAGCATTAGCACAATAGACAAACCGTGAATCCTATTATACTATTAATATGCACTTCCAATACACAAGAGAGACAAACACTTAGCAATAATGAACAAATAATTTTCTACTATTGCAGTTTTCCACTTTTACTACAGTGAAACACAATGTTGACAAATTTGCAAGAAACTGACTCACCTTTTAAAATTTACTACATGTTGCACTACGATAATTAACTAAGCAAAACTTTATAAGCCTTAATTTTAAGAACTTTCATTTGTAAAAGAAACAGCAAATTGTCTTTATTACCACAGTCTTCTACTTTCAAGTAAATGATTAAATAGGTGACTTTGATACTTCACAAAACTACATTTACTGCCTACCACAATTTCACTAAATCCACAATAAATCTGAATATTCCCTTCTCATCAAAGATCAAACAACATTATGTAATTAACTGTCTAACTTTGAGGCTTTCATTTTTTCCACAAAATACGACACTCGGTAGTCATAGTTCAGATGGAGAGGAACCTGAGAGGTGTTGTGATAGGGAAAAAAATCAAGGTAGGTACATAAATTCATTTATAAGTTACCTTATATTTGTGCACACTAAATCACCCAGTAAGCTGATCTTTCACTGTACATTATTATAGCATTCCGTTACAGTGATTGCGCAATGTGGTGTGGATTTGCAGGCAGAATTGCTGGACTCCGTCCCTTCTTGGTGGCGATGATGGATACCAATTCCAGAACCGTTCCAGCTATTTATCCATCCATCCGAGGCATTGGTAAGCGGCAGGAAAAGCTTCTTTCGGAACCAGCACAATATACAACTGTTACACAGGCAGTGCACAGTTTGGTAGCTCGCCCCCGACTGACTCTTAGCTCCATCTTTTCTACCTAGGCCAACCACATTTTGTGCGCGCTACACAGTTCCGTTCCTGAGGGGAACCACAAGACGTTTTACATACAAAATGACTAAGAACCCTAAGTGAGGATCAGCAGTTTACATAACAGTAACCAAACATATTAATTAAAACAGGACATTTGCACATATAGGTAGTTCTAAACAAAATTATTTAAACAAATTCCAATTATATACAGTAAGTTTTTTTCCCTCCAAATGGGACAACGAATGTAAATGACAGATACACTACATTGCACAGAATCACACCATAACATCAAAGTTTTCACAAAGAAAGGAGTATACAATTTTGTGTTATCTATTCAATGAAACACATTTACAAATACTCAATGTTATAACACTAACCAAAGCAAAAGGCAAAATAAATCCATACAGAATTAGAAATATGGTGTAACACGACGACAAGGACACGTAATCTAATTCTATCCTAACACTTACTGTAACTTCTCCACCTGAGCGGCTAGTCAAGCTTAAACGTAGTGAGCCACATTGATTGCTCAAAATGAAATACATTGCCCACTAAAAATGACGAAAACTACCACAAAACTCCGACTTCTCGACAAAACTCGTCTTCCCCTCTTAAGAAGTTACGCATGGTTAACACCTTATACACTTCCAGACAATGTGCCACACTCATTGACATTTGTGCGCGCTACACAGTTCCGTTCCTGAGGGGAACCACAAGACGTTTTACATACAACCCTGAGGTAGTTGAGAGTTATCGTCTCCAGGAAGGGTGGCTGGTAAGGTTCTCCTGTCACTGAAATTTGGACGTGACACACACTTCTGACATCAAAATGTGGAGGTCCTGGATGGATGATCTCTACACGTGGAGGTCTGAGTTGAGGTGGTGGATTATTGTCGGGATGCTGATCGATGGCTGCTCATAAAAATTTCACTGTTAGTCATACATTTTACTGAAGAACAAACCAGAAAATTCTGTGGTGCAGCGTCCTCCATAGTGTGTACTGAAGACAGCGGGTGTTACGGAACTGATGCAAAAGGTGACCATGATCTCAAACGACTGCCTTCTATGGCTGAAGGCTGATTGGACCTGGTAGTTGGCCCACAGGCTGGAAGATGCTAAACTCACAGCACTGACCTTAAAGCCAGCAGCAGGGGCCCACAGTTAGTGGAGGCCAAATCCCATGGTGGCTGCTTGTAGCCTCATGTCGCCTTCTGGAGCGGCATATTCCTCTCCTCTTAAATAGTAGCTACCAGACTGAGACTTCTTTGACTGAAAATAATGGTAATTTACGTTGGGACAGAGCGGTATTGCTTTGCAAATCATAGCTTGTAACCATGTAGACCATAAGAAGTTTGTTGATTCGATGTGTAGTTACTGGCTTACCAACGCCTTTCTGCTGCGTCGTCGTTATGGCCTTTCACTTAGCAGATTGTGGGAATCTGCCAGTGGCATTGCTGCGTCTGACGTAATGGTGTTTGGTTGGCTCTGAGCTGGCCCACTCCCAAGATTTTTGGCAACAGCGATGGTAACATCACAATTTTACTCAGTAGCGCCGAAAAGTAGTGGTGGCACTGCAGATCGAATAACTGATAAGAAGAGACTGAGTCGAACTGGGGTAGACAAGAAATTTGTGGCACAACTTCGTTTAATAGGGCATATACTGAGGCATCAAGGACTCCTCAGTTTGGAATATCATAAATGATTGGTGACAGGAGAAAATACAAAAACGGATTACATGAAGCAGGCAGAAAGGAATACATACGTCTAAAGAATGACATCGACTGGAAGTGCAAAATGGCTAAGCAGGGATGTCTAGAGGGCAAATGTAATTATGTCGAGGCGCATATCACTAGGGGTAAATTAGATAAAGCCTACAGGAAAATTAAAGAGATCTCTGTAGAAAAGAGAACGACTTGCATGAATATCAAAAGCTCCGATTGAAATCCAGTAATAAGCAAAGAAGAGAAAGCAGAAAGGTGGAAGGAGTATATAGTGGATCAATATAAGGGCGATGTTCTTGAGGACAATATTATAGAAATGGAAGAGAATGTACATGAAGATGAAATAGGAGATATGATACTGCGTGAAGAGTTTAACAGGGCACTGAAAGACCTAAGTCGAAAGAAGGTCCCAGGAGCAGACAACATCCCATTAGAACTAATGACAGCCTTGGGAGAGCCAGGCCTAACAAAACTCTACCATCTAGTGAGCAAGATGTATGAGACAGCCGAAATACCCTCGGACTTCAAGAAAAATATAATAATTCCAGTCCCAAAAGAAAGCAGGTGTTGACAGATGTGAAAATTACCGAACTATCAGTTTAATAAACCACGGCTGCAAAATAGTATCACGAAATCTTTACAGACGAATGGAAAAACTGTTAGAAGCCGACCTCAGGGATGTTCAGTTTGGATTCAGTAGAAATGTTGCAACACATGAGGTAATACTGACGCTACGACTTACCTTAGAATACAGATTAAGCAAAGGCAAACTTACGTTTCTAGCATTTGTAGACTTAGAGAAAGCTATTGACAATGTTGACTAGAATACTCTCTTTAAATTTCTGAAGGTGACAGGCGAAAAATACAGGGAGCGAAAGGGTATTTACAATTTGTACAGAAACCAGATAGCAGTTATAAGAGTCGAGGGGCATGAAAGGAAAGCAGTGGTTGGGAAGGAATGAGACAGGGTTGTAGCCTATCCCCGATGTTATTTAATCTGTATATGGAGAAGAATTAAAAACTTTTGAGGTTCGCAGATGACATTGTAATTCTGTCAGAGACAGCAAAGTACCTGGAACAGCAGAACGGAATGGACAGTGCCTTGAAAGGAAGATATAAGATGAACATCAACTGAAGCAAAACGAGGATAACAGAATTAAATCGGGTGATGCTGCGGGAATTAGATTAGGAAATGAGACGCTTAAAGTAGTAAATGAGTTTTGCTATTCGGGGAGCAAAATAACTGATGATGGTCGAAGTAGAGAGGATATAAAAGCCAGACTGTCTGTGGCAAGGAAAGCGTTTATGAAGAAGAGAAATTTGTTAACATCGAGTATAGATTTAAGTGTCAGGAAGTCGTTTCTGAAAGTATTTGTATGGAGTGTAGTCATGAATGGAAGTGAAACGTGGACGATAAATAGTTTAGACAAGAAGAGAATAGAAGCTTTCGAAATGTGGTGCTACAGAATAATGCCGAAGATTAGATGGGTAGATCATATAACTAACGAGGAGGTACTGAATAGAATGAAAGAGGAGAGAAAATTTGTGGCACAACTTGACTAGAAGAAGGGATCGGTTGGTAGGGCATATTCTGAGGCATCAAGGGATCGCCAATTTAGTATTGGAGGGCAGCGTGGAGGATAAAAATCGTAGAAGGAGAGCAAGAGATGAGTACACCAAACAGATTCAGAAGGATGTAGGCTGCAGTAGGTGCTGGGAGATGAGGAAGCATCCACAGGATGGAGTAGCATGGAGAGCTGCAGCAAACCAGTCTCTGGACTGAAGAGCAAAACAACGACAACAAGAGCTAACAAAATAGGTCCATACATAGTGAAAGCTGAAGAGCAAAGGACGATAAGAAACAGTATTACATGTACTTATTAACATTTTTGAACTTTCTGGTACGCGTATAATTCACAAACATAAAGAAAGAAAAATTTTCTTGGTGTCTTACATTTTCCTACGACACATTTGACTACGATACTGGCTGTTACACGAGTAGTCATTCAAATACTCAGTATAACAAAATTACAGGATTGGAGTATATAAGAAAAAAACAGTACACAATTTGACATGTTTTAAATAAACAGTTTGACAAATCATTTACATTGGCATGGGAGAAATTTCTAAAAGATACACTAACTTAATGTTTGAGATGTATCCATGTTCTGAGGATAAGAGGTTAAGTCATTCCAGTGACGTGTCTGCCCGTGGGAATTGATGCAACCACTGCTGGAGTGACTTCGCAGTTGGCTTGTATGATGGCAGTCGGTTGGTGACGACTGGGTAAGTGCGAGTTCTGGTTGTGCACTTCGCAGCAGAGGTGGGCATCGAGGCGATGCCCGTCCAGGACCGTAGCCATGTGAGCCGTGCGAGACTTGCCTCGCACTGCCGGTTCAACCGGGGCAGCCGCACCGAGGTCCGATGCTGCGCACAGTGCAGAGTAGTGCGCCTGCACTGGACTACAGCAGTCTCGGACCGAGCGAGTCCCTAACGTCACACCAAGGGCCGAGCAGTGCTGTTGCGAAAGCACCTGTATGCCAGTGGCTCAGCAGAGTTCCGCATAGGGACTGATATTATCTACGTCCCAAACACTAGAAGACACTACTTTCAAAGATGATCTACAGTGGTGTGCAACCTCAGTGGAAGTGAAACTTACGTGATTACAGCTGCTCAGCTTTATAGCCTTAATATGCCGAAACAATCACTATCACCGAATGTGCTGTGTACCCTTGCGTCGGAGTAATGGTTCACGTACATATCTGCGACGATGGAAGAACTCTGGGATTTTGCGTTTCTTATCTGTACAACACAGAGAGGAGAACATACACTCCTGGAAATGGAAAAAAGAACACATTGACACCGGTGTCGTAGACCCACCATACTTGCTCTGGACACTGCGAGAGGGCTGTACAAGCAATGATCACACGCACGGCACAGCAGACACACCAGGAACCGCGGTGTTGGCCGTCGAATGGCGCTAGCTGCGCAGCATTTGTGCACCGCCGCCGTCAGTGTCAGCCAGTTTGCCGTGTCATACGGAGCTCCATCGCAGTCTTTAACACTGGTAGCATGCCGCGACAGCGTGGACGTGAACCGTATGTGCAGTTGACGGACTTTGAGCGAGGGCGTATAGTGGGCATGCGGGAGGCCGGGTGGACGTACCACTGAATTGCTCAACACGTGGGGCGTGAGGTCTCCACAGTACATCGATGTTGTCGCCAGTGGTCGGCGGAAGGTGCACGTGCCCGTCGACCTGGGACCGGACCGCAGAGACGCACGGATGCACGCCAAGACCGTAGGATCCTGCACAGTGGTGTAGGGGACCGCACCGCCACTTCCCAGCAAATTAGGGACACTGTTGCTCCTGGGGTATCGGCGAGGACCATTCGCAACCGTCTCCATGAAGCTGGGCTACGGTCCCGCACACCGTTAGGCCGTCTTCCGCCCACGCCCCAACATCGTGCAGCCCGCCTCCAGTGGTGTCGCGACAGGCGTGAATGGAGGGACGAATGGAGACGTGTCGTCTTCAGCGATGAGAGTCGCTTCTGCCTTGGTGCCAATGATGGTCGTATGCGTGTTTGGCGCCGTGCAGGTGAGCGCCACAATCAGGACTGCATACGACCGAGGCACACAGGGCCAACACCCGGCATCATGGTGTGGGGAGCGATCTCCTACACTGGCCGTACACCACTGGTGATCATCGAGGGGACACTGAATAGTGTACGGTACATCCAAACCGTCATCGAACCCATCGTTCTACCATTCCTAGACCGGCAAGGGAACTTGCTGTTCCAACAGGACAATGCACGTCCGCATGTATCCCGTGCCACCCAACGTGCTGTAGAAGGTGTAAGTCAACTACCCTGGCCAGCAAAATCTCCGGATCTGTCCCCCATTGAGCATGTTTGGGACTGGATGAAGCGTCGTCTCACGCGGTCTGCACGTCCAGCACGAACGATGGTCCAACTGAGGCGCCAGGTGGAAATGGCATGGCAAGCCGTTCCACAGGACTACATCCAGCATCTCTACGATCGTCTCCATGGGAGAATAGCAGCCTGCATTGCTGCGAAAGGTGGATATACACTGTACTAGTGCCGACATTGTGCATGCTCTGTTGCCTGTGTCTATGTGCCTGTGGATCTGTCAGTGTGATCATGTGATGTATCTGACCCCAGGAATGTGTCAATAAAGTTTCCCCTTCTTGGGACAATGAATTCACGGTGTTCTTATTTCAATTTCCAGGAGTGTATTATTAGATTATACTAGTCAGAGGACAGCCCTCTGCCATCCTAGCGTTTCAATGAGTTTTTTATTTTGTGGCTGGAGTTCCTCCATCGTTGCAGACGTGAACGCGAACCATCAATCCGATGCACCGGACGCAGTACATTCGGTGATATTGATTGCTTTGGCATATTAGGGCTATAAAGCTGAACACCTGTGATCACGTAAGTTTCACTTCCACTGAGGTTGCACACCACTGTAGATCATCTTTGTAAATAGTGTCTTCTAGTGTCATCTTAGGTGATGTCAGTCATCTCGCGTTATTTGTATTAGATCGCGTATCCATAAAAAGGGGCGGATTAGGTCAGTTGATCAATAATATTAGTCAGGAAATTCATTTGTATCTCTTTATGTCCAATGAACATCGACATATAAACATTTGTAAATAATAAAGATGTTTTAATCTACAATAAATGTATAAGCAGAAACATTAATATTTAGTAGTTACTAGTTCCCTTACGCATTCATTTATTTTTATGTTGTAATTTATATGTTAAAGAGCAAGAAGGAGGAAATAATATCACCAATAAGAGATCCTATGATCTGCTTCAGGGTTTAGTCAGACAGGGACAAATCTTCATTTGCGCGTTCAGTATTTTCCAGTGCACACATTCTTTTTTACACCCGCCTGGATCGGCATCTTGGAAACCATACCAATACCTTCCAGAAATACTCCCTAACACTTAAATTCATATTCGATGTTAGCAAATCCCTCTTTTTCATTAATACTTTTCTTGCTATAATCAGTCTTCATATTGTATCCTCTCTACTTCGGCCATCATCAGTTACTTTGCTGCCCAATATTCCTTTTAGGGTCTCATTTTGTAATCATATTCCCTTAACACTACCTGGTTTAACCCTCGCAATACCAAGGGAGAGGGAAGGGGTACTTTATGCCTACCTTTTCAGAATAGAGTAATCTAGTCAGGTATATTATATTTTAAAATTCTGAAAAAAATATATATTTGTGCTTTTTAATGAATTCTTCTGCCAGATTCCGTAATTGTTTAAAATTTTTCAGTAAAACTTAACGCAAAAATTTAGGTCTTGTCAGTCGATGTGAATTTTCAGAACATGTGTCATATTCATATTTTCAGGTTTAGGACACTTCTTACGCATAAATATATCTTTAAAATAGAGGGTTATCTTATAATCCCTTTTCAGGGCTCTATCTATTTCATTCAACTGTTATTCCAAGTTCTTTGCTGCCACTGACAGAACTGCAGTGTCACCGGTTAACTTCAAAATGTTTATTGCTTCTCCCTGATATTTAGTTCTGTTTACAAATTTGTCCTTGCATGCTTTACTGCTTGTGAAGAGCAGATGTTGAATAACGTCCCTCGGGCATGGATGTGTGTGCTGCCCTCTTAGGTTAGTTAGGTTTAAGTAGTTCTAAGTTCTAGGGGACTGATGACCTCAGAAGTTAAGTCCCATAGTGCTCAGAGCCATTTGAACCATTTTTGAATAACTTGGAGTGTAGGCTACCAGAATGTCTCACACCCATCATTCCATTGCACAACTAGAAATCCAGGAGATGGAGTAGCAGAATTTATGTGCTTCAGCAAGATTTGTTCTTTGATGCAGTGGGGCTATGAATTCCATGTCCAGTCTCTTTACTCCTCTCTTCTTTTTACGGGTCGACAGCATAATTCTTATTTCAGTGTATATACGGCCAAAATTCAAACTGTGATTTAGGACAACATGGATTCCCAAGGATTATCATGTTACCAGTAATGGAGAAACATATAGGAATGAGCGTCTTTTCAATCTCAGAACGTTAAATGTTATTTATGTTACTCCAAGAAGAGCAGAGTACATTGAGACAACTATTTCAAGATCGAAAGGTAAGCCACTTCCGTTCGAACCCACTAGCGAGAAAAAACAGAAAAGACGGTTGGATTTGCAGTAAAGAGAAATGTCGTTAGAGTGTATTGTGGGATAGCAGAAGTATGAGGAAAAGAAACTACTGTTCCCTTTCATGACTTTACGCCTCTTATCTTCAGATATCATTTTTAAATGACGAATGGTGGCGAGAGGTAAAGTTGCTACCTCACAGTATCTTTGGATTAATAGCTTTTCATATAAGGCGTTTATGTAAAAGTCCAATTTCAGAAGTTTCTCTGTACTGGGGCGCCTGACTCAAATGCTTTAACATTGTCATCGTCCATGTCAAGAGAAGGTGCAGTGTAGGTGATTTCTCCAGTTCTAATTGCTTGGACGCCGTTTTGAAGTGCCACAAAACCTATTATGTTTTAAAAGCTACAAACTAAACGATTGCGTATAAGAATTACGGCAGTAGAATAGCACACGTACCATAAAAAGTTCTTTCGTCAGTATGATATCAGTTCCTTTAGTTCGGGCTATTTCTCCCTTCTCAGAGAACAATTCGCTACAAGACATTCTAACATTGCCAGCTGCTTATTCCAGCGACTACCTTATGACTGGCTCAGTGATCTATCAGGAGCATCAAGAAGACCAACTTTCTTTAAGTAAATGATGTGTTCTTTCGCCGCAATCAAAAGACTATGAACGTATAGACAATTAACGCATATATACTCCGTATGAAAATTATTTCATAGCCCTATATTTAGCATATGGCAGGAACAATTCAGTCGTGAATAATCGCGCAGTGCAACGACAATGTTGCTACCTTGATGAGTCGTGTGCTGTATTGTTCAAATGGCTCTGAGGGCTATGGGACTTAATTTCTGAGATCATCAGTCCCCTAGAACTTAAAACTACTTAAACCTAACTAACCTATGGACATCACACACATCCATGTCTGAGGCAGGATTCGAACCGACGACCATATCGGTAGCGCGGTTCCAGACTGAAGCATCCAGAACCGCTCGGCCACTACTGCCGGCATGTGCTGTATGTCTTTCAAAGTAGAATCGTTTATACCAAGAGACATTAATCGTCTAAACAATTCTCTTAGAATATTGCTGATCGTTTGTGGTTCATTTGGAAACAGGGTTGTAAACAAAATGCGAGATCTGAGAGTCCAGTAAATGAAACAGGAGATAGTACATGGCAGCTAACGGTTTCAACTCGCGCTGGACGTGCCCATATCTGTAATTGTTGAGCATTCACCTTCTGTTACACGAGCAATTACCTCTGGCATAATTATATGTCAAAGGCTTTTAACACTTCCTGCCATGTACTGCAACACAGTTGTGGGCTGAGATATAAGGGCCTTTGCGGTGTCAACTACAGTATTAAAAAGATCCATAAGACCTTCACCTCTTATAGTTCCGTAAGACCTTATGTCTCGTGCACACATAGCAACGCAATTATCGACAGTTATCGCCTGTGCTGGTTTAGGAAGTCGTTTCTCGTCCACATAAGACCCTTGTTTATTACATACGCATGGATGTCGAGAAATGTACGAAGTGCTACTTGACCCTTCAGCATGAGAATAAATTTCACAGCACAGCGAACAGCAAAGAAAAAGAACGCTTTTCATAAAGCCATCCACAATAGACTTTAACAAGGTCCAAACTGAACTCCACGCTGGTTCTCTACTCACCACTGACTAGTTTTTCTTTTACTTCCCTTTTTCTTGATATGTGCTCCTTCTTCTGCAAACCACGTTTAGTTTCCCGCTCTCATTTTGTGTGTTACGAAAAAGGTGAAGGAATCTCATCAGTACACTAAACACTTCTCCACTCACCGCTCATAGCCCGTAGCTCGCAACTGCGGTCAGTGCTACCAACAGTTCGTATGTGCAGCACACCAGCGCTTGCGCACAGCACTGGTGCAGTGACGTCACGGACTCGCTCAGTGCGGAGCAGTGAGGTCTCAACGCCAACTCTGCTGAGGGCGTGGCATGCAGGTGCTTTCGCAACAGCACTGCTCGGCTTGTGGGATGACACCAGGGACTCCCTCAGCCAGTTACTGCTGTAGTCCGGTGCGGCTGCAGCTCGCGGGCCGATCCTCTTCGCACGACTCTGCCGGCGGACCTCAATGCGGCTGCCCTGCCCGAACCGGCAGCGCGAGGCGAGGCTCGCACGGCTGTCTGGCCACGGTCTTGGACAGGCTGCGCTTCGATGATCACCTCTGCTGCAAACTGCACAACCAGAGCTTACACTCAGCTGGTTGTCACCGACCGATTGACATCATAAAAGCCAACTGCGAAGTCACTCCAGCAGTGGCTGCATCAATTACCATGGGCAGACACGTCCCTGAACTGAATTAACCTCATATCCTCAGAACGTTGATACCTTTCAAATTTTAAGTTGGTGTGTCTTGTACAAATATCTCACGTGCCAATGTAATTGATTTGTCAAACTGTTTATTTAAAACATGTGAAATTGTTTATTGTTTTTCCTTGTATGTACCATTCTTGTGGTTTTGTTGTACTTACGATTTGAATGACTACTTTTGTGACGGCCAGTGTCGTAGTCAAATATATCGTAGACAAACGAAAGGCACCAGAAAATTTTTCGTTCTTTATGTTTATGAAATATGTGTTTACCAAAGAGTCCACAAGTGTTAAATAGTACATGTAATACTTCCTATGATGATAAACAAAAGAGAAGCGTTCACATTTTTTTTGCGATCAGCTAGGGGATACCTTCCTGTTTCGTATCGTCGTTTGTTCTTCCACTTTCGCTGTGTAAGCATCTACATTACAGGCCATAAAAATTATTACACCACGAAGATGACGTGCTACAGATTTAAACGACAGGAAGAAGGTGCTGTGAAATGCAAATGATTACCTTTTCAGAGCTTTCACGCAAGGACACCATAACGTTCTGACATGAGGAAAGTTTCCAACCGATTTCTCATACACAAACAGCAGTTGACCGGCGTTGCCTGGTGGAACGTTATTGTGATGCCTCGTGTAAGGAGGAGAAATGCGTAGCATTACGTATCCGATATTGATAAAGGTAGGATTGTAGCCTATTGCAATTGCGGTTTATCGTATCGCGACATTGCTGCTCGCGTTGGTCTAGAACCAATGACTGTAGGCACGGCCGCGGTGGTCTAGTGGTTCTAGGCGCTCAGTCCGGAACCGCGGGACTGCTACAGTCACAGGTTCGAATCCTGCCTCGGGCATGCATGTTTGTGATGTCCTTAGGTTAGTTAGGTTTAAGTAGTTCTAAGTTCTAGGGGACTGATGACTAAAGTAGTTAGGTCCCATAGTGCTCAGAGCCATTTGAACCAGCCATTGACTGTAGGCACAATATGGAATCGGTGGTTTCAGCAGGGTAATACGGAACGCCGAACTGGGTCCCAAATGCCTCGTATCACTAGCAGTCGAGATGACAGGCATCTTATACACTTGGCTGTAACGAATCGTGCAGCCATGTCTCGATCCCTGAGTCAGGAGATGGGGACGTTTTCAAGACAACAACCATCTGCACGAACAGTTCGACGACGTTTGCAGCAGCATGGACCATCAGCTCGGAGACCATGGCTGCAGTTACACTTGACGCTGCATCACAGACAGTAGCGCCTGCAATGGTGTACTCAACGACGAACCTGTGTACACGAATGGCAAAACGTCATTTTTTCGGATGAATCCAGGTTCTGTTTACATAATCATGATGGTCGCATTTGTATTTGGCGACATCGCGGTGAACGCACTTTGGAGGCGTGTATTCGTCAAAGCCATACTGGCGTATCACTGGGCGAGATGGTATGGGGTACCATTGGTTATACGTCTCGGTCAACTCTTGTTCGCACAGTGGACGTTCCATTTCAGATGCGTTACGACCCGTGGCTCTACCCTTCATTAGATCCTTGCGAAACCTTACATTTCAGCAGGATAATGCACGACTGCATGTTGCAGGACCTGTATGGGCCGTTCTGGATACAGAAAATGTTCGACTGCTGCACTGGGCAGCATATTCTACAGATCTCTCACCAATTGAAAACGTCTGGTCGATGGTGGCCGAGCAACTGGCTCGTCACAATACGCCAGTCACTACTCTTGATTAACTGTGGTATCATGTTGAAGCTGCAAGGCCAGTTGTACCTGTATACGTCAACCAAGCTCATTTTGGCTCAATGCCAAGGCGTATCAAGGCCGTCATTACGGCTAGAGGTGGTTGTTCTGGGTACTGATTTCTCAAGATCCATTTACACAAATTGCCTGAAAATGTAATCACATGTCAGTTCTAGTATAATATATTTGTCCAATGAAACACGTTTATCATCTGCATTTCTTCTTGGTGCAGCAATTTTAATGGCCAGTAGTGTATCTTGTTAGCTCTTAAGAACTATGAATATATTTAAGTGCATTTAAATTAATATATTTCAGATGTATTAACTTAACAAACTAAACTCTTTGTATAATGTCTTTATCAGCTCTGTGTTCAGCTTTCGTGAAAGATATGCAAAACTGCTGACTTGGAGTCCGTCCGCCATTGGTGTGATCCAAATACTGATTAGCAAATTTATCAGATGTTGTATGGTGCCCCAACGAAACTGCACTATTTCAGAAACGAAGTCCGATACTCAATTAACAATACAGCATAATGCGATTGACCGATCGCGTTATGCACTTGCCTAATGAAATTAACATTGGAGGCACATCTGTAACATTGTGTTTCTCTCGAACACCAACCTGGAGTAATAGGAAATCACAACACGAATCAAGAAGCACTCAGTTAATTTCTATAGACATTACTAAGCTGGCTACCTGCTTGTAAGTGGTAGGTGATCATGACTATTTTCTTTACATTTTCTATCATCCTTCCACCTTCCCAAGCAGGCAAGGTAACAGTTACAGCTCAGAACTTCCACTCGCTCATACACCTACCAGAGAGGTGGTTGCTGTTGTTGGATGGGGACCACTTATTCTGTAGTCACACCATGGTAGTGACTAGTTTCCTTAATCATTCATTTATTTTTATGTTCTAATTTATATGTTAAAGAGCAAGAAGGAGGAAATAATATCTCCGTTAAGACATCCTAAGATATTCATCAGGGGGTAGTCAGACAGGGCCAAATATTAATTTTTGCGTTCAGTATTTTCCATAGCGTATATTCATTTTTACACTCGCCTGGAGAAGCATCTTGGAAACCATAGAAATACCTTCCAGAAATGCTTCCTAACACTTAAATTTATATTCGATGTTAGCAAATCCCTTCTTTTCATTAATACTTTTCTTGCTATAGTCAGCCTATATTTTGTATCCTCTTTACTTCGGCCATCATTAGTTATTTCGCTGCCCAATAGCGCTTTTAGTGTCTCATTTCGTAATCAGATTCCCTTAACAGTACCTGATTTTACCGTCGCAATACCATGGGATAGGAAAGGGGTACTTTATCCCTACCTTTTCAGGATACTGCAATCAAGTTAGGTACATTATATTTTAAAATTTTGATTTTCTGATTACTTCTACCAGATTCCTTAATTGTTTTAATTTTTTCAGTAAAACTTAACGCCAAAATTTAGGTCTTGTCAGTTGATGTGAATTTTCAGAACATGTGTCATATTCATATTTTCAGGTTTTGGACCCTCCTTACTCATAAATATGTCATTAAAATGTATGCTGTGCAAAAAGGCAACGAAAATTAACGAAATACGTATATATTTGTGTTGGTCATATATTACAACCCCCTTTTGTAGTGCACATGATGGAAAATACGTTGGTACTGCTAGGTTCAATTCGAATAGCTTATATTACCTTTGATTTAGTTGCATTGATTGTTATCTTATAATCCCTTTCCAGGGCACTATCTATGCCATTCAACTGTTATTCTAAGGTCTTTGCTGTCTCTGACAGAACTGCAGTGTCACCAGAAAACTTCAAAATGTTTAATGCCTCTCCCTGATATTTAATTCTGTTTACAAATTCATCCTTGCATGATTTACTGCTTGTAAGGTGCAGACGTTGAATGACTTCGAGTGTAGGCTACCAGAATGTGTCACTCCCATCTCCAAATGGCACAACTAGAAATCCAGCAGATGGAGTAGCAATATTTATGTGCTTCAACAAGATTTGTTGTTTGGTGGCGTGGGGTTGTGAAATACATATCCAGCCTCATTACTTCTCTCTTCTTTTTACCTGAGGGATGCAAAATTCTTATTTCAGTGCATATACGGCAAAAATTCAAACTTTCATTTTGGACAACATGGATTCCCAAGGATTCACATTTTACCAGGTGTGGAGGAACATGTAGGACTGAGCGTCTCTCCTATTTCCGAACATTAAATGTTGTTTTTTTAACTTCCAGATGAGCAGAGTACATTGAGACGACTATTTCTAGATCGAAAGGTAAGCCAGTTCCGTTCGAACCCACTAGCGAGAACAAATAGGAACATGGTTGCAGTTGCAGTAATGGGAAATGTCGTTAGAGTGTATTGTGGGAATGGAGAAATATGGGGAAGGAAAGCTATTGTATTCATTTCATGACTTAACGCCTCTTATCTTCAGATACGATTTGTAAATGACGAATGGTGGCCAGAGGAAAGTTGCTACCTCACAGTATCTCTGGACAAATAGCTTTTCATCTAAGTTTAATTTGAGGCGTAAATGTAAAAGTCCGATTTCAGAAACTTCTCTGTCCTGGGGGGGGGGCTAACTCAAATGCTTTAACATTGTCATCGTCCATGTCAAAAGAAGGTGTAGTGCAGGTGATTTCTGCAGTTCTAATTTCTTGGACACAGCTTTGAAGAGCTACAAAAACCCTTATATTTTAAAAGCTATAAAATAGTTGATTGCGTATAAGAATTCCAGTAATAGAATAGTAAGCATACCGTGAAAAGTTCTTTCATCTGCGTGATATCAGTTCCTTCATTTCGGGCTATTTCTCACTTCTCAGAGAGCTTCTCGCACAAAGACATTCTAACATTGTCAGCTGCTTATTCCAGGGAGTATCGTTAGACTGGCTCAGTGATATATCAAGATCATCAAGAAGACCACTTTTCTTTACGGAAATAACGCGTTCTTTCGCTGCAATCAAATGACCATGAACCTATGGACAACTGACGCATATATACTCAGCATTAAAATAAATTTGTAGCCCTGTATTTAGCATTCGGCAGGAACAAGTCAATCGTGAATATATCCCGCAGTGCAACGACAATGTTGGTATCTGCATCAGTGGTGGATACCAAGAGAAATAAATCGTCTAAACAATTATCTTAGAATGTTACGGCCCGTTTTTGGTTCATATGGAAACTGAGTTGTAAGCAAAATGCGAAATCTGAGAGTCGAGTCAATGAAACAGGAGACAGTACATGTCAGATAATTGTTTCTTCTCGCACTGGATGTCTGCATATCTGTAGTTGCTGAGCATTCACCTTCTGTTATATGAGCTATTACCTCAGGCCTAATTATATGTTGTAGGGTTTTAACTTTTTGTGCCATGTTCCACGACACAGTTGTGGGTTGAGAGATAATGGCCTTTGCAGTGTCAATTAACGTCTGAACTGGATCCGTAAGACCTTCACCTCTTATAGTTCCGTTCGACCTCACGTCGTCCACACACAGCCACGCATTTATCGACAGTTATCTACTGGGGAGGTTTAGGAAGTCGTTTCTCGTCCCCATAAGACTCTTGTTTATTAGACGCGCATGGATGGCGAGAAACGTGTAAAGTGTCACTTGACCATTCAGGATGAGAGTAAATTTCACAGCACAGGAACAGCAAACAAAATGAACGTTTTTCCTAACGCCAACCAGTATAGGCTTTAACACGGTCCAAACTGAACTTTTTAGATTCGCTTCAAGCTGTGTAGTTCTCTACTCATCACCAATTAAATTTTATTTTACTACCCTTTTTCTTGAAATGTGCTCCTTCCTCTGCAGACGACGTTTATTTTCCGAGCTCATTTTGCGCGTTACGACAAAAATGAAGAATTCCCACCACTCCACTACACACTGCTCTACTCATCGCTCGTAGCCGGTAGCTCTCAACAGTGGTCAGTACTACCAACAGCACGTAATGCGCAGCACGCCATTGCTTGCGTATGGCACTGGCGCAGTAACGTCAGGGTCTCGCTCAGTGCGGAGCAGTGAGAGCGCGGCCCGTGGGCTGCGTCTAAATGCTCAACTCTGCTAAGGATGTGGCATACGGGTTCTTTCGCGACAGCACTGTTCGGCCATTGGGGTGACGTCAGGGTCACGGTCGGCGAGAGACTGCTGCAGTCCAGTGCGGCCGCAGCACGTGGGCCGGGCCTCCATGCACGACTCTGCACTGTGCTACTTGTCGGACCTCGATGCGGCTGTCCCAGCTGAACTGGCAGCGTGAGGCAAGGCTCACACGGCTGACATGGGTGCGCTCCTGGACGGACCGCGCCTTGATGCCCACCTCTGCTACAAAGTGTACAACCAGAGCTCGCGCTCAGCCGGTCGTCACCGACCGATTGACATCATACAAGCCAACTGCGACGTCACTTCAGCAGTGGCTGCATCAATTCCCTCGGGCAGACACGTCCCTGAACTGAGTTAACCTCTTTTTCTCAGAACAATAATCCCGCTGATATTTTAAGTTACTCTAATTTTTACAAATATCTTCTGTGTCAATGAAAATGATTTGTCAAACTTTTTACTTAAAACAAGTCAAATTGTGTATTGTTTTTCCTTGTATACACCAATCTTGTAGTTTTGTTGCACAGACGACTTAAATGACTAAGCATGTAACAGCCAGTATCGTAGTCAAATATATCGTAGGAAATTGTAAGGCACCAAGAAATATTTTCTTTATTTATGTACATGTAATACTTTCTACGACAATGAAGAACAGAGATGCCTTCACGTTTTTCTGCGATCAGTTAGGAGATGCCTCCTGTTACGTATCATCCTTTGTTCTTCAATTTTCGCTATGTATGCATCTATCTTGTTGGCACTTAAGAACTATGAATATACGACGGGCGTTTGAAAAGCCCGTTCAAAAATAAAAACTTTTTACATGTTTGGGGTAAATATTTTTATTTTTCAGCATAGTCTCCTTTTAGACTTATACACTTCGTCCAATGCTGTTCTAATTTGTTGATCTCTTCAGAAATATAGGAATTGTCTAAGCCTGCAAAATAGCTAATAGTTGCTGAAATCACATCATCGTTTGAATAAAATCTTTGTCCCGCCAGCCATTTCTTCAAATTGGGAAACAAATAGTACTTCGAGCGAGCCAAGTCTGCAGAATAGTTGAGGGTGGGAGGGATGTGAAACGAGTTGGAATCAAATTTCCATTAACTTTGCGACCACAATTGCTGAGGTGTATGCTCCTGCATTGTCGTGATGGAAAAGGACGGTCCAATAACGATGAATAATATTCACCTGTAACAGTTTTACCCTTTCCCAGACAGTCGATGAGGATTGTCCCTTGCGAATCCCAAAAGACAGTCGCCATAACATTTACGGCCAATGGAATTGTCTTCGCCTGTTTTCGTGCAGATTCTCCCTTGGTAGCCCATAGTTTGGAATATGGTTTGGACTGAGAAGTTTAGTAGTGTATCCATGTTTCATCTACAGTGACGAAACGACGCTTAAAGTGCTGCGGATACTTCTGAACAGCTGTAAACCATCCTTGCAACACTTCACACGATTCCATTTTTGGTCAAGCGTGAGCAATCGCGGAACACATCTTGTGGGTAGCTTTCTCATGTCCAAATCTTAACGCAAAATATTATGTACCCGTTCATTCGAGATGCCCACAGAACTAGCAGTCTCACGCACCTCAACTCTTCTATCATCTATTACCATATTATGGATTTTATCAATGATTTCTAGAGTGGTAACCTCCTCAGGGCGTCCAGAACGTTCAGCATCACTTGTGCCCATATGGCCACACCTAAAATTTTTAAATCACTTATAAACTATTTTAATCGAAGGCGCAGAGTCACCGCAAATTTTATTAAGCTTCTCTTTAGTATCCTGACGTGTTTTGCCTATCATAAAGTAATGTTTAATCACCACACGAAATTCTTTTTCGTCCATTTTTTGACAATCACTCGACTTCCTTGATTTACACGAATGCCAAACACAAACAAATAGACCAAATTGACTGAAACTTGGTGTGCGTCCTTTCCAAAGATGCTACTAACTAAACATAACCTCTAAAGGCGCCGGTGGTGGCATCTCTCAGACTTTGCATGGAATTTTCAAATGCCTCTCGTATTTGAGTATATTTAACTTAATATCTTTCAGTTGTATTAATTTAACAAACTAAACATATTTCTTTGTATTAATGTCTTTATCAGCTTTGTATACAGGTATTCGTGAAAGAAATGCAAAACTGCTGACGTGCTGCCCGTCTGCCATTGGTGTGACCCAAATACCGATAAGCAATTTATCAGATCTTTTATGGTGCACCAAAGAACGTACAGTCTTTCAGAAACGAAATCTGATACTCAATTAACTCCAAAGCGTAATTCGATTGACCGATCGCGTTATGAACTTATGAAAATTACATTGAAGCCAAATCTGTATCTATGCGTTTCTCTCGAACACCACGCTGGAGAAATAGGAAATCACAACAGGAATCAGCAAGCACTGCTCGGTTATTTTCAATTGAGATTACTGAGCTGACTACCTGCTGGTACGTGATAGGTGATCACGAGTATTTTCTTTACGTTCTGTATCTTCTGTCCACCTTCGCAAGCAGGCGAGGAAAGAGTTACAGCTCACAACTAGCACTTGCTCATCTACCTTCGAGAGCGGTTGTTGCTATTGTTGGATAGGGAACATCAGTGTGAGATAAATAGCTTTCCTCATACAAGAATGAGCAGCGCCGTTAATTTAAAGCAATTTAGAAACGTCTTTTGCTATGTCAAAAGCCGAGGGAGCTGAATCACAAGAGATCTTCCTTACTCATGAGTTCCCCCAGTAAAGAATTTGCAAAATTGTGGACCAGAAGTCTACGTCTCCCTCCCGCCCCCTTCCTCAGTGTTCTTGTTGTGGTCTTCAGTCTGAAAACTGGTTTGATGCAGCTGCCCAAGGTAGTCTATTCTGCGCAAGCCTCTTCAGCGCTGCACAGCTAATGCAATGTGCATCAATTTGAACCTGCTCACTGTATTCAAGACTCTGTCTCCCTCTACAGTTTTAACACCCCCCCCCCATCCCTCCCCAGCACCCACATATACACACTTATCTCCATTACCAAACTGACAAGTCCTTGGTGCCTTAGGATATGCCCTAGGAAACGAAGTTGTGCCATAAATTTCTTGTTTTCCCCAGTTCGACTCAATATCTTCTTATCAGTTATTTTATCTGCAGTGCCACCACTACTTTTCGGCGCAACTGAGTAAAATTGTGAAGTTGCCATAGCTGTTGCAAAAGATCTTGGGAGTGGGCCAGCTCAGAGGCGACCAAACACCATTACGTCAGATGCAGCAATGCCACAGGCAGATTCCCACACTGTGCTCCAGGAAAGGGGCTGGCACCCCCATAACGACGACGCAGCACGAAGGCGTTGGTAGGCCAGTTACTACACATCCAATTAACAGACTTCTTATGGTTTAGATGGTTACAAGCTGTGATTTGCAAAGCAAGAACGCTCTGTCGCAACATAAATTATCATTATTTTCAGTCAAAGCTTTCACAGTCTCATAGCTACTAGAGGAGAGGTGTATGCTGCTCGACGAGGCGACATGAGACTACAAGCAGCCACCATGGTATTTGGCCTCCACTAAATGTGAGCCACTGCTGCTGGTTTAAAGATCAGTGATGTCAGCTTAGCATGTTGCTGCCTGTGGGCCAACTATCAGGTGCAAGCAGCCTTCAGCCATAGAAGGCAGTCGTTTGAGACCATGTCCATCTGTTGCATCAGTTCCTTAACACTCGCTGTCTTCAGCACACACTGTGGAGGTCGTTGCACCACAGAACGTTCTAGTTTGTTCTTCAGTAAAATGTATGACTAACAGTGAAGGTTTAATGGGCAGCCATGGATCATCATCCCAACAACAATCCACCTCAACTCAGACCTCCACGTGTAGAGGTCATCCATGCTGGACCTCCACATTTTGATGTCAGAAATGTATGTCACCTCTAAGTGTGAGTGACAGGGGAACCTTAAAAGCCACCCTGCCTGGAGACGATGGCTCTCGACTACCTCATGGTTGCATTTTCGTCGACACACAGCATCAGTGTGCAGTGGGTGAGTGCACTGCCTGTTTCTTTTTTCACCTGCGAGTATCACGTCGATTCAGTGCACCTTTTAGCAGCTTTTCAGTTCTGTTTTCATGTGTGACATGTGTCAAGTAAACTCAGACAGCGATCTGAGGATGTGCAAATATGAGTAGTAGAGCTACGTTCATTCCACCCCACTTTCTTCTGTTGCCAAATTTATTAAAATTGGCGGTGATGACGTCATCCAAGATGGCGGCGTGTAGACTGGCCAACAGTGCATGATGTCATTTAGGATGGCCGATTTTGGCTTGAAAATAGGCCAATTGTGCTATGTCCAGTAACCTAACCTCCAGAAGAAACGGCGGGAATTTTGAATTTTGACGGAAAAATGGCCTATTGGGCAACGTCCACTAACCTAACTGTCCAGAAGAAATTGGCGTCAAATCCAAATTCCAACATGACAATGCATGTAAAACCTTACTTTTCTTTATTATTATTCGTTATCATTTATTAATATTGATTATTATTTATTATAATTCATTATCAATCATTATCATTTATTATCATTTATTATTATTAATTATTACTCGCCTACAACCACGAAAAAATTCACGCCAAATGCAAATTCCAAAATGATATTGGCTGCAAAACAATATTTGTCTGTATTATTATTCATTATCGTTCATCATTTAATATAATTTATTATTTATTATTATTTGTTATCATTTATTATTATTTGTTGTTATAGGCCTACCTCCACTAACATAGAAAATCGCGCCATGTTCAAATTCACACTCCATAATCTCTTGACATCCGTACTTCTATTTATTATTATTATCATTTACTATTATTTATTAGCATTTAAAATGATTTATTATAATTTATTCAAGACGGTTTATTTTTGCATCAAAAAAAAAATCTCTCACAAATTCAATTTCAAACACAATAATCTGTCACACCTACGAAAAAAAAAGAGACCAATTGGGCTATGTGCACTAAGCTAAGTTCACCTCATCCTACGAAGTTTGAATTTTTCGCACTCACTAATTGTTTCACTCCTAAGCTATGAAAATCGCGTCAAATAGTAATAAAGTGCACTTTTACTAACGTAAGTCACCTCCTTTGAATTCGTGGGAAAAGGACTGAAGTCTTTATTTCAAACAGTACCGTCGTCACTTGTTCTCCAACAGAGTTAGTACACATGTTATAGATCGCAGTCCAGTCGCCACAAGGCCTCCAGTCCGACTGAATTAGTTCATATGGTCGTCGCCGACCCGATCCAGACCGCGCGCCACCGGCAAGCGAGCGATCGCCTCACGGGACGGCCGTAGGATACGCCCGCGTCTGTTACCCGTCCAGCGGCCGTTCGCGTCACAGCCCACTGGCGCCGACTCGCGTCGCAGGCCTGCGCTGGTCCAGCGATGTAAACATGTTTTCGTGGACAGTGGAGTTCGCCCCCACCGACCAGTTGGCGCCAAATCTATTCGCTGGACAGGTTGGAACCTGCAGACTTCATAACGATAGTTCGGTTGATCCAGAATCTGGTTGACAGAGAACGCCCTGCCACACGTTTGGCGTCAAAGTTCGCTCCAGAGTGGATCCCGCAATGACGTCACAAAAGGTTGTCCAGCACATGTGCTCGCCACGACGTCCCTCGCTAAGTTAATTGATCACCCAGCTCTCATATTCAATCCACATTCTGCGTTTATCTAATTCAAGATCGTCGCGAAAACACACGTCCTTACACATGAGCCATCGCTCGCGCCTAAATTACTACCTCCGCAAGTGAATGTAACAAAGTTTGCATGACTACTAAATTAAATTGATCAATTAATGATGCAGAAAAGTGCCATGTCCACCTAGAAATGGAATCAATTTTCGCCATTGCCACGCCCACCTGGGCTTGAAGTGAAAACACAAGAAAATTGTGGCAAACGAAGCCCCTAACCTAAGTCATCTGTGATGACTCAAAATCGTCTGCTTTGCCTCTCTCACACACCACGAGCGCGAGTCCGCCCACGTCGCAACCTGGACAACCTGGACCTTTATACTCGCGTCGGACATACTCTTCTGTAAATATTCAAGCTGAACTATGTCCCGCATACTCTTATTCAATCCACACGGTCTAGGACACGGCCACAGCACACCACCAGTACCTAAGCGGAGAACACCGCTCACCCCACCTGTAGTTAACCGCTGAGAGACGGAGATATGCTGCAATCACATCCCTCGCGCTCTCGTAGCTACTTGCCTCAGTAAGTCCATCTAACAAAACCTCCAAGTAGAAGAAATAAGAACCAACTCGAACTCTCTCATATTCTAAATCGTCCCACAAATAATTAACGTACATTTTCTTTAGACATCGAGTATATCTATCACTCTCATACAAAAAACACTCGCCCTGATGTACCTGGTGTCATGTTGCACAGTCGACAGACAGTCAGTGCACAATATCAGACTGCTCCTAAAAAATGCAGTACACATAACTGTAAACACCATCAGTACTTGTAATCTGTCCAAATAACTCATAGCAAAATAACTCAACAGATGCGTTCAATCAACCTGTCCCACACTAAGTCACACGTCCGACAGCTCTCAATTTGCTCAAAGGTCTCTGTTCGACCCCTCAAACATGACTTGATGACAGCCGCATTGACACCTAACACCCGAGAAATTCATATCACCTACACGGCGAACATGAGGTTCCAAGCCAGAAAAAAAAGAGCCCAGTCAACATCTCCGAAATTGTATAGTGCCCCCAGAAATCGTTAACGCTCCCTTTCGTGTTTTCTCAGCTTATTTGTAAATTCAAATTCTTACCCTAACTGAAGTTGCTCACGAAAATAATACTGAATGCGCTCCTAACCTCCTACCTTTCCAGCACTCAACATACACAAAGGTTGTCAATCCTCCTACATCCCAGCAGAACCGATTAATCATTCTTATTTCTTATCGAATTTACTGGCCTAATTTCCTAAGGACCCGTTATCGAAGTACCATCCTGATTTTCTTTCTGAGGCTTGCTGTGCTTACTTTTACAGAGATCTCTAAATTACCTCCACAGCCCCCTCAATCTACACACACACACACACACACACACACACACACACACACGGTCATCCTCTCGTCATCCCATAACATAAGCAATAGCAACTTTACAGTCCTTTATATACGAACCCTACAAATGTAGGCCACAGTAACTTTACAATAACGACTACATGCCCCAATTGTCTCCAATCCCAAGGAAGGACTGTGAACCTGCTCTTTCTTTCTACACACATGACACTCAGCGGTAATCAGCCCTTCTACATCTATGGACGGAAGTCCCTCTCAGAACTATTCCGCAAATTCGGCGATCGCTTCCCCTCAATACAAATGCGTTACTTGCTCTTCTTGTTCCTTGCTGCTAACTTTTCTGGTACAAAAAACTCCAGACTCATAGACTACAAGCATACACCAAAATTTTTCTAAGTACAGCTTCCTGTAAACCACAGAGTAACTAGAAACAAACCGACCAAAGAATGATATTTGCACTCTAGAATACCGAAGTCGTTGATGTCATTATACTACAGTTAATTCTTACGATCGCGGTCTCAATTGATTGGCATTTCACAGTGAGCTAAGCATCGGAAATACACTCTCTTGATCGCAGTTACTCTGGAAATATCTCTACCGTCTTTACGACTTCCTCTCTACTCATCACATAACATCAATAATATTAACTTTACAATGCAATATATACAAACGCTACACAATGTAAACCACAGTAACTTTACAATACAGTATATACACATTTGACACAAAACAGTTCACTTATCCAGTATATCTCAACAGCATGCGAAAAAAATACCCTATTCCTACAGCCTCTATACACCGCAATGCTCCCCAATCCTAGGAAAGAACCGTCAACCTGCTCTTACTCTCTACAGACCTGACACTCAGAGCTAATCTTCTCTCTTACATGAGTGAACCTAAGTCACCCTCAGAACTCTTTTTACAAATTCGGTATCGTCCCCCCTCACCACAATCGCCTTACTGTCTCTCCCTCCCTATCTATTTGCCTCAAACTCATAGACTGCAAGAACACATGAACTTTCTCCATAATATTACACCATTTTAGCTGTACTTTTCAATATCATGCACTGGGCTACACCCTACCGAACAATAGTTCATCATAATTCCCAAGATATAGACTTCAAATTAATTCTCTATAAACGCCAAACATTATCTATGTGCAACATGCTGTAAACCACTGTCTAACTAGCAACAGACATATGCAAAATGGTATTTCCACTCTCGAATATCGCTCTCAGTCATGTAACATATTCGAGATCTTAGCTATAATTTACACGTCAACCATCGTCTGTCACAGAACTAGAGAACAGACAGGCGTGTATCCAACACACCACAATCGATCTTCACTCAACTAAATAAAGGAAGCAAATGTGCAGAAGTAGTCAACTGAACAATCTTCATCCCATCGAACACTCCAACCCAAATCAATCATCTTCTCAAATTCTGACTTGATCACCATAGACGCCCAACACATACTATTACTTCGCTATTCGGTCATGTAGAGGACATCAAAGTTAACTCTTACAGATCGATACACTCCAACAGGTCTCTGCATTCGTACAGCTGCTCCCGTTATTTATTACTATTTATTATCATTAATGATCATTTAACCCTTTGTTTCCTGACATAAGAAAATATTTACTTTTTAACATTTTCTTTGCAGAATTTATACTATTGTGGCCTGAAATGACGGTAGGATTTTTTGTAAAATTTTATTTTATTTTTCACAACTCTTTTCTCTCCTGGTACTCAGAAGTACCGTCAGACTCCACGGACAGAATCACAACATGCGCAGAAAAATGCTCCAATTTTCGTAACTTGTACTTTATTCCACATAAATATTAATTATTTTTACATTAGAAAATTAGTTAACAGAAATATGATATTTCTGAAATTTTTTTTAAATTTTGCATAAATTTATTCTAGAGCAACTTCACAATACATAGTAACTTAGCTATACATTTTTGACAGTATATAAATATCACATATTTAGTGATACCTCATGAAATTGTATGAAACAGTTCTTTTTCTCATTGCAGCACAAATACGCTTTACATGTACTACATTGTGAATGTGGTCTCAGCTGAATTTTATTTTTCGCACACATTTCGCATCGTCCTCTTTTACAACGGAACACTACAAAATGGTCTCCTCGGTTTCCAAGACGTACATCCTTCGGAACAGAAAAGTTATCCTTCCTTCTCTTTGGGAGAGTTATTTCATCTTTACCAGAGTTTCTCTTTCTGAGATTTGGCACTTCATATTCATTCATTAGCCCTAGTGCCACAGCACGCCTGAATTCCAGCAGTGGCAGTGCCCCATGTAGATCACTGAAAATGACGTAAGCATTGACAAAAGCAATTTGTATTGCTCCCCAGAAGAGACGGTGCCACCATTTCATTGATCGCCTGTCAAGACCACAAGTTGAACGTAATCTGTCTGCATGATCCACACCACCCATGTTTTTATTGTAATCACATACAATAAATGGATGGATCTGAGCACTATGGGACTTAACATCGATGGTCGTCAGTCCCCTAGAACTTAGAACTACTTAAACCTAACTAACCTAAGGACAGCACACAACAAGGCAGAGAAAATCCCTGACCCCGCCGGGAATCGAACCCGGGAACCCGGGCGTGGGAAGCGAGAACGCTACCGCACGACCACGAGATGCGGGCTCACATACAATAACTGGACATGGTATAGTCATACTAGTTCCATCTTTCTGTTTTCTTGTCACTACGCTCTGTTCAGTGCCATGGAAGTTTGACGCAAAATACACTACTTTATTTTCCTTCCATTGAAATAAACTGTGTTTAGATTCTATCACAACCATCAGAGCACTCTGACATCACGTCAGTTGATTATGCAATTACCATTGTTCAAGATGGCTGTACCCAGTGCGATACATGTCACCTTTAAAGAACCTGCATGCTACAGTCTAATTCCAACTTGGCTTTAGTCACACACTACACATCGTTCAACTGATCCCATTTACAGATCTTTGCGCATCTGAAATCTGCAATTTAAGTCAGAGAAAGACATATCCATTACCTTCTGCAGTCTGTCTAGAAACAGAACGACCTCAGTTAGTGCAACGGGACCTTGTCTTGACCATTCGCCGGAAATGCGAGCGCCGGCGGCGGCATGTCAAACCCACATATCTGTCCATCTAAACAGCCGTCTACTCAGCCCCAGGACGAGCATGCCGAAGTGGGCTCCCTCTATACCTGCTCTGCAGCTATTGGCTTTTGACATACACTGCACAAATGGATTCCTGAATAGCGCAGATCTCTATCCTCCCCTGCATCTCCTACTCGACATGTAAACATTGTCTCCCCCAGCCAGCGAACCCGACTTCATTCACGCTGTGCTGACAATTTTCACTCACAAATCTTAAATACCTGAATATATAAAAGCTTATTCACTCCTATCAAAACTCACTTAATAATAAAAAAGCATTCTCCCTTTCTAAGCATAGATGAGTATGCATTTAGAACAAATAGACAAACATAATTCCAAGTAGAAGTCATACATATGATTAAAAAGAAAAATAAGACCTCAATTTAGATTATCTGACATTTATTTACATGTACTATTGATACAGTCGTAGATGAGTTATGTCATCCACTCGCTCGCTCCTTCAACACACACTTTCACAGAACTTGTTCTACTTATATGCCACCGACCCTGTTATAATAAAAATTTTCTACAAGCATTTACGCCCCCACATACAACGCAGCTCAATAGAACATAATAATTCCATTTTCCACAGATAGTCATATTCGGTGAACAGTTAAACGTACTGAATTACACATACATATAGTCAAATAAGCACCATTATACCTCTGAGCACCCTCAGTCGACCAAAGTCGCTCTCAGAACAGTTCAGCTAATTCGAGAGCCGTTTCCCCTTCGCAGAGACCCGTCAGTCTATCTGATCAGAGCGTGCTCCCGTTTCTACAGACATCTCCAGACTCACATATTGGAAGACCAAAAATATTTTTAATATAATATTATAAAACTCACGTCGTACTCGTCTATATTAAGCACAGTCCTAGTACTTTAGCGTGTCATAGACCTCTGACTAACTAGAATTCCTGCCCTGCACAGACAATAAAACGGACTGATGCATCGCCTCTCACAGGAAACTATACCTTGCACCTTGTAAATCATAGTCTTACAGTCGATAGCATAACGTTGTAGTGACTTCCCTCGAAAGTGGTTGACCACCTCTACCTTTAAACTCATATGTCCCAATGACCTAACAGTTGATGACTCTGTGTTCCTTTTTTAGTGATTGTTCATTTTGCTCGCAAGTACGGGATCACCGTTTTCGGTGTTAGCAACCCCAGAAGTGGCGGCCCATCAACCAAAATGTCTCCCCCAACTGAAACAAGCCTTGTCACTCAGTCATTACGTGGTACCCAATGCTCGGATGGGATGGATAAGACACCACCGATCTACTGTAACACTATCCATCACAGCTGATATCGCGAAAAATTTTACAGTAAGTCCAAAACTGGCCAATCTTGTGACAGCATGTTTTCCTAATTTCAGTATCATAGCTAAACCATACCACCTCTACTTTGCAAGTATCATTGCGAGCATTGATAGGCGACTGCTCAGTACGTCCATTCACACTTAACTCTCGAACACATAAAAACGATCAATGCATACCCGACAACGATATACATATTTCTAAGACCTCGCGCATAGTACTCGATCTATCTCTCAGCATATGCAGTCACGGAGCAATCTCGCCCTCTTACGTTGAAAGACCAACCTTACTCGCTATTCACCAGCCTACCCCGCAACATCGTTACCCAATTAATCCTCAACCGAGCAGACAAATATAGCTACACTTCACCTCTCTTGACTGAATCGAGCTTTCCTAGTCCTAACCCCTCCAAGTGCACCACATTTCTCGAGATGTAACTAAGTCTTGGAGCTTAGCACACCATATCGATTTGTAGTAACAGATCTCAAAATGCCTTAATTTAATAGCGTACAGTTAACAAGAACAAGAACGGAGTGATATTTATACGCTACGTAGTACAACACATTTTTGCATAAATCAACCAACCTATCATGTGTAAAGTACTGTAGGTGCATACGACTTAAAAGCTGGCTATATCACGTGACTATAGCATCCAGACAGAACACTGGAAAAAAATTGACCTTCAGCAACTTGTCCTCTAGAATAAATGAGACAACGTTTAAATCGTGCCTTGTTACAGCTCTATCTCAATCGATCATCCCGTACATTCTCTGTTATCATTTAACACAGATGTGGGTAAGTTTAGACGTGAATTATTCTCTGTCCTCTTGAAAAGCATCAAATACAGTATTCAACTCGCGAATATCACTGCTACCGCAGTAGACATACACTATAATACGAACTCAACGAGAAAAAAATTGACTGCCTTCCGGATTCCACTCCCTTCAGTGTCATCGTTTACCTACATTCCTCTTGCTGCCGCATACTTGACTCCATGTTCAAATTGTCCCCTGCGATCCAGATGATAAGCAAGCACGTCCTCATTTTAACTGCATTTTGGTGTTTATTAGGTTAGTTTATACGTATGTGCTAATCAGTTTTCGCATTTCTTTCGATTTTATGTCAGATCCAATCATGCGACCGCTACACAACATATCGTTCTGTGTTCTAAAATTGCTTGTAAATGTAACCCAGCCGTAGCTAGTCACCTCCACATTCGGAGAGCGCTTGCTCTGTCTTCTGTATGTCTGGGTACATGCACGCCTCGCTGAACGCTCCCAGGACCGGCGATAGACTCGAGTTAACGTTTGAATATGGATCTGTAGCGAGTTATATCCGGAGCGGTGTTCAGATGTGGATCCACAATATGCAGCGCACGGGGTAGTGTTTGAAGGTGGATCCTCCTCGCGCAAGGTAGGAAGCTGTATTCGAATGCAGATCCACAGTATACAATACCCGACTTAGCGTTTGTGTGTGAATCTGCTGCGTACTATATATCCGGAGCTGTGTCTGGGGTCAGATCCACCACACACAGCATCCAAGATAGGGTTCGCAGGTGGACCAAGCACGCATTACGTCCTGACAAGTAATCGATGCTCGAAGTTTGGTCCACCAGCCGATGCGACTGGGTCCTCGGAGCCGTCCGCGAGGCGTGCATGTACACAGACATATAGAAAACACAGCAAGCGCTCTCCGAATCTGCAGGTGACTGGATATGCCTGGGTTACATTTACAGGCAATTTTAGAACACAGAACGATATGTTATGTTGCGGTCTCATGGATGGATCTGACATAAAATCGAAAGAAATGCGAAAACTGATTAGCACATACGTATAAATAAACCTAATATACACCGAAATGCGATGAAAATGAGGACGTGCTTGCTTATCCTCTGGTTCGCAGGGGTCAAATTGTACATGGAGTCAAGTATGCGGCAACAAGAGGAATGTAGGAAAACGATGACATGAAAGCGAGCAGAATCACGAAGGTAGTCACTGTTTTTCTCGTTGAGTTCGTATTATAGTGTATGTCTACTGAGGTAGCAGAGATATTCGCGAGATGAATTCTGTATTTGATGCTTTTCAAGAGGACCGAGAATCATTCACGTCTAAACTTACCCACATCTGTGTTAAATGATAACAGAGAATGTACGGGATGATCGATAGAGATAGAGCTGTAACAAGGCACGATTTAAACGTTGTCTCATTTATTCTAGAGAAGGACAAGTTGCTGAAGGTCAATTTTTTTCCAGTGTTCTATCTGGATGCTTTAGTCACGTGATATAGCCTGCATTTTAATCGCATGCAGCTACAGTACTTTACACATGATAGGTTGGATGATTTATGTAAAAATGTGTTGAACTACGTAGCGTATAAATATCACTACGTTCTTGTTCAAATGGTTCAAATGGCACTGAGCACTATGGGACTCAACTGCTGAGGTCATTAGTCCCCTAGAACGTAGAACTAGTTAAACCTAACTAACCTAAGGACATCACAAACATCCATGCCCGAGGCAGGATTCGAACCTGCGACCGTAGCGGTCTCGCGGTTCCAGACTGCAGCGCCTTTAACCGCACGGCCACTTGGGCCGGCTCTCCGTTCTTGTTCTTGTTAACTGTATGCTATTAAATTAAAGCATTTTGAGATCTGTTACTACAAATCGATATGGTGTGCTAAGCTCCAAGACTTAGTTACATCTCGAGAAATGTGGTGCACTTGGAGGGGTTAGGACTAGGAAAGCTCTATACAGTCAAGAGAGGTGAAGTGTAGCTATATTTGTCTGCCTGATGAGGATTAATTGGGTAGCGATGTTGCGGGGTTGGCTGGTCAATGCCGAAGGGACGATGGTCTTTTAACGTAAGAAGGCGAGATTGCTCTGTGACCGCCATATGCAGAGAGATTGATCAAGTACTATGGGCGGGGTCTTAGAAATATGTATATCGTTGTCGGGTATGCTTTGATCGTTTTTATGTGTTCGAGAATTAAGTGTGAATGGACGAACTGAGCAGTCATCTATCACTGCTCACAATGATACTTGCAAAGTAGAGGAGGTATGGTTTAGCTATGATACTGAAAGTAGGAAAACATGCTGTCACATGATTGGCCAGTGTTGGGCTTACTGTAAAATTTTTCGCGATATCAGCTGTGATGGATAATATTACAGTAGATCGGTGGTGTCTTATCCATCCCATCCGAGCATTGGGTACCACGTAATGACTGAGTGACAAGGCTTGTTTCAGTTGGGGGAGACATTTTGGTTGATGGACCGCTAGTTGTGTTGATAGCACCGAAAATGGAGATCTCGTACATGCGTGAAAAATGAACAATCACTAGAAATGGAACACAGAGTTATCAACTATTGCGTCATTGTGACATATGACTTTAAATGTAGAGGCCGTCAATCACTTTTGGGGGGTGGTTTGGAAAGTCGCCACACCACCACCAGGCACTTCTAGTTTCCTTGTGTTGTGGCTGTCCTTTATTTAAAATCATTCAATGTTTTGCTATCGACTGTAAGAATATGATTCTCAAGGAGCAAGTTATAGTTTCCTGTGAGAGGCCGTGCATCAGTCTGTATTAATGTCTGTGCAAGGCAGGAATTCTAGTTAGTCAGAGGTCTATGACACGCTAAAGTACTAGGACTGTGCTTAATATAGACGAGTGTGAGGTGAATTTTATAATATTAAATTAAAAATATTTTTGGTCTTCTAATATGTGAGTCTGGAGATGTCTGTAGAAACAGGAACAGGCTCTGATCAGAAAGAGTGACGGGTCTCTGCGAAGGGCAAACGGCTCTCGAATTAGCTGAACTGTTCTGAGAGTGACTTTGGTCGACTGAGGGTGCTCTGGTGTATAATGGTGATTTTGTACGCTATAGGTAAATGAATTCTATCTTTACTAAAACGACAAGATGCGCATCGGAATATTGTTATCATTCGTCTTTGCTTAAGTATATAATGTTAACTACCCTATCCTCATTGAGAGGAGTGTCTATGTCGGTAAAAATATTTGCTTATTTGACTACATGTATGCGTAATTTAGTACTTTTAATTGTTCATCGAATATGACTATCTGTGGAAAAAGGAATTAATATGTTCTATTGAGCTGGGTTGTATGTGGGGGCGTAAATGCCTGTACAGAATTATTATTATAACGGGGTCGGTGGCATATATGTAGAACAAGTTCTGTGAAAGCGTGTGTTGAAGAAGTGAGCGAGTGGATGACACAACTCATCTACTACAGTATCAATAGGACATGTAAATAAATGTCGGATAATCTAAATTGAGGTCTTTTTTTTCTTTTTAATCATATGTATGACTTCTGCTTGGAATTATGTCTGTCTATTTGTTCTAAATGCAAACTCATCTATGTTTGGAAAGGGAGAATGCTTTTTTATTGTTAAGTGAGTTTTGATAGGGGTGAATATGCTTTTATATATGAGAATAATTAAGATTTGTGAGTGGAAATTGTCAGCGCAGCATGAATGACGTCGGGTTCGCTGGCTGGGGGAGGCAATGTTTACATGTCGAGTTGGAGATGCAGGGGAGGATAGAAATTTGCGCTATTCAGGAATCCATTTGTGCAGTGTATGTCAATAGACAATAGCTGGAGAGCAGGTATAGATAGAGCCCACTTCGGCATGCTCGTCCTGGGGCTGAGTAGACGGCTGTTTAGATGGACAGATATGTGACTTTGACATGCCGCTGGCGGCGCTCGCATTTCCGGCGAATGGTCAAGACAAGGTCCTGTTGCTCTAACTGAGGTCGTTCTGTTTCTAGACAGACTGCAGAAGGTAATGGATATGTCTTTCTCTGACTTAAATTGCAGATTTCAGATGCGCAAAGATCTGGAAATGGCCTCAGCTGAACGATGCGTAGGGTGTGACTAAAGCCAAGTTGGAATTTTACTGAAGCATGCAGGTTCGTTAAAGGTGACACGTTTCGCACTGGGTGCAGCCATCTTGAATAATGGTAATTGCGTAATCAACTGACGTGAAGATAGATTGCTCTGGTGGTTGTGAAAGAATCTAAAGACAGTTGAACGTGGAGCCATTTTTGTTAAATAAACGAATTGTATGATCTTCCGCCAAAATTCAAACTCCCTACCAAAATCGGACATTTTGAGTGAGGCCCTTTGCTGGTGGCGATGTGTAATAAGCCAGTTAGACTCCGGACCTCGGGTGAACACACAAGCATGACATAAATTAAAAATTATAATAAATAATATTAAATGATCATAAATGATAATAAATAATAATAAATAACTGGAGCAGCTGTTTGAATGCAGAGACCTGTCGGAGTGTATCGATCTGTAAGAGTTAACTTTGACGTCCTCTAGACGACCGAATAGCGAAGTAATAGTATGTGTTGGGCGACTTTGGTGATCAAGTCAGAATTTGAGAAGATGATTGATTTGGGTTGGAATGTTCGATGGGATGAAGATTGTTCGATTGACTTCTTCAGCACATTTGCTTCCTTTATTTAGTTGAGTGAAGATCGATTGTGGTGTGTTGGATACACGCTTGTTTGTTCTCTAGTTCCGTGACAGACTCTAGTTGACGTGTAAATTATAGCCAAGATCTCGAATATGTTACATGACTGAGAGCGATATTCGAGAGTGGAAATACCATATTGCATATGTCTGTTGCTAGTTAGACAGTGGTTTACAGCATGTTGCACATAGATAATGTTTGGCGTTTATAGAGAATTAATTTGAAATCTATATCTTGGGAATTATGATGAACTATTGTTCGGTAGGTTGTAGCCCAGTGCATGATATTGAGAAGTACAGCTAAAATGGTGTAATATTATGGAGAAAGTTCATGTGTTCTTGCAGTCTATGAGTTTGAGGCAAACAGATAGGGAGGGAGAGACAGTAAGGCGTTTGTGGTGAGGCGGGACGATACCGAATTTGTAAAAAGAGTTCTGAGGGTGACTTAGGTCCACTCATGTAAGAGAGAAGATTAGCTCTGAGTGTCAGGTCTGTAGAGAGTAAGAGCAGGTTGACGGTTCTTTCCTAGGATTGGGGAGCGTTGCGGTATATAGAGGCTGTAGGAATAGGGTATTTTTTTCGCATGCTGTAGAGATATACTGGATAAGTGAACTGTTTTGTGTCAAATGTGTATATGCTGTACTGTAAAGTTACTGTGGTTTACATTGTGTAGCGTTTGTATATATTGCACAGTAAAGTTAATATTGTTGATATTATGTGATGAGTAGAGAGGAAGTCGTAAAGATGGTAGAGATATTTCCAGAGTAACAGTGGTCAAGAGAGTGTATTTCCGATGCTTAGCTCATTGTGGAATGCCAATCAATTGAGACCGCGATCGTAAGATTTAACTGTAAGTATAATGACATCAACGACTTTGGTATTCGAGAGTGCAAATATCATTCTTTGGTCGGTTTGTTTCTAGTTACTCAGTGGTTTACAGGAAGCTGTACTTAGAAAAATTTTGGTGTATTCTTGTAGTCTATGAGTCTGGAGATGTTTGGTGCAAAAAAGCTAGCAGGCAAGGAATAAGAAGAGCAAGTAACGCATTTGTATTGAGGGGAAGCGATCGCCGAATTTGTGGAACAGTTCTGAGAGGGACTTCCGTCCATTGATGTAGAAGGGCTGATTACCGCTGAGTGTCATGTGTGTAGAAAGGAGGAGCAGGTTCACAGTGCTTCCTTAGGATTGGAGACAATTGGGGCATGTAGTCGATATTGTAAAGTTACTGTGGCTTACATTGTGTAGGGTTTGTATATAAAGGAGTGTAAATTTACGATTGCTTATGTTATGGGATGAGTAGAGAGGATGACCGTGTGTGTGTGTGTGTGTGTGTGTGTGTGTGTGTGTGTGTGTGTGTGTGTGTATGTGTGGATTGAAAGGGCTGTGGAGGTAATTTAATCGGTTGTGCTGGGATATAGGAGGATTGAGAACATTTGCTTATGTTGAGAGCTGGAAAGTTAGGAGGTTAGGAGCGCATTCAGTATTATTTTCGTGAGCAACTTCTGTTAGGGTAAGAATTTGAATTTACAAATAAGCTGAGAAAACACGAAAGGGAGCGTTAACTATTTCTGGGGGCACTATACAATTTCGGAGAGGTTGACTGGGCTCTTATTTTTTTCTGGCTAGGATACTTATGTTCGCCGTGTAGGTGATATAAATTTCTCGGGTGTTAGGTGTGAATGCGGCTGTCATCAAGTCATGTTTTAGAGGTCGAACAGAGACCTTTGAGCAAATTGAGAGCTCTCGGACGTGTGACTTAGTGTGGGACAGGTTGATTGAGTGCGTCTGTTGAGTTATTTTGCTATGCGCTATTTGGACAGATTGCGAGTGCTGATGGTGTTTACAGTTATGTGTACTGCATTATTTAGGAGCAGTCTGATATTGTGCACTGAAATTAGGAGCTGTTTGCGTGTCTGCCGACTGTGCAACATGACACCAGGTACATCAGGGCGAGTGTTTTTTGTATGAGAGTGATAGATATACTCGATGTCTAAAGAAAATGTACGTTAATAATTTGTGGGACGATATAGAAATGTGAGAGTTCGAGTTGTTTCTTATTTTTTCTGCTTGGAGGTTTTGTTAGATGGAATTGCTGAGGCAAGTAGCTACGAGAGCGCGAGGGATGTGATTGCAGCATATCTCCGTCTCTCAGCGGTTAACTACAGGTGGGGTGAGCGATGATCTCGGCTTAGGTACTGGGGGTATGCTGAGGCCATGTCCTATACTGTGGGGATTGAACAACAGTATTCGGGTCATATTTCAGCTAGAATATTTACAGAGGAGGATGTCCGACGCGAGTATAAAGTTCCAGGCTGCGACGTGGGCGGTCTCGCGCTCGTGGTGTGTAAGAGAGGCAAAGCAGACGATTTTGAGTCATCACAGGTGACTTAGGTGAGTGGCTTCATTTACCACAATATTCTTGTGTTTGTAGCGAAACACGAACTGAGCATCAGAATTCGAACTTGGCTTATTTGTATAGATAAAATGTGATATAAGGTAATGTAGGTTAGGACATGTTAGTACATCTTAGTAAACGGAATGACACATTAGTACATGTTAGCCAACGAACATGGGTCGGTAAGGGGGCATGGTGGTCGGTAGGGACTTTAACTATTTCATTTCAAGTCCAGGTGTGCGTGGCAGTGGCGAAAATTGATTCCACGTCAAGGTGGACGTGGCCCTTTTCCGCATCAGAGAGGGTAATTAATTGATCAATTTAATTAAATAGTCGTGGAAACTTTCTTACATTCACTTGCGGAGGTACTAAGTTAGGCGCGAGCGATGGCTCATGTGTACGGACGTGTGTTTTCGCGACGATCTTGGATTAGGTAAGCGCGGAATGTCGATTGAATATGAGAGTTGGGTGATCAATTAACTTAGCGAGGGACGTCGTGGCGAGCATATGTGCTGGACAACCTTTTGTGACGTCACTGCGGGATCCACTCTCGAGCGAACTTTGACGCCAAACGTGTGGCAAAGCGTTCACCGAACTTTGACTCACAGAGCGCATATTATTTCTCACGGAAGCAGTCTGCAAGACGAAGTTTCCCACTTACAAAGAGTGTTTGAAGACAATGAGTACTCTCCACAACAAATACAAAGAGCACAGAAAATGAAACCGAAAGCGGTCACAAAGACAGCAGAAGAAGATGAAGAAACCTTTAAACCTATGGCCTTCCTGCCATATGTGGGTAGCCTCTCATCAAAAATAGGACGCATTCTCAGCAGACAAAAAGTAAAAGTGATTTTTCGTCCTTCACCCAAGACAGCTGCACTCGTGGGCTCCGTCAAAGATGATTTGCTGCTCCGAAAATCTGGAGTTTACAAAATTCCATGTGAATGTGGACTTTCTTACATCGGACAAACAACTCGTACTGTCCAAGAAAGATGTACAGAACACCGGAGGTACACACGACTTTTACAACCTAACAAGTCGGCAGTGGCACAGCACTGTATTGATAATGGTCACAGTATGTTGTATGACAACGTCGAAATTTTGGCAACTACATCATCCTTTTGTGACCCGATAGTGAAGGTGGCAATTGAAGTTCCCTTGACGACGAATTTAATTAATAGAGATAGTGGTTTAAATCTTGATAAATCATGGAATCCAGCACTTGCTGTAATAAACTCGCAAATACGTCGTCAATGTGCAGGTCACAATGCTATATCGATTTGCCAACACAGATCAACTGCGGAGTCATAGATACAACTCGCGCATTATGCACGTCTCTGCCGCCGACCAACGTCTCTGGCGCATTTGCATCCTTGGCCGCATGCGCAATCGCGAGGTACGACAGTATAAAGGGACGAAGCGAGCACTGGAGCGGCAGTCTTGCGGCTCACTCTGAAGATGGCTGAACGGTATACAGCCGAAATATTAAAAGAAGAAGGAGATTTCTTGCGGCTGCACACCTGAAACTTAATGGAACAGTCTTTGCGCCGACAAAACCTGGAGATTCACATTAAACGTTATTTTTGTAACTTCCAGAAGAGCAGAGTACATTGAGATAACTATTTCTAGATCGAAAGGTAAGTCAGTTCCGTTCGAACCCACTAGCGAGAACAAAGAGAAAAGACCACTGGAGATGCAGTAAACGGAAATGTCATTAGAGTGTATTCTGGGATTGAAGAAGGGAAACTATTGTATCCTTTTCATGACTTTACGCCTCTTATCTTCAGATATCATTTTTAAATGACGAATGGTGGCCAGAGGAAAGGTGCTACCTCACAGCACAACTGGACAATAGCTCTTCATCTAAGTATAATTTGATGCGTTCATGTAAAAGTCCAATTTCAGAAGCTTCTCTGTACTAGGGCGCCTGACTCAAATCCTTTAACATTGTCATTGTTCACGTCAAAAGATGGTGCCGTGCAGGTGATTTCTGATGTTCTAATTCCTCGGACGCCGCTTTGGAGAGCTACAAAAATCCGTATGTTTTAAAACCAATAAAATAAATGATTGTGTATAAGAATTACAGAAATAGAATAGCAAACATACCGTGAAAAGTTCTTTCATCAGCGTTATATCACTTAGTTCATTTCGGGATATTTCTCGCTTCTCAGAGAGCTTCTCGCACAAAGACATTCCAACATTGTCAGCTGCTTATTTGAGCGACTTCGTTAGACTGGCTCATTTATCTAACAAGAGCATTAAGAAGACCAGTTTTCTTTACGGAAGTGAAATGTTCTTTCGCCGCATAAAAAGACCACGTACGTGTGGACAGTTGACGCATATATACTCCGCATTAAAATTATTTCCTAGCCCTGTATTTAGCATACGGCAGGAACAAATCAATCCCAAATATATCGCGCAGTGCCAAGTTGGTACCTGGATCAGTCGTGTGCTTTATGTCTTTCAAAGTAGAGTGGTGGATACCAAGAGACATAAATCGTCTAAATAATGCTTTTAGAATGTTACCGCCCGATTTTGGTTCATCTGGAAACTGAGTTGTAAAAAAATGCGAAATCTGAGAGTCCAGTCAATGAAACAGAGATAGTAGATGTCAGATAATTGTTGCCTCTCGCAGTGGATGTCCGTATGTCTGTAGTTGCTGAGTATTCACCTTCTGTTATATGAGCAATTACCTCAGGCATATTTATATGTCGTAGGCTTTTAGCACTTTCTGCCATGTACCACGACACAGTTGCGGGGTGAGATATAATGGCCTTTGCAGTGTCAACTAACATCTGAACAAGATCCGTAACACCTTCATCTCTTATAGTTCTGTACGAGCCTACGTCTCGTGCCCACATAGCCACACTTTTATCGACAGCTATCTCCAGAGCAGATTTAGGAAGTCGTTTCTCGTCCACACAAGACCCTTGTTTATTAGACATGCTTGGATGGCGAGAAATGTGTGAAGTGATACTTGACCCTTCAGCATGAGAGTAAATTTCACCGCACAGTGAACAGCAAACAAAATGAACGTTTTTCCTAACGCCACAGGCCAGCCGCGGTGGTCTCGCGGTTCTTGGCGCGCTGTCTGGAACCGTGCGACTGCTACGGTCGCAGGTTCCAATCCTGCCTCGGGCATGGATGTGTGTGATGTCCTTAGGTTACTTAGGTTTAAATAGTTCTAAGTTCTAGGGGACTGATGACCACAGCTGTTAAGTCCCATAGTGCTCAGAGCCATTTGAACCTAACGCCATACACAATAGGCTTTAACACGGTCCAATTTGAACTTTTAAGATTCGCTTCAGGATGTGTGGTTCTCTACTCACCACTCATTACTTTTTCTTTTAGTTCCCTTTTTATTGTCATGTGCTCCTTCTTCTGCAATCCATATTACTTTCCTCACTCATTTTGTGCATTACGACAAAAATGAGGAAATGACACCACTCCACTAAACACAGCTCCACTCACCGCACTTAGGCCGTAGCTCTCAACTGTGGTCAGTACTACCAACAGCCCGTAGGCCGCAGCACATCAGTGCTTGCACATGGCACTGTTCCAGTGACGTCACGGGCTCGCTCAGTGTGGAGCAGTGAAGCCGCGGCCCGTGGCCTGCAACTCTATGCGCAGCTCTGCTGAGACCGTCGCATACAGGTTCTTTCGCAAAGGCACTGCTCGGCCCTTGGGGTGACATCAGGGACTCGCTCGGCCCGAGACTGCTGCAGTCCATTGCGGCCGCAGCACGTGGGCCGGGCCTCTGTGCACGACTCTACTCCATGCGCCCCGTCGGACGTCGATGCGGCTGAACCGGCAGAGCTAGGTAAGGCTCACACGGATATCATGGCTACGCTCCTGCATGGGCTGCTCTGCGATGTCCATCTCTACTGCAAACTGCACAACCAAAGCTCACTCTCACCCTGTTGTCACCGACCGATTGACACCATACAAGCCAACTGCGACGTCTCTCCAGCAGTGGCAGCATTTATTCCCACGGGCAGACACGTCACTGAACTGACTTACTCTCCTACCCTCAGAATAATGATACCCCTCAAATTTTAAGTGAGTGTATCTTGTACAAATATCTCCCGAGCGAATGAAAATGATTTGTCAAACTGTTCATTTAAAACAGGTCAGTTTGTGTATTGTTTTTTCTTGTATGCACCAATCTTGTAGTTTTGTTGTACTTACTACTCGAATGACTCGAATGGCGAGTGTCATAATCAAATGTATCATAGGCAAATATAAGACACCAAGAAAATTTTTCTTTCTTTATGTTTATGAAGTGTGTGTGTAGCAGAGAGTGAAAAATGTTAATAAGTATTTGTAATACTTTCTATGATGATAAGCCTTCACATTTTTTCTGTGATCAGCTAGGAAATGTCATCCTGTTTCTTATCGTCCATTTTCGCTATGTAAGCATCTATCTTGTTAGCTCGTAAGAACCATGAATATATTTAAGTCTATTTAAATTAATACCTTTCAAATGTATTAATTTAACAAACTAAACATATCACTTTGTTTTAACGTCTTTATCAGCTTTGTGTACATCTATTCATGACAGAGCTGGCCGCGGTGGTCTCGCGGTTCTAGGCGCGCAGTCCGGAACCACGCGACTGCTACGGTCACAGGTTCGAATCCTGCCTCGGGCATGGATGTGTGTGATGTGCTTAGGTTAGTTGGGTTTAAGTAGTTCTAAGTTCTAGGGGACTGATGACCACAGCTGTTAAGTCCCATAGTGCTCAGAGCCATTTGAACCATTTTTATTCATGACAGAAATGCAAAATTGCTGACATGGAGCCAGTCTGCCATTGGTGTGATCCAAATACTGATTAACAATTATCAGTTATTTAATGGTGCACCACTGAACCTGCAGTCTTTCACAAACAAAGTCCGATAGTCAATTAACTACACAGCATAATGCGATTGGCCGATCACGTTATGCACTTGCCGTATGAAAATCACATTACATCCACATCTGTAACTTAACGTTTCTCTCGAGCACCAACCTGGAGTAATAAGAAATTACAACAGGAATCAACAAGCACTGCTCGGTTAATTTCAGTTGACAGTACTGATCTGACTACCTACTGGTAAGTGGTAGGTGATCGCAACTATTTTCTTTACAGTATCTTCCTTCCACCTTAGCAAGCAGGCGAGGTAACAGTTACAGCTCACAACTTCCACTGGCTCACCCACCTTCCAGAGAGGTTGCTGCTATTGTTGCTTGTACAGTCGTCACTCCACATGTGTATACGATTTAACGTCATACCAGAGACATATCCGTTTACAACAACAAAAGAATACAAGAACCGCTACCTCAGTTCATTGCATCGGCCAATAGTATGAGATAAATAGCTTTTCTCTTAAGAGAATCAGCAGCGCCGTTAGTTTAGAGCAATACAGAAACGTCTTTTGCCATGTCAACATCTGATGGTGCTGAATCACACGAGACCTACCTTTCTCATGAGTTTTCCCAGTTAAGAACTTGCAAAATTGTGGACCAGAAGCCTACTTCTCCCTCCCGCCCCTTTTTCCAAGTGTTGTTGTTGTGGTGTTAAGTCTGAAGACTGGTTTGATGCAGCTGCCCAAGCTAGTCTATTCTGTGCAAGCTTCTTCAGCGCTGCACAGCTAATGCAATGTGTATCAGTTTGAACCTGCTACCTGTATTCAAGTCTTTGCCTTCCTCTACAATTTTAATACCCCACCCCCTCCCCAACACCCACATATACACACTTCTCTCCATTACCAATTTGACAATTCCTTGGTGCCTCAGGATATGCCCTAAGAAACGAAATCGTGCTATAAGTTTCTTGTTTTCCCCAGTTCGTCTCAGTATCTTCATATCAGTTATTCGATCTGCAGTGCCACCACTAATTTTCGGGGCTACTGATTAAAATTGTGATTGTGGTATCGATAGCTACGATGGCACAGCGTAGGTGGAAGTTCTTAAGTTGGCACTACGACAGACACCGACGACAGCTCCCTCTAGCCGGTGCTGTGGAGGTCTACGAGCTCCGCGTCAGATTCTTCCCATTTTGATCAAAAGCAGACGGCCAGGACATTTCGCTTGCTATTGAGACTATGTAATACTTACGATTGGTCTAAGGTTTCCCACTTCAGTGCAAAGATATGTATTCAGTTAATACTGTGATAAAGTAAGACCAGTTCTAAAAGCAGTACCGAGGGATTTCCACCTTTTCCTGCTCCTACTCACTTCCTTCAATCGGCCAGCCTTTCAGTCTGCAGGATCCAACCTACTCGCCGCCTTCCAGGCGGGGTACAATACTTAGAGACGAACAAGGATTACAATTTTTTTCCTCTCCTCTCATATCCGTTTTTACTCGTTACTCGTTTAGCTTTTTGTGATATGCCCGTGTGTCTGAGTGACTGTCTTTAAGTGTTCCCACCATTCGCTATTAAGACTTCCAATTGTGTAAACCATGGCTTCGCCACAGGAACAGGCTTCGTTGTCCAATGTTGTACGTATTGAGGCTTAGCAACTGACGCAGCTGCTTGCTGCCGTAAATGGACTGGTGACACTACAAACTGCAGCTACCTTGGTGCCTATGACGCCACCGCCTGTACCGACGCCGTCGGCGACGGCACCGCCATTTCGTGCCTTCAATCCTGACGTTGAACGATGGCCAGAATCCATCGTACATCTCGAGGCACACTTCACAGCTTCCAACATACCAGGTACAGAGCGGCTTGCGTTTTTCATTGTCAACGCGGGTGTTGTGTTGTACGTTGTGCTCGTGAAATTGTTTCCCACCACCCGCCCAGAAACTAAAACTTACGATGAAGTAATGGATGCTTTCAAATCCCACTTTCGTGATAGTGTAAATGTGGTAGCCGCACGCAACAAATTCTTTCGCCTCCGGCGTGGCTCTACTGGGTCGAATAAAGCTTCATTAGCGGGCCTTCGGGGACTAACTTCTGATTGTGACTTTAATTACTCGTGAGGACGCTCATATGCGGATGTAGTTATTAGAGGCACTGTTGAGCAGAACGTGGCGTATCGTTGCAACCGCGAACAAATCCTCAGATTTAAAAACCCGTCTTTGCAGGAAGTGGACTTGCTAGACAGACAAGATACATTACACATGGCTACTTCCACGTTCGACGTGCCCCCGAGTGTGTGTACTGTTAGCGCGGCACAACACGTGCCCTCCCACGCGCCAGCACGTCCAGCCACGCCGCGTCGCTCGCGCGCATGTAAACAAATTTCACTTAAGGTACCCACTAAGAAACTGAAATCATGTCCGAACTGTTTTCGTGCCCACCCACGGGACAGTTGCCCATCCCGCCAAGCACTGTGTTATTTTTGTAATAAGAAAGGACATGTGAAAGCTGTGTGTAGTAAGAGAAACTCAAATTCACGAATTGTCTCGCGTGGGCGTCTCCGCAACGGCAACCGCCATGATCATGATTCACATCAGCCTATGAATGTTATACCATTTATTCAAAGCCTATTGCTTCACGTGCTTGGACAGCTCGTCGTGTGAACCAAGATTTGCCGTTCACTTTCTCTCGTATTCAGCGCGTTTCGAGGAAACTTTTTGTCACTTTCAAATGGTTCAAATGACTCTGAGCACTATGGGACTTAACATGCATGGTCATCAGTCCCCTAGAACTTAGAACTACTTAAACCTAACTAACCTAAGGACATCACACAACACCCAGCCATCACGAGGCAGAGAAAATCCCTGACCCCGCCGGGAATCGAACCCGGGAACCCGGACGTAGGAAGCGAGAACGCTACCGCACGACCACGAGATGCGGGCTTTTGTCACTCTGCTCATTTTTGTTCGCTCTGTTCGCATGCAGCTGGACATTGGTGCGTCAGTTTCTTTACTGAAGAAATCGATGTAAGACTTGCTTTATTCACTCCCGCTTCATCCTTCACATTCCACGCTGACAACACTTACTGGACAGGAAATCTCAGTGCTTGGCGTGTGTAGTTTGCTAGCAACGTATGGTGCCACGACACGTACAGTGTCTTTCCATGTGCTCTACTCTAGTGATGGTACGAATATTTTTGGCTTGGACGCATTTGAACTTTTTGGCCTCGCAATTCAGGACAATGTACTTTGCATCAACGCTATTGACCATGCAGGCAGTGTTGCCGCACTATGCGATGATTTTGCTGAACTCTTTTCTGATGGCCTTGGTTGTGCCACAGACTTTGCAGCTCATGTTGTAATTAAAGACAATGCCATGTCTATTTTCCATCGTGAGCGCCCAGTAGTGCACGCACTGCCCGACGCCGTAGCTTTCAAACTTAAGCATTTGCTAGACATTGGTGTCATTGAACCTGTTTCTGCTTCGCCATAGGCTTCGCCTATGTGTGTGAAGAAACCAAACGGTCGTCTCCGTATATGTGATGACTTTAAGTCTACAGTAAATCCCCAGACAGTGGTAGCTACATTTCCCTTACTGTGCCCTGAAGATATTTTTGATAAGCTTGATGCGGGAAAATTCTTTTCCACTATTGACTTGCGGGACGCATACTTTCAGATTCCGCTCGATGAACAGTCGCAGCGCTATTTTGTGATCAACACCCACCTTGGATTGTTCAAGTTTCGCCGCCTTCCGTTCGGTTGTGCTTCGGCTCCTGCTATTTTTTAGTCTTATTTGCAGCAGTTGTGGGCCACTGTCCCTGGTTGCTCAAATTGTCTGGACGATATAGTGGTATCAGGTCGCACCCCTGACGAACATTTGCAGAATTTGCGTGAGTTATTTATTGTATTTTAGCAGGCAGGACTAAAGTGTAACCGGGGTAAGTGCAACTTTTTTGAAACTCAGGTTCAGTATTTAGCACATATGATTAACCAACAGGGTATCCACCCCTCGCCCTCACATCTTCTAACGGCATCGGAGCGGTTCTCTCACTCCGCGTTAAGTATGTCGATAGCCTGATAGCTTTTGCCTCTAAGTTTTCAATTCTGCCCAGCAAAATTAATCTCAAATCGAGAAAGAGGCTTTAGCTCTTGTATATGGTGTGACAAAGTTTCATGATTTTTTTGTACGGTCGCAAGTTCTATTTTGTCACCGACCATAAGCCTTTGACGTCGTTGTTCCACCCGTCAAAGCCAGTTCCGGACCATACTGCACAAAAGTTGCAACGTTGGTCTTTGTTTTTCTCTAATTGCACTTACGAAATTTCGTTTCGGTCCACAGTCTAGCATGGCAATGCTGATGCTTTGTCTCGTCTGCCTATCGGTCCTGACGAAGTGTTTGATTCTTCCGAATTGTCATGCATGTTTATTGATTCACAAGATAAGGAATTAGCTGATGGTTTTGCAGTGGATTTTCCTCGCATTGCTCCCGTGACAGCCACCGTTGCTTCTTTGCAGATTCTTTTACAGTATATTCGTGCTCAATGGCCTCCATATGCTACGCAGATTCGTGATCCACATGTTCGACATTACTTTGCGTAATGTCACAACTTGTCTGTACACCACGGTGTTATTTGTTAGGAACTGACAATGATCAGCCTTGTGTGGTTTTACCTCGTTCGTTGCAGTCGGAGATTCTCCGCTTGCTGCACGCTGGTCATTGGTTTATAGTGCGGATGAAGCAATTAGCGCGTCGTCACTGCACTTGGGTCGGCATTGATAAACGTATTGAAAATTTGCTTGCTAACTGTCGCTCTTGCGTGGAGCATCAATCTGCTCGCCGGCAGCGCTTCTTTGCGTGGCCGACTCCTACTGCGCCTTGGCAGCGCGTTCAAATTGATTTTGCGGCTCGTTTCTGCGATAGCCGTTTGATAGACATTGACGCGTACAGCAACTTTCCGTTTGTTCTACCTATCTCTTCTACTACATCTGCCAGTACTATTTGAGGTTTGACGACTATTTTCTGCATTGAGGGCTTTCCTGAAGTTATTGTCTCCGACAATGGCCCCCAATTTGTGTCCTCAGAGTTTGAAGCGTTCTGTACTGCTAATGGCATTCGCCATTTGACCTCAGCCCCGTTCCACCCCTAGTCAAATGGCGAGGCTGAATGCTTTGTGCGTATGTTTAAGTCGCAGATGAGCAAGTTGCGCGCCACACACTCTCACAAACACGCGCTCTGGTCTTTCCTTGCTTCATATCGCTCGCAGCCGCTCAGCATCCGCTCCCCAGTGGAACTGCTACATGTCCGCACGCATCTGTCGCTCCTGCAGCTATTGCGCCCGCCGCCTTGCGCTCCCGCTGCTTCGCCGCGTTTTGGCTTGGCGCGAATGATTTAGTGTTCTATCGCGTGACACACATCATTGCTACCGACGTGAACAACCACCTGCAGTTTGCTGCACCCTGTGCTCTTCGTGGCATCCGGGAGGACCCTTTCCACATCTGGAATGACTCCACCAGGTATGCACACGGCATGCACATTGATTTTCTTACCCTCCTTGTCAGAAAGGCCCTAAGGGGCCCCATAACGCGCATACCGTTGGAGCTCCCAACTGCCAATAATCCCACCCACTGCGATTGTCCGGTTTTTGCAGTCCGAATGGTTTCCTCTGAAACAGGACAGGCGAGAGCATCCGGCTCAGCGACAGTGTCAGCCACAGACAGCACCTGGAACCTGATTGTCAGACAAACCGGTGAGGCCTTATGTGCGGCCGCTTGCGAAGTCTTTTGCTGCCTGCTTCGCCATGAGGTGACCTGTGCATTTTGATGTCAGAAGTGTGTGTCACCACGAAATTTCAGTGAAAGAAGGAACCTTACCACCCACCCCCCCTGGAGACGATGACTCTCGACTACCTCAGGGCTGCAGTTTTGTCGACAGACAGCATCACTATGGAGTGGGTGATTGCATTGACTGTTCTTTTTTTTTCCCCTGCGAGTATCACGTATAGTCAGTCCACCTATTACCAGCTTTTCTGTTCTGTTTTCATGTATGACATGTGGCAAGTAAAACTCAGACTCTATTCTGAGGATGTGTAAATATGACATTATTTTTACCTATCATCAATGGGTGTGGCTCATTGTCTGGAAGGATATAAGGTGTTAACCATGTGTAGCTTCTTAGCAGGGGAAGATGAGTTTTGTTTAGTAGTCGGAGTTTTGTGGTACTTTACGCAGTTTTGAATGGGGGATGTATTTCATTTCGAGTAATAAATGTGGATCATTACGTTTAAGCACGTAAAGTAGTAGTCATGAGTACATGCCCAAGCGGAAAAGTTAAGTTACAGTAAGTGTTACAATGGAATTAGATTAAGTGTCTTTGTCGTTGTACTGTTTTGTTCTCCTCGATGGTTGTTTGCATAATTAGTAGGGATACCCTAGTGCAGAGGTTGCGAATTTCAGCAGTCTGGACCAGATGTGCAGGGAAGCGCATGTGCCGATGATTTTTGTGTCTTGCAGAGTGCAACTGCCGACAGTAATTTTATTGTAGATACTTAGGAGGTGACACAGAAAGCTATCAATAAGGCTGATTGTATTGCAGATGTTTTGGGTACTGAAATGGTACAGACGCATTTAGTATTTCCGAAGAACGCAGATTCGGCACCATCTGTGACGGCACTGCCTCCTCAGAAGGTGGGAGGAGAAGAAACAGGAAATGTGTTTGTAAGGTTTATGACAGGGCCGACAAGGCTTGTGCCAGTGGGTTAGGAGATTGACAAAATTGACAATACTTGCAGTGTAATGGGTGATGCAGGCGAAGGCTGCTGTGCAATCCCAGGGTTAGACTTTCTCATCAAGCATCATACCAAAACTGACTTGTGATGACGCGCGGGGGAACTCAGGGGGATAATTTCTAAGCTGGGGGGAGCTGTCACCAGTGAAATACTGTCGCAAGGTTCGTTTATCATGATAGGACAAATGCGGGCAAAATCACTAAGGCTTATTTTGCATGATATAGTGCCACAAGGCATTGAGAAGTTGCTTTAGGTGACCGAAGGTGTTGCTAACTTATTCGTCTCTGAAATTCGCCTTCGGGTAGGGAATCGTCGTTAAGTACGCAGCGTTCGGTGATTGAGAGCACTTCTCCTGTCTACACTCACGTTGAGACGTTATCTGAATTCCGTCCTTGTGGCTGGGAGTTCACGTTTCTCGTCTGTGGAATACAGAGAGGAGAAGATAATATTAGATTATACCAGTCAAAGGACCGCCTTCTGCCATCCTAGTGTTTAATGAGATTTTTATTTTGTGGCCGGAGTTCTTCCATCGTCGCAGCCGTGTACGAGAACCATCACTCCGACGCAACGGACGCAGTACATTCGGTGACATTGCTAATTGATTCGGCTTATTAGGGCTATAAAGGTGAACAACTGTGATAATGTAAGTTTCATTTCCACTGAGATTGCACACCACTGTAGATCATGTTTGATAGTAGTGTCTTCTAGTGTTTGGGACGTAGATGATGCCAGTCATCTCAGGTTACTTATATTAGATAGCGTAGCCATAAATGGGGCAGATTTGAGCAATTCACCGATAATGTTAGTCAGGAAATTCATTTGTATCTCTTTATGGCCATTGCACATCGACATATACACATTTGTAATATATAAAGGGATTTCAGTCTACAATAATTGTATAAGCAGAAACAACATTAATATTTAGTCGTTACTAGTTCCCTTAAACATTTATTTATTTTTATGTTGCAATTTATATGTTAAAGAGCAAGAAGGAGGAAAAATATCACCGTTAAGAGATCCTAAGATCTGCTTCAGGGGGTAGTCAGACAAGACCAAATCTTTATATTTGCGTTCAGTATTGTATACTGCGCACATTCATTTTTACATCCGCCTCGAGCAGCATCTTGGAAACCATACAAATACCTTCAAGAAATACTTCCTAACACTTAAATTTATGGTCGATGTTAGCAAACCCCTCTTTTCGTTAATACTTTTCTTGCTATAGTCAGTCTTCATTTTATATCCTCTCTACTTCGGTCATCATCAGTTATTTTTCTGCCCAATAGTGCTTTTAGTGTCTCATTTCGTAATCAGATTCCTTAACACTATCTGATTTAACCCTCGCAATACCAAGGGAGATGGAAGGGGTACTTTGTGCCTACCATTTTAGAATACTGTAATCTAGTCATGTACATTACATTTTAAAATTTTGAAAAAATATATTTGTGATTTTAGAGATATCTTCTACCAGATTCTGTAATTGTTTTAAAATTTTCAGTATAACGTTAGGTCTTGTCAGTGGATGTGAAATTTCAGAACGGGTGTTATATTCGTATTTTCAGGTTTAGGACCCTTCTTACAGATAAATATATCTTTTAAAAGTATGCTGTGCTTAAAAAAAAACGAAAATTAACGAAAGCAGTATATCTTAGTGTTGGTCGTATATTACGACCCCCTTTTGTTGTACTCGTTATGGAAAATCCGTTGGTACTGCTATGTTTAATTCGAATACGTTCCATTACCTTTCATTTAGTTACATTGAGCGGTATCTTACAACCCCTTTCCAGGGCACTATCTATTCTGTTCAGCTGTAATTCCAAGTTCTTTGCTGACTCTGACAGAACTGCAGTGTCACCGGTAAACTTCAGAATGTTTATTGCATCTCCCAAGTATTTAATTCTGTTTACAAATTTATCCTTGTATGCTTTACTGCTTGTTCGGTGTAGATGTCGAATGACATCGAGTGTAGACTACCCAAATGTCTCACTTCCATCTTCAAACTGTACAACTAGAAATCCAGCGAATGGAGTAGCAGAATTTATGTGCTTCAACATGATTTGTTTTTTTTTTCTTTTGGGGCGGAGAGGGGCGGGGGGAATCTGAAATACATGTCCAGCCTCTTTATACATCTCTTCTTTTTACCTGAGGACAGCAAAATTCATATATCAGTGCATATATGGCAAAAATTCAAACTTTCATTTAGGACAGTATGGATTCCCAAGAATTCACGTGTTCCCAGTTGTGGAGGAACATGTAGGAATGAGCGTCTCTCCTATTTCATTGCATTGAATGTTATTTTTGTAACTTCCAGAGGAGCAGAGTACATTGAGATAACTATTTCTAGATCGAAAGGTAAGCCACATTTTTTCGAACCCACAAGGGAGAACAAAGAGAAAGACGGTTGGAGATGCAGTAAAGGAAAATGTCGTTAGAGTGTATTGTGGGATTGGAGAAGTATGAGGAAGGAAAAAGATTGTACCCTTTTCATGACTTTACGTCTCTTATTTTCAGATATCATTTTTAAATGACGAATGGTGGCCATAGGAAAGTTGCTACCACACAGTATATCTGAACAAATAGCTTTTTATCTAAGTATAATTTGAGGCGTTTATGTAAAAGTCCGATTTCAGAAGCTACTCTGTCCTGGGGCGTTTGACTCAAATGCTTTAACATTGTCATTGTCCACGTCAACAGAAGGTTCAGTGTAGGTGATTCCTCCAGTTGTAATTCTTTGGACGCCGCTTTGAAGAGCTACAAAAACCCTCATGTTTTAAAAGCTTTAAAATACACGATTGCGTTTACAAATAACAGCAATAGAATAGCATAAATACCGTGAAAAGTTCTTTCATCTGCGTGATATCAGTTCCTTCATTTCGGGCGATTCTTCCCTTCTCAGAGACGTTTTAGCACAAAGACATTCTAACATTGTCAGCTGCTTATTCCAGCGAGGATCGTTAGACTGGCATAATGATCTGTCAAGAGTATTAAGAAGACCACTCTTGTTTACGGCCACATAAGACCCTTGTTTATTAGACGCGCATGGATGGCGAGTAATGTGCGAAGTGCCACTTGATCCTTTAGCATGACAGTAAATTTCACAGGACAGCGAACTGCAAACAAAATGAACGCATTTCCTAACGCCATCCAATATAGGCTTTAACACGGTCCAAACTGAACTTTTGAGATACGCTTCAAGCTGTGTGGTTCTCCACTCATCAATGATGAATTTTTCTTTTACTACACTTTTTCCTGACATGCGCTCCTTCCTCTCCAGACCACGGTTAGTTACCAATCTCATTTAGTGCGTTACGACAAAAATTAAGAAATCCCACCATCCCACTAAACACTGCTCTACTGAAGGCTCGCAGCCAGTCGCTCACTGTTGGGGTCAGTGCTACTAACAGCACGTAGGCAGCAGCATGCCAGTGCTTGCGCAAGGCACTGATGCAGTGACGTCACAGCCTCGCTCAGTGCGGAGCAGTGAGGCCGCGGCCCGCAGGCTGTACGTGACTCTGCTTAGCCCGTGGCATACAAGTTGTTTCGCAACAGCACTGCTCGGCCCTTGGGGTGACGTCAGGGACTCGCTCGGCCCGAGACTGCTGTAGCCCAGTGTCGCCGCATGAATCTGCACCGTGCGGCCCGTCGGATCTCGGTGCGGCTGTCCCGCCTGTACAGTCAGCGCGAGGCAAGGCTCGAACGGCTGTCATAGCTACGGTCCTGGATGGGGCCGCGCCTCGATGCCCACCTCTGCTACGAAGAACTCAACGAAACTCACACTCATCCTGTTGTCACCGACCGATTGACATCATACAAGCCAGCTGCGATGTCACTCCAGCAGTGGCTTCATCAATTCCCATGGGCAGAAACGTCCCTGAACTGACTTACCTCTTATCCTCAGAACAATGATTCCTCTGAAATTTTAAGTTACTTTATCCTGTAAAAATATCTCTTGTGCAAATGAAAATGATTTGCTTATTTATAACATGTCAAATTATGTATTGTTTTTTCTTGTATACACCAATCTTGTAATTTTGTTGTACTGAAGACTTATATGACTACTCATGTAACACCCATTATTGTAGTAAAATATATCGAAGGAAAATGTAAGACACCAAAAAAATTTTCTTTCTTTATGTTTATGAAATATTTGTGTACCAGAAGGACCACAAATGTTAATAAGTACATGTAATACTTTCTACAATAATAAAGAACAGAGAATCTTTCACATTTTTTTCTGCCATCAGCTTCCAGTTTCGTATCGTCCTTTGTTCTTCAGCTTTCGCTATGAATGCAGCAATCTTGTTAGCTCTTAAGAACAATGAATATACGAGGGGCGTTCGAAAAGTTCCTTCAAGGGTCCAACGCTGTTCTAAATAATAGGAATTGTCCAACGCTGCAAAATAGCTAATAATTGCTGCAATCACCTCCTCATGTGAATAAAATATTTGTTCCGCCAGCCATTTCTTCAAATTGGGGAACAAATAGTACTCTGAGGGAGCCAAGTCTGGAGAATAGGGGGTATGCTAAACGAGCTGGAATCATATTCCCATTAATTTTGCCACCAGAATTGCTTAGGTTTGTCCTGGTGCATTGTCACGATGGGAAAGGACGGTCCTATAACAATGAATGATATTCACCTGTAATACTTTTACCCTTTTCCAAATAGTCGATGAGGATTATCCCTTGCAAATCCCAAAAGACAGTCGCCATAACCTTTCCGGCCTAAGGAATGGTCTTCGCCTATTTTGGTGCAGATTCTCGCTTGGTAACCAATTGTATAGATTGTTGTTTGGTCTCAGGAGCATTGTAAGGTATCCATGATTCATCCACAGTGACGAAACGACGCTCAAAGTCCTGCAGATACTTCTGAACAGCTGCAACCATCTTTGCAAGACTTCGCAAAATTCTGTTTTTGGTCAAGCGGGAGCAATCGCGAAACGCATCTTGCGGATAGCTTTCTCAAGTCCAAATGTTCACGCAAAATATTATGTAACCGTTCCTTCGAGATGCCCGCAGCACTAGCAATCTAACGCAACCTTAACTCTTCTGTCATCCATCACCTTATCACGGACTTTATCAATGATTTCTGAAGTCGTAACTTCCACAAGGTATCCAGAAATTTCAGCATCAAATGGCTCTGAGCACTATGCGACTTAACATCTGAGGTCATCTGTCCCCTAGAACTTAGAACTACTTAAACATAACTAACCTAAGGACATCACACACGTCCATGCCCGAAGCAGGATTCGAAAAGGCGACTGTAGTGGTCGCGCGGTTCCTGACTGACCTAGAACCACTCGGCCACTCAGGCCGGCTCGTTCAGCATCACTTGTGTCCATATGGCCACTCCTAAAATTTTGATATCACTTATAAACAGTTCTAATCGAAGGCGCAGAGTCACCGTAATGTTTATCAAGCTTCTGTTTAGTCTCCTGAGGCGTTGTGCCTTTCATAAAGTAAAGTTTGATCACCACGCGAGATTCTTTTTCGTCCATTGTTTGACAATCACTCTACTTCCTTGACTCACACGAATGCATAACACAAAGAAATAGACCAATATTACTGAAACTTGGTATGCCTTCTTTCCAAACATGCTACTAACTAAACATGACCTTGTTAGGCGCCGGTGGTGGCATCTCTCGGACTTTGCACAGACTTTTCAAATGACCCTCGTATTTACGTATATTTAAATTAATACCTTTCAGATGTATTAATTTAACAAACTAAACATATCTCTTTGTATTAATGTCTTTATCAGCTTTGTATACCGGTATTCGTTAAAGAAATGCAAAACTGCTGACTTGGAGTCCGTCCGCCGTTGGTCTGATCCCAGTACTGATTAGCAATTTATCAGATCTTTTATGGTGCACCAAAGAACCTACAGTCATTCGGAAACGAAGTTCGATACTCAATTTACTATACCGCATAATGCGATTGGCCGATCACGTTGTGCAATTCCCTTATGAAAATTACATTGGAGCCACATCTGTAACTTTGCGTTCCTCTCGAACACCAACCCAGAGTAATAGGAAATCTTCCTTCCACCTTCGCAAGCAGGCAAGGTAACAGTTATAGCTCACAACTTCCACTCCCCCATCCACCTTGATGCTATTGTTGGATAGGGACCACTTATATTGTGGTCACTCCATGTGTGGTTGCAGTGTAACGTCATACCAGAGATACTTCTGTTTACAACACCCAAATTATACAAGAACCGCTACATCAGTTGGTTGCATCGGCCAACAGTGTGAGATAAATATCTATTCTCATTCGAGAATGGGCAGCGCCGTTAATTTAGAACAATATATATACATATTTTGCCATTTCAACAGCCGAGAACGCTGAATTAGTTCTAACTTACTCGCAACTTGTCCCAGTAAAGAACTCGCAAAATTGTGGACCAGAAGCCTACCTCTCCCTGCTGCCCCCTTCCACAATGTTGTTATTGTGGTCTTCAGTCTGAAGACTGGTTTGATGCAGATGCCCAAGCTAGTCTATTTTATGCAAGCCTCTTCAGCGCTGCACAGCTAATGCGACGTGCATCAGTTTGAACCTGCTAACTGTATTAAAGACTTTGTCTCCCTCTACAATTTTAACACCCCCACCTTCTCCCAAACACCCACATATACACATTTCTCTTCATTACCTACCAACCTGAAAAGTCCTTGATGCCTCAGGATATGCCCCATGAAAGGAAGTTGTGCCATAAATTTCTTGTTTTCCCCGGTTCGACTCAGTATCGTCTTATCAGTTATTCGATCTGCAGTGCCCCCACTATTTTTCGGCGCTACTGAATAAACTCATTACCTACCAACCTGAAAAGTCCTTGATGCCTCAGGATATCCCCCATGAAAGGAAGTTGTGCCATAAATTTCTTGTTTTCCCCGGTTCGACTCAGTATCGTCTTATCAGATATTCGATCTGCAGTGCCCCCACTATTTTTCGGCGCTACTGATAAAATTGTGATGTTGCTATGGCTGTTGCAAAAGATCTTGGGAATGGGCCAGCTGAGCGCCGACGTAACACAATTACGTCAGATGCAGCAATGCCACTGGCAGAATCCCACATTGTGCTCCAGTAAAATAGCTGGCACCGCCATAACGACGACACAGGAGAAATTCGTTGGTAAGCCAGTAACTACACATCCAATCAGCAAACTTCTTATCGTCTACTTATTTGCAATCTGTGATTTGCAAAGCATGTGCGCTCCATCCCAAAATAAATTACCATTATTTTCAGTAAAAGGTAGCTACTATATAAGAGGAGAGGTGTTGCCGCTCCACGAGGCGAGATGAGGCTACCAGCAGCCATCACGAGATTTGGCCTCCACTAACTGTGGGCTAATGCTGCTGGTTTTAAGATCAGTGCTGTGAACTTGGCATCTTCCAGCCTGTCGGCCAACTACCAGGTGCAATTAGCCTTCGGCCATGGAAGGTAGTCGTTTGAGACCATGGCCACCTGTGGCGTCAGTTCCTTAACACTCGCTGTTTCCAGCACACGCTGTGGAGGACGTTGCACCACGGAATGTTCTAGTTTGTTCTTCAGTAAAATGTATGACTAATGGTGAAGTTTTTATGAGCAGCCATCGATCATAATCCCAACAACAATTCACCTCCTCAACTCAGACCTCCACGTGTAGAGGCAATCCATCGAGGACCTCCACATTATGATGTCATATGTGTGTGTCACGTCTAAATTTCAATGACAGGAGAACCTTACCAGCCACCCTCCCTGGAGACAATGACTCTCGACTACCTCAGGGTTGCGGTTTCGTTGACACACAGCATCAGTTCGCAGTGGGTGAGTACACTGCATGTTCTATTTTTCCCCCTTTGCAAGTATCACGTCGAGTCAGTGCACCTTTTAGCAGCTTTTTATTTCTGTTTTCAAGTGTGACATGTGGCAAGTAAACTCTGAATGTGTTCTGAGTATGTGTTAATATGAACATTATTTTTGCCTACCATCAATGAGTGTAGCACATTGTCTGGAAGTCTATAACGTGTTAACCATGCGTAGCTATGGAACCCAGGGGGATAATGTTCAAGCTCGGGGAAGCTGTTACCAGTGAAATCCTGTCGCAGATTTCGTTTATCATGCTAGGACAAATGTGGGCAAAATCACTAAAGCTTGATTTTCATGGTTTATGGGCACAAGGCACTAGGAAGTTGCTTTAGGTGACCGAAGGTGTTGCTAACTTATACGATTCTGGACTTCACCTCCGGGTATGGAATCGTCGTTGAGTACGCAGCGTTCAGTGATTGAGAGCACTTCTCCTGTCTATACTCATGTTGAGACGTTATCTGAATTCCGTCCTTGTGTCTCTGATTTTGCGTTTCTTGTCTGTAGAATACAGAGAGGAGAAGATAGTATTAGATTATACTAGTCAGAAGACCGCCTTCTCGCATCCTAGTGTTAATGAGTTTTTTATTTTGTGGCTGGAGTTCTTCCATGGTCGCACACGTGCACGAGATCCATCACTGCACTACATTCGGTGATATTGCTAATTGCTTCGGCTTATTAGGACTATAAAGCTGATCAGCTGTGATAGTGTAAGTTTCATTTCCACTGGGGTTGCACACCACTGTAGATCATCTTTGAAAGTAGTGTCTTCTAGTGTTTGGGACGTAGATGATATCAGTCATCTCGCTTTTTTTATATTAGATCACGTAGCCATAAAAAGCGGCAGATTTGGGCAGTTTATCAATAATATTACTCGGGAAATTCATTTGTATCTCTTTATGTCCATTGCACATCCATACATAAACATTTGTAATATATAAAGGTGTTTTAATCAACAATAAATGTATAAGCAGAAACAACATTTATAATTTAGTAGTTGCTAGTTCCCTTAATCATTCATTTATTTTTATGTTGTAATTTATATGTTAAGGGCAAGGAGGGGGAAATAATATCACCGTCAAGAGATCCTAAGACCTGCTTCAAGGGGTAGTCAGACAGGGTCAAATCTTTATTTTCGTGTTCAGTAGTTTCCATTGCACACATTCATTTTTACATACGCCAGGAGTAGCATCTTGGAAACCACACAAATACCTTCAGTAAATACTTCCTAACATTAAAATTTATATTCGATGTTAGCAGATCCCTTTTTTTCAATAATACTTTTCTTGCTATAGTCAGTCTTCATTTTATATCCTCTCTACTTCGGTCATCATCAGTTATTTTGCTGCCCAATAGTCCGTTTAGTGTCTTATTTCGTAATCAGATTCGATAACACTTCCTAATTTAACCCACGTGATACCAAGGGAGAGGGAAGGGGTACTATTTGCCTACCTCCTCAGAATACTGTAATCTAGTCATGTAAATTATATTTTAAAATTAAAAAAATATATATTTGTTATATTTAATGTTTCTTCTGCCACATATCGTAATTGTTTTCAATATTTCAGTAAAAATTAAAGGAAAAATTTAGGTCTTGTCAGTGGATGTGAATTTTCAGAACAGGTGTCATATTCATATTTTCAGGTTTAGGACACTTCTTACACATAAATACATCTTTAAAATATACGTTGTGCGTAGAAGACAACGAAAATTAACGAGACCCGTATATCTTTGTCTTCATCATACATTACGCCCCCCGTTTGGTGAACAGGTTACGGAAAATCCGATGGTACTGCTAGGTTTAATTCGATTACGTTCCATTACCTTTCATTTAGTTCCATTGAGGGTTATCTCATAATCCCTTTCCAGGGCACTATCTATTCCATTCAAGTGTTATTCCAAGTTCTTTGCTGTCTATAATAGAATGGCAGTGTCACTTGTACACTGCAAAATGTTTATTGCTTTGAGAGGCACCCATATGCCTTGCTCATATTGTGGCATCAAGCAGTCAGGCCTGCAAGATGAGTGGTCTGCCAAGCGAGTGGATTTATTCTTATTTATCGCAATACATCAGTGACAGATTGTGAGCTCTAGTAACCACAGTTAAGCTACAAATTAATCTCCTGTTTGAATATTACGCAACGGATACGGATTACGCACATCTGACTATTAAAAATGTAAACAACTCTGATTGTTCACTACACACTGGCAATACCACATTTTCTTTCTCACCCAACGGCTTTGATCAACACGTAGCCATCGCACTGAATATGAATGGCGCACACGTTATAAATTCTGGATTTCATGACTACACACTATTCGAAGAACAAGGCCACCAATCTTTTTCTGTTAACTATCTTTTTTATTCAGATAAATTCTATTATGGTTCACAGATAACCTAAAAACACCATTACATTTTATACTACAATTACACATGAGAAACTCCGCCCACAGGGCATGGCTATACATAGGTGATCTCTATCTTATGGTTTTGTAATTATCTAACGCTACATTGCACTTTCCTTACAGTACCCATCACGTCGAAGTGCCCGTCTCTAATTTCAAGTCCCGCACACGCCATTTCTTAAATATTTCCAACTTATAGTACACACGCCAGTAATTCAGCTTAACTTTAGCACTCGCAAGTATTTCTACTTATTGCTACACATGTTTTCATTGTGACCGTTCGTCACTTCCGAAGAGTACTACAATCCCCTTAATATTATCTGACTGACATTTAATTCTCCCCACAAAACTTCCTGAAATAGAGAAATAATTATTCCACACTAATCTTAAGTATTTCACATGTATACCATCTCTCTGCTCTTTTGTCTTTTACGGAGCACACCTAAGACAGGTCTTACCAACACAAGATCCAGCGCCAGAGTGCTGAAACATGGCCATTCTTCAGGTCAGCTCGCACCTCCGGCAAGGTGGGGGAGCACCATGTTACCGTATTGGTCAGCCACATTTCAGGCGCACTAATCTCTGGTAAATTTCACCTCTTTGGTTCCACCAGAGGTGACCAAAGGACCATCTCAAAGATGATCATATAATGCACATTCACTATCTGCGGTTAGCAGACGACCATACATACATTCATTTCACAGATCTCACCAAATTGGATGTAATGATTTGTTTTGTGGGAGTGCACATGTGATCAATTAAATAAATAATTTGTCATTCTTTCCTACAGTGATATCCGGCTTCGGTGTATTAAGTGAAATTGAGTTATTACCCACAAAAAAATATGTTGTTCTGACAAGAATAACGAAGAATGTTGTACCTATTTTCAATGTTGGGCGGTACTGTACCCTTTCACCACCGGCTACCCATGCAAAAAGGAAAAAAAATGATAATAATTCACGGTACTATCCTTGCAATGTGAGGGTAGTTCCGAACATTTTTTTAAGAAAGCTGTTTTCGAACAAACGTAGTAAGTCACGATAATAACCAGAAGAAGATCTTAGCCCCTCGTGACCTTAAGTAGATGACCAAATGCTGTTACTTTACCAACTTATTGACACAGTTGTCACATTATTGTACTCTGTACAATCCGGAGTAACGTACACATACAAATTTACAACAATCCAAATGACAAATAAAACATTACATCATACAATTAAAAAAAATGGCGAGACAAAAATTTGCTTAGTTACCTGTATCTCTGTTGTTCTTAGGAGTAATCCAAACTTTACTAATTCTATAACAAATAAAAAAATACTAATTGTACTCATGAAATTTTAAATAGCTCACCGTCCACAAAGAGCAAGTAATCTGACATACATAAATTTCGGGGTAATAAACTTTACACAGCAATGGTTCAAATGGTTCAAATGGCTCTAAGCACTATGGGACTTAACATCTATGGTCATCAGTCCCCTAGAACTTAGAACTACTTAAACCTAACTAACCTAAGAACATCACATACACCCATGCCCGAGGCAGGATTCGAACCTGCGACTGTAGCAGTCCCGCGGTTCCGGACTGCAGCACCAGAACCGCATGGCCACCGTGGCCTGCAAAATGTACATCACCTACAGAGAAATTAAACTGAGAAAAAAACAATGAAATATAACACAAGTTACATACTGGTTACGTAATAAGTCAATGTGAGACACAATGTCATACGTCATTAACTATCATCACTTAAGCAATTGCCAATACTACTCGACTGTGAGTTTAAACCTTATTCTTGTCCAGCAGTATAAATACCTCCTGCTGAGCTAGTCAGTCCATCAACTTTGATCAATAACCGCAGTAAATAGTTAACAATAAGTGCCTGAATCCACCAGTAGCTCTCGTATTTTACTCTACTGCTCATTTCTCTGTTGTTACATATTTAGACGACAAGAACTTGCATTTCGACTAGCCTCCATTACACTTCAATGTGAAATATCACCACTGTGATAATACAAATAAGTGGCTTCAGTCAACACAACAACTAGATTATTACTGTCCACGACATCAAAATGCATCAGTTAATTCCTATATTTGTTGTCCAATGCAAACTCTTATCCCTTGTGACAATCTTACTGACCAATGCAACAAGAGCCACTATGTTAGTATTACGATACTGGCTAATAATTAAAGCATCCTTGTACCAAATATTCCAATAAACATGCTACATGAACTTGATAACCCAGAAAAAAAAAAACGCACTTACTATTCTAAACACATATGTTACTAAAATACGATTACACTTGCTGTCCCTTCAGGAATACAACATATAAAAAAATTTACACAATTACAAATACAGATACATTATTCCCTATCTTGTGAGTCACACAGGCCCATTTCATTCTGTGATTTTCTTGGGGTTTAAAAGTTGCTGACAGTTTTCCTAGAAACACTGCCTCGATGTCAAAGCTCTGCCATGGTCACCCGGACGAAAGTCTTTAGGTCACTCAAATTGGCATTTTGAACACACACTGAACAGTAAACTGTATCTCACATTAAACTCAAATGTCATAGTCACTCTCAGATTACCATCCACACGAATCTGGTCGTCCAGAAACGGCCCTACAACTACTATTACCCACGGTCCTTTCCTTTCAGTTCATGGTGCAATTAAAAGTCATTATGTTCCAACAAACAAAACTTATTCTTGCACCAATTATAGAAATGTCTCCTACTGCAAATGCAAATGTCAATGTCCCACTTTAGTTTCTTGTGTTCCGACAATAATTAGTCAACAAACGACAACTGTCCTCTTTAAGTATAACTATCGTCCCACATGCATTTTACAAAGCACACTTAACAAGTCACTCCCAAACGCTTATGGATCCCACCGTCCAGTTGTCAAGACAAAACAAACCAATCGTCCTGTCTGCTAAAGACAAAATCTTTTCCACCACTCACAATGTGGAAACACCAGTCCTTCACTTTCCACCTTATTGAGACATATGAGCAGTCATCTTGTTTCATGGCTCCACAGCCCAGTACTAGTTAATAGCTGCTATTAAAAAATCCCCGCCGGACTCTGCCGTGTGTCGTTCATTCTACTGTCGCGCCGACGCCAGGCAAGCCGTTGAGCAGAAAAACCACCCGCTGTTGCCTCTGTGAGATACTGTCTCCATTCGTAAGGGTGGTGCAACTTATGAATGGCAGTGGTAGGTGCGCGTCGCCCCAGGCGGTTGACTTGCTGTAGCGGGCTTGTGGAGTGTACCCCAACCGACAGTGGAGTGGGGAGCGCAGTGGCTCTGTCGCCTCTCCCATGCTGACGTCAGCTTGGCCTCCCACATTTTTATGTAGGTACGGGAGCGTTCTGCGTGGGCACCTCAGCGCTACGACACCCAATCCGTCAGACCCTTCCGTGCATCTCGCAAAATTACAGACAAAAGGTTATTCTTACAGTATTTAAATACTCATTGATTACATGTATGATCTATTAGATACATTGATAGTAAAAGAATCTTTGTTCTAAAAAACATAAAATCATACACTCTAGTTTTCTGCACATACAACATCAACATTTATCCCTTTTCTATATACAGCCCACACTTGTGCTATTGATTGTAACTGTCGTCCCTCATACAAAACATGAAAGTGTTACAAAAAAAAAAAAAATAAGAAACAATCTATACAGCTCATAGTTACAATATCAAATAGTAGACTACTTTAACATCCTATCACAGTGAACATATTAGAAACTGTTGATTCTAAAACTACAATATACAACACACCTTTGCCAGCCGGAGTGGCCGAGCAGTTCTAGGCACTTCAGTCCGGAACCGCGTGACCGCTACAGTCGCAGGTTCGAATCCTGCCTTGGGCATGCATGTGTGTGACGTCCTTAAATTAGTTAGGTTTAAGTAGTTCTAAGTTCTAGGTGACTGATGACCGCACAAGTTAAGTCCCATAGTGCTCAGAGCCATTTGAACCATTTTGAACAACAAACCTTTGTGCTTGTGACAGACTGAAATTAATACCACTTGAAAGTGTTCTAACAAAAAAATATGAAACAATCTATACAGCTCACAATTACCTATTACGTAATATCAAATAGTAAACTATTTTTACATCCTAACACAATAAACATTTTAGAAACCGATGACTCTAAATCTACAACATACACTGCACCATTTTGCTTGTGACAGACAGATATTAGTATCTCTTTACATATTTTTACCTTTTATTATATATAACAACATTTCTAGAACATGTATGTACCATCCACATGACGTCATAGCCTGACCTTCCATCGAGGTTCATCCAAATCAAACAATAAATCACATAATGGTTTACTTATTTATAGGTAGCATCCCCTTTAACAGGGATGTGCTCATTGATCACACTACTGCCGGCCGTTGTGGCCGAGCGGTTCTTGGCGCTTTGGTCTGGAACCGCGCGACCGCTACGGTCGCAGGTTCGAATCCTGCCTTACGCATGGATGTGTATGATGTCCTTACGTTAGTTAGGTTTAAGTAGTTCTAAGTTCTAAGGGACTGATGACCTCAGAAGTTAAGTCCCATAGTGCTCAGAGCCATTTGAACCATTTGATCACACTACTCTATGACTCTCAGTCAACTGACATCACATTTTCCTTCTCATTTGATCCATTAATACACCAACAGAATAGCTCTAGCAGTCAGCTAACCTTACCACCACCACACTCACTTCAACATAACATACCTTTGCTCCCTTATACTCAACAACATAACACATGGAGTTCTTTTGGAGATAGCTTTCGATTTCGTCCTTTCACTCTGGCACCTCTCTCCATCGGCTTACTTCTGCATTCACTTTACCGATTATTCGTGCTGCTAAATATCAACTTAGAGTTGCGATATTTCATCTAAGAACAAAAAATACACAAATCATTCTTCCTGCAAAATAACTGTACACATTCTTGGGACCATTTTGATTAGTTATACTGGTACCAGGCTTCAACAACAACAACAACAAAATATTATTTTTGCAATATTGCAAATGGTATGGTAAGAATTAGATTTACACTTATATTACATCTTACGTCAGTATTCCACTACGTTCACCATCTGGATCTCAGACTCCCTTTGTGTCCTTTCACGTTGTGCAGTTTTCCTCATCTCTTCATTCGTATTTCGACTCTCTGTCCACCCATTACTCTATGATTTCCTGATCTTCCTTCTCCATTCGCATCAATCTCGATTGCAGCATACACAGGCCTCTCTGTAACATACATCTAAGACATCTCCACATTATTCAATTCTACTCACCTACATTTACCACTGTTTCATCACGTCGAATCTCTCTTTATTAATCACACTGCTTCACGTCGCTTCTCCCCTTAAATATCACCTTTATCCACTACTATTTATCACGTCGCTTCTCTCTCTATCTACCATCTTTATCCACTCATTAATCATCACGTCGTTTCTGCTTGATCCTTATTCATATGACAAAAAATTCGTACATACACTACTCTGTCGACTCCTGTTCATGACTCACTCGACCAGTCTATTCCGTCACTCTTCCTGACATCCCACCTGTAAATTCTTATGTTCGATTTGACTCTGCACAGCGTTACACACCACAAATAAATGCTCTGCCTATCTACAATAACTCGCCTACTTTCGATCTATCCTTAACTATTCCATAATTTGATGTTAGAAATGTGAAGAATCCCACGCGATTATTTTCCCTTGATCGTCTCAATCAGTACAGCATTTTCGTGGACAATCCGCCTCACTCTGAATAGTACACTATACACAGTAAATAATTTGCTAGTTAGGAATCTGTGCTTACATGAAAATTAAATGTGTGCTGAGAATATACAAGGTGGGAGAAAGGGACAACACAAGGGCTAGAAACTTTGGTGCCAGTGGCCTCTTTCCCTAACACCAGATTGCGAATAACCATACGCAGCACTTCATTATAACTGTCACCACGACAATGACATACTACATTTCGGATGGCAGCTAATCTAAAAACTTCGATCACATAGCTGAAGTTACCTGTAACAGCATTTTAAATCTACCCCATGCCATGCAGATCAGAATGTAGACTTTTTTCTTTCCTACAGTGGTGTCTGGCTTCCGTGTATTAAGTGAAATTGAGTTATTACCCACAAAAAATATGTTGTTCTGACAAGAATAGCGAAGAATGTTGCACCTATTTTCAATGTCAGGCGGTACTGTACCCTTTCAGCTCCTCCCTAATATTCTCCCTAGTACTCTGTTTACAAATTTATCCTTGTATGCTTTACTGATTGTTCGGTGTAGATGTTGAATGAAATCGAGTGTAGGGTACCCGAATGTCTCACTCCCATTTTCAAATTGCACAACTAGAATTCTAACAGATGGAGTAGCAGAATTTATGTGCTACAACAAGATTTGTTCTTTGATGGGGTGGGGCTGTGAAATACATGTCCAGCCTCATTACACCTCTCTTCTTTTTACCTGAGGACAGCAAAATTCATATTTCAGTGCATATATGGCAAAAATTCAAATTTTCATTTAGGACAACATGGATTCCCAAGGATTCACGTGCTACCAGTTGTGGATGAACATGTAGGAAAGAGCATCTCTCCTATTTCAGAACAATAAATGTTATTTTTGTAACTTCCAGAAGAGCAGAGTACATTGGGATAACTATTTCTAGATCGAGAGGTAAGCCAGTTCCCTTCGAACCCACTAGCGAGAACAAAGAAGAAAGACGGTTGGAAATGCTGTAAACGGAAATGTCGTTAGAGTGTATTGTGGGATTGGAGAATTGTGAGGGTGTCGTATTCATGACTTTACGTCTCATATCTTCAGATATCATTTTTAAATGACGAATGGAGGCCAGAAGAAAGTTGCTACCTCACAGTATGTCTGGACAAGTAGTTTTTCATCTAAGTATAATTTGAGGCGTAAATGCAAAAGTCCAATTAGAGAAGTTTCTCTGTCCTGGAGCGCTTGACTCAAATGCTTTAACATTGTCATTGCCCATGTCAAGAGCAGGTGCAGTGCAGCTGATTTCTGCAGTTCTAATTCCTTAGACGCCGTTTTTGAAGCGCTACCAAAACCCATATGTTTTAAAACAATGAAATAAACGATTGCATATAAGAATTACAGTAATAGAATAGCATAAATATCGAGAAAAGTTCTTTCATCAGCGTGATATCAGTTCCTTCATCTCGGACTATTTCTCCCTTCTCAGAGAACTTTCCGCACAACGACAGTGTAACATTGTCAGCTGCTTATTCCAGCGACTATACTTAGAATGGCTCAGTTATCTATCAAGAGCATTTGGAAGACCTCTTTTCTTTACGTAGGGGAAGCGTTCTTTCGCCGCAATCAAAAGACCATGGACAACTGTCGCATATATACTCCCCATTAAAATTATTGGATACCAAGGGACTTAAATCGTGTAAACAATTCTCTTAGAATATTACCGCCCGTTTTTGGTTCATCTGGAAACTGGGTTATAAAGAAAACGCGAGATCTGATAGTTCAGTCAATGAAACAGGAGACAGTGCATGTCAGATAATGGTGTCTTCTCGCGCTCGCGCTGGACGTGCACACGTCCGTAGTTGCTGAGTATTCGCCTTTTGTTATATGAGCAATTACCTCAGGCATAATTATATGTCGTCGGCTTTTAACAATTTCTGCCACGTCCGGCGACACAGTTGTGGTGTGAGATAGAATGGCCTTTGCAGTGTCGATTAACATCTGAACTAGATCCATAAGACCCTCACCTCTTATAGTTCCTTACTACCTTACGTCTCGTGCACACATAGGAACGCAATTATCGACAGTTAGCTCCTGAGCTGGTTTAGGAAGTCGATTCTCGTCCACATAAGACCTTTCTTTATAAGACACGAATGGATGACGAGAAATGAACCAAGTGCCTCTTGACCCTTCAGCATTAGAGTAAATTTGACAGTACAGCTAACAGCAAAGAATAAGAACGCTTTTCCTAAATCCATCCACAATAGACTTTACCAGGGTCCAAAGTGTACTTTTAAACTGCTCCAGGCAGTGTGGTTCTCTACTCACCACTGATTAGTTTTTCTTTTACTTCCATTTTTCTTGACATGTGCTCCTTCTTCTCCAAACCATGTTTAGTTTCCCGCTCTCATTTTGTGTGTTACGAAAAAAATGAAGAAATCCCATCACTCCACTAAACACTGATCTACTCACCGCTCGTAGCCCGTAGCTCGCAACTGGGGTCAGTGCTACCAACAAGTCGTAGGTGCAGCACACCAGTGCTTGCGCAAGGCACTGTTGCAGTTGCGTAATGGGCTCGCTCAGTGCGGAGCAGTTGGGCCGCGGCCCGTGGGCTGCGTATCCAGGCGCAACTCTTCTGAGCCCGTGGCATACAGGTGATTTCGCAACAGCACTGCTCGGCCTTTAGGATGACGTCAGGGTCTCGCTCAGCCCGATGCTGCTGTAGCCCAGTGCGGCCGCAGCTCATGGGCCGAGCCTCTTCGCACGACTCTCCCAGCGGACCAAGATGCGGGTGCCCCTCCTGAACCGGCAGTGCGAGGCAAGGCTCGCGTGGGCTTCTTCACATTTCTAACATCAAATGCTGTAATGGCTACGTTCCTGGACAGGCCGCGCTTCGATGATCACCTCTGCTGCGAACTGCACAACCAGAGCTCACACTCAGCCGGATGTCACTGACCGATTGACGACATACAAGCCAACTGCGAAGTTACTCCTGCAGTGCCTGCATCAATTCCCACGGGCAGACACGTCACCGAACTGACTTAACCTCTTATACTCAGAACATTGATACGTCTCAAATTTTAAGTTAGTGTATCTTGTACAAATATCTCACGTGCCTATGTAAATGATTTGTCGAACGGTTGATTTAAAACATGTCAAATAGTGTATTATTTTTGTTGCATACACCAATCTCGTAATTTTGTTGTACAGGACTTGAATGAGTACTCATGTATCAGCCAGTATCGTAGTCAAATGTATCGTAGACACCAAGAAAATTTTTCTTTCCTTATGTTTATGAAATATGTGTTTACCAGAGAGCCCACAAGTCTTAAAACGTACATGTAATACTTTCTATGTTGATAAGGAACAGAGAAGCCTCCACATTTTTTCTGCGATCAGTTAGGGGATGCCGGCCTGTTTGGTACCGTCCTTTGTTCTTCCGCTTTCGCAGTGTAAGCATCTACACTACCGGCCATTAAAATTAGGACACCACGAAGACGACGTGCTACAGACGCGAAATTTAAACGACAGGAAGAAGATGCTGTGATATGCAAATGATTAGCTTTTCAGAGCATTCACGAAAGGTTGCCGCCGGTGGCGACACCTACAACGTTCTGACATGAGGAAAGTTTCCAACCAATGTCTCATACACAAACAACTGTTGATCGGCGTTGCCTGGTGAAACGTTGTTGTGATGCCTCGTGTAAGGAGGAGAAATGCGTATCATCACGTTTCCGACTTTGATAAAGGTAGGATTGTAGCCTATCGCGATTGCGGTTTATCATATCGCAACATTGCTGCTCGCGCTGTTCGAGATCTAATGAATGTTAGCAGAATATGGAATCCTTGGGTTCAGGAGGGTAATACGGAACGCCGTGCTGCATCGCAACGGCCTCGTATCACTAGCAGCCGAGATGAGAGGCCTCTTATCCGCTTGGCTGTAACGGATCGTGCAGCCATGTCTCGATCCCTGAGTCAACAGATGGGGACGTTTGCAAGACAACAACCATCTTCACGAACAGTTCGACGACGTTTGCAGTGGCAGAGACCATCAGCTCGGAGACCATGGCTGCAGTTACCCTTGACGCTGCATCACAGACAGGAGCGCCTGCGATGGTAAACTCTACGACGAATTTGAGTGCACGAATTTTTTCCGATGAATCCAGATTCTGTTTACAGCATCGTGATGGTCGCATCTGTGTTTGGTGACATCGCGGTGAACGCACATTGGAAGGATGTATTCGTCATCGCCATAATCGCGTATCACTCGGCGTGATGGTGTAGGGTGTCATTGGTTACACGTCTCAGTCACCTGTTGTTCGCACTTTGAACAGTGGACGTTACATGTCAGATGTGTTACGACCCGTGGCTCTACACTTCATTCGATCCCATGCATTTCAGCAGGATAATGCACGACCCCATGGTGCAGGATCTGTACGGGCCATTCTGATAAAGAAAATGTTCGACTGCTGCCCTGGCCACCACATCATGCAGATCACTCATCAACTGTAAACGTCTGGTCAATGGTGGCCAAGCAACTGGCGCGTCACAATACGCTAGTCACTACTCTTGATTAACTGTCGTATCGTGTTGGAGCTGCATGGCCAGCTGTACCTGTACACGCCGTGCAAGCTCCGTTTGACTCAATGCCCAGGCGTATCAAGGCCATAATTACAGACAGTGGTGGTTGTTCTGGGTACTGATTTCTCACGATCTATACACCCAAATTACCAAAAAATATAATCACATGTCAGTTCTAGTAGACTATACTTGTCCAGTGAAACACGTTTATCATCTGCACTTATTCTTGGGGCAGCAATTTTAATGGTCAGTAGTGTATGTTATTAGCTTTTAAGAACCGTGAATATATTGAAGTGTATTTAAATTAATAACTTCCAGATGTATTGACTTAACAAACTAAACATATCTCTTAGGCTAGGTGCAAATAGAGCCGCGTATAGCACGTGTGACGTGACACGACACTACAGCGCGACACACACGTGCCGCACGAGTCGCGCGGATGCAGCGCGTGTTGCGACGCATACACCGTACTTCACACGCGCCGACTGACGGCGCTCTACGCAGAGAGAACCGAGCGCGCGCAACCTGTTACCTTCCTCAAACGATTTTTCAGAAACTATTCTCTGAAAATATTTGATTTTAGCCTTACTTGTAGCGTTATATGTCAGCTACGTGGCGAAGTGCCCATCATCTCGCTAATAACCATTCTTATTGTGATGTACACATTTTAGTAAGACACTACGCAAAACTCAAAAAGTTTGAACGAAAATTAGGGGTCGCTATGATTTTGCGTTTGGTGCGTATTATATCATATGTTGCTGCGTATGAAATTTAGCTAACATGTTGAATTTTTGTTTAGACTTGGGAGGAGGTCTCTATCTGCCTCCGATCTCGAGAGAATGGATCCTATGTAGCGCGCTCACTTCCGATCTCACGCCCGCGAGAATGAAGTACTCGCAACATTTCTCATATCTCCTAAACCACTAGAGACATCTAAACGAAAGTCTGGCGAATGATAGCACACAAGGAGGAAAGTGTTCTGTCAATTCTTAAACACATGGAACATCCTGTCTATGACGATATATCAGTACTTAACTTACCTTTTTATTTATTTCTCTCCAGTGACTGTAATTTTTTAAGAGTTATCGACAGCTAGCGAAACAAGAGCTTCCTAGTATGAAAATAAACATGAAATTTTTGCTCTTACGTTACTGCAAACGGACACTACGAGGTTTTTCATAAGCTATTGAGCTCTGTGACTGCCAATTACTTGTTTAACGTGACATTCCGTTTCGGAATTGTATCGGAATAGCTGCTGTGAGATGAGTTTGGCAAATTACACTGTGACAAAGGAAGTACAATTAAACCTGTACCAACAGAAATGTGGCCGTTACTCATAAATGGTGATGCTTCTTCGAATGAGAAAAGGTTAACTGACACAAAAATAGATTGCCAATTCTGTTGGAATTTTGGTGGAATCCCCGTAACCCATCGTATTTTTAAAAGTGAGTGACTGGAATGGAAACTTACCAAAGGATTTCATTCCGTCTCTTGAACTGAGCAGTATTAAAATAATGACGAGCGTTCCTTCGGGCAGAATGATAGGCACATGCCAGATACTGGATACTCACCTACGGTTTGCCAAACTGATAATGTGTGATCGCGAATAAAATAGTTGTTATTGAGAAAAATAAACAATTGATCTGTCGCACAACTCAATGGTTAGTATATTGTCAGCAGCGGAGGAAAATGCGCGCGACAAGAATGCAGAAGCTAGCCATGTGTGCCTTGTGAGCTGAAGTTCGAAAAGCATTGACATGAAAGTAGGTCTGCCTTTGTCAGCAGTACATTTCAACAAATTAAATCTATCTAGTCATGATACTCCTTTAGGATATTCCTACTTTCGTAATAATACCGACCATTTTCTTCATTTGTGTAGCCTGTTGCATAATTAGTTTATTAATGCTAATAATGTGCATGCAACAATTAAAATGTTTTTTCTCATCACGGTGAACCAATTAAAACATTATTTGTGACTGTTTTTCGACTGTTTCTGGCTTGTAGCGGAAATGTGATAATCACATGCATGTAGTACATTATGTCGTATTACATTATTACATCCATATCCAAGTATTCACAGTGAGACTTCTACACTTCTGATCTTCGACGCTTTTTACCAGATTACCCCTTTCCAAATTTTTGTAACAGATCGTACAGATACGCCAGCGTATGAGGCAGCGAGAAGATAGCCTTGTTTTACTTTCCTGTCTTGCTTCTTAATCACATGATTTTATAATATTCCTTGCTTCCTTACTCACTAGCCTCTGTCCCTTCTACATCTACATCTACATGATTGCTCTGCAATTCACATTTAAGTGCTTCGCAGAGGGTTCATCGAACCACAATCATACTATCTCCGTATCATTCCACTCCCGAACAGCGGACGGGAAAAAAGAACGCCTAAACCTTTCTGTTCGAGCTCTGAATTCTCTTATTTTATTTTGATGATCATTCCTACCTATGTAGGTTGGGTTCAACAAAATATTTTCGCATTCGGAAGAGAAAGTTGGTAACTCATATTTCGTTAATAGATCTCGCCGCGACGAAAAACGTCTTTGCTTTAAAGACTTCCATCCCAACTCGTGTATCATATCTGCCACACTCTCTCCCCTATTACGTGATGATACAAAATGAGCTGCCCTTTTTTTGCACCCTTTCGATGTCCTCCGTCAATCCCACCAGGTAAGGATCCCACACCGCGCAGCAATATTCCAACAGAGGACGAACGAGTGTAGCGCAAGCTGTCTCTTTAGTGGACTTGTTGCATCTTCTAAGTGTCCTGCCAATGAAACGCAACCTTTGGCTCGCCTTCCCACAATATTATCTATGTGGTCTTTCCAACTGAAGTTGTTCGTAATTTTAACACCCAGGTACTTAGTTGAATTGACAGCCTTGAGAAGTGTACTATTTATCGAGTAATCGAATTCCAACGGATTTCTTTTGGAACTCATGTGGATCACGTCACACTTTCCGTTATTTAGCGTCAACTGCCACCTGCCACACCATACAACAATCTTTTCTAAATCGCTTTGCAACTGATACTGGTCTTCGGATGACCTTACTAGATGGTAAATTACAGCATCATCTGCGAACAACCTAAGAGAACTGCTCAGATTGTAACCCAGGTCATTTATATAGATCAGGACCATCAGAGGTCCCAGGACGCTTCCCTGTTGAACACCTGATATCACTTCAGTTTTACTCGATGATTTGCCATCTATTATTACGAACTGCGACCTTCCTGATAGGAAATCACGAATCCAGTCGCACAACTGAGATGATACCCCATAGGCCCGCAGCTTGATTAGAAGTCGCTTGTGAGGAACGGTGTCAAAAGCTTTCCGGAAATCTAGAAATATGGAATCAGCTTGAGATCTCCTGTCGATAGCGGCCATTACTTCGTGCAAATAAAGAGCTAGCTGCGTTGCACAAGAACGATGTTTTCTGAAACCACGCTGATTTCGTATCAATAGATCGTTCCCTTCGAGGTGATTCATAATGTTCGAATATAGTATATGCTCCAAAACCCTACTGCAAACCGACGTCAATGATATAGGTCTGTAGTTCGATGGATTACTCCTACTATCCTTCTTAAACACTGGTGCGACCTGCACTATTTTCCAATCTATAGGTACAGATCTATCGGTGAGCGAGCGGTTGTATATGATTGCTAAGTAGGGAGCTATTGTATCAGCGTAATCTGAAAGGAACCTAATCGGTATATAATCTCGACCTGAAGACTTGCCCGTATCAAGCAATTTGAGTTGCTTCGCAACCCCTAAGGTATCTATTTCTAAGAAACTCATGCTAACAGCTGTTCGTGTTTCAAATTCGGGAACATTCCATTCGTCTTCCCTGGTGAAGGAATTTCGGAAAACTTCTTGCAAACTGAAAACATCGTGGAGGCATATGATACAATTCCAGTGGCCAATGGCTCACCAGTTACTGAAGTATGCATTTTTCTTGACAGAAGAAAAAAATACTATACAGATATAAATAACAGAAAAGCACAAGGTACTAACGAAGAAAGCTGGAGCGTTTAATTGGCGAAAAATGAAACATCACCCAAAGGCAATAAAATTTAGTATACAGTAAGGCAATATTTATCGTATGGGCAATACTACCACTGCTCATATGCGCCGTGCCGATGTGAGCAAATGGTCAGATTACTTTTCCACTCCCCGCCTCAAATTTCCCACGGTGCTAGTGAGGCACGCACCACGCGCGGCGCGAGAAGCTGTGCCACAACCACAACGCCCCGCGACCCAGTGCAGGCGCGTGTCGCGTCGCAGTCGCGTCGCGTCGCAATTTGCGCGGTCCCATTTGAACCTGTAATGTTACAAAAACACGCGCTGCGCTGCGCCGCGCCACACGCGCTTTACGCGTCTCAATTTGCGCCTAGCCTTAGTATAATGTCTTTATCAGATCTGTGTTCAGCTATTCATGAAAGAAATGCAAAACTGCTGACTTGGAGCCTTTGGTGTGATCCAAATACTGATTAGCAATTTATCAGATATTTATGGTGCAGCAACGAAACTGCAGTCTTTCAGAAACTAAGGCCAATACTCAATTAATTATACAGCATAATGCGATTGACCGATCACGTTGTGCACTTGCCTTATGAAATGTACATTGGAGGCACATCTGCAACTTTGCATTTCTCTCGAACACCAACCTGGAGTAATAGGAAATCACAACAGGAATCAAGAAGCAATGCTCGGTTAATTTCAATTGACATTACTGAGCTGACTACCTGGTGGTAAGTGGTAGGAGATCATGACTATTTTGTTTACATTCTCTATCATCCTTGCACCTTCGCAAGCAGGCAAGGTAACAGTTACAGCTCAGAACCTCCACTCGCTCATCCCCCTACCAGAGAGGTTGTTGCTGTTGTTGGATAGGGACCACTTATACTGTGGTCACTCCATGTATGGTTGCAGATTAACGTCATACAAGAGACATTTCTGTTTACAACAACAAAATATACTACAATCGCTACTTCAGTTCGCTGCATCGGCGAATAGTGTGAGATAAACAGCTTTCCACATACGGGAATGAGCGGCACCATTATTTTAGAGTAATATAGAAACGTCTTTTGCCATGTCAACAACCGAAGGTGGTGAATCACTCGAGATTTACCTTACTCCGTAGTTCTCCCAGGAAAGAACTTACAAATTTATGGACCAGAAACCTACCTTTCCCTCCCATCTCCTTCCCCAATGTTGCTGTTGTGATCTTCAGTCTGAAGACTGGTTTGATGCAGCTGCCCAAGCTAGTCTATTCTGTGAAAGCCTCTTCAGCGCTGCACAGTTAACGCAGTGTACATCAGTTTGAACCTGCTAACTGTATTCAAGACTTTGTCTCTCTCTACAATGTTAACACTCCACACACCCCGCCCCTCCCCAGCACACACATATACACATACATCTCTCCATTACCAAACGGATAAGTCTTTGATGCCTTAGGATATGCCAATGAAACGAAGTTGTACCATAAATTTCTTGTTTTCCCCAGTTTGACTCAGTATCTTCTTATCAGTTATTCAATCTGCAGTGCCACCACAATTGTTCGGCGCTACTGAGTAAAATTGTGACATTGCCATGGCTGTTGCAAAAGATCAGCGCCGACCAAACATCATTACATCAGATGCAGCAATACCACTGGCAGATGCCCACATTGTGCTCCAGGAAAATGTATGGCACCGTCATAACGACGACACAGCAGAAAGACGTTGGTAGGCCAGTAGCTACACATCCAATCAGCAGACATCTTATCGTCTACATGGTTGAAAGCTGTGCGCAAGTGCGCTCTGTCCCAACATGAATTACCATAATTATCAGTCAAAGATGTATCAGTCTGGTAGCTAATATTTAAGAGGAGTGGTGGCGATCTACGAGGCGACATGAGGCTACAAGCAGCCACCATGTTACTTGGCCTCTACTAATTGTGGGCCCCTGCTGCTGGTTTTAAGATCAGTGTTGTCAGCTTAGCATCTTATACCCTGTGGGCCAACTACCAGGTGCAACCAGCAATCGGCCGTAGGAGGCAGCTGTTTGAGGCCATGCCCACCTGTTGAGTCAGTTCCTTAACACTCGCTGTCTTCAGCACACACTATGGAGGATGTTGCACCACAGAATGTTCTGGTTTGTTCTTCAGTAAAATGTATGACTAATAGTGAAGTCTTGATAAGCAGCCACCGATCATCATCCCGACAATAGTCCACCGCTTCAACTCAGACCTCCACATGTATACGTCATCCATCCTGGACCTCCACATTTTGATGTCAGAAGTGTGTGTGAAGTGTAAATTTCAGTGACAGGGGAACCTTACCAGCCATTCTCCAGGGAGACGATGACTCTCGACTACCTCAGTGTTGCAGTTACGTCGGCACACAACAACAGTGTGTAGTGGGCTAGTGGACTGACTGTATTTTTTCCCCTGCGACTATCACATTGAGACATTGCAACTTTTAGCGGCTTTTCAGTTCTGTTTCCATGTGTGACATGTGTAAAGTACACTCTGACTGTGTTCTGAGGATGTGTAAAGATGAACGTTATTGCTGCCTATCATGAATGTGTGTGGCTCATTGACTGGAAGTGTATAAGGTGTTAACTATAAATAGAGTCTTAGAAGGAGAAGATGAGTTTTGTCGAGAAGTCGTAGTTTTGTGGTAGTTATTGCCGTTTTTGATGGGCAATGTATTTCATTCTGAGCAAATTATTTGGCTCACTGCGTTTAAGCACGTATAGTAGTCGTCATGAGTAGCCGCTAAAGTGCGGAAGTTAAGTAACAGTAAGTGTTAGGGTAGAATGAGATTAATGGTCCTTGTAGTCTTACTGTTTTGTTCCCCTCGTTTGTTGTTTGCAGAATTAGTGAGGTATACCCTGGCGGAGAGGTTGCGAATTTCTGCAGCCTGGACCAGATGTGGAGCGATGTAGATGTGCCTAAGATTTTGGAGTCTTGCAGAGTGCCACTTTTGACAGTAATTTTGCTGTAGATACTTAGGAAGTGACACGTAAAACAAATTAATAGGACTGATTGCATTGCAGGTGTTTTGGGTACTGAAATGGTACAGACGCATTTTGTATTTCCGGAAGACGCATATTCGGCACCATCTGTGATGGCACTGCCTCCTCAGAAGGTGGGAGGAGAAGAAAGAGCAAATGTGTTTGTAGGGTTTATGATCGGGCCGACAAGGCTTGTGCCAGTGGATCAGGAGACTGACAAAAGTGACAACACTTGTAGGGTAATGGGTGATACAGGCGAAGGCTGCTGTGCAATCCCAGGGTTAGGCTTTCTCATCAATCATCATGCCGAAACTGACTTTCGATGACGTGCAGTGGAACTCAGGGTGATAATGTTCAAGCTGGGGAAGCTGCCAACAGTGAAATACTGTCACAAGGTTCGTATATCATGATAGAACAAATGCGGGCAAAATCACTAAGCATTAATCTGCGTGATGTATTGCCACGAGGCACTGGGAATTTGATTTAGGTGACAGAAGGTGTTGCGAACTTACACGATTCTGGACTTCGCCTCCGGGTAGGGAATCGTCGTTGAGTACGCAGCGTTCAGTGATTGAGAGCTCTTCTCCTGCATATACTCACATTGAGACGTTATCTGAATTCCGTCCTTCCGGCTAGGATTTCGCGTTTCTTGTCTGTAGAATACAGAGAGGAGAAGATAGTAGCCGGCCGAAGTGGCCGTGCGGTTAAAGGCGCAGCAGTCTGTAACCGCAAGACCGCTACGGTCGCAGGTTCGAATCCTGCCTCGGGCATGGATGTTTGTGATGTCCTTAGGTTAGTTAGGTTTAACTAGTTCTAAGTTCTAGAGGACTGATGACCTAAGATGTTAAGTCCCATAGTGCTCAGAGCCATTTGAACCATTTTTTTATAGGGGACTAATGACCTCAGCAGTTGAGTCCCATAGTGCTCAGAGCCATTTGAACCATTTTTGAGAAGATAGTATTAGATTATACTAGTCTGAGGACCGCCTTCTGCCGTCCTAGCGTTTAATGAGTTTTTTGTTTTGTGGCTGGAGTTCTTCCATCGTCGCAGCCGTGCACGAGAAACGTCATTCCGACACACTAACACAGTACATTCTCTGATATTGCTAATTGCTTCGGCTTATTAGGGCTATAAAGCTGAACAGCCGTGATCACGTAAGCTTCATTTACACTGAGGTTGCAAACCGCTATAGATCATTTTTGAAAGTAGTGCCTTTTAGTGTTTGGGACGTAGATGATATCAGTCATCTCGTGTTATTTATATTAGAACACGTAGCCACCGAAAGGGGCACATTTGAGCAGTTGATCAATAATATTAGTCAGGAAATTCATTTGTATCTCTTTACGTCCTTTACACATCGACATATAAACATTTGTAACATATAAAGAGGTTTAAATCTACAATAAATGTATAATCAGAAACAACATTAATATTTAGTAATTACTAGTTCCCTTAATCATTCATTTATTTTTATGTTGTAATGTATATGTTAAAGAGCAAGAAGCAGGAAATAATATCACCGTTAAGAGATACTAAGATCTTTTTCAGGGGGTAGTCAGACAGGGCCAAATCTGTATATTTGCGTCCAGTATTTTCCACTGCGCACACTCAGTTTTACACCCGCCTGGAGCAGCATCTTGGAAACCATACAAATACCTTCCAGAAATACTTCCTAGCACTTAAATTTATATTCGATGTTAGCAAATCCCTCGTTTTCATTAATACTTTTCTTGCTGTAGTCACTATTCATTTTATATCCTCTCTACTTCGGCCATTATCGGTTATTTTGCTGCCCAATAGTACTTTTAGTGTCTCATTCCGTAATCAGATTCCTGATTTAACCCTCGGAATACCAACGGAGAAGGAAGGGTTACTTTTGGCCTACCTTTTCAGAATGCTAGAATCTAGTCATATACATTATATTTTAAAATTTTGAAAAAATGTATTTGTGATTTTTAATGATTTCTTCTACCAGATTACGTTTTAAGATTTTGAGTAAAAATTAACGCAAAAAGTTAGGTCTTGTCAGTGGATGGCAATTTTCAGAACATGTGTCATATTCATATTTTCAGTTTTATGACTCTTCTTACACATAAATATATCTTTCAAAAGTATGCTGTGCCTAAAAGGCAACGAAAGTTAACGAAGTCCGTATAACTTTGTGTTGGCCGTCTATTACACCCCCCCTTTTGTAGTACACGTTATGGTAAATCCGTTGGTACTGCTAGGTTCAGTTCGAATAGGTTACATTGCCTTTCATTCAGTTGCATTGAGGGTTATCTTATAATCCCTTTCCAAACCACTGTCTATTCCATTCAACTGTCATTCCAAGTTCTTTGCTGTCTCTGACAGAATTGCAGTGTCACCGGTAAACTTCAATATGTTTATTGCTTCTCCCTGATATTTAAGTCTGTTTACAAATTTATCCTTGTATGCTTTACTGCTCGTTCCGAGTAGATGTTGAATGAGATCGATTGTTGTTCGTGTTATTGTGGTCTTCAGTCCTGAGACGGGTTTGATGCAGCTCTTTATGCTACCCTATCCTGGGCAAGCTTCTTCATCTCCCAGTACTTACTGGAACCTACATCCTTCTGAATCTGCTTAGTGTATTAATCTCTTAGTCTCCCTCTACGATTTTCACCCTCCACGCTGCCCTCCACTGCTACATTTGTGATTCCTTGATGCCTCAGAACATGTCCTACCAACCGGTCCCTTCTTCTTGCCAAGTCATGCCACAGACTCATCTTCTCCCCAATTCTATTCAATACCTCCTCATTAGTTATGTGATCTATCCATATAATTTTCAGCATTCTTCTGTAGCACCACATTTCGAAAGCTTCTATTCTCTTTTAGTCCAAACTATTTATCGTCCATGTTTCACTTCCATACATTCCATTATCTTCGTTTTGCTTTTGTTGATGTTCATCTTATATCCTCCTTTCAAGACATTGTCCATTCCATACAACTGCTCTTCCAGGTCCTTTGCTGTCTCTGACAGACTTACAATCTCATCGGCGAACCTCAAAGTTTTTATTTCTTCTCTATGGATTTGCTGCTCCGAATTTTTCTTTTGTTTCCTTTACTGCTTGCTCGATATACAGATTGAATAACATTGGGGATAGGCTTACAACCCTGTCTCACTCCCTTCCCAACCACTGCTTCCCTTTCGTGCCCCTCGACTCTTAAAACTGCTATCTGGTTTCTGTACATATTGTACACAGCAATTCGCTCCCTGCATTTTTCCCCTGCCACCTTTAGAATTTGAAAGAGAGTATTCCAGTGAGCACAGACAAAATCTTTCTCTAAGCCTACAAATGCTAGAAACGTATGTTTGCCTTTCCTTAATCTTTATTCTAAGATAAGTCGTAGGGTCAGTATTGGCTCACGTGTTCCAATATTTCTACGGAATCCAAACTGAACTTCCCCGAGATCGGCTTCTACCAGTTTTTCCATTCGTCTGTAAAGAATTCGTGTTAGTATTTTGCAGCCATGGTTTATTAAACTGATAGTTCGGTAATTTTCACATCTGTCAACACCTGCTTTCTTTGGGATTGGAATTATTACGTTCTTCTTGAAGTCTGAGGGTATTTCGCCGGTCTCGTACATCTTACTCACAAGATGGTAGAGTTTCGTCAGGACTAGCTCTCCCAAAGCCGTCAGTAGATCTAATAGAATTTTGTTTGCTCCCAGCGCCCTGTTTCGAGTCAGGTGTTTCAGTGCTCCGTCAAACTCTTCACGGAGTACCTTATACGTATTTCATCTTCATCTACATTCTCTTCCGTTTCCATAACATTGTCCCCAAGTACATCGCCCTTGTATAGACACTCTATATACTCATTCCACCTTTCTGCCTTCCCTTCTTTGCTTAGAATTTTGTTTCCATCTGAGCTCTTGATATTCATCCAAGTGGCTCTCTTTTCTCCAAAGATCTCTTTAATTTTCTTGTAGGCAGTATCTGTCTTACCTCTAGTGAGATAAGCCTCTACATCCTTGCATTTGTCCTCTAGCCATCCCTGCTTAGTCATTTTGCACTTCCTGTCGCTCTCATTTTTGAGACGTTTGTATTCCTTTTTGCCTGCTTCATTTACTGCATTTTTATATTTTCTCCTTTCATCAATTAAATTCAATATTAATTCTGTTACCCAAGGATTTCTACTAGCCCTCGTCTTTTTACCTACTTGATCCTCTTCTGCCTACACTACTTCATCCCTCAGAGCTACCCATTCTTCTTCTACTGTATTTCTTTCCCCCATTCCTGTCAATTATCCTCTTATGCTCTCCTTGAAAGTCTGTACAACCTCTGGTTTAGTCAGTTTATCCAGGTCCAATCTCCTTACATTCCCACCTTTTTTCAGTTTCTTCAGTTTTAACCTACAGTTCATAACCAATAGATAGTGGTCAGAGTCCACATCTGCCCCTGGTAATGTATTACAGTTTGAAACCTGGTTCCTAAATCTCTGTCTTACCATTATATAATTTATCTGATACCTTCTAGTACCTGCGGGATTCTTCCATGTTTACAACCTTCTATTATCATTCTTGAACCAAGTGTTAGCTATGATTAAGTTATGATCCGTGCAAAATTCTACCAGACGGATTCATCTTTCATTTGTTACCCCAATCCATATTCAACTACTATGTTTCCTTCTCTTTCTTTTCCTACACTCGAATTCCAGTCACCCAGTCTCCCTTCACTAACTGAATAATTTCTTTTATCTCATCATACATTTCATCAATTTCTTCATCATCTGCACAGCTAGCTGGCATATAAACTTGTACTACTGTAGTAGGCGTGGGCTTCGTGTCTATCTTGGCCACAATAATGCGTTCACTATGCTGTTTGTAGTAGCTGACCCGCACTCCTATGTTTATATTCATTATTAAACCTACTACTGCATTACCTCTATTTGATTTTATACTTATAACCCTGTATTCACCTGACCAAAAGTCTTGTTCCTTATGCCACCGAACTTCACTAATTCCCACAACATCTAACTTTAACCTATCCACTTCCATTTTTAATTGTTCTAACCTACCTGCCCGATTAAGGGATCTGACATTCCACACTCAGATCCGTGGAACGCCAGTTTTCTTTCCCCTGATAACGACGTCCTCTTGAGTAGTCCCCGCCCAGATATCCGAATGGCGGACTATTTTACCTCCGGAATATTTTACCCAAGAGGATGCCATCATCATTCAACCATACAGTAAAGCTGCATGCCTTCGGGAAAAATTACGGCTGTAGTTTCCCCTTGCTTTCAGCATTTCGCAGTACCAGCACAGCAAGGCCGTTTTGGTTGGTGTTACAAGGCCAGATCAGTCAATCATCCAGACAGTTGCCCCTGCAAATACTGAAAAAGCTGCTGCCCCGCTTCAGGAACCACACGTTTGTCTGGCCTCTCACCAGATACCCCTCCGTTGTGGTTGCTCCTACGGCACAGCCATTTGCATCGCTGAGGCACGCAAGCTTCCCCACCTACGGCAAGGTCGATGGTTCATGGGGGGAGGACATCGAGTGTAGGCTACCCGAATGTCTCACTCCCATCTTCAAGTTGCATAACTAGAAATCCAGAAGATGGAGTAGCAGAATTTATGTGCTTCAACATGATTTGTTCTTTGCTGGGGTGGGGCTGTGAAATACATGTCCAGCCTTATTACTCCTCTCTTCTTTTTACCTGAGGACTGCAGAATTCATATTTCTGAGCATTACAGCAAAAATTCAAACGTTCATTTAGGACAACATAGATTCCCAAGGATTCACAAGTAACCAGTTCTGGAGGAACATGTAGGAATGAGCATCTCTCCCATTTCCGAACATTAAATGTTGTTTTTGTAACTTCCAGATGAGCAGACTACATTGAGATAACTATTTCTAGATCGAAAGGTAAGCCACTTCCGTTCTAACCCACTAGCGAGAACAAATAGGAAGACGGTTGGAGATGCAGTAATGGGAAATGTCGTTAGAGTGTATTGTGGCATAGGAGAAGTATGAAGTAGGGAAACTATTGTATCCATTTCAAGACTTTATGCATCTTATCTTCAGATATCATTATTAAATGAGGAATGGTGACCAGAGGAAAGTTGCTACCTCACAGTATCTCTGGACAAATAGCTTTTCATATAATTAAAATTTGAGGCGTTTATGTAAAAGTACGATTTCAGAAACTTCTCTGTTCTGGGGCGCCCGACTCAAATGCTTTAACATTGTCATTGTCCATGAACACAGATGGTGCAGTGTAGGTGATTTCCCCAGTTCTAATTCCTTGGACGCCGCATTGAAGAGCTACAGAAACTCTAGTGTTTTTGGAGCTGTACAATAAATGATTGCGTATAAGAATAACAGTAATCGAATAGCATACATAACGTAAAAAAATTCTTTAATCAGCGTATTATCAGTTACTTTATTTTGGGCTATTTCTCCCTTCCCAGAGAGCTTCTTGCACGAAGGCATTCTAACATTGTCAGTTGCTTATTCCAGCGAGCATCGTTAGACTGGCTCAGTTATCTACCAAAATCATTAATTAGACCACTTTTCTTTACGTATGTGACGTGTTCTTTCGTCACAGTCAAAAGACCATGAGGTTATGGACAACTGACGCATATGCACTCCGCATTAAATTTATTTCGTAGTCCCATATTTAGCATATGGCAGGAACAATTCAATCGTGAATAATCATGCAGTGCAGCAACAATGTTGGTACCTTGATCAGTAGTGTGCTGCATGTCTTTCAAAGTGGAGTGGTGGATACCAAGAGACATTAATCGTCTAAACAATTCTCTTAGAATGTTAGTGTCCAGTTTTGGTTCATGTGGAAACTCGGTTGTAAATAAAATGCGAGATCTGAGAGTGCAGTCAATGAAACAGGAGACAGTACATGTAAGATAATTGTTTCTCCTCGCACTGGATGTCCACAAGTCTGTAGTTGCTGAGTATTCACCTTCTCTTATATGAGCAATTACCTAAGGCATAATTATAAGTCGTAGGCTTTTAGCACTTTATGCCATGTATCGCGACACATTTGGGGGTGAGACATAATGGCCTTTGCAGTGTCAACTAAAGTGTGAACAAGATCCATAAGACCTTCACCTCTTATAGTACCATAAGACCCTACATCTCGTGCACACATAGCTACGCATCTATCGGCACTTATGTCCTGGCAGGTTTAGGAAGTCGTTTCTCGTCTACACAAGACCCTTGTTTATTAGACGTGCCTGGATGGGGAGAAATGTGCGAAGATCCACTTGACCCTTCAGCGTGAGAGCAAAATTCACTGCACAGCGAACAGCAAATAAAATGAACGGTTTTCCTAACACCATCCACGACAGTCTTCACCACGGTCCAAACTGAACCTTTAAAATTCGCTTCAGGCTGTGTGGTTCTCCACTCACCACTCATTAGTTTTTCTTTTACTTCCCTTTTTATTGACACGTGCACCTTCTTCTGCATGCCACGCTTAGTTTCCGCGCTCATTTTGTCTGATGACCTAAGCAGTTAAGTCCCATAAGATTTCACACACATTGAAACATTTGAAATAACTCTGCTCTACTCACCTCTCGCAGCCCATAGCTCACAACTGCGGTCAGTGCTACGAACAACCTGGCCGCAGCGCGCCAGCACTTGCACAAGGCACTGGTGCAGTGACGTCACGGACTGGCTCAGTGTGTAGAAGTGAGGTCTGCTGAGCCAGTGGTATAAAGGTGATTTCACAATAACACTCCTCGGCCCTTGGGGTGACGTCAGGGACTCGCTCGGCCCGCGACTCCTGTAGCCCAGTGCGGCCGCACGACTCTGCACCGTGTGGCCCGTCTGACGACCATGCGGCTGCCCCAGCTGGACGGGCAGCATTACGCAAGGCTCGCACGGCTGTCATGGTAGCGCTGCTAAACGGGCCGCGCCTCGATGCCCACCTCTGCTGCAAACTGCAAAACCAGAACTCACTGTCACCCAGTTGTCACCGACCGATTGACATCATACAAGCCAACGGCGGCGTGACTCCATCAATGGCTGCATCAATTCCCACTGGCAGACATGTCCCTAAACTAAATTAACCTTGTTGTACACGAATTGAATGACTACTCATGTAACAGCCAGTATCGTAGTAAAATATATCGTAGGAAAATATAAAACACCAAGAAAATTTTTCTTTCTTTATGTTTGTTAAATATGTGTGTACTAGAAAGTCCAGTACATGTAATACGGGCCGATAATGAAGAACAGAGAAGCCTTCACATTTTTTCTGCGATCAGCTAGGAGATGCCTTCCTGTTTCGTATCGTCCTTTGTTCTTCAGTTTCACTATGTAAGCATCTATGCATCTGTCCTGTTAGCTCTTAAGAACGATGAATGTACGAGGGGCCATTGAAAAATTCGTGCCAAAATAAATACTGCTTACGTGTTTGGGGTAAACCATTTTTATTTTCGGCATTGTCTCCTTTTAGACTTATACGCTTCGTCCAACGCTGTTCTAATTTGTTGATCCTTTCCGAATAAAAGGAATTGTCCATGTTTGCAAAATAGCTAATAGTTGCTGCAATCACCTCCTCTTTTGAATAAAATCTTTGTCCCACCAGCCATTTCTTCAATTTGGGAAACAAATAGTAGTGCGAACGAGCCAAGTCTGGAGAATATGGGGGGTGTGGGATGTGAAACGAGTTGGAATCCTATTTCCATTAATTTCGCGACCACAACTGCTGAGGTGTGTGCTGGTGCATTTTCTTGATCGAAAATGACGGTCCAATAACAATGAATAATATTCACCTGTAATAGTTTTACCCTTTTCCACATAGTAGATGAGGATTATCCCTTGAGATTCCCCAAAGACAGTCTCCATAACCTTTCCGGCGAAAGAAATTGTCTTCGCCTTTTTTGGTGCAGATTCTCCTTCGGTACCCATTGTTTAGATTCTTGATTGGACTCAGGAGTATAGTAATCTATCCATGTCTCATGCACAGTGACGAAACGACGCTCAAAGTCCTGCGGATGCTTCAGAACAGCTGTAAACCATCCTTGCAACACTTCGCACAGTTCCGTTTTGGTCAAACGTGAGAAATCAAGGAACGCATCTAACGGATAGCTTTCTGATGTCCAAATGTTCATGCAAAATATTATGTACCCGTTCATTCGAGATGCCCACAGCACTAGCAATCTCACTCACTTTAACTCTTCTGTCATCCATCGCCATATCATGGATTTTATCAATGATTTCTGGAGTCGTAACCTCCACAGGGCGTCCAGAACGTTCAGCATCACTTGTGCCCATGTGGCCACTACTAAAATTTTAAATCACTTATAAGCTGTTCTAAGCGAAGGCGCAGAGTCACCGTAATGTTTATCAAGCTTCTCTTTAGTCTCCTGAGGCGTTCTGCCATCCATAAAGTAATGTTTAATCACCACACGAAATTCTTTTTCGCCCATTTTTTGACAATCACACGACTTCTTTGATTCACACGAATGCCTAACGTAAAACAATATACCAATATGGTGTGCGTTCTTTCCAAAGATGCTACTAACTAATCATGACCTAAATAGGCGTCGGTTGTGGAATCTCTCAGACTTTGCATGGACTCTTATAACGCACCTCGTATTTAAGTATATTTAAATTAATACCTTTCAGATGTATTAATTTAACCAACTAAACATATCTCTTCGTATTAATGTCTTTATCGGCTTTGTATACAGCTATTCGTGAAAGAAATGCAAAACTTCTGATGCCGTCCGTTCGAACCCACTAGCGAGAACAAAGAGAAAAGACGGTTGGAGATGCAGTATAGGGAAATGTCGTTAGAGTGTATTCTGGGATTAGAGAAGTATGAGGAAGGAAAAGTATTCTATCCTATTCATGACTTTACGCCATTTATCTTCAGATACCATTTTAAATGACAAATGGTCGCCAGAGGAATGTTGCTACCTCACAGCATTTCTGGACAAATAGCTTTACATCTAAGTATAATTTGAGGAGTTTATGTAAAAGTCCCATTTCACAAACCTCACTGTCCTGGGGGGTCTGACTGAAATGCTTTAACATAGTCATTGTCCACGCCAACAGAAGGTGCAGTGTAGGTGGTTTCCCCAGTTCTAGTTCCCTGGACACCGCTTGGAAGAGCTACAGAAACCATTATGTATTAAAAGCTATAAAAGAAACGATATGGTATAAGAATTACAGTAATCGAATAGCATACATAACGTAAAAAGTTCTTTGATCAGCGTATTATCAGTTTCTTCATTTTGTGCTATTTTTCCATTCTCAGAGAGCTTCTTGCACAAAGACTTTCTAAAATTATCAACTGCTTATTCCAGGCAGTGTCGTTAGACTAGCTCAGTGACCTATCAAGAGCAGGAAGGTTGAAGGAAGATAGAGAATGTAAAGAAAATTGTCATTATATTTACCACTTACCAGCAGGTAGTCAGCTCAGTATTGTCAATTCAAATTAACTGAGCAGTGCTTGTTAATTGCTGTTGTGATTTACTGTTATTCCAGGTTTGTGTTCGTGAGAAACGCAAACTTACAGATGTGGCTCCAATGTTATTTTCATAAGGCAAGTGCATAACGCGGTCTGTCTATCGTATTATGTTGTATAGTTAAAAGAGTATCGGACTTCGTTCCATAAAGACTGTAGGTTGTTTAGTGCACCATAAAAGATTTGATAAATTACTAATCAGTATTTGGATCACTCCAATGGCTGATGGGCTCCACGTCAGCAGTTTGAAATTGGTTCAAATGGCTCTGAGCACTATGGGACCTAGCATCTGAGGTCATCAGTCCCCTAGAACTGAGAACAACGTAAACCTAACTACCCTAAGGACATCACACTCATCCATGCCCGAGGCAGGATTCCAACTTGCGACCGTAGCAGCCGCGCAGTCCCGGACTTAAGCGCCTAGAAACGCTCGGCCACCACGGACGGCCTCAGCAGTTTTGCATTTCTTTCACGAATAGCTGTATAAAACGCTCATAAAGATATTAATTCAAACAGATATGTTTACTTTGTTAAATTAATACATCTGAAAGGTATTAATTTAAATATACTTGAAAAGTCTGTGCAAAGTCCGAGAGATTCCACCACCGTCACCTTTAGAGGTCATGTTTAGTTAGTAGCATCTTTGGAAAGAACGCACACCAAGTTTCCGTCATATTGGTCTATTTCTTCGTGTTTGGCATCCGTGTGAATCAAGGAAGCCGAGTGATTGTCAAAAAATGGACGAGAAATAATTTCTCGTGTTGATTAAACATTACTTTATGAAAGGCAAAACGCCTCAGGAAACTACAGATGAGCTTAATAAAGTTTGCGGTAACTTTAGGAGTGGGCATATGGGTACAATTGATGTTGAACGTTCTGGACGCCCTGTGGAGTTTACCACTCTAGAAATCATTGATATAATCCATAATATGGTGATGGATGACAGAAGGGTTGAGGTGCGTGAAACTGCTAGTTCTGCGGACATCTCGAATGAACGGGTACATAATATTTTGCATGAACATTTGGACATGAGAAAGCTATCCACAAGATGCGTTCCGCTATTGCTCGAGCTTGACCAAAACCGGAATCGTGAGAAGTGTTGCAAGGATGGTTTGCAGCTGTCCAGAAGAATCCGCAGGACTTTGAGCGTCGTTTCGTCACTGTGGATGAAACATGGATACATTACTATACTCCCGAGACCAAACAATAATCTAAACAATAGGTTACCAAGGGAGAATCTGCACCAAAAAATGTGAAGACCATTCCTTCGGGCTGGCCGAAGTGGCCGTGCAGTTAAAGGCGCTGCAGTCTGGAACCGCAAGACCGCTACAGTCGCAGATTCGAATCCTGCCTCGGGCATGGATGTTTGTGATGTCCTTAGGTTAGTTAGGTTTAACAAGTTCTAAGTTCTAGGGGACTAATGACCTCAGCAGTTGGAGTCCCATAGTGCTCAGAGCCATTTGAACCATTTGAACCATTCCTTCGGCCAGAAAGGTTATGACGACTGTCTTTTAGGATTCGCAAGAGATAATCCTCATCGACAATCTGGAAAAGAATAAAACTATTACATGTGAATATTATTGATTATTATAGGACCGTCCTTTTCCATCATGACAATGCACCAGCACAAACCTAAGCAGTTCTGGTGGCAAAATTAATGGAAATAGGATTCCAGCTCGTTTCCCATACCCCCCTATTCTCCAGACTTGGCTCCCTCGGACTACTATTTGTTCCACAATTTGAAGAAATTTCTGGCGAGACAAAGATTTTATTCAAACAAGGAGGTGATTGCAGCAACTTTTAGCTATATTGAAGACTTGGTCAATTCCTATTATTCGGAAGGTATCTACAAATTAGAACAGCGTTGGACGAAGTGTATAAGTCTAAATGTAGACTATGTTGGAAAAAAAAAGTTTTACCACTAACATGTAAGCACTTTCTATTTTTGCACGTACTTTTCAAACGCCCCTCGTATATTCGTGGTACTTAAGAGCTAACAAGATGGATGCATACACAGCGAAAGTTGAAGAACAAAGGATGATACGAAACAGGAAGGCATCTCCTAGCTGATCGCAGAAAAAAGGTGAAGGCTTCTCTCTTCTTCATTGTCGTAGAAAGTGTTACATATACTTATTTACATTTGTGGACTTTCTGGTACACAAATATTTCATAAACATAAAGGAAGAAAAATTTTCTTCGTGTCTTACATTTTTCCTGCGATATCTATGACTTCGATACTGGCTGCTACCTGAGTAGTCATTCAAGTCGTGCAGAACAAGGTTATGTCAGTTTAGGGATGTGTGTGCCTGTGGGAATTCATGCAGCCACTGCTTGAGTGACGTCGTACTTGGCTTGTATGATGTAAATCGGTTGGTGACAACCGGCTGAGAGTGAGCTCTGGTTGTGCAGTTTGCAACAGAGGTTGGCATTGAATCGCGGCCCGTCCAGGATTGTAGCCATCACAGCCGTGCTAGCCTTACCTAGCGCAGCCGGTTCAGCTGGGGCAGTCGCATGGAGGTCCGGCGCGCTGCACATTGCAGAGTCATGCAGCCGCACTGGGCTACAGCAGTCTCCGGCCTAGCGAGTCCCTGACGTCACCCCAAGGGCCGAGCAGTGGTGTTGCGAAGCAACTTGTATGCCACGGGCTAAGCAGAGTCGCATATGGCGTTGCAGCCCATGGGCCGCGGACTCACTGCTCCGCACTGTGCGAGGCTGTGACGTCACTCCATCAATGCCTTGCACAAGCGGTGGCGTGCTGCGACGTATGTGCTGTTAGTAGCACTGACGGCAGCTGTGAGCTACGGGCTGCGAGTGGTGAGTAGAGTAGAGTTTAGTTCAATGTCCAAATGTTTGTGAAATCTTTTGGGACTTCATCAGACCAAACACCATTTAGACCGATGCAGATTCCCTCATTGTGCTCCAGGAAAGGGGGTGGCAACGCCGTAACGACGACACAGCAGAAAGGCATTGTTAGGCCATTTACTACACATCTAATCAACAGACTTCTTGTGGTCTACATGGTGGGATGCTGTGATTTGCGAAGCAAGAGCACTCTGTCCCAACATAAATTACCATTACTTTCAGTCAAAGGTGTCTTAGTCTGGTAGCTACTATCTACGAGGACAGGTGTATGCCACTCCTCGAGGCGACATGATGCTTCAAGCAACCACCCGCTGCCTCCACTACCTGTGGGCCCCTGATGCTGGTTTTAAGATCAGTTGTGTGGGCTTAGCATCTTCCATCCTGTGGGCCAAATACCAGGTGCAACCAGCCTTCCACTACAGAGGGCAGTCGTTTGCAACCATGTTCACCTGTTGCGTCTGTTCCTTAAAACCCGCTGTCTTCAGCACACACTATGGAGGACATTGCACCACAGAATGTTCTAGTTTGTTCTTCAGTAAAATGTATGACAAACAGTGAAGTATTTATGAACAGCCATGGATCATCATTGCGACAACATTCCACCACCTCAACTCAGACCTCCACGTGTAGAGGTCATCCATACTAAACCTCTACATTTTGATGTCAGAAGTGTGTGTCACCTGTATATTTCAGTGAGAGAGGAACCTTACCAGTCAACCTATGTGGAGACGATGCCTCCCTATTTTCTCATGGTTGCAGTTTCTTCGACTCGCAGCATCATTGCGCAGTGGGTGATTGCACTGACTGTTTTTTTTTTCCCTTCGAGTATCGCGTCGCGTCAGTGCACCTTTTAGCAGCTTTTCAGTTTTGTTTTCATGTGTGACATGTGTCAAATAAACTCAGACTGTGTTCTGAGGATGTGTAAATATGAGCGTTATTTTTGCCTATCATCAATGAGTGGGGCTCATTGTCTGGTAGCATATAAGGTGTTAACCATGCATAGCTTCTTAGGAGCGACTTTTGTCGGGAAGTCGGAGTTTTGTGGTAGTTTTCGCCGTTTTTAATGGGCAATATATTTCATTTCGAGTAATGAATGTGGCTCACTACGTTTAAACACGTAAAGTTGTAGTCATGAGGAACCGCTCAAGTGGAGAAGTTAAGAAATAGTAAGTGTTAGGATAGAATTCGATTAAGTGTCTTTGTCGTCGTACTGTTTTGTTCTCCTCGTTTGTTGTTTGCATGATTGGTGGAGGGATTCCCTGGCAGAGAAGTCTCGAATTTCTGCACCCTGGACCAGAAGTGGACGGAAGTGCGTGTGCCGATGATTTTGGTGTCTAGCAGAGCCGACTGTAATTTTGTTGTAGATACTTAGGTGACGAAGAAAGCTTTCAACAAGGCTGATTGTATTGAAGATGTTTTGGGTGCTGAAATGCGGGTGTAGAAATGAATGTGCGCAATGGAAAATATTGAAAGCGAAAATAAAGATTTTGCCCTGTCTGACTACCCCGCGAAGCAGATCTTAGAATCTCTTGACGGTGAAATTGTTTCCTCCTTCTTCCTTTTTAACATGTAAATAACAACATAAAAATAAATGAATGACTAAGGGAGCTAGTGACTACTAAATATTAATCTAGTTTCTGCTTATACTTTTATTGTAGATTAAAACCCCTTTACATATTACAGATCTTTATATGTCGATGTGCAATGGACATAAAGAGATACAAACTCCAGCCAAAAAATAAAAAAAACTCATTAAACACTAGGACGGCAGAAGGCGGTCCTCTGACTAGTAAAATCGAATACTATATTCTTCTCTCTGTATTCTAAAGACGAAAAATGTGAACTTCCACACACGCTGCGTTCTCAACGACGATTCCCTTCTCGGACGCGAAGTCCAGAACCCTGTAAGTTAGCAACACCTTCGGTCACCTATAGCACCTTCCCAGTGCCTTGTGCCCTATAACATGGTAATTAGGCATTAGTGAGTTTGCCTGCATTTGTCCTATCATGATAAACGAACCCTGCGACAGTATTTCACTGGTGACAGCTTCCGCCAGCTTGAACATTATCCCCTTGGGTTCCACCGCTCGTCATCGAAAGTCAGTTTCGGCATGATGCTTGATGAAAAAGTCTAGCCCTGGGATTGCACGGCAGAGTTTGCCTGCATCACGCAGTACACTGCAAGTGTTGTCACTTTTGTACATTTCCAGATCCACTGGTACATGCCTTGTCGGCCCGATCATAACCCTCACAAACAAATTTCCTGTTGTTCTCCTCCTACATTCTGAGGAGGCTGTGCCGTCAAATATAGTGCCGAAACTGCGGCCTTCGGAAACACTAGATGCGTCTGTACCATTTCAGTTTCCATCTGAAATACCATCAGTCTTATTGATAGCTTTTTGCATCACCTCTCAAATACCTACAACAAAATTACGGTCGTCATTTGTGTGGTGTCACCGCCAGACACCACACTTGCTAGGTGGTAGCCCTTAAATCGGCCACGGACCGGTAGTATACGTCGGACCCGCGTGTCGCCACTATCAGTGATTGCAGACCGAGCGCCGCCACACGGCAGGTCTAGAGAGACGTCCTAGCACTCGCCCCAGTTGTACAGCCGACTTTGCTAGCGATGGTTCACTGACAAATTACGCTCTCTTTTGCCGAGACGATAGTTATCATAGCCTTCAGCTACGTCATTTGCTACGACCTAGCAAGGCGCCATTGTCATTTGCTATTTATCTTGTGATGCACGTACCGTCAGACCGATGTTCACCAATTATGGATTAAAGTTAAGTATTCCAGCAACTACGTACTTATTTTACTAGACTCAACTCCTTTAACTGTTCCAGACCTCACGCCAGCCTGCGTGAGCTTAAACGCGTGCCTTTCGGCTATCTCTTAGTGGCTTGGCTGTCTTGCCAAGTCACAACAATTTGCACTCCGCATGACACAAAGATCATCGGCACATGCACTTTCCTCCAAATCTGGCCCAGGCTGCAGAAATTCGCAACCTCTCCGCCAGGGTATACCTCACTAATTATGCAAACAACAAACGAGGAGAACAAAACAGTACGACGACAAGGACACATAATCTAATTCTACCCTGACGCGTAGTGTAACTTAACTTCTTCACCTGAGCGGCTAGTCATGCTTGAACGTAGTGAGCCACACTTATTGCTCAAAATGAAATACGTTGCCCATTAAAAACTACCAATAAACTCCGACCTCTCGACAAAACTTATCTTCCCCTCCTAAGAAGTTACGCGTGCTTAACACCTTATACACTTCCAGACAATGAGCCACACTCATTGATAGTAGGATAAAATAGCGCTCATCCTTACACATCCTCAGAACAGAGTCTGAGATTACTTTACACATGTCACACATGGAAACAGAACTGAAAAGATGCTAGAAGTGCACTGAATCGACGTGATACTCGCAGGAGAAAAAAATAGAACAGACAGTGCACTCAGCTACAGCACACTGATGCTGTGTGTCGACCAAACTGCAACCCTGAGGTAGTGGAGAGTTATCGTCTCCAGAGAGGGTGGCTGATAAGGCTGACATCAAAATGTGGAGGTCCAGGATTTATGACCTGTACACGTGGAGGTCTGAGTTGAGCTGGTGGATTGTTGCCGGGATGATGATCCGTGGCTGCTCATAAAAACTTCTCTGTTAGTCATACATTTTACTGAAGATCAAACTAGAACGATCTGTGGTGCAACATCCTCCATAACGTGTGCTGAAGACAGCGAGTGTTACGGAACTGACGCAACGGGTGGCCATGGCCTCAAACGACTGCCTTCTATGGCGGAAGGTTGGTTGCACCTGGTAGTTTGCCCACAGTATGGAAGATGCTAAACTCACAGCATAAACCTTAAAACCAGCAGCAGGGGCCCACAGTTAGTGGAGACCAAATCTCGTGGTGGCTGATTGTAGCCTCATGTCGCCTCGTGGAGCGGCATACACCTCTCCTTTTAAACAGTAACTACGAGACTGAGATACATTTGACTGAAAATAATGGTAATTTATGTTGGGATAAAGCGTTCTTGCTTTGCAAATCATAGCTTGTAACCATGTAGACCATAAGAAGTCTGTTGTAGTTACTGGCTTACCAACGCCTTACTGCTGCGTCGTTGTTATGGCCTTACCTTTAGCACAATGTAGGAATCTGCCAGTGGCATTGCTACATCTGTCGTAATGGTGTATGGTCGGCTCTGAGCTGGTCCACTCCCAAGATTTTTTGCAACAGCGATGGAAACATCACAATTTTACTCAGTAGCGCCGAAAATTAGTGGTGGCACTGCAGATCGAATAACTGATAATAAGATACTGAGTCGAACTGTGGAAGACAAGAAATTTGTTGCACAACTTCGTTTAATAGGGCATATCCTGATTCATCAAGGACTCGTCTGTTTGTATATAATTTTATTGATGAAAGGTGAAAATACAAAAACGCATTACATGAAGCAGGCAAAAAAGTATACATACGTCTAAAGAATGAGATCGACGGGAAGTGCAAAATGGCTAAGCAGGGATGGCTAGAGGACAAATGTAAGGATGTAGAGGCGCATATCACTAGAGGTAAGTTAGATACTGCCTACTGGAAAATTAAAGAGATCTTTGGAGAAAAGAGAACGACTTACATGAATATCAAAAGCTCAGATGGAATTCCAGTAATAAGCAAAGAAGGGAAAGCAGAAAGATGGACGGAGTATATAGAGGGTCTTTACAAGGGCGATGTTCTTGCGGACAATATTATAGAAATGGAAGAGAATGTACATGAAGATGAAATAGCAGATATGATACTGCTTGAAGAGTTTAACAGAGCAGTGAAAGACCTAAGTCGAAACAAGGTCCCAGGAGTAGAAAACGTGCAATTAGAACTAATGACATCCTTGAGAGAGCCAGGCCTAACAAAAGCAGGTGTTGACAGATGTGAAAATTACCGAACTATCAGTTTAATAAACCATGGCTGCAAAATACTAACACGAATTCTTTACAGACGAATGGGTGAACTGTTAGAAGCCAACCTAGGGGAAGTTCAGTTTGGATTCCGTAGAAATATTGGAACATGTGAGCCAATACTGACCCTACGACTTATCTTAGAATAAAGATTAAGGAAAGGCAAACTTACGTTTCTAGCATTTGTAGGCTTAGAGAAAGCTTTTGTCAGTGCTCACTGGAATACTCTCTATCAAATTCTAAAGGTGGCAGGGGAAAAATACAGGGAGCGAATTGCTGTTTACAATATGTACAGAAACCAGATAGCAGTTTTAAGAGTCGAGGGGCACGAAAGGGAAGCAGTGGTTGGGAAGGGAGTGAGACAGGGTTGTAAGCCTATTCCCAATGTTATTCAATCTGTATATCGAACAAGCAGTAAAGGAAACAAAAGAAAAATTCGGAGCAGCAAATCCATGGAGAAGAAATAAAAACTTTGAGGTTCGCCGATGACATTGTAATTCTGTCCGAGACACCAAAGGACCTGGAAGAGCAGCTGAACGGAATGGACATTGCCTTGAAAGGAAGATATAAGATGAACATCAACAGAAGTAAAACGAGGATAATGGAATGCAGTCCAATTAAATCGGGTGATGCTGCGGGAATTAGATTAGGAAATGAGAGGCTTAAAGTAGTAAATGAGCTGTGCTATTTGGGGAGCAAAATGACTGATGATGGTCGAAGTAGAGGGGATATAAAATGTAGGCAGGCAATGGCAAGGAAAGCGTTTCTGAAGAAGATAAATTTGTTAACATCGAGTGTAGATTTAAGTGTCAGGAAGTCGTTTCTTAAAGTATTTGTATGGAGTGTAGTCATGTATGGAAGTGAAACGTTGACGATAAATAGTTTGGACAAGAAGAGAATAGAAGCTTTCTAAATGTGTTGCTACAGAAGAATTCCGAAGATTAGATGGGTAGATCACATTACTAATGAGGAGGTACAGAATAGAATTAAAGAGAAGAGAAATTTGTGGCACAACTTGACTAGAAGAAGGGATCGGTTGGTAGGGCATATTCTGAGGCATCAAGAGGACGCCAATTTAGTATTGGCGGGTAGTGTGGAGGGTAGAAATCGTAGAGGGAGACCAAGAGATGAATACACTAAACTGATTTAGATGGATGTAGGTTGCAGTAGGTACTGGGACATGAGGAAGCTTGCACAGGATAGAGTAGCAAGGAGAGCTGCAGCAAACCAGTCTCTGGACTGAAGAGCACAACAACGACAACAAGAGCTAACAAGAGAGATGCATACATAGCCAAAGCTGAAGAATAAAGGACGATACGAAACAGGAAGACATCTCCTAGCTGATCGCAGAAAAAATGTGAAGGGTTCTCTGTTCTTGAATGTCATAGGTAGTATTACATGTACTTATTAACATTTGTGAACTTTCTGGTACGCACATATTTCATAAACATAAAGAAAGAAAAATTTTCTTGGTGTCTTACTTTTTCCTATGACACATTTGACTAAAATACTGGCTGTTACATGAGGAGTCATTCAAATAGTCAGTACAACAAAATTAGAAGATTGGTGTATACAAGAAAAAACAAGTAAGCAGTTTGACAAATCATTTACATTGGCATGGGAGAAATTTGTAAAAGATACACTAACTTTAGAGGTATCAATGTTCTGAGGATAGAAGGTTAAGTCATTTCAGTGACGTTTCAGCCCGTGGGAATTGATGCAGGCACTGCTGGAGTGACTTTGCAGTTGGCTTGTATGATGTCAGTCGGTCAGTGCGAGCTCTGGTTGTGCACTTTACAGCAGACGTGGGCATCGAGGCGATGCCCGTCCAGGACCCTAGCCATCTCAGCCATACGAGACTTGCCTCGCGCTACCGGTTCAGCAGGGGCTGCTGCATCGAGGTCCGACGCGCCGCACGATGCCGAGTCATGCTCCCGCACTGGACTACAGCAGTCTCGGGCCGAGCGAGTTCCTGACGTCACACCAAGGGCCGAGCAGTGCTGTTGCGAAATCACTCGTATGCCAGCAGAGTTCCGCATCGAAAAGCAGAACACGGGCCGCGGCCTCGCTGCTTCACACTGAGCGAACCATGACATCACTACACGAGTGCCGTGCGCAAATAGTGCTGTGGTTCGGCCTACGGGCTGTTGGTAGCGAGTTACGGCGACGAGCGGTGAGTAGAGCAGTGTTTGATGGATTGGTGGGACTTCTACTGTTTTTTGGTCGTGCACGAAATGAGCGCAGGAAGTAAAGGTGGTTTGCAGAAGAAGGAGTGCATGTTAAGGAAAAGGAAGGTACGTGAACCATCACTCCGATGCACTGGACGCAGTACATTCGTTGAGATTGATTATAAGCTGAACAGGTGTGATCACATATATTTCACTTCCACTGAGGTTAAACACTACTGTAGATCATCTCTGAAAATAGTGTCTTCTAGAGTTTGGGACTTACATGATGTCAGTCATTTCACATTACTTATATTGGATCGCGTATCCATAACAAAGGGCAGATTTGGGCAAAAAAATGGGTCAAATGGCTCTGAGCACTATGAGACTCAACTGCTGAGGTCATTAGTCCCCTAGAACTTAGAACTAGTTAAACCTAACTAACCTAAGGACATCACAAACATCCATGCCCGAGGCAGGATTCGAACCTGCGACCGTAGCGGTCTTGCGGTTCCAGACTGCAGCGCCTTTAACTGCACGGCCACTTCGGCCGGCTCAGATTTGGGCAGTCGATCAATAATATTAGTCAGGAGTCGGCCGTTGTGGCCATGCGGTTCTAGGCGCTTCAGTCTGGAACCGTGCGACCACTACGGTCGAGGGTTCCAATCCTGCCTTGGGCATGGCGTGTCCTTAGGTTAGTTAGGTTTAAGTAGTTCTAAGTTCTAGCGGACTGCTGACCTCAGATGTTAAGTCCCATAGTGCTCAGAGCCATTTGAACCATCAGTCAGGAAGTTCATTTGTGTCTCTTTATGGCCCTTGCACATCGGCAATTAAACATTTGTAATATATTGCGAGGCATCCACATGCCTTGCTCATACTGTGGCATCAAGCAGTCAGGCCTGCAAGATGAGTGGTCTGCCAAGCGAGTGGACTTATTCTAATTTATCGAGTAACATGAACTCTAGTACTCACAATTAAGTTACAAGTTATTCTCCTGTTTGAGTATTATGTAACGGAAACAGAAACGCACATCTGACTATTAGTAATTTACACAACTCCGACTGGCAATACCACATTTTCTTTCTTATTTAACGGATTTGATCAACACGTGGCCATCGCACTGAATATGAATGGCGCACACATTATAAATCCTGGGTATCGTGACAACATACTATTCTAAGGAAAAGGCCACCAATCTTTTTCTCTTCACTATCTTATCTATTCTGATAAATTCTATAACCTAAACACACAAATTCTATAACCTACAACAATAACACGTGAGAAATTCTGCCCAGTGGGCATGGCTTTACATTGATGATTCTCTATCCTATGGTGTCGTAATTATTGAACGCTACAGTGCACTTTCTGGATAGGTTGGTGTATCTTTTGCTGTATCTCACACTTCGACTCTCACACCCATCATCACGAAAATTTCCTCCAGACCGAGTGGTACAAAAAGGAACATGCATAACCCACTGCCTCTGAAACTATCTTCTTACTCTCCCATGCCAACCACACATACTTAAATTTCATGAAATACATCAGACATAACAACATACAATACAAAGAGTAGTCACAACGTTATAATCATATCACTTTCAGCTTTCCCACTTCAATTAGTATTTATCCCAGTTTCACACGACACTGCCCCACTTTGTAACTTTTCTTTCCTACTATGAACTCAGGAGGATATGTGCACGACTTCCTGTGCAATGCAAGCCAAGTGGCGTTGCTGGATAGATGGCTGACTCACCTTGCTTCTCTCTCAGAGGATTATAGTTTGAATAAAGCGCCACACGGAAACATAACATGCTAAGTAATATTAAGAACATATTCATCACACACGCGAGTCCTCAACTGATACCATGGATGAATACTTTTCATTATCCTTTGTCTCATACACAGATTGAGACTCACACAGTACTCACCACGTAGAACTACTCGTCTCTAAATTCAAGTCCTGCACGCACCATTTCTTAAATATTTGCAACTTATAGTACACACACTAGTAGTTCAGCTTAACTTACACACTCGGAAGTATTTCATCTTATTGCTACACATGGTTTCATTGTGACCGTTGGTCACTTCCGAAGACAGGTCCTACTCCAGCGCCAGAATGCCCAAAACATGGCCGTTCTTCAGGTCAGCTCGCACCTCCGTCCAGGTGGGGAAGATCATGCTACCCATTGGTCAGCCACATTTCAGGCGCTCAAAGCTCAGGTAAATTTCATCTCTTTGGTTCCACCAAAGGTGACCAATGGACCGTCTCAAAGATGTTCATATATTCACATTCACTATCTGCGGTTAGCAGACGACCATACATTCATTCAATTCACAGAGCTCACAAAACTGGATGTAGGGATTTATTTTGTGGGAGTGCACATGTAATCAATTACATAAATAAGTTGTCATTCTTTCCTACACTGGTATCGGGCTTCACTGTATTAATTGAAATTGAGTTACTATTAGAATAAATATGTTGTTATGACGAAGACTGTTGTACCTATTTTCAATGTCGGGCGGTACTGTACCCTTTAAGTATATAGGGCGTTTAATCTACAATAAATGTGTAAGCAGAAACAACATTTATTATTTAGTAATTACTAGTTCTGTTAATCATTCATTTATTTTTATGTTGTAATTTATATGTTAAAGAGCAAGAAGGAGGAAATAATATCACCGTTAAGAGATCCTATGATCTGCTTTAGGGGGTAGTTAGACAAGGCCAAATCCTCATTTTCGCGTTCAGTACTTTCCAGTGGGCACATTAATTTTTCACTCGCCTGGAGCAGCAGCTTGGAAACCATATAAATACCTTCAAGAAATGCTTCCTAACACTTAAATTTATATTCGATGTTAGCAAATCCCCCTTTTTTATTAATACTTTTCTAGCTATAGTCAGTCTTCATTTTGTATCCTATCTATTTCGGCCATCATCAGTTATTTTGCTGCCCAATAGTCATTTCGTAATCAGATGTCCTTAACGCTACCTAGTTTAACCCTCGCAATACCAAGGCAGAGGGAAGCGGTACTTTACGCCTACCTTTTCAGAATACTGTAATCTTGTCATGTACATTATATTTTAAAATTCTCAGAACAATATATTTGTGATTTTTAATGAATTCTTCTACCAGATTCCGTAATTGTTTTAAATTTTTCAGTAAAGCTTAACGCAAAAATTTAGGTCTTGTCAGTGGATGTGAACTTTCAGTACATGTGTCATATTCTTATTTTCAGGTTTGGGACACTTCTTATGCATAAATATATCTTTAAAAAGTATGTTGTGCGTAAATGACAACGTAAAATAACGAAATCCGTATTTTTTTATTTTCGTCATATATTACACCCCTTTTTGTATGCACGTTATGGAAAATCCGTTGATACTGCTAGGTTTCAATCAAAAACGTTCCATTTCCTTTCATTTAGTTCCATAGGGGGTTATCTTATAATCCCTTTTCAGGGCTCTATCTATTGCAGTCGACTGTTATTCCAAGTTCTTTGCTGTCTCTGACAGAACTGCAGTGTCACCGTTAAACTTCAAAATGTTTATTGCTTCTCCCCGATATTTAATTCTGTTTACAAATTTATCCTTGCCTGCTTCACTGCTTGTTCAGTGTTGATGTTGAATAACATCGAGTGTAGGCTACCCGAATGTCTCACTCCCTTCATCCCATTGCACAACTAGAAATCCAGGAAATGGAGCAGCAGAATTTATGTGCTTCAACAAGATTTATTCTTTGATGGGGTGGGGCTATGAAATCCTTGTCCAGTCTCATTACTCCTCACTTCTTTTTACCGGAGGACAGCAAAATTCATATTTCAGTGCATATACGGTCAAAATTCAAACTCTGATTTAGGACAACATAGATTCCCAAGGATTCACATGTTACCAGTTGTGGAGGAATATTTAGGAACGAGCCTCTCTCCTATTTCAGAACATTAAATGTTAATTTTGTAACTCCCAGATGAGCAGAGTACATTGAGAAAACTATTTCTAGATCGAAAGGTAAGCCACTTCCGTTCGAACCCACTCGCGAGAGCAAACAGAAAAGACGGTCGGAGATGCAGTAAAGGGAAATGTCGTTAGAGTGTATTGTGGGATTGCAGAAGTATGAGGAAGGGAAACTATTGTATCCTTTTCATGACTTTACTCCTCTTATCTTCAGATATTAATTTTAAATGACGAATGGTGGCCAGAGGAAAGTTGCCACCTCACAGTATCTCTGGACAAATAGCTTTCATATAACTACAATTTGAGACATTTATGTAAAAGTCCAATTTCAGAAGTTTCTCTGTCCTGGGGCGCCTGACTCAATTGCTTTAATATTGCCGTCGTCCATGTCAAGAGAAGGTGCAGTGTAGGTAATTTCTACAGTTCTAATTGCTTGGACGCCGCGTTGAAGTGCTACAAAAACCATTATGTTTTAAAAGCTATAAAACAAATGATTGCGTATAAGAATTACAGTAATGGAATAGCATACATACCGTAAAAAGTTCTTTCATCTGCATGGTATCAGGTCTTTTAGTTCGGGATATTTCTCCCTTCTCAGAGAGCTTTTCGCACAAAGTGTTTTTGAAGCTGTAAAATAAACGATTGCGTATAAGAATTACAGTAATCGAATAGCATACATAACGTAAAAATTTCTTTCATCAGCGTATTATTAGTTCCTTCATTTTGGGCTATTTCTCCCTTCTCATAGCGCTTCTTGCACGAAGACATTCTAACATTGTCAGCTTCTTATTCCAGCGAGTACCGTAAGCCTGGCTCAGTGATCTATTAAGAGCATTAAGAAGACCACTTTTCTTTACGTAAGTGATGTGTTCTTTCGCCGCAGTCAAAAGACCATGAACGTATGGACAATTAACGCACATATACTCGGCATCAAAATTATTTCATAGCCCTGTATTTAGCGTATGACAGGAACAATTCAATCGTGAGTAGTCGCGCAGTGCCACGACAACATTGGTACCTTGATCAGTCGTGTGCTGCATGGTTCAAATGGCTCTGAGCACTATGGGACTTAACTTCTGAGGTCATCAGTCCCCTAGAACTTGAAACTACTTAAACCTAACTAACCTAAGGACATCTCACACATCCATGTCTCAGGCGGGATTCGAACCTGGGACCGTAGCGGTAGCGTGGTTCCAGAGTGAAGCGTCCAGAACCGCTCGGCCACACTGGCCGGCAAGTGCTGTATGTCTTTCAAAGTCGAATCGTGGATACCAAGATACATTAATCGTCTAAACAATTCTCTTAGAATATTAGCGACGTTTGTGGTTCATCTGGAAACTGGGTTGTAAACAAAATGCGAAATCTGAGAGTCCAGTCAATGAAACAGGAGACAGTACATGTCAGTTAATGGTTTCTTCTTGCACTGGACGTGCACATGTCCGTATTTGCTGAGTATTCACCTTCTGTTACATGAGAAATTACCTCAGGCAAAATAATGTTTTAGCTCTTTCTGCCATGTACCGCGACACAGTTGTGTGGTGAGACATATTGGCGTTTGCGATGTCGACTAATCTCTGAAAAAGATCCATAAGTCCTCACCTCTTACAGTTCCGTATGACCTTATGTCCTGTGCACGCATAGCAACGCAGTTATCGACAGATAGCTCCTGAGCTGGTTTAGGATGTCGTTTCTCGTCCACATAAGACCTTTGTGTATTGGACACGCAAGGATGGCGAGAAATGTTCGAAGTGCCACTTGACCCTTCGGCATGAGAGTAAATTGGTCTGCAAGGCGAACAGCAAACAAAATGAACGTTTTTCCTAACCACGACAGGCTTCACCAGGGTCGTAACTGAACCTTTAAAATTCGCTTCCGGCTATGTGGCTCCCCACTCACCACTCATTAGTATTTCTTTTGCTTCCCTTTATATTCACATGTGCACCTTCTTCTGCATACCACGTTTAGTTTCCGCGCTCATTTTGTGCGTTACGAAAAAATGAAGAAATCCCACCACTCCACTAAACTCTGGCGGTCTAAGGCGCTCCAGTCATGGACTGTGCGGCTAGTCCCGGTGGAGAATCGAGTCCTCACTCGGATAAAGGTTCTGTGTGTTTCTCCTTAGGATAATTTAGGTCAAGCAGTGTGTAAGTTTAGGGTCTGATGACCTCAGCAGTTAAGTCCCATAAGATTTCAAACACATTTGAATATTTGAACTAAACTGAGCTCTACTACCCGCTCGCAGCCCGTAGCTAACAACTGCAGTCAGTGCCACCAACAGCCTGTAGGCCACAGCACGCCAGCGCTTGCGCACAGCACTGGTGCAGTGACGTCACATGCTCGCTCAGTGCAAAGCAGTGAGGCCGCGGCCCGTGGGCTGCGTCTCCACGCGAGCCCGTGGAATACAAGCTGTTTCGCAACAGCACTGCTCGGCCCTTGAGGTGACGTCAGGGACTCGCTCGGCCTGAGAGTGCTGTAGCCCAGTGCAGCCATACGACTCTGCACCGTGCGGCCTGTCAGACCTCCATGTGGCTGCCCTGCCTGACACGGCAGCGCTAGGCAAGGCTCACACAGCTGCCATGGCTATGCTATAGTAATGTATCCAAGTTTCATAAACAGTGGCGAAACGACGCTCAAAGTCCTGCGGATTCTTCTGAACAGCTGCAAACCATCCTTGCAACACTTCGCACAATTCCGTTTTTGGTCAAGCATGAGCACCCGCGGAACGCATCTTTCGGCTAGCTTTCTCATGTCCAAATGTTCATGCAAAATATTATGTACCCGTTCATCCGAGATGCCCACAGCACTAGCAGTCTCACGTACCTTAATTCTTCTGTCATCCACCACCATATCATGGATTTTATCAGTGATGTCTGGAGTGGTATCCTCCACAGGGCGTCCAGAAAGTTCAGCATTACTTGTGCCCATATGGCCACTCCTAAAATTTTGAAATCACTTATAAACTGTTGTACGCGAAGGCGAAGAGTCACCGTAACTTTTATCAAGGTTCTCTTTGATGTGTCGACAGAAGTGCCGACATAGTGTGATTTGAGGGGACCGCAATGCACGCTATAAACACATGAAGGATGGCGTGAGGTCTGAAATAGGATACGTAATGAATGCTATAAAGAAAAGTATGTAGCTTTTGGAATACTTAACTTTAATGCATCCTTGTTGTATACATCGTTCTTGATGAGACATGCTTTATACGATAAGTATCAATTGCTATGTAAAGCTAATGGCGCCTTGCTAGGTCGTAGCCATGGACTTAGCTGAAGGCTATTCTAACTATCTGCTCGGCAAAGGAGCGAGGCTTCGTCAGTGTAGTCGCTAGCAAAGTCGTCCGTACAACTGGGGCGAGTGCTATTCCGTATCTCGAGACCTGTCTCGTGGTGGCGCTCGGTCTGCGATCACACAGTGGCGACACGCGGGTCCGACAAGTACTAATGGACCGCGGCCGATTTAAAACTACCACCTAGCAAGTGTGGTGTCTGGCGGTGACACCACACTCTTTTAGTCTCCTGACGCGTTTTTCCTTTCATAAAGTAATGTTAAAACACCACACAAAATGCTTTTTCGTCCATTTTTTGACAATCACTCGACTTCCTTGATTCATACGAATGCCAAACACAAAGAAATAAACCAGTTTGACTGAAACTTGGTGTGCGCTCTTTCCAAAGATGCTACTAACTAAACTCGATAGGCGCCGGTGGTGGCATCTCTCGGAATTTCACACACTTTTCAAACGCCCCTCGTATTTAAGTATATTTAAATTAATGCCTTTCAGATGTATTAATTTAACAATTTAAACATATCTGCTTGTATTAATGTCTTTATCAGCTTTGTATACAGCTGTTCGTGGAAGAAGTGCAAAACTGCTGACACGGAGCCTCTCTGCCTTTGCTATGATCCAAATACTGATTAGCAATCTATCATATCTCTTATGGTGTACCAAAGAAACTACAGCCTTTCAGAAACGAAGTACAATACTCAGTTAACTACACAGCATAATTCGACTGACCGATCGCGTTATGCTCTTGCATTATGAAAGCTACATTGGAGCCACATCTGTAATTTTGCGTTACTCTCGAACACAAATCTGGAGTAACATGAAATCACATCAGGAATCAGCAAGCACTGCTCAGTTAATTTCAATTGACAATACTGAGCTCACTACCTGCTGGTCAGTGGTAGGTGATCACGACTGTTTCCTTCACATTCTCTATCGGCCTTCCACCTTCGGAAGCAGACAAGGTAACAGTAACACCTTACAAGTTCCACCGGCTCATCCACCTTCGAGAGAGGTTGTTACTATTGTCGGATAGGGTCTGCTTATACTGTATGGCTGCAGTTTAACATCATACCAGAGACACGTCTGTTTACAACAACAAAACAATACAAGAACCGCTACATCAGTTGGTTGCATCGGCCAACAGCGTGAGATAAATACCTTTTCGCAAACGAGAATGAGAAGCGCCGTTAATTTAGAGCAATATAGAAACGTCTTTTGCCATGTCAACTGTGAGAGCGCTGAATCACACGTGATCTACCTTACTAATGAGTTCTCCCAGTAAACAACTTGCAAAGTTGTGACGAGAAGCCTACCTCTCCCTCCCACCCCCTTCTACAATGTTGTTGTTGTGGTCTGCAGTCTGAAGACTGGTTTGATGCAGCTGCCCAAGCCAGTCTATTCTGTGCAAGCCTCTTCAGCGCTGCACAGATAATGCAATGTGCATCAGTTTGAACTTGCTAACTGTATTCAAGACATTGTCTCCCTCTACAATTTTAACACCCCCTGCCTCTCAACACCCACATATACACACTGCTCCCCATTACCAAACTGACAAGTCCTTAATGCGTCAGGATATGCACTATGAAACGAAGTTATGCCATAAATTTCTTGATTTCCACAGTTTGACTCAGTATCATCTTATTACTTATTTTATTTGCAGTGTCACCACTATTTTTCGGCGCTACTGAGTAAAATTGTGATGTTGCCATGGCTGTTGCAAAAGATCTTGGGAATGAGCAAGCTCAGAGCCGATAAAACACCATTACGTCAGATGCAGCAATGCCACTGGCAGAATCCCACATTGTGCTCCAGAGAAGGGGCTGGCACCGCCATAATGACGACGCAGCAGAAAGGCGTTGGTAGCCCAGTAACTATACATCCAATTAACAGACTTCTTATGCTCTACATGGGTACAAGCTGTGATTTGCAAAGCTCCGTCCCAACATAAATTACCATTATTTTTAGTCAAAGGTGCCTCAGTCTGGTAGCTACTATTTAAGAGGAGAGGTATTGCCGCTCTACCAGGCAGACATTACGCTACAAGCAGCCGCCATGGGATTTGGCCTCCACTAACTGTGGGACCCCGCTGCTGGTTTTGAGATCAGTGCTGTGAACTTATCATCTTCCAGGCAGTGGGCCAACTACCAGGTGCAACCAGCCTTCTGCCATAGAAGGCAATCGTTTGAGATCATGGCCATCTGTTGCGTCAGTTCCTTAACACACGCTGTCATCAGCACACACTATGGAGGACGTTGCACCACAGAATGTCCTAGTCTGCTTTTCAGTAAAATGTACGACTAACAGTGAAGTTTTTATGAGCAACCATGTGTCATTATCCCGGCAACAATCCACCACCTCAACTCAGACATCCACGTGTAGAGGTCATTCATCCTGGACCTCCATATTTTGATGTCAGAAGTGTGGGTCACGTCTAAATTTCATTGACAGGGGAACCTTACCAGCCACCCTCCCTGGGACGATGACTCTCTACTACCTCAGGGTTGCTGGTTCGTGGACGCACAGCATCGGTGCACAGTGGCTTAGTGCACTGACTGTTCTATTTTTTCCCCTGCGAGTATCTTGTCGAATCATTGCACCTTTTAGCAGCTTTTGAGTTCTGTTTTCATGTGTGACATGTGGCAAGTAAACGCTGACTGTGTTCTGAGGATGTGTAAATATGAGCGTTATTTTTGGCTATCATCAACGGGTGTGGCTCACTGTCTGGAAGTGTATAAGGAGTTAACCATGCATAGCTTCTTAGGAGGGAAAGATGAGTTTAGTTGAGAAGTCGGAGTTTTGTGGTAGTTTTCGCCGTTTTTATTATGCAGTGTATGTCATTTTGAGCAATAAAGGTGGCTCACTACGTTTCATCACGTAAAGTAGTACTCATGAGTAGCCGCTCAATGAGAGAAGTTAAGTTACGGTAAGTGTTAGGATAGAATTAGATTAAGTGTCGTTGTCGTCGTACTGTTTCGTTCTCCTCGCTTGTTGTTTGCATAATTAGGCAGGAGAGGTTGCGAATTTCTGCAGGCTGGACCAGATGTGGAGGGAAGTGCATGTGCCGATGATTTTTGTGTCTTGCAGAGTGAAACTGCCGACTACAATCTTATTGTAGATACTTAGGACGTGACGCAGAAAGCTATCAATAGGGATGATTGTATCGCAGATGTTTTGGGTACTGAAATGATACAGACGCATTTAGTATTTCTGAAGGCCGCAGATTCGGCACCATCTGTGACGGCACTGCCTCCTCAGAAGGTGGGATTAGAAGTAAGAGGAAATGTGTTTGTAAGGTTTATGATGGGGCCGACAAGGCTTGTGCCAGTGGATCAGGAGATTGAATAAAGTGACAACACTTGCAGTGTAATGCGTGATCCTAGGGCTAGACTTCCTCATCAAGCATCATGCCGAAACTGACTTTCGATGACGCGCGGTGGAACCCAGGAGGATAATGTTGAAGCTGGGGGAAGCTGTCACCAATGAAATATTGTCGCAGGGTTCGTTTATCATGTTAGGACAAATGTGGGCAAAATAACTAAAGCTTATTTTCCGTGATATATGGACACAAGGCACTGGGATGTTGCTTTATGTGAGCGAAGGTGTTGCTAATTTATACGATTCTGGACTTCGACGTTGGGTACCCAGCGTTCAGTGATTGAGAGCACTTCTCCTGTCTATATTCACGTTGAAACGTTATCTGAATTCCGTCTTTGCGGCTGGGATTTCGTGTTTCTTGTCTGTAGAATACAGAGAGGAGAAGATAGTAATAGATTGAACTAGTCAGATTACCACCTTCTGCCATCCTAGTGTTTAACGAGTTTTTTATTTGATGGCTGGAATTCTTCCATAGTCGCAGACGTGCACGAGAACCATCACTGCGACACACGGGACGCAGTACATTCGGTGATATTGCTAATTGCTTCGGCTATTCAAAAATGAGGGTGGAAACTTAAAATGGCTTGCAGAAGAAGGAGCACATATCAAGAAAAAGGGATGTAAAAGAAAAACTAATCAGTGGTGAGCAGACACCCACACAGCGTAAATCGATTCTTAAAAGATCAGTTGGGACTCTGTTAAAGCCTATTGTGGATGGCGTTAGAATAAGCGTTCATTTTGTTTGCTGTTCGCTGTTCTATGGAATTTACTCTTATGCTGAAGGCCCAAGTGGCACTACGCACATTTGTCGCCATCCATGCGTGTATAATAAACAAGGGGCTTATGTGGAGCAGAAACGACTTCCTAAATTTGCTCAGGAGATAACTGTCGATAAAAGTGTGGCTATGTGTGCAGGAGACGTAGGTTCGTATGGAACTATGAGAGATGAAGGTCTTAGGGATCTTGTTTATACGTTATTTGACATTTTAAAGGCCTTTATATCTAACCCCACAACTGTGTCGGGGTACATGGCAAAAAGTGCTAAAAGCCTACGACCTATATTTATGCCTGAGGTAATTGCTCATTTAACAGAAGGTGAATACTCAGCAACTACAGAAATGTGGACATACAGCGCAAGCAGAAACAATTATCTGGCATGTACTGTCTCCTGTTTCATTGACTGGACTCTCAGATCTCGCATTTTGTTTACAACTCAGTTTCCAGATGAACCAAAAACGGGCGGTAACGTTCTAAGAGAAATGTTTCGACGATTTATGTCTCTTGGTATCCACCACAGTACTTTGAAAGACATGCAGCACACGACTTCTCAAGATACCAACATTGTCGTTGCAATGCGCGATATGTTGAATTGTTCCCACCATAAGTCAAATACAGGGCTACGAAATAATTCGGAGTATATATGCGTCAATTGTCCATAAGTTCATGGTCTTTTGATTGCGGCGAAAGAACACGGTACTTACGTAAAGAAAAGTGTTCTTCTTAATCTTCTTGTTAGATAAATGAGCAAGTCTAACGATAGTCGCTGGAATAAGCAGCTGACAATGTTAGAATGTCTTTGTGCGAGAACCTCTCTGAGAAGGGAGAAATACCTCGAAATGAAGGAACTGATATCACGCTGATGAAAGAACTTTTCACTGTATGTTTGCTATTCCATTACTGTAATTCTTATACGTAATCGTTTATTTATGCTTTAAATAAGATAAGGGTTTTTGTAGCTCTTGCAAGCGGCGTCCAAGCAATTAGAACTGGAGAAATCAGCTACACTGCTCATTCTGTTGACATGGACAATGACAATGTTAAAGTATTTGAATCAGGCGCGCCAGGACAGAGAAGTTTCTGATGTTGGGCTTTTACATTTACGCTTCAAATTACACTAAGATGAAAAGCTAATTGTCCAGATATACTGTGAGGTAGCAACTTTCCTCTGGCCACCATTCGACATTTAAAAATGATATCTGAAGATAAGAGGCGTAAAGTCTTGAAACGGATACAATAGTTTTCCTTCCTCATACTTCTCCAATCCCACAAAGCAGTCTAACGACATTTCCCATTACTGCATCTCCAACCGTCTTTTCTATTTGTACTCGCTATTGTGTTAGAACGGAGCTCGCTTACCTTTCGATCTAGAAATAGTTAACTCAATGTACTCTACTCTTCTGGAACTTACAAAAATAATATTTAATAATCAGAAATATTAGAGACGCTCATTCCTACATGTTTCTCCAATACTGGTAACGTGTGGATCCTTGGGAGTTCATGTTGTCCTAAATCAAAGTCTGAATTTTTGCCGTATATGCACTGAAGTATGAATGTTTCTTTCGTGTGGTAGATAGAAGAGAGGAGTAATGAGGCTGGACATGTATTTCACAGTCCCACTCCATCAAAGAACAAAACTTGTTGAAGCACATAATTTCTACTACTCCATCTGCTGGATTTCTAGTTGTGCAATTGGAAGATGGGAGTAACACATTCCGGTAGCCTACACTCGATGTCATTCAACATCTACACCGAACAAGCAGTAAAGTATAGAAGGATAAATTTGTAAACAGGATTAAATATCAGGGAGAAGTTATAAACGTTTTGAAGTTTACCGATGACAATGCTATTCTGTCAGAAACAGTAAAGAACTTGGAATAACAGTTGAATGGAATAGATAGTGCCCTGGAAAGGGAATATAAGATAACCCTCAATGGAACTAAATGAAAAGTAATGGAACGTTTTCGAATTAAACATAGCAGTACCAATGGATTTTCCATAACGTGTACGACAAAAGGAGGGCGTAATATATGACCAACATAAAGATACAAGGATTTCGTTAATTTTCGTTGTCTTTTACGCACAACATACCTCTTAAAGATATATTTGTGTGTAAGAAGGGTCCTATACCTGGAAATATGAATATGGCACCTGTTCTGAAAACTCACATCCACTGACAAGACCTAAATTTTTCGCTAAGTATTAGTGAAAAATTAAAAACATCTACGTAATCTGGTAGAAGAAGTCATTAAAAATCACAAATATATTTTTATCAAAATTTTAAAAATATTTTATTTATTTATTTAGCGTATGGCTCATAACATCACAGTAAAAATTACAGAAACAACATGTTTAAAAAAAATCAGATATGTATAAACAGAGCAATAAATAACAGTTTGTAAATAAGGACACCGCCAATTGTAAATTTACACTCACAGAAGAGCAATCACAAGCAGACGATTTATGTCTCTTGGTATCCACCACAGTATCCACACCGTCGGATCTCGATGCGACTGCCCCGCCTGAACTGCCAGTGCGAGCAAGGCTCTCACGGCTGTCATGCCTACGGTCCTGGTTGGGGCCGCGCCTCGGTGCCCACCTCTGTTGCGAAGTGCTCATCAGAACCCACACTCAGCCTATTGTCACCGACCGATTGACATCATAGAAGCCAACTGCGACTTCACTCCAGCAGTGGCTGCATCAATTCACACAGGCGGACACATCACTGAACTGACTTAACCTCTTATCCGCAGAACATTGATACCTCGCAAACTTTTAGTTAGTGTGTGGTGTCACCGCCAGACACCACACTTGCTAGGTGGTAGCTTTAAATCGGCCGCGGTCCATTAGTACATGTCGGACCCGCGTGTCGCCACTGTCAGGGATCGCAGACCGAGCGCCACCACGAGACAGGTCTCGAGATACGGAATAGCACTCGCCCCAGTTGTACGGACGACGTAGCTAGCGATGCACACTGACGAAGCCTCGCTCATTTGCAGAGCAGATAGTTAGAATAGCCTTCAGCTAAGTCAATGGCTACGACCTAGCAAGGCGCCATTAGTAACATTGCATGTATCTAAAGAGTCTCACTTGTATCGCCACAATCTCCAGATGTACCAATAGGATGGATTAAAGTTAAGTATTCCAGAAGCTACGTACTTTTCTTTATAGCATTCATTACGTATCCTGTTTCAGACCTCACGCCATCCAGCTTTAGCTTAGGGCGTGCCTTTCGGCTTCCTCTCATTGTGTCTAGGCTGTCTTGTCTAGACACAACATAGTGTATCTTCTACACATATTTCCCGTGCCATTGCAAATGATTTGTCAAACTCTTTACTTAAAACATGTCCAATAAATTATTGTTTTTTCTTGTTTACACCAATCTTGTAATTTTGTTGTACAGGACATGAATAAGTACTCATATTACAGCCATTATTGTAGTCAAATGTATCGTAGACAAACGTAAGACACCAGGAAATTTTTGTTTCTTTATGTTTATGAAATGTGTGTGTAGCAGAGAGTCCACATAAGTTAATAACTACATATAATACTTTCTATGATGATAAAGAACAGAGAAGCCTTCACATTTTTTTCTGCCATCAACTAGGAGAAGCCTTCCTGTTTAGTATCGTCCTTTGTTCTTCAACTTTTGCTATGTTTGAATCTATCTTGTTAGCTCTTAAGAATAATGAATATATTTAAGTATATTTAAAATAACACCTTTCAGTTTTGTGATCAGCTATTCATGAAAGAAATGCAAAAGTGCTTACATGGTGCCCATCTGACTTTGGTGTGATCCAAATATTGATTGGCAATTTATCTGATCTTTAATGCTGGCTGTTGTGGCTGTGCGATTCCAGGCGCTTCAGTCTGGAACCACGTGACCGCTACGGTTTGAGGCCATGCCCACCTGTTGAGTCAGTTCCTTAACCCTAGATGTTTTCAGCACACACTATGGAGGACTTGCACCACAGAATGTTATAGTTTGTTCTTCTGTAAAATGTATGACTAATAGTGAAGTGCAAGCCGCGGTGGTCTCGCGGTACTAGGCGCTCAGTCCGGAACTGTGTGACTGCTATGGTCGCAGGTTCGACTCCTGCCTCGGGCATGGATGTGTGGGATGTCCTTAGGTTAGTTAGGTGTAAGTAGTTCTAAGTTCTAAGGGACTGATGACCACAGATGTTAAGTCCCATAGTGCTCGGAGCCATTTGAACCAGTTTTTTGAATAGTGAAGTTTCTGTGAGCAGCCATCGTTCATCATCCCGACAACAATCCACCACCTCAACTCAGACCTCCGCGTGTAGAGGTCATCAATCCTGGGCCTCTACATTTTGATGTCAGAAGTGTGTGTTATGTCTAAATTTCAGTGACAGGGGAACCTTACCAGCCACTCTCCCTGGAGGCGATGACTCTCGACTACCTCAGTGTTGCAGTTTCGTCGACACACAGCATCAGTGTGCAGTGGGTGAGTGGAATGACTGTTCTTTTTTTTTCCCATGCGACTATCTCGTCGAGTCATTGCACCTTTCAGCAGCTTTTCAGTTCTGCTTCCATGTGTGACATGTGGCAAGTAAACTCAGACTGTGTTCTAAGGATGTGTAAATATGAATGTTATTTTTGTCTATCATGAATGGGTGTGGCTCATTGTCTGTAAGTGTGTAAAGTGTTAACCATGCGTAGCTTTTCAGGAGGGGACGATGAGTTTTGTCCAGAACTCGGAGTTTTGTGGTAGTTTTCGCAGTTTTCAATGGGCAATGTATTTCATTTTCAGCAATAAATGTGGCTCACTGCGTTTAAGCGCTTAAAGTAGTAGTCATAAGTAGCCGACTAAGTGGAGAAGTTAAGATACAGTAAGTGTTAGGAGAGAATTAGATTAAGTATCCTTTTCGTCGTACTGTTTTATTCTCCTCGTCTGTTGTTCGCATAATTTGTGAGGTATACCCTGGCGGAGAGGTTGCGAATTTCTGCAGCCTGGTCCAGATGTTCAGGGAAGTGCATGTGACGATGATTTTTGTGTCTTGCGGAGTGCAACTGCCGGCAGCAATATTATTGTAGATACTTAGGAGGTGACACAGAAAGATATCAATAACGCTGGTTGTATTGAAGATGTTTTGGGTACTAAACATTTACAGACACATTTAGTATTTCCTAAGGACGCAGATTCAACACCATTGTGACAGCCCTGCCTCCTCAGAAGGTAGGAGGAGAAGAAAGAGGAAATGTCTTTGTAAGGTTTATGATCAGTCCGACAAGGCTTGTGCCAGTGGATCAGGAGATTGACAAAAGTATAATGCGTTATGCAGGCGAAGGATGCTGTGCAATCCCACGGCTAGACTTTCTCATCAAGCATCATGCCGAAACCGACATCCGATGACGCGCGGTGGGTTCAAATGGTTCAAATGGCTCTGAGCACTATGGGACTTAACATCTGTGGTCATCAGCCCCCTAGAACTTAGAACTACTTAAACCTAACTAACCTAAGGACATCACACACATCCATTCCCGAGGCCGGATTCGAACCTGCGACCGTAGCAGTCGCACGGTTCCGGACTGAGCGCTTGAACCGCTAGACCACCGCGGCCGGCCGCGCGGTGGGACTCAGGGGATAAAGTTCAAGCACGGGGTAGGTGTAACCAGTGAAATACTGTCGCATGGTTCGTTTAACATGATAGGACAAATGCGGCAATATCACTAAGCTTTAATTTGCATGATATAGTGCCGCAAGGCACTGGGAAGTTGTTTTAGGTGACCGAAGGCGTAGCTAACTTCCACTATTCTGGACTTCGCCTCCGGGTACGGAGTCGTCGTTGAGTACGCAACGTTGAGTGATTGAGAGCTCTTCTTCTGTCTACACTCACGTTGAGACATCTAAATTCCGTTTGTGAATGGGAGTTCGCGTTTCTTATCAGTAGAATACAGAGATGAGAAGATAGTATTAGATTAAACTAGTCAGAGGACCGCGTTCTGCCGTCCTAGTGTTTGAAGGAGTTTTTTTTTTTATGTGGCTGGATTTCTTCGATCATCGCAGACGTGCACGAGAACCATCACTCCGACGCACTAGAAGAAGTACATACGGTGATATTGCTAATTCCTTCGGCTTATTAGGGCTTTAAAGCTAAACAGCTGTGATCATGTAAGTTTCATTTCCACTGACGTTTCACACTACTGGAGGTTATCATTGAAAGTAGTGTCTCCTAGTGTTTGGGATGTAGATGATATCAGTCATATCGTGTTATTTATATTAGAACACGTAGCCACCAAAAGGGGCACATTTGAGCAGTTGATCAACAATATTAGTCAGGAAATTCATTTGTATCTCTTTATGTCCATTGCACATCGACATATAAACATTTGCAATGTATAAAGAACTTTTAATCTACAGTAAATGTATAATCAGAAACAACATTAATATTTAGTAGTTACTAGTTCCCTTAATCTTTCATTTATTTTTATGTTGTAATTTATACGTTAAAGAGCAACAAGGAGGAAACAATACGACCGTTAAGAGATCCTAAGATCAGATTCAGCAGCCAAATGTTCATTTTCGCGTTCAGTATTTTTCATTGCGCACATTCATTTTTATACCCTATAGCGTCCCCAGTGAAATAATATTAAAAGACTTAAAAACAGTATTTACAAAGGAGAGACATTTAAAAATTGAATAATATACATTTTTATCATGAACCCCGATTTTAATAATTTCTCTGTGTATGTTTTGATGGCAGAGAAATGATCTAAGGAGACGACAGGATACGCTCTTTTGTTATCTTTTGTAAATTTTTTTGTCATCTTCACTTCTTCTCTTCTTTTGGTTGCATGTAGATGGACATCTTGCAAGTGCTGGCAAATATAAGCATATTTGTACTAATTAAGCAAATAATATATTGATTTAATACTATTGTTCGCTTTTAATTTGTAAGAGGTGATCCCCATTTCATGCCCGTCTTCCTTAAATTAGCCTGCATTTGAGTAATTTACAGTGCAACAATTGCAGCGGCCGATGCAGCCAACGACGTCATTACGTGGCGATATTAACTAATAAAATTTTTGCGGAAGCGAAAAACTCGCCCGCTATTGACATAATATACATTATTCTCCACAACCGACCGACGCTGCAGAAAATACGCAGCTTTAAGATTCTTATCTTCAGTACAACAGCCGAGGGCCAGAGCCAGGACTCCGACTACAATGCAATGGTTAACGGAGGTAAGAAAAAATACTGTCGTGGGTGTGTGGGCCGCAATTGTCATTAATAACTAAAGATTTTGTGCTTTAAAGTGAACTGAGTAGCTGAGGAAATTAATATGAAAAGTTTATTCCACTGTTGAACTTACTTGCTCATGTTTTAAGACTCAGCGAGTCTAACGTTCATTAACGTAACAAATAATTTATACTGAAGATTAATATTGTTAAAAAAGAGAACTTCACAAAAGTATTTTATTGTAAATCAAAACAAAAAGAAATATCCTTTCTATTAACGCCCACCACGTAAGTCAACAACAATAAAGTCACCAATAAATATTTGTGGTAAATAACATATTAAATTACGACGGCCGACGGACGCGAGAACCCGCCTAGAGTAGCATCTTGGAAACCATACAAATACCATCACGAAATACTTCCGAAAGTTAAATTTATATTATATTCTAGCAAATCCCTCTTTTTCATTAATACTTTCCTTGCTATAGTCAGTCTTCATTTTATATCCTCTCTACTTCAGCCATCATCAGATATTTTGCTGCCAATAGTCCTTTTAGTGTCTCATTTCGTAATTAGATTCCCTTAACACTACCTGATTTAACCCTCGCAATACAAAGGTAGAGTACTACCGTTTCAGAATACTGTAATCTAGTCATGTGCATATTATTTTAAAATTTTGAAAAAAAATGTCTTTGTGATTTTTAATGATTTCTCCTACCAGATTCCCTAATTGTTTGAAATTTTTTAGTAAAGCAAAAAGTTGGGTCTTATAAGAGATGTTAATATTCAGAACATGTGTCATATTCATATTTTCAGGTTTAGGACTCTTCTTACACATAAATATGTCTTTAAACAGCATGTTGTGCGATAAAGACAACGAAAATTAGCGAAATCCGTATATCTTTGTGTTGGTCATATATTACGCCCTCCTTTTGTAGTACACGTTAGTCAAAATCCGTTGGTACTGCTAGGTTTAATCTGAATACGTTCCATTACTTTTTATTTAGTTCCATTGAGGATTATTTTATAATCCCTTTCCAAGGCACTATCTATTCCATTCAACTGTTATTCCAAGTTCTTTACTGTCTCTGACAGAATTGCAGTGTCACCGTTAAACTTCAAATGTTTATTGCTTCTCCCAGATATTTGCTTCTATTTACAAATTTATCTTTTTATGCTTTACTGTTGATCAGTGTAAATGTTGAACAACAAAGAGTGTAGGCTGCCCCAATGTCTCACTCTCATCTTCAAATTGCACAACTAGGAATCCAGCAGATGGAGTAGCAGAATTTATGTACTTCTACATGATTTGTTCTTTTATGGAGTGGGCCTCTGAAATACATGTCCAGTCTCCTTACTCCTCTCTTCTTTTTACGGGAGAACAGCAAAATTCGTATTTCAGTACATGTACAGCAAATATACAAACTTTTATTCAGTACAACATGGATTCCCAAGGATCCACGTGTTACCAGTTGTAGAGGAACATGTAGGAATGAGCGTTTCTTCTATTTCCGAACATAAAATGTTATTTTTGTAACTTGCTGAAGAGCAGAGTACATCGAGATAACTATTTCTAGATCGAAAGGTAAATCAGTTCCGTTCGAACCCACTAGCGAGAACAAAGAGAAAAGACGGTTGGAGATGCAGTAAAGGGAAATGTCGTTAGAGTGTACTGTGGGATTGGAGAAGTATGAGGAAAGAAATCTAATGTATCCTTTTCATGACTTTACGCCTCTTATCTTCGGATATCATTATTAAATGACGAATGGTGGCCAGAGGAAAGTTGCTACCTCACAGCATCACTGCACAAATAGCTTTTTCGTGTAAGTATAATTTGAGGCGTTTATGTATAAGTCCGATTTCAGAAGCTTCTCTGTCCTGGGACGCCTGACTCAAATGCTTTTAATACCGTCATTTCTCATGTCTAAAGAAGGTGCAGTGTAGGTGATTTCCCCAGTTCTAATTCCTGGGACGCCGCTTTGGAGAGCTACAAAAGCCCTTATGTTTTAAAAGCTGTAAAATAAACGTTTGCGGAAAAGAGCTACGGTAATCGAATACCATACATTACGTAAAAAGTTCTTTCATCAGCGTATTATCAGTTCCTTCATTTTGGGCTATTTCTCCCTTCTCAGAGAGCGTCTTGCACAAAGACATTCTAACGTTGTCAGCTGCTTATTCCAGCGACTATCTATTAAGAGAATTAAAAAGACGACTTTCCTTTTCGTAGGTGACGCGTTCTTTCGCCACAATCAAAAGATCCTGAACTTATGGACAATTGACGCATAAATAGTCCGCATTAAATTTTCTTCGTAGCCCTGTATTTAGCATATGGCTGGAGCAATTCAATCGTGAATAATCATGCAGTGCAACGACTCAGTTGGTACCTTGATCAGTCGTACGCTGCATTTCTTTCAAAGATAGAGTGGTGGATACCAAGAGATGTATATCGTCTAAACAATTCTCTTAGAATGGTACCGGCCGTTTTTGGCTCATCTGGAAACTGAGTTGTAAATAAAATGCAAGATCTGAGAGTCCAGTCAATGAAACAGGAGACAGTATATGTCAGATAATTGTTTCTCCTCACGCTGGATGCGCACATGTCTGTAGTTCCTGAGTATTCACCTTCTGTTATATGAGCCATTACCTCAGGCATAAATATATGTTGTGGCTTTTAGCACCTTCTGCCATGTATCGCGACACATTTGTGGGGTGAGACATAATGGCCTTTACAGTGTCGATTAACGTCTGAACAAGATCCATAAGACTTTTACCTCTTATAGTCCTGTACGACCTTACGTCTCGTGCACACATAGCCACGCATTTATCGACAGTCATCTCCTCAGTTGGTTTAGAAAGTCCTTTCTCGTCCTCATCAGACCCTTTTTAGTAGACACACATGGATGGCGAGAAATGTGCGAAGTGCCACTTGACCCTTCAGCAAGAGAGTAAATTTCACCGCACGCCGAACAGCAAACAAAATGAACGCATTTCGTAATGTCATCCATGACAGGCTTTAACACGGTCCAAAGTGAACCTTTAAAGTTCGCTTCAGGCTCCACTCACCACTGATTAGTTTTCCTTTAACTTCCCTTTTTATTGGTATGCGCACCTTCTTCTGCAAACCACGTTTAGTGTCCGCGCTCATTTTGTTCGTTACGAAAAAAAATGAAGAAATCACACTACTCCAGTAAACTCTGGCGGTCTAAGTCGCTGGAGTCTTGGACTGTGCGGCTGATCCCAGTGGAGGTTCGAGTCCTCCCTCAGGTATGGGTGTGTGTTTGTCCTTAGGATAATTTAGGTAAAGTAGTGTGTAAGCTTTGGGTCTGATGTCCTTAGCAGTTAAGTCTCATAACATTTCACACACATGTGAACTAAGCTCTGCTATACTCACCGCTCGCAGACTGCAGCTCACAACTGCGATCAGTGCTACCAACAGCCCATAGGCTGCAGCACACCAGCGCTTGCACACGGCCTCGGTGCAGTGACGTCATGAGCTCACTCTGTGTGGAGCAGTGAGGCATCGGCATGTGGGCTGCGTTTCCATGCGTGACTCTGCTGAGCCCCTGGCATACAAGTTGTTTCGCAACAGCACTGCTCGGCCCTTGGGGTGATGTCAGGGACACGCTCGGCCCGAGACTGCTGTAGCCCAGTGTGGCCGCACGACTCTGCACCGTGCAGACCGTCGGACCACCATGCGGCTGCCCCGGCTGAACCGACAGTGCTACGCAAGTTTCATACGGCTGTAATGACTACGCTCCAGTAGTGGCTACATCAGTTCCCTCAGGCGGACACGTCCCTGAACTGACTTAACCTTGTTGTACAAAACTTAAATGCCTGGTCATGTAACAGCCAGTATCGTATTCAAATATATCGTAGGAATACGTTAGGCACCAAGAAAAAATTTTTTTCTTTATGTTTACGAAATATGTGTGTACCAGGAAGTCCACAAATGTTAATAAGTACATGTAATACGGACCGATAATGAAGAATAGAAAAGCCTTCACATTTTTTCTGCGATCAGCTAGAAGGTGCCTTCCTGTTTCGTATCGTCTTTTGTTCTTCAGCTTTCGCTATGTATACATCTACTTGTTAGCTCTTAAGAACGATGAATATACGAGGGGCGTTTGAAAAGTCCATGCAAAAATAAAACCTGCTTACATATTAGGGGTAAACCTTTTATATTTTTCTACATAGTCTCCTTTTAGACTTATACACTTCGTCCGACGCTGTTCTAATTTATTGAACCCGTCCAAATTATAGAAATTGTCCAAGTCTGCAAAATAGCTAATACATGCTGCAATCACCTCCTCGTTTGCATAAAATCATTGTCCCAACAGCCATTTCTTCAAATTGAGGAACAAAAAGTAGTCTGAGGGAGCCTGGACTCGAGAATATGGCGGGTGGGGGATGTGAATCGAGTTGGAATCCTATTTCCATTAATTTTGTGACCACAACTGCTGAGATGTGTACTGGTGCATTGTCGTGATGGAAAAGGACGGTCCAATATCTATGAATAATATTCACCTGTAATAGTTTTACCCTTTTCCAGACAGTAGATAAGGATTATCCCTTGCGAATCCCAAAAGACGGTCTCCATAACCTTTCTGACCGAAGGAATGGTCTTCTTCTTTTTTTGGTGCAGATTCTCCCTTGATAACCTATTGTTTAGATTGTTGTTTGGTCTCAGGAGTATAGTAATGTATCCATGTTTCATCCACAGTGACGAAACAACGCTCAAAGTCCTGCGGATTCTGCTGAATAGCTGTAAATCATCCTTACAACACTTCGCACAATTCCGTTTTTGGTCAAGCGGGAGCAATCGCGGAATGCAACTTGCGGATAGCTTTCTCGTGTCCAAATGTTGATGCAAAATATTGTGTACCCGTTCATTCGAGATGCCCACAGCACCAGCAATCCCACACACCTTAACTCTTCTGTCATCCATCACCATATCATGGATTTTATCAATGATTTCTGGAGTTGTAACCTTCACAGGGCGTCTAGAACGTTCAGCATCACTTGTGCCCATATGGCCACTCACAAATTTTGAAATCACTTATTAACTGTTCTAAGCGAAGGCGCAGAGTTACTGTAATGTTTATCAAGTTTCTCATTAGTCTCCTGAGGCGGTTTGCTTTTCATAAAGTAGTGTTTAATCACCGAAGGAATCTTTTTCGTCCATTTTTTGACAATCACTTGTTTTCCTTGATTCACACAAATGCCTAACGCAAAGAAATAGACCAATTTGACTGAAACTTGGTGTGCGCTCTTTCCAAAGATGCTACTAACTAAACTCGATAGGCGCCGGCGGCGGCATGTCTCGGACTTTGCACGAATTTTTCAAACGCCCCTCGTATTTAAGTATATTTAAATTAATACCTTTCAGATGAATCAATTTAACAAATTAAACATATCTCTTTGTGATAATTTCTTTATCAGCATTTATATACGGCTATTCGTAAAAGAAATGCAAAATTGCTGACGTGGAGCCCGTCCGCCATTCGTGTGATCCAAATACAGATTAACAATTTATCAGATCTTTTATGGTGCACCAAAGAACCGACAGTCTTTCAGAAACAATGTCCGATACTCAATTAACTATGCAGCAAAATTCGACTGACCAATCGCGTTATGCACTTGCCTCATGAAAATTACATCGGAGCCACATCTATAACATGGAGTAACAGGAAATCCCATCAGTAATCAACAAGCACTGCGCAGTTAATTTCAATTGCCAATACCTAGCTGACTACATGCTGATAAGTGGTAGGTGATCACGACTATTTTCATTACATTCTCTATCATCCTTCCACCTTCGCCAGCAGGCAAAGTAACAGTTACAGCTCACAACATCGACTGGCTCATCCACCTTCGAGAGAGCTTGTTGCTATTGTAGGATAGGGACCACTTAAACTGTATGGTTGCAGTTTAACGTCATACCACAGACACTTTTGTTTACAACAACCGCTACATCAGTTGGATGCATCGACCAACAGTGTGGGATAAATACCTTTTCACATACGAGAATGAGCAACGCCTTTAATTTAGGGCAATATAGAAACTCTTTTGCCATGTCAAGAGCAAAGGGCACTGAATCACACGAGATCTACCTTACTCATGAGTTGTCCCAGTAAAGAACTTGCAAAATTGTGCACCAGAAGCCTACCTCTACCTCCCACCCCCTTCCTCAATGTTGTTGATGTGGTCTTCAGCCTGAAGTCTGGTTTGATGCAGTTGCCCAAGCTAGTCTATTCTGTGCAAGCCTCTTCTGCGCTGCACAGATAATGCCATGTGCATCAGTTTAATCCTGCTAACTGTATTCAACACTTTGTTCTCCCTCTACAACTTCAACACCCTCCCCTCCCCAATACCCACATATACAAACTTCTCTCCATTACCAAACAAACAAGTCCTTCATGCCTAAGGATATGCCCTATGAAACGAAGTTATGCCATAAATTTCTTGTTTTCCCTAGTTTGACACAGTATCGTCTTATCAGTTATTCGATCTGCAGCGCCACCACTATTTTTTGCGCTATTGAGAAAATATGTGATGTTGCCATGGATGTTGCAAAAGATGTTGCTAGTCGGCCAGCTCAGAGCCGACCTAACATCATTTCGTCCGATGCAGCAATGTCACTGGCAGATTCCCACATTGTGCTCCAGGAAAGGGGCTGGCAGCGCCATAACGCCGACACAGCAGAAAGGCGTTGGTACACCAGTAACTACACATCCAAGCAACAGACTTCTTATGGTCTACATGGATACAAGCTGAGATTTGCAAAGCAAGAATGCTCAGTCGCAACATAAATTACCATTATTTTCAGTCAAAGGTGTCTCAGTCTAGTAGCTACTATTTAAGGGAAGCGGTGTTGCCACTCCACGAGGCGACATGAGGCTACAAGCAGCTACCATGGAATTTGGCTCCACAAACTGTGGGCCCCTGCTGCTGGTTTTAAGATGAGTGCTGTGAGCTTAGCATCTTCCAGCCTGTGGGCCAACTACCAGTTACAACCAGCGTTTGGCCATAGAAGGCAGTCGTTTGAGACCACAGAATGCTCTAGTTTGTAGTACAGTAAAATGTATGACAAATAGTGAAGAGTCTATGAGCAGCCATCGATCGTCGTCCCATCACCCCACTAAACACTGCTCGACCCATCGCTCGCAGCCAGTATCTTGCAACTGCCGTCAATACTACCAACAGGCCGTAGGCCCAAGCACTGGTACAGTGATGTCACGGGCACGCTCAGTGTGGAGCATTGAGGCCGCGGTCCGTGGTCTGCGTCTCCATCTGCAACTCTGCTGAGCCTGTGACATACAGGTGCTTTCGAAACAGCACTGCTCGGCCCTTGGGGTGACGTCAGGGACTCGCTCGGCCCGACAGTGTTGGTATCCAGTGCGGCCGCAGCTCGCAGGCCAGGCCACTGTGCACGACTCTGCTCCTTGCGGCCCGTCGGACCTCAATACGGCTGTCCCGGTTCAACCGGTAGCACGAGGCAAGGCACGCTCGTCTAACATGGCTGCGCTCCTGGACGGGCCGCACCTCGATGCCCACCTGTGCTACAAAGTCCGTAACCAGAGCTCGCTCTCAGCCTGTTGTCGCCCACCGAATGACATAATACAAGCCAACTGCGATGCCACTGTGGCAGTGGCTGCTTCAATTCCCATGGGCAGACACGTCTCTGAACTGACTTACCCTGTTATACTCAGAACAATGATAACTCTCAAATTTTAAGTTAGTGTATCTTGTACAAATATCTGCCATATCAATGAAAATGATTTGTGAAACTGTTCATTTAAAACGTGTGAAATTGTGTATTCTTTTTCCTTGTATGCCCCAATCAAATGGTTCAAAAGGCACTGAGCACTATGGGAATTAACATCTATGGTCATTAGTCCCCTAGAACTTAGAACTACTTAAACCTAACTAACCTAAGGACAGCACACAACACCCAGTCATCACGAGGCACAGAAAATCCCTGACCCCGCCGGGAATCGAACCTGGGAACCCGGGCGTGAGTAACGAGAATGCTACCGCACGACCACGAGCTGCGGACTATGCCCCAATCTTTTGGTTTTGTTGTACTTACGACTTGAATGACTACTTTTGTAACGGCCAGTGTCGTAGTCAAATGTACCGTAGACAAACGTAAGACACCAAGAAAATTTTTCTCTCTTTATGTTTATGAAATATGTGTTTACCAAAGAGTCCACAAATGTTAATAAGTACATGTAATACTTTCTATGATAATAAAGAACAGAGAAGCCTTAGCATTTTGTCTGCGACAAGCTAGGAGATGCCTTTCTGTTTCGTATCGTCCTTTGTTCTTCAGCTTTCGCTATGTAAGCATCTATTTAGTTTGCTCTTCAGAGCCATGAATATATTTAAGTATATTTTAATTAATACTTATCACATGCATTAATTTAACAAACTAAACATATCTCTTTGTATTAAAGTCTTTATCAGCTTTGTGTACAGCTATTTGTGAAAGAAATGCAAATGTGTTGACGTGGAGCCCGTCCGCCATTAGTGTGATCCAAATTCAGATTAGCAATTTATCAGATCTTTTATGGTGCTCCAACGAACCTGCAGTCTTTCAGAAACGAAGTCCAATACTCAATTAACTATACAGCATAATGCGACTGACCGATCATGTTATGCACTTCCCTTATGAAAATTACTTTCGAACCGTACTTGTAACTTTGCGTTTCTCTCGAACACGAACTTGGGTTAGTAGGAATTGACGTTACTGAGCTGACTACCTGCCGGAAAGTGGTTGGTGATCACGACTATTTTGTTTGCAGTCTCTATCTTCCTTCCACCTTCGCAAGCAGGCAAGGTAACAGTTACAGGTCACAACTTCCATTCGCTCATCCACCTTCCCGAGACATTGTTGCTACTATTGGATGGGGACCACTTATACTCTGGTCACTCCACGTGTGGTTGCAGTTAACCGTCATACCAGAGACACTTCTGTTTACAACAACAAAATAATACAAGAACCGCTACATCGGTTAGTTGTATCGGCCAACAGTGTGAGATTAATAGCTTTTCTCATACCAGGATAAGCAGCGCCGTTAATTTAGAGCAATATGGAAACGTCTTTTGCCATGTCTACAGCCGAGGGCGCTGAATCACACGAGATCTACCTTACTCGTGAGTTCTCCCAGTAAAGAACTTGCAAAAATGTGAAACAGAAGCGTACATCTCTCTACCCTCCCTTCCCAAATGTTGTTGTTGCGGTCTTCGGTCTGGAGATTGGTTTGATGCAGCTACCCAAGCTAGTCTATTCTGTTCAAGCCTCTTCAGCACTGCACAGGTAATGCAATGTACATCATTGTGGACCTGCTAACTGTATTCACGACTTTGTCTCCCTCTACAATTTTAACACCCCCCCCCCTTTCCCAACACCCACATATACACACTTTTCTTCATTACCAAACTGACAATTCTTTAATGCCTTGGGATATGCCCTATGAAACGAAGTTGTGCCATAAATACCTTGTTTTCCCCAGTTCGACACAGTATCTTCTTATCAGTTATTCGATCTGCAGTGCCACCAATATTTTTCAGCGCTACTGAGTAAAATTGGGATTTTGCCATGGCTGTTGCAAAAGATCTTAGGAGTGGGCCAGCTCAGAGCCGACCAAACACCATTCCGTCAGATGCAGCAATGCCACTGGCAGATTTCCACTTTGTGCTCCAGGAAAGGGGCTGGCATCGCCATAATGGCGACGCAGTAGAAAGGCGTTGGTAGGCCAGCGTTGTGTACATAGTTCTGCCTAGTCAGCTCGTACATAACTTTCAAAAATGGTTCAAATGGCTCTGAGCACTATGGGACTCAACATCTTAGGTCATAAGTCCCCTAGAACTTAGAACTACTTAAACCTAACTAACCTAAGGACATCACACACACCCATGCCCGAGGCAGGATTCGAACCTGCGACCGTAGCAGTCCCGCGGTTCCGGACTGCAGCGCCAGAACCGCGAGACCACCGCGGCCGGCTACACAACTTTCCCACTAGAGCGCGCCCCACTAAGCACAACAGCGCAGGCTCTGCGCTCGTCCGTCTCTGCACTACGATTTGGCGCTGCCTTAGAGGCGGACCAAATTCTGCTTCCGCCAATCCGCGTATTAATGTGTAACGCAGCCAATGAGATTGCTGCTAACGTAGAACCTTTTCTCCTCGCGGATCACAGTCGCGCAGTGATACTTGAATGCAGCCGGCCGAAGTGGCCGTGCGGTTAGAGGGGCTGCAGTCTGGAACCGCAAGACCGCTACGGTCGCAGGTTCGAATCCAGCTTCGGGCATGGATGTTTGTGATGTCCTTAGGTTAGTTAGGTTTAACTAGTTCTAAGTTCTAGGGGACTAATGACCTCAGCAGTTGAGTCCCATAGTGCTCAGAGCTATTTGAACCATTTGAACCATACTTGATGCATGAGGTTTTATAACGAGTGTACAGACCTCCCATTAGTCAGTTTGCATTAGTCTGTACGAGTCTGCATTAGTCTGTACCAGTCTACAGCAAGTTTCAGTCTGCGCCTAATAAGATTATCATATTCCTTTACATAGCCATGAAGATAAATGTGTAGACGCTTTGTCAAGTATCAGAGATATGTGAGAATAAGATTAACGTACCAAGACCAAAGGAACTTCCGACTGTCAGTTGTAAACAGCATCCAGAATCAAGTTACATAATGTATAATCTGTTTATTATTTTAATAAATGTGTGTGAAAATTAATCAAGTTCTGTTTAAAGTTGGTCACCGTCAATCTGCTACTCTAAGTGTGCAAGTGGCATTTCTATCGTCTGACTTAACGGCAGAAGATAAACACGCCACGATAAGACCACGAGACACATTGCTGACACTCGCCTACTTCGTTAGAGCGACAAGTCAAATAATCTGATGGTGTGTGTACCGAAGGTCTTACAGTACGCACACCACAATGGCGACGAGGTGACCGTTTAGAAAGCAATGGTATTATCGAACCTGTCACATGTAGCGCCTGGGCAACACCAATCGTTGTAATAGAAAAAGCCCATTGGATCATTACGTATCTGTGGAGATTTCAAGAATACTTTCAATTCACAGTGCATTATAGATACATACCTGATTCCGAAACCGGAAGAACTGATGTATGAATTAGCAGGGGGGGTGTGTATTTCGCCATACTGGATTTAAAGGAAGCATATCTGCAGATCCCTTTATACAAAGGTACACAAAAGTTTATGGTAATAAATACTCCGTTTGGATTGTACAGATACAAGCCCTTTCCATTTGGTATCGCTTGCACACCAAGCAACTTTCGACGTTACTTGGAACAATTAATTAGAAACTGTCCTAACGCAGTTAACTATCTCGATGACATAATCGTCTCGGGAAAATCTCCACAAGATTTACTAGATAACCTGAATGAACTGTTCAAGGTTCTCAGAAAGGCCAATCTCAGGTGCAACAAGGACAAATGTATATTTTCTGTCAAGAAAATTCAGTATTTACGACATATATTGTCAAATAACGGAATCAGTCCGACACCACAGCATAAAGAAGCAATACAGAAATTGCCAGCTCCGAAAGACTTAAAGCAACTAAGAGCTTTATTAGGCCAAATTAATTATTACCGGAAATGCATACCGAAAACAGCTGCAATTTCCGAACCGTTGCACAGATTGCTTCGCAAAGGAGTCACGTGGAATTGGTTCAAAGAATGCCAGCACACATTCGAAAAACTGAAACAAAGTTTAGTAGACGCAAAATGTCTTACGACATATGACCCGCAAAAGTTGACCACTATTGCGGCGGACTCGTCAGATTACTGGATCGGTGCAGTCATGTCCCATAAACATCAAGTAATTGAACGACCGATTGCATACGCGTCGAAAACTTTAAACTCAAGTCAACGAAACAGTAGCCAAGTAGAAAAAGTGGCTCTAGCAATTATCTTTGCAGTGAAGAAGTTTCATGACTACATACACGGAAGAAAATTTATTCTGTTCACAGACCATAAGCCATTGATGACAATATTCGTACCACATAATAGTGTATCCATTAAGACAGCAAAGCGTTTACGACGTTGGGCATTGCTACTGTGTAATTACAACTACGAGATCTTATATAGATCGACGGCAAAACATGCCAACGCCGATGTACTTTCACGTCTACCGGCGGGTCAAGATGAACATTTTGACAAATCAGAGGACGTATGTTTTCAGATAGACGTAATCAGTGAGGACGTAGTGGAAAATTTCCCCGTCAATGCCACCTTAATAGCTAAGTTAGTGACCAAAGATCCAGTGTTATCAAAGATAAAGCAGTATATTCTTAAGGAATGGCCAACCGATAAGAACATGGTCGCTCAGCCAGAAGTGAAATCTTATTGGAACATGAGACATTCTCTCACAGTGCACAAAGGCGTCATATTAGTTCACAGTGAAACGGGAAAAACAAGAGTAGTTATACCCAAAGCACTCAGGACTAAAGTGCTAGCAATGTTACACCAATGTCATTGGGGCATAGTACGCACAAAACGCATGGCCAGAGAACATTGCTGCTGGAAGAACATTGATAAAGATATTGAAACAATGCTGTCTAACGTTAAATTATGTCAGACGCATCAATCAGCTCCGCCAAGACAATATTTTCCGTGGCCACAGGCAATAGACCCTTGGTCAAGATTGCATATTGACTATGCAGGTCCATTTTTTGGAACTTCTTGGTTAATTGTCATTGATGCATTTTCAAAATTCCTTTTTGTACTACAAATGCGTACAGCTTCTTCAGTGACAACAATTCAAGCGTTGTCAAAGATCTTTTTCATTGAAGGATTGCCTCAAATCATAGTGACCGAGACCGGCCGTGGTGGCCGTGCGGTTCTAGGCGCTTCAGTCCGAAACCGCAGGACTGCTACGGTCGCAGGTTCGAATCCTGCCTCGGGCATGGATGTGTGTGATGTCCTTAGGTTAGTTAGGTTTAAGTAGTTCTAAGTTCTAGGGGACTGATGACCTAAGATGTTAAGTCCCATAGTGCTCAGAGCCATTTGAACCATTTGAACCATTGTGACCGATAACGGCACACAATTTACGTCGCAAGAATTCCAGTCATTCTGTCAGACGAACGGAATTGCACATTACAGGATAGCACCATTTCACCCTGAGGCTAATGGTCTCGCCAAACGATTCGTACGAACGTTCAAGGCACACATGACAAAGTTGGTGCAACAGTACAACAAGAGACTTCCTTATTAATTTTTCTGTCACAATACAGAGCTACTCCGCACGAGGCACAGTCACCAGCAGAAAAACTGCATGGGCGACAACACAGGACTTTGATGTCCATCCTAAAACCCACAATGCATCCAGAAAATGATCAACGAACGTCGAAAGGACGACGATTCCACGTAAACGACAAAGTCCTCGTAACTGTCTACCGTCGATGAAAGCATACTTGGACACAAGGAATCATTGTAGAATGCAATGGAAATGTCATGTATAGAATAAAAATGAAAAGCGGCATAGTTATTCGCCATACTAATCAATTACGGCAGCAAAGACAGGAGTCACATATAGGCTCAACTCCTAGGCTGTTTAATTTTGCAGACTCAGAAGCAGATGTCAACCCCGAGCAGCTCGCGGGATTCCAGACGCCGTTACCGGCTGCCGCCGCCGACGCCGACGCAGCACCTTCATGGGCAGCCGACTACACCAGCCGTCCACAGCCGACATCCCCAGAGAAGATGGACGTCGAAGAAGAATTAGATTTACTCTATGAACAATGTACTGATGTTGAAATGCAATTATGTAACAAAATATCTGCGTCTCCGGTTCCCTGTTCCGCAGGTTTTGAGTGGGTTTTCCTAGCGGACCGCGGGCGAATGCCACGGGGAACAACATGTGTGCACCCACAGAGATACGCACGCCGGAAAGCAAAGAAGCAGAAAAAAAGGATTTTCAAGAAAACTTCAAAAGCATTTTTTCTTCCCTGGAAGGGAGGGATATTGTGTACATAGTTCCGTGTAGTCAGCGCGTACACAACTTTCCCACTAGAGCGCACCCCGCTAAGCACAACAGCACAGGCGCAGCGCTCGACCGTCTCCGCACTACGAGATGGCGCTGCCTTAGAGACGGATAAAATTCTGCTTCCGCCGATCTGCGTATAAATATGTACCGCAGCCAATGAGATTGCTGCTAACGTAGAACCTTTTCTCCTCACGGATCACACTCACGCAGTGATACCTGAACGCGTGAGGTATTGTAACTAGTGTACAGACCTCCGATTAGTAAGTCTGCATTAGTCTGTACCAGTCTATAGTCAAGTTTCAATCTGCGACTACTAAGATTATCATATTCCTGTAGATATCCATGAAGATAAATGTATAGACACTTTGTTAAGTATGAGAGATATGTGAGAATAAGATTAACGTACCATGACCAAAGGAACTTCAGATTGTCTGTTGTAAATAGCATCCAGAATCAAGTTACGTAATGTCTATGCTTTTTATTATTTTAATAAATGTGTGTGAAAATTAATCAAGTTCTGTTTAAAGTTGGTCACCGTCAATCTGCTACTCTAAGCGTGCAAGTGTCATTTCTATCATCTGACCTAACGGCAGAAGATAAACATGCCACAATAAAACCATGAGACATATTGCTGACACTCGCCTACTTTGTTAGAGTGACAAGTCAAATAATCTGATGGTGAGTGTACCGAAGGTCTTCAAGTACGCACACCACAGACAGTTACTACATATCCAACCAACAGATGTCTTATGGTCTACATGGATTACATGCTGTGATCTGCAAAGCAAGAACGCTCTGTCCCAACATAAATTACCATTATTTTCAGTAAAAGGTGGCTCAGTCTGGTAGCTACTACTTAAGAGGAGAGGTGTATGCCGCTCCACGAGGCGACATGAGGCTACAAGCAGCCACCATGGGATTTGTCCTCCACTAACTGTGGGCCCCTGCTACTGGTTTTAAGATCAGTGCTGTGAGCTTAGCATCTTCCAGCCGGTGGTATGACTACCAGGTACAGCCAGCCTTCAGCCATAGAAAGCAGTCGTTTGAGACCATGGCCACCCGTTGCATCAGTTCCTTAACACTCGCTGTCTTCAGCACACACTATGGAGGAAGTTGCACCACAAAATGATCTAGTTTGTTCTTTAGTAAAACGTATCACTAACAGTGAAGTTTTTATGAGCAGTAATCGATCACGATCGAGACAACAACCCACCACCTCAACTCAGACCTCCACGTGTACAGGTGATCCATCCTGGACCTCCACATTTTGATGTCAGAACTGTGTGTCACCTTTAAATTTCAGTGACAGGGGAACCTCACCAGCCACCCTCCCTGGAGACGATGACTCTCGACTATCTCAGGGTTGCAGTTTCATCGACACACAGCATCAGTACGCAGTGGGCCGGCCAGAGTGGCCGAGCGGTTCTAGACCTTTCAATCTGGAGCTGCGCAATCGCTACCGTCGCAGGTTCGAATCCTGCCTCGGGCATGGATGTGTGTGATGTCCGTAGGTTGGTTAGGATTAAGTAGTTCTAAGTTCTAGGGGACTGATGACCTCAGAAGTTAAGTCCAATAGTGCTTAGAGCCTTTGAAAAGAAGTGTGCAGTTGGTGAGTGCACAAACAGTTCTATTTTAGCCCCTGCGAGTACCACTTCGAGTTAGGGCACCTTTTAGCAGCTTATCAGTTCCGTTTTCATGTGTGACATGTTTCAAGTAAAGTCAGACTGTGTTCTAAGGATGTGTAAATATGAACGTCATTTTTAACTATTATCAATGATCGTATCTCATTGTGTGGAAGTGTATAAAGTGTTAACTATGCGTAGCTTTTTACGACGGGAATATGAGTTTCGTCGAGAAGTCTGACTAATGTGGCAGTTTTCGCCATTTTGAATGAGCAATGGATTTCATTTTGAGCAACATATGTGGCTCACTGCGTTTAAGCACGTAAAGTAGTAGACATGAGTAGCCGCTCAAGCGGAGAAGTTAAGTTATTGTGTTAGGTTAGAATCAGATTAAGTGTTCTTGTCGTTGTACTATTTTGGTCTCCTCGTTTGTTGTTTGCATAATTAGTGGGGGACAACCCGGCGGAAAAGTTGCAAATTTCTGCAGCCTGGACCAGATGTGGAGGGAAGTGCATGTGCCTATGATTTTTGTGTCTTGCAGAGAGCAACTGCCGACAGTAATTTTGTTGTAGACACTTATGAGGTGACACAGAGAGCTATGTTTTGGTCACTGAAATGGTACAAACACATTTTGAATTTTCGAAGGCCGCAGATTCGGCACCATCTCTGACGGCACTGCCTCCTCAGAACGTGGGAGGAGAAGAAACAGGAAATGTGTTTGTAAGGTTTATGTTCGGGCAGACAAGGCTTGTGCCAGTGGATCTGGAGATTGACAGAAGTGACAACACTTGCAGTGTATTTTGTGTTGCAGACGAAGGCTGCTGTGCAATCCCAGGGCTAGACTTTGTCATCAACCATCATCCCGAAGCTGACTTCCGATGACGAGCGGTGGAACGCAGGGGGATCATGTTCAAGCTGGGGCATACTGACACCTGTGAAATACTGTTGTAAGGTTCGTTTATCATGATAGGACCAATGTGGGAATACCACTAAGCCTTAATTTACATGATATAGTGCCACAAGGCACTGGGAAGTTGCCTTATGTGACCGAAGGTGTTGCCAACTTATACGATTCTTGACTTCGCCTCTGGGTAGGAAATCGTCGTTGAGTACGCAGCGCTCAGTGATTGAGAGCACTTCTCCTGTCAATACTCACGTTGAGACGTTATCTGAATTCCGTCCTTGTGGCTGGGAGTTCGCATTTCTTATCTGTAGAATACAGAGAGAGGAAGGTAGTACTAGATTGTACTAGAAAGAGGACCGCCTTCTGCCGTCCTAGCGTTCAATGAGTTTTTTTATTTTGTGGCTGGAGATCTTTTATCGTCGCAGACGTGTACGAGAACCGTCACTCCGACGCACCGGACGCAGTACATTCGGAGCTATTGGTAATTGCTTCGGGTTATTAGAATAATAAAGCTGAACAACTGTGATAATGTAAGTTTCATTTCCACTGAGGTTCCACACCACTGTAGATCATCTTTGAAAGTATTGTCTTCTAGTGTTTGGGACGTAGATGATTTCAGTCATCTCGCTTTATTTATTTTAGATCGCGTAGCCATAAAAAGGGGCAGATTTGGGCAGTTGATCAATAATATTAGTCCGTAAATTCATTTTTATATCTTTATGTCCATTGCACATCGACATATAAACATTTGTAATATATAAAGGGGTTTTAATCTACAATAAACGTATAAGCAGAGAAAACATTAATATTTAGTAATTACCAGTTCCCTTAATCATTCATCATTTGTATGTTGTAATTTATATCTTAAAGAGCGAGAAGGAGAAAATAATATCACCGTTAAGATATCTTAAGATCTGCTTCAGGTGGTATTCAGACAGGGCCAAATCTTTACTTTCGCTATCGATTTTTTCCCTAGTGCACATTCGTTTTTACACCCGCCTTTAGCAGCATCTCGGAAACTATACAAATACTTTCCAGTAATACTTCCTAACATATAAATTTATATTCGAAATCCCTCATTCTCATTAATACTTTCTTGCTATAGTCAGTCTTCATTTTATATCCTGTTGTGCGTAAAAGACAACAAAAATGAACGAAATAAGTCTATCTTTGTGTTGGTCGTATATTACGCCCCTCTTTGTAGTACAAGTTATTTAAAATCCGTTGGTACTGCTAGGTAAAATTCGAATACGTTCCATTACCTTTGATTTAGTTCCATTGGAGGATATCTTATAATTCCTTTCCAGGGCACTATCTGTTCCATTCAACTGTTATTCCAAGTTCTTTGCTGCCTCTGATTGAATTGCAGTGCACCGGTAAACTTAAAAATGTTTATTGCTTCTCCCTAATATTTAATTCTGTTTACAAATTTATCCTTGTATCCTGCTTGTTCGGTGTAGATGTCGAATAACATCGAGTGCAGGCTTCCTGAATGTCTGACTCCCATCTTCCCATTGCACAAATAGAAATCCACTGGATGGAGTAGCAGATTGTATGTGCTTCAACAAGATTAGTTTTTTGATGAAGTTGGGCAGTGAAATACAAGCCCAATCTCATTACTCCTCTCTTCTTACCTGTGGACAGCAAAATTCATATTACAGTACATACACGGCAAAAATTCAAGCTTTAATTTAGGACAACATGGATTCCCAAGGATCCACATGTTACCAGTCGAGGAGGAACATGTAGAAATGAGCGTGTCGCCTATTTCAGAACATTAAATGTTATTTTTGTAACTTACAGAAGAGCAGAGTACAACGAGATAGCTATTTCTAGATCGAAAGGTAAGCCACTTCCGTTCGAACATACTAGTGAGAACAAATAGAAAGATAGTTGGAGATGCAGTAAAGGAAAATGACGATAGAGTGTATTCTGGGATTGGAGAAGTATGAGGAAGGAAAAGTATTGTATCCTGTCATGACTTTACGCCTCTTATCTTCAGATATCATCTTTAAACGACAAATGGTCGCCAGAGGAAGGCTGCTACATCACAGTATCTCTGGACAAATAGCTTTACATCTAAGAATAATTTGAGGCGTTAATGTAAAAGTCCGATTTCAGAAACTTCTCTGTACTAGAAGGCCTGACTCAAATGCTTTAACATTGTCATTGTCCATGTCAACAGGAGGTGCAGTGTAGGTGACTCCCCCAGTTCTAATTCCTTGGACGCCGGTTTGAAGACCTACAAAAACCCTTATGTTTTAAAAGGTATAAAAGAAACGATAGCGTATAAGAATTACAGTAATCCAATAGCATACATAACGTAAAAAGTTTTTTCATGAGCGTATTATCAGTGCCTTCATTTTGGGCTATTTCCCCCTTCTCAGAGAGCTTCTTGCACAATGACATTCTAACATTTTCAGCTGCTTATTCGATGGAGTATCGATAGACTGGCTCAGTGATCTACCAAGAGCGGGAAGGTTGAAGGAAGATAGAGAATGTAAAGAAAATTGTCGTGATCACCTACCACCTACCAGCAGATAGTCAGCACAGTATTGTCAATTGAAATGAACTGAGCATTGCTTGTTGATTCCTGTTGTGATTTCCTGTTACTCCAGGTTTCTGTTCGAGAGAAACGCAAACTTACAGATGTGGCTTCAATGTTATTTTCATAAGGCAAGTCCATAACGCGGCGGTCTATCAAATTATGCTGTATAGTTAATTGAGTATCGGACTTCGTTTGATAATGACTGTATGTTCTTTGGTGCACCATAAAAGATATGATAAATTACTAATCAGTATTTGGATCACACCAATGGCGGACGGGTTCCACGTCAGCAGTTTTAAATTGGTTCAAATGGTTCTGAGCACTATGGGACTTAACATTTGATGTTATCAGTCCCCTAGAACTTAGAACTACTGAAACCTAACTAACCTAAGGACATCACACACATCCATGCCCGAGGTAGGATTCGAACTAGCGTCCATAGCAGTCGCGCGGTCCCGGACTTAAGCGCCTAGAACCGCTCGGCCACCACGGTCGGCCTCAGCAGTTTTGCATTTCTTTCACAAATAGCTGTATACAAAGCTGATAAAGACATTAACACAAACAGATATGTTTAGTTTGGTAAATTAATACATCTGAAAGGTATTAATTTAAATATACTTGAATACAAGGGGCGTTTGAAAAGTCTGTGCAAAGTCCGAAGATGCCACCACCGGCGCCTATTGAGGTCGTGTTTAACTAGTAGCATCTTTGGAAAGAACGCACACCAAGTTTCAGTCATATTGGTCTATTTCTATGTGTATGGCATTCCTGTTAATGAAGGAAGTTGAGTGATTGTCAAAAAATGGGCGAAAAAGAATTCCGTTTGGTGACTAAACATTACTTTATGAATGGCAGAACGCCCCAGGGGACTAAAGAGAAGCTTGATAAACATTATAGTGACTCTGAGCCTTCGCTTAGAACAGTTTATAAGTGATTTCACAATTTTAGGAGTGGCCACATGGGCACTAGAGATACTGAACTTTCTGGACACCCTGTGGAGGTTACGACTCCAGAAATCATTCATAAAATGCCTGATATGATTATGGAAGACAGAAGAGTTAAGGTGCGAGAGATTGCTAGTTCTGTGGGCATCTCTAATGAACGGGTACATAATATTTTGCATAAACATTTGGACACGAGAAAGCTATCCGCAAGTTGCGTTAGGCGATTGCTCACGCTTGACCAAAAACGGAATTGTGCGAAGTGTTGCAAGGATGGTTTGCAGCTGTTCAGAAGAATCCGCAGGAGTTTGAGCGTCGTTTCGCCACTGTGGATGAAACATGGATACATTACTATACTCCTGAGACCAAACAACAATCTAATCAATGGGGTACCAAGGGAGAATCTGTACCAAAAAAGGCGAAGACCATTCCTTCGGCCAGAAAGGTTATGACGGCTATCTTTTGGGGGATCGCAAGGGATAATCCTCATCGACTATCTAAAAAAGGGTAAAACTATTACACGTGAATATTATTCATTGTTATAGGACCGTCCTTTTCCATCATGACAATGACCAGCACAAACCTAAGCAGTTCTGTTGGCAAAATTAGTGGAAATAGGATTCCAGCTCGTTTCCCATACCCCATTATTCTCCAGACTTGGCTCCCTCGAACTACTATTTGTTCCTCAATTTGAAGAAATGTCTGACGAGACAAAGATTTTATTCTAATGGGGACGTGATTGCAGCAACAATTAGCAATATTGCAGACTTAGACAGTTCCTATTATTCGGAAGGGATCAACAAATTAGAACAGCGTTGGACGAAGTGTATAAATCTAAAAAGTGACTACCTTGAAAAATAAAAAAGTTTACCCAAAATATCTATGCAGTTTTTATTTTTGCACGGACTTTTCAAACGCCCCTCGTATATTCTGGTACTTAAGAGCTAACAAGATGGATGCATACATAGCGAAAGCTGAAGAACAAAGGACGATACGAAACAGGAAGGCATCTCCTAGCCAATCGCAGAACAAATGTGGAGGCTTGTCTGTTCTTAATTGTTGTAGAATGTATTACATGTACTTATTAACATTTGTGGACTTTCTGGTACACAGATATTTCATAAACATAAGGAAAGAAAAATTTTCTTGGTGTCATACATTTTCCTGCGATATATTTGACTACAATACTGGCTGTAACATGAGTAGTCATTCAAGTCATGTACAACATGGTTAAGTCAGTTCAGGGATGTGTCTGCCTGTAGGAATTGATGCAGCCACTGCTGGAGTGACGTCGTAGTTGAATTGTATGAAGTCAATCGGACGGTGACAACCGGCTGAGAGTGACCTCTGGTTGTGCAGTTTCCAACAGAGGTGGGCATCGAATCGCAGCCCGTCCACGATTGTAGCCATCACAGCCGTGCTAGCCTTGCCTAGTGCAGCCGGTTCATCTGGGGCAGTCGCATGGAGGTCCGACGCGCCGCACGGTGCAGAGTCATGTGGCCGCACTGGGCTACAGCAGTCTCCGGCCGAGCGAGTCCCTGACGTCACCCCAAGGGCCGAGCAGTGCTGTTGCGAAACAACTTGTATGCCACGGGCTAAGCAGTGTCGCATATGGAGACGCAGCCCACGGGCCATGGCCTCACTGCTCCGCACTGAACGAGGCTGTGGCGTCACTGCATCACTGACGTGCGCAAGCAATGGCGTGGTGTGGCCTACGTGTTGTTGGTAGCACTGACCGCAGCTGAACCAGACTGAAGCGTCCAGAACTGCTCAGCCACTCCGGTCGGCATGTGCTGTATGTCTTGCAAAGTAGAAATGTGGATAGCAAGAGACATTAATCGCCTAAACAATTCTCTTAGAGTATTACCGACCGTTTGTGGTTCATCTGGAAACTGGGTTGTAAACAACACGAGATCTGAGAGGCCAGTCAATGAAACAGGAGACAGTACATGTCAGCTAATGGTTTCTTCTCTCGCTGGACGTCCACATGTCTGTAGTTGCTGAGTATTCACCTTCTGTTACATGAGCAATTACCTCAGGCATAATTGTATGTCGTAGGCTTTTAACACTTTCTGCCATGTACGACCACACAGTTGTGGGGTGAGATATAATGGCCTTTACGGTGTCAACTAGAGTCTGATCAAGATCCCTAAGACCTTTCTCATAGTTCCATACGACCTTACGTCTCGTGGACACATAGCAACGCAATTGTCGACAGTTATCTCCTGAGCTGGTTTAGGTACTCGTTTCTAGTTTACATAAGACCTTTGTTTATTAGACACGCATGGATGGCGAGAAATGTACGACGTGCCACTTGACCCTTCAGCATGAGAGTAAATTTCACAGTACGGCGAACAGCAAAGAAAATGAACGCTTTTCCTAACGCCATCCACAATAGACTTTAACAAGGTCCCAAGTGTACTTTTAAAATTTGCTCCAGGCTGAGTGGTTCCCTACTCACCAGTGATTAGTTTTTGTTTTACTTCCCTTTTTCCTCACATGTGTTCCTTGTTCTGCAAACCACGTTTAGTTTGCCGCTCTCATATTGTGTGCTACGAAAAAAATGAAGAGATCCCATCACTCCAATAAACACTTCTCTACTCACCGCTCGTAGCCCGAAACTTGCAACTGCGGTCAGTGCTACCAACAGTTCGTAGGTAGCACACCAGTGCCAGTTCACCGCACTGGTGCATTGATGTCACGGGCTCGCTCAGTGCGGAGCAGTGAGGTCGCGGCCTGTGGGCTGCGTCTCCCTGCGCAACTCTGCTGAGCCCGTGACATACAGGTGCTTTCGCAACAGCACTGATCGGCCCTTGGGGAGACGTCAGGGACTCGCTCAGCGCGATACTGCTGTAGCTCAGTGCGGCCGGGGCTCGTGGGCCCAGCCTCTACACAGGACTCTCCCGGCGGACTTCGATGCGGCTGCCCCGCCCAAACCGGCAGAGCGAGGCAAAACTCGCACTGCTGTCATGGCCACGGTGCTGGATGGGCCGCGCTTCGATGATCACCTCTGCTGCAAACTGCACAACCAGAGCCCACACTCAACCAGTTGTCACCGACCGATCGACATCATAAAAGCCGACTGCGAAGTCACTCCAGCAGTGACTGCATCGATTACCACGGGCAGACACGTCCCTGAACTGACTTAACCTCTTATCCTCAGGACATTGATACCCTTTAAATTTTAAGTCAGAGTATCTTTTACAAATATCTCACGTGCTAATCTAAATGATTCGTCAAATTGTTTATTTAAAACATATCAAATGATGTATTGCTTTTCTTGTATACACCATTCTTGTAATTTTGTTGTACACGACTTGAATGAGCACTCTTGTAACAGCCAGTATCGTAGCCAAATGTATCGTAGACAAACGTAAGACACCAAGAAAATTTTTTTTTCACTATGTTTATGAAATATGTGTCTACCAGAGAGTCCACAAGTCGTAAAAAGTACATGTATTACTCTCTATGATGATAAAGAACAGAGAAGCCTTCAAATTTTTTCTGCGATCAGCTAGAGGATGCCTTCCTGTTTCGTATCGTCCTTTGTTCTTCCGCTTCCGCTGTGTAAGCATGTACACCACAGGCCATTAAAATTATTACACCACGAACGTGCTACAGACGCGAAATTTAAACGACAGGAAGAATATGCTGTCATATGGAAACGATTACCTTTCCAGAGCTTTCATGCAAGGTTGCCGCCGGAGGCGACACCTACAAAGTGCTGACATGAGGAAAGTTTCCAACCATTTTCTCATACACAAACAGCAGCTGATCGGCGTTGCCTGGTGTAACGTTGTTGTGATGCCTCGTGTAAGGAGGAGAAATGCGTACCATCACGTTTCCGACTTCGATAAAGGTAGGATTGTAGCCTATTGCGATTGCGGTTTATCGTATCGCGACATTGCTGCTCGCGTTGGTCGAGATCCAATGACTGTAAGCAGAATATGGAATCAGTGGGTTCAGGAGGGTAATACGCAACGCCGTGCTGGATTACAACGGCCTCGACGGCCTCGTATCCCTAGCAGTCGAGATGACAGGCATCTTATCCACTTCGCTGTAACCGATCAAGCAGCCACGTCTCGATCCCTGAGTCAACAGATGGGGACGTTTGCGAGACAACAACCATCTGCACGAACAGTTCGAAGGCGTTCGCAGCAGCATGGACTATCAGCTCGGAGACCATGGCTGCAGTTTCCCTTGACGCTGCATCACAGACAGTAGCGCCTGCCATGCTGTACTCAACGACGAACCTGAGTGCACGAATGGCAAAACATCATTTTTCGGACGAATCCAGGTTCTGTTTACAGCATCGTGATGGTCGCATCTGTGTTTGGCGACATCGCAGTGAACGCACATTGGACGTGTGTATTCGTCATCGCCATACTGGCGTATCACCCGGCGTAATGGTATGGGATGCCATTGGTTACACATCTCGGTCACCACATGTTCGCACTTCGAACAATGGACTTTACATTTCAGAAGTGTTAAGACCCGTGGCTCTACCCTTCTTTCGATCTCTGCAAAACCTTACATTCCAGCAGGATAATGCACGACCGCATGTTGCAGGACCTGTATGGGCCGTTCTGGATACAGAAAATGTTCGACTGCTGCCCTGGCCAGCACATCATGCTGATCTCTCACCAACTGAAAGCGTCTGGGCAGTGGTGGCCGAGCATCAAGTGGCTCATCACAATATGCTTGTCACTACACTTGATTAACTGTGGTATCGTGTTGAAGCTGCATGGGCAGCTGTACCTGTACACGCTATCCAAGCTCTGCTTGACTCAAAACCCAGGCGTAACTTGGCCGTAATTACGGCCAGAGGTGGTTGTTCCGGGTACTGATTTCTCAGGATCTATATACCCAAATTGCCTGAATATGTGATCACATGTCAGGTCGAGTATAATATGTTTGTCCAATGAAACTCGTTTATCTTCTGCATTTCTTCTTGGTGCAGCAATATTAATGGCCAGTAGTGTATCTTGTTAGCTCTTAAGAACCATGAATATATTTAAGTGTAATTAAATTAACAACTTCCAGATGTATAAACTTAACAAACAAAACATATCTCTTTGTATAATGTCTTTATCAGCTTTGAGTTCAGAAATTCGTGAATGAAATGCAAAACTGCTGACGTGGAACCCCTACGCCATTGGTGTGATCCAAATACTGATTAGCAATTTATCAGATGTTTTATGGTGCCTCAACGAAACTGCAGTCTTTCAGAAACGAAGTCCGATAGTCCATTAACTGTACACCATAATGCAACTGACCGATCGCGTTATGCTCTTGCCTTATGAAATACACATTGGAGGCAAATCTGTAACTTTGCGTTTCTCTCGAACTCAAACCAGGAGTAATAGGTAATCACAACAGGAATCAATAAGCACTGCTCGGTTAATTTCGATTGACATTACTGAGCTGAATTCCTGCTGCTAAGTGGTAGGTGATCAGAACTATTTTCTTTACTTTCTCTATCATCCTTACACCTTCACAAGCAGGCAGGGTAACAGTTACAGTTCAAAGCTTCCACTAGCTCATACACCTACCAGAGAGGTTGTTGCTGTTGTTGGATGGGGACCACTTATAATGTGGTCACTCCGTGTGGTTGCAGATTAACATCATACCAGAGACATTTCTGTTTACAACAACAAAACATACTACAACCGCTACTTCAGTTCGCTGCATCGGCGAATAGTTAGCTTATTTCATACGCGAATTAGCAGTACCGTTAATTTAGAGTAATATAGAAACGTCTATTGCCATGTCAACAGCCGAGGGTGCTGAATCACAAGAGATCTACCTTACTCATGAGTTCTCCCAGGAAAGAACTTGGAAAGTTATGGAACAGAAACCTACCTTTCCCTCCCATCTCGTTGCCCAATGTTGTTGCTGTGGTCTTCAGTCTGATGACTGGTTTGATGCAGCTGCCCAAACTAGTCTACTCTGTGCAAACCTCTTCAGCGCTGCACAGCTAACGCAATGTGCATCAGTATGAACCTGCTAACTGTATTCAAGACTTCGTCACCCTCTACAATTTTAACACCCCCCCCCCCTCCCCAACACCCACACATACACACATCCCTCCATTACCAAGCTGACAAGTCCTTGATGCCTTAGGATTTGCTAATGAGACGAAGTTGTGCCATAAAATTCTTGTTTTTCTCAGTTCGAATCAGTATCTTCTTATCAGTTATTCGATCTGCAGTGCCACCGCTATTTTTCGGCGCTACTGAGTAAAATTGTAACATTGCCATGGCTGTTGCAAAACACCTTTAGAGTAGGCCAGCTCAGCGCCGACCAAACACCATTACGTCAGATGCAGCAATGCCACTGGCAGATTCCCACATTGTGCTCCAGGAAAATGGCTGGCACCGCCATAACGACGACACAGCAGAAAGGCGTTGGTAGGCCTGTAACTGCACATCCAATCAGCAGACGTCTTATCGTCTACATGGTTGCAAGCTGTAATTTGCAAAGCAAGAACGCTCTGTCCCAACATAAATTACCATTCTTTTCAGTCAAAGGTGTCTCAACCTGGTACCTACTATTTAAGAGGAGAGGTGTTGCAGCTGCACGAGGCGTTATGAGGCTAGAAGCTGCCACCATGGGATTTGGCATCCACTAACTATGGGCCCCTGTTGCTGGTATTAAGATCTGTGCTGTGAGTTTAGCATCTTACAGCCTGTGGGCCAACTACGAAGTGCATCCAGCCTTCGTCCATTGAAAACAGTCGTATGAGGCCATGAAAACCTATTGCGTCAGTTCATTAACACTCGCTGTCTTCAGCACACGCTATGGAGGACGTTGCACCACAGAAAGTTCTAGTTTGTTCTTCAGTAAAATGTATGACTAATAGTAAAATTTTTATGAGCAGCCATGGATCATCATCCCGCCAACAATCCACCACCTCAACTCAAACCTCCACATGTAGAGGTCATCCATACTGGACCTCCACATTTTCATGTCGGAAGTGTGTGTTATGTCTAAATTTCAGTGACAGGTGAACCTTACCAGCAACTCTCCCTGGAGACGATGACTCTCGACTACCTCAGGGTTGCAGTTTCGTCGACACACAACTGCGTCGAGTCGGTGCACCAATAAGCAGCTTTTCAGTTCTGTTTCCATGCGTGACATGTGTCAGGTAAACTCAAACTGTGTTCTGAGGATGTGTAAATATGAACGTTATTTTTGCCTATCATAAATTAGTGTGGCTCATTGACTGGAAGTGCATAAGGTGTTAACTATGCGTAGATTCTTAGAAGAGGAAGATTAGTTTTGTCGAGAAGTCGTCGTTTTTGGTTGTTTTCGCCGTTTTTAATGGGCTATCTATTTCATTTTGAGCAATAAATATGGCTCACAGTGTTTAACGGCGTAAAGTAGTAGTCATGAGCTGCTCCTGAAATGGGATGTTAAGTTACAGTAAGTGTTACGATGGAATTAGATTAAGTGTCCTTGTAGTCATACTGTTTTGTTGTCCTCGTTATTTGTTTGCATAATTAGCGGGGGATACCCTGGCGGAGAGGTTGCGAATTTTTGCAACCTTGACCAGATATGCAGGGAAGTGCATGTGCCGATGATTTTTGTGTCTTGCAGAGAGCAACTGCCGACAGTAATTTTGTTGTAGATACTTAGGGGGTGACACAGAAAGCTATCAATAAGACTGCTGTGCAATCCCAGGGCTAGACTCATCAAGCATCATGCCGAAGCTGACTTTCGATGGCGTGCCGTGAAACTCATGGGGATAATGTTCAAGCTTGCAGAAGTTGTCACCAGTGAAATATTGTGGCTAGGTTCGTATGTCATGATAGGACAAATACGGGCATAATCACTAAGCCTTAATTTGCATGATATAGTGCCACAACGCACTGGGATTTTGCTTTAGGTGCCCGAAGGTGTTGCTAACTTATACGATTCTGGACTTCGCCTCCTGGTAGAGAATCGTCGTTTAGTACGCAGCGTTCAGTGATTGAGAGCACTTCTCCTGTCTATACTCACGTTGAGACGGTATCTGAATTCCATCCTTGTGGCTGGGAGGTCGCATTTCTTGTCTGTGGAATACAGAGAGGAGAAGCTAGTATTAGATTATTCTATTCAGAGGACCGACTTCTGCCGTCCTAGTGTTTAATGAGTTGTTTATTTTGTGGCTGGAGTTCTTCCATCGTCGCAGACGTGTACTTGCTTCAGCTTATTTGGCCTATAAAGCTGAACAGCTGAGATCACGTAAGTTTCATTTCCGCTAAGGTTGCACACCACTGTAGATCATCTTTTAAAGTAGTGTCTCCTTGTGTTTTGGACGTAGATGATATCAGTCCCCTCGTGTTATTTACATTAGATCGCGTAGCCACAAAATCGGCCCATTTGTGCAGTGGATCAATAATATTAGTCAGGAAATTCATTTGTATCTCTTTATGTCCATTGCACATCGAAATATAAACATTTGTAAAATTAAAAGGGGTTTTAATCTCCAATAAATCTATAAGCAGAAACAACATTGTAATTGATATGTTAAAGAGCAAGAAGGAGGAAATAATATCACCATTAATAGATCCTAAGATCTGCTTCAGCGGGGAGTCAGACAGGGCCAAATCTTTATATTTGCGTTCAGTATTTTCCACTGCGCACATTCATTTTTACACCCGCCTGACGGAGTATCTTGGAAACGATACAAATACCTTCCAGAAATACTTCCTAACACTTAAATTAATATTAGAAGTTAGGAAATCCCTCTTATTCATTAATACTTTTCTTGCTATAGTCGCCGGCCGGAGTGGCCGTGCGGTTCTACGCGCTGCAGTCTGGAGCCGAGCGACCACTACAGTCGCAGGTTCGAATCCTGCCTCGGGCATAGATGTGTGTGATGTTCTTAGGTTAGTTAGGTTTAATTAGTTCTAAGTTCTTGGCGACTGATGACCTCAGAAGTTAAGTCGCATAGTACTCAGAGCCATTTGAACCATTTTTGCTATAGTCAGTCATCATTTTGTATCCTCTCTACTTCGGCCATCATCAGTTAATCCGCTGGTACTGCTAGGTTCAATTCGAATAGGTTACATTACCTTTCATTTAGTTCCATTGAGGGTTATCTTATAATCCCTTTCCATTCAACTGTTTTTCCAAGTTCTTTGCTGTTTCTGACAGAATTCCAGTCCCACTGGTAAACTTCAAAATGTTTATTGCATCTCCCTCATATTTAATTCTGTCTACAAATATATCCTTGTATGTTTTACTGCCTGTTCTATGTAGATGTTGAATGATATCGAGTGTAGCGTACCGGAATGTCTCACTCCCATCTTCAATTTGCACAACTGGAAATCCAGGAGATGGCGTAGCAGAATTTATGTGCTTCAAACATGATTTGTTCTTTGATGGGGTAGGGCTATGAAATACATGTCCCACCTCATTACTCCTCTCTTCTTTTTACCTGGGGATTGCAAAATTTACCTTTCAGTGCATATACGGCTAAAATTCAAACTTTTATTTAGGATAACATGGGTTCTGAAGGATTCACATGTTACCAGTTGCGGAGTAACATGTAGGATTGAGCGTCTCTCCTATTTCCGAACATTAAATGCTGTTTTTGTAACTTCCTGATGTGCAGAGTACGTCTGAACCCACTAGCGAGAACAAAGACAAAAGACTGTTGGAGATGCAGTAGTAGGAAATGTCGTTAGAGTGTATCGTGGAATTGGAGAAGTATGAAGAAAGATAACTATTGTATCCTTTTCATGACTTGACGCCTTCAGATATCATTTTTAAATGACGAATGGTGGCCAGTGGAAAGTTGATACCTCACAGCATCTCTGGACAATAGCTTTTCATCTAAGTATAATTTGAGGCGTTCATATAAAAGTTCAAATTCAGAAGCCTCTCTGTCCTGGGGCGCCTGACTCAAATCCTTTAACATTGTCATTGTCCATTTCAAAAGAAGGTGCAGTGCACGTGATTTCCCCAGTTTTAGTTCCTTGGACGCCGCTTTGAAGAGCTACAAAAATCCTTATGTTCTAAAATCTATAAAATAAACTATTGTCTATAAGAATTACAGTAATAGAATTGCATACATACCGTGAAATATTCATATATCAGCGTGATACCAGTTCCTTCATTTCGGGGTATTTCTCCCTTCTCAGAGAGGTTTTCGCACAAAAACGTTCTAACACTGTCAGCTACTTATTCCAGCGACTATCATAAGACTGGCTCATTTATCTAAGAAGACCATTAAGAAACCACATTTCTTTACGTAAGTGATGCGTTATTTCGCACCAAAAGACCATGAACTTATGGACAATTCACGCATATATACTCCGCATTAAAATTATTTCTTAGCCCTGTATTTAGCATAAGGCAGGAACAACTCAATGGCGAATATATCGCGCAGTGCAACGGAAGTGTTGGTACCTGGATCAGTCGTGTGCTGCATGTCTTTCAAAGTAGAGTGGTGGATACCAAGAGACATAAATCGTCTAAACAATTCTCTTAGACAGTTATCGCCCGCTTTCGGTTGATCTGGAAACAGAGATGTAAAAAAATGCGAAATCTGAGAGTCCAGTCAATGAAACAGGAGACAGTTGATATCAGATATTTGTTGCTTCTCGCACTGGATATCCACATGTCTGTAGCTGCTGAGTATTTACCTTCTGTTATATGAACAATTATCTCCGGCATAATTATATGTCATAGGCTTTTAGCACTTTCTGCTGTGTACTGCGATACATTTGTGGGGTGAGATATAATGGCCTTTGCAGTGTCAACTAACGTCTGAACACCTTCATCTCATATAGTTCTGTATGATCTTACGTCTCGTGCACACATAGCTACACTTTTATCGACAGTTATCTCTTGAGCAAGTTTAGGAAGTCGTTTCTCGTCCACACAAGACCCATTTTTGTTAGACACGCATGGATGGGGAGAAATGTGCGAAGTGTCACTTGACCCTTCAGCAGGAGAGTAAATTTGTCCGCACAGCGAACAGCAAACAAAACGAACATTTTTCCTAACGCCATACACAATACGCTTTAACACGGTCCAAAGTGAACTTCAAAGATTCACTTCAGGATGTGTAGTTCTCTACTCATCAGTCATTAGTTTTTCTTTTACTTCCCTCTTTTTCGACATGCGCTCCTTCTTCTGCAATCCACATTAGTTTCCTCGCTCATTTTGTCTGTTACGACAAAAATGAGGAAATGCCACCACCCGACTAAACGCTGCTCTACTCACCGCTCGGAGCCCATAGCTCGCAACTGCGGTCAGTACTACCAAGAGCGCGTAGGCCACTGCACGCCAGTGCTTGCGCATGGCACTGTTGCAGTGACGTCACGGGCTCGGTCAGTGTGGAGCAGTGAGGCCGCGGCCCGTGGGCTGGGTCTCCATGCGCAGCTCTGCTGAGGCCGTGGCATACAGGTTCTTTCGCAACAGCACTGCTCGGCCCTTGGCGTGACGTCAGGGACTCGCTCGGCTCGAGACTGCTGCAGTACAGTGCAGTCTCAGTAGGCGGGACGGGCCTCTGTGCACGACTCTACACTGTGCGTCTCGTCGGTCCTCGATGCAGCTGAACCGGCAGCGCTAGGCAAGGCTCACACAGATGTCATTATGTCATGGCTACGCTCCTGCATGGGCCACCCCTCGATGCTCACCTCTGCTGCAAGCTGCACAACCAGAGCTTGCTCTCAGCCGGTTGCCACCGACCGATTGACTTCATACAAGCCAACTGCGACCTCACTCCAGAAGTGGCTGCATCAATTCCCATGGGCACACACGTCACTGAACTGCCTTACCCTCCTATCCTCAGAGCAATGATACCTCTCAAATTTTAAGTTATTGTATCTTTTATAAATATCCCCCGTGCAACCACTTTTGTAAGTGTCGTAATCAAATGTATCATAGGCAAATATAAGACAACAAGAAAATTTTTCTTTCTTTATGTTTATGAAATGTGTGTGTACCAGAGGGTCCACAAATGATAATAAGTACATGTAATACTTTCTATGACAATAAAGAACAGAGAAGCCTTCACATTTTTTCAGTGATCTGCTAGGAGATGTCTTCCTGTTTTTTTATTGTCCATTGTTCTTCAGCTTTCGCTGTGTGAGCATCTGTCTTGTTAGCTCTTAAGAACCATGAATATATTTAAATCTATTTAAATGAATACCTTTCAGATGCAGTAATTTAATGAACTATACATATCTCTTTGTATTAATGTCTTTATCAGCTTTGTGTACAGCTAATCGTGAAAGAAATGCAAAATTGCTAACGTGGAGCCTGTCTGCCATTGGTGTGATCCAAATACTGATTAGCAATAATCAGTTATTTTATGGTGCACCAATGAACCTGCAGTCTTTCAGAAACGAAGTCCGATTGTCAATTAACTACACAGCATAATGCGATTGACCGATAACGTTATGCACTTGCCTTATGAAAAATACGTTGGAGCCACATCTGAAACTTTACGTTTCTCTCGAACACCAACCTGGAGTAATAAGAAATCACAAAACGAATCAACAAGCACTGCTCGGTAAATTTCAAATGACATTACTGAGCTGACTACCTGCTGGTAAGTGGTAGGTGATCTCGACTATTTTCTGCAGATTCTCTTTCTTCCTCCACCTTCCAAGCAGGCAAGGTAACAGTTACAGTTCAGAACTTCCACTCGCTCATCCACCTTCCAGAGGGGTTGCTGGTATTGTTGCTTATACGGTTGTCGCACCACGTGTGGTTACAGTTTAACGTCATACCAAAGACATTTCTGTTTACAGCAACAAAATAATACAAGAACCGCTACCTCAGTTCGTTGAATCGGCCAATAGCGTTAGATAAATAGCTTTTCTCATACAAAAATGAGCAGCGCCGTTAATTTAGAGCAATACAGTATCGTCTTTTGCCATGTCAACAGCCGAGGGTGCTGAATCACACGAGATCTACCTTACTCATGAGTTCTCCCAATAAAGAACTTGCAAAATTGTGGACCAGAAGCCTAGTTCCCCTCTCACCCCCTTCCTCAGTGTTGTTGTTGTGGTTTTCAGTCTGAAGACTGGTTTCAAGCTAGTGTATTCTGTGCAAACCTCTTCAGCGTTTCACAGCTAATGCAATGTGCATCAGTTTGAACGTGCTACCTGTGTTCAGGACTTTGTCTCCCTCTACAATTTTAATACCCCCCTCTCCAACACCCACATATACAGACTTCTCTTCATAACCAAATTGACAATTCCTTGGTGTTTCAGGATGTGCCCTGTGAATCGAAGTCTTGTTTTCCCCAGTTGACTCAGTATCTTCTTACCATTTATTCGATCTGCAGCGCCACCACTAATTTTCGGCGCTACTGAGTAAAATGGTGATTATGGTATCGATAGCTACGATGCCACGGCGTACGTGGAAGTTCTTAAGTTGGCACTACGAAAGACACCCACCCCACCTCCCTCTAGCCAGTGCTGTGGAGGTCTACGAGCTCCGCGACAGATTCTGCCCATTTTGAACAAGAGTAGACTGCCAGGACACCTCGCTTGCTATTGAGACAATGTACGACATACGACGGGTCTAAGGCTTCCCACCTCAGTGCAAAGTTAGGTATTCAGTTAATATTGTGATATAGTCAAACCATCTCTAAGGGCAGTGCCGAGAGATTTTCTCCTTTTTCTGCTCCTACTCACTTCCTTCATTCGACCAAACTTTCAGTTTACAGGAGCAGACCCACCCACCGCCTTACAGGCGGGATACAAAACTTGGCGACAAACTGTGATTAAAGTTTTTTTCCCCTCTCCTCTCGTTTCCTTTTTTCCTCGGTACTGCTTTAGCTTTTTTGTGATGTCCCCGTGTGGCTGAGTGACTGTTTTTACGTGTTTTCCACCATTCGCGTTAAGACTTTCATTTGCGTAAGCCATGGCTTCGCCACTGGAACAGGCTTCGCTGTCCGATCTTGTACGTTTTTAGGCTCAGCAAATGACGCAGCTGCTTGCTGCCATAAATGGACTGGTCACACTACAAACTGCAGCTACTTCGGCGCCTCCGACGCCACCGCCTGTACCGACGCCGTGGCCAACGGCGCCGCTATTCCGTGCCTTCAATCCTGACGTTGAACGCTGGCCGGAATACATCCCACAACTCGAGGCACACTGCGCAGCTTGCAACATACCAGGTACAGAGCGGCTTGCTTTTTTACTGTCATCGCGGGTGTTTTGTTGTACCATGTGCTCGTGAAATTGTTTCCCACCATTCACCCAGAAACTAAAACTTACGACGAAGTAATTGATGCTTTGAATTCCCACTTTCGTGATTGTGTAAATGTGGTAGCTGCACCCTACGACTTCTTTCGCCTGCGGCGTGGCTCTACTCAGTCGAATAAGGCTTGGTTAGCGGACATTCAGGGACTAACTTCTGATTGCGACTTTAATTACTGCTGTGGACGCTCATATGTGGATGTAATGATTAGAGGCGCTATTGCGCAGAATGTGGCGGATCACCACATCCCCGAACAAATCCTCAGATTTAAAAACCCGTCTTTGCAGGAAGTGGACTTGCTAGACAGACCAGATACTCGTACATTAGACATCGCTACTTCCGCGTTCGACGTGACCCAGGGTGTGTGTACTGTTAGCGCGGCACAACACGTGCCCTCCCGCCCGCCAGCACGGCCAGCAACGCCGCGTCGGTCGCGCGCAAGTAAACAAATTTCACACCAGGTACCCAATAAGAAACTGAAATCATGCCCGACCTGCTTTCGTGCCAACCCACGGGACGGTTGCCCATCCCGCGAAGCACTGTGTTATTTTTGTAATAAGAAAGGACATGCAAGCTGTGTGTAATAAGAGAAACTCTAATTTACCAATTGTCTCCCGTTCGCGGGACTCACGTAGGCGTCACCGCAACGGCAACCGCCATGAACATGATACACATCACCCTGTGGATGTTAATGCCATTTATTCAAAGCCTTCTGCTTCACGTACTTCGACAGCTCGTCGTGAGAATCAAGTTTTGCCAGACACTTCCTCCCGCATTCAGCGCGATGCGAGGAAACTTTTGGTGACTTTGCTCATTTGTGTTCGTTCTGTTCGCATGCAGCTGGACACTGGTGCGTCAGTTTCTTTACTGAACAAATCGACGTATGACTTGCTTTATTCACTCCCGCTTCATCGTTCACATTCCAGCTGACTGCATTTACTGGGCAGGAAATCTCAGTGCTTGGCGAGTGTAGCTTGTTAGCCACTCATGATGCCACGAGCCGTACAGTGTCTTTCCATGTGCTTTGCTGTAATGATACTACGAATATTTTTGGCATGGACGCATTTGAACTTTCTGGCCTCACAATTCAGGACAATGTACTATGCATTAACGCTATTGACCATGCAGACAGTGTTGCCACATTATGCGATGATTTTGCTGAGCTCTTTTCTGATGGCCTTGGTTGTGCCACAGACATTGTAGCGCATGTTGTAGTTGAAGACAATGCCATGCCCATTTTCCGGCGTGAACGCCCGGTACTGCACGCACTGCGTGACGCCGTAGGTTCTGAACTTAAGCATTTGCAAGACATTGGTGTCATTGAACCTGTTTTTGCTTCGCCATGGACTTCGCCTATAGTGTGTGTGAAGAAACCAAACGGTCGTCTCCGTATTTGTGCTGACTTTAAGTCTACAGTAAATCCCCAGACAGTGGTAGCTACATTTCCTTTACTGCGTCCTGAAGACATTTTTGATAAGCTTGATGCGGGAAAATTCTTTTCCACGATTGACTTGCGGGACACATACTTTCATATTCCGCTCGACGAACAGTCGTAGCCCTATTTTGTGATCAACACCCACAGTGGATTGTTCAAGTTTCGCCGCCTTCCGTTCGGTTGTGCTTCGGCTCCTGCTATTTTTCAGTCTTATTTGCAGCAGTTGTGGGCCACTGTCCTGGTTGCTCAAATTATCTGGACGATATAGTGGTATAAGGTCGCACACCTGACGAACATTTGCAGAATTTGCGTGCCTTATTTATTGTACTTTTGCAGGCAGGACTAAAGCGTAACAGAGGCAAGTGCAAATTTTTTCAAACTGAGATTCAGTATTTAGGACATATGATTAACGAACAGGGTATCCACCCGTCGCCGTCACATCTCAGTGCAATTAGAGACTTGCCAGCACAAAGGAACTTGAAAGAACTTCCGTCTGTGTTGGGCAAAATTTCATATTATATTCGGTTTATACGAAATGCAGCGGTGATTGCAGCGCCTTTGCATCGCCTTCGGCGTAAGAATGTTATTTTGTTTGGTCTTCGGAATGTGAAGCTACTTTCCACAGGCTCAAATCTGCGTTGTTGAGTGATCGCTGTTTGATTCCTTTCGATACCTCCAAACCAGTTGTTTTGGCTGTCGATGCATCTTTTCACAGCATCGTAGCAGTTCTCTTACACCGCATCAAATCTGTCGATCGCCCGATAGCTTTTGCGCCTAAGTTGCTCAATTCTGCCTAGCAAAACTATTCTCAAATCGAGAAAGAAGCTTTAGTTATTGTATATGGTGTGACAAAGTTTCATGATATTTTGTGCGGTCCCAAGTTCTATTTGGTCACCGACCATAAGCCTTTGACGTCGTTGTTCCACCTGTCAAAGCCAGTTCCGGCCCGTACTGCACAAAAGTTGCAACGTTGGTCTTTATTTTTCTCTAACTACAATTATGAAATTTTGTTTCGGCCCACAGCCGAGCATGGCGATTCTGATGCTTTGTCTCGTTTGCCTATCGGTCGTGACAAAATGTTTGATTCTTCCGAATTGTCATGCATGTTTATTGATTCACAAGATAAGGAATTAGCTGATGGTTTTGCAGTGGATTTTCGTCGCATTGCTTCATCGACAGCCGCCGATGCTTCTTTGCAGACTCTTTTGCATTATATTCGTACTCAATGGCCTCCATCTGCTACGCAGATTCGTGATCCACTTGTTCGACGTTACTTTGGATAACGTCACAATTTGTCTGTGCACCACAGTGTTATCTTGTTATGAACTGACGATGATCAGTCTTGTGTGGTTGTACCTCGTTCGTAGTAGTCGGAAATCCTCCGCTTGCTGCACGCTGGTCATTGGGGTATAGTGCGGATGAAGCAATTAGTGCGTCGTCACTGCACTTGGATCGGCATTGATAAACTTATTGAGAATTTTCTTGCTAACTGTCGCTCTTGCGTGGAGCATCAATCTGCTCGCCGCCAGCGCTTCTTTGCGTTGCCGACTTCTACTGCGCCTAGGCAGCGCGTTCCTATTGATTTTGCGGGTCCTTTCTGGGACACCCAATGGTTGGTAGTCAATGATGCATACAGCAAATTTGCTTTTGTTGTACCTATGTCTTCTACTACATCTGCCAGTACTATTCGGGCTTTGACGTCTGTTTCCTGCATTGAGGGCTTTCATGAAGTTATTGTCTCCGACAGTGGCCCCCAGTTCGTGTCCTCAGAGTTTGAAGCGTTCTGTGCTGCTAATGGCATTCGCCATTTGACCTCAGCCCCATTCCACTCCCAGTCAAACGGCGGGGCTGAACGCTTTGTGCGTGCGTTTAAGTCACTGATGAGCAAGTTGCACGCCACAGACTCTCACGAGCCCACGCTCTGGACTTTCTTGCTTCATATTGCTCGCAGCCGCTTGGCACCTGTTCCGCAGTGTAATTGCTACATGCCCGCGCCCATCGGTCGCTCCTGCAGCTATGCACCTGCCGACGCGCGCTCCCGCTGCTTCGCCTCGTTGTGGGTTGGCGCCGCATGATTTAGTTTTCTATCGCATTTTCTTTGGCAGGTAGCGCTGAGAGCAGGGACGCATTCTTCGCCAGCTTGGCGGCGCCTTGTTTGTCATTTCTGGTCCCTTCAGCACTGACAAGCGACACCGGAACCAGATCCGTTTGTGCAGTGCTCGGTTTTCTGCTGTTAGTTATTTTCCGGTAGAATTGGAGGCTACCAGGATTCCGCCGCCTCAGCCCACGACTACACCGACGGCGCCCCTGCTGGTCGCGCCCACGCTACGGGCGCGCCTGCCTTCGCCGCCGCCGCCGCATTCCTCTGCAGTGCCGGAACCGATGGACGCTGAGGCTGGCCGTCACCGCCGTCGCCCATAGAAGTCATGGCTCTGCCTCCTCATCCGAGCATACGCAGTGGCGGTGCGCGGCCTGGGCAGGTTTTCCACGGTGCGATTTCCTCTCCCCCTCGCGAGCAATTCGGGGTCGCGGGTGGACAGCACACCCCGGCAGTTTCGCTGTCTGCTGCACCCCCATGGGTCCCTCCACCCATCATCGGAAGCCATACACAGCGACGGTGTGTAGTTTCAGGGGGGCGAGATGTGGTATCGATAGCTACGATGCCACGGCGTAGGTCAAAGTTCTTAAGTTGGTACTACAGCAGACACAGGCGACAGCGCCCTCTCGCTGGTGTTGTGCAGGTCTATGAGCTCCGTGAGAGATTCTGCTAATTTTGATCAAGAGCAGACAGCCGGAAGACTTTGCTTGTTATTCAGACTATGTACTACTTATGATGGGTCTAAGGCTTCGCATCTCAGTGGAATGTTATGTATTAAGTTAATACTGTGATATAGTAAAACCATTTTTAAGAGCAGTACCGAGAGATTTTTCACCTTTTCCTGCTCCTACTCAATTCCTTCATTCGGCCAACCTTTCACCTTACAGGTGCAGACCCACATGCTGCCTTCCAGGCGGCACAAAAGTCATATTGCCATGGCTGTTGCAAAATACTTTGTTAGTGGGCCAGCTCAGAGCCGACCGAACACCATTACGTCAGATGCAGCAATGCCACTGGCAGATTCCCACATTGTGCTCCTAGAAAGATGCTGGCACTGCCATAACGAAGACACAGCAGAAAGGAGTCTGTAGGCCACTTACTTCTTATGGTCTACATGACTGCGAGCTGTGATATGCAAAGTAAGAACGCTCTCTCCCAACATAAATTACAGTTATTTTCAGTCAAAGGTGCTTCAGTCTGGTAGCTACACGAGGAGAGATGTATGCACTTCCTCGAGGCGACATGATGCTACAAGCAGCCACCATGGTGTTTGGTGTCCGCTAACTGTGGGCCCCTGCTTCTGGTTTTAAGATCAATGCTGTGGCTTAGCATCTTCCAGCCAGTGGACCACCTTCGGGCCAACTACCAGATGCAAACAGCCTTGCGCCATAGAAGGCAGTCGCTTGTGATCATGGTCATGTGTTGCATCAGTTCCTTAACACTCGCTGTCTTCAGCACACGTTATGGAGGATGTTGCACCACAGAATGTTCTAGTTTGTTCTTCAGCAAAAAGTATGACTAGTGGTGAAGTTTTTACGAGCAGCCACCTATCATCATCCCGACAACAGTCCCATCCTCAACTCAGACCTCCACATGTACATCTACATCTACATGGATACTCTGCAAATCACATTTAAGTGCCTGGCGGAGGGTTGATCGAACCACCTTCACAATTCCCCATTATTTCAATTTCGTATAGTGCACGGAAAGAATGAACACCTATATTTTTCCGTACGAGCTATGATTTACCTTATTTTATGGAGGTGATCTTTCCTCCCTATGTAGGTCGGTGTGAACAATATATTTTCTCATTCGGAGTAGAAGTTTGGTGATTGGAACTTTGTGAGAAAATTCCATCGCAACGAAAAACGCCTTTCTGTTAATAATTTCCAGCCCAAATCCTGTATCATTTCTGTGACACTCTCTCCCATATTTCGTGATAAGACAAAACTTGCGGCCTATATTTGAACTCTTTCGTGGTACTCCGTCACTCCTATCTGGTAAGGATCCAACACTGCTCAGCAGTATTCAGAAAGAGGACGGACAAGCATAGTATCCTCTTGTAGCGTTGTCCTCCTTAGTACGTTTGTTACATTTTCTAAGTGTTGTGCCAATAAAACGCAGCCTTTCTTAAGCCTTCTCCACAACATTTTCTATGTGCTCTTTCCAATTTAAGTTGTTCGTAATTGTTAATACCTAGGTATTTATTTGAATATACGCCTTGTAGATTAGACTGATTTATAGTGCAATCGAAGTTTAAAGAGTTTCTTTTAGCACTCATGTGAATGACCTAACACTTTTCGTTATTTAGCGTCAACTGCCACTTTTCGAACAGTTCAGATATTTTTTCTAAATCGTTTTGGATTTTCTTTTGATCCTCTGATTACTTTATTAGTCGATAAACGACAGCGTCATTTGCAAACAACCGAAGACGGCTGCTCGGATTGCCTCCCAAATCGTTTATATAGATAAGGAACAGCGAAGGGCTTATAACAGCAAAGGGCCTGTAACACCACCTTGGGGAACGACTGAAATCACTTCTGAATTATTCGATGACTTTCCATTAACTACTACGAACAGTGACTTCTCTGACAGGAAATCGCAAATCCAGTCACATAACTCAGACGATATTCCATAAGCACGCAATTTCGCTACGAGCAGCTTGTGTGGTACGGTGTCAAAAGCCTTCCGAAAATCCAGGAATACGGAATCGATCTGAAATCCCGTGTCTATAGCACTCAGCACTTCATGTGAATAAAGAGCTAGTTGTGTTACACAGGAACGATGTTTTCTAACCCATGTTGACTGTGTGTCAATAGACCCTTTTCCTCGAGGTAATTCATAATGTTCGAACACAATATATGTTCTAAAATCCTGCTGCATATCGACGTTAACGATATAGGCCTGTAATTTAGTGGATTACTCTTACTAACTTTCTTGAATATTGGTGTGACCTGTGCAACTTTCCAGTCTTTGGGTACGGATCTTTCGTCAAGCGAACAGTTGTATATGATTGTTAAGTATGGAGCTAATGCATCAGCATACTCGGAAAGGAACCTAATTGGTATACAGTCTGGACCAGAAGACTTGCTGTTATTAAGTGATTTGAGTTGCTTCACTACTTCGACGATATTTACATCTACGTTACCCATGTTGGCAGCTGTTCTCGATTCGAATTCTGGGATATTTACTTAGTCTTCTTTTGTGAAGGCATTTCGGAAGGCTGTGTTTAGTAACTCTGCTTCGGCAGCACTGTCTTCGATAGTATCTCCATTGTTATGGCGCAGAGAAGGCATTCTTCGTTTCTTGCCGCTAACGTACTTCACATACGACCAGAATCTTTTTGGATTTTCGGCCAGGTTTCGAGGGAAAGTTCCGTTGTGGAAACTGTTATAGGCGACTCGCATAGAACTCCACTCTATATTTCGAGCTCGTGTAAAGGATCGCCAGTCTTGGGGATTTCGCGTCTATTTAAACTTGGCATGTTTGTTTCGTTGTTCCTGCAACAGTGTTCTAACCTGTTTTGTGTACCAAGGAGGATCAGCTCTGTTGTTTGTTTGTTTGTTTATTTGGTATAAATCTCTCAATTGCTGCCGATCCTATTTCTTTGAATTTAAGCCACATTTGGTGTACACCTATATTATTAATTTGTAATGAGTGTAGACTGTCTCTCAGGAAGGCGTCAAGTGAATTTTTATCTGCTTTTTTAAATAGGTATATTTTTCGCTCAATTTTCGAGAATTTGGAGATTACAATATTCACTCTCACTACGACAACCCAGTGTTCACTAATCTCTATACCGGTTTCGGTGCTCGTTATTAACTCAGGATTATTGGTTGCTAAGAGGTAAACTGTGTTTTCACAACCGTTTACTATTCGCCTGGGCTCATGAACTGCTCGAAATAATATTCAAAGAATGCGTTTGGCAAAATTTCGGATGATATTTTATGCGTACTTCCGGAATTAAACATGTACTTTCGCCAACATATCGAGGGTAAATTAAAGTCACCACCAACTATTATCGTAAGAGTCGGGTACGTGTTTGAAATCAAACTCAAGTTTTCTTTGAACATTTCAGCAACTGTATCACCTGAACTGGGAGGGCTGTAAAAGGATCCCATTATTATTTTATTCCGGTTGCCAACAATGATCTCTGCCCATACTAACTCACAGGAAGTATCTACTTCAATTACGCGACAAGATGAACTACTTCTGACAGTAACAACGACGCCACCGCCAACTTTTCGGAACACCGTTAGTTTAAAAAATGGCTCTGAGCACTATGGGGCTTAACATCAGAAGACATCAGTCCCCTGGAACTTAAAGCTACTTAAACCTCACCAACCTAAAGACATCACACACATCAATGCCCGAGGCAGGATTCGAACCTGCGACCATAGCAGTTTCGCAGTTCCGGTCTGAAATGCCTAATACCGCTCGGCCACCGGGTCCGGCACACCGTTGGGTTCTTCTAAAAAATTTCGGCTGAGCTTATATCCGATTTTAGCCAGCTTTCATTGCCTATAACGGTTTGAGCATCAGTGCTTTCTATTAGTGGTTGGAGCTCTGGTTCGTTCCCAACACAGCTACGACATTTTACAACTGTTATACCAATGATTCCTGCATCTACGTTCTTCCTGTGTTCAGCTTGCACCCTTTGTCACTGAAGCGCTTCTTGTGTTTTCACGAGACCCTCTAACCTAAACAACCGTCTAATCCACGCCACACACCCCTTCCACCCGTGTAGCCGCCTCCTTCGTATAGTGGACACCTGACCTATTCAGTGGAGCCCGAAACCCAACCACCCGTTGGCGCAAGTCGAGGAATCTACAGCCTACACGTTCGCAGAACCGTTTGAGCCTCTGATTCAGACCCACCACTCGCCTCTGTACCAGAGGTCCGCAATCGGTCCTGTCGACGATGCTGCAAATGGTCAGCTCTGCTATCATCTTGCAAGCAAGACTCCACCCGGTATGCACACAGAGTGCACATTGGATTCCTTACCGTTCTTGTCAGCCAAGTCGCCAAGGGGCCCCATAACACGCCTAACGTTGGAACTCCCAACTACCAATAATCCCACCCTCTGCGATTGCCCGGATCTTGCAGGCTGAGTGGTTTCCTCTGAAACAGGACAGCCGACAACATCCGGCTCAGCGACAGTGTCAGCCACAGGCAGCACCTGGAACCCGTTTGTCAGACAAACCGGGGAGGACTTACGTGCGGCCGCCTGGGAAGTCTTCTGCCGCCTGCTTCACCCTGGGGCAACCTCTACATTTTGATGTCAGAAGTGTGTGTCACCACCAAATTTCAGTGACAGAGGAACGTTACCAGCCACCCTCCCTGGAGACGATGACTCTCGGCTACCTGAGAGTTGCAGTTTCGTCGACAGACAGCATCAGTATGCAGTGGGTGATTGCACTGACTGTTCTCCTTTTTCCCCTGCGAGTGTCACGTCGAGTCAGTCCACATTTTACCAGCTTTTCAGTTCTGTTTTCATGTGTGACATGTGGCATGTAAACTCAGACTGGGTTCTGAGGATGTGTAGATATGAACGCTATTTTTCTCTGTCATCAATGGATGTGGCTCATTGTCTGGAATGGTATGAGTTGTTAACCATGTGAAGCTTCTTAGGAGTGGAAGATGAGTTTTATTTAGAAGTCGGAGTTTTGTGGTAGTTTACGCCGTTTTGAATGGGGAATGTATTTGATTTCGAGCAATAGATGTGGCTTGCTACGTTTAAGAACGTAAGATAGTAGTCACGAGTAGCCGCTCAAGCGCAGAAGCTAAGTTGCGGTAAGCGTTAGGATAGAATTAGATTAAGTGTTGTAAGGTGGCATGATTTTAAGCCACATTACAACTACCACTCCGGAAAGAAGACCCTTTAATAGTATAAACATCGAGACAGGAAACCATTAACGATACTGACATCGGCTAGGGATCTTAATTTGTAGCAGAATATCTGCACGTTGGGCGATAGTGAAGCGGACAGAGAACGGGAAAGTCACAAGCGAGGCAGGCAATCCTGAGAGCTGTAGACAACATCGAAAGTAAGCTCCAGGAAACCCCAGGCGGGTGGAACGCGGCTTAGAGGGAGCCACGTGGCCGAGGACAAGGAGAAGACACAGGGGCTCGCTCACAAAACGCGTGGCGGCGTGTAGGTGGTTTTCCGAACGAACCTAGCAGAAGCATGATTGCAAATCTGAGATTGGTCGGCGCTCGGAAACGAATGCCGTCCAGCAACATGAATGGCCACACACATTAAAGAGGGGAAGAAAAGAGAACAGGAGGTACGAAAAAGCGTTGCGATTGTGAAACACTGGTTCCTGGGGCGTCGAGGAGAGAGGTTGGTCATGGCGAGGTGTGCGAACACGTTACATGGACAGAGTACTTGTAGCGAGAGCCTGAGGATCGTTTGGTGTTCCACGGCAGCCGTGGACGTGCCTACGGAAGCTTTTGGTGAGGTAGAATTTATGTTATCTCGCTGAGGCGAGAACCTTTGCAGCGATAAGCGTTGGATCACTGTAGTGGTCATGCATTCGCAACGGCGGTTAGGGAAGTAAAGTAAATTGCAGATCACGTGTCTTTTTCGTTGTATGCTGAGGCTTCACGTTGCTAGTCGTGAGTGTAGTTCTAAATGTAAATGCTAGTGCCATAGCTGATGTCAGTATTCCGCGTTGAATTAACAACAGCGAATATATCAAATGACAGACGATTACCAAATGTGAATAGGCAGAACTAAAATGTTGCTCGTACTGTGTAATCTTGTATAGGGTAAATTGCGGAAGAGTAAAGAACTTAACACTACTGAGTGTATCATTTCATAGCTAGTACTTTCGTTTGTCATTTTATTATCTCCTTATTTTGTATTTCATGTTTGCAACCACCTGGTGGAGGCAGTGTTAGTAGGTCAGCACATGTGAACATTCTAGGATATATTGAGGATATGGTTAGAAACCAACCACATTTTCATGCGACTACTTGATGTCACATGTAGAGCAAAGGAGAAGCTTACCCTTCTGGACAGCGTATAAGTTTCAGGGCGACTGATTAGCGTTATAAAATCCGCTGTGCAAAATTATTCACTTATACGTTCGGCTCGCAGGCTTACCCATCAGCAGAAAAGAGCAAAACAGAAGCGGTAGCAAAATGGTTCAAATGGCTCTGAGCACTATGGGAATTAACATCGGAGGTCATCAGCATCCTAGAACGCATGCCCATGCCCGGGGCAGGATTCGAACCTGCGACCGTAGCGGTCGCACGGATGCAGACTGAAGCGCCTAGAACCGCTCGGCCACTCTGGCCGGCAGAAGCGGTAGCATACAGTGTCCTTGTCGTTGTACTGTTTTGTTCTCCTCGTTTGTTGTTTGCGTAATTAGTGAGGTATACCCTGGCGGAGAGGTTGCGAATTCCTGCAGCCTGGAACAGATGTGGAGGGAAGTGCATGTGCCGATTATTTTTGTGTCTTGCAGAGTGCAACTGCCGACAGTAATTTTGTTGTAGATATTTAGGAGGTTGCACAGAAAGCTATCAATAACGTTGATTGTATTGCAGATGTTTTGCGTACTAAAATGGTACAGACGCATTTAGTATTTCCGAAGGACGCAGATTCTGCACCATCTGTGACGAAACTGCCTCCTCAGAACGTGGGAGGGGAACAAAGAGGAAATGTGTTTGTAAGGTTTATGATCAGGCCGACAAGGCTTGTGCGAGTGGGTCAGGAGATTGACAATAGAGACAACACTTGCAGTGTAATGCGTGATGCAGGCGAAGGCTGCTGTGCAATCCCTGGGCTAGACTACCTTATCAAGTAGCATGCCGAATCTGACTTTCGATGACGAGCCGTGGAACTCAGGGTGATAATTTTTAAGCTGGGTGGAGCTGTCACCAGTGAAATACACTCACAAGGTTCGTTTGTCATGAACGACAAATGCGGGCAAAATCAATAAGGCTTAATTTGCATGATATAGTGCCACAAGGCACTGGGAAGTTGCTTTAGGTGACAGAAGGTGTTTCTAACTTATACTATTCTGGACTTCGCCTCCGGGTAGGGAGTCATCATTGAGTACTCAGCGTTCTGTGATTGAGAGCACTTCTTGTGTTCATACTCACGTTGAGACGTTATCCGATTTCCGTCCTTGTGGAATTCGTGTTTCTTGTCTGTAAAATACAGAGAGGGGAAGATAGTATTAGATTACACTAGTCAAAGTACCGCTTTCTGCCGTCCTAGTGTTTGAACGAGTTTTGTATTTTGTGGTTGGAGTTCTTACATCGTCGCAGAGGTGTACGTGAATCATCACTCCGACGCACGGGACGCAGTACATTCGGTGATATTGGTAATTGCTTCGGCTGATGATGGCTATAAAGCTGAACAGCTCTGATCACGGGAGTTTCATTTGCACTGAGGTTGCACACCACTGTAGACCATCTTTGAAAGTAGTGTCTTCTAGTGTGTATCATTTTATGTCCATTGCACATCTACATATAAACATTTGTAATAAATAAAGGAGTTTTAATCTACAATAAATGTATAAGCAGAAACATTAATGTTTAGTAGTTACTAGTTCCCTTAAACATTCATTTATTTTTATGTTGTAATTTATATGTTAAAAAGTAAGAAGGAAGAAATAATAGCACCGTTAAGAGATCCGAAGATCTTCTTCAGAGGGTAGTCAGAGAGGGCCGAATCTTTATATTTGCGTTCAGTATTTTCCATTGCGGACATTCATATATACACCCGCCTGGAGCAGCATCTTGGAAACCATACAAATACCTTCAAGAAATACTTACTAACACTTAAATTTATATTCGATGTTAGCAAAACTCTCTTTTTCATTAATACTTTTCTTGCTGTAGTCAGTCTTCATTTTATATCCTCTCTACTTCAGCCATCATTAATAATTTTGCTGCCCAATAGTCCTTTTAGTGTCTCATTTCGTAACCTGATTCCCTTAACACTACCTGACTTAACCCTCGCAATACAAAGGTAGAGTACTACCGTTTCAGAATACTGTAATCTAGTCATGTGCATATTATTTTAAAATTTTGAAAAAAATATATTTGTAATTTTCAGTGATTTCTTCTACCAGATTCCGTAGCTGTTTTAAATTTTAGAGTAAAACTTAACGCAAAAATTAAACTATTGTCAATGGATGTGAGTTTTCAGAGCAGGTGTCATATTCATATTTCCAAGTTTAGGACCCTTGTTACTTATAAATATATCTACTGTATAAGAAGTATGTTGCGCGTAAGAGACAACGAAAAGTAACGAAATCCGTATATCTTTGTATTGGTCATATATTACGCCACACGTTATAGAAAATCCGTTGGTACTGCTAGGTTTAATTCCAATACGTTCCATTATCAATCATTTAGTTCCATTGAGGGATATCTTATAATCTGTTTTCAGGACACTATCAATTCCGTTCAACTGTTATTCCAAGTTCTTTGCTGTCTCTCACAGAATTGCAGTGTCACTGGTAAACTTCAAAATGTTTATTGCTTCTCCCTGATATTTAATTCTGTTTACAAATTTATCCTTGTGTGCTTTACTGCTTGTTCAGTGTAGATGTTGAATGAGATCGACTGGAGGCTACCCGAATGTGTCACTCCCATCTTCAAATTGCACAACTAGAAATCCAGCAGATGGAGTAGCAGAATTTATGTGCTTCAACAAGATTTGGTCTTTGATGGGGTGGGGTTGTGAAATACATGTAGAGCCTCATTACTCCTCTCTTCTTTTTACCTGAGGACAGCAGCATTCATATTTCAGTGCATATACTGCAAAAATTAAGGCTCTGATATAGGACAATATGGATTCCCAAGGATTCACATGATACCAGTTGTGGAGGAACATGTACGAATCGGCGTCTCTCCTATTTCCGAACATAAAATGTTATTTTACTAGCTTCCGCAAGGGAAAATTACATTGAGATAAGTATTTATAGATCGAAATGTAAGCCAGTTCCGTTCGAACCCACTAGCGAGAACAAAGAGAAAGGACGGTTGGAGATGCAGTAAATGGAAATGACGTTAGGGTGTGTTGTGGGATTGGAGAAGTATTAACAAGGAAAACTCTTGTATCATTTTTATGACTTTACGCCTCTTATCTTCAGATATCATTTTTAAATAACGAATGGTGGCCAAAAGAAAGTTTCCACTTCACAGTATCTCTGGACAAATAGCTTTCAATCTAAGTACAATTTGAGACGTTAATGTAAAAGTCCGATTCCAGAAGTTTCTCTGTCCTGGGGCGCCTGATTCAAATGCTTTAACATTGTCATCGTCCAAGTCAATAGAAGGTGCAGTGCAGGTCATTTCCCAACTTCTAATTCCTTGAACGCCACTTTGAAGAGCTAGAAAAACCCTTACGTTTTAAAATCTATAAAATAAACTATTGTGTATAAGAATTACAATAATAGAATAGCATACATACCGTGAAATGTTCTTACATGAGCGTGATATCAGTTCCTTCATTTCGGGCTATTTCTCCCTTCTCAAAGAGCTTTTCGCTCAAAGACATTCTAACATTGTCACCTGCTTATTCCTGCGAGTATCGTTAGACGGGCTCAGTTATCTATCAAGAGCATTAAGAAGACCGGGTTTCTTTACGTAAGTGACGCGTTATTTCGCCACAGTCAAACGACCATGAGCTTATGGGCAATTGACGCATATATACTCCGCATTAAATTTATTTCGTATCCCTGTATTTAGCATATGGCAGGAACAACTCAATCCTGAATTATCCTGCAGTGCAACGACAATGACAAACTTGATCAGCCGTGGGCAGCACGTTTTTCATAGTAGAGTGTTGGATACCAGGAGACATAAGTCGTCTAAACAATTTATTTTATTTATTTAATTTTATTTATTTATTGTTCCGTGGGACCAAATTAAGGAGAAGTCTCCATGGTCATGGAACGAGTCAATACATAAAATTATAACACGATATTAGAAACAGATAAAATGAAATATAAAAAAAAAACATATTCAGGTGACAAGTCGTAAGTTTAAATAAAGAAAATCAACAATGTAGAATTGGAATTTGCTTAATTTTTTAGCTCTTCCAGGAGCTCCACGACAGAATAGGAGTGAGCCATGAGGAAACTCTTCATTTTGCACTTAAAAGAGTTTGGGCTACTGCTAAGATTTTTGAGTTCTTGTGGTAGCTTATTGAAAATGGATGCAGCAGAATACCGCACTCCTTTCTGCACAAGAGTCAAGGATGTGCATTGCACATGCAGATTGGATTTCTGCCTAGTATTAACTGAGTGAAAGCTGCTAACTCTTGGGAATAGACTAATATTGCTAACAACAAACGACATTAAAGAAAATATATACTGTGAGGGCAATGTCAGAATTCCCAGACTATTGAATGGGGGTCGACAAGAGGTTCTCGAACTTCCACCACATCTAGCTCGAGAAGCCCGGTTTCGAGCCAAAAATACCCTTTTGGAATCTGAAGAATTACCCCAAAAAATAATACCATACGACATAAGCGTATGAAAATATGCGAAGTAGACTACTTTTCGTGTTGAACTGTCACTTATTTCAGATACTGTTCTAATGGTAAATAAAGCAAAATTTAGTTTCTGAACATTATCCTGGACATGGGCTTTCCACAACAGCTTACTATCTATCCGAACGCCTAGGAACTTGAACTGTTCCGTCTCGCTTATAATATGCCCATTCTGTCTGATCAAAATATCGGTTCTTGTTGAATGGTGAGTTATAAACTGTAAAAACCGAGTCTTACTATGATTTAGTATCAAATTATTTTCCAAAAGCCACGAACTAATTTCACGAACTACATTATTTGATACTGTTTCAATATTACGCACAAGATCCTTCACTATCAAGCTGGTGTCATCACCAAACAGAAATATTTTTGAATCACCTGTAATACTAGAAGGCATATCATTTATATAAATAAGAAACAGCAGTGGGGAATGCCCCACTTAACAGTGCCCCATTGGGACTGAACATCACTGCCACTCTCAATATTGCGGAGAATTACCTTCTGCTTTCTGTTCTTAAAGTAAGAGGCGAACCAATTGTAAGCTACTCCCCTTACTCCATAATGGTCCAACTTCTTCAGTAATATTTTGTGGTCAACACAGTCAAAAGCCTTCGTTAAATCAAAGAAAACACCTAACGTTCGCAACCTTTTATTTAATCCGTCCAAAACCTCACAGAGAAAAGAGAATATAGCATTTTCAGTTGTTAAACCATTTCTAAAACCAAACTGTACATTTGACAGCAAATTATGTGAATTTAAATGCTCCAGTAACCTTGTATATACAACCTTCTCGATAACTTTAGCAAACACCGATGGCACAGAAATAGGTCTAAAATTGTCAACATTATCAATGTCTCCCTTTTTATAAAGTGGCTTCACTACCGAGTACTTTAATCGGTCAGGAAACCCACCACTCCTAAAGGAAAAGTTGCAGATATGGCTAAGTATTGGGCTAACGTACACACAACAATACTTCAGTATTCTGCTAGATACCCCGTCATATCCATGAGAGTTCTTGGTCTTTAGTGATTTAAATATTAACTCAATCTCCCTCTTGTCAGTATCATGGAGGAGCATTTCAGGTGACAGTCACAGAACACATTTTTCTAAGAGCGCTATATGATTCGCTGTTGGGACTAGGTTTCTATTTAGTTCACCTGCTATATTCAGAAACGGATTATTAAATACTGTACATATATGTGACTTATCAGTAACACGGACATTCCCACTACGCACTGATTCTATATCCTCGACCTGTCTCTGCAGACCAGCCACTTCCTTTATGACTGACCATATGGTTTTAATTTTATCCTGAGACTTAGCTATTCTATCTGCATACCACATACTTTTTGCCTTCCTAATAACATTTTTAAGCACCTTACAATACTGTTTGAAATGGGCTACTGCATTTAGATTTTGACTGATTCTAACGTTTTGATGTAATTGCCACTTTGTTCTACAAGAAATTCTTATCCCTCTAGTCAGCCACCCAGGATGCCTGTTTGTGCTAGTACCCTGTTTTGAACGTTCTAACGGAAAGCAACTTTCAAAGAGCACGAGAAAAGTCTTGAGAAAAGCATTATATTCATCATCTACTGTATCATCGCTATAAACATCTTGCCACTCTTGTTCCTCGATAAGGTTTACAAAGGTCTCTACAGCAACTGGATCAGCTTTCCTAAACAGATGATGACTATATTTAACACGTATTGGAGCACAAAAATCTTTTAGAGTTAAAATTTGTGCATCATGATCTGAAAGGCCATTCACCTTTTTGCTAACAGAATGCCCTTCTAGTAATGAGGAATGAACAAAAATGTTGTCAATGGTTGTTCCACTGTTCCCTTGCGCTCTCGTTGGAAAGAATACGGTTTGCATAATATTATATGAATTAAGGAGGTCTACCAGCATCCTCTTCATTGCACAGTCACTTATACAATTAATACTGAAGTCAAATTCTCTTAGAATGTTACCGCCCATTTTTGCTTCATCTGCAAACTGAGTTATAAATAAAATGCGAGATCTGAGAGTCAAGTCAATGAAACAGGAGACAGTACATGTCAGATAATTGCTTTTTGTCGAGCTGATTGTCCAGATATCTGTAGTTGCTGAGTATTCACCTTCTGTTATATGAGCAATTACCTCAGGCATAAATATATGTCGTAGGCTTTAAGCACTTTCTGCCATGTACCGCGTTCCAGTTGTGGGGTGAGACATAATGCCTTTGCAGTGTCGATTAACGTCTGACCAAGATCCATAAGACCTTCACATCTCATAGCTACGTATGACCTCACGTCTCGTGCACACTTAGGCACGCATTTATCAAGTTGTCTCGTCAGCTGGTTGAGAAAGTCGTTTCTCGTCCACATAAGACCCTTATTTATTAGACATGCATGGATGACGAGAAATGTACAAAGTGCCACTTGACCCTTCAGCATGAGAGTTAATTTGACAGTACAGCGAACAGCAAAGAAAATGAACACTCTTCCTAATGCTATCCACAATACACTACAACAAGGTCCAAAGTGTACTTTTAAAATTTGCTCCATGCTGTGTGGTTCTCTACTCACCACTGATTTGTTTTTCTTTTGCTTCCATTTTCCTTGACATGTGCTCCTTCGTCCGCAAACCACGTTTAGCTTCCCGCTCTCATTTTGCGTGTTCGGAAAGAAACGAAGAAATCCCATCACACCACTAAACACTGCTCTACTCACCGCTCGTAGCCCGTAGCTCGCAACTGCAGTCAGTGCTACCAACAGCCCATAGGCAGCAGCACACCAGTGCTTGCGCAAGGCACTGGTGCAGTGACGTAATGGGCTCGCTCGGTGTGGAGCAGTGAGGCCGCGGCCCGTGGCCTGCGTCCCCATGCGCAACTCTGCTGAGACCATGGCATACAGGTTCTTTCGCAACAGCAGTGCTTGGCCCTTGGGATGAAGTCAGGGACTCGCTCGGCCCGAGACTGCTGCAGTCCAGTGCGGCCGCAGCTCGCGGGCCGAGCCTCTTCGCACGACTCTCCCAGGGGACATCGATGCGCCTGCCCCGCCTGAACCGGCAGCGCTAGGCAAGGCACGCACGGCTGTCATGGCCACGGGACTGGACGGGCCGCATTTCGATGATCACCTCTGCTGCAAACTGCACAACCAGACCTCACACTCAGGTGGTTGTCACCGACCGATTGACATCATACAAGCCAACTGCGAAGTTACTCCAGCAGTGGCTGCATCAATTACCACGGGCAGACACGTCCCTGAACTGACTTAAACCATTATCCTCAGAACATTGATACCTCTCAAATTTAAGTTAGTGTATGTTGTTCAAATATCTCACGTGCCATTCTAAATGATTTGTCAAACTGTTTATGTAAAACATGTCAAATAGTGTATTGTTTTTCTTGTATACACCAACCTTGTAATTTTGTTGTACACGACTTGAATGAGTACTCATGTATCAGCCAGTATCGTAGTCAAATGTATCGTAGACAAACGTAAGACACCAAGAAGTTTTGCTTTCTTTATGTTTATAATATATTTGTTTACCAGAGAGTCCATAAGTGTTAAAAAGTACATGTAATACTTTCTGTGATGATAAAGAACAGAGAAGCCTTCACATTTTTTCTGCGTTCAGCTAGGGGATGCCTTCCTGTTTCGTATCGTCCTTTGTTCTTCCGCTTCCGCTCTGTAAGCATCTACACCACAGGCCATTAAAATTATTACACCACGAACGTGCTACAGTCGCGAAATTTAAACGACAGGAAGAATATGCTGTCATATGCAAATGATTACCTTTCCAGAGCATTCACGCAAGGTTGCCGCAGGTGGCGACACCTACAACGTGCTGACATGAGGAAAGTTTCCAACCGTTTTCTCATACACAAACAGCAGTTGACCGGCGTTGCCGGGTGAAACGTGGTTGTGATGTCTCGTGTAAGGAGGAGAAATGCGTACCATCACGTTTCCGGCTTCGATAAAGGTAGGATTGTAGCCTACTGCGATTGCGGTTTATCGTATCGCGACATTGCTGCTCGCGTTGGTCGAGAACCCATGATTGTTAGCATAATATGGAATCGGTGGGTTCAGGAGGGTAATACGGAACGCCGTGCTGGATCCCAACGGCCTTGTATCACTAGCAGTCGAGATGAGAGACATCTTATCCTCTTGGCTGTAACAGATCGTGCAGCCACGTCTCGATCCCTGAGTCAACAGATGGGGACGTCTGCAAGACAACAACCTTCTTCACGAACAGTTGGACGACGTTTGCAACAGCATGGACCATCAGCTCGGAGATAATGGCTGCAGTTACCCTTGACGCTGGATCACAGACAGGAGCGCCTGCGGTGGTGTACTCAACGACGAACCTGGGTGCACGAATGGCAGAACGTCATTTTTTCGGATGAATCCAGGTTCTGCTTACAGCGTCATAATGGTCGCATCTGTGTTTGGCGACATCGTGGTGAACGCACATTGGAAGCGTGTATTCGTCATCTCCATACTGGCGTATCACCCGGCGTGATGGTATGGGGTGCCATTGGTTACACGTCTCGATCACCTCTTGTTCGCACTTCGAACAGTGGACTTTACATTTCAGATCCGTTACGACCCGTGGCTCTACCCTTCATTCGATCCCTGCGAAACCCTACATTTCAGCAGGATAATGCACGACTGCATGTTGCAGGACCTGTACGGGCCGTTCTAGATACAGAAAAATTTCGATTTGCTGCCCTGGCCAGCACATCATACAGATCTCTGACCAACTGAATGGTCAATGGTGGCTGAGCAACTGGCTCGTCACAATACGCTGTCACTACCCTTGATTAACTGTGGTATCGTGTTGAAGCTGCATGGGCAGCTGTACCTGTACATGCCGTTCAAGCTCTGTTTGACTCAATGCTGAGGCGTATCAAGGCCGTAATTTCGGCCAAAAGTGGTCGTTCTGGGTACTGATTTCTCAGGATATATATACCCAAATTGCCTGAAAATGTAATCGCATGTCAGTTCTAGTATAATATAATTGTCCAATGAAACACGTTTATCACCCGCATTTCTTCTTGGTGCAGCTCTTAAGAACCATGAATATATTTAAGTTAGTTTATATTATTAACTTCCCGATGTATTAACTTAACCCACTAAACATATCTCTTTGTATAATGTCTTTATCAGCTTTTTCAGCTATTCGTGAAAGAAATGCAAAACTGCTGACGAGGAGCCCGTCCACCATTGGTGTGATCCAAATACTGATTAGCAATTTATCAGATCTTTTATGGTGCACCAAAGAACCTACAGTCTTTCAGAAACTAAGTCCAATACTCAATTAACTATATAGCATAATTCGATGACCGATCACGTTGCGCTCTTGACTTATGAAAATTAGATCAAGCCACATATGCAACTTTGCGTTTCTCTCGAACACCAACCTGGAGTGATAGGAAATCACAACAGGAATCAACAAACACTGCTCGGTTAATTTCGATTGACATTACTGAGCTGACTACCTGGTGGTAAGTGGTAGTTGATTATGACTATTTCCTTTACATTGTCTATCATCCTTCCACCTACGCAAGCAGGTAACGTAACAGTTACAGCTCAGAACTTCCAGTCGCTCATCCACCTACCAGAGGGGTTGTTGCTGTTGGTGGATCGGGACCACTTATACTGTGGTCACTCCATGTGTGGTTGCTGATTAACGTCATACCAGAGACATTTCTGTTCACAACAACAAAATATACAAGAACCGCTAATTCTGTTCGCAGCACCGCCGAATAGTGTGAGCTAAATAGCTTTCCTCATACGGGAATGAGCAGCACCATTAATTTAAAGTAATTTAGAAACGTCTTTTGCCATGTCTCAGCCGAGGGTGCTGAATCACACGAGATCTGCCTTGCTCATGAGTTCTCCCACGAAACAACTTGCAAATAATGGACCAGAAACCTACCTTTCCCTCCCATCTTTCCCATGTTGTTGGGGTCTTCAGTCTGAAGACTGGTTTGATGCAGCTGCCCAAGCTAGTCTATTCTGTGCAAGCCTCTCCAACACTGCACAGCTAACGCAATGTACATCAGTTGGAACCTGCTAACTGTATTCAAGACTTTGTCTCCCTCTACCATTGTAACACCCCCCCCCCCCCCGCTCTCCAACACCCACATATACACATATGTCTCCATTACCAAACTGACAAGTCCGTGATGCCTTAGGATATACTCTATGAAACGAAGTTGTGCCAAAAAATTTCTTGTTTTCCTCAGTTTGATTCAGTATCTTCTTATCAATTATTCGATCTGCAGCGCCACCACTGTTTTTCGGCGCTACTGAGTAAAATTGTGGCATTGCCATGGCGGTTGCAAAAGATCAGCGCTGACCAAACACCATTACGTCAGATGCAGCAATGCCACTGGCAGATTCCCACATTGTGCCCCAGGAATATGGCTGGCACCGCCATAAGGACGACACAGCAGAAAGGTGTTGGTAGGCCAGTAACGACACATGCAATCAGCAGACGTCATATCCTCTACATGGTTGCAAGCTGTGATTTGCAAAGCAACTGCGCTCTGTCCCAACATAAATTACCATTATTTTCAGTCAAAGGTGTCTCAGTCTGGTAGGTACTATTTAGGAGGAGAGGTATTGCCGCTCTACGAGGTGACATGAGGCTAGAAGCAGCCACCATGTTACTTGGCATCCACAAACCGTGAGCCCCTGCTGCTGGTTTTAAGATCAGTGCTGTGAGCTTAGCATCTTCCAGCCTGTGGGCCAACTATCATCTGCAACCAGCCTTCGGCCATAGAAGGCAGTCTTTTGAGGCCATGCCCACCTGTTGAGTCCGTCCTTAAAACTCACTGTCTTCAGCACACACTATGGAGGACGTTGCACCACAAAATGTTCTAGTTTGTTCTTCAGTAAAATGTATGACTATTAGTGAAGTTTTAATGAGCAGCCACCGAACATCATCCCGACAACAATCCACCACCTCAACTCAGAAATGCACGTGAAGAGGTCGTCCATCCTGAACCTCCACATTTCGATGTCAGAAGTGTGTGTCACGTCTAAATTTCAATGACAGAGGAACCTTACCAGCCACTCTCCCTGGTGACGATTACTTTTAACTACCTCAGGGTTGCAGTTTCGTCGACACACAGCATCAGTGTGCAGTGGGTGAGTGGACTGACTGTTCTATTTTTTCCCCTGCGACTATCACGTCGAGTCATTGCACCTTTTAGCAGCTTTTCAGTTCTGTTTTCATGTGTGACATGTGGCGAGTAAATTGAGACTGTGTTCTGAGGATGTGTAAATATGAACGTTGTTTCTGACTATCATCCATGATTGTGGCTCTTTGTCTTTAAGTGTATAGGGTGTTAACCATGGGTAACTTCTTAGGAGGGGAAGATGAGTTTTGTCGAGAAGTCGGATTTTTGTGGTAGATTTCGCCGTTTTTAATATGCAATGTATTTCATTTTAAGCAATAAATGTGGCTCACTACGTGTAATCACGTAAAGTAGTAGTCATGAGTAGCTGCTCAATGGAAGAAGTTAAGTTACAGTAAGTGTTAGGGTAGAATTAGATTAAGTGTCCTTGTCGTCATACTGTTTTGTTCTCCTTGTTCTTTGTTTGCATAATTAGTAAGGTATACCCATGCGCAGAGGTTGCGAATTTCGGCAGCCTGAACCAGATGAGGAGATAAGTGCATGTGCCGATGATCTTTGTGTCTTGCAGAGTGCAACTGCAGACAGTAATTTTGTTGTAGATACTTAGGAGGTGACACAGAAAGCTATGAATATCGCTGATTGTATAGCAGATGTTTTGGGTACTGAAATGGTACAGACGCCTTTAGTATTTAAGAAAGCGGCAGATTTGGCACCATCAGTGACGGCACCGCGTCCTCAGAACGAGAGAGGAGAAGAAAGAGGAAATGTGTTTGTAAGGTTTATGATCTGGCCGACAAGGCTTCTGCCAGTGGATCAGGAGATTGACGAAAGTGAGAACACTTGTAGTGTAATGCGTGATGCAGGCTAAGGCTGCTGTGCAATCCCAAGGCTAGGTTATCCCATCAAGCATCATGCCGAAATTGACTTTCGATGACGCGCGGTGGAACTCACGGGGATAATGTTCTAGCTGGGGGAAGCTGTCACCAGTGAAATACTGTCACAAGGTTTGTTTATCATGATAGGACAAATACGGGCAAAATCATTAAGCCTTAATTTGCATGATATAGTGCCACAAGACACTAGGAAGTTGCTTTAGGTAACCGAAGGTGTTGCTAACTTATACTATTCTGGACTTCGCCTCCGTGTGGGGAATTGTCGTTAAGTACGCAGCGTTCAGTGATTGAGAGCACTTCTCCTGTCTGTACTCACGCTGAGTTTTTTTATTTTGTGGTTAGAGTTCTTCCATCGTCGCAGCCGTGTACGAGGAACATCACTCCGATGCATGGGACGCAGTACATTCTCTGATATTGCTAATTCCTTCGGCTTATTGGGGCTATAAAGCTGAACAGCTGTGATAGTGTAAGTTTCATTTCCACTGAGGTGTCACACCACTGTAGATCATCTTTGAAAGTAGTGTCTTCTAGTGTTTGGGACGTAGATGATATCAGTCATCTCGTGTTATTTATATTAGATCACGTGGCCATAGAAAGCGGCACATTTGGGCAGTTTATTAATAATGTTAGTCAGGAAATTCATTTGTATCTCTTTATGTCCATTGCACATCGACATATAAACGTTTTTAATATATAAAGGGGTTTTAATCAACAATAAATGTATAAGCAAAAACAAAATCAATATTTAGTAGTTACTAATTCCCTAAATTGATTTCTATGTTGCAATTTATATGTTAAAGAGAATGACGGAGGAAATAATATCAGCATTAAGAAATCCTAAGATCTGATTCAGGGGGTAGTCAGACAGAGCCGAATCTTTATATTTGCGTTCAGTATTTTCCATTGCTCACATTCGTTTTAACACCAGCCAGGATCAGCATCTTGGAAACCATACAAATACCTTCCAGTAACAGTTCCTAACACTGAAATTTATATTCGATGTTAGTAAATCCCTCTTTTTCATTAATAATATTTTTGCTATGATCCGTCTTCATTGTATATCCTCTCTACTTCGGTCATCATCAGTTATTTTGCTGCCCAATAATCATTTTACTGTCTTATTTCGTAATCTGATTCCCTAAACAGTACCTGATTTAACCCTCGCCGTACCAAGGGTCAGGGAAGGATTTCTTTATGCCTACCTTCTCAGAATACTGTAATCTACCCATTTACATTATATTTTAAAATTTTAAAAAGAATATATTTGTGATTTTTAATGATTTATTCTACCAGACTACGTAGTTGTTTTTAATTTTTCACTAAGACTTAACGTAAAATTTAGGTCTTGTCAGTGGATATGAATTTTCAGAACAGGTGTCATATTCATATTTCCAGGTTTAGGACTCTTCTTAAATACAAATATATCTTTAAAAATTATGTTGTGCGTAAAAGACCACGAAATTTAACGAAATCCGTATTTCTCTGTGTTGGTCATATATTACGTCCGCTTCTATAGTACACGTTATGGAAAATCCGTTGGTACTGCTAGGTTTAATTCAAATAGGTTACATTACCTTTCATTTAGTTCCATTGAGTGTTATGTTATAATCCCTTTAAAGGGCACAATCTGTTCCATTCAACTGTTATTCCTAGTGCTTTGCTGTCTCTGAAAGAATTGCGGTGTCACCAGTAAACTTCATAATGTTTATTGCTTCTCCCTCATATTTAATTCTGTTTACAAATTTATCCTTGTGTGCTTTACTGCTTGTTCGGTGTAGATGTTGAATGACATCGAGTGTAGGCTACCTGTATGTCTCACTCCCATCTTCAAGTTGCACAGCTAGAAATCCAGCAGATGGAGTGCAGAATTTATTTGCTTCCACACGTTTTGGTCTTTGATGGGATGAGGCTGTAAAATACATGTAGAGCCTCATTACTCCTCTCTTCTTTCTAACTGACGACAGCAAAATTCATATTTCAGTGCATATACGGCAAAAATTCAAACTTTCACTTAGGACAACAAGGATTGCTAACTCCCCAACTCCCCACCTGTGGAGGAACATGTAGGAATGTGTGTCCCTCCTATTTCCGAACATTCAATCTGTTTTGTAAGTTCCAGAAGAGTAAGGTACATTGAGATAACTATTTCTACATCGAAAGGTAAGCCAGTTCCGTTCTAACCCACTAGCGAGAACAAATACAAAAGACGGTTGGAGGTGCAGTAATGAGGAAATGTCGTTAGATTGTATTGTGGGATTGGAGAAGTATGAACAAGGGAAACTCTTGTATCATTTTTATGACTTTACGCCTCTTATCTTCAGATATTATTTTTAAATGACGAATGGTGGCCAAGGGAAAGTTGCTACCTCACAGTATCTCTGAACAAATAGCATTTCATCTAAGTATAATCTGAGGCGTAAATGTAAAAGTCCGATATCAGAAACTTCTCTGTCCGGGGGCGCCTGACTCAAATTCTTTAACATTGTCATTGTCCAAGTCCACAGAAGGTGCAGTGCTGGTGATTTCTTTAGTTCTAATTGGTTGGACGCCGCTTTCTAGAGCTACAAATACCTTTATTTTTTTTAAAGCTATAAAACAAACGGTTGCGTATAAGAATTACAGTAATGGAATAGCAAACGTACCGTGAAAAGGTTTTTCAACAGCGTGTTATCAGTTCGTGCATTTCGAGCTATTTCTCCCTTCTCAGAGAGCTACTCGCACAAAGACATTCTAACACTGTCAGCTGCTTACTCCAGCGACTATCGTTAGACTGGCTCATATACCTAACAAGAGCAGTAAGAAGACCCCTTTTCTTTACGTAGGGGAAGCATTCTTTCGCCGCAATCAAAAGACCATGAACTTAAGAACAATTGACGCATGTATACTCCGCTTTAAAATTATTTCGTATCCATGTATTTGAAATATGGCACGAACAATTCAATCGTGAATATATCGCGCGTTGCTACGACAATGTTGGTAACTTGATCAATCGTGTGCTGCATATCTTTGAAAGTAATGTGGTGCATACTAATTGACATAAATCGTCTAAATAATTCTTTTAGAATGTTACCGCCCGTTTTTGGTTCATCTGGAAATTGAGTTGCAAACAAAATGCGAGATCTGAGAGACTAGTCAATGAAACAGGAGACAGTACATGTCAGATAATTGTTGCTTCTCGCAGTGGATGTCGATATGTCTGTAGTTGCTGAGTGTTCACCTTCTGTTATATGAGCAATTACCTCAGTCATAATTATATGTCGTAGGCATTTAGCACTTTTTGCCATGTACCTCTACACAGTTTTGGGGTGAGATATAATGGCCTTTGCAGTATCAACTAACGTCTGAACAAGATCCCTAAAACCTTCATCTCTCATAGTTTCATACGTGCACACATAGCCACGCATTTATCGACAGTTATCAGTTACCTCCTGGGCAGGTTTAGGAAGTCGTTTCTGCTCCACTTAAGACCCTTGTTTATTATACACGCATGAATGGCGAGAAATGTGCGAAGTGCCACTTGGGCCTTCAGCATGAGAGTAAATTCCATCTAACACTGAACAGCAAACAAAATGAACGCTTTTCCTAACGCCATCCACAATAGGCCTTAACACGGTCCCAACTGAACTTTTAAGGTTCGCTTTACTGTGTGTGGTTCTCTGCTCACCACTTATTAGTCTTTCTTTTCCATCCCTTTTTCTTGACATGTGCTTCTTCTTCTGCAAACCACCCTCATTTTTGCATTACGAAAAAAATGAAGAAATCACACCACTCCACTAGACACTGCTTTACCCTCCACTCGTAGCCCGTAGCTGACCACTGCGGTCAGTGCTACCAACAGCCCGTAGGCGGCAGCACAGCAGTGCATTGGCAAGGCACTTGTGCAGTGACGTCACGGTATCGCTCAGTGCGGGACAGTGAGGCCGCGGCCCGTGGGCTGCATCACCACGCGCAACTCTTCTGAGCCCGTTGTGTACAAGTGCTCTCGCAACAGTACTGCTCGGCCCTTGGGGTGACGTCAGGAACTCACTCAGCCCGATACTGCTGTTGTGGAGTGTGGTCGCACGACTCTGCACTGTGCGGACCGTCGGTCCTCTATGCGGCTGCCCCGGCTGAACCGGCAGCGCGAGGCAAGGCTCGCACGGCTGTCATCGCTACGGTCCTGGACGGGCTGTGCCTCGATGCCCACTTCTGATACAAAGTGCACAACCAGAGCTCACACTCGGCCTGTTGTCACCAACCGACTGACATCATACAAACCAACTCCAGCAGTGGCATCATTAATTCCCACGGGCAGACACGTCACTGAACTGTCTTAAACACTTATCCCCAGAACATTGAAACCCTTTAAATTTTTAGTTAGTGTATCTTGTACAAATATCTCCCATGCCAATAAAAATGATTTGTCAAACTGTTTATTTAAAACATGTCAAATAGCGTATTGTTTTATCTTGTAAACATCATTCTTATAAATTTGTTGTACACAACTTGAATGACTACTCATGTAACAGCGAGTATCATAGTCAAATGATCCGTAGGCACATGTAAGACACCAAGAAAATTTTTCTTTCTTTATATTTATGAAATATGTGAGTACCAGTGAGACCAAAAATGGTAATAAGTACATGTAATACTTTCCATGAAGATAAAGAACAGAGAAGCCTTCACATTTTTTCTGTGATTAGCTAGGAGATGCCTTCCTGTTTCGTATCGTCCCTTCTTCTTCAGATTTCGCTTTGTAAGCATCTACCTTGTTAGCTCATAAGAACCATGAATATATTTAAATTTATTTAAATTAATACCTTTCATATGTATTGATTTAATAAACTAAACATATCTCATTGTATTAACGTCTTTATCAGCTTTGTGTCGGCTATTCGCGAAACAAGTGCAAAACTGCTGACATGGAGCCTGTCAGCCATGGGTGTGATCCAAATATTGATTAGCAATTTGCCAGATCTTTTATGGTGCACCAACGAAACTGCAGTCTTTCAGAAACGAAGTCCGATACTCAATTAACGATACAGCATTATTCGATTGACCGATCGCGTTATGCACTTGCCTTAGGAAAATTACATTGGAGCAACACCAGTAACTTCGTGTTTCTCTCGAACACCAACATGGAGTAATAGGAAATCACAACAGGAATCAACAAGCACTGCTCGGTTAATTTCAATTGACATTACTGAGCTGATTACCTGATGGTAAGAGGTAGGTGAAGACGACTATTTCTTTACATTCTCTATCTTCCTTCCACCTTCGCAAGCAGGCAAGGTAACAGTTACAACTAACAACTTCCACTCTCTCATCGACCCACCAGAGAGATTATTGCTATTGTTAGATAGGGACAACTTATACTGTAGTCACTCTATGTGTGGTTGCAGTTTAACGTAATACCAGAGACACTTCTGTTTACAGCAACAAAATAATAACAGAACCGCTACATCAGTTTGTTGCATCAGCCAGTAGTGTGTGATAAATAGCTTTTCTCATAGGAGAATGGGCAGCGCCGTTAATTTAGAACAATTTAGAAACGTGAGCACGCTGAATCGCACGAGATCTGCCTTTCTCAGGAGTTCTCCCAGTAAAGAACTTGCAAAACTGTGATCCAGAAGCCTACCTCTCCCTCCCGCCCCTTCCCCAATTTTGTTGTTGTGGTCTTCAGTCAGAAGATTGGTTTGATGCAGCTGCCCAAGATAGTCTATTCACTGCAAATCTCTTCAGGCTGCTCAGTTAATGCAATTTACATCAGCTTGAACCTGCTACCTGTATTCAAGACTTTGTCTCCCTCTACAACTTTAACACCCTCCCCCACACTCACATATACACACATCTCTCCATTACTCCATTACCAAACTGAAAACTCCTTGATGCCTCAGGACATGACCTTTGAAACTAAGTTGTGCCATAAATTTATGATTTTTCCCAGTTCGACTTAGTATCTTCTTATCAGTTATTCGATGTGCAGTGCCACCACCATTTTTCGGCGCTACTGAGTGAAATTGTGATGTTGCCATGGCTGTTGTAAAAGACCTTGGGAATGAGCCAGCTCAGAGCCGACCAAACACCATTATGTTAGCTGCAGAAATGCCACAGGCAGATTCCCACATTGTGCTCCAGGAAACGGGCTGTCAACGCCATAACGACGACACAGCAGAAAGGCGTTGGTAGGCCAGTTGCTACACATCCAATCAACAGACGTCTTATGGTCTACATGGTTACAAGCTGTGATTTGCGAAGCAAGAATGCTCTGTCCGATCATAAATTGCCATTATTTTCAGTCTAAGGTGTCTCAGTCTGGTACCTACTATCGTCGAGGAGAGGTGTATGACAGTCCTCGAAGCGACATGATGCCTCAAGTAAGCACCACGATATTTGGCCTCCACTACCTGTGGGCCCCTGCTTCTGGTTTTAAGATCAGTGCTGTGGACTATGCATCTTCCAGCCAGTGCACCAACTACCATGTGCATTGTAAGGTTTATGATCGGGCCGAGAAGGCTTGTGCCAGTGGATCAGGAGACTGACAAATGTGACAACACTTGCAGTGTAATGCGTGATGCAGGCGATGGCTGCTGCGCAGTCCAAGGACTAGACTTTCTGATCAAGCATCATGACGAAACTGAGTTTCGATAACGAGCGCTGGAACTCAGGGGGATAACTTTCAAGCTGGTGGAAGGTGTCACCGTTGAAATACTGTTGTAAGGTTCGTTTATCATGATATAGTGCCACAATGCATTGGGAAGTTGGTTTGGGTGACTGAAGGTGTTGCTAACCTATACGATTCTGGACTTCCCCTTCGGGTAGGGAATCGTCGTTGAGTACGCAATGTTCCCTGATTGTGAGCGCTTCTCCTGTCAATACTCACGTTGAGACGTTATCTGAATTCCGTCCTTGTTGCTGGGAGTTCACATTTCTTGTCTGTAGCATACAGAGAGGAGAAGATAGTGTTAGATTATAGTAGTCAGAGGACCGCCTTCTGCCGTCCATGTGTTTAATGAGTTTTTTTTATTTTGTGGCTGGAGTTCATCAATCGTCGCAGACGTGTACGAGAACCATCACAACGACGCACCGGATGCAGTACATTCGGTGATATTACCAATAGCTTCGGCTATTAGGGCTATAAAGCTAAATAGCTGTGATCACGTACGTTTCAGTTCCACTGAGGTTGCACACCTCTGTAGATCATCTTTGTAACTAGTGTCTTCTAAAGTTTGGGATGTATACGATATCAGTCACCTCGTGTTATTTATATTAGATCGCGTAGCCAGAAAAAGGGGCACATTTGGCCAGTTGATCAATAATATTACTCAGGAAATTCATTTGTATCTCTTTATGTCCATGGCACATCGACATATAAATATTTGTAATCTATAAAATAGTTTGTATCTACAATAAATGTATATGGAGGAACAACATTTATTATTTAGTAGTTACTAGTTCCCTTAGTCATTCATTTATTTTTATGTTGTAATTTATATGTCGAAGAGCAAGAAGGAGGAAATAATATTACCGATAAGAGATGCTAAGATCTGCTTCAAGTGTTAGACAGACAGGGCCAAATCTTCACTTTCGCGTTCAGTATTTTCCATTGCGTACATTCATTTGCGCACCCGCCTGGAGTAGCATCTTGGAAACCATACAAATACCTTCAAGAAATACTTCCTAACACTTAAATTTATATTCTATGTTAGCAAAACTACCTTTTTCATTAATACTTTTCTTGCTGTAGTCAGTCTTCATTTTATATCCTCTCTACTTCGGCGATCATCAGTTATTTTGCTGCCCAATAGTCCTTTTAATGTCTCATTTCGAAATCAGATTCCCTTAACACCACCTGATTTAACCCTCGCAATACCAAGGAAGAGAGAAGGGGTTCTTTATGACTACCTTTTCAGAATACTGTAACCTAGTCATATACATTATATCTTAAATTTAAAAAAAATATATATTTGTGATTTTTAATGGTTTCTTCTTCCAGATTCCGTACTTGTTTTAAATATTTCAGTAAAACTTAACGCCAAATTTAGGTCTTGTCAGTGGTATAGCACTTTCAAAACAGGTATTATATTCATATTTTCATGTTTAGGACCCTGCTTACACATAAATATATCTTTAAAAGGTATGTTGTGCGTAAAAGACAACGAAAATTAACGAAATCCGTATATCTTTGTCTTGTTCTTATATTACGCTTCCCTTTTGCAGTACACGTTATGGAAAATCCGTTGGTACTGCTAGGTTCATTTGGATTACGTTCCAAGATTTCAAACTTTCATTTAGAGCAACATGGATTCCCAAAAATTCACGTGTTACTAGTTGTGGAGGAAAATGTAGGACTGAGCGTCTCTCCTATTTCAGAACATTAACTGTCATTGTTGTAACTTCCAGAAGAGCAGAGTACAGTGAGATAACTATTTCTAGATCGAAAGGTAAGCCAGTTCCTTTCGAGCCCACTAGCGAGAACAAAGAGAAAAGACGGTTGGGGATACAGTAATGGGTAATGTCTTTAGAGTGTATTGTGAGATTGGAGAAGTATGAGGAAGGAAAACTATTGTCTCCTTTTCATGACTTTACGCCTCTTATCTTCAGATGTCATTTTTAAATGACGAATGGTGGCCAGAGGAAAGTTGCTACCTCACAGCATCTCTGGACAATAGCTTTTCAACTAAGTATAATTTGAGTCCTATTTCAGAAGCTTCTCTGTCGTGGGACGCTGACTCAAATGCTTTAAGATTGTCATTGTCCATGACAACATAAGGTGCAGTGCAGGTGTTTTCTCCAGTTCTAATTCCTTGGACGCCGTTTTGTAGAGCTACAAAAACCCTTGTATTTTTAAAGCTATAAAATAAACGATTGCGTATAAGACTACAGTAATCGAATAGTATACATAGCGTAAAAAGTTCTTTCATCAGCGTATTATGTGTTCCTTCATTGTGGGCTATTTCTCCCTTCTCAGAGAGGTTCTCGCACGAAGACATTCTAACATTGTCAGCTGCTTATTCCAGCGACTATCCGGTATCTATCAAGAGCATTAAGAAGATTACTTTTCTTTACGTAAGTGACGCCTTCTTTCGCCACAGTCAAAAGACCGTAAGGTTATGGACAATTGACGCATATATACTCCGCATTAAATTAACGTCATAGCCCTGTATTTAGCAGGAACAATTCAATCGTGAATACACCGCGCAGTGCAACGACAATGTTGGTACCTTGATCAGTTGTGTGCTGTATGGTTCAAATGACTCTGAGCACAATGGGACTTAACTTCTGAGGTCATCAGCCCTTAGAACTTAGAACTACTTAAACCTAACTAACCTAAGGACATCACACACACCCATGTCCGAGGCAGGATTCGAACCTTCCAGACTGAAGCTCATAGAACCGCTCGGCCAATCTGGCCGGCGTTTGCTGTATGACTTTCAAAGTAGAGTCGTCGATACATTAATCGTCTAAATAATTCTCTTAGGATATTACAGACCGTTAATGGTTCATCTGGAAACTGGGCTGTAAACAAAATGCAAGATCTAAGAGTCAAGTCAATAAAACAGGTGACAGAACGCGTCACCTAATGATTTCTTGTCGTGCTAGATGTCCACAAGTCCATAGTTGCTGAGTATTCACCTTCTGTTATATGAGCAATTACATTAGGCATAATTATATGTCGTAGGCTTTTAACACGTCCTGCCATGGGCCGCGACACAGCTGTCGGGTGAGATATACTGGCCTTTGCAGTGTTGATTAACGTCTGAATAAGATGCATAAGACCTTCACATCTTATAGCTCTGTATGATCTTACGTCTCGTGCACATATAGCCACACGTATATCGACAGTTATGTCCTGAGTAGGTTTAGGAAGTCGTTTCTGGTCAACACAAGACCCTTTTTTATTAGACATGCATAGATGGCGAGAAATGTGCGAAGTGCCACTAGACCCTTCTGCATAACAGCAAATTTCACTGCACAGCGAACAGCAAACAAAACGCCATCAACAATAGGGTTTCCGCGCTGGATTAGCCGAGCGATCTAGGGCGCTGCAGTCCTGGACTGTGCGGCTGGTCCTGGTGGAGATTCGAGTCCTCCCTCGGGCATGGGTGTGTGTGCGTTTGTCCTTAGCATAATTTAGGTTAAGTAGTGTGTAAGCTTAGGGACTGATGACCTTAGCAGTTAAGTCCCATAAGATTTCACACACATTTGAACATTTTTTTTGAACAATAGGGTTTAACATTCTCCAAACTGAACATTTAAGATGGGCTCCAGGATGTGTGGTTCCTCACTCAACACTGATTAGTATTTCTTTCACTTCCCATTTTAACTGACATGCGCTCCTTCTTCTGCTGACCACATTAGTTTCCTCGCTCATTTTGTGTGTTACGACAAAAATTAAGAAATCCCACCATCCCACTAAACACTGCTCTACTCACCGCTCGTAGTCCGTAGCTTGCAACTGTGGTCAGTACTATCAACAGCCCGTAGGCTGCAGCACGCCAGTGTTTGCGCACGCACTGGTGCAGTGACGTCACGGGCTCACTCAGTGGAGCATTGAGGCCGTGGCCCGTGGGCTGCGTCTCCATGCGCAGCTCTGCTGAGCCCGTGGCATACAGGTTCTTTCGCAACTGCACTGCTCGGCCCTTGAGGTGACGTCAGGGACTCGCTCGGCCCGAGAATACTGGAGTCCAGTGCGGCCGCAGCTCCCGGGCCGGGCCTCTGCGCACGACCCAGCACCGTGCAGCCTGTCGGATCACGATGCAGCTGCCCCAGCTGAACCTGCACTGCGAGGCAAGGCTCGCACCTCTGTCATGGCTACGTTCCTGGACGGGTCGCGCCTCGATGCCCATTTCTGCTACAAAGTGCACAACCAGAGCTAACACTCATCCGGTCGTCACCAACCGCTTCACATCATATAAGCTAACTGCGACGTCAGTCCAGCAGTGGCTACATCAATTCGCACGGGCAGTCACGTACCTGAACTGACTTAACCTCTCAAATTTTAATTTAATCTATCCTGTACACTTATCTCCCGTGCCAATGAAAATGATTTCTGAAACTGTTTATTTAAAACATGTCAAACTGTGCATTGTTTTTTCTTGTATACACCAATCTTGTAATTTCATTGTACTAACGACGTGAATGACTACTCATGTAACAACCAGTATCGTTGTCAAATGTATTGTAGGAAAATGTAAGACACCAAGAAAATTTTTCTTTCTTTATGTTTATGAAATATGTGTGTACCAGAAAGTACACAAATATTAATAAGTACATGTAATACTTTCTACGATAATGAGGAACAGAGAAGCCTTCACATTTTTTCTGTTATCAGCTAGGAGCTGGCTTCCTGTTTTGTATCGTCTTTTGTTCTTCAGCTTTCGGTATGTATGCATCCATCTTGTTAGCTCTTGTTTTTGTTGTTGTGGTCTTCAGTCCAGAGACTGGTTTGATGCTACTCTATCCTGTGCAAACTTCTTCATCTCCCAGTACATACTGCAACCTACATCCTTCTGAATCATTTTCGTGTATTCATCTCTTGCTCTCCATCTACGATTTTTACCCTCCACACTGCCCTCGAATACTTATTTGGTGATCCCTTGATGCCTCAGAATATGCCCTACTGCCTCTTGCAGTCAAGTTGTGCCACAAATTTTTCTTCTCTCTAATTCTGTTTAATACCTCTTCATTAGTTATGTGATGTACCCATCTAATCTTCAGCATTCTTCTGTAGCACCACATTTGGAAAGCTTCTATTCTCATATTGTCCAAATTATTTATCGTGCACTTTCACTTCCTTACATGGCTACACTCCATACAAATACTTTCAGAAACGACTTTCTGACACTTAAATCGATACTCGATGTTAACAAATTTCTCTTCTTCAGAAACGCTTTCCTTGCCATTGCCAGTCTACATTTTATATCCTCTCTACTTTGACCATCATCACTTATTTTGCTCCCCAAATATCAAAACTCATTTACTACTTTAAACCTCTCATTTCCTAATCTAACTCTCACAGCACCTCCCGTTCCCTATTTAATTCGACTACATTCCATTATCCTCGTTTTGCTTCTGTTGATGTTCATCTTATGTCCTCCTTTCAAGACACTTTCCATTCCGTTCAGCTGCTCTTCCAGGTCCTTTGCTGTCTCTGACAGAATTACAATGGCATTGGCGAACCTTAAATTTTTTATTTCTTCTCCATGGACTTTAATTCCTACTCTGTATTTTTCGTTTGTTTCCTTTACTGCTTGCTCTATATACAGATTGAATAACATCTGGGCTAGGCTACAACCCTGTCTCACTCCCTTCCCAACCACTGCTTCCCTTTCATGCCCATCGACTCTTATAACTGCCATCTGGTTTCTGTACAAACTGTAAATAGCCTTTCGCTCCCTGTGTTTTATCCCTGCCACATTCAGAATTTGAAAGAGAGTATTCCAGTCAACATTATCGAAAGCTTTCTCTAAGTCTACAAATGCTAGAAACGTAGGTTTGCCTTTCCTAAATCTATTTTGTAAGATAAGTCGTAGGGTCAGAGTTGTCTCACGTGTTCCAACATTTCTATGGAATCCAAACTGCCCTTCCCCGAGGTCGGCTCTACCAGTTTTTCCATTCGTCTGTAAAGAATTTGTGTTAGTATTTTGCAGCTGTGTCTTATTAAACTAATAGTTCGGTAATTTTCACATTTGTCAACACCTGCTTTCTTTGGGATTGGAATTATTATATTCTTCTTGAGGTCTGAGGGTATTTCGCTTGTCTCATACATCTTGCTCACTAGATGGTAGAGTTTTTTTAGCCCTGGCCCTCCCAAGGCTGTCATTAGTTCTAATGTGATGTTGTCTACTCCTGGGGCCTTGTTTCGACATAGGTCTTTCAGTGCTCTGTCTAATTCTTCACGCAGTATCATATCTCGTATTTCATCTTCATCTACATTCTCTTCCATTTCTATAATATTGTCCTCAAGATCGTCGCCCTTGTATAGACCCTCTATATCAGGCTCATCCAAGAATTGCGCCCGGCGGGAGCAGCGGGTGCAAGACAGTATAGTTCAGCGCCCCGTACACGACCATGTGTCGCTAGTGTCAGCATAAAGAGAGAGAGAGAGAGAGAGAGATAGCTGCGGAGCGAGTGAGACCGCTTAGCACTGCTCTGCGTTGGACTTTCATGCGGTCTGATCCAACGTAAACAAAACATTCTATTTTAGAAATAGTTTTTACAAGTAAATATTTTTTTATACTTCGTGCTACAGCTTTTTGTATCACTTTTCAGAGTTTAGAAATCGGATCTTTAGTTTGGTGTTTTGTACATAATAATTCTAACTGACCAAGTTTGAAAACTAATTAAAAATTGATTTAAGGTTATAAAGCTCTTAATTCTTACAGTCAACATTGTTAAAAACGACAATTAACATTTTACACGTTTTCTTTTTCGAGGAAACGATTTTGTCTAGGTTTGGTACAATATTCCGTGAGACTGCTAACCTCAAAGACTTCGTCAAATTTTTATCGCCAAGTAATGAACGGTTCTTAGTTTTAGCGAGCTTTAAAAGAGAGAAAAAGCACTCACAAATATACGTAGAACCAAACATTGAGAGAAATTTGGCCACGTGCTTGTGCAAAAGAGGATATTTCTCTCGTGGAAGACATCTGTAAAAGTCATCCTAAGTTTTACACATAACAAAGGGGCTCATCAAGCCGATATCGCACTGCAGGTCAATCAGCTCTCGTTGAAGCACTTGTGAGACGTTCTCTGCCAGAAGGAAAAACGGGCGAACAAATATATGTATATAAGGCCGGTTGAAGCTCACTTATCTCCAAAAATTTGTTTTCAAACTTTTCTTGTAATTCGCAAATGATTTGAAAATAATCTGAAAAATCCACATCTTCTTTAACACTGTCTAGTGCAGAAAAGTGTCCACAATTCTTCTCGCGCAACTGTTTTCCCCACAAAATAACTTTTTTTTTTTTTTAGTGCTTGAATCGTCTGCACTAAATCAGCAACAGAGCATTTTCGCCTTGGAGTGAAATGTTCAAAGTATTTAAATGACCATTAAGGTCACTCAAAAAAGCCAAATTCGCCACCCACTTACAATCACAAAGTAATTCTACTGGCGTCCTTTCATTTGAAAAAGATATTTATTTCACCCCTCAAGGAGAAAAACCGATGAAGCACCTTTCCTCTGCTCAGCCATCTTACTTCGGTGTGGTAGGGGATGTCCGGGAATTCCGCTTCGATATCAGCCAGAAATTCTTTAAATTGGAGATGTGTGAGTCCATGCAATCCAAGATAACTAGTCGTTCGAAGAACTGTGTCCATAACATTTTTTATGTTGACAACCTCCGCACAGAGTGCCTCCTGGTATATCAGACAATGGACTGCCGCGAATAAGGGACAGCCGACTTCAGCCATTTTTGACCTGACGTAACCCAGGAATCCAGTGCGTATCCCTCGTAGCGCAGAGGCTCAATCCGTTGTTACACTGGTCAGGCGTTCCCGTTTTAAACCCATTGACTCTAATACGTTTTCCACGGCTAGAAAAATATCCAAACCCGTGGTCGTGTCTTATAATGGTGTAAGGTCGAGTGGCGCGGTCGGGCGGTCCGCACGGCCAGCTAAGCGACACGACTCGGCCACTGTAGCAACATACGAATTTTCCTTAGGCGATGGCCTCGGGCGATCGCGGGCGCTAGAGCCCCAGGGGCACAGTTTGGATGAGACTCCGTCCACCTTTCTGCTTTCCCTTCTTTGCTTATTACTGGATTTCCATCTGACCTCTTGATATTCATGCAAGTCGTTCTCTTTTCTCCAAAGACCTCTTCAATTTTCCTGTAGGCAGCATCTATCTTACCCCTAGTGATATGCTCCTCTACATCCTTAGATTTGTCCTCTAACCATTCCTGCTTAGCCATTTTGTGCTTCCTGTCGATCTCATTTTTGACCCGTTTGTATTCTTTTTCGCCTGCTTCATTGACTGCATTTTTGTATTTTCTCCATTCATCAATTAAATAATATACGAGGTGCGTTTGAAAAGTCTGTGCAAAAAAAAAAAAAAAAAAAAAAAAAAAAAAAAAAAAAAAAAAAAAGATAAAAGAAAAAACCGCTTACATGTTTGGGGTAATTTCTTTTATTTTTCAGCATAGTCTCCTTTTAAATTTATACTCTTTGTCCAATGCTGTTCGAATTTGTTGAACCCTTCCGAATAATAGGAATTGTCTAAGTCTGCAAAATAGCTAATAGTTGCTGAAATCACCTCCTCGTTTGAATAAAATCTTTGTCCCACCAACAATTTCTTCAAATTGGGGAACATATAGTAGTTCGAAGGAGCCAAGTCTGGAGAATAGGGGAGGGGTGGATGTGAAATGAGTTGGATTCCTTTTTCCATAAATTTTGCGACCACAAATGCTGATGTGTGTGATGGTGCATTGTCATGATCGAAAAGGACGGTCCAATAAAGATGAATAATATTCACCTGTAATAGTTTTACCCTTTTCCAGATAGTCGATGGGGATTATTCCTTGCGAATCCCAAAAGACAGCCGCCATATCCGTTCCGGCCAAAGGAATGGTCTTCGCCTTTTTTGGTGAAGATTCTCCCTTGGTAACCCATTGTTCAGAATGTTCTTTGCTCTCAGGAGTATAGTAATGTATCCATGTTTCATCCACAGTGACGAAACGACGCTTAATGTACTCTTAAAGTCCTGCGGATTCTGCCTGAACAGCAGCAAACCATCTTTGCAACACTTCACACGATTCCGTTTTTGTTCATGCATGAGCAAACGCGGAACGAATCTTGCGGATGGCTTTCTCAAGTCCAAATGTTCATGCAAAATATTATGTACCTGTTAATTCGAGATGCCCACAGCACTAGCAATCTCACACACTTCAACTCTTCTGTCATCCATCACCATATTATGGATTTTATCAATGATTTCTGGAGTGGTAACCTCAACAGGGCGTCCAGAAAGTTCAGCAACACTTGTGCCCAAATGGTCACTCCTAAAATATAAAATCGCTTATAAACTGTTCTAATCGAAGACGCAGAACAACATGACTGAAACTTCGTGTGCGTTCTTTCCAAAGATGCTACTAACTAAACATTACCTCGATCGGCGCCGGCGGTGGCATCTCTCGGACTTTGCACGGTCTTTTCATACACCTCTCGTATTTGAGTATATTTAAATTAATACCTTCGAGATATATTAATTTAGCAAAATAAACATATCTCTTTGTGTTAATGTCTCTAACAGGTTTGTGTACAGCTATTCGTGAAAGAAATGCAAAACTCCCTACGTGGAGCCCGTCCGCCATTGGTGTGATCCAAATACTGATTAGCAATTTATCAGATCTTTTATGGTGCACCAAAGAACCTACAGTCTTTCAGAAACGAAGCCCGGAACTCAATTAACTGTATAGCATAATTCGATGACCGATCACGTTAAGCACTTAACTTATGAAAATTACCTTAAGCCACATCTGTAACTTTGCGTTTCTCTCTTACACCAACTTGGAGTAATAGGAAATCGCAAACAGGAATCAACAAGCACTGGTCGGTTAATTTTAGCTGACATTACTGAGCTGACTATCTGCTGGTAAGTGGTAGGTGATCACGACTATTTTCTTTATCTTCTCTATCTTCCTTCCATCTTCCCAAGCAGGCGAGGTAACACTTACAGCTCACAGCTTCCACTCGCCCATCCACCTTCGAGAGAGGATGTTGCTATTGCTGGCTGGGGAGTAATTATACTGTGGTCACTCCATGTATGGTTGCAGTTTAATGTCATACCAGAGACACTTATGTTTACAACAACAAAATAATAACAGAACCGCTGCATCAGTTGGTAGCATCGGCCAACAGTGTGAGATAAATAGCTTTTCTCATACGAGAAGGAGCAACGCCGTTAATTTAGACCAATATAGAAACGTCTTTTGCCATGTCTACATCCGAGAGCGCTGAATCACACGAGATCTACCTTAGTCATGAGTTCTCCTGGTAAATAACTTGGAAATTTGTGGACCAAGAACCTACCTCTCCCTCCGGTTACCCCCCCCCTCCCCCATCAATGTTGTTGTTGTCGTCTTCAATCTGAAGACTGGTTTGATGCAGCTGCCCGAGCTAGTCTATTCTGTGCAAGCCCCTTCAGCGCCGCATAGCTAATGCAATGTGCATCAGTTTGAACCTGCTCACTGTATTCAAGACTTTGTCTCCCTCTACATTTTTAACATCCCCCCCCTCCCGGCGAACAACACCCACATATACAGACTTTTCTCCATTACCAAACTGAGAAGTCCTTGACGTCATAGGATATGCTCTATGAAAAGAACTTGTGCCATATATTTGTTTTCCCCAGTTCGACTCAGTATCTTCTTATCAGTTATACGATCTGCAGCGCCACCACTATTTTTCGGCGCTGCTGAGTAAAATTGTGATGTTGCCATAGCTGATGCAAAAGATCTTGGGAGTGAGGCAGCTCAGAGCCGACCAAACATCATTACGTCAGATGCAGCAATGCCACTGGCAGATTCCCACATTATGCACCAGGAAAGGGGCTGGCACCACCATTACGACGATACAGCACGAAGCCGTTGTCAGGCCGATTACTACACATCCAATCAACAGACTTCATATAGTCCACATGGTTGCAAGCTGTGATTTGCGAAGCAATAACGCTCTGTCCCAACATAAATTTCCATTATTTTCAGTCAAAGGTGTCTCGGTCTGGTAGCTACTATTTACGAAAAGAAGTGTATGCTACTCCTCGAGGCGACATAATACTTCAAGCAATTACCACGAGATTTGCCCTCCACTACCTGTGGGCCCCTGCTGCTGGTTTTAAGATCACTGCTGAGGGCTTAGCATCTTCCAGTCTGGGGGCCAACTACCTGGTGCAACCAGCCTTCCCCCATAGAGTGCAGTCGATTGAGACCATGGCCACCTGTTGCCTCAGTTACTATACACTCGCTGTCTTCAGCACACGCTATGGAGGATGTTGCACCATAGAATGTTCTAGTTTGTTCTTCAATAAAATGTATAACCAATAGTGAAGTTCTTATGAACAGCCATCGATCATCATCCCGACAATAATCCACCACCTCAACTCAGATCTCTGTGTGTTTAGGTCATCCATCCTGAATCTCTACATTTCGATGTCAAAAGAGTGTGTCACCACTAAATTACAGTGACAGAGGAAAATTGGCAGCCACCCTACCTGGAGACGATGACTCTCGACTTCCTCAGGGTTGCAGTTTCGTCGACACACAGCATCAATATGCAGTGAGGAGTGCACTCCCCTGCGTGTATCACGTCGAGTCAGTGCACCAATAAGCAGCCTTTCAGTTCTGTTTCGATGTGTGACGTGTGTCAAGTAAACTGTCTGTGTCAGCCGGAGTGGCCGAGCGGTTCTAGGTGCTTCAGTCTGGAACCGCGCGACAGCAACGGCCGCAGGTTCGAATCCCGCTTCGGGCATGGATGTGTGTGATGTCCTTAGGTTAGTTAGGTTTAAGTAGTTCTAAGTTCTAGGGGACTGATGACCTAAGAAGTTAAGTCCCATAGTGCTCAGAGCCAGCCAAACTCAGTCTGTAATCTGAGGATGTGTAAACATGAACTTTATTTATGTCAATGATGAATGGGTGTGGCTCATCATCTGGAAGTGTATAAGATGTTAACCATGCGTAGCTTCTTAGGAGGGAAGATGAGTTTTGTCGAGAAGCTGGAGTTTTGTGGTTGTTTTCGCCGCTTTTAATGGGCAGTGTGTACCATTTTGAGCAATAAATGTGGCTCACTGCGTTTAAGCGCATAGAGTAGTAGTCATGAGTAGCCGCTCAAATGGAGAAGTTAAGTTACAGTAACTGTTGGGATCGAATTAGATTAAGTGTCCTTGTTGCCGTACTGTTTTGTTCTCCTCGTTTGTTGTTTGCATAATTTGTGAGGTATACCCTGGCTGAGAGGTTGCGAATTTCTGCAGCCTGGACCAGATGTGGAGGGAAGTGCATGTGCCGATAATTTTGGTGTCTTGCAGAATGCAACTGCTGACCATAATTTTGTTGTAGACACTTAGGAAGTGACACAGAAAGCTATCAATAAGGTTGATTGAATTGCAGATGTTTTGGGTACTGAGACGGTACAGACGCCTATCGTATTTCCGAAGGCCGCAGATTCAGCACCATCTGTGACGGCACTGCCTCCTCAGAACGTGGGATGAAGAAAGGGGAAATGTGTTTTTAAGGTTTATGATCGAGCCGACAAGGCTTGTGCCAGTGGATCAGGAGATTGACGAAAGTGACAACACTTGCAGTGTAATGCGTGATGCAGGCTAAGGCTGCTGTGCAATCCCAGGGTTAGACTTTCTCATCAAGCATCACGCCTAAACTGACGTTCGATGAAGCGCAATGGAACTCAGGGTGATAATTTTCAAGCTGGGGGAAGCTGCCACCAGTGAAATACACTCACAAGGTTCGTTTGTCAAGAGGGACAAAAGCAGGCAAAATCACTAAGGCTTAGTTGGCATGATAAAGTGCTACACTGGGAAATTGCTTTAGATGACCGAAGTGTTCCTAACTTATAGTATTCTAGACTTCGCCTCCGGGGAGGGAGCCATCGTTTAGTACGCAGTGTTCAGTGATTGAGAGCACTTCTCCCGTCTATACTCACGTTGTGAAGTAATCTGCATTCCGTTCTTGTGGCTGGGAGTTGGGCGTTTCTTGTTTGTAGAATAAAGAGAGGAGATGATAGTATTAGATTATACTAGTCAGAGGACCGCCTCCTGCCGTCCTAGTGTTTAATTAGTTTTTTATTTTGTGGCTGGAGTTCTTCCATCGGCACAGAAGTGTACGAGAACCATCACTTCGACTTACGGGACGCAGTAAAATTGGTGATATTGCTAATTGCTTCGGCTTATTAGGGCTATACAGCTGAACTGCTGTGATAACGTAAGCTTCAATTCCACTGAGGTTGCACACCACTGTAGATCATCTTTGAAACCAGTGTCTTCTAGTGTTCTAGTGTATGGGACGTACATGATAACAGTCATCTCTTGTTATTAATATTATATCACGTTTCTATAAAAAGGAGCAGATGTGGGCAGTTGATCAGTAATATTAGACAGGAAATTCATTTGTATCTCTTTATGTCCATTGCACATGGACATATAAGCATTTGTAATGTATAAAGAAATTTTAATCTACAATAAATGTATAAGCAGAAACAACATTAATATTAAGTAGTTCCTAGTTCCCTTAATCATTCATTAATTTTTATGTTGTAATTTATATGGTAAAGTGCAAGAAGGATGAAGTAATATCACCGTTAAGAGAATTTAGGGTCTACTTCAGGGTTTAGTCAGACTGGGCAAAATCTTCATTTTCGCATTCAGTATTTTCCATTGCGCACATTCATTTTTGCACCCGTCTAGAGTAGCATTTAGGAAACCATACAAATCCCTTCGAGAAATACTTCATAATATTTAAATATACATTCTATGTTAGAAAATCCGTCTTTTTGTTAATACTTTTCATACTATAGTCAGTCTTCATTTGATATCCTTTCTACTTTGGCCATCATCATTTATTCTGCTGCCCAATAGTCCTTTTAGTGTCTCATTTCGTAACCTGATTCCCTTAACACTACCTGATTTAACCCCCGCACCACCAAGGGAAAGGGAAGGGGTACTTTATGCCTATCTTTTCAGAATACTGTAATCTAGTCATGTTCATTATATTTTAAAATTTTGAAATACACATATTTGTGATTTTTAATGGTTTCTTCTTCCACATGCCGTAATTGTTTTAAATATTCCTGTAAAACTTAACGCAAAAATTTAGTGTTCTCAGTGGTATAGAATTTTCAGAACAGGTGTTACATTAATATTTTCAGGTTTAGCACCCTTCTTACACATAAATATATCTTTAAAAGGTATGTTGTGCGTAAAAGACAACGAAAATTAACGAAATCCGTATATCTTTGTCTTGGTCATATATTACGCCCCCCTTTTGTAGTACACGTTATGGGAAACTCGTTGGTACTGCTACGTTTATTTCGAATACGTTCCAAAATTTCAAACTTTCATTGAGGACAACATGGATTCCCATGGATTCACGTGTTACTAGTTGTGGAGGAAAATGTAGGACTGAGCGTCTCTCCTATTTCCGAACTTCTTATGGTCCACATGGTTGGAAGCTGTGATCTGCTAAGCGATAACGCTCTGTCCCAACGTAAATTACCATTATTTTCAGTCAAAGGTGAAATTTGCCCCTGCTTCTGGTTTTAAGATCAGTGCTGTGGCCTAGCATCTTCCATCCAGTGGGCCACCTTCAGGCCAACTACCAGCTGCGAAGAGCCCTCTGCCATAGAAGGGAGTCGCTTGAGACCATGGCCACCTGTTGCATCAGTTCCTTAATACTCACTGTCTTCAGCACACGTTATGGAGGATGTTGCACGACAGACTGTTCTAGTTTGTTCTTCAGTAAAATGTATGACTAATAGTGAAGTTTTTATGAGCAGCTATCTATCATCACCCCGACAACATTGCACCACCTCAACTCAGACCTCCACATGTTCATCTGCATCTACATGGATACTCTGCAAATCACATTTAAGTGCCTGGCAGAGGGTGCATCGAACCACCTTCACAATTCTCTATTATTCCAATGTCGTATAGCGCGCGGAAAGAATGGACACCTATATCTTTCCGTACTAGCTCTGATTTCTTTATTTTATCGTGATGATCGTTCCTCCCTATGTAGGTCGGTGTCTACAAAATATTTTCGCATCGCAACGAAAAACGCCTTTCTTTTAATGATTTCCAGCCCAAATCCTGTATCATTTCTGTGATACTTTCTCCCATATTTCGTAACAATACAAAACGTGCTGCCTTTCCTTGAACTTTTTCGATGTACTCCGTCAGTCCTATCTGGTAAGGATCCCACACTGCGCAGCAGTATTCTAAAAGGGGAAAGACAAGCCTAGTATCTTCTTGTAGCGTAGTGTCCTCCTTAGTAGGTTTGTTACATTTTCTAAGTGTCCTGCCAATAAAACGCAGCCTTTCTTTAGCCTTCCTCACAACTGTTTCTATGTGCTCTTTCCTATTTAAGTTGTTCGTAATTGTAATACCTAGGTATTTAGGTGAATTGGCGGCTTTTAAATTAGACTGATTTAACGTGTAACCGAAGTTTATCCAGTACATTTTAGCACTCGTGTGGATGACCTCCCACTTTTTGCTATTTAGGGTCAACTGCCACTTTTCGCACCAGTCAGATAATTTTTCTTAATCGTTTGGATTTTGTTTTGATCTTCTGATGACTTTATTAGTCGATAAACGACAGTGTCATCTGCAAAAACCGAAGACGGCTGCTCAAATTGTCTTCCAAATCGTTTATATAGATAAGGAACAGCAAAGGGCCTATAACACTACCTTGGGGAACGCCTCATACCACTTCTGTATTACTCGATCAACTCTCCGTCAGTTACTACGAACTGTGACCTCTCTGACAAGAAATCGCAAATCCAGTCACATAACTGAGGCGATATTCCACAAGCACGAAACTTCCTTACGAGCAGGTTGTGTGGTACGGTGTCAAAAGCTTTCCGGATATCCAGGAATACGGAATCGATCTGAAATCCCTTGTCAATAGCACTCAGAGTTCGTGTGAATAAAGAGCTAGTTGCGATTCACAGGAACGATGTTTTCAAAACCCGTGTTGACTGTGTGGCAATAGACCGTTTCCTTCGAGGTAACTCACAACTTTCGAACACTATATATTTTCTAAAATCCTACCGCATATCGACGTTAGAGATATGGGCCTGTAATTTAGTGGATTACTCCTACTAACTTTCTTGAATATTGGTGTGACCTGTGCAACTTTCCAGTCTTTGGGTACGGATATTTCTTGGAGCGAACGGTTGTATATGATTGTTAAGTGTGGAACCAAGGCATCAGCATACTCGGAAAGGAATCTAATTGGGATACAGTCTGGACCAAAAGACTTGTTTTTAGTAAGTGATTTGAATTGCTGCACTACTTCCAGGATATTTACTTCTACGTTACTCATGTTGGCAGCTGTTCTCCATTCGAATTCTGGGATATTTACTTCGTCTTCTTTTGTGAAGGCATTTCGGAAGGCTGTGTTTAGTAACTCTGCTTTGGCAGCACTGTCTTTGATAGTAACTCCATTGTTATCGCGCAGAGAAGGCATTGATTGTTTCTTGCCGCTAACGTACTTCACATACGACCAGAATCTATTTGAATTTTCTGCCAGGTTTCGAGACAAAGTTTCGTTATGGAAACTGTTATAGGCGTCTCGCATTGAACTCCGCGGTAAATATCGAGCTCCTGTAAAGGATCGCCAATCTTGGGGAATTTGCGTCCTTTAAATTTGGTACGTTTGTTTCGTTGTTTCTGCAACAGTGTTCAAGTCCGTTCTGTGTACCAAAGAGGATCCACTGCGTTGTTTGTTTGTTTATTTGGTGTAAATCTCTGAATTGCTGCCGATACTATTTCTTTGAATTTAAGCCACGTCTGGTCTACACTTTATATTATTAATTTGTAATGAGTGGAGATAGTCTCTCACGTAGGCGTCAAGTGAATTTTTATTTGCTTTTTTGAATAGGTATATTTTTCGCTCGTTTTTCGAGAATTTGGTGATTACAATATTCACTCTCACTACGACAACCCTGTGTTCACTAATCCATATATCGGGTTTGCTGCTCGTTATTAACTCAGGATTATTTGTTGCTAAGAGGTAAACTGTGTTTTCACAACCGTTTACTATTCGTGTGGGGTCATGATCTAACTGCTCGAAATAATTTTCAGAGAATGCGTTTGACAAAATTTCGGCTGATATTTTATGCGTACTTCCGGAATTAAACATGTATTTTCGCCAACGTATCGAGGGTAAATTAAAGTCACCACCAACTATTATCGTATGAGTCAGGTACGTGTTTGAAATCAAACTCAAGTTTTCTTTGAACATTTCAGCAACTGTATCACCTAAACTGGGAGGGCAGTTAAAGGGTCCCATTATTATTTTATTCCGTTTGCCAACAATGACCTCTGCCCATACTAACTCACAGGAAGTGTCTACTTCAATTTCGCGACAAGTTAAACTACTTCTGACAGCAACAAACACGCCACCGGCAACGGTGTTCAGCCTATCTTCTCGGAACACCGTTAGTTTAAAAAACGGCCCTGAGCACTTTGGGACTTAACATCAGAGGTCATCAGTCCCCTAGAACTACTTAAACCTAACCAACGTAAGGATATCACACACATCCATGCCCGAGGCAGGGTTCGACCCTGCGCCCGTAGCAGTCTCGTAGCTCGGGACTGAAATACCTAAAACCGTCGGCCACCGGGGCCGGCACACCGTTAGGTTCTTCACAAAAATTTCGGCTCAGCTTATATCCTACTTTAGCCAGCTTTCAGTGCCTATAAAGATTTGAGCATCAGTGCTTTCTATTAGCGCTTGGAGCTCTGGTAGATTCCCAACACAGCTACAACAATTTACGACTGTTATACCAATGGTTCCTGTATCTACGTTCTTCCTGTATTCAGCTTACACCCTTTGTGACTGCAGCCCTTCTTGTGTTTTCTCGAGACCCTCTAACCTAAACAACCGTCCAATCGACGCCACACATCCCTTCCACCCGTGTAGCCGCCTCCTGCGTATAGTGGACACCAGACCTATTCAGTGGAACCCGAATCCCAACCACCTGTTGGCGCGAGTTGAGGAATCTGCATCCTACACGCTCGCAGAACCGTCTGAGCCTTTGATTCAGACCCACCACTCTGCTCTGTACCAGGGGTCCGCATTCGGTCCTGTCGACTATGCTGCAAATGGTCAGCTCTGCTTTCATCTTGCAAGCAAGACTGGCAGCCTTCACCACATCTGTTAGCCGCTCGAAACCAGAGAGAATCTCTTCTGATCGAAAGTGACACATATCACTGGTACCGACATGAGCAACCACCTGCTGTTAGCTGCACCCTGTGCTCTTCATGGCATCGGGGAGTATCCTTTCCACATCTGGAATGACTCCACCCGGTATGCACACGGAATGCACATTGGTTTTCTTACCCTTCTTGTCAGTAAGGCCCTAAGGGGCCCCATAACGCGCCCAACGTTGGAGCTCCCAACTACCAATAATCCCACCCTCTGCGATTCTCCAGATCTAGCACGCTGAGTGGTTTCCTCTGAAACAGGACAGGCGACAGCATCTGGCTCAGCGACAGCGTCAGCCGCAGACAGTGCCTGGAACCTGTTTGTCAGACAAACCGGCGAGGCCTTGTGTGCTCACGCTTGGGAAGTCATTTGCCGCCAGGTTCGCCCTGGGGCGACCTCTACATTTTGATGCCAGAAGTGTGTGTCACCACTAAATTTCAGTGACAGAGGAACCTTACCAGCCACCCTCCCTGGAGACGATGTCTCTCGGCTACATGAGAGTTGCAGTTTCGTCGACAAAAAAGGTTCAAATGGCTCTGAGCACTATGGGACTCAACTTCTGAGGTCATTAGTCCACTAGAACTTAGAACTACTTAAACCTAACTAACCTAAGGACATCATACACATTCATGCCAGAGGCAGGATTCGAACCTGCAACCGTGGCGGTTTCGCAGTTCCAGACTGCAGCGCCTAGCACTCCACGGCCACTTCGGCCTGCGTTCGTCGACAGACAGCATCATTATGCAGTGGGTGATTGCACTGACTATTCTTTCTTTTCCCCTGTGAGTGTCACGTCGAGTCAGTCCACCTTTTAGCAGCGATTCAGTTCTGTTTTCATGTGTGACATGTGGCACGTAAACGCAGACTGGGTTCTGAGGATGTGTAAATATGAACGTAATTTTTCTCTGTCATCAATGGGAGTGGCTCATTGTCTGGAATGGTATAAGGTGCTAAACATGTGAAGCTTCTTGGGAGGAGAAGATGAGTTTTGTTTAGAAATCGCAGTTATGTGGTAGTTTACGCAGTTTTCGCCGTTCTGAATGGGGAATGTATTTCATTTCGAGTAATAAATGTCGCTCACTAGTTTAAGAACGTAAAGTAGTAGACATGAGTAGCCGCTCAAGCGGAGAAGTTAAGTTACAGTAAGTGTTAGGATAGGATTAGATTAAGTGTTGTAAGGTGGCATGATTTTGAGCCATATTACAACCACCACTCCGGAAAGAAGGACCTTTAATAGTATAAACATCGAGACAGGAAACCATTAACGATACTGACATCGGCTAGGGATCTTAATTTGTAGCAGAAAATCTGCACGTTGGGCGATAGTGAAGCGGACGGAGACGGGAGGCTGGCAGGAGAACGGAAAAGACACAAGCGGGGCAGGCAGGCCTGAGAGCTGTAGACAGCATCGAACGTAAGCTCCTGGAAACCCCTGGCGGGTGGACCGCGGCTTAGCGGGAGCCACGTGGCCGAGGACAAGGAGAAGACACAGGGGCTCGATCACAACACGCGTTGCGGCGTGTAGGTGGTTTTCCGAACGGCCGGAGCGGAAGCTTCTGGAACAGTCTGGAACCTTCTAGAAGCTTCGGTCGATTGCAAAACTGAGATTGGACGGCGCTCGGAAACGAAAGCCATCCAGTAACATGATTGGCCACACACTTTAAAGGGGGGAAGGAAAAAGAACAGGAGCTACGAAAAAGCGTTGCGCCTGTGAAACACTTGTTCCTGGGGCGTCGAGGAGAGAGGTTGGTTCTGGCAATGTGTGTGACCTCGTTACTGGGACAGAGTACTTGTAGCGAGAGCCTGAGGATCGTTTGGTGTTCCACGGCAGCCGTGGAGGTGCCTACGGAAGCTTTTGGGAGGCAGAATTTATGTTATCTTGCTGAGGCGTGAACCTCTGCAGCGATAAGCATTGATCACTGTACTGGTCGTGCATTCGCAACGGTGGTTAGGGAAGTAAATTAAATTGCTGAGCTGGCCGATGGGGCCAAGCGGTTCTTGGAGCTTTAGGCTGGATCCGATCGACCGCTACGGTCGCAGGTTTGAATCATGCCTCGGGCATTGATGCGTGTGCTGTCCTTAGGTTAGTTAGGTTTAAGTAGTTCTAAGTTCTAGGGGACTGATGGCTTCAGATGTTAAGTCACATAGTGCTCTGAGCCATTTGAACCATAAATTGCTGATTACGTGTCATTTTCGTTCTATCCTGAGGCTTCACGTTGCTAGTCGCGAGTGTAGTTCTAAATGTATTTGCAATTGCCATAGCTGATGTCAGTATTCCACGTTGAATTAACAACCGCGAATATATCACAGGACAGACGATTACCAAATGTGAATAGGCAGAACTAAAATGTTGCTCGTACTGTGTAATCTTGTATAGGGTAAATTGCAGAAGAGTAAAGAATTTAACACTACTAAGTGTATAATTTCACACTTTCGTTTGTCATGTTATTGTCTCCTTATTTGTGTATCTCATGTTTGCAACCAGCTGGTGGAGGCAGTGTTAGTAGGTCAGCACATCTGAACATTCTGGGATATATTGAGGATATGGTTAGAAACCAACCAGATTTTCATACGACTAGTTGATGTCACATGTATAGCAAAGGTAAGCTTACCCTTCTGGAGAGCGTATAAGTGTCAAGGCGACTAATTAACGTCATAAAATTTTTCACTTATACGTTCGCAGGCTTACTCATCAGCAGAAAAGAGCAAAACAGAAGCGGCAGCCAAATGGTTCAAATGGCTCTGAGCACTATGGGACTTAATATCAGAGGTCATCAGTCCCCTAGAACTGAGAACTACTTAAACCTAACTAACCTAAAGACAGCACACACATCCATGCCCGAGGCAGGATTCGAACCGGCGACCGTAGTGGTCGCTCGGTTCCGGACTGAAGTGCCTAGATCCGCTCGGCCACTCCGGCCGGCAGAAGCGGTAGCATACAGTTTCCTTGTTGTCGTAGCGTTTTGATATCCTCGTTTGTTGTTTGCGTAATTGGTGAGGCATACCCTGGCGGAAAGGTTGCGAATTTCTGCAGCCTGAACCAGATGTGAAGGGAAGTTCATGTGCCGATGATTTTTGTGTCTTGCAGAGTGCAACTGCCGACAGTAATTTTCTTGTAGATACTTAGGAGGTTGCACAGAAAGCTATCAAAAAGGCTGATTGAATTGCAGATGTTTTGGGTACTGAAATGGTACAGACGAAATTAGTATTTCTGAAGGACGAAGATTCTGCACCATCTGTGATGGCACTGCCTCCTCAGAACGTTTGTAAGGTCAATGATCGGGCCGACAAGGTTTGTACCAATGGATCAGGAGACTGACAAAACTGACAACACTTGCAGTGTAATGCGTGATGCAGGCGAAGGCTGCTGTGCAATCTCAGGGCTAGACTTCCTCTTCAAGCATCATGCCGAAACTGACTTTCGATGACGTGCGGTGGAACTCAGGGGGATAATGTTCAAGCTGGGTGGAGCTGTCACCAGTGAAATACACTCGCAAGCTTCGTTTGTCATGAAGAACAAATGCGGGCAAAATCTCTAAGGCCTAATTTGTATGATATAGTGCCACAAGGCACTGGGAACCCACTTTAGGTGACAGAAGGTGTTGCTAACTTATAAGATTCTGGATTTTGCCTCCGGGTAGGGAGTCATCGTTGAGTACGCAGCGTTGAGTGATTGAGAGCACTTCTTCTGTTCATACCCACGTTGAGCCTACTAAATTCTGTCCTTGTGACTAGGAGTTCGCAGTTCTTGCCTGTAGAATACAGAGAGGAGAAGCTAGTATTAGATTATACTAGTTAGAGATCCGCCATCTGCCGTCCTTGTGTTTGAATGAGTTTTTTATTTTGTGGCTGAAGTTCTTCCATCGTCGCAGACGTGTACGAGAACCATCACTCCGACGCACCGGATGAAGTACATTCGGTGATATTACCAAAAGCTTCGGCTTTTAGAGCTATAAGGCTAAACAGCAGTGATCAAGTATGTTTCATATCTACTGAGGTTGCCCACCACTGTTGATCATCTTTGAAAATACTGCCTTCTAGTGTTTGGGACGTAGATGATATCAGACATCTGGCGTTATTTATATTAGACCGCGTAGCCATAAAAAGGTGCCGAATTGGGCAGTTGATCAATAATATTAGTCAGGAAATTCATTTCAATCTCTTTATGTCCGTTTCAAATCGACATATAAACATTTGTAATGTATGAAGAAGTTTTAATCTACAGTAAATGTATAAACAGAAAAAACCTTAATACACTCCTGGAAATGGAAAAAAGAACACATTGACACCGGTGTGTCAGACCCACCATACTTGCTCCGGACACTGCGAGAGGGCTGTACAAGCAATGATCACACGCACGGCACAGCGGACACACCAGGAACCGCGGTGTTGGCCGTCGAATGGCGCTAGCTGCGCAGCATTTGTGCACCGCCGCCGTCAGTGTCAGCCAGTTTGCCGTGGCATACGGAGCTCCAGCGCAGTCTTTAACACTGGTAGCATGCCGCGACAGCGTGGACGTGAACCGTATGTGCAGTTGACGGACTTTGAGCGAGGGCGTATAGTGGGCATGCGGGAGGCCGGGTGGACGTACCGCCGAATTGCTCAACACGTGGGGCGTGAGGTCTCCACAGTACATCGATGTAGTCGCCAGTGGTCGGCGGAAGGTGCACGTGCCCGTCGACCTGGGACCGGACCGCAGCGACGCACGGATGCACGCCAAGACCGTAGGATCCTACGCAGTGCCGTAGGGGACCGCACCGCCACTTCCCAGCAGATTAGGGACACTGTTGCTCCTGGGGTATCGGCGAGAACCATTCTCAACCGTCTCCATGAAGCTGGGCTACGGTCCCGCACACCGTTAGGCCGTCTTCCGCTCACGCCCCAACATCGTGCAGCCCGCCTCCAGTGGTGTCGCGACAGGCGTGAATGGAGGGACGAATGGAGACGTGTCGTCTTCAGCGATGAGAGTCGCTTCTGCCTTGGTGCCAATGATGGTCGTATGCGTGTTTGGCGCCGTGCAGGTGAGCGCCACAATCAGGACTGCATACGACCGAGGCGCACAGGGCCAACACCCGGCATCATGGTGTGGGGAGCGATCTCCTACACTGGCCGTACACCACTGGTGATCGTCGAGGGGACACTGAATAGTGCACGGTACATCCAAACCGTCATCGAACCCATCGTTCTCCCATTCCTAGACCGGCAAGGGAACTTGCTGTTCCAACAGGACAATGCACGTCCGCATGTATCCCGTGCCACCCAACGTGCTCTAGAAGGTGTAAGTCAACTACCCTGGCCAGCAAGATCTCCGGATCTGTCCCCCATTGAGCATGTTTGGGACTGGATGAAGCGTCGTCTCACGCGGTCTGCACGTCCAGCACGAACGCTGGTCCAGCTGAGGCGCCAGGTGGAAATGGCATGGCAAGCCGTTCCACAGGACTACATCCAGCATCTCTACGATCGTCTCCATGGGAGAATAGCAGCCTGCATTGCTGCGAAAGGTGGATATACACTGTACTAGTGCCGACATTGTGCATGCTCTGTTGCCTGTGTCTATGTGCCTGTGGTTCTGTCAGTGTGATCATGTGATGTATCTGACCCCAGGAATGTGTCAATAAAGTTTCCCCTTCCGGGGACAATGAATTCACGGTGTTCTTATTTCAATTTCCAGGAGTGTATTTAATAGTTACTAGTTCCCTTAATCATTCATTTATATTTATGTTGAAATTTATATGTTAAGGAGCAAGAAGGAGGAAATAATATCACCGTTGAGAGATCCTAAGATCTGCTTCAACGGGTAGGCAGACAGGGTCAAATCTTTAATTTCACGTTCTGTATTTTCCATTGCGGACATTCGTTTTCGCACCCGCCTGGAGCAGCAGCTTGGAAACCATACAAATAACTTCAAGAAATACCTCCTAACACTGAAATTTATATTCGATGTTAGCAAATACCTCTTTTTCATTAATACTCTTGTTGCTATAGTCAGTCTTCATTTCATATCCTCCCTACTTCTGCCATCGTCAGTTATTTTGCTGCCCAATAGTTCTTTTAGTGTCTCATTTCGTAATCAGATTCCCTTAACACTACCTGATTTAACCCTCGCAATACCAAGGAAGAGGGAAGGGGTATTTTATGCCTACCTTTTCATAATACTGTAATATAGTCATGTGCATATTATTTTAAAATTTTGAAAAATATATAGTTGTGATTTTTAATGATTTCTTCTACCAGATTCAGTAGTTGTTTTAAATTTTTAAGTAAAACTTAACGCAAAAACTTAGGTCTTGTCAGTGGATGTGAATTTTCATAACAGGTGTCATATTCATATTTTCAGTTTTAGGGCCCTTATTACACATAAATACATCTTAAAAACGTATGTTGTGCGTTAAAGACCACGAAAATTAACGAAATCCGTATATCATTGTGTTGGTCACATATTACGCCTCCCTTTTGTAGTACATGTTATGGAAAGTCGGTTGGTACTGCTAGGTTTCATTCGAATACGTTCCATAACCTTTCATTTTGTTCCATTGAGGGTTATCTCATAATCCCTTTCCTGGGCACTGTCTATTCCATTCAAGTGTTATTCCAAGTTCTCTACTGTCTCTGACAGAATTGTAGTGTCACCGGTAAACTTCAAAATCTTTATCACTTCTCCCTAATATTTAATTCTGTTTAAAAAATTATCCTTGTATGCTTTACTGCTTGTTCGGTGTAGATGTTGAATGACATCGAGTGTAGGGTACCCAAATGTCTCACTCCCATCTTCCCATTGCACAACTAGAAATCCAGCAGATGGAGTAGCAGAAGTTATGTGCTTCATCAAGATTTGTTCTTTGATGTGGTGGGGCTGTGAAGTACATGTCCAGCTCCTATGCTCCTCATTTCTTTTTACCGGAGGACTGCAGAATTCATATTTCAGTGCATATACGGCAAAAATTAAAGGTTCATTTAGGACAACATGGATTCCCAAGGATCCACATGTTACCAGTCGTGGAGGAACATGTAGGGATTAGCGTGTCGTCTATTTCAGGACATTAAATGTCATTTTTCTAACTTACAGACGAGCAGAGTACAACGAGATAGCTGTTTCTAGATCGAAAGGTAAGCCAGTTCCGTTCGAACCCACTAGCGAGAACAAATATACAGACGGTTGGAGATGCAGTAATGGGAAATGTCGCGAGTGTATTGCAGAATTGGAGAAGTATGAAGAAGGAAAACAATTGTATCCATTTCATGACTTTACGCCTCTTACCTTCAGAAATCATTATTAAATGACCAATGGTGGCCAGTGGAAAGTTGCTACCTCACATTATCTCTGGACAAATAGCTTTTCATCTAATTAAAATTCGAGGCGTTTATGTAAAAGTTCGATTACAGAAACTAATCTGTTCTGGGGCGCCTGACTCAAATGCTTTAACATTGTCATCGTCCATGTCAACAGAAGGTGCAGTGTAGGTGATGTCTGCCGGCCGCGGTGGCCGTGCGGTTCTAAGCGCTCCAGTCCGGAGCCGCGCTGCTGCTACGGTCGCAGGTTCGAATCCTGCCTCGGGCATGGATGTGTGTGATGTCCTTAGGTTAGGTAGGTTTAATTAGTTCTAAGTTCTAGGGGACTGATGACCACAGCAGTTGAGTCCCATAGTGCTCAGAGCCATTTGAACCATTTTGTAGGTGATGTCTCCAGTTATAATTCCTTGGACGCCACTTTGAAGAGCTACAAAACCCCTTATGTTTTAAAAGCTACAAAATAAACGATTGCGTATAAGAATTACAGTAATAGAATAGCAAACATACCGTGCAAAGATCTTTCATCAGCGTGATATCAGTTCCTTCATTTCGGGCTATTTCTCCCTTCTCAGAGAGCGTCTCGCACATAGACGTTCTAACATTATCAGTTGCTTATTCCAGCGACTATCGTTAGACTGGCTCAATTATCTAACAAGATCATTAAGAAGACCACTTTTCTTTACGTAAGTGACGCGTGCTTTCGCCGCAATCGAAAGACCATGAACGTATGGACAATTGACGCATATATACTCTGCATTAAAATTATTTCGTACCCCTGTATTTGACAAATGGCAGGAACAATTCAATCGTTAATATATCGCGCAGTGCAGCGACAATCTTGGTACCTTTATCAGTCATGTGCTGCATGTCTTTCAAAGTACTGTGGTGGATACCAGGAGACATAAATCGTCCAAACAATTCTCTTAGAATGTTGCCGTCCGTTTTTGGTTCATCTGAAAACTGAGTTGTAAACAAAATGCGAGATCTGAGAGTGCAGTTAATAAAACAGGTGACAGTACATGTCAAATAATTGTTTCTTCTCGCGCTGGATGTCCACATTTCTGTAGTTGCTGAGTATTTACCTTCTGTTATATCAGCAATTACCTCAGGCATAATTATATGTCCTAGGCTTTTAGCACTTTTTGCCATGTACCTCAACACAGTTGTGGGGTGAGATATAATGGCCTTTGCAGTGTCAACTAACGTCTGAACGAGATCCCTAAGACCTTCATCTCTCGTAGTTCCATACGACCTTACATCTCTTGCACACATAGCCATGCATTATCGACATTTATCTCCAGGGCAGGTTTAGGAAGTCGTTCCTCCTCCACATAAGACCCTTGTTTATTATACACAAATGGATTGGGAGAAATGTACGAAGTTCCATTTAGCCCTTCAGCATGAGAGTAAATTCCATCGAACTGCGAATAGCAAACAAAATGAACGCTTTTCCTAACGCCATCCACAATAGGCTTTAAATCGGTCCAAACTGAAATGTTAAGATTGGCTTCAGGCTGTGTGGTTCTCTGCTCACCACTTGTTAGTTTTCCTTTTACATCCCTTTTGCTTGATGTACTCCTTCTTCTGGAAACCATATTAGTTTCCTCGCTCATTTTGTGCGTTAAGGCAAAAATGAAGAAACCCCACCACTCCTCTAAACACTGCTCTACTCAGCGCTCCTTGTCCATAGATTGCAACTGTGGTCAGTACTACCAACAGCCCGTAGGCCGCAGCACGCCAGTGCTTGCTCACGTCACTGGTGCAGTGACCTCACGGGCTCGTTCATTGTGGAGCAGTGAGGCCGCGGCGCGTGGGCTGTGTCTCCATGCACAAGTCTGCTGAGCCCATGGCATACAGGTGCTTTCGCAACAGCACTGCTCACCCTTGGGGTGACGTCAGAGACTCGCTGGGCCGAGACTGCTGCAGTCCAGTGCGTCTCGCGAACCAGGCCTCTGTGCACGACTCTACATCCTGTGGCCCGTCGGACTTCGATACCGCTCCCCCGGTTAAACCGCCAGCGCGAGGCAAGGCACGCACGACTGACATGGCTGCGCTCCTGGACGGGCCGCGCCTCGATGCCCACCTTCGGTGCAACTTGCACAACCAGAGCTCGCTCTCAGTCTGTTGTCAACGACCGACTGACACCATACAAGCCAACTGCGATGTCACTGTAGCAATGGCTGCATCAATTCCCACTGGCAGACCCTTTCCTTAACTGACTTACCCTCTTATCCACCGAACAATGATACCTCTCAATTTTAATGTTACTGTATTTTGTACAAATATCTCCAGTGCCAATGAAAATGATTTGTCAAACTGTTTATTTAAAACATGTCAAATTGTGTATTGTATTTTCTTGTGAGCACTAATCTTTTTAGTTTTATTGTATTTACGATTTGAATGACTACTTTTGTAACGGCCAGTGTCGTAATCTATTGAATCGTAGGCAAGTGTAAAACAATAAAGAACAGAGTAGCCTTCACATTTTTTCTGCAGTCATCTCAGAGATGCCTTCCTGTTTCGTATCGTCCTTTCTTCTCCAGCTTTCGCTATGTAAGCATCTATCTTGTTAGCTCGTAAGATCCATGGATATATTTAATTCTATTTAAATTAATACCTTTCAGATGTATTAATTTAAAAACTAACGATATCTCTTTGTATTAATGTCTTTATCAGCTTTGTGTACAGCTATTCGTGAAAGAAATGCAAAACTGCTGACGTGGAGTCAGTCTGCCATTGGTGTGATCCAAATACTGATTAACGATTTATCAGATCTTTTATGGTGCACCTACGAACCTGCAGTTTTTCAGAAACGATGTCCGATACTCAATTAACTATACAGCATAATGCGAGTGACCAATCGCGTTATGCAATTGCCTTATGAAAGTTACATTGGAGCCAAATCTGTAACTTTGCGTTCCCCTCGAACACCAACCTAGAGTAATAAGAAATCACAACAGGAATCAAAAAGCACTGCTCGGTTAATTTCAATTGACATTACTGAGCTGACTACCTGCTGGTAAGTGGTAGGTGATCACGACTATTTTCTTTACCTTCTCTATCTTCCTTTCACTTTCGCAAGCAGGCAAGTTAAGTTACAGCTCACAACTTCCACTCGCTCATCCACCTTCCAGAGAGGTTGCTGCTATTGTTGCTTATACAGTGGTCACTCCACGTGTGGTTACAGTTTAACTTCATACCAGAGACATTTCTGTTTACAACAACAAAAGAATACAAGAACTGCTACCTCAGTTCGTTACATTGGCCAATAGTGTGAGATAAATGGCTTTTCACATAGGAGAATGAGCAGCGCCGTTAATTTAGAGCAATATAGAAACGTCTTTTGTCATGTCAACAGCCGAAGGTGCTGAATCACACGAGACCAACCTTTCTCATGAGTTTTCGCAGGAAAGAAATTGAAAATTGTGGACCAGAAGTCTACTTCTCCCTCCCGTCGCCTTCCCCAGTGTTGTTATTGTGGTGTTCAGTCTGAAGACTGATGCCCCTGTCCAAGCTAGTCTATTCTGTAAAAGCCTCTTGAGCACTGCACAGCTAATGCAATGTGCATCAGTTTGTACCTGCTGCCTGTATTCGAGACTTTGTCTCCCTCTACAATTTTAACACCCCCCTCCCTCTCCAATATCCACATATTCACATCTCTCTCACATTTTCCTCTGTTCGACTCAATATCTTCTAATCAGTTATTCGATCTGCATCGCCACCACTAATTTTCGGCGCTACTGACTAAAATTGTGATTGTGGTATCAATAGCTGCGATGCCACGGAGTAGGTGGAACTTAGGTTTAAGTAGTTCTAAGTTCTAGGGGACTGATGACCACAGCAGTTAAGTCCCATAGTGCTCAGAGCCATTTGAGCCACAACACATAACTCCGTCGCAAGAACACCTAAGGGGTGAGTACGACAGATGAATCAGCAGTATAAGTGGAACGAATGCATTCATTACAAACGAGCATGACGTCTGGACGTCGCTCGTGCTTCCTTTAAATTCGCCAGCTTTGATAGCAACAAGGCACTCGCAGTTAGACTTGCAGTTAGATGTTACTGGGTCATTGCTTAGTGCTCAGCTCAGTGATCGACATGTTAATATTTATTAAGGAGATGTTGCAGTAAGGGCGGCCCATCCAGCAGCAGACGTGAGGGGACTGTACCAGCTCTGGTCCTCTCTGCTGCCACTGTCAATCATTTACCCAGGATTAGCAGACATCGCGGTAGACTTGCTCGCTGCCAATGCTGACCACATCAGTGAGCCATCGTCGAAATCGTGCGGTGTCTAGGCCCTGTGCATCTGCTGTCACAACTGCGTGAGCCGACGATGCTGGGGGACTGCAGCCGGTTCTGCCCGTCCACAGCAGACGAGCCACCAGGTGGAGCAGGGAAGATGACGTGGTGGGAGAGAGTACACTCTGCACTACGAGGACGCCTCTCGTGCCGACAGCGCCAGGACTCCAACCCGGAGCCCCCTACGTGCAGCATGTTGCTGTCCACAGCCGAGTCGGTCAGCCAGCTGGGCGCCACCAGCCACGCGTGGCCGAAGTACGAAGTAGGTACATTCCTTCGCAACGTCGCAGCATGCGGCGCTGTGCTAGCAAGACTGTGCGGCCCGGAGCTGGTGACATTGCTACGAGTCAGCGAGGACTCGGGAAGGTCGTTGATATCACCAAGCCACATTGTACTCGGCAGGAATAAAGGTGTTATAAATTAATAATGTTTCTTTGGCGTTTCTGACGCGTCCACAGTCATTTCCTAGTATCCTGACAACTGGAGGGGTCACCACTCGGCCATCCACTCCAACGTTGGCGACCGGGACCACTGGGGCACCTACAGATTTGGTGTCAGGAGTGGTGTCGGAAGTCCTCGCGTCCACTGCCTACAGATTTGGTGTCAAAAATCCTTGCACCCACCGCCTACAGATTTGGTGTAGTGGTATGTGCACAAGGCGATTTTTGTTAATAACTATGGATGCACGTTCTTTGTTGGCAGTACACTTTGTGAGACCTGCGGAAACAGCAGATTTATCTGAGTTTAAGGGCCACAGTTGGGAAACGTACTTGGTACCAGTCAGATGTACTGTGTGTAATTTAACGGGGCATGTGGAGCCATGCACGAAGTTTGTACCAGTAGAATGTTCAATTTGTAAACGGTTTGGTCACACAGCGCACAAATGTAGACAGTGTTGCTGGGCAATAACAAGGTGGAAGGATTAATTTTGTTTAGTTGTGCATTGTGAGTCTTGTTTGTATTCTTGTGTGTAGTGCTCAACTGTGACAAAGGAGGTGAGTAGCTGGTGTTGTTATTGTTCTGAGGAGTAAATTCAGTATAGAGTAAGTTGTTGGTAATTTGCACAAATCATGCCGGAAACAAGATCCGTTAGTACTGATGGGAGTATAGCTGCTGTGACGGAGCAAGTCTCAAAATTCTTAGAAGAGAATGAGCAGCATAAGTTACGTCATGTAGAATTAATGACGCAAATGGAGACCTTGCGTTCGGCGCAAGAGTCGCAAACGGGTTCAAGTGAGTGCAAGTCAGTAGCTATGTCCAACCTTGCAATATATCCTTCAGTAGCTAACCTGATCACGCCTTTCTCGGGTAAAACAACAGAGGATGTCACAGCGTTCATTCATGATGTTTTGGCAACAGCTGCAATGAACAAGTGGTCGGACGTAACTACGTTACGTATATCAAATTTGCGACTTGCATGGGAAGCCAAGACGTTCGTTATGTACCATGAGACGCAGACGCTTAGTAAGGCGAGCGCGTTTGAAGAATTGGCAGATGGGTTACGACAAAGATATCGTAAGCAGAATAGTGCAAGATTTTTTAGGGAGACGTTAGGTAATTTGACACAGAAGATCAATGAGACAGTGGAGTCTTTTTCAGATAGGATACGGAAAATTAATTCGCAGACCTATGAATTATCGGGTAATCCTGATGCGGATCATGTATTACTATGAGAGGCAGATAACAGAGCCCTCGATGTATTCCTCAGGGGAATTCCTGCAGGATTTTCTTGTAGGGTTAGCATGGAGAATCCTGGGGATTTAGCTGCAGCACTGCGTATTGCAACGCATCTACAGGAGAGAGACATTGCAACAAGGGTTCGCAATGATAAACGCATCTTTGCGTCGGAGAGGAATTGTTACCGTTGTGGGATGAAAGGTCACATGAGGGCTCAATGCACACAGCCGCAGTGCTATGTTTGTAAACGCTACTGTCAGAAGGCGAATGAGTGTCGTAGTAAGCAGAATGGTAACGGAATAAACAGGAAAAAGCGTTAAACGGGAATGGGAATGTTTCTAAGCGTTAAACGGGAACGGGAATGTTTCGTCCGTCGGAAGACATTCCCGGTAAGCAGAAGTACGGTGAAAACTAGTACAAAAAATGGCTCTGAGCACTATGGGACTCAACTGCTGAGGTCATTAGTCCCCTAGGACTTAGAACTAATTAAACCTAACTAACTTAAGGACATCACAAACATCCATGCCCGAGGCAGGATTAGAACCTGCGACCATAGCGGTCTTGCGGTTCCAGACAGCAGCGCCTTTAACAGCACGGCCACTTCGGTCGGCCCGAAAACTAGTACAGAGACGGATTGTTGCTTGGTGGTTGTTGTAAGGAATAAAAGATGTAAGTTTTTGATTGATACAGGGGCACATGTATCTGTTGCTAGTCTAGACCTCGTGGGTAGTAGAAGACTAGATACTCCTAGGTATAGATTACGTGGAGTAGGGAATAATGAGTTGCAATCGTTGGGTACAACACAGCTCGTCTCTAAGATTGGAACTGTAGAGTTCGGAGAGCAAATCGAAGTGTTGCCAACTGTGGGACAAGGGTATTCTGTGATTCTCGGACTGGACTTCCTCGATAAACACTATGCCTAATTTAATCTTTCACAGCGTACAGTTGAACGTAGTGGAAACTTGATTTCAATGGGTACAACAGCTGTAAATGTTTCTACGTCGCGAGGTGCATCCGTTGATAAGATATCACCAATTGAACCGCGTACAAGGGCATTAAAGAAGATAGCGCATGTCAAAGTGCCTTCGGGAACAGGGAAGTTAGTTTGGTTGTCAGTAGGTACCGATGTACCACAGGAGAGACTATGTGTGGTGGAGTCACTGCAGAGCAATGAAGCATTGGATAAAATGCATTGTTTTATTAGGAGGAGCGTTGCGCACGTAACGGATATAAATGAGGAACTGATGATTCCGGTCAGTGTAGATAATTTTGGGGCAGATGAAGTGGATCTCCCAAAGGGTTTAGTGGTAGCAAGTTTGGAAATACTCGACGATGAGGATATAGGTGAATCCCAAGGTGATTATAACGTCAAGCAAACCGTCAAGGCATCTGTACTACGTGATAAGATTCGTCATTTGGAGAATGGTGATCGGAAAGCTATGGAAGCTTTGTTATTAGAGTATTTAGATTTGTTTAATTCAGAAGGTCCATTACCAGCAACTCCTATTACACAGCAGCATACACCGACTGGCGATAGTCCGCCGGTCTATAGAAAACCATACAGGTTTTACCCCTGGTTTGTGAATTAACTCGTAGTCAAATTTACTTAGTTTCAGTGCCCTTCTCGTTAAACGACTTGAAGAATCCTTCAACCCCAACAACCACTTCAACTCTTAGGTTAGTTAGGTTTAATTAGTTCTAAGTCCAAGGGGACTAATGACCTCAGTGGAAGAATTAATTAATCAACAGCTAAGGGACGGTATTATAGAGAACAGTGAAAGCCCGTGGTCTGCCAACATAGTGGTAGTTCCAAAAAAGTCACTGGACGGTACTAAGAAGTATAGGTCTTGTTGTGACTATCGTTTTTTGAACGCATGAACTGTAACAGATGCGTATCCAATACCGAACATCACGGAAACATTGGACAACCTAGGTCGGCGTAAATACTTTTCGACGCTAGATCTAAAGAGTGGGTACCCTCAGATAGAAGTAAGTCCCGAGGATTGACCGAAGACGACCTTTACAACAAGCCTTGGTTACTTTCAGTGTCACATAATGCCATTTGGGTTGAAAAACGCTCCTGCTACATTCCAGCGTCTGTTAGATGGTGTGCTTCGGGGACTGAAACCGAAGATTGCTATGGTATACCTCGATGATATTGTTACTTTTTCGCGTAATATAGAAGAGCATGTGGAACGACTGAACGAAGTATTTAGTAGGCTAAGAGAGGCAAATCTTACGCTTAATGTAAAGAAATGTCAGTTTTTTCCAGACGCAAGTGACTTATCTTGGGCATATTATCAGTCAGGATGGGGTAAGAACGGATCCTCGTCTAACGCCGGCTGCGCGTGGTTTCCCAGTACCACAGACCATTAGACAAGTTCAGCAATATGTCGGTTTATGTAATTACTACAGACGATATGTAAATGGGTTCGCGGAAATTGCACATCCATTAACGAGATTGTTAAAGAAAGGTGTTAAGTTTAATTGGAGAGCACAGTGTCAGGAGGCATACGAAAAACTCAAATACTAATGGCAGACCCAGTGCTGATACTTCCTGATTTCGAACAAGAGTTCATACTATCTTGTGATGCCAGTAATATTCCTGTAGGTTTTATTCTTTCTCAGAAGGTTAATGGACAGGATCATCCAGTGGCTTATGCTTCCAGGCAACTGAATAAGGCAGAGAAGAATTATTCAACTACAGAGAAAGAAATGTTAGCAGTTATTTACGTTATCTCGTATTTTCGCTGTTATTTATATGGGTGTAAGTTCAAGGCGATTACAGATCACGCAGCATTGAAATGGTTGTTGGGGCTGAAGGATTCTTCAAGTCGTTTAACGAGATGGGCACTGAAACTAAGTAAATTTGACTACGAGTTAATTCACAAACCAGGGGTAAAACATACGAATGCAGATGCACTTAGTAGAAAAACAGCAGCTGTAAAAGTTGTGGGCAAGAGTGAGAAGGAGTGGATAAAGGCGCAAGCCACTGACAGAGAGTGTCAATTGTTCGAACGCAACCGCAGTTTGAAATGCAGGATGGGTTGCTTTGCAGGAAGACAAAGTGCGGACTACGCGTCGTAGTACCGGAGTCGCTGGGGAAAGAAGTGTTGAAACAAGGGTACGACCATGTATTATCGGGTCATGGTGGTAAAAGAGCGACTGATAGACGGGTAGCTGAAAGGTTTTGGTGGAAGACACGTCGCAATGATGTAGAGCAGTGTGTGCAAAATTGTATACCGTTTGCGCAGAGAGCAGATTTAAGTCATCGGAAAATTCAGTCACAGAGACTACCTGAAGCGGATCGTCCGTTAGCAGTCATTGGATTAAACGTAATCGGAGCATTTAACAAGACCCAAGCGGGTAATCGATACGTATTAACAATATTAGGTCATTTTTACCGATACCTGGTAATGGTAGCTATTCCAGATCAGAAGGCAAGCACTGTTGCGGAAGCCTTAGTATATAACTGGTTGGTGAAGTATGGTGTGCCTGATACTGTAATTACAGATCAGGGTAGTAACTTTATGTCGGAGCTGATGAAGCAGTTATGCCGTTTATTGAAAGTTAAAGAATTTCTGTCAAGCCCATTTCATCCTCAGTCGAATGGACAAACAGAATGGGTTCATAGGACGTTAGTTAAGATGATTAGTCATTACGTAAATTCAGAACACACGGATTGGGACGTGTATTTAAATCTGTTGACAGGCGCATACAACGCGAAAGTTCATACAGGAACGGGGCTCTCTCCGTATGAGGTAATTTATAGTCGGAAAATGCCATCACCATTTGATGTGCTCAAACCTTAGGTAGGTTCACAGGAGAGTCAGTGAAGAATTTCGCCAAGAAATGGAGAAAGATTTGGCAAAGAGTACGGCGTGCTAATACTAAAGCTTTGGAGAGAGAGTATTGGACAAAGAGCACGTAAACTGCCGCAATACAGAATTGGTCAATGGGTATTGTTGGCTAATCCTTACGTTCCGAAGGGTAAAACGAAGAAGTTTTTGAGGAAATATTCTGGACCCTATCAGGTATATGAAATAGTGTCTCCCATGAACGTAAATTTGCAGTTACCAACCAAGTCGTCAGTAGTTCATGTGAGTAGGATTAAGCCGTTTAAGGGCGCAGTGGATGCGTTACCGCAGATTCCTCCAGCAGTAACAAAGGCTGTGAGGGTACCGAAGCTAAAAGAACAGCAGAGGAACGTTCCTTACGCACTTAGGTCTAGTGATAAGTAGATTAAGTGTCCTCCAGCAGGAACATGTCGAATATATTGTTATTAGGTAATAGGGTATGTGTAGTTTTTACTTGTCATTTGTGCGTTTTAGACGTGGTAAGGAAGGGAGCGATTGGTTCAAATGGTTCAAATGGCTCTGAGCACTATGGGACTTAACATCTGTGGTCATCAGTCCCCTAGAACTTAGAACTACTTAAACCTAACTAACCTAAGGACATCACACACATCCATGCCCGAGGCAGGATTCGAACCTGCGACCGTAGCAGTTGCGCGGTTCCGGACTGCGCGCCTAGAACCGCTGGGCCACTGCGGCTGGCGGGAGCGATTGACATGGCCTCCTTTTCCTTCAGGTGCCGTGCCAGGATGTGGCCCGGGAAACTTTTCGTCAGTCTGGTACTGCGACACTGTTGCAGAGGAGAGGTGGTGCAGGTGCAACCACTGGACAAGGGAATTTTGTTTGCAAGACAATTAGATGTGGTATTGTCAAGCCGCAGGTGGACAATTGTGTTCACGTATAATATATGGGGAGTGAGAAATGATGTATGGACACTACAGGAGAGGTTTACGGCACTACAGGTGGCCACGGAGAAAGAGGGGTTGTTTCAAGACATACGGAACGAGTATCAGGAATTGAAGCTCTTATACGAAAAGCTGAGAAGGCAGTTGCAACAAGTAACAGAAGTGGTCCCACAAACGCTCGTTCGCCGGAAACGAGCGTGGTTGGATGCAGGGGGAAAATTGCTGAAAACAGTGTTTGGAACCACGGAAGATGAAGATATAAGGAGCTTAAATAGTATGGTGGGGAGGTGCAGGAGTTGGCGGAGGAGACAAATTCGAAAGTGGATTGGCACACGACACGTATAGGTAACATGCAGCAGGGGATATTGAATGTCACTAGAACAGTGCGGGAGTTGACGTCAGACCTGGAACGGTATGCAGCAAATACCAGGAAAGTGTTGAATGGGGATATAGAGGCTATACAGACGAGATTGATCCGAATAGACGGGAAAATACAAGTAGCACCTTTATTGAGGGCATTGGCAGACAGGGTGGATGATGCACGTGTCGAATTGGAAGCGTTATATGAAACTATGTATCACGCAGTGCATGGCAATTGAGTGCCACTTTGTTAGGTCCAGATCACATGCTGAAGGTGTTGCTGAAAGTGCAGAAAGAATTCTCGGAAGGAGTGCGTCACGTCGTGCCTCCGGCGAAGCGGAATTTACCGTTACTCTATCGCATGTCTAAACTGAGAGTAATTACAGATCAGACGAGTATACACGTAGAAGTGGAAATACCAGGGATGGGTATCAATTCGCAGTACCAGTGTTATACAGTACACCCGTATCCAATTAGATGGGGTGCATTCGGGAAGTGGGTGCAAGTGCAAACTCGGGAAGTATTGTTAGTATCAAGACGGAGGAGTGCTCATGTGGTAATGTCTACGGAAGATTTGACAGACTGTTTCAGGGGAAGTGTTTTTATTTGTCCAGCAAAGGAAGTGGCAACCCACAATCATTCGTGTGAGATGCAGTTGTTCTTGGGGAATATGGGAACCTTAGAATGCGAAAAGAAGGTGATACTTCCGAGACCGAAATTTCAGAAAGTTGGGGAACATTGGATTTACTCTGTGTTCGAACTAGAGACCGTAATTGCCACTTGTTACAGAAATGGTAGATTTATAGATATATCAAAGCTTGAATTGCAGGGTAGAGGGTTTTTGATTAATGGCACTGGATGTAAAATAGTGGGGAAGCATTTTCACCTACCAGCTACTTTCATGGGTACAACAATGATTAACGTGACACAGCCTATCTTGAAATATCCAGAGGAACCGCCACACATATTGCCTCGCCAGAATCTAACGTTTATTAAGAGTCCTTGAATCCAACATTACTACAATCTTTAGATAGCCTGATTATCTCAGAAAAAGAGCAGATCTCAGTTAATCAACTACTGCAGCACGTGCAGCAATATCGGGAGAAACGTAAGCAAAACACAATCATATTTGGTGTCTCAATGACTAGCATAATATTAGTTCTAGCGCTTATTTGTGCAACTTACTTTTGTATACGGAAAAAGATGTCTCGTTCTGCAATAACAACTGTACATCAAATACCAATGGGATGGATTGGGAATAGTGGAACGTAATATAAACAGATAAGCAATGATAAGATTGGAATCAGTATTACGTGTAAATAGATTATTAGCGGGTAAGAAAAGTTTGACAGTGTTGAAGGTGTAGTTGTAAGATACCTGTAGTGTATAAGGAGGTATGGCGTGCACAACCAGTAAGTCCACAATTATAAAATTTGGGACGAATTTTCTTAAAAGAGGGGGATGTGTAGTGTCACGGAATAGTAAAGAGTTGGAAACGTGGAATATTGTCAAAGTTTCGTTGCCTATGCCGAGAGCCAGAGGCAGTAAGTTAGCCAAGAGGTAAGAGGATTGCACATATATCGGAATGTGTCGTCACTCAGGGGCAGTGGCCGGTTACACACAAGAGGCGAGAGAGAATGCGGGTTTGTGTAAGACGGAGACTATTGTAGAGTGCCAGACAGAGGTATAGCGTCAGCTGTACTGTATTTCACAACGTCGTGTAAGTCTGCCGTAACAACGTGTAACTCTGTCGCAAGAAAACCTAAGGGGCGAGTGCGACAGATGAATCAGCACCATAAGTGGAAAAAATGTGTTCATTACAAACGAGCATGACGTCAGGACGTCGCTTGTGCTTCCTTTAAATACGCCAGCTTATATAACAACAAGGCACTCGCAGTTGCTTCCCACGCCCGGGTTCCCGGGTTCGATTCCCGGCGGGGTCAGGGATTTTCTCTGCCTCGTGATGGCTGGGTGTTGTGTGCTGTCCTTAGGTTAGTTAGGTTTAAGTAGTTCTAAGTTCTAGGGGACTGATGACCATAGATGTTAAGTCCCATAGTGCTCAGAGCCATTTGAACCATTTTTGAGCCACTCGAAGTTAGGCTTGCATTTAGATGTGTACTGGGTCGCTGCGTAGCGCTCAGCTCGGTGATCGACATGTATTAAGGAGATGTTGCAGTAAGGGTGGCCCAACCAGCAGCAGACGTGAGGGGACAGTACCGGCTCTGGTCCTCTCTGCGGCCGCTGTCAATCATCAACCCAGGATTAGCAGACATCACGGCAGACTGGCTCGCAGCCAATGCTGACCACGTCAGTGAGCCGTCGTCGAGATCGTGCGGGGCGTAGACCCTGGGGATCCACCTTCACAACCGGGTGAGCGAAGACGCTGGGGGACTGCAGCCCGTTCCGCCTGTCCACCGTGGACGAACCACCAGGAGGAGCAGGGAGGAAGACGGGGTGGGATAGAGTACACTCTGCACTACGAGAACGCCTCTCGTGCGAACAGTGCCGGGACTCCAACCCAGAGCCTCCTATGTGCAGCAGCTTGATGTCCGCAGCCGAGCCGGCCGGCCAGCCGGGTGCCACCAGCCACGCCTGGCCAAAGTACGAAATAAGGACATTCCTTCGCAACATCACAGCACGCGGCGCTGCGCTAGCAAGACTGTGCGGCCCAAGCTGGTGTCATTGCTATGAATCGGTGAGGACTCGGGAAGGTCGTTGATATCACCAAGCTACATTGTACTTGGCAGGAATAGAGGTGTTATGAACTAATAATGTTTCTTTGGCGTTTCTGACGCGTCCACAGTCATTTCCCAGCATTATGACTGTGGTGTCACCGCAAGACACCACACTTGCTAGGTGGTAGCCTTTAAATCGGCCGCGGTCCGTTAGTATACGTCGGACCCGCGTGTCGCCACAATCAATGATTGCAGACTGAGCGCCGCCACACGGCAGGTCTAGAGAGACTTCCTAGCACTCGCCCCAGTTGTACAACCGACTTTGCTAGCGATGGTTCACTGACAAAACACACACTCATTTGCCGAGACGATAGTTTAGCATAGCCTTCAGCTACGTCATTTGCTACGACCTAGCAAGGCGCCATTGTCATTTACTATTAGTATTGTGAATCATGTACTGTCCAGACCGACGTTCCCCATTAATGGATTAAACTGAAGTATTCCACCAGCTACGTCCTTTTTTCTAAATTCTAATTTCTTTGTCCTGTTCCAGACCTCACGCCAGCCTGCGTGAGCTAAAACGCGTGCCTTTCGGTCTCCTCTAGTAACCCGGTGATGGCTCTCCTGCCAACCAAAACACTGACAACTGGAGGGGTCACCGCTCGGCCATCCAGTGCACAATAGGGGACTTGGACCACCGGGGCGCCTACAGTATTCAGTTAATATTGTGATATAGTAAAACCATTTCGAAGAGCAATACCGAGAGATTTTCAACTTTTCCTGCTCCTACTCACTTCCTTCATTCGGCCAACCTTTCACTTCACAGGAGCAGACCCACTTGCCGCCTTCAGGGCGGGATACAAAACTTGGCGACGAACTGCGATTAAAAATTTTTTTTTCCTCTCCTCTCATTTCGTTTCTTCCTCGGTATTGCTTTAGCCTTTTTGTGATATCCCCGTCTGGCAGAGTGACTGTATGTAAGTGTTCCCACCATTCGCTATAAGAATTTCATTTGTGTAAACCACGGCTTCGCAACAGGAACAGGCTTCACTATCCCATCTTGTACGTTTTCAGGCTCAGCAAATTATGCAGCTGCTAGCTGCCATAAATGGCCTGATCACACCACAAACTGCAGCTACTTCGGTGCCTCTGACGCCACCGCCTGTACCGACGCCATCACCGACGGCGCCGCTTTTTCGTGCCTTCAACCCTGTCGTTGAAAGTGGGCCAGAATACATCACACAACTCGAGGCACATTTCGCAGCTTACAACAAACCAGGTACAGAGCGGCTTAGTTTTTTCAATGTCAACGCGGGTTTTGTATTGTGCTGTGTGCTCGTGAAATTGTTTCCCACCACCCCCCCACTTTCGTGATAGTGTAAATGTGGTAGCTGCACGCTACTAATTCTTTCGCCTCCAGCGTGGCTCTACTCGGTCGAATAAAGCTTGGATAGCGGGCCTTCAGAGACTAACTTCTGATTGTGTCTTCCATGCCTCATGTGGACGCTCATATGCGGATGAAATTAATAGAGGCGCTATTGCACAGAATGTAGCGGATCACATTGCAGGAAGTAGACTTATATACAGACAAGATACATTAGACATGGCTACTTCCACGTTCCCCCGGGTGTGTGTACTCTTAGCGCGGCACAACACGTGCCCTCCCACCCGCCAGCACGGCCAGCCACGCCGCGTCACTCGCGCGTTAAGTAAACAAATTTCAAACCAGGCACCCACTAAGAAACTGAAATCATGTCCGAACTGCTTTCGTGCCCACCCACGGGACAGTTGCCAATCCCGCCAAGCACTGTGTTACTTTTGTAATAAGAAAGGACATGTGCAAGCTGTGTGTAGTAAGAGAAACTCTAATTCACCAACTGTCTCCCGTTCGCGTGACTCACGTGGGCGTCACCGCAACGGCAACCGCCATAATCATGATTCACATCAGCCTATGGATGTTAATGCCATTTATTCAAAGCCTTCTGCTTCACATGCTTCGACAGATCGTCGTGTGAATCTAGTTTTGCCAGACACTTCCTCTCGCATTCAGCGCGATGAGAGGAAACTTTTTGTTGCTGCTCATTAGTGTTCGTTCTGTTCGCATGCAACTGGACACTGGTGCGTCAGTTTCTCCACTGAACAAATCGACGTATGAGATACATTACTCACTCCCGCTTCATCGTTCATATTCCACGGTGGCGGCACTTACTGGACAGGAAATCTCAGTGCTTGGCGTGTGTAGTTTGCTAGTCACATATGGTGCCACGACTCGTACAGTGTCTTTCCGTGTGCTCTGCTCTAGTGATGCTACGAACATTTTTGGCATGCACGCATTTGAACTTTGAGGCCTCGCTATTCAGGAAAATGTACTTTGCATCAACGCTATTGACCATGCAGACAATGTTGCCGCACTATACGATGATTTTGCTGAACTCTTTTCTGATGGTCTACGTTTTGCCACAGATTTTTCAGCCCATGTTGCAGTTAAAGGCAATGAAATGCCTGTTTTCCGGGATGGACGCCCGGTACTGCACGCCCTGCGCGACGCCGTAGCTTCTGAACTTAAGCATTTGCAAGACATTGGTCTCATTGAACCTGTTTCTGCTTCGCCATGGGCTACGCCTATAGTGTGTCTGAAGAAACCAAACGGTCGTCTCCGTATTTGTGCTGTCTTTAAGTCTACAGTAAACCTCCAGACAGTGGTATCTACGTTTCCCTTACTGTGTGCTGAAGACATTTTTGATAAGCTTGATGCGGGAAAATTCTTTCCCACGAATGACTTGCGGGACACAAACTTTCATATTCCGCTCGACGAACAGTCGCAGCGCTATTTTGAGAACAACACCCACAGTGGATTGTTCAAGTTTCGCCGCCATACGTTCGGTTGTGCTTCAGCTCCAGCTATTTTTCGGTCTTATTTGCAGCAGTTGTGGACCACTGTCCCTGGTTGCTCAAATTATCTGGACCATATAGTGGTATGAGGTCGCATCCCTGACGAACATTTGCAGAATTTGCGTGCCTTATTTATTGTACTTTTTCAGGCTGGACTAAAGTGTAACAGGGGTAAGTGCAGTTGTTTTCAAGCTCAGATTCAGTATTTAAAACATACGATTAACGAACAGGGTATCCATCCCTCGCCCTCACATCTCAGTGCAATTAGAGACTTGCCAGCACCCAGGAACTTGAAAGAACTTCAGTCTGTGCTGGGCAAAATTTCATATTATATTCGGTTTATACCAAATGCAGCGGAGATTGCAGTGCCTTTGCATCGCCTTCGGCGTAGGAACGTTCCTTTTGTTTGGTCTTCGGAATGTGACGCTGTTTTCCACAAGCTCAAATCTGCTTTGTTGAGTGACCGCTATTTGATTCCTTTCGATCCCTCCAAACCAGTTGTTTTGGCTGTCGATGCATCTTGTCACACCATCAGAGCAGTTCTCACACACCGCATTAAATTTGTCGAACGCCCGATAGCTTTTGCGTCTAAGTTTCTCAATTGTGCCAAGCAAAACTATTCTCAAATCGAGAAAGAAGCTTTAGCTATTGTCTATGGTGTGAGAAAGTTTCATGATTTTTTTGTACGGTCCCAAGTTCTATTTGGTCACCGACCATAAGCCTTTGACGTTGTTGCTCCACCCGTCAAAGCCAGTTCTGGCCCGTACTGCACAAAAGTTGCTACGTAGGTCTTTGTTTTTCTCTAACTACAATTACGAAATTTTGTTTCAGCCCACAGCCCAGCATGGCAATGCTGATGCTTTGTCTCATCTGCCTATCGGTCTTGACGAAGTGTTTGATTCTTCCGAATTGTCATGCATGTTTATTGATTCACAAGATAAGGAATTAGCTGATGGTTTTGCAGTGGATTTTCGTCGCATTGCTTCCGCGCCAGCCACCTATGCTTCTTTGCAGATTCTTCTGCAGTATGTTCATACTCAATGGCCTCCATCTGCTATGCAGGTTCGTGATCCACTTTGTAAGTAGGCTGTTTAGGTTTTCTTATTGGTAACGCCACGTAGCGCTCTGTATGAAAAATCACTGGCTGTGCTGTGTGCAGTCTGTGGCTAGTTTGCATTGTTGTCTGCCATTGTAGTGTTGGGCAGATGGATGTGAACAGCGCGTAGCGTTGAGCAGTTGGAGGTGAACTGCCAGCAGTGGTGGATGTGGGGAGAGAGATGGCGGAGTTTTGAAATTTGCAAGACTGAATGTCATGAACTATAGTTTGCAGTTCCTTTATGGCTGCTTCGTGATTCTGTAATGCATTTTCATGACGCGAAAAAATAGGTTGGAAATGCTCCCAAATTTGTGTTTTTACGTCGTTAAAGACTTTTTGACATTTCGATTCAATGTTATGTAACTCAGTAGTTAAATCTTCACGTGTTTGTTCAAGTGTGGTGTCTAACTTCCGAAGATTTTGTTCCATTGTGTCTAAATGTTGCTGTGTTTGTCTCTGGTGTTGTTCAATTGTGTCTAACTTTTGAAGATTTTGTCCCATTTGTTTCTCATTTTGTTCAAGCGTTGTGTCTAACCTTTGTAGCCTTTGTCCCATTTGTTGCATTAACTGTAATAACAGTGCACTGGTGTCTGAAACATGTTCCTCAGTGCTATTCGGCAGTACATTTGAACCGGCAATATTCGCGTTTTTTAAAGCAGAAAATGTGTCTTGATTTATTTGAGAAAACGGTGAGGACGCAAAACCTGAATCTACAGTATTTGCAAGATTGTGTCCTGTCATTTCGGAATCCTGAAGCGAGCTGTTGCCGACCGATCGATCGATAATGCTTTCCTGTTCACTAATTGTTTCACTGCCTACACCATTATTTGCAGCCCGCTCCATTTCCCTATGCACAATTACCAAATTACTACTTTGAACATTAGTTAATTCATTACATTGTGGCGCAAACACACTGCTTTCGTCTTCACTGTCATTTCTCAGTTTACTTTGGAGCCTAGTATTACGTTTTTCACACGCCATTATTGTCACAATATTTCACACGACAACACAGAAAAACACAATTTGAAGAGCAAAAATAAGAGAACACATTAACATAGCACTGAAAATAATATCTAGTTAATTGCAAGCGCAGCTGCGAAATACTTGGTGCAAATTTACATCCGTGCCACACCTGTTTTACTGTACAACAATGAAAGACTGCAATTACAAAGGAGATTCTCTCTACAATTACGCGCTAGCAATAAACAAAATCTACACTAAGAACACAAACTACAAGAAAAAATCAGAAGGTTCCAGTGAGGTATCCTCGGCTAAGGGTCGACATATGAAACGTCCCCTAAAAAAAATTATACATGACTTTGATTAAACTGACACACAATATTTTTAGCGCAACGCAATCTGACTTTCAAAAATCCCTACAAAAGAATGGCCCTGACTAACATTAACCTATACCTTTCACAAATCACTTGCCTCACCAAAAATCTTCGTTACTCGAACTACTGCAATACAGCGAGCGCCACTACTGCCAGTTAATAAAAGATTCGAACTACTGAAGGCACTAACTACTAATAGGCATAGTTAGCAAATGAAAGATTCTGATGGAGAACAAACAATGTATTTACCTTACTAGTGTTCAAAAGTCATAATATATATAGCAGTTCGTGACATCCAGTCTTACAAATTTCAAAACTCCGCCATCTCTCTCCCCACATCCACCACTGCTGGTGGCTCACCTGCAACTGCTCAACGCTACGCGCTGTTCACATCCATCTGCCCAACACTACAATGGCAGACAACAATGCAAACTAGCCACAAACCGCCCACAGCACAGCCAGTGATTTTTCATACAGAGCGCTACGTGGCGTTACCAATAAGAAAACCTAAACAGCCTACTTACAACTTGTTCGACGTTACTTTGCGCAAAGTCACAAATTGTCTATACGCCACGGCATTATCTTGTTACGAACTGACAATGATCTGTCTTGTGTAGTTGTACCTCATTCGTTGCAGTCGGAAATTCTCCACTTGCTGCACGCTGGTCATTGAGGTATAGTGCGGATGAGGCAATTAGCGCGTCGTCACTGCACTTGGGTTGGGATTGATAAACATATTGAGAATTTGATTGCTAACTATCGCTCTTGCGTGGATCATCAATCTGCTCACCGCCAGCGCTTCTTTGAGTGGCCGACTCCTACTGCGCCTAGGCAGCGCGTTCATATTGGTTTTGCGGTGTCATTTCTGGGACACCGGCTGGTTGATAGTTATTGATGCGTACAGCAAGTTTCCTTTTGTTGTACCTGTATCGTCTACTACATCTGCCAGTAGTATTCGGGCTTTGACGTCTATTTTCTGCACTGAGGGCTTTCCTGAAGTTATTGTCTCCGTCGTCAGAGTTTGAAGCGTCCTGGGCTGCTAATGGCATTCGCCATCTGACCTCAGCCCTGTTCCACCCCCAGTCAAATGGCAAGGCTGATCGCTTAGTGCGTATGTTTAGGTCGCAGATAAGCAAGTTGCGCGCCACACACTGTCACAAGCGCACGCTCTGGACTTTCCTTGCTTCATATTGCTCGCAGCCGCTCGGCACCCGTTCCGCAGCGGAATTGCTACACGGCCACGCCCATCAGTCGCTCCTGCAGCTATTGCACCCGCTGCCGCGCGCTCCCGCTGCTTCTCCTCGTTGTGGCTTGGCGTCGCATGGATCAGTGTTCTATCGCATTTTCTCTGGCAGGCAGCGCTGGGAGCAGGGACGCATCCTTCGAAAGTTTGGCGGCGCCTTATTTGTCATTTCTGGTCCCTACAGCACAGACAAGCGACACCGCAATCAGATCCGTTTGTGCCGTCCTCGGTTTTCTGCTGTTGGTTGTTTTCTGGCAGAATTGGAGGCTTCACGGATTCCGCCGCCTCAGCCCACTACTCCACCGACGGCGCCTCCACTGCTCGCGCCGCCGCCGCGTTCGCACCTGCCGTCGTCGCCGTCGCCGCTGTCTGTCCAGTCACCTGCACCGGACGGACGCCTCTCGCCGTCGCCACGTCAACACCCCCGGCCGTCTCTGTCGCCACCGCCGCCGCCGCCGCCGCCGCGTACCTCCACCCTGTCGGAACCGATGGACACTGAGGCTGCTGACACGCCGCCGCCGTGGCCCATTAAGGTCGTTGCTCTTCCTCCTCATCCGAGCATACCCTGTGGTGGTGCGCGGTCTAGGCAGGTTTTCCACGGGACGTTTTCCTCGCCCCCTCGTGAGCAATTCGGGGTCACGGGTGGACAGCACGCCCCCGCAGTTCCGCTGTCTGCTGCGCCCCCCTGTTTCCCTCCACCCGTCGTCGGAAGACCTACTCAACGACGAAGTGTCGTTTCAGGGGGGAGGGATGTAGCGTCGATAGCTACGATACCACGGCGTAGGTGAAAGTTCTGAAGTTGGTATTACAACAGGCACCGACGACAGCGCCCTCTAGCTAGTTCTGTAGAGGTCTATAAGCTCCGTGACAGATTCTGCCCGTTTTGATCAAGAGCAGACGGCCAGAAAACTTTGATTGCTATTGAGACTATGTACAACTTACGATGGGTCTAAGGCATCACATCTCAGTGAAAAGTTATGTAATAAGTTAATATTGTGATATACAAAAATCATTTGTAAGAACAGTACCGAGAGATTTTCATCTTTCCCAGCTCCTACTCACTTCCTTCATCTGACATATCACTTTACAGGAGCATACCCACGTGCTGCCTTCCAGGTGGGACACAAAAGTGATATTGGCATAGCTGTTGCAAAAGACTTTGTTAGTGAGCCAGCTCGGAACCGATCAAACACCTTTACGTCAGATGCAGCAATGCCACTGGCAGATTGTGCCCCAGGAAAGGGGCTGGCACTGCCATAACGAAGACAAAAATGGTTCAAATGGCACTGAGCACTATAGCACTAATCTTCTGAGGTCATCAGTCCCCTAGAACTTAGAACTACTTAAACCTAACTGACCTAAGGACATCACACACATCCATGCCCGAGACATGATTCGAACCTGTGACCGTAGCGGTCGCGCGGTTCTAGACTGAAGCGCCTAGAACCGCTCGGCCATTCTGGCCAGCCATAACGAAGACACAGCAGAAAGGCGTTTGTAGGCCAATTACTACACATCCTATCAACAGACTTCTTATGGTCTACATGGCTCCGAGATGTGATTTGCAGAGCAAGAACGCTCTGTCCCAACATTAATTACAATTATATTCAGTCAAAGGTGTCTCAGTCTGGTAGCTACTATTTACGAGGAGAGGTGTAAACCGCTCCTCGAGGCGACATGATGCTACAAGCAGCCACCACGAGATTTGGCCTCCACCAACTGTGGGCCCCTGCTTCTGGTTTTAAGATCAGTGCTGTGGCTTAGCGTCTTCCAGCCAGTGGACCACCTTCAGGCAGACTACCAGGTGCAAAGAGCCCTCTGCCATAGAAGGCAGTCGCTTGAGACCATGGCCACCTGTTGCGGCAGTTCCTTAACACTCCTGTCTTCAGCACACGTTATGGAGGATGTTGCACCACAGAATGTTCGAGTTTGTTCTTCAGTAAAATGTATGACTAATAGTGAAGTATTTATGAGCAGCCATCTATTATCATCCTGACAACAGTCCACCACCTCAGCTCAGACCTCCACACGTACATCTACATCTACATGGATACTCTGCAAATCACATTTAAGTGCCTGGCAGAGGGTTCATCGAATCACCTTCACAATCCTCTATTATTCCAATCTCGTATAGCGCGTGGAAAGAATGAACACCTATATCTTTCCGTACGAGCTCTGATTTCCCTTATATTATCGTGGTGTCTTTTTTCCCTATGTTGGTTGGTGTCAAGAAAATGTTGGTAATTGAAATTTCGTGAGAAGATTGCATCACAACGAAAAACGCCTTTCTTTTAATGATTTCCAGCCCAAACCCTGTATCATTTCTGTGACACTCTCCCCCATATTTCTTGATAATTCAAAACGTGCTGCTTTCTTTGAACTTTTTCAATGTACTCCGTCAGTCCTATCTGGTAAGGCTCCCACACTGTGGAGCGGTATTCTAAAAGTGGACAGACAAGCGTAGTATCCTCTCGTAGGGTAGTGTCCTCCTTAGTAGCTTTGTTACATTTTTTAAGTGTCCTGCCAATAAAACGCAGCCTTTCCTTAGCCTTCCCCACAACAATTTCTATGTGGTCTTTCCGATTAAAGTTGTTCGTAATTGTAATACCTAGGTATTTATTTCAATATACGGCTTTTAGATTAGACTGATTTATAGTGTAACCGAAGTTTAAAAGAGTTCCTTTTAGCACTCATGTGAATGACCTCACACTTTTCGTTGTTTAGGGTCAACTGCCACAATTCGCACCATTCAGATATTTTTTCTAAATCGTTTTGGATTTTGTTTTGATGTTCTGATAGCTTTATTAGTCTATAAACTACAGTGTCATCTGCAAAAAACCGAGGACGGCTGCTCCGATTGTCTCCCAAATCGTTTATATAGATAAGGAACAGCAAAGGGCCTATAACACTACATTGGGGAACGCCTCAAATCACTTCTGTATTACTCGATGACTCTCCGTCAGTTACTACGAACTGCGACCTCTCTGACAGGAAATCGCCAACCCAGTCACATAAGTGGCGATATTCCACAAGCACACAACTTCCTTAAGAGCAGCTTATGTGGTACGGTGTCAAAAGCTTTCCGGATATCCAGGAATGCGGAATCGATCTGAAATCCCTTGTCAATATCACTCAGCACTTCGTGTGAATAAAGAGCTAGTTGTGTTTCACAGGAACTATGTTTCCAAAACCAGTGTTGACGGTGTGTCAATAAACCGTTTCCTTCGAGGTAATTCACAATTTTCTAACACAATATATATTCTAAAATCATGCTGCATATCGACGTTAACGATATGGGCCTGTAGTTTAGTGCATTACTCATACTACCTTTCTTGAATATTGGTTGCTTTTATTAAGTGATTTGAGTTGCTTCACTACTTAGAGGATATTTTCTTCTACGTTACTCATGATGGCAGCTGTTCTTGATTCGAAATTTGGGATATTTACTTCGTCTTCTTTTGTGAAGGCATTTCGGAAGGCTGTGTTTAGTAACTCTGCTTTGGCAGCACTGTCTTCGATAGTAACTCCATTCTTATCGCGCAGAGAAGGCATTGATTGTTTCTTGCCGCTAACTTACTTCACATACGACCAGAATCTTTTTGGATTTTCTGCCAGGTTTCGAGACAAAGTTTCGTGGTCGAAACTGTTATAGGCTTCTCGCACTGAACTCCGCGCTTAATATCGAGCTCCTGTTAAGGATCGCCAATTGTGGGGATTTTGCGTCTGTTTAAATTTGGCATGTTTGTTTGGTTGTTCGTGCAACAGTGTTCTAACCCGTTTTGTATACCAAGGAGGATCAGCTCCGTTGTTTGTTTGTTTATTTGGTATAAATCTCTCAATTACTGACGATACTATTTCTTTGAATTTAAGCCACATCTGGCCTTCACTTATATTATTAATTTAGAATGCGTGGAGATTGCCTCTCAGGTAGGCATCAAGTGAATTTCAATCTGCTTTTTTGAATAGGTATATTTTTCGATCTTTTTCCACGATTTGGGGATTACAATATTCAGTCTCACTACGACCACCCTGTGTTCAGTAATCCTTATATCGGTATTGATGCTCGTTATTAACTCAATATTATTTGTTGCTAAGTGGTAAAGTGTGTTTTCACAACCGTTTACTATTCGCGTGGGCTCATGAACTAACTGCTCCAAATAATTTTCGAGAATGCGTTTAGCAAAATTTCGGATGATATTTAATGCGTACTTCCGGAATTAAACATGTATTTTCGCCAACATATCGAGGGTAAATTAGTCACCACCAACTATTATCGTATTAATCGGGTACGTGTTTGAAATCAAACTCAAGTTTTCTTTGAACCTTTCAGCAACTGTGTCATCTGAACTGGGAGGCCAGTAAAAGGATCCCATTACTATTTTATTCCGGTTGCCAACAATGACCTCTGCCCAGACTAACTCACAGGAAGTATCTACTTCAATTTCGCGACAAGTTAAACTACTTCTGAGAATCTTTTCGGAACACCGTTAGGTTCAAAAACGGCTCTGAGATCTATGGGACTTAACATCAGAGGTTATCAGTCCCCTAGAACTTAGAACTACATAAACCTAACTAACCTTAGGACATCACACACACACACATGCCCGAGGCAGAATTTGAACCTGCGACAGTAGTGATCTCACAGTTCCAGACTGATATGCCTAGAACGACTCGGCCACCGCGGGCAGCACACCGTTAGGTCCTTCGCAAAAATTTCGGCTGAGCTTATATACGACTTTAGCCAGATTTTAGTGCTATAACGATTTGAGAATCAGTGCTTTCTATTAGCGCTTGAAGCTGTGGTACTTTCCCAACACAGCTACGACAATTTACAACTGTTATACCAATGGTTCCTGTATAATGTTCTTCCAATGTTCAGCTCTGTACCAGAGGTCCGCAATCGGTCCTGTCGACTATACTGCAAGTGGTGAGCTCTGCTTTCATCTTGCAAGCAAGACTGGCAGCCTTTACCACTTCTGTTAGCTGCTAGAAACCAGAGAGAATCTCTTCTGATCGCAAGTGACACGCATCATTGGTACCGACGTGAGCAACCACCTGCAGTTGGCTCCACCCTGTGCTCTTCGTGGCATCCGGGACGACATTTTTCATATCTGGAATGACTCCACCCGGTATGCACACGGAATGCACATTGGTTTTCTTACCCTCCTTGTCAGCAAGGCCTTAAGGGGCCCTTTAATGCGCCCAACGTTGGAGTTTCCAACTACCAATAATCCCACTTACTGCGATTTCCCGGATCTTGCAGGCTGAGTGGTATCCTCTGAAACAGGATAGGCGACAGCATCCGGCTCAGCAACAGCGTCAGCCACAGACAGCACCTGGAACCTGTTAGCCAGACAAACCGGGGAGGCCTTACGTGTGGCCTCTTTGGAAGTCTTCTGCCGCATGCTTCGCCCTGGGGCGACCTCTACATTTTAATGTTAGAAGTGTGTGTCACCACTAAATTTCAGTGACAGAGGAACATTACCAGCCACCCTACCTGGAGACGATGACTCTCGACTACCTCAGGGTTGCAGTTTCGTCGACACACAGCATCAGTATGCAGTGGGCCGGCCGAGTGGCCGAGCGCTCTAGGCGCTTCAGTCTGGAGCCGCGCGACCGCTATGGTCGCAGTTTCGAATCCTGCCTCGGGCGTGGGTGTGTGTGATGTCCGTAGGTTAGTTAGGTTTAAGTAGTTCTAAGTTCTAGGGGACTGATGACCTCAGAAGTTAAGTCCCACAGTGCTCAGAGCCATTTGAACCATTTTTTTCTTGCAGAGTGCAACTGCCAACAGTAATTGTAGATACTTTGGAGGTTGCACAGAAAGCTATCAGTAAGGCTGATTGTAACGCAGATGTTGCGGGTATTGAAATGGTATAGACGCATTTAGTATTTCCGAAGGCAGCAGATTCGGCGACATCTGTGACGGCCCTGCCTCCTCAGAACGTGGGAGGAGAAGAAAGAGGAATTGTGTTTGTAAGCTTAATGATCGGACCGACAAGGCTTGTGCCAGTGGAACATTAGATTGACGAAAGTGACAACACTTGCAGTGTAATGCGTGATGCAGTCGAAGGCTGCTGAGGAATCCAAGGGCTAGACTTTCTCATAATGCATCATGCCGAAACTGACTTTCGATGACACGCGGTGGAACTCAGGGGTATAATGTTCAAGCTGGGGGAAGCTGTCACCAGTGAAATACTGCTGCAAGGTCCGTTTATCATGATAGGACAAATGAGGGCTAAATCACTAATGCTTAATTTGCATGATATAGTGCGGCAAAGCACTGGGAAGCTGCTTTAGGTGACCGAAGGTGCTGCTAACTTATATGATTCTGGACTTCGCCTATGGGTAGGGAATCGTTGTTGGCTACGCAGTGTTCAGTGATTGAGAGCACTTCTCCTGTCAATACTCACGTTGAGACGTTATCTGAATTCCGTCCTTGTGGCTGGGAGTTTGCGTTTCTTGTCTGTAGAATACAGAGAGGGGAAGATAGTATTAGATTATACTAGTCAGAGGTCCACATTCTGTCGTTCTAGAGTTTGAATAAGTTTTTTATTTTGTGGCTAGAGTTCTTCCATCGTCGCAGACGTATACGAGAACCATCACTCCGACGTACGGGACGCAGTTTATTCGGTGATATTGCTAATTGCTTCGGCTTATTACGGCTATAAAGCTGAACAGCTGTTATCACATAAGTTTCATTTCTACTGAGGCACACAACTGTCGATCATCTTTGAAAGTTGTGTCTTCTCGTGTTTGGGACGTAGATGATATCAGTCATCCCGCGTTAGTTATTTTAGATCGCGTAGCCATAAAAAGGGGCAGATTTGGGCAGTTGATCAATAATATTAGTCAGAAATACTTCATTTGTATATTTTTATATCCATTGCACGTCGGCACAAAAATATTTGTAATATATAAAGGGGTTTTAATCTACAATAATTTTGTAAGCAGAAAAAACATTAATAATTAGGAGTTACCAGTTCCCTTAATTATTCATTTATTTTTATGTTGTAATTTATATGTTAATGAGAAAGAAGCAGAAGATAATATCACCGTTAACACATCCTAAGATCTGCTTCAGGTGGTAGTCAGACAGGGCCAAATCTTTACTTTCGCGATCAGTATTTTCCATTGTGCACATTCGGTTTTACATCTGCCTGGAGCAGCATCTCGGAAACCATACAAATACCTTCCAGTAATACTTCCTAACACTTAAGTTTATATTCGATATTACGAAATCCCTCTTTCTCATTAACACTTTTCTTGCTATAGTCATTCTTCATTTTATATCCTGTTGGGCGTAAAAGACAACGAAAATAAACGAAATAAGTATATTTTTGTGTTGGTCATATATTACACCCCTCTTTGTAGTACACGTTATTTAAAACCCGTTGGTACTGCTAGGTTTAATTCGAATACGTTCCATTGCCTTTCATTTAGTTCCATTGGGGGTTATCTTATAATTCCTTTCCAGGGCACTATCTATTCTATTCAACTGTTATTCCAAGTTCTTTGCTGTCTCTGACAGAATTGCAGTGGCACCGGTAAACTTCAAAATGTCTATTGCTTCTCCATAATAATTAATTCTGTTTACAAACTTATCCTTGTATACTTTACTGCTTGTTCGGTGTAGATGTTGAATTACATCGAGTGTAGGCTACCTGAATGTCTCACTCCCATCTTCCCATTGCACAACTAGAAATCCACCGGATGTAGTGGCAGAATTTATGTGCTTCAAAAAGATATTTTTTTTTTTTGATGGGGTGGGGCTCTGAAATACATGTCCAGTCTGTTCATTTTATCGCAGGACAGAAAAATTTATAGTTCAGCACATTTACGGTAAAAATTCAAACTTTAATTTAGGATAACTTGGATTTCCAAGAATTTACAAGTTACCAGTTGTGGAGGAACATGTAGGAATAAGCATCTCTCCTACTTCAGAAAATTTAATGTAACTTTTTAACTTCCAGAACAGCAGAGTACATTGAGATAACTATTTCTAGATCGAAAGGTTAGCCACCTCCATTCGAACCCACTAGCGAGAACAAAGAGAAAAGACGGTTGGAGACGCAGTAAAGAGAAATGTCGTTAGAGTGTATTCTGGGATTGGAGAAGTATGAGGAAACAAAACTGTTGTATCCTATTCATGACTTTACGCCTCTTATCTTCAGATATCATTTTTAAATGACGAATGGTCGCCAGAGGAAAGTTGCTACCTCATAGCATCTCTGAGCAAATAGCTTTACATCTAAGAACAATTTGAGGCGTTAATGTAAAAGTCCGATTTCAGAAACTTCTCTCTCCTGGGGGCCTGACTCAAACGCTTTAACATTGTCATTGTCCATGTCAACAGAAGGTGCAGTGTATGTGATTTCCCTAGTTTTAATTCCTTGGACGCCGCTTTGAAGAGCTACAAAAACCCTTATGTTTTAAGAGCTATAAAAGAAACGATTGCGTATAAGAATTACAGTAATCGAATAGCATACATACCGTGAAAAGTTCATTCATCAGCGTGATATCAGTACCTTCATTTCGAGCTATTTCTCCCTTCTCAGACAGCTTTTTCCACAAAGACATTCTAACATTGTCAGCTGCTTATTCCAGGGAGTATCGTTAGAGTGGCTCAGTGATGTATCAAGAGCAGGAAGGTTGAAGGAAGGTAGAGAGTGTAAAGAAAATAGTGATCACCTACCACATACCAGCAGGTAGTCAGCTCAGTATTGTCAATTGAAATAAGCTGAGCAATGCTTGTTGATTGCTGTTGTGATTTCCTGTTACTCCAGGTTTGTGTTCGAGAGAAACGCAAAGTTATAGATGTGGCACCAATGTTATTTTCATAAGGCAAGTGCATAACGACGTCGGTCTATCGAATTATGCTGCATAGTCGGACTTCGTTTCATAAAGACTGTAGGTTCTTTGGTGCACCATAAAAGATCTGATAAATTACTAATCAGTATTTGGATCACACCAATGTCGGACGGGCTACACGTCAGCAGTTTTAAATTGGTTCAAATGGCTCTGAGCACTATGGGACTTAACATCTGAGATCATCAGGCCCCTAGAACTCAGAACTAATTAAACCTAACAAATCTAAGGACATCACACATACATGCCCGAGGCAGGATTCGAACTTGCGACCGTAGCAATCGCGCGGTCCGGGACTGAAGCGCCTAGAACCGCTCGGCCACCGCGGCCGGCCTTAGCATTTCTTTCACGAATAGGTATATACAAAGCTGATAAAGACATTAATACAAAGAGATATGTTTAGTTACTTAAATTAATACATCTGAAAGGTATTAATTTAAATATACTAAAATAGGAGGGGCGTTTGAAAAGTCTGTGCAAAGTCCGAGAGATGCCACCACTGTCGCCTATCGAGGTCACGTTTAGTTAGTAGCATCTTTGGAAAGATCGCACAACACGTTTCGGTCATATTGGTCTATATCTTTGTGTTTGGCATTCGTGTCAGTCAAGGAAGTCGAGTGACTGTCAAAAAATGGACGAAAAAGAATTTCGTGTGGTGATTAAACATTAATTTATGATAGGCAAAACGCCTTATGAGACTAATGAGAGGCTTGATAAACATTATATTGTTTCTGTACCTTCTCTTAGAACAGTTTATAAGTGATTTCACAATTTTAGGAGTGGCCATTTTGGCACAAGTGATACTGATCGTTCTGGATGCTCTGTGGAGTTTACGACTCCACAAGTTATTGATAAAATCCATGATATATTGATGTATGACCGAAGACTTAAGGTGCGTGAGATTGCTAGTGCCATGGGCGTCTCGAATGTACGGGTATAAAATATTTTGCATGGACATTTGCACAGGACAAAGCTATCTGCAAGATGCGTTCCGCGATTGCTAACGCTTGACCAAAAACGGAATTGTGTGTAGTGTTGCAAGGATGGTTTGCAGCTGTTCAGAAGGATCCGCAGGACTTTGAGCGTCGTTTCGTTACTGTGGATGAAACATGGATACGTTACTATACTCCTGAGACCAAACAACTATGTAAACAATAGGTTACCAAGGGAGAATCTGCACGAAAAAAGGCGAAGACCATTCCTTCGCTCTGAAAGGTTATGGCGACTGTTTTTCGGGATTCGCAAGGGATAATCCTCATCGACTATTTGGAAAAGGGGAAACTATTACAGGTGCATATTATTCATTTTTATAGGACCGTCCTTTCCCATCATGACAATGCACCAGGACAAACCTAAGCAGTTCTGGTGGAAAAATTAATGGGAATATGATTCCAGCTCGTTTCCCATACCACACTATTCTCCAGACATGGCTCCCTTGGACTACTATTTGTTCCCCAATTTGAAGAAATTTCTGGCGAGACAAAGATTTTATTCAAACGAGGAGGTGATTGCAGCAACGATTAGCTATATTGCAGACTTAGACAATTCCTATTATTCGGAAGGGATCAACAAATAAGAACAGCTCTGGGCGAAGTGCATAAGTCTAAAAGGAGACTATGTTGAAAAATAAAAGGTTTGCCCCAAATATGTAAGCAGTTTTTATTTTTTCACGAACTTTTCAAACGCCCCTCGTATATTCATGGTACTTAAGAGCTAACAAGATGGATGCATACACAGCGAAAGCTGAAGAACATAGGACGATACAAAACAGAAAGGCATCTCCTAGCCGATCGCAGATACAATGAGAAGGGTTCTCTGTTCTTCATTGTCGTAGAAAGTATTACATGTACTTATTAACATTTGTGGACTTTCTGGGACACAAATATTTCATAAATGTAAAGAAAGAAAAATTGTCTTGGTGTCTTACATTTTCCTGCGATATATTTGACTACGATACTGGCTGTTACATGAGTAGTTATTCATGTCGTGCACAACAAGGTTAAGTCAGTTCAGGGATGTGTCTGTCTGTGGGAATTGATAAAGCCACTGCTGGAGTGACGTCGTAGTTGGCTTGTATGATGTCAATCGGACGGTGAAAACCGGCAGAGAATGAGCTCTGGTTGTGCACTTTGCAGCAGATACGGGCATCGAAGCGCGTCCCGTCCAGGAGTGTAGCCATCACAGCCGTGCGAGCCTTGCCTGGCGCAGCTGCTTCAGCTGGGGCAGTCGCATGGAGGTCCAACGGGTCGAGCGGCCGCACTGGGCTACAGCAGTCTCTCGGCGGGCGAGTCCCTGACGTCACCACACGGGCCGAGCAGTGCTGTTCCGAAACAATTTGTATGTCACGGGCTATGCAGAGACGTGTATGGAGACGCAGCCCACGGGCCGCGACCTCACTGCTCCGCACTGAGCGAGGCTGTGACGTCACTGCATCAGTGACGTGCGCAAGCGCTGGCGTGTTGCGGCCTTAGTGCTGTTGGTAGCGCTGACGGCAGCTATGAGCTAGAGCTGTGAGCTGTGGGTAGAGCAGAGTTTAGTTCAAATGTTCAAATGTGTGTGAAATCTTATGGGGCCTAACTACTAAGGTCATCAGTCCAAACACCATTTCGTCCGATGCAGATTCCCACATTGTGCTCCAGGAAAGTGGGTGACACCGCCATAACGACGACACAGCAGAACGGCGTTATTAAGCCAATTACCACACATCCAATCAACAGACTTCTTTTGGTCTACATGGTCGCAAGCTGTGATTTGCGAAGCAAGAGCGCTCTGTCTAAACATGAATTACCATTACTTTCAGTCACAGGTGTCTCAGTCTGGTAGCTACTATTTACGAGAAGACGTGTATTCCACTCCTCGAGGCGACGTGATGCTCAAGAAACCACCACGAGATTGGGTCTCTACGACCTGTGGGCCGCTGCTGCTGGTTTTAAGATTAGTTGTGGGGGCCTAGCATCTTCCAGCCAGTGGGGCAACTACCAGGTGCAACCAGCTTTCCGCTATAGAGGGCAGTCGTTTGAGACCACGGCCACCTGTTGCGTCAGTTCCTTAACACTCACTGTCTTCAGCACACACTATGGAGGACGTTGCACCACAAAATGTTCTAGTTTGTTCATCAGCAAAATGTATGACCAACAGTGAAGTTTTTATGAACAGCCACAGATCATCACCCCGACAACAATCCACCACCTCAACTCAGACCTCCACATGTAGAGGTCACCCATCCTGACCTCTACATTTTGATGTCAGAAGTATGTGTCACCTGTAAATTTCAGTGAAAGAGGAACCTTACCAGCCAACCTACGTGGAGACGATAACTCCCGATTTCCTCATAGTTGCAGTTTCATCGACACACAGCATCAGTGTGCAGCGGGTGACTGCACTGACTGTTTTATTTATTTATTTATTTTTTTTTCCTGCGAGTATCACGTCACGTCATTGCACCTTTTAGCAACTTTTCAGATCTGTTTTCATGTGTGACATGTGTCAAGTAAACTCAGACTATGTTTTGAGGATGTGTAAATATGAGCGTTATTTTTGCCTATCTCATAGTCTTCAAGTGTATAATGTGTTAACCATGCATAGCTTCTTAGGAGGGGAAGGTGATTTTTGTCGAGAAGTTGGAGTTTTCGTCGTTTTTAATGGACAATGTATTTCATTTTGAGCAATAAATGTGGCTCACTACGATTAAGCACATGATGTAGTAGTCATGAGTAGCCGCTCAAGAGGAGAAGTTATGTAACTGTAAGTGTTAGGATAGAAATAGATTAAGTGTCCTTGTAGTCATACTGTTTTGCTCTCCTCGTTTGCTGTTTGCATGATTGGTGGCGGGATCCCCTGGTGGAGAAGTTTCGAATTTCTGCAGCCTGGACCAGATGTGCAGGGAAGTGCATGTGCCGATGATTTTGGTGTCATGCAGAGGGCAACTGCCGACAGTAATTTTGTTGTAGATATTTAGGAGGTGACAAAGAAAGCTATCAATAAGGCTGATAGTATTGAAGATGTTTTTGGTACTGAAATGTGAGTGTAGAAATGAATGTGCGCAATGGAAAATACTGAAAGCTAATATAAAGATTTTGCCCTGTCTGGCTACCCTGTGAAGCTGATCTAAGGATCTCTTAACGGTGATATTATTTCCTCCTTCTTGCTCTTCAACGTATCAATTACAACATAAAAATAAATGAATGATTAAGGGAACTAGTAACTACTAAATTATAAATGTGGTTTCTGCTTATACATTTATTGTAGATTAAAACACCTTTATTTATTACAAATATTTATATGTCGATGTGCAATTGACATTAAGGGATACAAACTCCAGCCACAAAATAAATACTCATTAAACACTAGGACGGCAAAAGGCGGTCCTTTGACTAGTATAATCCAATACTACCTTCTTCTTTCTGTATTCTACAGACAAGAAATGCGAACTCCCACCCACAAGGACGGAATTCAGATAACGACTCAGCATTAGTACAGACAGGAGAAGTGCTCTCAATCACTGAACGCTGCGTACTCAACGACGATTTCCTATCCGGAGACGAAGTCCAGAGTCGTATAAGTTAGCAACACCTTCGGTCACCTAAAGCAACTTTCCAGTGCCTTCTGCACTGTATCATGCAAATTAAGCATTAGTGATTTTGCCCGCATTTGTCCTATCATGATAAACGAACCCTGCGACAGTATATCACTGCTGACAGCTTCCCCCAGCTTCAATATTATCCTCCTGGGTTCCACCGCTCGTCATCGAAAGTCAGTTTTGGCATGGTGCTTGATGAAAAAGTCTAGCCCTGGGATTGCGCAGCAGCCTTCGCCTGCATCACGCATTACACTGCAAGTGTTGTCACTTTTGTAAATCTCCTGATCCACTGGCACAAGCCTTGTTGGCCCGATCATAAACCTCACAAACACATTTCTTCCTACATTCTGAGGAGGTAGTGCCGTCAAATATGGTGCCGAATCTGCGGACTTCGTAAATACTAATTGCGTGTGTACCATTTCAGTACCCAAAACATCTGCAATAAAATCAGCCTTATTGATAGCTTTCTGTGACACCTCCTAAGTATCTACAACTATATTACTGTCGGCAGTTGCACTCTGCAAGACACAAAGATCATCGGCACATGCACCTTTCTCTACATCTGGTCCAGGCTTCAGAAATTCGCAACCTCTCCGCCAGGGTATACCTCACTAATTATGCAAACAACAGACGAGGAGAACAAAACAGTACGACTATAACACTACCGTCTGCTACTGCTATACCATAACCTTCAAGTAGGAGGCAGGTCGTGAAATATAACTATCTAGTTAAAACAATTATGGTATAAAGCAACAGAGCAGTGTTACCCTCTGAGAGGAATTTTGTTGTGTTGACCGAGTTGCACCTAACGGGGGTGGCTTATCGGAAATGAAAGTCAGAATTACGTAAATATTTGAACAGCAGCAAACAAAATTTTTGTTTATCTGCACTGTTTAACGGATAGAGAAAACGGTTGCCAGCCTAATTAGGCAAGCGAATGATTAACAGTCTTGTTCAAGAAAACAGTTATTGGTAACTTTAACGGATAAACACAACCTATACTTTGTCACACGTGAGTGCAATGAACTCTGACCCATACATATGTTTACGGTAAGAATGAAGCTAACAGCTAGAGCAGCACAAACTATAACAGATACCGAAACACACTATTACTTTCAGGGCTTGTTCAAACTGAATAGTCTTTATAACATTACTATTAACATTCACTGCAGCATCATAAATTGGACATAGGTTAAGTCTCTCTCAGTTAAATACTTTACTATTTAAAATTAAAGTTAATTGGAATCCACTAACAGGTTGCTTCTCCACTATCTTTTGATTAAAGAAATTATGGTTTTGATAAATAGTGGTCTTACCGTTACTTGTTACCTAGCATTAGCACAATAGACAAACTGTGGATCCTGTTATACTATTAATATGCACATTTAATACACAAGAGAGACTAACACTTAGCAATCATGAACAAATAATTTTCTACTATTGCAGTTTTCCACTTTTACTACAGTGAAACACAATGTTGACAAATTTGCAAGAAACTGACTCACCTTTTATAATTTGCTACATGTAGCACTATGATAATTAACTAAGCAAAATTTTATAAGCCTTAATTCTGAGAACTTTAACTTATAAAAGAAACAGCAAATTGTCTTTATTGCCACAGTTTTCTACTTTCAAGTAAACGATTAAATAGGTGACTTTGAAACTTCAGAAAACTACATTTACTGCCTACCACAATTTCACTAAATCCACAATAAATCTGAATATTCCCTTTTCATCAAAGACCAAAGAACATTATGTAATTAACTGTCTAACTTTGTGGCTTTCATTTTTTCCACAAAATAGGACAATCGGTAGTCATAGTTCAAATGGAGAGGAACCTGAGAGGTGTTGTGATAGGGAAAAAATCAAGGTAGGTACATAAATTCAGTTATATTTGTGCACACTAAATCACCCAATAAGCTGATCCTTCATTGTACATTATTATAGCATTCCGTTACAGTGATTGCGCAATGTGGTGTGGATTGCAGGCAGAACTGCTGGACTCTGTCCCTTCTTGGTGGCGATGATGGATACCAATTCCAGAATCGTTCCAGCTATTTATCCATCCATCCGAGGCATTGGTAAGCGGCCGGAAAAGCCTCTCTCGGAACCAGCACAATATACAACTCTTACACAGGCAGTGAGCAGTTTGGTACCTCGCCCCCGACTGACTCTTGGCTCCACCTTTTCTACCTAGGCAAACAACATTTTGCGCGCGCTACACAGTTCCGTTCCCGAAGGGAACCACAAGACGTTTTACATACAAAATGACTAAGAACCCTAAGTGAGGATCAGCAGTTTACATAGCAGTAACCAAACATATTAATTAAAACAGGACATTTGCACATATAGGTAGTTCTAAACAATATTATTTAAACAAATTCCAATTATATACAGTAAGTTTTATTCCCTCCAAATGAAACAAAGAATTTAAATGACAGATAAACTACATTGCACAGAATCAAACCATGACATCAAAGTTTTTACAAAGAAAGGAGTATACAGTTTTGTGTTATCTATTCAATGAAACACATTTACAGATACTCAATGTTATAACATTAAACCAAAGCAAAAGGCAAAATAAATCCATACAGATTAAGAACTATGATGTTACACGACGACAAGGACACTTAATCTAATTCTATCCTAACACTTACTGTAACTTCTCCACCTGAGCGGCTAGTCATGCTTAAACGGAGTGAGCCACACTTCTTGCTCAAAATGAAATACACTGCCCATTAAAAACGACGAAAACTACCACAAAACTCCGACTTCTCGACAAAACTCATCTTCCCCTCTTAAGAAGTTACGCATGGTTAACACCTTATACACTTCCAGACAAGGAGCCACACTCATTGACAATAGGATGAATTAACGCTCATATTTACACATACTCAGAACACAATCTGAGTATACTTGACAGATGAAACAAATTAAAACAGAACTGAAAATCTGCTGAAAGGTGCACTGACTCGGCGTGATACTCGCAGGGGAAAAAAATAGAACAGACAGTGCACTCACCTACACCACACTGATGCTGTGTGTCGACGAAACTGCAACCCTGAGGTAGTTGAGAGTTATCGTCTCCAGGAAGAGTGGCTGGTAAGGTTCTCCTGTCACTGAAATTTAGACGTGACACACACTTCTGACATCAAAATGTGGAGGTCCAGGATGGAAGGCCTCTACACGTGGAGGTCTGAGTTGAGGTGGTGGATTGTTGTCGGGGTGCTGATCGATGGCTGCTTATGAAAACTTCACTGTTAGTCATACATTCTACTGAAGAACAAACCAGAACATTCTGTGGTGTTAAGGAACTGATGCAAAAGGTGATCATGATCTCAAACGACTTCCTTCTATGGCTGAAGGCTGGTTGCACCTCGTAGTTGGCCCACAGTCTGGAAGATGCTAAACTCACAGAACTGATCTTAAAACCAGCAGCAGGGGCCCACAGTTAGTGGAGGCCAAATCCCATGGTGGCTGCTTGTAGCCTCATGTCGCCTTCTGGAGCGGCATACTCCTCTCCTCTTAAATAGTAGCTACCAGACTGAGACACCTTTGACTGAAAATAATGGTGATTTATGTTGGGACAGAGCGTTCTTGCTTTGCAAATCATAGCTTGTAACCATGTAGACCATAAATAGTCTGTTTATTGGATGTGTATTTACTGGCTTACCAACGCCTTTCTGCTGCGTCGTCGTTATGGCCTTTCATTTAACACATTGTGGGAATCTGCCAGTGGCATTGCTGCATCTGACGTAATGGTGTTTGGTCGGCTCTGAGCTGGCCCACTCCCAAGATGTTTTGCAACAGCGATGACAACATCACAATTTTACTCAGTAGCGCCGAAAAGTAGTGGTGGCACTGCAGATCGCATAACAGATAAGAAGATACTGAGTCGAACTGTGGAAGACAAGAAATTTGTGGCACAACTTCGTTTAATAGGGCACATACTGAGGCATCAAGGACTCCTCAGTTTGGTATATGATTTAATTGATGACAGGAGAAAATAAAGAAACGCATTACAGGAAGCAGGCAAAAAAGAATTCATACGTCTAAAGAATGAGATCGACTGGTAGTGCAAAATGACTAAGCAGAGATGGCTAGAGGGCGAATGTAATTAGTAGAGGCGCATATCACTAGGGGTAAGTTAGATACTGCCGACAGGAAAATTAAAGGGATCTTTGGAGAAAAGAGAACGACTTGCATGAATATCAAAACCTCAGATGGAAATCCAGTAATAAGCAAAGAAGGGAAAGCAGAAAGGTGGAAGGAGTATATAGAGGATCTATATAAGGGCGATGTTCTTGAGGACAATATTATAGAAATGGAAGAGGATGTACATGAAGATGAAATAATAGATATGATACAGCGTGAAGAGTGTAACAGAGCACTGAAAGACCAAAGTCGAAACAAGGTCCCAGGAGTAGACAACATCCCATTAGAACTAATGTTAGCCTTGGGAGAACCAAGCCTAACAAAACTCTACCATCTAGTGAGCAAGATGTATGAGACAGCCGAAATACCCTCAGACTTCCAGAAAAATATAATAATTCCAATCCCAAAAGAAAGCAGGTGTTGACAGATGTGAAAATTAACGAGCTATCAGTTTAATAAACCACGGCTGCAAAATACTATCACGAATACTTTACAGACGAATGGAAAAACTGTTAGAAGCCGACCTCGGGGAAGTTCAGTTTGGATTCCGTAGAATTGTTGCAACACGTGAGGTAATACTGACCCTACGACTTACCTTAGAATAAAAATTAAGCAAAGGCAAACTTACGTTTCTAGCATTTGTAGACTTAGAGAAAGCTATTAACAGTGTTGACTGGAATAGTCTCTTTCAAATTCTGAAGGTAACAGAGGAAAAATACAGGGAGCGAAAGGCTATTTACAATTTGTACAAAAACCAGATAGCAGTTATAAGAGTCGAGGGGCATGAAAGGGAAGCAGTGGTTGGGAAGGAGTGAGACAGGGTTTTAGCCTATCCCCGATGTTATTCAATCTGTATATGGAGAAGAAATAAAAACTTTGAGGTTCGCCGATGACATTGTAATTCTGTCAGAGACAGAAAAGTACCTGGAACAGCAGCTGAACGGAATGGACAGTTACTTGAAAGGAAGATACACTCCTGGAAATGGAAAAAAGAACACATTGACACCGGTGTGTCAGACCCACAATACTTGCTCCGGACACTGCGAGAGGGCTGTACAAGCAATGATCACACGCACGGCACAGCGGACACACCAGGAACCGCGGTGTTGGCCGTCGAATGGCGCTAGCTGCGCAGCATTTGTGCACCGCCGCCGTCAGTGTCAGCCAGTTTGCCGTGGCATACGGAGCTCCATCGCAGTCTTTAACACTGGTAGCATGCCGCGACAGCGTGGACGTGAACCGTATGTGCAGTTGACGGACTTTGAGCGAGGGCGTATAGTGGGCATGCGGGAGGCCGGGTGAACGTACCGCCGAATTGCTCAACACGTGGGCGTGAGGTCTCCACAGTACATCGATGTTGTCGCCAGTGGTCGGCGGAAGGTGCACGTGCCCGTCGACCTGGGACCGGACCGCAGCGACGCACGGATGCACGCCAAGACCGTAGGATCCTACGCAGTGCCGTAGGGGACCACACCGCCACTTACCAGCAAATTAGGGACACTGTTGCTCCTGGGGTATCGGCGAGGACCATTCGCAACCGTCTCCATGAAGCTGGGCTACGGTCCCGCACACCGTTAGGCCGTCTTCCGCTCACGCCCCAACATCGTGCAGCCCGCCTCCAGTGGTGTCGCGACAGGCGTGAATGGAGGGACGAATGGAGACGTGTCGTCTTCAGCGATGAGAGTCGCTTCTGCCTTGGTGCCAATGATGGTCGTATGCGTGTTTGGCGCCGTGCAGGTGAGCGCCACAATCAGGACTGCATACGACCGAGGCACACAGGGCCAACACCCGGCATCATGGTGTGGGGAGCGATCTCCTACACTGGCCGTACACCACAGGTGATCGTCGAGGGGACACTGAATAGTGCACGGTACATCCAAACCGTCATCGAACCCATCGTTCTACCATTCCTAGACCGGCAAGGGAACTTGCTGTTCCAACAGGACAATGCACGTCCGCATGTATCCCGTGCCACCCAGCGTGCTCTAGAAGGTGTAAGTCAACTACCCTGGCCAGCAAGATCTCCGGATCTGTCCCCCATTGAGCATGTTTGGGACTGGATGAAGCGTCGTCTCACGCGGTCTGCACGTCCAGCACGAACGCTGGTCCAACTGAGGCGCCAGGTGGAAATGGCATGGCAAGCCGTTTCACAGGACTACATCCAGCATCTCTGCGATCGTTTCCATGGGAGAATAGCAGCCTGCATTGCTGCGAAAGGTAGATATACACTGTACTAGTGCCGACATTGTGCATGCTCTGTTGCCTGTGTCTATGTGCCTATGGTTCTGTCAGTGTGATCATGTGATGTATCTGACCCCAGGAATGTGTCAATAAAGTTTCCCCTTCCTGGGACAATGAATTCACGGTGTTCTTATTTCAATTTCCAGGAGTGTATAAGATGAACATCAACAGAAGCAAAACGAGGATAACGGAATGCAGTCCAATTAAATCGGGTGATTTTGCGGGAATTAGATTAGGAAATGAGAGACTTAAAGTTGTAAAGGAGTTTTGCTATTCGGGGAGCAAAATAACTGATGATGGTCGAAGTAGAGAGGATATAAAACGCAGACTGTCTGTGGTAAGGAAAGCGTTTATGAAGAAGAGAAATTTGTTAACATCGAGTATAGATTTAAGTGTCAGGAAGTCGTTTTTGAAAGTATTTGTATGGAGTGTAGTCATGAATGGAAGTGAAACGTGGACGATAAATAGTTTAGACAAGAAGAGAATAGAAGCTTTCGAAATGTGGTGCTAAAGAATAATGCTGAAGATTAGATGGGTAGATCACATAACTAACGAGGAGGAACTGAATAGAATGTAAGAGGAGAGAAAATTTGTGGCACAACTTGACTAGAGGAAGGGATCGGTTGGTAGGGCATATTCTGAGGCATCAAGGGATCGCCAATTTAGTTTTGGAGGGCAGCGTGGAGGATAAATATCGTAGAGGGAGACCAAGAGATGAATACACCAAACAGATTCAGAAGGATGTAGCTTGCAATAGGTGCTGGGAGATGAGGAAGCCTGCACAGGATGGAGTAGCATGAAGAGCTGCAGCAAACCAGTTTCTGGACTGAAGGGCAAAACAACGACAAAAGAGCTAACAAAATAGGTCCATACATAGCGAAAGCTGAAGAACAAAGGGCAATACGAAACAGGAAGGCATCTCCTAGCTGATCGCAGAAAAAATGTGAAGGCTTCTCTGTTCTTCATTACTGTAGAAAGTATTACATGTACTTATTAACATTTTTGAACTTTCTGGTACGCACATATTTCATAAACATAAAGAAAGATAAATTTTCTTGGTGTCTTACATTTTCCTACGACACATTTGACTACAATACTGGCTGTTACATGTGTAGTCATTCAAATAGTCTGTACAACAAAATTACAAGTTTGGTGTATACAAGAAAAAAACAGTACACAATTTGACATGTTTTAAATAAACAGTTTACAAATCATTTACATTGACATGGGAGAAATTTCTAAAAGATACACTAACTTAGTGTTTGAGACGTATCAATGTTCTGAGGATAAGAGGTTAAGTCATTTCAGTGACATGTCTGCCCGTGGGAATTGATGCAGCCACTGGTGGAGTGACTTCGCAGTTGGCATGTATGATGTCAATCGGTCGGTGACGACTGGCTAAGTGCGAGATCTGGTTGTGCACTTCGTAGCAGAGATGGGCATTGACACGATGCCTGTCCAGGACCGTATTCATGTGAGCCGTGCAAGACTTGCCTTGCGCTGCCGGTTCAACCGGGGCAGCCACTTCGAGGTCCGACGCGCCGCACGGTGCAGAGTAGTGCGCCTGCACTGGACTACAGCAGTCTCGGACCGAGCGAGTCCCTAACGTCACACCAAGGGCCGAGCAGTGCTGTTGCGAAAGCACCTGTATGCCAGCGGCTCATCAGAGTTCCGCATAGGAACTGATATTATCTACGTCCCAAACACTAGAAGACACTACTTTCAAAGATGATATACAGTGGTGTGCAACCTCAGTGGAAGTGAAACTTACGTGATCACAGCTGCTCAGCTTTATAGCCTTAATATGCCGAAACAATCTCTATCAACGAATGTGATAGTCAACGTCGGCGTAATGGCTCACGTACATGTCTGTGACGATGTTCGCGTTTCTTGTCTGTAGAACACAGAGAGGAGAACATATTATTAGATTATACTAGTCAGAGGACAGCCCTCTGCCGTCCTAGCGTTCCAATGAGTTTTTCATTTTGTGGCTGGAGTTCCTCCATCGTTGCAGACGTGAACGCGAACCATCAATCCGACGCACCGGACGCAGTACATTCGGTGATATTGATTGCTTCAGCATATTAGGGCTATAAAGCTGAACACCTGTGATCACTTAAGTTTCACTTCCACTGAGGTTGCACACCACTGTAGATCATCTTTGTAAATAGTGTCTTCTAGTGTCATCTTAGATGATGTCAGTCATCTCGCGTTATTTGTATTAGATCGAGTATCCATAAAAAGGGGCAGATTTGGTCAGTTGATCAATAACATTAGTCAGGAAATTCATTTGTATCTCTTTATGGCCATTGAAAATCGACATATAAACATTTGTAATAAGTAAAGATGTTTTAATCTACAGTAAATGTATAAGGAGAAACATTAATATTTAGTAGTTACTAGTTCCCTTACGCATTCATTTATTTTTATGTTGTAATTAATATGTTAAAGAGCAAGAAGGAGGTAATAATATCACCGTTAAGAGATCCTATGATCTGCTTCAGGGGGTAGTCAGACAGGGCCAAATCTTCATTTGCTTGTTCAGTATTTTCCAGTCCGCACATTCTTTTTTACTTCCGCCTGGAGCAGCATCTTGGAAACCATACAAATACCTTCCAGAAATACTTCCTAACACTTAAATTCATATTCGATGTTAGAAAATCCCTCTTCTTCATTAATAATTTTCTAGCTATAATCAGTCTTCATTTTGTATCCTCTCTACTTCGGCCATCATCAGTTATTTTGCTGCCCAATAGTCCTTTTAGGGTCTCATTTTGTAATCAGATTCCCTTAACACTACCTGGGTTAAACCTCGCAATACCAAGGGAGAGGGAAGGGGTACTTTATGCCTACCTTTCCAGAAAACAGTAATCTAGTCAGGTACATTATATTTTAAAATTCTGAAAAAAAATATATTTGTGCTTTTTAATGAATTCTTCTACCAGATTCAGTAATTGTTTAAAATTTTTCAGTAAAACTTAACGAAAAATTTAGGTCTTGTCAGTGAATTTTCAGAACATGTGTCATATTCATATTTTCAGGTTTACGACACTTCTTACACATAAATATATCATTAAAATAGAGGGTTATCTTATAATCCCTTTTCAGGGCTCTATCTATTCCATTCAGCTGTTATTCCAAGTTCTTTGCTGCCACTGACAGAACTGCAGTGTCACCGGTTAACTTTAAAATTTTTATTGCTTCTCCCTGATATTTAGTTTTGTTCACAAATTTGTCCTTGCATGCTTTAAAGCTTGTAAAGTGCTGATGTTGAATAACTTCCCTCGGGCATGGATGTGTGTGCTGTCCTCTTCGGTTAGTTAGGTTTAAGTAGTTCTAAGTTCTAGGGGACTGATGACCTCAGAAGTTAAGTCCCATAGTGCTCAGAGCCATTTGAACAATTTTTGAATAACTTCGAGAGTAGGCTACCAAAATGTCTCACACCCATCATTCCATTGCACAACTAGAAATCCGGGAGATGGATTAGCACAATTTATGTGTTTCAGCTAGATTTGTTCTTTGATGCGGTGGGGCTATGAATTCCATGTTCAGTCTCTTTACTCCTCTCTTCTTTTTACCGGTCAACAGCAAAATTCATATTTCAGTGTATATACGGCCAAAATTCAAACTCTGATTTAGGACAACATGAATTCCCAAGGATTGACATGTTACCAGTAATGGAGAAACATTTACGAATGAGCGTCTTTTCAATCTCAGAACATTAAATGTTATTTATGTAACTCCAAGAAGAGCAGAGTACATTGAGACAACTATTTCTAGATCGAAAGGTTAGCCACTTCCGTTCGAACCCACTAGCGAGAAAAAACAGAAAAGACGGTTGGAGTTGCAGTAAAGAGAAATGTCGTTAGAGTGTATTGTGGGATAGCAGAAGTATGAGGAAAAGAAACTACTGTATCCTTTTCATGACTTTACGCCTCTTATCTTCAGATATCATTTTTAAATGACGAATGGTGGCCAGACGGAAAGTTGCTACCTCACAGTATCTCTGGATTAATACCTTTTCATATAAGGCGTTTATTTAAAAGTCCAATTTCAGAAGTTTCGCTGTACTGGGGCGCCTGACTCAAATGCTTTAACATTGTCAACGTCCATGTCAAGAGAAGGTGCAGTGTAGGTGATTTCTTCAGTTCTGATTGCTTGGACGCCGTTTTGAAGTGCTACAAAACTTATTATGTTTTAAAAACTATAAAATAAACGATTGCGTATAAGAATTACAGCAGTAGAATATCACACATACCGTAAAAAGTTCTTTCGTCAGTGTGATATCAGTTCCTTTAGTTCGGGCTATTTCTCCCTTCTCAGAGAGCTTTTCGCTACAAGACATTGTAACATTGCCAGCTGCTTATTCCAGCGACTATCTTAAGACTGGCTCAGTGATCGATCAGGAGCATCAGGAAGACCAACTTTCTTTAAGTAAATGATGTGTTCTTTCGCCGCAATCAAAAGACCATGAACGTATAGACAGTTAACGCATATATACTCCGTATCGAAATTATTTCGTAGACCTATATTTAGCATATGGCAGGAACAATTCAGTCGTGAATAATCGCGCAGTGCAACGACAATGTTGCTACGTTGATCAGTCGTGTGCTGTATGGTTCAAATGGCTCTGAGGACTATGGGACTTAATTTGTGAGGTCATCAGTCCCCTAGAACTTAAAACTACTTAAACCTAACTAACCTAAGGACGTCACACACATCCATGTCTGAGGCAGGATTCGAACCTGCGACCATAGCGGTAGCGCGGTTCCAGACTGAAGCATCCAGAACCGCTCGGCCACTACGTCCGGCATGTGCTGTATGTCTTTCAAAGTAGAATCGTCTATACCAAGAGACATTAATCGTCTAAACAATTCTCTTAGAATATTGCTGACCGTTTGTGGTTAATTTGGAAACTGGGTTGTAAACAAAATGCGAGATCTGAGAGTCCAGTCAATGAAACAGGAGACAGTACATGGCAGCTAACGGTTTCATCTCGCGCTGGACGTGCCCATATCTGTAATTGCTGTGTATTCACCTTCTGTTACATGAGCAATTACCTCAGACATAATTATATGTCGTAGGCTTTTAACACTTCCTGCCATGTACTGCAACACAGTTGTGGGGTGAGATATATATGGCCTTTGCGGTGACAACTAAAGTCTGAAAAAGATCCATAAGACCTTCACCTCTTATAGTTCCGTAGACCTTACGTCTCGTGCACACATAGCAACGCAGTTATCGACAGTTATCTCCTGGGCTGGTTTAGGAAGTCGTTTCTCGTCCACATGAGACTTTTGTTTATTAGATACGCATGGATATCGAGAAACGTAAGAAGTGCCACTTGACCCTTCAGCATGAGAGTAAATTTCACAGCACAACGAACAGCAAAGAAAAAGAACGCTTTTCCTAACGCCATCCACAATAGACTTTAACAAGGCCAAAACTGAACTCCAGGCTGTGTGGTTCTCTACTCACCACTGACTAGTTTTTCTTTTACTTCCCTTTTTCTTGATATGTGCTCCTTCTTCTGCAAACCACGTTTACTTTCCCGCTCTCATTTTGTTTGTTACGAAAAAAGTGAAGGAATCTCATCACTCCACTAAACACTTCTCCTCTCACCGCTCGTAGCCCGTAGCTCGCAACTGCGGTCAGTGCTACCAACAGTTCGTATGTGCAGCACACCAGTGCTTGCGCACGGCACTGGTGCAGTGACGTCACGGACTCGCTCAGTGCGGAGCAGTGAGGTCTCAACGCCAACTCTGCTGACGCCGTGGCATACAGGTGCTTTCGCAGCAGCACTGCTCGGCTTGTGGGATGACGTCAGGGTCTCGCTCAGCCAGTTACTGCTGTAGTCCAGTGCGGCCGCAGCTCGCGGGCCGATCCTCTTCGCACGACTCTGCAGGCGGACCTCAATGCGGCTGCCCTGCCCGAAACGGAAGCGCGAGGCAAGGCTCGGACGGCTGTCATGGCTACGGTCTTGCACGGGCCGCGCATCGATGACCACCTCTGCTGCAAACTGCACAACCAGAGCTCACACTCAGCTGGTTGTCACCGACCGATTGACATCATAAAAGCCAACTGCAAAGTCACTCCAGCAGTGGCTGCATCAGTTACCATGGGCAGACACGTCCCTGAACTGAATTAACCTCATATCCTCAGAACATTGATACCTTTCAAATTTTAAGTTGGTGTATCTTGTACAAATATCTCACGTGCCAATATAATTGATTTGTCAAACTGTTTATTTAAAACATGTGAAATTGTCTATTGTTTTTCCTTGTATGTACCAATCTTGTGGTTCTGTTGTACTTACGACTTGTATGACTACTTTTGTAACGGCCAGTGTCGTAGTCAAATATATCGTAGACAAACGAAAGACACCAAGAAAATTTATCTTTCTTTATGTTTATGAAATATATGTTTACCAAAGAGTGCACAAGTGTTAAATAGTACATGTAATACTTTCTATGAGGATAAAGAAAAGAGAAGCGTTCACATTTTTTCTGCGATCAGCTAGGGGAAGCCTTCATGTTTCGTATCGTCCTTTGTTCTTCCGCTTTCGCTGTGTAAGCATCTACATTACAGGCCATAAAAATTATTACACTACAAAGATGATGTGCTACAGATTTAAATGACAGGAAGAAGGCGCTGTGAAATGCAAATGATTACCTTTTCAGGGCATTCACGCAAGATCCGCCGGTGGCGACACCATAACATTCTGACATAAGGAAAGTTTCCAACCGAATTCTCATACACAAACAGCAGTTGACCGGCGTTGCCTGGTGGAACGTTGTTGTGATGCCTCGTGTAAGGAGGAGAAATGCGTACCATTACGTATCCGACTTTGATAAAGGTAGTATTGTAGCCTATTGCAATTGCGGTTTATCGTATCGCGACATTGCTTCTCGCGTTGGTCGAGATTCAATGACTGTAGGCAGAATATGGGATCGGTGGTTTCGGGAGGGTAATACGGAAGGCCGTGCTGGGTCCCAACGGCCTCGTATCACTAGCAGTCGAGATGACAGGCATCTTATCCAGTTGGCTGTAACGGATCGTGCAGCCATGTCCCGATCCCTGAGTCAGCAGATGGGGACGTTTTTAAGTCAACAACCATCTGCATGAACAGTTCGACAACGTTTGCAGCAGCATGGACCATCAGCTCGGAGACCATGGCTGCAGTTACACTTGACGCTGAATCACAGACAGTAGCTCCTGCTATGGTGTACTCAACGACGAACCTGGGTACACGAATGGCAACACGTCATTTTTTCGGATGAATCCTGGTTCTGTTTACATCATCAAGATGGTCGCATCTGTGGTTGGCGACATAGCGGTGAACGCACATTGAAGGCGTGTATTCGTCATCACCATACTGGCGTATCACTGGGCGTGATGGTATGGGGTACCATTGGTTACACGTCTCGGTCAACTCTTGTTCGCACAGTGGACGTTCCATTTCAGATGCGTTACGACCTGTGGCTCTACCCACCATTTGATCCTTGCGAAACCTTACATTTCAGCAGGATAATGCACGACTGCATGTTGCACGACCTGTATGGGCCGTTCTGGATACAGAAAATGTTCGACTGCTGCCCTGGCCAGCATATTCTACAGATCTCTCACCAATTGAAAACGTCTGGTTAATGGTGGCCGAGCAACTGGCTCGTCACAATACGCTAGTCACCACTCTTGATTAACTGTGGTATCGTGTTGAAGCTGCAAGGCCAGTTGTACCTGTATACGTCAACCAAGCTCAGTTTGACACAATGCCAAGCCGTATCAAGGCCGTCATTACGGCTAGAGGTGGTTGTTCTGGGTACTGATTTCTGAAGATCCATATACACAAATTGCCTGAAAATGTAATCACATGTCAGTTCTAGTATAATATATTTGTCCAATGAAACACGTTTATCATCTGCATTTCTTCTTGGTGCAGCAATTTTAATGGCCAGTAGTGTATCTTGTTAGCTCTTAAGAACCATGAATATATTTAAGTGCATTTAAATTAATAACTTTCAGATGTATTAACTTAACAAACTAAACTCTTTGTATAATGTCTTTATCAGCTCTGTGTTCAGCTTTCGTGAAAGATATGCAAAACTGCTGACTTGGAGTCCGTCCGCCATTGGTGTGATCCAAATACTGATTAGCAAATTTATCAGATGTTTTATGGTGCCCCAACGAAACTGCAGTCTTTCAGAAACGAAGTCCGATACTCAACTAACAATACAGCATGATGCGATTGACCGATCGCGTTATGGACTTGCCTAATGAAATTAACATTGGAGGCACATCTGTAACATTGTGTTTCTCTCGAACACCAACCTGGAGTAATAGGAAATCACAACACGAATCAAGAAGCACTGCTCTGTTAATTTGTATAACCATTACTGAGCTGTCTACCTGCTTGTAAGTGGTAGGCGAACATGACTATTATCTTTACATTCTCTATCATCCTTCCACCTTCGCAAGCAGCCAAGGTAACAGTTACAGCTCAGAACTTCCACTCGCTCATACACCTACCAGAGAGGTGCTTGCTGTTGTTGGATGGGGACCACTTATATTGTAGTCACACCATGGTAGTTACTAGTTTTCTTAATCATTCATTTATTTTTATGTTGTAATTTATATGTTAAAGAGCAAGAAGGAGGAAATTATATCTCCGTTAAGACATCCTAAGATATGCATCTGGGGTTTAGTCAGACAGGACCAAATATTCACTTTTGCGTTCAGTATTTTCCATTGCGTACATTCATCTTTACACTTGCCAGGAGCAGCATCTTGGAAACCATACAAATACCTTCCAGAAATGCTTCCTAACAGTTAAATTTATATTCGAATTTTGCAAATCCCTCGTTTTCATTAATACTTTTCTTGCTATAGTCAGCCCATATTTTGTATCCTCTTTACTTCGGCCATCATTAGTTATTTCGCTGTCCAATGGCCCTTTTAGTGTCTCATTTCGTAATCAGATTCCCTTAACACTACCTGATTTTACCGTCGCAATACCATGGGATAGGGAAGGGGTACTTTATCCCTACCTTTTCAGAATACTGCTATCTAGTTATGTATATTATATTTTAAAATTTTGAAAAAAATATATTTCTGATGTTTTGATTACTTCTACCAGATTCCTTAATTATTTCAAATTTTTCAGTAAAACTTAACGCCAAAATTTAGGTCTTGTCAGTTGATGTGAATTTTTAGAACATGTGTCATATTCATATTTTCCGGTTTACGACGATTCTTACACATAAATATGTCATTAAAATGTATGCTGTGCGTAAAAGGCAATGAAAATTTACGAAATCCGTATATATTTGTGTTGGTCATAAATTACAACCCCCTTTTGTAGTGCACGTGATGGAAAATCCGTTGGTACTGCTAGGTTCAATTCGAATAGATTACATTACCTTTCATTTAGTTGCACTGATTGTTATCTTATAATCCCTTTCCAGGGCCCTATCTATGCCATTGAACTGTTATTCTAAGGTCTTTGCTGTCTCTGACAGAATTGCAGTGTCACCACAAAACTTCAAAATGTTTATTGCATCTCCCTGATATTTAATTCTGTTTACAAATTCATCCTTGCATGATTTACTGCTTGTATGATGCAGACGTTGAATGACATCGAGTGTAGGCTACCAGAATGTGTCACTCCCATCTACAAATTGCACAACTAGAAATCCAGGAGATGGAGTAGCAGTATTCATGTGCTTCAACAAGATTTGTTCTTTGGTGTGGTGGGGCTGTGAAATACATGTCCAGCCTCATTACTCCTCTCTTCTTTGTACCTGAGGGCAGCAAAATTCATATTTCAGTGCATAAACGACAAAAATTCAAACTTTCATTTAGAACAACATGGATTCCCAAGGATTCACATTTTACCAGTTGTGGAGGAACATATAGGACTGAGCGTCTCTCCTATTTCCGAACATTAATTGTTATTTTTTTAACTTCCAGAAGAGCAGAGTACATTGAGTTAGCTATTTTTAGATCGAAAGGTAAGCCAGTTCCGTTCGAACCCACTAGCGAGAACAAATGGGAACATGGATGGAGTTGCAGTAATGGGAAATGTCGTTAGAGTGTATTGTGGGAATGGAGAAATATAAAGAAGGAAAGCTATTGTATCCATTTCATGACTTTACGCCTCTTATCTTCAGATATGGTTTGTAAATGACGAATGGCGACCAGAGGAAAGTTGCTACCTCACAGTATCTCTGGAAAAATAGCTTTTCATCTAAGTGTAATTTGAGGCATATATGTAAAAGTCCGATTTCAGAAACTTCTCTGTCCTTGGGGGGCCTGACTCAAATGCTTTAACATTGTCATCGTCCATGTCAACAGAAGGTGTAGTGCAGGTGATTTCTGCAATTCGAATTTCTTGGACGCCGCTTTGAAGAGCTACGAAGACCCTTATATTTTAAAAGCTATAAAATAATCGATTGCATATAAGAATTCCAGTAATAGAATAGTAAACATACCGTGAAATGTTCTTTCATCAGCGTGATATCAGTTCCTTCATTTCGGGCTATTTCTCAGTTCTCAGAGAGCTCCTCGCACAAAGACATTCTAACATTGTCAGCTGCTTATTCCAGCGAGTATCGTTAGACTGGTTCAGTGATATATCAAGATCATCAAGAAGACCACTTTTCTTTACGGAAATAACGCGTTCTTTCGCCGCAATCAAATGACCATGAACTTATAGACAATTGACGCATATATACTCAGCATTAAAATAAATTTGTAGCCCTGTATTTAGCATTCGACAGGAACAAGTCAATCGTGAATATATCCCGCAGTGCAACTACAATGTTGGTATCTGCATCAGTGGTGGATACCAAGAGAAACAAATAATCTAAACAGTTCTCTTAGAATGTTACCGCCCGTTTTTGGTTCATATGGAAACTGAGTTGTAAACAAAAGGCAAAATCTGAGAGTCGAGTCAATGAAACAGGGACAGTACAAGTCAGGTAATTGTTTCTTCTCGCACTGGATGTCTACATATCTGTAGTTGCTGACCATTCACCTTCTGTTATATGAGCGATTACCTCAGGTCTAATTATATGTTGTAGGGTTTTAGCTCTTTGTGCCTTTGCAGTGTCAATTAACATCTGAACAGGATCCATAAGACCTTTACCTTTTATAGTTCCGTTCGACCTCACGTCTCGTGCACACATAGTCACGCATTTATCGACAGTTATCTCCTGGGGAGGTTTACGAAGTCATCTCTCGTCCCCATAAGACTCTTGTTTATTAAACGCGCATGGATGGCGAGAAATGTGTAAAGTGCCACTTGACCCTTCAGCATGAGAGTAAATTTCACAGCACAGGAACAGCAAACAAAATGAACGTTTTTCCTAACGCCATCCAATATAGGCTTTAACACGGTCTGAACTGAACTTTTTAGATTCGCTTCAAGCTGTGCAGTTCTCTACTCATCACCGATTAATTTTTATTTTACTACCCTTTTTCTTGAAATGTGCTCCTACCTCTGCAGACCACGTTTATTTTCCGAGCTCATTTTTGGCGTTACGACAAAAATGAAGAATTCCCACCACTCCACTGTACACTGCTCTACTCACCGCTCGTAGCCCGTAGCTCTCAACAGTGGTCAGTACTACCAACAGCACGTAGTGCGCAACACGCCATTGCTTGCGCATGGCACTGGCGCAGTAACGTCCGGGTCTCGCTCAGTGCGGAGCAGTGAGAGCGCGGCCCGTGGGCTGCGTCTAAATGCGCAACTCTGCTGAGAATGTGGCATACGGGTTCTTACGCAACAGCACTGTTCGGCCCTTGGGGTGACGTCAGGGACACGGTCGACAAGAGACTGCTGCAGTCCAGTGCGGCCGCAGCACGTGGGCCGGGCCTCCATTCACGACTCTGCACTGGGCTACTTGTCGGACCTCGATGCGGCTGTCCCAGCTGAACCGGCAGCGTGAGGCAAGGCTCACACGGCTGACATGGGTGCGTTCCTGGACGGACCGCGCCTTGATGCCCACCTCTGCTACAAAGTGCACAACCAGAGCTCGCGCTCAGCCGGTCGTCACCGACCGATTGACATCATACAAGCCAATTGCGACGTCACTTCAGCAGTGGCTGCATCAATTCCCTCAGGCAGACACGTCCCTGAACTGACTTAACCTCTTATCCTCAGAACAATAATTCCTCTGAAATTTTAAGTTACTCTAATATTTACAAATATCTTCTGTGCCAATCAAAATGATTTGTCAAACTGTTTGCTTAAAACATGTCAAATTGTGTATTGTTTTTTCTTGTATACACCAATCTTGTAGTTTTGTTGTACAGACGACTTAAATGACTAAGTATGTAACAGCCAGTATCGTAGTCAAATATATCGTAGGAAATTGTAAGACAACAAGAAAATTTTTTTTTATTGATGTTTATGAAATATGTGTGTACCAGAATGTCCACAAATGTTAATAAGTACATGAAATACTTTCTACGACAATGAAGAACAGAGATGCCGTCACGTTTTTTCTGCGATCAGCTAGGAGATGACCCCCTATTACGTATCATCCTTTGTTCTTCAGTTCTCGCTATGTATGCATCTATCTTGTTAGCACTTAAGAACTTTGAATATATGACGGGCGTTTGAAAAGTCCGTTCAAAAATAGAAATTGCTTACATGTTTGCGGTAAATATTTTTGTTTTTCAGCATAGTCTCCTTTTAGAATTATACACTTCGTCCAATGCTGTTCTAATTTGTTGATCTCTTCAGAATAATAGGAATTGTCTAAGCCTGCAAAATAGCTAATAATTGCTGAAATAACATCATCGTTTGAATAAAATCTTTGTCCCGCCAGCCATTTCTTCAAATTGGGAAACAAATAGTACTTCGAGCGGGCCAAGTCTGGAGAATTGTTGAAGGTGGGAGGGATGTGAAACGAGTTGGACTCAAATTTCCATTAACTTTGCGACCACAATTGCTGAGGTGAATGCTCCTGCATTGTCGTGATAGAAAAGGACGGTCCAATAACGATGAATAATATTCACCTGTAATAGTTTTACCCTTTCCCAGATAGTCGATGAGGATTGTCCCTTGCGAATCCCAAAAGACAGTCGCCATAACCTTTCCTTCCAAAGGAATTGTCTTCGCCTGTTTTCGTGCAGATTCTCCCTTGGTAGCCCATTGTTTAGAATGTTGTGTGGACTGAGGAATATAGTAATGTATCCATGTTTCATCTATAGTGACGAAACGAAGCTTAAAGTGGTGCGGATACTTCTGAACAGCTGCAGATCATCCTTGTAACACTTCACACGATTCCATTTTTGGTCAAGCGTGAGCAATCGCGGAACACATCTTGTGGATAGCTTTCTCATGTCCAAACCTTCACGCAAAATATTATGTATCCGCTCATTCGAGATGCCCACAGAACTAGCAGTCTCACGCACGTCAACTCTTCTGTCATCCATTACCATATTATGGATTTTATCAATGATTTCTAGAGTGGTAGCCTCCTCAGGGCGTCCAGAAGATTCAGCATCACTGGTGCCCATATGGCCACGCCTAAAATTTTTAAATCACTTGTAACCTATTTTAATCGAAGGCGCAGAGTCACCGTAAACTTTATGAAGCTTCTCTTTAGTATCCTGACGTGTTTTGCCTATCATAAAGTAATGTTTAATCACCACACGAAATTCTTTTTCGTCCATTTTTTGACAATCAGTCTACTTCCTTGATTTACACGAATGCCAAACACAAACAAATAGACCAAATTGACTGAAACTTGGTGTGCGTCCTTTCCAAAGATGCTACAAAATAAACACGACCTCTAAAGGCGCCGGTGGTGGCATCTGTCAGACTTGGCATGGAATTATCAAATGTCTCTCGTATTTGAGTATATTTAACTTAACGTCTTTCAGTTGTATTAATTTAACAAACTAAACATATTTCTTTGTATTAATGTCTTTATCAGCTTTGTATACAGCTATTCGTGAAAGAAATGCAAAACTGCTGACGTGCTGCCCGTCCGCCATTGGGGTGACCCAAATACTGATTAGCAATTTATCAGATCTTTTATGGTGCACCAAAGAACGTACTGTCTTTCAGAAACGAAATCTGATACTCAATTAACTCCAAAGCGTAATTCGATTGACCGATTGCGTTATGAACTTGACTTATGAAAATTACATTGAAGCCAAATCTGTATCTATGCGTTTCTCTCGAACACCACGCTGGAGAAATGGGAAATCATAACAGGAATCAGCAAGCACTGATCGGTTATTTTCAATTGACATTACTGAACTGACTACCTGCTGGTAAGTGATAGGTGATCACGACAATTTTCTTTGCGTTCTCTGTCTTCCGTCCACCTTCGCAAGCAGGCGAGGTAACAGTTACAGCTCACAACTTCCACTGGCTCATCTACCTTCGAGAGCGGTTGTTGCTATTGTTGGATAGGGAACATCAGTGTGAGATAAATAGCTTTCCTCGTACAAGAATGAGCGGCGCCGTTAATTTAAAGCGATATGGAAACGTCTTTTGCTGTGTCAACAGTCGAGGGCGCTGAATCACAAGAGATCTACCTTACTCATGAGTTCTCCCAGTAAAGAATTTGCAAAATTGTGGACCACAAGTCTACCTCTCCCTCCCGCCCCCTTCCTCAATGTTGTTGTTGTGGTCTTCAGTCTGAAAACTGGTTTGATGCAGCTGCCCAAGCTAGTCTATTCTGTGCAAGCCTCTTCAGCGCTACACAGCTAATGCAATGTGCGTCAGTTTGAACCTGCTCACTGTATTCAAGACTCTGTCTCCCTCTACAATTTTAACACCCCCCCCCCAAATCCCTCCCCAATACCCACATATACACACTTATCTCCATTACCAAACTGACAAGTCCTTGGTGCCTTAGGATATGCCATAGGAAACGAAGTTGTGCCATAAATTTCTTGTTTTCCCCAGTTCGACTCAACAATATTTTCTTATCAGTTATTTTATCTGCAGTGCCACCACTACTTTTCGGCGCTACTGAGTAAAATTGTGAAGTTGCCATCGCTGTTGCAAAAGATCTTGGGAGTGGGCCAGCTCAGAGGCGACCAAACACCATTATGTCAGATGCAGCTATGCCACAGGCAGATTCCCACATTTTGCTCCAGGAAAGGGGCTGGCACCGCCATAACGACTACACAGCACGAAAGCGTTGGTAGGCCAGTTACTACACATCCAATCAACAGACTTCTTATGGTTTACATGGTTACAAGCTGTGATTTTCAAAGTAAGAACGCTCTGACGTAACATAAATTACCATTATTTTCAGTCAAAGCTGTCACAGTCTGATAGCTACTGGAGGAGAGGTGTATGCTGCTTGACGAGGCGACATGAGACTACAATCAACCATCATGGAATTTGGTCTGCACTAAATGTGAGCCACTGCTGCTGGTTTAAAGATCAGCGATGTGAGCTTAGCATGTTGCTGCCTGTGGGCCAACTATCAGGTGCAAGCAGCCTTCTGCCATAGAAGGCAGTCGTTTGAGACCATGTCCACCTGTTGCATCAGTTCCTTAACACTCGCTGTCTTCAGCACACACTGTGGAGGTCGATGCACCACAGAACGTTCTAGTTTGTTCTTCAGTAAAATGTATGACTAACAGTGAAGGTTTTATGGGCAGCCATGGATCATCATCCCAACAACAATCCACCACCTCAACTCAGACCTCCACGTGTAGAGGTCATCCATCCAGGACCTCCACATTTTGATGTCACAAATGTATGTCACCTCTAAGTGTCAGTGACAGGGGAACCTTACAAGCCACCCTGCCTGGAGACGATGTCTCTCGACTACCTCAGGGTTGCATTTTCGTTGACACACAGCATCAGTGTGCAGTGGGTGAGTGCACTGCCTGTTTTTTTTTTTTCACCTGCGAGTATCACGTCGAGTCATTGCACCTTTTAGCAGCTTTTCAGTTCTGTTTTCATGTGTGACATGTGTCAAGTAAACTCAGACTGAGATCTGAGGATGTGTAAATATGAGTAGTAGAGCTAAGTTCATTCCACCCCACTTTCTTCTGTTGCCAAATTTATTAAAGATGGCGGGGATGACGTCATCCAAGATGGCGGCATGAAGACTTGGCAACAGCGCATGACGTAATTCAGGATGGCCGATTTTGGGGGGAAAATAGGCCAATTGTGCAATGTCCAGTAACCTAACCTCCAGAAGAAATGGCGGGAATTTTGCATTTTGACGGAAAAATGGCCTATTGGGCAACATCCACTAACCTAATTGTCCAGATGAAATTGGCGTCAAATCCAAATTCCAACATGACAATGCATGCAAAACCTTACTTTTCTCTATTATTATTCCATATCATTTATTAACATTGATTATCATTTATTATAATTCATTATCAATCATTATCATTTATTATAATTTATTATTACTCTCCTACATCTACGAAAAAATTCATGCCAAATGCAAATTCCAAAACGATATTGGCTGCAAATCAATATTTGTCTGTATTATTATTCATTATCATTCATCATTTATTACAATTTATTATTTATTATTATTTATTATCATTTTTTATTATTTGATGTTGTAGGCCTACCTCCACTACCATAGAAAATCGCGCAATGTTCAAATTCAAACTCCATAATCTCTTCACATCCGTACTTCTATTTATTATTATTATTATCATTTACTATTATTTATTAGCATTTAAATTGATTTATTATAATTTATTCAAGATGGTTTATATTTGCAGCAAGAAAGTGTATTCCCTTACATAAAAAAAAATCTCTCACACATTCAATTTCAAACACGATAATCTGTCACACCTACGTAAAAAAAAGAGACCAATTGGGCTATGTGCACTAACCTAAGTTCACCTCATCCTACGAAGTTTGAATTTTTCGCCCTCACTTATTGTTTCACTCCTAAGCTATCAAAATCGCGGCAAATAGTAATAAAGTGCACTTTTACTAACGTAAGTCACCTCCTTTGAATTCGTGGGAAAAGGACTGAAGTCTTTATTTCAAACAGTACCGTCGTCACTTGTTCTCCAACAGAGTTAGCACACATCTTATAGATCGCCGTCCAGTCGCCACAAGGCCTCCAGTCCAACTGAATTAGTTCATATTGTCGCCACTGACCCGATCCAGACCGCGCGCCACCGGCAAGCGAGCGATTGCCTCACGTGACGGCCGTCGGATACGTCCGCGTCTGCTACCCGTCCAGCGGCCGTTCGCGTCACAGCCCATTGGCGCCGACTCGCGTCGCAGGCCTGCGCTGGTCCAGCGATGTAAACATGTTTTCGTGAACAGTGGATTTCGCCCCCACCGACCAGTTGGCGCCATATCTATTCGCTGGACAGGTTGGAACCAGCAGACTTCATAACGATAGGTCAGTTGATCCAGCATCTGGTTGAGAAAGAACGCCCTGCCACACGTTTGGCGTCAAAGTTCGCTCCAGAGTGGATCCCGCAATGACGTCACAAAAGGTTGCCCAGCACATGTGCTCGCCACGACGTCCCTCGCTAAGTTAATTGATCACCCAACTCTCATATTCAATCCACATTCTGCGTTTACCTAATTCAAGATCGTAGCGAAAACACACGTCCTTACACATGAGCCATCGCTCGCGCCTAAATTAGTACCTCTGCAAGTGAATGTAACAAAGTTCGCATTACTACTAAATTAAATTGATCAATTAATTATCCTCTCTGATGCAGAAAAGTGCCACGTCCACCTAGAAATGGAATCAATTTTCGCCATTGCCACGCCCACCTGGGCTTGAAGTGAAAACACAAGAAAATTGTGGCAAACGAAGCCCCTAACCTAAGTCATCTGTGATGACTCAAAATCGTCTGCTTTGCCTCTCTCACACACCACGAGCGCGAGTCCGCCCATGTCGCAACCTGGACAACCTGGACCTTTATACTCGCGTCGGACATACTCTTCTGTAAATATTCAAGCTGAACTATGTCCCGAATACTATTGTTCAATCCACACGGTCTAGGACACGGCCACAGCACACCACCAGTACCTAAGCGGAGAACACCGCTCACCCCACCTGTATTTAACCGCTGAGAGACGGAGATATGCTGCAATCACATCCCTCGCGCTCTCGTAGCTACTTGCCTCAGCAATTCCATCTAACAAAACCTCCAAGTAGAAGAAATAAGAACCAACTCGAACTCTCTCATATTCTATATCGTCCCACAAATAATTAACGTACATTTTCTTTAGACATCGAGTACATCTATCACTCTCATACAAAAAAACACTCGCCCTGATGTTCCTGGTGTCATGTTGCACAGTCGGCAGACACGCAAACAGCTCCTAACTTCAGTGCACAATATCAGACTGCTCCTAAAAAATGCAGTACACTTAACTGTAAATACCATCAGTACTCGTAATCTGTCCAAATAACACATAGCAAAATAACTCAACAGATGCGTTCAATCAACCTGTCCCACTCTAAGTCACACGTCCGACAGCTCTCAATTTGCTCAAAGGTCTCTGTTCGCCCCCTCAAACATGACTTGATGACAGCCGCATTCACACCTAACACCTGAGATATTCATATCACCTACACGGCGAACATGAGTATCCAAGACAGAAAAAAAAGAGCCCAGTCAACATCTCCGAAATTGTATAGTGCCCCCAGAAATAGTTAACGCTCACTTTCGTGTTTTCTCAGCTTATTTGTAAATTCAAATTCTTACCCAGACGGAACTTGCTCACGAAAATAATACTGAATGCGCTCCTAATCTCCTACCTTTCCAGCTCTTAACATACACAAATGTTCTCAATCCTCCTATATCCCAGCACAACGGATTAATCATTCTTATTTCTTATCCAATTTTATTGGCCTAATTTCCTAAGCACCCGTTATCGAAGTACCATCCTGATTTTCTTTCTGAGGCTTTCTGTGCTTACTTTTACAGAGATCGCTAAATTACCTCCACAGTCCCGTTAATCTACACACACACACACACACACACACACACGGTCATCCTCTCGTCATCCCATAACATAAGCAATAGTAACTTTACACTCCTTTATATACAAACCCTACACAATGTAAGCCACAGTAACTTTACAATAACGACTACATGCCCCAATTGTCTCCAATCCTAAGGAAGCACTGTGAACCTGCTCTTTCTTTGTACACACACGACACTCAGCGGTAATCAGTCCTTCTACATCAATGGACGGAAGTCCCTCTCAGAACTGTACCGCAAATTCAGCGATCGCTTCCCCCCAACACAAATGCGTTACTTTCTCTTCTTATTCCTTGCCTGCTAGCTTTTTTGCTACAAACATCTCCAGACTAATAGACTACAAGAATACACTAAAATTTTTCTAAGTACAGCTTCCTGTAAACCACTGAGTAACTAGAAACAAAGAGATCAAAAATTGATATTTGCACTCTCGAATACCGAAATCGTTGATGTCATTATACCTACAGTTAATTCTTACGATCGCGGTCTCAATTGATTGGCATTCCACAATGAGCTAAGTATCGGAAATACACTCTCTTGACCGCTGTTACTCTGGAAATATCTCTACCATCTTTACGGCTTCCTCTCTACTCATCACATAACATCAACAATATTAACTTTACAATGCAATATATACAAACGCTACACAATGTAAGCCACAGTAACTTTACAATACAGTATATACACATTTGACACAAAACAGTGCACTTATCCAGTATATCTCTACAGCATGCGAAAAAAATACCCTATTCCTACAGCCTCTATATACCGCAATGCTCCCCAATCCTAGGAAAGCACCGTCAACCTACTCTTACTCTCTACAGACCTGACCTCTGAGCTAATCTTCCCTCTTACATGAGTGGACCTAAGTCACCCTCAGAACTCTTTTTACAAATTCGGTATCGTCCCTCCTCACCACAAACGCCTTACTGTCTCTCCCTCCGTATCTGTTTGCCTCAGACTCATAGACTGCAAGAACACATGTACTTTCTCCATAATATTACACCATTTTAGATGTACTTCTCAATATCATGCACTAGGCTACACTCTACCGATCAATAGTTCATCATAATTCCCAAGATAAATACTTCAGATTAATTCTCTATAAACGCCAAAATTATCTATGTGCAACGTGCTGTAAACCACTATCTAACTAGAAACAGACATATGCAAAATGGTATTTCCACTCTCGAATATCGCTCTCAGTCATGTAACATATTCGAGATCTTGGCTATAATTTACACGTCAACTAACATCTGTCCCAAGTCTAGAGAACAGACAAACGTGTATCCAACACACCACAATCAATCTTCACTCAACTAAATAAAGGAAGCAAATGTGCAGAAGTAGTGAACCGAACAATCTTCATCCCATCGAACACTCCGACACAAATCAATCATCTTCTCAAATTCTGACTTGATCACCAAAGCCGCCCAACACATATTATTACTTCGCTATTCGGTCGTCTAGAGGACATCAAAGTTAACTCTTACAGATCGATACACTCCAACAGGTCTCTGCAATCGTACAGCTGCTCCAGTTATTTATTATTATTTATTATCATTTCTGATCATTTAATATTATTTATTGTAATTTTTTATTTATGTAATGCTTGTGAGTTCGCTACGAGGTCCGGAGTCCAACTGGGTTTTTACACTTCGCCACCAGCAGGGGGCCTCATTCAAGATGTCCGATTTTGGTAGGGAGTTTGAATTTTGGCAGAAGATCATACAATTCGTTTACCTAACAAAAATGGGTCCAAGTTCAACTGGTTTAGATTCTATCACAGCCATCAGAGCACTCTGTCATCACGTCAGTTGATTATGCAATTACCATTATTCAAGATGGCTGCACCCAGTGCGATACGTGTCACCTTTAACGAACCTGCATGCTACAGTCTAATTCCAACTTGGCTTTATTCACACACTACACATCGTTCAACTGATCCCATTTCCAGATCTTTGGGTATATGATATCTACAATTTAAGTCGGAGAAAGACATATCCATTACCTTCTGCAGCCTGTCTAGAAACAAAACGACCTCAATTAGTGCAACAGGACCTTGTCTTGACCATTCGCCGGAAATGCGAGCGCCGCCGGCGGCATGTCAAAGTCACATATCTGTCCATCTAAACAGTCGTCTTCTCAGCCCCAGGACGAGGGTGCCGAAGTGGGCTCTCTCTATACCTGCTCTCCAGCTATTGTCTAATGACATACAATGCACAAATGGATTCCTGAATAGCGCAAATCTCTATCCTCCCCTGCATCTCCAACTCGACATGTAAACATTGTCTCCCCCAGCCAGCAAACCCGACGTCATTCATGCCACGCTGACAATTTCCACTCACAAATCTAAATTACTCAAATATATAATAGCCTATTCACCCCTATCAAAACTTACTTAATAATAAAAAAGCATTCTCCCTTTCCAAACATAGATGAGTATGCATTTAGAACAAATAGACAGACATAATTCCAAGCAGAAGTCATACATATGATTAAAAAGAAAAAAAAGACCTCAATTTAGATTAACCGACATTTATTTACATGTCCTATTGATACTGTCGTAGATGAGTTATGTCATCCACTCGCTCGCTCCTTCAACACACACTTTCACAGAACTTGTTCTACTTACATGCCACCGACCCTGTTATAATAATAATTTTCTACAAGCATTTACGCCCCCACATACAACCCAGCTCAATAGAACATAATAATTCCTTTTTCCACAGATAGTCATATTCGATGAACAATTAAACGTACTAAATTACGCATACATGTAGTCAAATAAGCAAATACTTTTACCGTCATAGACACTCCTCTGAATGAGGATAGGGTAGTTAACATTATATACTTAAGCAAAGACGAATGATAACAATATTCCGATGCGCACCTTGTCATTTTAATAAAAATAGAATTCATTTACCTATAGCATACAAAATCACCATTGTACATCAGGGCACTCTCAGTCGACCAAAGTCGCTCTCAGAACAGTTCAGCTAATTCGAGAGCCGTTTCCCCTTCGCAGACACCCGTCAGACTTTCTGATCAGAGCCTGTTCCTGTTTCTACAGACATCTCCAGACTCACATATTAGGAGACCAAAAATATTTTTAATATAATATTATAAAATTCACCTCATACTCGTCTATATTAAGCACAGTCCTAGTACTTTAGCGTGTCATAGACCTCTGACTAACTAGAATACTATGGGCGAGGTCTTAGAAATATGTATATCGTTGTCTGGTATGCTTTGATCGTTTTTATGTGTTCGAGAATTAAGTGAGAATGGACGAACTGAGCAGTCATCTACCAATGCTCACAACGATACTTGCAAAGTAGAGGAGGTATGGTTTAGCTATGATACTGAAAGTAGGAAAACATGCTGTCACATGATTGGCCAGTGTTGGACTTACTGTAAAATTTTTCGCGATATCAGCTGTGATGGATAATATTACAGTAGATCGGTGGTGTCTTATCCATCGCATCCAAGCATTGGGTACCACGTAATGACTGAGTGACAAGGCTTGTCGAGTTGGGGGAGACATTTTGGTTGATGGACCGCTAGTTGGGTTGCTAGCACCGAAAATTGTGATCTCGTGCTTGTGTGCAAAATGAACAATCACTAGAAATGGAACGCAGAGTTAACAACTATTGCGTCATTGTGACATATGAGTGTAAATGTAGAGGCCGTCAATCACTTTTGGGGGGTAGTTTGGAAAGTCGTCACAACACCACCAGGCACTTCTAGTTTTCTTATGTTGTGGCTGTCCTTCATTTAAAATCATTCAATGTTTTGCTATCGACTGTAAGAATATGATTTTCAAGGTGCAAGCTATAGTTTCCTGTGAGAGGCCGTACATCAGTCTGTGTTAATATCTGTGCAAGGCAGGAATTAGTCAGAGGCCTATGACACGCTAAAGTACTAGGACTGTGCATGATATAGACGAGTATGAGGTGAATTTTATAATATTATATTAAAAATTTTTTGGTCTTCTAATATGTAAGTCTGGAGATGTCTGTAGAAACAGTCTGTGTTAATGTCTGTGCAAGGCAGGAATTCTAGTTAGTCAGAGGCTATGACACGCTAAAGTACTAGGACTGTGCTTAATATAGACGAGAATGAGGTGAATTTTATAATATTATATTAAAAATATTTTTGGTTTTCTAATATGTGAGTCTGGAGATGTCTGTAGAAACTGGAACAGGCTCTGATCAGAAAGACTGACGGGTCTCTGCGAAGGGCAAACGGCTCTCGAATTAGCTGAACTGTTCTGAGAGCGACTTTGGTCGACTGAGGGTGCTCTGATGTATAATGGTGATTTTGTAAGCTTTAGGTAAATGAAGTCTATCTTTATTAAAACGAAAAGCTGCGCATCGGAATATTGTTATCATTCGTCTTTGCTTAAGTTTATAATGTTAACTACCCCATCCTCATTGAGAGGAGTGTCTATGTCGGTAAAAGTATTTGCTTATTTGACTACATGTATGCGTAATTTAGTAGTTTAATTGTTCATCGAATATGACTATCTGTGGAAAAAGGAATTATTATGTTCTATTGAGCTGGATTATATGTGGGGGCGTAAATGCCTGTACAAAATTATTATTATAACGGGGTCGGTGGCATATATGTAGCACAAGTTCTGTGAAAGCGTGTGTTGAAGAAGCGAGCGAGTGGATGACATAACTCATCTACGACAGTATCAATAGGACATGTAAATAAATGTCGGTTAATCTAAATTGAGGTCTTTTTTTTCTTTTTAATCATATGTATGACTTCTGCTTGGAATTATGTCTGTCTATTTGTTCTAAATGCATACTCATCTATGTTTGGAAAGGGAGAATGCTTTTTTATTATTAAGTAAGTTTTGATAGGGGTGAATAGGCTTTTATATACTTGAGTAATTAAGATTTGTGAATGGAAATTGTCAGCGCAGCATGAATGACGTAGGGTTCGCTGGCTGGGGGAGACAATGTTTACATGTCGAGTAGGAGATGCAGGGGAGGATAGAGATTTGCACTATTCAGGAATCCATTTGTGCAGTGTATGTCATTAGACAATAGCTGGAGAGCAGGTATAGAGAGAGCCCGCTTCGGCATGCTCGTCCTGGGGCTGAGCAGACGGCTGTTTAGATGGACAGATATGTGGCTTTGACATGCCACTAGCGGTGCTCGCATTTCCGGCGAATGGTCAAAACAAATTCCTGTTGCACTAACTGCGGCCGTTCTGTTTCTAGACAGGCAGCAGAAGGTAATGGATATGTCTTTCTCCGACTTAAATTGCAGATTTCGAGTGCGCAAATAGCTGGAAATGGGCTAAGCTCTACAACTTATTGAAAGAAGTTTTGACAAAGAGATTTCAGCTTTATTTAAACTTGTTCTGACATCCACAAATTTCTTATTTAACAACGAATTTTTTGAACAGACGGACGGAGTCCGCATGGGTAGTCCCTTATTCCCTCTGGTGGCCAATTTATTTATGGAGGACTTCGAGGAGAAGGCGCTTGAATCTGCTGACTTGAAACCCACAGTAAAAAATGGCTCTGAGCACTATGGGACTCAACTGCTGAGGTCATTAGTCCCTTAGAACTTAGAACTAGTTAAACCTAACTAACCTAAGGACATCACAAACATCCATGCCCGAGGCAGGATTCGAACCTGCGACCGTAGCGGTCTTGCGGTTCCAGACTGCAGCGCCTTTAACCGCACGGCCACTTCGGCCGGCTAAAAACCCACAGTATTCTAGTGGTATGTTAATGACACCTTTGTAGTTTGGCCCCATGGTGAAGACAACTTGCAAGACTTCTTAAGACATCGGAACTCCCTCCACGATCAAATAAAGTTCACAATGGAAATTGAAAAGGAGGGATGCCTTCCATTCTTGGATGTTTTAGTTCGGCGCAGGGAGGATGGCACTTTGGAACATGAAGTGTATAGGAAGCCGACGCACACCGATCTATATTTACGTGCCAATAGCTGCCACCATCCTGCCCAGACAATGAGTGTTCTCCGAACTTTGACTCACAGAGCGCATATTATTTCTGACGGAAGCAGTCTGCAAGATGAAGTTTTTCACTTACAAAGAGTGTTTGAAGAGAATGGGTACTCTCCACAACAAACACAGAGGGCACAGAAAATGAAACCGAAAGAGGCCACAAAGAAAGCAGAAGAAGATGAAGAAACCTTTAAATCTATGGCCTTCCTGCCATATGTGGGTAGCCTCTCATCAAATATAGAACGCGTTCTCAGCAGACACAAAGTAAAAGTGATTTTTCGTCCTCCACCCAAGACAGCTGCACTCGTGGTCTCCGTCAAAGATGATTTGCTGCTCCGAAAATCTGGAGTTTACAAAATTCCATGTGAATGTGGACTTTCTTAGATCGGACAAACAACTCGTACTGTCCAAAAAAGATGTACAGAACACCGGAGGTACACACGACATTTACAACCTAACAAGTCGCCAGTGGCACAGCACTGTATTAATAATGGTCACAGTATGTTGTATGACAACGTCGAAATTTTGGCTACTACATCTTCCTTTTGTGACCCGATAGTGAAGGAGGCAATTGAAATTCGCTTGACGACGAATTTAATTAATAGAGATAGTGGTTTAAATCTTGATAAATCATGGAATCCAGCACTTGCTGTAATAAACACGCAAATACGTCGTCAAAGTGCAGGTCACAATGCTATATCGATTTGCCAACACAGACCAACTGCGGAGTCATAGATACAACTCGCGCATTATGCACGTCTCTGCCGCCGACCAACGTCTCTGGCGCATTTGCATCCTTGGCCGCATGCGCAATCGCGAGGTACGACAGTATAAAGGGACGAAGCGAGCACTGGAGCGGCAGTCTTGCGGCTCACTCTGAAGATGGCTGAACGTTATACAGCCGAAATATTAAAAGAAGAAGGAGATTTCTTGCGGCTGCACACCCGAAACTTAATGGAACAGTCTTTGCGCCGACAAAACCTGAAGATTCACATTAAACGTTATTTTTGTAACTTCCAGAAGAGCAGAGTACATTGAGATAACTATTTCTAGATCGAAAGGTAAGTCAGTTCCGTTCGAACCCACTAGCGAGAACAAAGAGAAAAGACCATTGGAGATGCAGTAACAGGAAATGTGATTAGAGTGTATTCTGGGATTGAAGAAGGGAAACTATTGTATCCTTTTCATGACTTTACGCCTCTTATCTTCAGATATAATTTTTAAATGACGAATGGTGGCCAGAGAAAAGTTGCTACCTCACAGCATCTCTGGACAATAGCTTTTCCTCTCAGTATAATTTGATGCATTCATGTAAAATTCCAATTTCAGAAGCTTCTCTGTCCCATGGCGCCTGACTCAAATCCTTTAACATTGTCATTGTCCATGTCAAAAGAAGGTGCAGAGCACGTGATTTCTCCAGTTCTAATTCCTTGGACGCCGCTTTGGAGAGCTACAAAAATCCTTATGTTTTAAAAGCTATAAAATAAACGATTGCGTATAAGAATTACAGAAATAGAATAGCAAACATACCGTGAAAAGTACTTTCATCGGCGTGATATCATTTCCTTCATTTCGGGATATTTCTCCCTTCTCAGAGAGCGTCTCGCACAAAGACATTCTAACATTGTCAGCTGCTTATTTCATCGACTATCGTTAGACTGGCTCATTTATGTAACAAGAGCATTAAGAAGACCACTTTTCTTTACGTAAGTGAAATGTCCTTTCGCCGCATCAAAAGACCATTAACTTATGGACAATTGACGCATATATACTCCGCATTAAAATTATTTCCTAGCCTTGTATTTAGCATACGGCAGGAACAAATCAATCGCGAATATATCGCGCAGTGCCACGGCAATGTTGGTACTTGGATCAGTCGTGTACTGCATGTCGTTCAAAGTAGAGTGGTGGATACCAAGGGACATAAATCGTCTAAATAATGCTCTTAGAATGTTGCCGCCCGTTTTTGGTTCTTCTGAAAACTGAGTTGTAAACAAAATGCGAGATCTGAGAGTGCAGTTAATAAAACAGGTGACAGTACATGTCAGATAATTGTTTCTTCTCGCGCTGGATGTCCACATTTCTGTAGTTGCTGAGTATTCACCTTCTGTTATATCAGGAATTACCTCAGGCATAATTATATGTCCTCGGCTTTTAGCACTTTTTCCATGTACCTCAACACAGTTGTGGGGTGAGATATAATGGCCTTTGCAGTGTCAACTAACATCTGCACAAGATCTGTAACACCTTCATCTCTTATAGTTCTGTACGACCTTATGTCTCGTGCCCACATAGCCACACTTTTATCGACAGTTATCTCCTGAGCAGATTTAGGAAGTCGTTTCTCGTCCACACAAGACCCTTGTTTATTAGACATGCATGTATGGCGAGAAATGTGTGTAGTGATACTTGACCCTTCAGCATGAGAGTAAATTTCACCGCACAGCGAACAGCAAACAAAATGAACGTTTTTCCTAACGCCATACACAATAGGCTCTAACACGGTCCAATTTGAACTTTTAAGATTCGCTTCAGGATGTGTGGTTCTCTACTCACCACTCATTAGTTTTTCTTGTAGTTCCCTTTTTATTGACATGCGTTCCTTCTTCTGCAATCCATATTAGTTTCCTCACTCATTTTGTGCTTTACGGCAAAAATGAGGAAATGACACCACTCCACTAAACACTGCTCCACTCACCGCTCTTAGGCCGTAGCTAGCAACTGTGGTCAGTACTACCAACAGCCCGTGGGCTGCGTATCCATGCGCAGCTCTGCTGAGCCTGTCGCATACAGGTTCTTTCGCAACAACACTGCTCGGCCCTTGGGGTGACGTCAGGGACTCGCTCGGCCCGAGACTGCTGCAGTCCATTGCGGCCGCAGCACGCGGGCCGGGCCTCTCTGCACGACTCTACACCGTGCGCCCCGTCGGACGTCTATGCGGCTGAACTGGCAGCGCTAGGCAAGGCTCACACGGATGTCGTGGCTACGCTCCTGCATGGGCTGTGCCGCGATGTCCATCTCTACTGCAAACTGCACAACCAAAGCTCACTCTCAGCCTGTTCTCACCGACCGATTGACACCATACAAGCCAACTGCGACGTCTCTCCAGCAGTGGCAGCATCAATACCCACGGGCAGACATGTCACTGAACTGACTTACCCTCCTATCCTCAGAATAATGATACCTCTCAAATTTTAAGTTAGTGTATCTTGTACAAATATCTACCGAGCGAATGAAAATGATTTGTCAAACTGTTCATTTAAAACATTTCAATTTGTTGATTGTTTTTCCTTGTATGTACCACTCTAGTAGTTTTGTTGTGCTTACTACTTGAATGACCTTTTTTGTAATGGCGAGTGTCATAATCAAATGTATCATAGGCCAATATAAGACACCAAGAAAATTTTTCTTTCTTTATGTTTATGAAATGTGTTAATGTTTATCAAATGTGTTTGTGTAGCAGAGAGTCCACAAATGTTAATAAGTACTTGTAATACTTACTATGATGATAAAGAACAGAAAAGCCTTCACATTTTTTCTGCGATCTGCTAGGAAATATCTTCCTGTTTCTTATCGTCCATTGTTCTTCAGCTTTCGCTATGTAAACATCTATCTTATTAGCTCGTAAGAACCATGAATATATTTAAGTCTATTTAAATTAATACCTTTCAGATGTATTAATTTAACAAACTAAACATATCGCTTTGTATTAACGTCTTTATCAGCTTTGTGTGCATCTATTCATGACAGAAATGCAAAATTGCTGACTTGGAGCCAGTCTGCCATTGGTGTGATGCAAAAATTGATTAACAATTATCAGTTATTTTATGGTGCACCGCTTAACCTGCAGTCTTTCACAAACAAAGTCCGATAGTCAATTAACTACTCAGCATAATTCGATTGGCCGATCACGTTATGCACTTGCGGTATGAAAATCACATTAGATCCACATCTGTAACTTTACTTTTCTCTCGAGCACAAACCTGGAGTAATAAGAAATTACAACAGGAATCAACAAGCACTGCTCGGTTAATTTCAGTTGACAGTACTGATCTGACTACCTACTGGTAAGTGGTAGGTGATCGCAACTACTTTCTTTACATTCTCTATCTTCCTTCCACCTTAGCAAGCAGGCAAGGTAACAGTTACAGCTCACAACTTCCACTGGCTCATCCACCTTCCAGAGAGGTTGCTGCTACTGTTGCTTGTACAGTGGTCACTCCACGTGTGTATACGATTTAACGTCATATCAGAGACATTTCCGTTTACAACATCAAAAGAATACAAGAACCGCCACCTCAGTTCGTTGCATCGGGCAATAGTATGAGATAAATAGCTTTTCTCATAAGAGAATCAGCAGCGCCGTTAGTTTAGAGCAATACAGAAACGTCTTTTGCCATGTGAACATCTGAGGGTGCTGAATCACACGAGACCTACCTTTCTCATGAGTTTTCCCAGTTAAGAACTTGCAAAATTGTGGACCAGAAGCCTACTTCTCCCTCCCGCCCCCTTTTCCAGTGTTGTTGTTGTGGTGTTCAGTTTGAAGACTGGTTTGATGCAGCTGCCCAAGCTAGTCTATTCTGTGCAAGCTTCTTCAGCGCTGCACAGCTAATGCAATGTGTATCAGTTTGAACCTGCTACCTGTATTCAAGGCTTTGTCTTCCTCTACAATTTTAATACCCCACCCCCACCCCAACACCCACATATACACACTTCTCTCCATTACCAAATTGGCAATTCCTTTGTGCCTCAGGATATGCCCTATGAAACGAAGTCATGCTATACGTTTCTTGTTTTCCCCAGTTCGACTCAGTATCTTCATATCAGTTATTCGATCTGCAGTACCACCACTAATTTTCTGGGCTACTGATTAAAATTGTGATTGTGGTATCGATAGCTACGATGACACGGCGTAGGTGGAAGTTCTTAAGTTGGCACTACGACTGACACCGACGACAGCTCCCTCTAGCCGGTGCTGTGGAGGTGTACACGCTCCGCGTCAGATTCTTCCCATTTTGATCAAGAGCAGGCGGCCAGGACATTTCGCTTGCTATTGAGACTATGTACTACTTACGACTGGTCTAAGGTTTCCCACTTCAGTGCGAAGATATATATTCAGTTAATACTGTGATAAAGTGAAACCAATTCTAAAAGCAGTACCGAGAGACTTTCAGCTGATCCTGCTCCTTCTCACTTCCTTCATTCGGCCATCTTTTCAGTTTGCAGGAGCCGACCTACTCGCCGCTTTCCAGGCGGGGTACAATACTTAGAGACGAACAAGGATTACAATTTTTTTCCTCTCCTCTCATTTCCATTTTTATTCGGCACTCGTTTAGCTTTTTGTGATATGCCCGGCTTCGCTGTCCAATGTTGCACGTATTTAGGCTTAGCAACTGACGCAGCTGCTTGCTGCCATAAATGGACTGGTCACACTACAAACTGCAGCTACTTCGGCGCCTCCGACGCCACCGCCTGTACCGACGCCGTCGCCGACGGCACCGCCATTTCGTGCCTTCAATCCTGACGTTGAACGCTGGCCAGAATACATCCCACAGCTCGAGGCACACTGCGCAGCTTACAACATGCCAGGTACAGAGCGGCTTGCGTTTTTCATTGTCAACGCGGGTGTTGTGTTGTACCGTGTGCTCGTGAAATTGTTTCCCACCACCCACCCAGAAACTAAAACTTACGATGAAGTAATTGATGCTTTGAACTCCCACTTTCGTGATAGTGTAAATGTGGTAGCTGCACGCTACAAATTCTTTCGCCTGCAGCGTGGCTCTGCTTGGTCGAATAAAGCTTGGTTATCGGGCCTTCAGGGATTAACTTCTGATTGTGACTTTAAGTACCCGTGTGGACGCTCATATGCGGATGTAATTATTAGAGGCACAGTTGAGCAGAACGTGGTGTATCACTGCATCCGCGAACAAATCCTCAGATTTAAAAACCCGTCTTTGCAGGAAGTGGACTTGCTAGACAGACAAGATACATTAGACATGGCTACTTCTACGTTCCCCCGGGTGTGTGTACTGTTAGCGCGGCACAACACGTGCCCTCCCACCCGCCAGCACGGCCAGCCTCGCCGCGTCGCTCGCGCGCAAGTAAACAAATTTCACACCGGGCACCCACTAAGAAACTGAAATCATGTCCGAACTGCTTTCGTGCCCACCCACGGGACAGTTGCCCATCCCGCCAAGCACTGTGTTATTTTTGTAATAAGAAAGTACATGTGAAAGCTGTGTGTAGTAAGAGAAACTCTAATTCACGAATTGTCTCGCGTGGCCGTCTCCGCAACGGCAACCGCCATGATCATGATTCACATCACCCTTTGGATGTTAATGCCATTTATTCAAAGCCTTCAGCTTCACGTACTTAGACCGCTCGTCGTGAGAATCAAGTTTTGCCAGTCACTTCCTCTCGCATTCAGCGTGTTGCGAGGAAACTTTTTGTGACTTTGCTCATTTGTGTTCGCTCTGTTCGCATGCAGCTGGACATTGGTGCGTCAGTTTCTTTACTGAAGAAATCGACGTAAGACTTGCTTTATTCACTCCCGCTTCATCCTTCACATTCCACGCTGACTACACTTACTGGACAGGAAATCTCAGTGCTTGGCGTGTGTAGTTTGCTAGCAACGTATGGTGCCACGACACGTACAGTGTCTTTCCATGTGCTCTGCTCTAGTGATGGTACGAATATTTTTGCCATGGACAAATTTGAACTTTTTGGCCTCGCAATTCAGGACAATGTACTTTGCATCAACGCTACTGACCATGCAGGCAGAGTTACGGCACTATGCGATGATTTTGCTGAACTTTTTTCTGATGGCCTTGGTTGTGCCACAGACTGTGCTGCCCATGTTGTAATTAAAGACAATGCCATGCCAATTTTCCATCTTGCGCGCCCAGTAGTGCACGCACTGCCCGACGCCGTAGCTTTTAAACTTAAGCATTTGCTAGACATTGGTGTCATTGAACCTGTTTCTGCTTCGCCATAGGCTTCGCCTATGCGTGTGAAGAAACCAAACGGTCGTCTCCGTATATGTGATGACTTTAAGTCTACAGTAAATCCCCAGACAGTGGTAGGTACATTTCCCTTACTGTGTCCTGATAATATTTTTGATAAGCTTGATGCGAGAAAATTCTTTTCCACTATTGACTTGTGGGACGCATACTTTCAGATTCCGCTCGATGAACAGTCGCAGCGCTATTTTGTGATCAACACCCACCTTGGATTGTTCAAGTTTCGCCGCCTTCCGTTCGGTTGTGCTTCGGCTCCTGCTATTTTTCAGTCTTATTTGCAGCAGTTGTGGGCCACTGTCCCTGGTTGCTCAAATTGTCTGGACGATATAGTGGTATCAGGTCGCACCCTTGACGAACATTTGCAGAATTTGCGTGAGTTATTTATTGCACTTTTGCAGGCAGGACTAATGCGTAACAGAGGCAAGTGCAAATTTTTTCAAACTGAGATTCAGTATTTACGACATATGATTAACGAACAGGGTATCCATCCATCGCTCTCACATCTCAGTGCAATTAGAGACCTGCTAGCACCCAGGAACTTGAAAGGACTTCAGTCTGTGTTGGGCAAAATATCATATTATATTCGGTGTATACCAAATGCAGCGGAGATTGCAGCGCCTTTGCATCGCCTTCGGCATACTAACGTTCCTTTTGTTTGGTCTTCGGAATGTGACGATGCTTTCCACAAGCTCAAATCTTCTTTGTTGAGTGATCGCTGTTTCATTCCTTTCGATCCCTCCAAACCAGTTGTTTTGGCTGTCGATGCATCTTCTGACGGCATCGGAGCGGTTCTCTCACTCCGCGTTAAGTCTGTCGATAGCTCGATAGCTTTTGCCTCTAAGTTTTCAATTCTGCCCAGCAAAACTATTCTCAAATCGAGAAAGAAGCTTTAGCTATTGTATATGGTCTGACAAAGTTCAATGATTTTTTGTACGGTCGCAAGTTCTACTTGGTCACCGACCATAAGCCTTTGACGTCGTTTTTCCACCCGTCAAAGCCAGTTCCGGACGATACTGCACAAAAGTTGCAACGTTGGTTTTTGTTTTTCTCTAACAGCACTTACAAAATTTAGTTTCGGTCCACAGTCTAGCACGGCGATGCTGATGCTTTGTCTCGTCTGCCTATCGGTCCTGACGAAGTGTTTGATTCTTCCGAATTGTCATGCATGTTTATTGATTCACAAGATAAGGAATTAGCTGATGGTTTTCCAGTGGATTTTCGTCGCATTGCTTCCGTGACAGCCACCGATACTTCTTTGCAGATTCTTTTTCAGTATATTCGCACTCAGTGGCCTCCATATGCTACGCAGATTTGTGATCCACATGTTCGACCTTACTTTGCGCAATGTCACAACTTGTCTATACACCACGGTGTTATTTGTTACGAACTGACAATGATCAGCCTTGTGTGGTTTTACCTCGTTCGTTGCGGTCGGAAATTCTCCGCTTGCTGCACGCTGCTCATTGGTTTATAGTGCGGATGAAGCAATTAGCGCGTCGTCACTGCACTTGGGTCGGCATTGATAAACGTATTGAGAATTTGCTTGCCAACTGTCGCTCTTGCGTGGAGCATCAATCTGCTCACTGGCAGCGCTTCTTTGAGTGTCCGACTCCTACTGTGCCTTGGCAGCGCGTTCATATTGATTTTGCGAGTCGTTTCTGCGACAGCCGTTTGACAGACATTGACGCGTACAGCAACTTTCCGTTTGTTCTACCTATGTCTTCTACTACATCTGCCAGTACTATTCGAGGTTTGACGACTATTTTCTGCATTGAGGGCTTTCCTGAAGTTATTGTCTCTGACAATGGCCCCCAATTTGTGTCCTCAGAGTTTGAAGCGTTCTGTGCTGCTAATGGCATTCGCCATCTGACCTCAGCCCCGTTCCACCCCTAGTCAAAAGGCGAGGCTGAATGCTTTGTGCATACGTTTAAGTTGCACACACTCTCACAGACACGCGCTCTGGGTTTTCCTTGCTTCATATAGCTCGCAGCCAATCAGAATCCGATCCCCAGTGGAACTGCTACATGTCCGCACCCATCTGTCGCTCCTGCAGCTATTGCGCCCGCCGCCTTGGGTTCCCACTGCTTCGCCTCGTTTTGGCTTGGCGCCGCATGATTTCGTGTTCTCTCGCGTTTTCTCTGGCAGGCAGCGCTGGGAGCAGGGTCGCATTCTTCGCCAGCTCGGCGGCGCCTTATTTGTTATTTCAGGTCCCTCCAGCACTGACAAGCGACACCGGAACCTGAACCGTTCGTGCCGTCCTCGGTTTTCTGCCGTTGGTTGTTTTCCGGCAGGATTGGAGGCTTCACGGATTCCGCCGCCTCAGCCCACGACTGCACTGACGGCGCCTCCGCTGCTCGCGCCCCCGCCGCGGGCGCGCCTGCCGTTGTCTCCGTCGCCACTGCCGGTCAAGTCACCTGCACGGGACGGGCGCCTCTCGCCGTCGCCACGTCCCCACCTCCGGCCGTCGCCGTCGCCGCCGCCGCCGCGTCCCTCCACGGTGCCGGAACCGATGGACGCTGAGGCTGCCGTCACGCCGCTGCCGCCGTGGCCCATAGAGATCGTTGCTCTGCCTCGTCATCCGAGCATACCCTGTGGTGGTGCGCGGCCTGGGCTGGCTTCGCACGGGGCGTTTTCCTCGCCCCCTCGCGAGCAATTCGGGGTCGCGGGTGGACAGCACGCCACGGCAGTTCCGCTGTCCACTGCGCGGAAATCCTGGAATACGGAATCGATCTGAAATCCCTTGTCAATAGCATTCAGCACTCCGTGTGAATAAAGAGCTAGTTGTGTTTCCCAAGAACGATGTTTTCTAAATCCAAGTTCACTGTGTGTTAATAGATCGTTTCCTTCGAGGTAATTCATAATGTTCGAACACAATACATGTTCTTAAATCCTGCTGCATAATGACGTTAGCGATATGGGCCTGTAATTTAGTGGATTACTCCTACTACCTTTCTTGAATATTGGTGTGACCTGTGCAACTTTCCAGTCTTTGGGTACGGATCTTTCGTCGAGTGAACGGTTGTATTTGATTGTTAAGCATGGAGCTAATGCATCAGCATGCTCGGAAAGGAATCTAATTTGTATACAGTCTGGACCAGAAGACTTGCTTTTATTAAGTGATTTGAGTTGCTTCACTACTTCGAGGATATTTACTCCTATGTTACTCATGTTGGCAGCTGTTCTCGATTCGAATTCTGGGATATCTACTTAGTCTTCTCTTGTGAAGGCACTTCAGAAGGCTGTGTTGAGTAACTCTGCTTTGGCTGCACTGTTTTCGATAGTATCTCCATTGTTATGGCGCAGAGAAGGCATTTTTCGTTTCTTGCCGCTAACGTACTTCACATACGACCAGAATCTTTTTGGATTTTCTGCCAGGTTTCGAGGGAAAGTTCCGTTGTGGAAACTGTTATAGGCGACTCGCATTGAACTCCACTCTATATTTCGAGCTCGTGTAAAGGATCGCCAATCTTGGGGATTTTGCGTCTGTTTAAATTTGCCGTGTTTGTATCGTTGTTCTTGCAACAATGTTTTAACCCGTTTTGTGTACCAAGGAGGATCAGCTCCATCGATTGTTTGTTTATTTGGTATACTGGCTCTGAGCACTGTGGGAATTAACATCTGTGGTCATCAGCCCCCTAGAACTTAGGACTACTTAAACCTAACTAACCTAAGGACATCACACACATCCATGCCCGAGGCAGGATTCGAACCTGCGACCGTAGCGGTCACGCGGTTCCAGACTGACGCGCCTAGAACCGCACGGCCACACCGGCCGGAGTTTATTTGGTATACATCTCTCAATTGTTGCCGATACTGTTTCTTCGAATTTAAGCCACATCTGTTGTACACTTACATTATTAATTTGAAATGAGTGGATATTGTCTCAGGAAGGCGTGAAGTCAATGTTTTTCTGATTTTTTGAATAGGTGTATTTTTCGCTCATTTTTCGAGAATTAGGGGATTACAATATTCAGTCTCGCTACGACAACCCTGTGTTCACTAATCAGTATATCGGTTTTGATGCTCATTATTAACTCAGGATTATTTGTTGCTAAGAGGTCAAGTGTGTTTTCACAACCGTTTACTATTCGTGTGGGCTCATGAAGTAACCGCTGGAAATATTTTTCAGAGAATGCGTTTAGCAAAATTTCGGACGATATTTTATGTCGAAAGGACTCTGTTGGATTCCTTTCATGTTAATTTCTTAAATCTGTTATCATTTACATCATAAATTCCACTTCTAATTTTACTGTGGTGTTTCTGACTCTATCTGGGAGGAGACTGAGCAGTGGAACATGTTACTTTTACACGTAATCAAGAACGATGTGTCACACTACTACAATTTAAAACACAGTTTATATGTAATTCATGTCACACAGTCTCATACGGAACCCCTATCCGCTTTCTTTTATATATTGTATATGATGAGATCCTGTCATTCCCCTTCCCTTCTGTGTGAAAGAATGAATGAGCAAATGTATTTCTAGTTGCGTGTTTGATGGTAGCAGACAAGCCTCTCTGCTAGATAAGAGTAGGACCAATGTCAGAACAGGTAGCTACGCTTTCTAAAAGCAAAGCGGTTTCTATTCTTAGTATAGTCCTGTCCGTCCCTCGTCATGTTGGTATACGAAGCTGCCTCTCTGGTTACTTCCGTTTGTATCTGTGAAGCACCCTCGGTAGGGGCCCACGGCAGTCTGTCTGCGGCGAGTGTCTGAAGTGGTAAGATCTCCGGGTAAGTGCGTCTCTGCTAAGTCTGTAGGACAATGAATTTCCTAAGTTCAGCTGAATATTTAATCACCTTTATTTCAGGTTTAGGTCTAAAATATTTTATTTTACCTTAAATTGCAATGTAGCGTAATTCTAGTGTGAAGTTCAGAATATCTTCCAGTAGCTGCTTTGTCACTATTTTGTCAGTAAAGTGGAACCACATGTTGATGAGCCATAAGTCTAACTAAGATCATCAATCATAAATGCGAATGTGCGTGAGATTACAACGTCTCGTCTTGACAATATTTTTCAATATAGCAACGTTTCTTTATGTTCAACCCACGTGAGGTGTAATTTGTGAGACCAGTACCAAGTGATTATACACTTGTTTGACACATCAAGTTAATGGTAAGAAGATAGCAACCAGTTCGAGGTTTTTCTGTTGTAAATTGCGTTTCGATGTAATTTAGCTTAATTATCTAAATTATTATGGAGTTACACTCTTCGTGTAGACCAAGTTGACCACGTGAAGCATGTGGTGTAATCATCAAAGTAGCCCTCAGCTATTCTTTTCGGGAAGATTTCACAGAGAGTTAGTATGGATGTAGTATACCAGTGCGTGGATTGCGCTACTAACGTAACTTCTTTGGGTGAAAATTGAATAGGTTGGTTGTGGTTAATTTCCTCTTGCGTATGTTTCAACGATCTTCGTGTGTTCTTTTATGAATGCAGTGTTGTATGCAGTCTCCCAATCTTGGCTCCATATTTGATGTGTTCCGTAAGATTACAAACCCACAACTTCACAATCCTAAATAAGGTACCAGTTCAGTTATGAATCAAATTTAATATGCTGAAATTTTAATGGAACAAAGATTAATGTTGAAATAAATGTCCAAATATAAACTGGTTGTCGTAAGATGACTATTAAAAGATTATAATTAATGCTGGTCTGATTGGGAATTTGGTAAGCTAGACTGAATACTTGGTGAAACAGTTGCTCAGTAATGCTAGGTTAACTTCCCCAGATAGCTCGCAGCTTTTAACCCGCTTTTATTGTCATGAATATCAGCACAGCTTTCAGAACAACTTAATGCATCAACATTACAATGTGCACTTCCGGAACTAAACATGTATTTTCGCCAACATATCGACGGTAAATTAAAGTCACCACCAACTGTTATGGTATAAGTTTGGTACGTGTTTGAAATCAAACTCAAGTTTTCTTTGAACCTTTCAGCAACTGTTTCATGTGAACTGGAAGATCAGTAAAAGGATCCAATTATTATTTTATTCCGGTTACCAACAATGGCTTCTGCCCATACTAACTCACAGGAAGTATCTACTTCAATTTCGCGACAAGTTAAACTACTTCTGAGAGCTACAAACACGCCTTAGCCAACCGTGTTTAGCCTATCCTTTGGGAACACCGTTAGGTTCAAAAATGGCTCTGAGCACTATTGGACTTAACATCAGAGTTTATCAGTCCCCTAGATCTTAGAACTACTTAAACCTAACTAACCTAAGGACATCACACACAACCATGCTCGAGGCAAGATTTGAACCTGTGACCGTAGCAGTCTCGCAGTTCCAGACTGAAATACCTGGAACCACTCGGCCACCGCGGCCGTCACACCGTTCGGTTCTTCACAAAAATTTCAACTGAGCTTATATCCAAAATTAGCCTATAACGATTTGAGCATCAGTGCTTTCTATTAGCGCTTGGAGCTCTGGTACTTCCCCAACACAACTACGATATTTTACAACTGTTATAACGCTGGTTCCTGTATCTACGTTCTTCCTGTGGTCAGCTTGCACGTTTTTTGACTGAAGACCTTGTGTTTTCCCGAGGCCCTCTAACCTAAAAAACCGCCCAATCCACGCCACACAGCCCCTGCTACCCGTGTAGCCGCCTCCTGCGTCTAGTGGACACCTGTTCTATTCAGCGGAACTCGAAACCCAACCACTCGTTGGCTCAATTCTAGGAATCAGCAGCCTACACGGTCACAGAACAGTCTGAGCCTCTGATTCAGACCCACCACTCGGCTCTGTACCAGAGGTCCGCAATCGGTCCTGTCGACTATCCTGCAAATGGTCAGCTCTGCATTCATCTTGGCAGCAAGACTGGCAGCCTTTACCACTTCTGTTAACCGCTAGAAACAAGAGAGAATCCCTTCTGATCGAAAGTGACACTCATAATTGATACCGACGTGAGCAACCACCTGCAGTTTGCTGCACCCTGTGCTCTTCGTGGCATCCGGGAGGACCCTTTCCATATCTGGAATGACGCCACCAGGTATGCACACGGCATGCACATTGATTTTCTTACCCTCCTTGTCAGCAAGGCCCTAAGGGGCCCCATAACGCGCCTAACGTTGGAGCTCCCAACTGCCAATAATCCCACCCACTGCGATTGTCCGGATCTTGCAGTCTGAGTGGTTTCCTTTGAAACAGGACAGGCGACAGCATCCGCCTCAGCGACAGTGTCAGCCACAGACAGCACCTGGAACCTGATTGTCAGAAAAACCGGAGAGGCCTTATGTGCGACCGCTTGGGAAGTCTTTTGCTGCCTGCTGCGCCATGAGGTGACCTGTGCATTTTGATGTCAGAAGTGTGTGGCACCACGTAATTTCAGTGAAAGGAGGAACCTTACCACCAACCCTCCCTGCAGACGATGACTCTCGACTACCTCAGGGTTGCAGTTTTGTCGACAGACAGCATCACTATGGAGTGGGTGATTGAATTGACTGTTCGTTTTTCTACCCCTGAGAGTATCATTGGAGTCAGTCCACCTATTACCAGCGTTTCTGTTCTGTTTTCATATATGACATGTAGCAAGTAAACTCCGACTCTGTTCTGAGGATGTGTAAATATGAACGTTATTTTTACCTATCATCAATGGGTGTGGCTCATTGCCTGGAAGGATATAAGGTGTTAATCATGTGTAGCTTCTTAGGAGGGGAAGATGAGTTTTGTTTAGAAGTCGGAGTTTTGTGGTACTTACGCCGTTTTGAATGGGGGATGTATTTCATTTCGAGTAATAAATGTGGATCATTACGTTTAAGCACGTAAAGTAGTAGTCATGAGTACATGCTCAAGCGGAAAACTTAAGTTACAGTAAGTGTTACAATGGAATTAGATTAAGTGTCCTTGTCGTTGTACTGTTTTGTTCTCCTCGTTTGTTGTTTGCATAATTAGTAGGTAGACCCTACTGCAGAGGTTGCGAATTTCAGTAGCCTGGACCACATGTTCAGGGAAGCGCATGTGCCGATGATTTTTTTGTTTTGCAGAGTGCAACTGCCGACAGTAATTTTATTGTAGATACTTAGGAGGTGACACAGAAGGCTATCAATAAGGCTGATTGTATTGCAGATGTTTTGGGTACTGAAATGGTACAGACGCATTTAGTATTTCCGAAGAACGCAGATTCGGCACCATCTGTGACGTCACTGCCTCCTCAGAAGGTGGGAGGAGAAGAAACAGGAAATTTGTTTGCAAGGTTTATGATTGTGCCGACAAGGCTTGTGCCAGTGGGTTAGGAGATTGACAAAAGTGACAACACTTGCAGTGTAATGGGTGATGCAGGCGAAGCCTGCTGTGCAATCCCAGGGCTAGACTTTCTCATCAAGCATCATACCAATACTGACTTGTGATGACGAGCGGTGGAACTCAGGTGGATAATGTCTAAGCTGGGGGAAGCTGTCACCACTGAAATACTATCGCAAAGTTCGATTATCATGATAGGACAAATGCGGGCAAAATCACTAAGGCTTAATCTGCATGATATAGTGCCACAAGGCACTGGGAAGTTGCTTTAGGTGGCCGGAGGTGTTGCTAACTTATACGTCTCTGAACTTCGCCTTCGGGTAGGGAATCGTCGTTAAGTACGCAGCGTTCAGTGCCTGAGAGCACTTCTCCTGTCTATACTCACGTTGCGACGTTATCTGAATTCCGTCCTTGTGGCTGGGAATTCACGTTTCTTGTCTGTAGAATACAGAGAAAAAAATTGGCTCTGAGCACTATGGGACTCAACATCTTAGGTCATAAGTCCCCTAGAACTTAGAACTACTTAAGCCAAACTAACCTAAGGACATCACACACACCCATGCCCGAGGCAGGATTCGAACCTGCGACCGTAGCAGTCCCGCGGTTCCGGACTGCAGCGCCAGAACCGCACGGCCACCGCGGCCGGCTAGAATACAGAGAGGAGAAGATAATATTATATTATACCAGTCAAAGGACCGCCTTCTGCTGTCCTAGTGTTTAATGAGTTTATCACGTGGTCGTGCGATAGCGTTCTCGCTTCCCACGCCCGGGTTCCCGGGTTCGATTCCCGGCGGGGTCAGAGATTTTCTCTGCCTCGTGATGGCTGGGTGTTGTGTGCTGTCCTTAGGTTAGTTGGGTTTAAGTAGTTCTAAGTTCTAGGGGACTGATGACCATAGATGTTAAGTCCCATAGTGCTCAGAGCCATTTTTGTTTAATGAGTTTTTTATTTTGTGGCTGGAGTTCTTCCATCGTCGCAGCCGTGTACGAGAACCATCACTCCGACGCAAGGGACGCAGTACATTCGGTGATATTGCTAACTGATTCGGCTTATTAGGGCTATAAAGGTGAACAACTGTGATAATGTAAGTTTCATTTCTACTGAGGTTGCACACCACTGTAGATCATCTTTGATAGTAGTGTCTTCTAGTGTTTGGGACGTAGATGATGCCAGTCATCTCACATTATTTATATTAGATAGCGTAGCCATAAAAAGGGGCAGATTGGAGCAACTGACCGATAATGTTAGTCAGGAAATTAATTTGTATCTCTTTATGTCCATTGCACATCGACATATAAACATTTGTAATATATAAAGGGATTTCAATCTACAATAAATGTATAAGCAGAAACAACATTAATATTTAGCCGTTACTAGTTCCCTTAAACATTTATTTATTTTTATGTGGCAATTTATACGTTAAAGAGCAGAAAGGTGGAAAAAAATCACCGTTGAGAGATCCTAAGATCTGCTTCAGGGGGTAGTCAGACAAGACCAAATCTTTATATTTGCGTTCAGTATTTTATACTGCGCACATTCATTTTTACATCCGCGTCGAGCAGCATCTTGGAAACCATACAAATACCTTCAAGAAATGCAGGGCTATTACAAATGATTGAAGCGATTTCATAAATTCACTGTAGCTCCATTAACTGACATATGGCTTCGACACACTACAGATACGTAGAAAAACTCATAAAGCTTTGTTCGGCTGAAGCCGCACTTCAGGTTTCTGCCACCAGAGTGCTCGAGAGCGCAGTGAGACAAAATGGCGACAGGAGCCGAGAAAGCGTATGTCGTGCTTGAAATGCACTCACATCAGTCAGTCATAACAGTGTTACGACACTTCAGGACGAAGTTCAACAAAGATCCACCAACTGCTAACTCCATTCGGCGATGGTATACGCAGTTGAAAGCTTCTGGATGCCTCTGTAAGGGGAAATCAACGGGTCGGCCTGCAGTGGGCAAAGAAACGGTTGAACGCGTGCGGGCAAGTTTCACGCGTAGCCCGCGGAAGTCGACGAATAAAGCAAGCAGGGGGCTAAACGTACCTCAGCCGAAGGTTTGGTAAATCTTACGGAAAAAGCTAAAGCAGAAACCTTACCGTTTACAATTGCTACAAGCCCTGACACCCGATGACATTGTCAGCGCTTTGAATTTTCGGCGCGGTTGCAACAGCTCATGGAAGAGGATGCGTTCAGTGCGAAACTTGTTTTCAGTGATGAAGCAACATTTTTTCTTAATGGTGAAGTCAACAGGCACAATGTGCGAATCTGGGCGGTAGAGAATCCTCACGCATTCGTGCAGCAAATTCGCAATTCACCAAAAGTTAACGTGTTTTGTGCAATCTCACGGTTTAAACTTTACGGCTCCTTTTTCTTCTGCGAAAAAAACGTTACAGGACACGTGTATCTGGACATTCTGGAAAATTGGCTCATGCCACAACTGGAGACCGACAGCGCCGACTTCATCTTTCAACAGGATGGTGCTCCATCGCACTTCCATCATGATGTTCGGCATTTCTTAAACAGGAGATTGGAATACCGATGGTTCGGTCGTGGGTGGAGATCGTGATCAGCAATTCGTGTCATGGCCTCCACGCTCTCCCGACTTAACCCCATGCGATTTCTTTCTGTGGGGTTATGTGAAAGAGTCAGTGTTTAAACCTCCTCTACCAAGAATCGTGCCAGAACTGCGAGCTCGCATCAACGATGCTTTCGAACTTATTGATGGGGAAATGCTGCGCCGAGTGTGGGAGGAACTTGATTATCGGCTTGATGTCTGCCAAATCACTAAAGGGGCACATATCGAACATTTGTGAATGCCTAAAAAAACTTTTTGAGTTTTTCTATGTGTGTGCAAAGCATTGTGAAAATATCTCAAATAATAAAGATATTGTAGAGCTGTGAAATCGCTTCAATCATTTGTAATAACCCTGTACTTCCTAACACTTAAATTTATGTTAGATGTTAGCAAACCCCTCTTTTCGTTAATACTTTTCTTGCTATAGTCAGTCTTCATTTTATATCCTCTCTACTTTGGTCATCATCAGTTATTTTGCTGCCCTATAGTCCGTTTAGTGTCTCATTTCGTAATCAGATTCCTTAACACTACCTGATTTAACCCCCGCAATACCAATGGAGATGGAAGGGGTACTTTATGCCTACATTTTTAGAATACTGTAATCTACTCATGTACATTATATTTTAAAATTTTGAAAGAATATATTTGTGATTTTTAGTGATTTCTTGTACCAGATTCTGTAATTGTTTTAAAATTTTCAGTAAAACGTAGCGTTAAAATTTAGGTCTTGTCAGTGGATGTGAATTTTCAGAACGGGTGTTATATTCGTATTTTCAGGTTTAGGACCCTTCTTACAGATAAATATATCTATTAAAAGTACGTTGTGCTTAAAAGAGAACGAAAATTAACGAAAGCAGTATATCTTAGTGTTGGTCGTATATTACGACCCCCTTTTGTTGTACACATTATGGAAAATCCGTTGGTACTGCTATGTTTAATTCGAATACGTTCCATTACCTTTCATTTAGTTCCATTGAGTGGTATCTTACAATCCCTTTCCAGGACACTATCTATTCTGTTCAGCTGTAATTCCAAGTTCTTTGCTGACTCTGACAGAACTGCAGTGTCACCGGTAAACTTCAGAATGTTTATTGCACCTCCCAAGTATTTAATTCTGTTTACAAATTTATCCTTGTATGCTTTATTGCCTGTTCGGTGTAGATGTCGAATGGCATCGAGTGTAAGCTACCCAAATTTCCAGCCACATTACAACTCTCTTCTTTTTACCTGAGGGCGGCAAAATTCATATTTCAGTGCATATACGGAAAAAATTCAAACTTTCATTTAGGACAACATGGATTCACAAGGATTCACGTGTTACCAGTTGTGGAGGAACATTTAGGAATGAGCGTCTCTCCTATTTCCGAACATTAAATGTTTTTCTTGTAACTTCCAGAAGAGCAGAGGACATTGAAATATCTATTTCTAGATCGAAAGGTAATCCACTTCCGTTCGAACCCATTAGCGAGAACAAAGAGAAAAGACGGTTGGAGATGCAGTAAAGGGAAATCCTTTTCATGATTTCACGCCTCTTATCTTCAGATATCATTTTTAAATGACGAATAGTGGCCAGAGGAAAGTTGCTACCTCACAGTATCTCTGGACAAATAGCTTTTCATCTAAGTATAATTTGAGGCGTTTATGTAAAAGTCCGATCTCAGAAGCTCCTCTCCCCTGGGGCGCCCCACTCAAATACATTAACATTTGTCATTTTGCATGCCAACAGAAGGAGCAGTGAAGGTGATTCTCCAGTTCTAATTCCTTCAAGGCCGCTTTGAAGAGCTACAAAAACCATTATGTTTTAAAAGCTATAAAATAAACTATTGCGTATAAGAAATACAGTAATAGTATAGCATACATACCGTAAACAGTTCTTTCATCAGCGTGATATCAGTTCCTTCAATTTGTGCTATTTCTCCATTCTCAGATAGCTTTTCGCACAAAGACATTCTAACATTGTCAGCTGCTTATTCCAGCAAGTATCGTTAGACTGGCTCAGTGATCTATCAAGAGCATTAAGAAGACCACTTCTCTTTACGTAAGTGACGCGTTCTTTCGCCACAGCCAAAAGTCCATGAACTTATGGACAATTGACGCATATATACTACGCATCAAAATTATTTCGTAGCCCTGTATTTAGCATATGGCAGGAACAATTCAATCTTGAATAATCCCCCAGTGCGAAGACAATTTTGGTATCTTGATCATTTGTGTGCTGCATGTTTTTCAAAGTAGTGTCGTTTATACCAACAGACATGAATCGTCTACACGCAGTTCCTGCTACCCGTGTAGCCGCCTCCTGCGTATAGTGGACACCTGACCTATTCAGCGGAACCCGAAACCCAAACACCAGTTGGCGCAAGTCTAGGAATCATCAGCCTACACAGTCACAGAACTGTGTGAGCCTCTGATTCAGACCCACCACTCGGCTCTGTACCACAGGTCTGCAATCGGTCTTGTCGACTATGCGGCAAATGGTCATCTCTGCTTTCATCCTGCGAGTGTCTCGTCGAGTCAGTCCACCTTTTAATAGCTTTTCAGTTCTGTTTTCATGTGTGACATGTGGCAAGTAAGTTCACACTGGGTTCTGAGGATGTGTAAATATGAACGTTATTTTTCTCTGTCATCAATGGGTTTGGCTCATTATCTGGAATGGTATAAGGTTTTAATCATGTGAAGCTTCTTAGGAGGGGAAGATGAGTTTGTTTAGAAGTCGGAGTTTTGTGGTAGTTTACGCCGTTTTGAATGGGGAATGTATTTCATTTCGAGCAAAAGATGTGGCTCACTACGTTTAAGCACATAAAGTAGTAGTCATGAGTAGCCGCTCAAGCGGAGAAGTTATGTTACAGTAAGTGTTAGGATAGAATTACATTAAGTGTTGTAAGGTGACATGATTTTGAGCCACATTGCAACTACCACTCCGGAAAGAAGACCATTTAATAGTATGAACATCGAGACAGGAAACCATTAACGATACTGACATCGGCTAGGGATCTTAGTTTGTAGCAGAATACCTGCACGTTGGGCGGTAGTGAAGCGGACGGAGACGGGAGGCTGGCAGGAGAACGGTAAAGACACAAGCGACGCAGGCAGGCCTGAGTGATGTAGACAACATCGAACGTAAGCTCCTGGAAAACCCAGGCTGGTGGTCCGCGGCTTAGCGGGAGCCACGTGTCCGAGGACAAGGAGAAGACACAATGGCTCGCTCACAAAACGCGTGGCGGCGTGTAGGTGGTTTTCCGAACGGCCGGAGCAGAAGCTTCTGGAATAGTCTGACACTTCTAGAAGCTTTGGTCGATTGCAAAACTGAGATTGGTCGGCGATCGGAAACGATCGCCTTCCAGCAACATGATTGGCCATACCCATTAAAGGGGGGAAGGAAAAAGAACAGGAGCTACGAAAAAGCGTTGCGACTGTGAAACACTTGTTCCTGTGGTGTCGATGAGAGAGGTTGGTCCTGGCGACGTGTGCGACCTCGTTACTGGGACAGAGTACTTGTAGCGAGTGCCTGAGGATCGTTTGGTGTTCCACGGCTGCCGCAGGGGTGCCTACGTAAGCTTTTGGTGAGGTAGAATTTATGTTATCTCGCTGAGGCGAGAACCTTTGCAGCGATAAGCGTTAGATCACTGTAGCGGTCGTGCATTCGCAACGGCGGTTAGGGAAGGAAAGTAAATTGCTGATCACGTGTCTTTTCGTTCTATGCTGAGGTTTCACGTTGCTAGTTGTGAGTGTAGTTCTAAATTTAATTCCAATTGCCATAGCTGATGTCAGTATTCCGCGCTTGGATTAACAACCGCGAATATATCACAGGACCGACGATTACCAAATGTGAATAGGCAGACCTAAAATGTTGCTCGTACTGTGTAATCTTCTATAGGGTAAATTGCAGAAGAGTGAAGATTTTAACACGACTGAGAGTGCCATTTCATAGTTAGTACTTCCCTTTGTCATTTTATTATCTCCTTATTAGTGTATTTCATGTTTGCAACCACCTGGTGGAGGTAGTGTTTGTAGGTCAGCACATCTCTACATTCTAGCATATACTGAAGATATTGTTAGAAATGAACCAGATTTGCATACGACTAGTTGATGTCACATGTAGAGCAAAGGATAAGCTTACCATTCTGGAGAGCGTATGAGTGTCAGGGCAACTTATTAGCGTTATAAAATCCGTTACGCTAAATTTTTCGCTAATACGTTCGGCTCCCAGGCTTACCCATCAGCAGAAAAGAGCAAAACATAAGCGGTAGCAAAATGGTTCAAATGGCTCTGAGCACTATGGGACTTAACATCGGAGGTCATCAGTCCCCTAGAACTTAGAACTACTTAAACCTAACTTACCTAAGGACAGCTCACACATCCATGCCCGAGGCAGGATTCGAACCTGCGACCGTAGCGGTCGCGCGGTTCCAGACTGAAGCGCCTAGAACCGCTCGACCACTCCGGCCGGCAGAAGCGGTAGCATTCAGTGTCCTTGTCGTCGTACTTTTTTGTTCTCCTCGTTTATTGTTTGTGTAATTAGTGATGTATACCCTTTCAGAGATGTTGCGAATTTCTGCAGCCTGGACCAGATGTGGAGGGAAGTGCATGTGCCGATGATTTTTGGGTCTTGCAGAGTGCAACTGCCGACAGTAATTTTCTTGTAGATACTTAGGTGGTTGCACAGAAAGCTATCAATAAGGCTGATTGTATTGCAGATGTTTTGGGTACTGAAATGGTACAGACGCATTTAGTATTTCCGAAGGACGCTGTTTCTGCACCATCTGTGACGGCACTGCCTCCGCAAAACGTCGGAGGGGAAGAATGACGAAATGGGTTGAAATGTTAATGATCGGACCGACAAGGATTGTGCCAGTGGACCAGGAGATTGACAAAACAGACAACACTTGCAGTGTAATGCGTGATGCAGGCGAAGGCTGCTGTGCAATCCTAGGGCTAGATTTTCTCATACGCATCATGCCGAAACTGACTTTCGAAGACGTGCGATGGAACTCAGGGGGATAATGTTAAAGCTGGGGAAAGCTGTCACCAGTGAAATACCATCGCAATGTTCGTTTATCGTGCTAGGACAAATACGGGCAAAATCACTAATGCTTAATGTGCATGATATAGTGGCGCAAAGCACTGGGAAGTTGCTTTAGGTGACCGAAGTTGTTGCTAACTTATACGATTCTGGACTTCGCCTGTGGGTAGGGAATCGTCGTTGACTACGCAGCGCTCAGTGATTGAGAGCACTTCTCCTGTCAATACTCACATTGAGACGTTATCTAAATTCCGTCCTTGTGGGTGGGAGTTCGCGTTTCTTGTCTGTAGAATACAGAGAGGTAAAGATAGTTTTAGATTATACTTGACAGAGGACCGCCTTCTGCCGTCCTAGTGTTTAATCAGTTTTTTATTTTGTGGCTGGAGATCTTACATCGTCGCAGACGTGTACGACAACCATCACTCCAATGCACCGGACGCAGTGCATTCGATGATATTGCTAATTGCTTCGGCTTATTAGGGCTATAAAGCTGAACGGTTGTGATCACGTGAGTTTCATTTCCACTGAGGTCGCACATTACTGTATATCATCTTCGAAATCAGTGTCTTCTAGTGTTTGGGACGTAGATGATGTCAGTCATCTCTCGTTATTTATCGCGTAGCCATAAACTGGTGCAGATTTGGGGCATTTCATCAATAATATTAGTCAGGAAATTCATTTGTATCTTTTTATGTCCGTTGCACACTGAAATATAAACATTTGTAATAAATAAAGGGGTTTTAATCTACAGTAAATGTATAAGAAGAAACATTAATATTTAGTAGTTACTAGTTCCCTTAATCATTCCGTTACTTCTATGTTGTGATTTATACGTTAAAGAGCAAGATGGAGGAAATAATAACACCGTTAAGAGATCCTAAGACCTGCTTCAAAAAATGGTTCAAATGGCTCTGAGCACTATGGGACTCAACTGCTGAGGTCATTAGTCCCCTAGAACTTAGAACTAGTTAAACCTAACTAATCTAAGGACATCACAAACATCCATGCCCGAGGCAGGATTCGAACCTGCGACCGTAGCGGTCTTGCGGTTCCAGACTGCAGCGCCTTTAACTGCACGGCCACTTCGGCCGGCAGAGCTGTTTCAGGGGGTAGTCAGACAAGGCCAAATCTTTATTTTTGCGTTCTGTATTTTCCATTGCGCACATTCATTTTTACACCCGCCTGGAGTAGCATCTAGGAAACCACACAAATACCTTCAGGAAATACTTCCTAGCACTGAAATTTATATTCGATGTTAGCAAATCCCTCATTTTATTAACAGTTATTTTGGTATAGACAGTCCTTATTTTATATCCTCTCTACTTCCGCCATCATCAGTTATTTTGCTCCCCAATAGTCCTAGTGTTTCATTTCGTAGTCTGGTTCTCTCAACACTACCTCGCATTACCAAGAGGGAGGGAAGGGGTACTATATTCCTACGTTTCCAGAACACTGTAATCTAGTCATGTGCATTATATTTTAAAATTTTGAAAATAATACATCTTTATGATTTTTAATGATTCCTTCTAGACGGACGGTGTGGCCATACGGTTCTAGGCGTTTCAGTTTGGAACCGCGTGACCGCTACGGTCGCAGGTTCGAATCCTGCCTCGGGCATGGATGTGTGTGATGTCCGTAGGTTAGCTAGGTTTAAGTAGTTCTAATATCTAGGGGATTGATGACCACAGATGTTAAGTCCCATAGCGCTCAGAGCCATTTGCACCAACCATTTCATTTCTTCTGCCAGATGCCGTAATTGTTTTAAATTTTTCAGTAAAACTTAACGCAAAAATTTAAGTCTTGTCAGTGGATGTGAATTTTCAGAACAGGTGTCAAATTCATATTTTCAGGTTTAGGATCTTTCTTACACATAAATATATCTTAAAAAGTATGTTGTGTGTAAAAGACAACGAAAATTAACGAAATCCGTATGTCTATGGATTGGTCATTCACTACGCCCCCATTTTGTAGTACACGTTATGGGAAACACATTGGTACTGCTAGGTTTAATTCAAATACGTTTCATTACCTTTCATTTAGTTCCATTGAGGGTTATCTTATAATCCCTTTTCAGGGCACTATCTATTCCAATCAACTGTTATTCCAATTTCTTTGCCGTCTCTCACAGAACTTGAGTGTCACCAGTAAACTTCAAAACGTTTATTGTTTCTCCCTCATATTTAATTCTGTTCACAAATTTATAATTGTTTTCTTTACTGCTTGTTCAGTGTAGATGTTGAGTAACATTGAGTGTAGGCTACCCGAATGTCTAACTCCCATCTTCAAATTGCACAACTAGAAATCCAGCGGTTGGAGTAGCAGAATTTATGTGCTTCAACATGATTTGTTTTTTTTTTTCTTTTGGGGCGGATAGGGTGGGGGGGCGGAGTCTGAAATACATGTCCAGCCTCATTATACATCTCTTCTTTTTACCCGAGGACAGCAAAATTCATATATCAGTGCAAATATGGCAAAAATTCAAACTTTCATTTAGGACAGCATGGATTCCCAAGAATTCACGTGTTACCAGTTATGGGGGAACATGTAGGAATGAGCGTCTCTCCTATTTCAATGCATTAAATGTTATTTTTGTAACTTCCAGAGGAGCAGAGTACGTTGAGATAACTATTTCGAGATCGAAAGGTAAGCCAGATCCTTTCGAACCCACAAGCGAGAACAAAGATAAAGACGTTTGGAGATGCAGTAAAGGGAAATGTCGTTACAGTGTATTGTGGGATTGGAGAAGTATGAGGAAGGAAAAAGAATGTATCCTTTTCATGACTTTACGCCTCTTATTTTCAGATATCATTTCTAAATGACGAATGGTGGCCAGAGGAAAGTTGCTACCACACAGTATATCTGAACAAATAGCTTTTTATCTAAGTATAATTTGAGGTGTTTATGTAAAAGTCCGATTTCAGAAGCTACTATGTCCTGGGGCGTTTGACTCAAATGCTTTAACATTGTCATTGTCATTGTCCATGTCAACAGAAGGTCCAGTGTAGGTGATTCCTCCAGTTGTAATTCCTTGGACGCCGCTTTGAAGAGCTACAAAAACCCTCATGTTTTAAAAGCTTTAAAATAAACGATTGCGTATACGAATAACAGCAATAGAATAGCATAAATACCGTGAAAAGTTCCTTCATCAGCGTTATATCAGTTCCTTCATTTCGGGCTATTCTTCCCTTCTCAGAGAGTTTTTAGCACATTCTCACATTATCAGCTGCTTATTCCAGCGAGTATCGTTAGACTGGCTCAGTGATCTATCAAGAGCAACTTTTGTTTACATCCACATAAGACCCATATTTATTAGACGCGCATGGATGGCGAGTAGTGTGCGAAGTGCCACTTGATCCATTAGCATGAGAGTAAATTTCACAGCACAGCGAACTGCAAACAAAATGAACGCTTTTCCTAACGCCATCCAAAATAGGCTTTAACACGGTAAAAACTGAACTTTTGAGATACGCTTCAAGCTGTGTGGTTCTCCACTCATCACTGATTAATTTTTCTTATACTACCCTTCTTCTTGACATGCGCTCCTTCCTCTCCAGACCACGGTTAGTTTCCAACATCATTTTGTGCGTTACGACAAAAATGAAGAAATCCCACCATCCCACTAAACACTGCTCTACTCAAGGCTCGCAGTCCGTAGCTCACAGCTGCGGTCAGTGCTACCAACAGCACGTAGGCAACAGCACCCCAGCGCTTGCGCAAGGCACTAATGCAGTGACGTCACAGCCTCGCTCAGTGCGGAGCAGTGAGGCCGCGGCCCGTGGGCTGTGTCTCCATACGTGACTCTGCTTAGCCCATGGCATACAAGTTGTTTCGCAACAGCACTGCTCGGCCCTTGGGGTGACGTCAGGGACTCGCTCGGCTCGATACTGCTGTAGCCCAGTGTCGCCGCATGACTCTGCACCATGCGGTCCGTCGGACCTCGATGCGGCTTCCGCGCCTGTACAGGCAGCGCGAGGCAAGGCTCGCACGGCTGTCATTGCTACGGTCCTGGATGGGGACGCGCCTCGATGCCCACCTCCGCTACGAAGAGCTCAACCAAACTCACACTCATCCTGTTGTCACCGACCGATTGACATCATACAAGCCAACTGCAATGTCACTCCAGCAGTGGCTGCATCAATTCCCATGAGCAGAAACATCCCTGAACTGACTTAACCTCTTATCCTCAGAACAATGATTTCTCTGAAATTTTAAGTTACTCTATCTTGTAAAAATATCTCCTGTGCCAATGAAAATGATTTGTTTATTTACAACATGTGAAAATGTGTATTGTTTTTTCCTTGTATACACCAATCTTGTAATTTTGTTGTACAGATGGCTTAAATGACTACTCATGTAACAGCCATTATCGTAGTAAAATATATTGAAGGAAAATGTAAGACACCAAAAAAATTTTGTTTCTTTATGTTTATGAAATATTTGTGTACCAGAAGGACCACAGATGTTAATAAGTACATGTAATACTTTCTACGATAATGAACAACAGTGAAGCTTACACATTTTTTTCTGCCATCAGCTTCCAGTTTCGTATCGTCCTTTGTTCTTCAGTTTTCGCTATAAACGCATCTATCTTGTTAGCTCTTAAGAACAATGAATATACGAGGGGCGTTTGAAAAGGCCCTGCAAGGGTCCAACGCTGTTGTAATTTGTTGATCCCTTCCAAATAATAGGAATTGTCCAACGCTGCAGAATAGCTAATAGTTGCTGCATTCACCACCTCGTTTGAATAAAATATTTGTTACGCCAGCCATTTCTTCAAATTGGGGAACAAATAGTAGTCTGACGGAGCCAAGTCTGGAGAATAAAGGAGTATGTTAAACGAGCTGGAATCATATTCCCATTAATTTTGCCACCAGAATTGCTTAGGTTTGTCCTGGTGCACTGTCACGTTGGGAAAGGACGGTCCTATAACAATGAATGATATTCACCTGTAATACTTTTACCCTTTTCCAAATAGTCGATGAGGATTATCCCTTGCGAATCCCAAAAGACAGTCGCCATAACCTTTCCGGCCTAAGGAATGGCCTTCGCCTATTTTGGTGCAGATTCTCCCTTAGTAACCAATTGTTTAGATTGTTGTTTGGTCTCAGGAGCATAGTAAGGTATCCATGTTTCATCCACAGTGATGAAACGACGCTCAAAGTCCTGCGGATTCTTCTGAACAGCTGCAACCATCCTTGCAACACTTCGCAAAATTCCGTTTTTGGTCAAGCGGGAGCATTCGCGGAACGCATCTTGCGGATAGCTTTCTCATATCCAAATGTTCACGCAAAATATTATGTAACCGTTCCTTCGAGATGATCGTAACACTAGCAATCTAACGCACCTTAACTCTTCTGTAATCCATCACCTTATCATGGATTTTATCAATGATTTCTGAAGTCGTAACCTCCACAAGGTATCCAGAAATTTCAGCATCAAATGGCTCTGAGTACTATGCGACTTAACATCTGAGGTCAACAGTCCCCTAGAACTTAGAACTACTTAAACATAACTAACCTAAGGACATAACACACATCCATGCCCGAAGCAGGATGCTAACCTTCGACTGCAGTGGTCGCGCGGTTCAAGACTGTAGCCCTTAGAACCACTCGGCCACTCCGGCCGGCTCGTACAGCATTACTTGTGTCCATATGGCCACTCCTAAAATTTTGAAATCACTTATAAACTGTTCTAATCGAAGGCGCAGAGTCACCGTAATGTTTATCAAGCTTCTGTTTAGTCTCCTGAGGCGTTTTGCCTTTCATAAAGGAAAGTTTGATCACCACACGAGATTCTTTTTCGTCCATTTTTTGACAATCACTCTTCTTCCTTGACTCACACGAATGCATAACACAAAGAAATAGACCGACATTACTGAAACTTGGTGTGCGTTCTTTCCAAACATGCTACTAACTAAACATGACCTCGTTAGGCGCCGGTGGTGGCATCTCTCAGACTTTGCACAGACTTTTCAAATGACCCTCGTATTTACGTATATTTAAATTAATACCTTTCAGATGTATTAATTTAACAAACTATACTTATCTCTTTGTATTAATGTCTTTATCAGCTTTGTATACAGGCATTCGTTAAAGAAATGCAAAATTGCTGACTTGGAGCCCGTCCTCCGTTGGTGTGATCCAAATACTGATCAGTATTTTATCAGATCTTTTATGGTGCACCAAAGAACCTACAGTCTTTCGGAAACGAAGTTCGATACTGAATTTACTATACCGCATAATGCGATTGGCAGATCAAGTTATGCACTTCCCTTACGAAAATTACATTGGAGCCACATCTGTAACTTTGCGTTTCTCTCGAACACCAACCTGGAGTAACAGGAAATCACAAGAGAAATTAACAACCACAGCTCGGTTAATCTCAATTGACATTACTGAGCTGACTACCTGCTGGAAAGTGGTAGGTGACCACGACTATTTTCTTTACATTCTCTATCTTCCTTCCACCTTCGCAAGCAGGCAAGGCAACAGTTACAGCTCACAACTTCCACTCCTCCATCCCCCATGATGCTATTGTTGGGTAGGGACCACTTATACTGTGTTCACTCCATGTGTGGTTGCAGTTTAACGTCATACCAGACATACTTCTGTTTACAACAACAAAATTATACAAGAACCGTTACATCAGTTGGTCGCATCGGCCAACAGTGTGAGATAAATATCTATTCTCATTCGAGAATGGGCAGCGCCGTTAATTTAAAACAATTTAAATACGTATTTTGCCATTTCAACAGCCGAGGGCGCTGTATCACATTAGTTCTAACTTACTCGCTACTTGTCCCAGTAAAGAGCTCGCTAAATTGTGGACCAGAAGCCTACCTCTCTCTGCTGCCCCCTTCCGCAATGTTTTTATTGTGGTCTTCAGTCTGAAGACTGGTTTGATGCAGCTGCCCAAGCTAGTCTATTCTGTGCAAGCCTCTTCAGCGCTGCACAGCTAATGCGACGTGCATCAGTTTGAACCTGCTAACTGTATTAAAGACTTGGTCTCCCTCTACAATTTTAACACCCCCACCCCCTCCCCAACACCCACATATACACACTTCTCTCCATTACCAAACTGACATGTCCTTGAGGCCTCTGTGAAACGAAGTGGTGCCATAAATATCTTGTTTTCCCCGGTTCGACTCAGTATCTTCTTATCAGTTATTCGATCTGCAGTGCCCCAACTATTTTTCGGCGCTACTGAGTAAAATTGTGATGTTGCCATGGCTGTTGCAAAAGATCTTGGGAATGGGCCAGCTGAGCGCCAACGTAACACCATTACGTCAGATGCAGCAATGCCACTGGCAGATTCCCACATTGTGCTCCCGGAAAAATAGCTGGCACCGCCATAACGACGACACAGCAGAAACTCGTTGGTAAGCCAGTAACTACACATCCAATCAGCAAACTTCTTATCGTCTACATGTTTGCAATCTGTGATTTGCAAAGCATGTGCGCTCCATCCCAAAAGAAATTACCATTATTTTCAGTAAAAGGTAACTACTATTTAAGAGGAGAGGTGTTGCCGCTCCACGAGGCGAGATGAGGCTACCAGCAGCCATCACGGGATTTGGCCTCCACTAACTGTGGGCCAATGCTGCTGGTTTTAAGATCAGTGCTGTGAATTTGGCATCTTCCAGCCTGTCGGCCAACTACCAGGTGCAATTAGCCTTCGGCCATAAAAGGTAGTCGTTTGAGGCCATGGCCACCTGTTGCGTCAGTTCCATAACACTCGGACACAGCACGCACTAAGGAGGACGTTGCACCACGGAATGTTCTAGTTTGTTCTTCAGTAAAATGTATGACTAATAGTGAAGTTTTTATGAGCAGCCATCGATCATAATCCCAACAACAATTCACCTCCTCAACTCAGACCTCCACGTGTAGAGGCAATCCATCGCGGACCTCCAAATTATGATGTCATAAGTGTGTGTAACGTCTAAATATCAGTGACAAGGGAACCTTACCAGCCACCCTCCCTGGAGACAATGACTTTCGACTACCTCAGGGTTGCAGTTTCGTCGACACACAGCATCAGTATGCAGCGGGTGAGTACACTGCCTGTTCTAATTTTCCCCCTTTGCGAGTATCACATCGAGTCAGTGCACCTCTTAGCAGCTTTTTAGTTCTGTTTTCATGTTTGACATGTGGCAAGTAAACTCTGACTGTGTTCTGAGTATGTGTACATGTGAACATTATTTTTGCCTTTCATCAATGAGTGTAGCTCATTGTCTGGAAGTGTATAAGGTGTTAAACATGCATAGCTATGGAACCCAGGGGGATAATGTCCAAGCTCGGGGACGCTGTCACCAGTGAAATACTGTCGCAGATTTCGTTTATCATGATGGGACAAATGTGGGCAAAATCACTACAGCTTAATTTTCATGGTATATGGGCACAAGGCACTGGGAAGTTGCTTTAGGTGACCGAAGGAGTTGCTAACTTATACGATTCTGGACTTCACCTCCGGGTAGGGAATCTTCGTTGAGTACGCAGCGTTCAGTGATTGAGAGCACCTCTCCTGTCTATAGTCACGTTGAAACGTTATCTGAATTCCGTCCTTGCGGCTGGGAGTTCGCGTTTCTTGTCAGTAGAATACAGAGAGGAGAAGACAGTAATAGATTATACTAGTCAGAGGGCCGCCTTCTCCCATCCTAGTGTTAATGAGTTTTTTATTTTGTGGCTGGAGTTCTTCCATCGTCGCACACGTGCACGAGATCCATCACTGCACTACATTCGGTTATATTGCTTAGGCTTATTAGGGCTATAAAGCTGATCAGCTGTGACAGTGTAAGTTTCATTTCCACTGAGGTTGCACACCACTGTAGACCATCTTTGAAAGTAGTGTCTTCTAGTGTTTGGGACGTAGATGATATCAGTCATCTCGCGTTATTTATATTAGATCATGTAGCCATAAATAGGTGCAGATTTGTTGCAGTTTATCAATAATATTAGTCAGGAAATTCATTTGTATCTCTTTATGCCCATTGCACATCCACACATAAACATTTGTAATATATAAAGGTGTTTTAATCAAAAGTAATTGTATAAGCTGAAACAACATTTATACTTTAGTAGTTGCTAGTTCCCTTAATCATTCATTTATTTTTATGTTGTAATTTATATGTTAAGGGCAAGGAGGAGGAAATAATATCACCGTTAAGAGATCCTAAGACCTGCTTCAGGGGGTAGTCAGACAGGGCCAAATCTTTATTTTCGCGTTCAGTATTTTCCATTGCGCACATTCAATTTTACATCCGCCTGGAGTAGCATCTTGGAAACCATATAAATACCTTCAGTAAATACTTCCTAACATTAAAATTTATATTCGATGTTAGCAGATCCCTTTTTTTCAATAATACTTTTCTTGCTAGAGTCAGTCTTCATTTTATATCCTCTCTACTTCGGTCAACATCAGTTATTTTGCTGCCCAGTAGTCCGTTTAGTGTCTCATTTCGTAATCAGATTCCATAACACTTCCTGATTTAACCCACGTGATACCAAGGGAGTGGGAAGGGGTACTATTTGCCTACCTTCTCAGAATACTGTAATCTAGTCATGTACATTATATTTTAAAATAAAAAAATATATTTGTTATATTTAATTATTTCTTCTACCAGATATCGTAACTGTTTTAAATATTTCAGTAAAAATTAAAGGAAAAATTTAGGTCTTGTCAGAGGATGAGAATTTTCAGAACAGGTGTCATATTCATATTTTCAGGTTTTGGACCCTTCTTACGCATAAATACATCTTTAAAATGTACGTTGTGCGTAGAAGACAACGAAAATTAACGAAACCCGTATATCTTTGTCTTCATCATATACTACGCCCCCCGTTTGGTGAACACGTTATGGACAATCCGATGGTACTGCTAGGTTTAAGTCGAATACGTTCGATTACCTTTCATTTAGTTCCATTGAGGGTTATCTCATAATCCCTTTCCAGGGCACTGTCTATTCCACTCAAGTGTTATTCCAAGTTCTTTGCTGTCTATGACAGAATTGCAGTGTCACCCGTACACTGCAATATGTTTATTGCTTTGAGAGGCACCCATATGCCTTGCTCATACTGTGGCATCAAGCAGTCTGGCCTGCAAGGTGAGTGGTCTGCCAAGTGCGTGGATTTATTCTTATTTATCGCAAAACACCAGTGACTGATTGTGAGCTCTAGTAACCACAATTAAGCTACAAATTAATCTCCGGATAACGTACATCTGACTATTAAAAATGTATACACCTCTGATTGTTCACTTCGCATTGGCAATACCACATTTTCTTTCTCAACAAACGGATTTGATCAACACGTAGCCATCACACTGAATATGAATGGCGCACACGTTATAAATTCTGGATATCATGACTACACACTATTCGAAGAACAAGGCCACCAATCTTTTTCTTTTAACTATCTTTTTTATTCAGATAAATTCTATTATGGTTCACAGATAACCTAAACACACCATTACATTTTATACTACAATTACACATGAAAATTTCCGCCCAGAGGGCATGGCTATACATTGGTGATCCTCTGTCTTATGGTTTTGTAATTATCTAACGCTACAGTGCACTTTCCTTACAGTACCCACCACGTGGAAGTGCCCATCTCTAATTTCAAGTCCCGCACACGCCATTTCTTAAATATTTCCAAATTATAGTACACACGCCAGTAATTCAGCTTAACTTTAGCACTCGAAAGTATTTTTACTTAGTACTAGCACTCGCAAGTATTTCAACTTATTGCTACACGTGTTTTCATTGTGACCGTTCGTCACTTCCGAAGAGTACTACAATCCTCTTAATATTATCTGCCTGACATTTAACTCTCCCCACAAAAGTTCCTGAAATAGAGAAATAATTATTCCACACTAATCTTAAGTGTTTCACATGCATACCATCTCTCCACTCTTTTGTCTTTTACGGAGCACACCTAAGACAGTTCTTACCAACACAAGATCCAGCGCCAGAGTGCTGAAACATGGCCGTTCTTCAGGTCAGCTCGCACCTCCTTCAAGGTGGGGAAGCACCATGTTACCGTATTGGTCAGCCACATTTCAGGCGCTCAAATCTCTGGTAAATTTCACCTCTTTGGTGTCACCATAGGTGACCAAAGAACCGTCTCAAAGATGATCATATATTGCACATTCACTATCTGCGGTTAGCAGACGACCATACATTCATTCATTTCACAGGTCTCACCTAATTGGATGTAATGATTTATTTTGTAGGAGTGCACATGTGACCAATTAAATAAATAATTTGTCATTCTTTCCTACAGCGGTATCCGGCTTCGGTGTATTAAGTGAAATTGAGTTATTACCCACAAAAAAATGTTGTTCTGACAAGAATAACGATGAATGTTGTACCTACGAGGTGTGGCTAGAAAAAAACCGGACTGATGCTGGAAAAAACATTTATTTACAATTATTTACAATTTCATGTTATCTCCTTCAATGTACTCTCCTCCTCGGTCTCTACACCGCTCCATACGAATTTTCCACTGTTCATAGCAATGCTGCAGATCATTTTCGGTAAGTCCATACATTACTTCCGTCGCTTTTTCTTTTACTGCTTCAACAGTCTCAAATCTAGTTCCTTTCAAAGCTGACTTGACTTTAGGGAAAAGAAAAAAGTCACAGGGGGCCAAATCAGGTGAGTAGGGTGGATGATCTAAGATGGGAATGTTGTGTTTTGCCAAAAACGTCTTCACTGACAACGCACTGTGAGCTGGGGCATTGTGTTGGTGAAGGATCCATGACTTTTTTCTCCACAAATCGTTCCGTTTTCTCCGTACTCGTTCATGTAGGGTAGCCAGGACGCTAATGTAGTAATGCTGATTCACTGTTTGTCCCTCTGGTACCCAATCAATGTGCACAATCCCTTTGATGTAAAAAAAAACAATCATCATTGCCTTGAATTTCGATTTTGACATTGGCGCTTTTTTTGTCGTGGAGAACCAGGAGTTTTCCAATGCATCGATTTTGTAAGAAGGTTGTATCACTTTCAATGTTTTCCAGGATGTCAGAACAAATCATTCTTCGGCGTTCATTCTGTTCTATTGTGAGACGCTTTGAAACCATTTTTGAACACACTTTGTTCATGTTGAAACTTTCATGAAGAATCTGCCTAACACTTTCCTTGTCAACTCCTGTTAACTCAGACGCTGCTCTGATTGTTAAACGGCGATCTTGTCGAACAAGTTTACCGATTTTTTCAATGTTTGCATCAGTTTTTGCTGACAATGGTCTGCCAGTGCGAGTGTCATCACTGGTGTCTTCGCGGCCATCTTTAAATCGTTTAAACCACTCAAACACTTGTGTTCGCGATAAACAATCATCGCCGTACACTTGTTGTAACATTACAAACGTTTCACTTGCAGATTTTCCTAGTTTGAAACAAAATTTGATGTTAACACGCTGTTCTTTCTGTACACTCAACATTTTCGGACGCACAGACAAAACGTCAACTACTTAAAACAGACGCCACGGGCAGACTGAGTGCAGGAGGCAGATGAAACTCGAGCAGTAGGCGGAGCGAGAGTCACGTGACAGACCACACGACTTTCAGCCTTATTGCATTCGTTTTATTGTTTCACCAGTACTAGTCCGGTTTTTTTCTAGCGACACCTCGTATTTTCAATGTTCGGCGGTACTTTGCCCTTTCAGCTTCTCCCTAATATTCTCCCTAATATTCTGTTTACAAATTTATCCTTGTATGCATTACTGCTTGTTCGGTGTAGATGCTGAATGACATCAAGTGTACGGTACCCGAATGTCTCACCCCCATTTTCAAATTGCACAACTAGAAATCTAACAGATGGAATAGCAGAATTTATGTGCTACAACAAGATTTGTTCTTTGATCAGTGGGGCTGTGAAATACATGTCCAGCCTTATTATACCTCTCTTCTTTTTACCTGAGGACAGCAAAATTCATATTTCAGTGCATATATGGCAAAAATTCAAATTTTCATTTAGGACAACATGGAGTCCCAAGGATTCACGTGCTACCAGTTGTGGAGAAACATGTAGGAAAGAGCATCTCTCCTATTTCAGAACAATAAATGTTGTTTTTGTAACTTCCAGAAGAGCGGAGTACATTGAGATAACTATTTCTAGATCGAAAGGTAAGGCAGTTCCGTTCGAACCCACTAGCGAGAACAAAGAGAAAAGACGGTTGGAGATTCAGTAAAGGGAAATGTCGTTAGAGTGTATTGTGGTTGGTTGGTTGTTTTGGGGAAGGAGACCAGACAGCGAGGTCATCGGTCTCATCGGATTAGGGACGGATGGGGAAGGAAGTCGGCCATGCCCTTTCAAAAGAACCGTCCCGGCATTTGCCTGGAGCGATTTAGGGAAATCACGGAAAACCTAAATCAGGATGGCCGGACGCGGGATTGAACCGTCGTCCTTCCGAATGCGAGTCCAGTGTCTAACCACTACGCCACCTCGCTCGGTTCGAGTGTATTGTGGGATTGGAGAATTGTGAGGGTATCATATTGATGACTTTACGCCTCTTATCTTCAGATATCACTTTTAAATGACGAATGGAGGCCAGAGGAAAGTTGCTAACTCACAGTATGTCTGGATAAATAGTTTTTCTTCTAAGTATAATTTGAGGCGTAAATGTAAAAGTCCAATTTGAGAAGTTTCTCTGTCCTGGGGCGCCTGACGCAAATGCTTTAACATTGTCATTGCCCATGTCAAGAGCAGGTGCAGTGCAGCTGATTTCTGCAGTTCTAATTCCTTGGACGCAGCTTTGAAGCGCTACAAAAACCCATATGTTTTAAAACTATAAGATAAACGACTGCGTATAAGAATTACAGTAATAGAATAGCATAAAGATCGTGAAAAGTTCTTTCATCAGCGTGATATCAGTTCCTTTATTACGGGCTATTTCTCCCTTCTCAGAGAACTTTTCTCACAAAGACATTCTAACATTGTCAGGTGCTTATTCCAACGACTATCCTTAGAATGGCTCAGTTATCTATCAAGAGCATTAGGAAGACCTCTTTTCTTTACGTAGGGGAAGCGTTCTTTCACCGCAATCAAAAGACCATGAACTTATGGACAACTGACGCATATATACTCCGCATTAAAATTATTGGATACCAAGGGACTTAAATCGTGTAAACAATTCTCTTAGAATATTACCGCCCGTTTTTGGTTTATCTGGAAACTGTGTTGTAAAGAAAACGCGAGATCTGATAGTTCAGTCAATGAAACAGCAGACAGTGCATGTCAGATAATGGTGTCTTCTCACGCTCGCGCTGAACGTGCACATGTGCGTAGTTGCTGAGTATTCGCCTTTGGTTATATGAGCAATTACCTCAGGCATAATTATACGTCGTCGGCTTTTAACACTTTCTGCCACGTACCGCGACACAGTTGTGGTGTGAGATATAATGGCCTTTGCAGTGTCGATTAACATCTGAACTAGATCCATAAGACGCTCATCTCTTATAGTTCCATACGACCTTACGTCTCGTGCACACATAGGAACGCAATTATCGACAGTTAGCTCCTGAGCTGGTTTAGGAAGTCGATTCACTTCCACATAAGACCTTTGTTTATTAGACACGCATGGATGGCGAGAAATGAACGAAGTGCCACTTGACCCTTCAGCATGAGAGTAAATTTCACAGTACTGCGAACTGCAAAGAATAAGAACGCTTTTCCTAAATCCATCCACAATAGACTTTACCAGGGTCCAAAGTGTACTTTTAAACTGCTCCAGGCTGTGTGGTTCTCTACTCACCACTGATTAGTTTTTCTTTTACTTCCATTTTTCTTGACATGTGCTCCTTCTTCTCCAAACCACGTTTAGTTTCCCGCTCTCATTTTGTGTTTTACGAAAAAAATGAAGAAATCCCATCACTCCACTAAAAACTGCTCTCCTCACCGCTCGTAGCCCGTAGCTCGCAACTGCGGTCAGTGCTACCAACAGGTCGTAGGTGCAGCACACCAGTGCTTGCGCAAGGCACTGTTGCAGTGACGTCATGGGCTCGCTCAGTGTGGAGCAGTTGAGCCGCGGCCCGTGGGCTGCGTATCCAGGCGCAACTCTTCTGAGCCCGTGGCATACAGGTGATTTCGCAACAGCACTGCTCGGCCCTTAGGATGACGTTAGGGTCTCGCTCAGCCCGATACTGCTGTAGCCCAGTGCGGCCGCAGCTCATAGGCCGAGCCTCTTCGCACGACTCTCCCAGCGGACCTCGATGCGGATGCCCCGCCTGAAACGGCAGCGTGAGGCAAGGAACGCACGGCTGTCATGACCTCTGTCCTGGACGGGCCACACCACGATGCCCACCTCTGCTGCGAAGTGCACAACCAAAGCTCGCACTCAGCCTGTTGTCACCGACCGATTGACGTCATACAAGCCAACTGCGAACTCACTCCAGCAGTGGCTGCATCAGTTCGATCACACAGACTCGTCACTGAACTGACTTATCCTCTTATACTCAGAACATTGATACCTCTCAAATTTTAAGTTAGTGTATCTTGTACAAATATCTCACTTGCCTATGTAAACTATTTGTCAAACGGTTTATTTCAAACATGTCAAATAATGTATGGTTTTTGTTGTATACACCAATCTCGTAACTTTGTTGTACACGACTTGAATGAGTACTCATGTATCAGCCAGTATCGTAGTCAAATGTATCGTAGACAAACGTAAGACACCAAGAACATTTTTCTTTCAATATGATTATGAAATATGTGTTTACCAGAGAGCCCACAAGTGTTAAAAAGTACATGTAATACTTTCTATGATGATAAAGAACAGAGAAGCCTTCACATTTTTTCTGCAATCAGTTAGGGGAAGACTTCATGTTTCGTATCGTCCTTTGTTCTTCCGCTTTTGCAGTGTAAGCATCTACACTACAGGCCATTAAAAGTAGTACAACACGAAGACGACGTGCTACAGACACCAAATTTAAACGACAGGAAGAAGATGCTGTGATATGCAAATGATTAGCTTTTCAGAGCATTCACGCAACGTTGCCGCCGGTGGCGACACCGACAACTTTCTGACATGAGGAAAGTTTCCAACCGATTTCTCATAGACAAACAACTGTTGACCGGCGTTGCCTGGTGAAACGTTGGTGTAATGCCTCGTGTAAGGAGGAGAAATGCGTATCATCACGTTTCCGACTTTGATAAAGGTAGGATTGTAGCCTATCGCGATTGCGGTTTATCATATCGCGACGTTGCTGCTCGCGTTGTTCGAGATCTAATGACTGTTAGCAGAATATGGAATCATTGGGTTCAGGAGGGTAATACGGAACGCCGTGCTGCATCCCAACGGCCTCGTATCACTAGCAGTCGAGATGAGAGGCCTCTTATCCGCTTGGCTGTAACGGATTGTGCAGCCGCGTCTCGATCCCTGAGTCAACAGATGGGGACGTTTGCAAGACAACAACCATCTTCACGAACAGTTCGACGACGTTTGTAGCAGCAAGGACCATCAGCTCGGAGACCATGGCTGCAGTTACCCTCGACGCTGCATCACAGACCAGAGAGCCCGCAATGGTAAACTCAACGACGAATTTGGGTGCACGAATTTTTTCCGATGAATCCAGATTCTGTTTACAGCATCGTGATGGTCGCATCTGTGTTTGGCGACATCGCGGTGAACGCACATTGGAAGCATGTATTCGTCATCGCCATACTGGCGTATCACCTGGCGGGATGGTATGGGGTGTCATTGGTTACACGTCTCAGTCACCTGTTGTTCGCACTTTAAACAGTGACGTTACATGTCAGATGTGTTACGACCCGCGGCTCTACACTTCATTCGATCCCATGCATTTCAGCAGGATAATGCACGACCCCATGGTGCAGGACCCGTACAGGCCGTTCTGGATACAGAAAATGTTCGACTGCTGCCCTGGCCACCACATCATGCAGATGACTCACCAACTGAAAACGTCTGGTCAATGGTGGCCGAGCAACAGGCTCGTCACAATACGCTAGTCACTACTCTTGATTAACTGTGGTATCGCATTGAAGCTGCATGGCCAGCTGTACCTGTACACGCCGTGCAAGCTCTGTTTGACTCAATGCCCAGGCGTATCAAGGCCATAATTACAGACAGAGGTGGTTGTTCTGGGTACTGATTTCTCACGATCCATATACCCAAATTACCTGAAAATATAATCACATGTCAGTTCTAGTAGACTATAATTGTCCAGTGAAACACGTTTATCATCTGCATTTATTCTTGGGGCAGCAATTTTAATGGTCAGTAGTGTATGTTATTAGCTTTTAAGAACCATGAATATATTTAAGTGTATTTAAATTAATAACTTCCAGATGTATTAACTTAACAAACTAAACATATCTCTTAGGCTAGGCGCAAATTGAGACGCGCATAGCACGTGTGACGTGACACGACACTACAGCGCGACACGCACGTGCCGCACGAGTCGCGCGGCTGTAGCGCATATTGCGACGCGTACACCATACTTCACACGCGCCGACTGACGGCGCTCTGAGCAGACAGAACCGAAGCGCGCACAACCTGTTACCTTCCTCAAACGATTTTTCAGAAACTATTCACTGAAAATAATTAATTTTTGCCTTACTTGTAACGTTATACGTCAGCTTCGTGGCGAAGTGCCCATCATCTCGCTAATAACAATTCTTATTGCGATGTACACATTTTAGTAAGACACTACGCAAAACTCAAAAAGTTTGCTACGAAAATTAGGGGTCGCTATGATTTTGCGTTTGGTGCGTATTACATCATATGTTGCTGCGTATGAAATTTAGCTAACATGTCGAATTTTTGTTTGGACTTGGGAGGAGGTCTCTATCTGCCTCCGATCTCGAGAAAATGGATCCTATGAAGCGCTCTCACTTCCGATCTCACGCCCGCGAGAATGAAGTACTCGCAACATTTCTCATATCTCCTAAACCACTAGAGACATCGAAAAGAAAGTTTGGCGAATGATAGCACACAAGGAGGAAAGTGTTTTGTCAATTCTTTAACACAATGAACATCCTGTCTATGGCGATATATCAGTACTTAACTTACTTTTTATTTATTTCACTCCAGTGACTGTAATTTTTTAAGAGTTATCGACAGCTAGCGAAACAAGAGCTTCCTAGTATGAAAATAAACATGAAATTTCTTCTCGTACGTTACTGCAAACCGACACTATAAGGTTTTTTGTAAGCTATTGAGCTCTGTGACTGCCAATTACTTGTTTAATGAGACATTCCGTTTCAGAATTCTGTCGGAATAGCTGCTGTGAGGTGAGTTTGGCAAATTACACTGTGACAAAGGAAGTACAATTAAACCTGTACCAACAGAAATGTGGCCGTTACTCGTAAATGGTGATGCTTCCTCGAATGAGAAAAGGTTAACTGACACAAAAATAGATTGCCAATTCTGCTGGAATTTTGGTGGAATCCCCGTAACCCATCGTACTTTTAAAAGTGAGTGACTGGAATGGAAACTTACCAAAGGATTTCATTCCGTCTCCTGATCTGAGCTGTATTAAAATAATGACTAGCGTTCCTTTGGGCAGAATGATAGGCACATGCCAGATACTGGTTACTCACCTACGGTTTGCCAAACTGACAATGTGTGATCGCGAATAAATTACTTGTTATTGAGAAAAATAAACATTTGATCTGTCACACAACTCAATGGCCAGTGTAGTGTCAGCAGCGGAGGAAAATGCGCGCGACAAGAATGCAGAAGCTAGCCATGTGTGCCTTGTGAGCTGAAGTTCGAAAAGCATTGTGATGAAAGTAGGTCTGCCTTTCTCAGCAGTACATTTCAACAAATTAAATCTATCTAGTCATGATACTCCTTTAGGATATTCCTACTTTCGTTATAATACCGACCATTTTCTTCATTTGTGTAGCCTGTTGTGTAATTAGTTTATTAATGCTAATAATATGCATGCAACAATTAAAATGTTTTTTCTCATCACGGTGAACCAATTAAAACATTATTTGTGACTGTTTTTCGACTGTTTCTGGCTTGTAGCGGAAATGTGATATTCACATGCATGTAGTACAGTGTGTCGCATTACATTATTAGACCCATATCCAAGTATTCACAGTGAGACTTCTATACTTCAGATCTTCGACACTTTTTACCATATTACCCCTTTCCAAATTTTTGTAACAGATCGTACAGATACGCCAGCATACGAGGCAGCGAGAAGATAACCTTGTTTTACTTTCCTGCCTTGCTTCTTAATCACATGATTTTATATTATTCCTTGCTTCCTTATTCACTACCCTCTGTCCCTTCTACATCCACATCTACATGATTACTCTGCAATTCACATTTAAGTGCTTGGCAGAGGGTTCATGGAACCACAATCATACTATCTCTGTATCATTCCACTCCCGAACAGCGAGCAGGAAAAACGAACGCCTAAACTTCTTTGTTCGAGCTCTGATTTCTCTTATTTTATTTTGATGATCATTCCTACCTATGTCGGTTGGGCTCAACAAAATATTTTCGCATTCGGAAGAGAAAGTTGGTGACTGAAACTCTGTAAATAGTTCTCGCCGCGACGAAAAACGTCTTTGCTTTAAAGACTTCCATCCCAACTCGTGTATCATATCTGCCACACTCTCTCCCCTATTACGTGATGATACAAAACGAGCTGCCCTTTTTTGCACCCTTCGATGTCTCCTCTGTCAATCCCACCTGGTAAGGATCCCACACCGTGCAGCAATATTCTAACAGAGGACGAACGTGTGTAGTGTAAGCTGTCTCTTTAGTGGACTTGTTTCATCTTCTAAATGTCCTGCCAGTGAAACGCAACCTTTGGCTCGCCTTCCCACAATATTATCTGTGTGGTCTTTCCAACTGAAGTTAACACCCATGTAGTTAGTTGAATTGACAGCCTTGAGAATTGTACTTTTTGTCGAGTAATCGAATTCCAACGGATATCTTTTGGAACTCATGTGGATCACGTCACACTTTTCGTTATTTAGCGTCAACTGCCACCTGCCACACCATACAGCAATCTTTTCTAAATCGCTTTGCAACTGATACTGGTCTTCGGATGACCTTACTAGACGGTAAATTACAGCATCATCTGCGAACAACCTAAGAGAACTGCTCAGATTGTCACCCAGGTCATATATATAGATCAGGACCAGCAGAGGTCCCAGGGCGCTTCCCTGTTGAACACCTGATATCACTTCAGCTTTACTCGATGATTTGCCGTGTATTACTACGAACTGCGACCTTCCTGATAGGAAATCACGAATCCATTCGCACAACTGAGACGATACCACATAGGCCCGCAGCTTGATTAGAAGTCGCTTGTGAGGAACGGTGTCAAAAGCGTTCCGGAAATCTAGAAATACGGAATCAACTGGAGATCTCCTGTCGATAGCGGCCATTACTTCGTGCGAATAAAGAGCTAGCTGCGTTGCACAAGAACGATGTTTTCTGCTGATTACGTATCAATAGATCGTTCCCTTCGAGGTGATTCATAATGTTCGAATACAGTATATGCTCCAAAACCCTACTGCAAACCGACGTCAATGATATAGGTCTGTAGTTCGATGGATTACTCCTACTACCCTTCCTAAACACTGGTGCGACATGCACAGTTTTCCAATCTGTAGGTACAGATCTATCGGTGAGCGAGCGGTTGTATATGATTGCTAAGTAGGGAGCTATTGTATGACCGTAATCTGAAAGGAACCTAATTGGTATATAATCTGAACCTGAAGACTTGCCCGCATCAAGCGATTTGAGTTGCTTCGCAACCCCTAAGGTATCTACTTCTAAGAAACTCATGCTAACAGCTATTCATGTATCAAATTCGGGAATATTCCATTCGTCTTCCCTGGTGAAGGAATTTCGGAAAACGTCTTGCAAACTGAAAACATCGCGCAGGTATATGATACAATTCCAGCGGCCAATAGCTCACCAGTTACTGAAGTATGCATATTTCTTGACAGAAGAAAAAAAACTATACAGAAATAAATAACAGAAAGGCATAATGTAATAACGAAGAAAGCTGGAGCATTTAATTGGCGAAAAATGAAACACAACCCAAAGGCAATAAAATTTAGTATACAGTAAGGCAATATTTATCGTATGGGCAATACTACCACAGCTCATATGCGCCGTGCCGATGTGAGCATATGGCCGGAGTACTTTTCCGCTCCCGCCTCAAATATCCCAGGGTGCTAGTGAGGCACGCACGACGCGCGGCGCGAGAAACTGTGCCACAACCACAACGCCGCGCCACCTGGCGCAGGCGCGTATCGCGTCCCAGTCGCGTCGCGTCACAATTTGCGCGGTCCCATTTGAACCTCTGATGTTACAAAAACACGTGCTGAGCTGCGCTGCGCCACACGCGCTTTACGCGTCTCAATTTGCGCCTAGCCTTAGTATAATGTCTTTATCAGATCTGTGTTCAGCTATTCGTGAAAGAAATGCAAAACTGCTGACTTGGAGCCCGTCCACCTATGGTGTGATCCAAATACTGATTAGCAGTTTATCAGACATTTATGGTGCAGCAACGAAACTGCAGTCTTTCTGAAACGAAGTACGATACTCAATTAATTATGCAGCATAATGCGATTGAGCGATCGTGTTATGCAATTGCCTTATGAAAATTACATTGGAGCCACATCTGTAACTTTGCGTTTCTCTCGAACACCAACCTGGAGTAATACGAAGTTACAACAGGAATCAAGAAGCTATGCTCGGTTAATTTCAATTCACATTACTCAGCTGACTACCTGGTGGTAAGTGGTAGGAGATCATGACTATTTTTTTACATTCTCTATCATCCTTCCACCTACGCAAGCAGGCAAGGTAACAGTTACAGCTCAGAACTTCGACTCGCTCATCCACCTACCAGAGTGGTTGTTGCTGTCGTTGGATGGATACCACTTATACTGTGGTCACTCCATGTATGGTTGCAGATTAACGCCATAACAGAGACAATTCTGTTTACAACAACAAAATATACTACAACCGCTAATTCAGTTCGCTGCATCGGCGAATAGTGTGAGCTAAATAGTTTTCCACATACGGGAATGAGCGGCACCATTATTTTAGAGTAATATAGAGAAGTCTTTTGCCATGTCAACAGCCGAAGGTGGTGAATCACACGAGATTTACCTCACTCAGTAGTTCTCCCAGGAAAGAACTTGCAAATTTATGGACCAGAAACCTAGCTTTCCCTCCCATCTCCTTCCCCAATGTTGTTGTTGTGGTCTTCAGTCTGAAGACTGGTTTGATGCAGCTGCCCAAGCTAGTCTATTCTGTGAAAGCCTCTTCAGCACTGCACAGCTAACGCAATGTACCTCAGTTTGAACCTGCTAACTGTATTAAAGACTTCGTCTCCCTCTACAACACCCCCCCCCCCCCACCCGGCAACAACACCCACATATACACACTTTTCTCCATTACCAAACTGAAAAGTCCTTGATGCCTTAGGATATGCCAATGAAACGAAGTTGTGCCATAAATTTCTTGTTTTCCCCAGTTTGACTCAGTATCTTCTGATCAGTTATTCGATCTGCAGTGCCACCACTATTTTTTGGCGCTACTGAGTAAAATTGTGACATTGCCATGGCTGTTGCAAGAGATCAGCGCCGACCAAACACCATTACGTCAGATGCAGCAATAGCACTAGCTGATTCCCACATTGTGCTCCAGGAAAATGTCTGGCACCGCCATAACGACGACACAGCAGAAAGGAGTTGGTAGGCCAGTAACTACACATCCAATCAGCAGACTTCTTATCGTCTACATGGTTGAAAGCTGTGATTTGCAAAGCGAGTGCGCTCTGTCCCAACATGAATTACCATAATTATCAGTCAAAGATGTATCAGTCAGGTAGCTAATATTAAGAGGAGAGGTGGCGCTCTACGAGGCGACATGAGGCTACACGCAGCCACCATGTTACTTGGCCTCTACTAACTGTGGGCCCCTGCTGCTGGTTTTAAGATCAGTGCTGTCAGCTTAGCATCTTATACCCTGTGGACCAACTACCAGGTGCAACCAGCAATCGGCCACAGGAGGCAGTCGTTTGAGGCCATGCCCACCTGTTGAGTCAGTTCCTTAACACTCGCAGTCTTCAGCACAAACTATGAAGTACGTTCCACCACAGAATGTTCTGGTTTGTTCTTCAGTAAAATTAATGACTAATAGTGAAGTTTTTATAAGCAGCTATCGACCATCATCCCTACAACAATCCACCACCTCAACTCAGACCTCCACATGTAGACGTCGTCCATCCCGGACCTCCACATTTTGATGTCAGAAGTGTGTGTCACGTGTAAATTTCAGGCCGACAAGCCTTGTGCTAGTGGATCAGGAGACTGACAAAAGTGACAACATTTGTAGGGTAATGGGTGATACAGGCGAAGGCTGCTGTGCAATCCCAGGGTTAGACTTTCTCTGCAAGCATCATGCCGAAACTGACTTTCGATGACGTGCAGTGGAACTCAGGGGGATAATGTTCAATCCATGGGAAGCTGCCAACAGTGAAATACTGTCGCAAGGTTCGTGTATCATGATAGAACAAATGCGGGCAAAATCACTAAGCATTAATCAGTGTAATATCTTGCCACGAGGCACTGGGAATTTGCCTTAGGTTGTAAGTAGGCTGTTTATGTTTTCTCTATGTAAGTAGGCTGTTTATGTTTTCTTATTGGCAACGTTACGTAGCGCTCAATATGAAAATCACTGGCTGTGCTGTGTGCAGTCTGTGGCTGCTTTGCATTGTTGTAATAGTCGCCATTGTAGTGTTAGGCAGCTGGCTGTGAACAGCGCGTAGCGTTGCGCAGATGGAGGTGAGCCGCCAGCAGTGGTGGATGTGGGGAGTGAGATGGCGGAGTTTTGTAATTTTTCATGAACGGCTATATTTATATATGATGATATCAAGGTAAATACATTGTTTGTTCTCTATTAATATCTTTCATTTGCTAACTATCCCTATCAGTAGTTAGTGCCTTCCGTAGTTTGAATCTTTTATTTAGCTGGCAGTAGTGGCGCTCGCTGTGCTGCAGTAGTTCGAGTAATGAAGGTTTTTGTGAGGTAAGTCGTTCAAAGGGAACGTTTCATGTAATCTTCTGATTTTTTGTTGTAGTTTGTGTAATTAGTGTAGATTTTGTTTATTGCTAGCGCATAATTGTAGAGAAAATCTCCTTTGTAGTTGCAGACTTTCATTGTTGTACAGTAAAACAGTTGTGGCATGCATGTAGATTTGCACCAAGTATTTCGCAGCTGCAATTAACTAGATATTATTTTCAGTGCTATGTTAATGTGTTCTCTTATTTTTGATCTTCAAATTGTGTTTTTCTGTGTTGTCGTGTGAAATACTGTGACAATAATGGCGTGTGAAAAACGTAATACTAGGCTCCAAAGTAAACTGAGAAATGACAGTGAAAATGAAAGCAGTGTGTTAGCGCCACCGAGTAATGAATTAACTAATGTTCAAAGTAGTAATTGGGTAACTGTGCATAGGGAAATTGAGCGGGCTGCAAACAATGGCGTACACAGTGAAACAGGTAGTGAACAGGGAAGCATTATCGATCGATCGGTCAGCAACAGCTCGCCTCAGGAATCCGAAATGACAGGACACAATTTTGCAAATACTGTAGATTCAGGTTTTGCGTCCTCACCGTTTTCGCAAATGAGTCAAGACACATTTTCCGCTTGTCAAAATGTGAATGTTACCAGTGCAACTTCACTGCCGAAAAGCACTGAGGAACATGTTTCAGACACCAGTGCATTGTTATTACAGTTAATGCAACAAATGGGACAAAAGCTTCAAAAGTTAGACACAATGGAACAAAATCAGAGACAAACACAGCAAAAGTTAGACACAATGGAACAAAATCTTCAAAAGTTAGACACGATGGAACAGAATCAGAGACAAACACAGCATAATCTTCAAAAGTTAGACACAGTGGAACAAAATCTTAAAAAATTAGACGCAATAGAAAAAATCTTCACACCACGCTTGAACAAACACGTGAAGATTTGACTACTGAGTTACATAAAATCGAATCGAAATGTCAAAAAGTCTGTAACGACGTAAAAACACAAATTTGTGAGCATTTTCAACCTATTTTTTCGCGGCATGAAAATGCATTACAGAATCACGAAGCAGCTATAAAAGAACTGCAAATTATTGTTCATGAAAATCATGAGACCTTGCAATCTAAAATTGACTCAGTTGCATCTACCGATTCGGTTACGCAACTTGCAAAAACTCAGGAAAACATAAAGGACACAGTAGAATGACACATGGAGGAAATTAGTACATTATCAGAGAAAGTAGATGAACTTTCGGATCAGGTCACTAACTTATCTACAAAGGTAGATGATGATCTGAATGACACAAGACCCGTAGCCTTCACTGACACAGAAGAGTATGAACAAATTAGAAAATTCAAACAAAATCAAAATCAAATCAATACACAGTACAAAAGGGAAATCCGGGAAGTGCAAGATCAGCTGACACAGGTAATACAAGAATTACGTATTTCAGAGGACACTCGCGCTCCAACACGGGAAGAGGGACTTAGAAATACGGAAAAGCCGCAAAATAATAACACAGGGCATTTCGGAAGTAATGAAAGAAATTGACAATGTGCACCGAATTTTGAGATGGAACGGCCGACACGACCTAACAATGACCGACATGCGACTCGCCGACATGATGATTTTGACTATAAGCTGTTCATTACTACACGTAAATTCAAAACATTTAAGAATTCTGGCAACGACATTCATCCACAAGCGTGGCTCCATCAATTCTCTCATTGTTTTCCTCCCAACTGGTCATTGGAGCACAGGTTAGAATTTATGTGTGGCTACTTAGAGAATGAACCAGCTGAAAGAATGCGATCGGTCATTCACGATTGTCACAGTGAAGGAGATTTTTATCATGCCTTCCTCTCAGCATATTGGTCTCAAGCTACACAAGACCGAGTAAAACATAGCATCATAATGATGAAACATTTCGAACAATCTGATTTTCCAGTCTTGTGAAACATTTTGAAGACATGTTGCACAAGAATCAGTACCTCTCAAACCCATACAGCCCCTCAGAACTCATCCGCATTTGCTTCATCAAATTACCTGAACATTTACGACATATTATTTTGGGAGGACGTTGCAAAGACGACATTGAAGCTTTTCAGGGACTGTTACAAGAACTAGAAATTGACACAGACAGTCGCAGGATGCGAAACCAGGAAAACAATCACTACAGGTCACATCCGTCACAATTCCGTGACGACAGAAACAATAACTGGACACGACAAGTCTATTCTTACATCGCAAATCGTGACCAAAACAGACACCACCCGTATGACAACCGTTGGCAGAGTAGTAATAACTACCGGGAAAGATCACCTCTCCATGGTAATGACTATCACAGAGACAATAAGAGAAACAGACAATATGGGAACCAAAATAATTATTATCAAGGGAGACAGAATAACTTTAGACGCAACGGTCCAGCGCGCATTACGACTCAGGGAGAAATTCTCCACCACGTGACCGACAACGAAGAAACTACGGAATCTACCGACATGACGACAGACGATATAATCATAACGATAGACGTCAATTTCATCAGAACTGGCGGCATTCTAACGCGGCTGGGCCCTCTCGGCAAGGCGAATTTGTAGAAGTTAGGTCTCCTAATCCCAATAACGACGTGCGCCAACAAAGAGACAGACAATGACTCGCACAGCAGGCAGCCGCGTGCGCCAGGCGGCTCAGAGAAAAATAACATAGACGCTAACCTTGAGAAAAATTCCAGTATCCTATACCGACGTATACCACATGATAATTGCGTAAAGTTGAAACTCTGCATACTAGGAAGAGTAAAGGTTTACACCACATTTCACATGTAAAACCGTTTATTGAAAGATAATCTGCTTTTTAACTTTGTCATTGCCATAAAACTTTTCACTTTACATTACTAGTATGCTTGTCAGACTTAGAATCTGCTAATATGCAACAATGTTTGAAGTTAAATATCCAGTCAAGAACCAAGAGAACTTATTTAAACAGGAATTACGAATGCATTGTTATTGTGAACAGACGACACAGTGTTATTGTGTGTGTACATTCTTACTTGTTAGTTGCACGTTTACATAACAACTATAAGGCTCACATACTTAAAACATTTACCAGTACTGCTAATGAGATTTTAATGCAACATTTTGGTTTACTTGAAAATACATTCTGGATTTAAAGTACTTTCTGTGGAATTAATGATGACTTAGCATTTGGTTTCTTTGACAGCTACATGATTATATCACGACGCTACTAATGAGTGACAATTTACAATGTTGTTTTTGCGGTTTATTTGTTTTATATCCGCACAGTTTTTCTGAATTCTTCTGGAAAGCAAAACATGTTTTAGTAGTAAGCTACAATGTGAGAGCCTTTTTCGTAGCACAACAATACTTTACAGTATAGTACTTTCTTGATCACAGTAATGTACGTAATAATTACGATATCTATACACAAAGCATTTAACTTTCGTTTATGATGGGGTAAGTACATTGACTTCTGCGGAACTTAGCTTTCGGAGGACGATAATTACGACACTTCCACAGAATTATCTTACAGCAAGACGCACATTTAGCGCTACAGGACACGCATTTGAGTGATTAATTTTGTACTTAAAACATTTATTTTTAAAGATATTTGAAGTACAATGATACGAAGTTTTTCCGTGATACATTTCATTCCTTTGCTGTAATCTGTAGCACCTGAGGGTATAATTACATTAATCCTCAGGGGGGTACACGCTTACTTTGTGTACCATGTGTGTGGCAACCACAAGGAACCCTAGCTAATATGGTATTTGCTTATACAACTTTACACATCGGTACCATATTTCTCTAACACACAAATTACACAGCTATCTGATCATTTAACTGAGAGATAAACATTTTTTTACTACATCAGTGACACATATTTATGCAATACACAGTTGGGTAACTTCACACTTATGAAACTGTATTTTGTCTGTACTTTGTAAACTGTTCATATTTTTTTTGGAATCATTGTTATACTATGAGAGCTTTGGATGATGTATTTCCTAAGGGAGCATGATTTTAAAGTGCGTTTGAGGCAGATGACACTATTGAAATGAGCAGAGAATATTTTTTATGGTTTGAAATTATTGCAGAAAGCTATGACCTTTTTGAGATTTGACTGAGGTGTTATGATGTTATTATTACGACGACGATGTGTACTATGCTGTTGAGATATGTTTATGATCAATAAGATGATGCTACTATATATGAGGAATAAGAAGTATGTTGGAAACCAAGAATCGTACTTTAAGAGTTATGAAATGTGCGTAAATGCGTGACTGTATCACAATGCTGATGAATATTTTATTTGGACACTTATATTTATAGGATTTTCTTTCTACAGATTTGCAACGCTAATTCTTGACCTGTGAAATATTTTTATGTGAGACTGTCACTGTAGCGGAAACTGCTGTCGTAAATATTTCCGTAAGAAAGTTAAGTGACCACCTGCACGTGCGTCGTCGGCACACCGCTGTGTCAGACACCTGGAGAACAAGCCATTAGGGTGTGCCTTTCCGGAAGCACAGGTAGAGAAAAAAAAGGGGGAGGCCATTATCCTCGCTATTGACATTTCCTTGTTGAAAGCATATTGTGGAGCTCGTAATTTATGATATTTACTGAAATGCCTAATGAAATGACGAGAAATATTTTCACATCTGCACACCTGATTACGACAAGCGTCTTTCTACAAGAGTTGAGAGAATTTCTACTAACTTATGAAATGTCACATGACTATTGAATGATATTTGTATGCTTTGGTTTGCGTAATTGCTTGTTTCATTTGATACCTGTTTTCCAGCTGTGTTACAGCATTAGTTTTTTAAAATAAACTTAGATGCATTTCCTAATGTGAACACTTTCTGTCAACAGATCTATTAAATGATAATTTTGTAATCCACATTCTTTAAAAAAAGGAGCACTTGGAAAGGAAAGAACAATAAGAAGGGGCTAGTAACAGTAACTGGACACATAATTTTCTTTTCAAGTACATGGTAATATTTTTTTTACAATAAGTTGTTGTGGTGCACCACTTTAATTACATAGACATTAAGATGTGAATATACATTTCCCTGCATTGTTGTTTTTACTGTAATATTTTTTCTGCTTGAGCTATGTCATGTTTAGGTATAAGTTGCTGCTGTTTGCCAGGCATAGTGTTATTGAATTTGACTTTACATTATTCTGTTAAGCCAGTTTTACTAATGATTTATTTTTATTGTTTGCTGCACATTGCCTTAGATTAGTTGTAATATTACAATTGCTTTGCTAATTTCTTAATGCTGCTTGCTTCGCAAATCTGTGTTTTTTTTCATTGCTGTTTATATTAATTGTTTTATGTGCTGCTGCATTGCCTTGTCCCTTAGTTTAGCATCTGAGCTCAGTAGATTTAAGTTAGCTTAAGAGGGGCAGACTATATAAAAAAACTGACTATGGAGAATAGGTAAAGAATGCATTGCGAAGTTATATGAAAAAGATTTGGGCCCAAATGAGTATTGTACAATCAGAAATAATTATTTTGAAAGAAATATGAACAGAATACAGAAAGCAGGCTTAGACAGGACTTTTTGGGAATAATGATGAACAAAGGGAGATCTCGATGCAAAATACTGCAGTAAAACAAACCCTGTCCTTTCCCTTTTGTGTTATCCCACTATATGTTTGTGTACCCTTGTGTATTTGTTTTCTTCCTGTCTCTGTCTACTGTTTCATAGAACTTTTTTCTCTTCTAATACTAAGTTACATTCACTATGATGAGGAATACTGTTATCCTCGAATATAATTGGCATTAATAATATGTTATTTACTTTGTAAAGATGTTAGACATTATTAATTCTGTTCTATTTAATGCTCATGTGTGAAATTGATGTTTTGAAAGTTATTCTGATCTTTTATGTATGTACTTATGTCATAATTCCTGTAACTCTGATGGTTATGTTATTTCGATTATTTTGTAAAGCCTGTACTACAAATGTTATCTGTATTGTTATGTTCTTTAATGATGTATTTTGTACCTTTGTAATTTTATTTTCATGTTGTAAATTTATAATTGTATATACACCAGTTCTTCAAATTAAGTTACATTTCACTGCACACGTTTCTGTTGGTCATAGTATATGGACAATATGTGAGAAGTAGGGACTGATAGTGTTTGCACGTGTGTTAATGATTCAGCAAGGGACTGGATAACAGCATTGCTGGATCTAAGGACAATTCCAGAAACTTTGTGAGTGCACAAGTGGTGGTTTATGGACTTTCTATATTGTCCGCAAGACTCTTCTATGGTGATTGTGCACCTGCACAGTCGCAACAGATGGTTGCTGGCGTCTCTACAAGGACTACAGTGGGTCTGCATCTATGATGACCGACAAACGCCATTATTTCTACAAGGACTACAGTGGGTCTGCATCTTTGATGACCCACCAATACCATTATTTCCACAAGGACTGCAGTGGGTCTGCACCTCTGGTGGCCCACCAATACCACAATCTCTACCAGGACTCCAGTGGGTCTGCTCTGTGATGACCTACCTACCAATATTCTTCAAAACTTCGAATGACTCTGCTGTGGGTTTGCTCTGTTGTGGCCCATTACCTGTATGCATGTCAAGAGTCAGCACTGTCTTTCTGTTGGAAGGACAACACTACTTCTTCAAGACTGCATGGACATCCATCACTTCTGTGTGCATTTTCTTTTACTGCTCAGACTTTGAGAAAAACTCTGCATTTTTACTGTGATGAACAATCTGGACTGTCTTTATGGACTGTGAGAAATTTTTAGCTTTTGACCAACATTGTATGAATAAGTGTGTGCATTTGATTTCTTTGTTATTGTAATTATGAAAATTTTTTTTTCAAATCTGTATTGGCCACTGCCCAATCGAATTTGTAAAATTTTTTGTGGGGAGCATGGGGGCTATGTAAGTAGGCTGTTTATATTTTCTTATTGGCCACGTTATGTAGCGCTCTGGCTGTGCTGTGTGCAGTCTGTGGCTAGTTAGCATTGTTGTCTGCTATTGTAGTGTTGGGCAGCGGCAGCTGGATGTGAACAGCACGTAGCGTTGCGCAGTTGGAGGTGAGCCACCAGCAGTGGTGGATTTTTTAACTAACCATTATTTTCAGTGCTATGTTAATGTGTTCTCTTATTTTTGATCTTCAAATTGTGTTTTTCTGTGTTGTCGTGTGAAATACTGTGACAATAATGGCGTGTGAAAAACGTAATACTAGGCTCCAAAGTAAACTGAGAAATGGCAGTGAAAATGAAAGCAGTGTGTTAGCGCCACCGAGTAATGAATTAACTGATGTTCAAAGTAGTAATTTGGTAATTGTGCATAGGGAAATGGAGTGGGCGGAAAACAATGGCGTGGACAGTGAAACAATTAGTGAAGAGGGAAGCATTATCGATCGATCGGTCGGCAACAGCTCGCCTCAGGAATCCGAAATGACAGGACACAATTTTGCAAATACTGTAGATTCAGGTTTTGCGTCCTCACCGTTTTCTCAAATGAGTCAAGACACATTTTCCGCTTGTCAAAATGTGAATGTTGCCGGTGCAACTTCACTGCCGAAAAGCACTGAGGAACATGTTTCAGACAACAGTGCATTGTTATTACAATTAATGCAACAAATGGGACAAAAGCTTGAAAAGTTAGACACAATGGAACAACACCAGAGACAAACACAGCAACAGTTAGACACAGTGGAACAAAATCTCAAAAAGTTAGACACAGTGGAACAAAATCTCAAAAAGTTAGACACAATGGAACAAAATCTTCAAAAGTTAGACACTACACTTGAACAAACACGTGAAGATTTAACCACTGAGTTACATAACATCGAATCGAAATGTCAAAAGGTCTGTAATGACGTAAAAACACAAATTTGTGAGCATTTCCAACCTATTTTTTCGCGGCATGAAAATGTATTACAGAATCACGAAGCAGCCATAAAAGCACTGCAAACCATTGTTCATGAAAATCACGACACCTTGCAAGATAAAATTGACTCAGTTGCATCTACCGATCCGGTTACGCAACTTGCAAGAACTCAGGAAAACTTAAAGGACACAGTAGATACCCTGAAAATTGGTTCAGAAAGACACATGGAGGAAATAAGTACACAATCGGAGAAAGTAGCCGAACTTTCGGATCAGGTCACTAACATATCTACAAAGGTAGATGATGATCTGAATGACACAAGACCCGTAGCCTTCACTGACACAGAAGAGTATGAACAAATAAGAAAATTCAAACAAAATCAAAATCAAATCAATACACAGTACAAAAGAGAAATCCGGGAAGTACAAGATCAGTTGAGGCAGGTAATACAAGAATTACGTATTTCAGAGGACACTCGCGCTCCAATACGGGAAGAGGGACATAGAAATACGGAACAACCACAAAATAATAACACAGGACAATTCGGAAATTATGAAAGAAATTGGCAAGGCACATTGGATTTTGAGATGGAACCGCCGAAACGAAGTAACAATGACCGACATGCGACTCGCCGACATGACGATTTTGACTATAAGCTGTTCATTACTACACGTAAATTCAAAACATTTAAGAATTCTGGCAACGACATTCATCCACAAGCATGGCTCCATCAATTCTCTCATTGTTTTCCTAACAACTGGTCGTTAGAACACAGATTAGAATTTATGTGTGGCTACTTAGAGAAGGAACCAGCTGTAAGAATGCGATCGGTCATTCACGATTGCCACAGTGAAGGAGAATTTTACCATGCCTTCCTCCCAGCATATTGGTCTCAAGCCACACTAGACCGAGTAAAACATGGCATCATAATGATGAAACATTTCGAACAATCTGAATTTTCCAGTCTTGTGAAATAGTTTGAAGACATGATGCATAAGAATCAGTATCTTTCAAACCCATACAGCCCCTCAGAACTCATCCGCATTTGCTTACTCAAATTGCCTGAACATTTACGACATATTATTTTAGCAGGACGTTGCAAAGAAGACATTGAGGCTTTTCAGGGACTGTTACAAGAACTGGAAATTGACACAGACAGTCGCGGGATGCGAAAACAGGAAAACAATCACTACAGGTCACTTCCGTCACAATTCCGTGACGACAGAAGCAATAACTGGATACGACAAGCCTATTCTTACAACGCAAATCGTGACCAAAACAGACACCACCCATATGACTACCACTGGCAGAGTAATAATAGTTACAGAGAAAGATCGCATTTCCGTAGTAATGACTATCACAGAGACAGTCAGAGAAACAGACAATATGGGAACCAGAACAATTATTATCAAGGGAGGCAGAATAACTTCAGACGCAACAGTTCAGCGCGGAGTTACGATTCAGGGAGAAATTCTCCACCACGTGACCGACAACGAAGAAACTACGGAATCTACCGACATGACGACAGACGATATAATCATAACGACAGACGTCAATTTCATCAGAACTGGCGGGATTCTAACACGGCTGGGCCCTCTCGGCAAGGTGAATTTGTAGAAGGTAGGTCTCCTAATCCCAATAACGGCGCGCGCCAACAAAGAGACAGACAATGACTCGCACAGCAGGCAGCCGCGTGCGCCAGGTGGCTCAGAGAAAAATAACATAGACTCTAACCTTGAGAAAAATTCCAGCATCCTTTACCGACGTATACCACATGATAATTGCGTTAAAGTTGAAACTCTGCGTACTAGGAAGAGTAAAGGTTTACACCACATTTCACATGTAAAACCGTTTATTGAAAGATAATCTGCTTTTTAACATTGTCATTGCCATAAAACTTTTCACTTTACATTACTAGTATGCTTGTCAGACTTAGAATCTGCAAATATGCAACAATGTTTGAAGTTAAATATCCAGTCATGAACCAAGAGAACTTATTTAAACAGAAATTAAGAATGCATTATTATAGTGAACTGACGACACATCATTATTGTGTGTATACATTCTTGCTTGTTAGTGGCACGATTATGTAATGACCATAAGGCTCACATACTTAAAACATATACTGGTACTGCTAATGAGATTTTAAAGCAACATTTTGGTTTACTTGAAAATACATTCTGGATTTAAAGTACTTTCAGTGAGATACCAGATGACACAGTGGTTAGTTTATGTGACAGCTACACGATTTTATCACGACGCTACTAATGAGTGACAATTTACAATGTTGCTTTTGCGGTGTATCTGTTTTATATCTGCACAGTTTTTCTGAATTCTTCTGGAGAGTAAAACAGGTTTTAGTAGTAACTTTTGTAGTACAGCTACAATGAGACAGGGTTTTCCGTAGCACAACAATACGTTACAGTACAGTACTTTCTTCATCACAACAATAAGCGTAATAACTACGATATCTATACACAAAGCATTTCACTTTTGTTTATCATGAGGTAAGTACATTGACTTCTGCAGAACTTAGCTTTCAGAGGACAATAACTACGACACTTTCACAGAGATTATCTTAAAGCAAGACGCACATTTAGCGCTACAGGACATGTGTTTGAGTGATTAATTTTGTACTTAAATCATTTATTTTTAAAGATATTTGAAGGACAATGATACAATGGTTTTCCGTAATACATTTCATTCAATTGTTGTAATCTGTAACACCTGAGGGTATAATTACATTAATCCTCAGGGGGGTACACGCTTACTTTGTGTACCATGTGTGTGGCAACCACAAGGAACCCTAGCTAATATGGTATTTGCTTATACAACCTTACACATCGGTACCATATTTCTCTAACATACAAATTACACAGCTATCTGATCATTTAACTGAGAGATAAACATTTTTTTTTACTACATCAGTGACACATGTTTACGCAATACACAGTTGGGTAACTTCACACTTATGAAACTGTATTTTGTCTGTACTGTGTGAACTGTTCATATTTTTTTGGACCCATTGTGATACTATGAGAGCTTTGAATGATGTATTTGGTATGAGATCATGATTAAGTACGTTTGAGGTAGATGACACTATTTAAATGAGCAGAGAATTCTTTTTAGGTTTTGAAATTATTGGAGGAAGCTACGACGATTTTGGGATTTGACTGAGGTGTTATGATGTTATTATTATGACGACAATGTGTATTATGCTGCTGAGGTATGTTTATGATTAATAGGCTGATGCTATATGAGTTATTTGATTAAGCCACGTAGCTGTTATGATGAAATATTGAAGAAGTGTCGACGAATAAGGTAAGGAATAATGAGTAGTGTTTAGGGAGTCTGGTTTGTGAAAAAGGTTGTTGGAAACCAAGATTCGTACTTTAAGAGTTATGAAATGTGTGTAAATGCGTGAACATATCACAATGCCGGCGAAAATTTTTTGGACACTGTTATATTTATAAGGTTTTGTTTCTACACATTTGCAACGCAAATTCTCGACCCGTGAAATTTTATATATGAGACTGTCACAGTAGCGGAAACTGCTGTCGTAAATATTTCCGTAAGAAAGTTACGTGACCACCTGCACGTAATGCGTTGTGGGCACGCAGCTGTGTCAGACGCCGGGAGAACAAGTCATTAGTGAGTGCCTCGTCAGAAGCACAGGTATAAAGAAAGAAAGGGGAGGCCATTGTCCTCGCTATTGACATTTCCTTGTTGAAAGCATACTGTGGAGCTCGTAATTTATGATATTTACTAAAATGCCAAATGAAATGATTAGAAACATTTTACATCTATTGTCTTTGTAGTTAAGAGATTGCTCATTTTGTTTAATATCTGGTTTCCAGCTGTGTTGCAGCACTGGTTTTATAAAATAAACTTAAATGCATCTGCTAATGTGAACACTTTCTGTCAACAGATTTATTAAATAATTATTTTCTGATCCACATTCTTCAAAAAAGGAGCTCTTGGAATGGAGAGAACAATAAGAAGGGACTAATAACAGTAACTGCATCTATAATTTTCTTTTCAAGTACTTGGTAATTTCTTTTGTAGAATAATTTGTGGTGCACCACTTTAATTACATAGACATTAAGATGTGAATATACATTTCCCTTATCTGCATTGTTGTTTTTACTGTAATATTTTTTCTGCTTGAGCTATGTCATATTTAGATATAAGCTGCTGTTTGCCAGGCATAGTGCTACTGAGTTTTAATTTGTGTTACTCTGCTAAGCCAGATTTATTTTTCTTGTTTGCTGCGCATTGCCTCATATTAGTTGTAATGTTGCATTGCTTGGTAATTTAGATTTACTGTAGCTTGCTTTGCAATTTTCAATTTTTTTGGTCACTGCTGTTTGTGTTACTTATTTTGTGCTGCTGCATTGCCTCGTCCCTTAGTTTAGCATCTGAGCTCAGTAGATTTAAGTTAGCTTAAGAGGGGGTAGACTATATATGAGAATGAGTTGCAATGAATTGGAAGAAATGCGTTGAGAAGTTAAACGAAAAAAGTACAGAAAGCAGGTATAGATAGTACTTTTGGGAATAATGATGAACAAAGGGAGATCTCCATGCAAAATACTGCAGTAAAACAAACCCTGTCCTATCCTTTTGTATTATTCCGCTATATGTGTGTGTACTCTTGTGTATTTGTGTTTTTCCCGTCTTTATGTGTTTAGCTAATACGATTTATGTTGTAGAATTTTTCTAGTACTAAGCTATATTCACTATGAGGAGGAATACTGTTATCCTCAAATATAAGTTGCATTAATAATATGTTATATTATTTGTAATGTTGTTTACAATTCTGTTCTGTTTCAATGTTCATGTGTGAAATTAATGTTTCCAAAACTATTCTCATTATTTTATATATTTACTTATGTCACAATTCCTGTAACTCTGATGGATATGTTATTTCGATTCTTTTGTAAAGCCTGTACTACAAATGTTATCTGTATTTTTATGTTCTTTAATGATGTATTTTGTACCTTTGTAATTGTATTTTAATGTTGTAAATTTATAATTGTATAGACACCAGTTCTTCAAATTAAGTTATATTTCACTGCACACATTTCTGTTGGTCATAGTATATGGACAATATGTGAGAAGTAGGGACTGATAGTGTTTGCACGTGTGTTAATGATTCAGCAAGGGACTGGATAACAGCATTGCTGGTTCTAAGGACAATTAGAAAAAAAACTTTCTGAGTTCACGAGTGGTGGTTTATGGACTTGCTACCTTCTCTGCAAGACTCTTCGATGGTGATTGTGCACCTGCACAGTCGCAATAGATGGCTGCTGGCCGTCTATACAAGGACTATAATGGGTCTGCATCTTTGAAGGCCCACCAATACCACAATCTCTACCAGGACTACAGTGGGTCTGCTCTGTGATGACCTACCTACCAATATTCTTCAAAACTTCGAATGACTCTGTTGTGGGTTTGCTCTGTTGTGACCCATTACCTGTCTGCATGTCGAGAGTCAGCCATGTCTTTCCGTTGGAAGGACAATACTACTTCTTCAAGACTGCATGGAAATCCACCACTTCTGTGTGCAATTTCTTTTACTAATGAGACTTTGTGAAAAAAAACTGTAATTACTATTATGATGAATGATCAGGACTATCTTTATGGACTGTGAGAAAATTTGAGGTTTTGACCAACATAGTATCAATAAGTGTGTGCATTTGATATCTTTGTTATTGTAATTATGAAAAATTTTTTCAAATCTGTATTGGGCACTGCCCAAACCAATTTGTAAAATTTTTTGTGGGGAGCATGGGGGCTATGTAAGTAGGCTGTTTATGTTTTCTCTATGTAAGTAGGCTGTTTATGTTTTCTTATTGGCAACGTTATGTAGCGCTCAATATGAAAATCACTGGCTGTGCTGTGTGCAGTCTGTGGCTGCTTTGCATTGTTGTAATAGTCGCCATTGTAGTGTTAGGCAGCTGGCTGTGAACAGCGCGTAGCGTTGCGCAGTTGGAGGTGAGCCGCCAGCAGTGGTGGATGTGGGGAGAGAGATGGCAGGGTTTTGTAATTTTTCATGAACTGCTATATTTATATATGATGATATCAAGGTAAATACATAGTTTGTTCTCTATTAATATCTTTCATTTGCTAACTATCCCTATCAGTAGTTAGTGCCTTCCGTAGTTTGAATCTTTTATTTAGCTGGCAGTAGTGGCGCTCGCTGTACTGCAGTAGTTCGAGTATTGAAGGTTTTTGTGAGATAAGTGATTTCTGAAAGGTATAGGTTAATGTTAGTCAGGGCCATTCCTTTGTAGGGATTATTGAAAGTCAGATTGCGTTGCGCTAAAAAAAATATTGTATGTCAGTTTAAGGACAGTCTTGTATAAATTGTTCTAAGGGGACGTTTCAAGGTGACCGAAGGTGTTGCTAACTTACACGATTCTGGACTTCGCCTCCGGGTAGCGAATCGTCGTTGAGTACGCAGCGTTCAGTGATAGAGAGCACTTGTCCTGCCTATACTCACATTGAGACGTTATCAGAATTCCGTCCTTCCGGCTGGGAGTTCGCGTTTTTTGTCTGTAGAATACAGAGAGGAGAAGATAGTATTAGATTATACTAGTCTGAGGATCGCCTTCTGCCGTCCTAGCGTTTAAAGAGTTTTTTATTTTGTGGCTGGAGTTCTTCCATCGTCGCAGCCGTGCACGAGGAGCATCACTCCGACACACTAATGCAGTACATTCTCTGATATTGCTAATTGCTTCGGCGTATTAGGGTTATAAAGCTGAACAGCTGTGATCACGTAAGTTTCATTTCCACTGAGGTTGCAAACCGCTATAGATCATCTTTGAAAGTAGTGTCTTTTAGTGTTTGGACGTAGGTTATATCAGTCATCTCGTGTTATTTATATTAGATTGCGTAGCCGTAGGAAGGGCAGATTTGGGTAGTTTATGAATAATATTAGTCAGGAAATTCATTTGTATCTCTTTATGTCCATTGCACATCGACATATAGACATTTGTAACATATAAAGAGGTTTAAATCTACAATAAATGTAGAAACAACATTAATATTTAGTAATTACTAGTTCCCTTAATCATTCATTTATTTTTATTTTGTAATGTATATCTTAAAGAGCAAGAAGCAGGAAATAATATCAGCGTTAAGAGTTACTAAGATCTTCTTCAGGGGGTAGTCAGACAGGGCCAAATCTGTATATTTGCGTCCAGTATTTTCCACTGCGCACATTCATTTTCACACCCGCCTGGAGCAGCATCTTGGAAACCATACAAATACCTTCCAGAAATACTTCCTAACACTTAAATTTATATTCGACGTTAGCAAATCCCTCGTTTTCATTAATGCTTTTCGTGCTGTAGTCACTATTCATTTTGTAGTCTCTCTACTTCGGCCATCATCAGTTATTTTGCTGCACAATAGTGCTCTTAGTGTCTCATTCCGTAATCAGATTCCCTTAACACTACCTTATTGAACTCTCAGAATACCAAGGGAGAGGGAAGGGGTACTTTTTGCCTACCTTTTCAGAATGCTGCAATCTAGTCATGTAGATTATATTTTAAAATTTTGAAAAAAATGTATTTGTGATTTTTAATGATTGCTTCTGCCAGATTACGTTTTAAGTTTCTGAGTAAAAATTAACGCAAAAATTTAGGTCTTGTCAGTGCATGTGAATTTTCAGAACATGTGTCAAATTCATATTTTCAGGTTTATTACTCTTCTTACACATAAATATATCTTTCAAAAGTATGCTGTGCCTAAAAGACAACGAAAGTTAACTAAATCCGTATATCTTTGTGTTGGTCATATATTACACCCCCCTTTTGTAGTACACGTAATGGTAAATCCGTTGGTACTCCTAGATTCAGTTCGAATAAGTTACATTGCCTTTCATTAAGTTGCATTGAGGGTTATCTTATAATCCCTTTCCCAGCCACTGTCTATTCCATTCTACTGTTATTCCAAGTTCTTTGCTGTCTCTGACAGAATTGCAGTGTCACCGGTAAACTTCAATATGTTTATCGCTTCTCCTTGATATTTAAGTCTGTTTACAAATGCATCGTTGTATGCTTTACTGCTCGTTCCGAGTAGATGTTGAATGAGATCGATTGTTGTTATTGTTGTTGTGGTCTTCAGTCCTGAGACTGGTTTGATGCAGCTCCCCATGCTACCCTATCCTGTGCAAGCTTCTTCATCTCCCAGTACTTACTGGAACCTACATCCTTCTGAATCTGATTAGTGTATTAATATCTTAGTCTCCCTCTACGATTTTCACCCTCCACACTGCTCCCCAATGTTACATTTGTGATTTCTTGATGCCTCAGAACATGTTCTACCAACTGGTCCATTCTTGTTGTCATGTCGTGCCGCAGACTTCTCTTTTCCACAATTCTATTCAATACCTCCTCATTAGTTATGTGATCTATCCATCTAATCTTCAGCATTCTTCTGTAGCACAACATTTCGAAAGCTTCTATTCTCTTCTTGTCCAAACTATTTATCGTCCATGTTTCACTTCCATACATTCCATTATCTTCGTTTTGCTTTTGTTGATGTTCATCTTACATCCACCTTTCAAGGCATTGCCCATTCCGTTCAACTGCTCTTCCAGGTCCTTTGCTGTCTCTGACAGAATTAAAATCTCATCGGCGAACCTGAAAGTTTTTGTTTCTTCTCCATGGATTTTAATACCTACTCCGTAATTTTCTTTTGTTTCCTTTACCGCTTGCTCAATATACAGATTGAATAACATCGGGGAGAGGCTACAACCCTGTCTCACTCCCCTCCCAACCACTGCTTCAATTTCATGTCCCTCGACTCCTATAACTGCCATCTGGTTTCTGTACAAATTGTAAATAGCCTTTCGCTCCCTGCATTTAACCTCTGCCACCTTTAGAATTTGAAAGAGAGTATTCCAGTCAACATCGTCAAAAGCTTTCTCTAAGTCTTCACATGCTAGAAACGTAGATTTGCCTTTCCATAATCTTTCTTCTAAGATAAATCGTAAGGTCAGTATTGCCTCACATGTTCCAATATTTCTACGCAATCTAATCTGATCTTCCCCGAGGTCGGCTTCTACCAGTTTTTCCATTCGTCTGTAAAGATCTCGTGTTAGTATTTTGCAGCCGTGACTTATTAAACTGATAGTTCGGTAATTTGCACATCTGTCAACACCTGCTTTCTTTGGGATTGGAATTATTATATTCTTCTTGAAGTCTGAGGGTATTTTGCCTGTCTCATACATCTTACTCACCAGATGGTAGAGTTTCGTCAGGACTGGCTCTCCCAAGGCCGTCAGTAGTTCTGATAGAATTTTGTTTACTCCCAGGGCCCTGTTTCGAGTCAGGTGTATCAGTGCTCTGTCAAACTCTTCAAGCAGTATCATATACGTATTTCATCTACATCTACATTCTCTTCCATTTCCATAAAATTGTCCCCAAACACTTCGCCCTTGTATAGACCCTCTATGTACTCATTCCACCGTTCTGCTTTCCCTTCTTTGCTTAGAACTTGGTTTCCATCTGATATTCATACAAGTGGCTCTCTTTTCTCCAAAGGTCTCTTTAATTTTCTTGTAGGCAGTATCTGTCTTACCTCTAGTGAGATAAGCCTCTACATCCTTGCATTTGTCCTCTAGCCATCCCTGCTTAGTCATTTTGAACTTCCTGTAGATCTCATTTTTGAGATGTTTGTATTCCTTTTTGCCTGCTTCATTTATTGCGTTTTTATATTTTCTCCTTTCATCAAATAAATTCAATCTTTATTCTGTTACCCAAGGATTTCTACTAGCCCTCGTCTTTTTACCTACCTGATCCTCTTCTGCCTACACTACTTCATCCCTCAGAGTTACCCATTCTTCTTCTACTGTATTTCTTTCCCCCTTTCCTGTCAATTATTCTCTTATGCTCTATCTGAATCTCTGTACAACCTCTGGTTTAGTCAGTTTATCCAGGTCCAATCTCCTTACATTCCCACCTTTTTGCAGTTTCTTCAGTTTTAATCTACAGTTCATAACCAATAGATAGTGGTCAGAGTCCACATCTGCCCCTGGAAATGTATTACAGTTTAAAACCTGGTTCCAAAATCTCTGTATTACCATTATATAATCTATCTGATACCTTCTAGTACCTCCAGGATTCTTCCATGTTTACAACCTTCTATTATGATTCTTGAACCAAGTGTTAGCTATGATTAAGTTATGATCTGCGCAAAATTCTACCAGACGGATTCCTCTTTCATTTCTTACCCCAATCCATATTCAACTACTAGTTTCCTTCTCTTTCTTTTCCTACTCTCGAATTCCAGTCACCCTATGACTATTAAATTTTCGTCTCCCTTCACTACCTGAATAATTTCTTTCATCTCATCATACATTTCATCAATTTTTTCATCAACTGCACAGCTAGCTGGCATATAAACTTGTACTACTGTAGTAGGCGTGGGCTTTGTGTCTATCTTGGCCACAATAATGCGTCCACTATGCTGTTTGTAGTAGCTAACCCGCACTCCTATGTTTATGTTCATTATTAAACCGACTCCTGCATTACCTCTATTTGATTTTGTATTTAAAACCCTGTATTCACCTGACCAAAAGTCTTGTTCTTCCTGCCTCCGAACTTCACTAATTCCCACTACATCTAACTTTAACCTATCCATTTCCCTTTTCAAATGTTCTAACGTACCTGCCCGATTAAGGGATACGACATTCCACACTCAGATCCGTGGAACGCCAGTTTCCTTTCTCCTGATAACGACGTCCTCTTGAGTAGTCCCCGCATGGAGACCCGAATGGGGAACTATTTTATCTCTGGAATATTTTACCCTAGAGGACGCCATCATCATTTAACCATACAGTAAAGCTGCATGCCTTTGGGAAAAATTACGACTGTAGTTTCCCTTGCTTTCAGCAGTTCGCAGTACCAGCACAGCAAGGCCGTTTTGGTTAGGGTTACAAGGCCAAATCAGTCAATCATCCAGACTGTTGCCCCTGCAAATAATGAAAAAGCTGTTGCCCCTCTTCAGGAACCACACGTTTGTCTGGTCTCTCAACAGATACCCCTCCGTCGTGGTTGGTCCTACGGTACAGCAATCTGCATCGCTGTGGCACACAAGCCTCCCCACCAACGGTGAGGTCGATGGTTAATGAGGGGAGGACAACGAGTGTAGGTTACCCGAATGTCTCACTCCCATCTTCAATTGCACAACCAGAAATCCAGCAGATGGAGTAGCAAAATTTATATGCTTCAACATGATTTGTTCTTTGGTGGGGTGGTGCTGTGAAATACATGCCCAGCCTAATTACTCCTCTCTCCTTTTTACCTGAGGACTGCAGAATTCAAATTTCTGTGCATTACAGCAAAAATTCAAACTTTCATTCAGGACAACATGGATTCCCAAGGATTCACATGTAACCAGTTGTGGAGGAACATGTAGGAATGAGCATCTCTCCTATTTCCGAACATTAAATGTTGTTTTTGTAACTTCCACAAGAGCAGCGTACATTGAGATAACTATTTCTAGATCGAAAGGTAAGCCACTTCCGTTCGAACCCACTAGCAAGAACAAATAGAAAATACAGTTGGAGATGCAGTAATGGGAAATGTCGTTAGAGTGTATTGTGGGATTGGAGATGTATGAAGTAGGAAAACTATTGTATCCATTTCATGATTTTACGCATCTTATCTTCAGATATCATTATTAAATGACGAATGGTGACCAGAGGAAAGTTGCTACCTCACAGTACCTCTGGACAAATAGCTTTTCATCTAATTAAAATTTGAGTCGTTTATGTAGAAGTACGATTTCAGAAACTTCTCTGTTCTGGGGCGCCTGACTCAAATGCTTTAACATTGTCATTGTTCATGTACACAGATGGTGCAGTGTAGGTGATTTCCCCAGTTGTAATTCCTTGGACGCCGCATGGAAGAGCTACAAATCCCTAGTGTTTTTGAAGCTGTAAAATAAACGATTGCGTATAAGAATAACAGCAATCAAATAGCATACATAACGTAAAAAGTTCTTTCATCAGCGTATTATCAGTTACTTCATTTTGGGCTATTTCTCCCGTCCCAGAGAGCTTCTTGCACGAAGACATTCTAACATTGTCAGCTGCTTATTCCAGCGAGCATCGTTAGACTGGCTCAGTTATCTACCAAGAGCATTAATTAGAACACTTATCTTTACGTAGGTGACGTGTTCTTACGCCACAGTCAAAAGACCATGAAGTTATGGACAATTGACGCATATGCACTCCGCTTTTAAATTTCTTTCGTAGTCCCATATTTAGCATATGGCAGGAACAATTCAATCATGAATAATCATGCAGTGCAGCGACAATGTTGGTACCTTGATCAGTAGTGTGCTGCATGTCTTTTAAAATGGAGTGGTGGATACCAAGAGACATAAATCGTCTAAACAATTCTCTTAGAATGTTACCGTACGTTTTTGGTTTATGTGGACCTGGGTTGTAAATAAAATGCGAGATCTGAGAGTGCAGTAAATGATACAGGAGTTAGTATATGTCAGACAATTGTTTCTTCTCACACTGGATGTCCACAAGTCTGAAGTTGCTCAGTATTCACCTTCTCTTATATGAGCAATTACCTCAGGCATAATGATAAGTCATAGGCTTTTAGCACTTCATGCCATGTATCGCGACACATTTGGGGGTGAGACACAATGGCCTTTGCAGTGTCAACTAAAGTGTGAACAGCATCCATAGGACCTTCACCTTATATAGTTCCATAAGACCTTACATCTCGTGCACACATAGCTACGCATTTATCGGCACTTATGTCCTGACCAGGTTTAGGAAGTCGTTTCTCATCTACACAAGACCCTTGTTTATTAGACCTGCCTGGATGGGGAGAAATGTGCGAAGATCCACTTGACCCTTCAGCATGAGAGCAAAATTCACTGCACAACGAACAGCAAATAAAATGAACGGTTTTCCTAACACCATCCACGAGAGTCTTCACCACGGTCCAAACTGAACCTTTAAAATTCGCTTCAGGCTGTGTGGTTCTCCACTCACCACTCATTAGTTTTTCTTTTACTTCCCTTTTTATTGACATGTGCACCTTATTCTGCATACCAAGCTTAGTTTCCGCGCTCATTTTGCCTAATGACCTAAGCAGTTAAGTCCCATAAGATTTCACACACATTTAAACATTTGAAATAACTCTGCTCTACTCACCTCTCGCAGTCCGTAGCTCACAACTGCGGTCAGTGCTACGAACAACCGTAGGCCGCAGCGCGCCAGCACTTGCGCAAGGCACTGGCGCAGTGACGTCACGGGCTCGCTCAGTGTGTAGCAGTGAGGTCGCGTCCCGTGGGCTGCGTCTCCATAAGCGACCCTGCTGAGCCCGTGGTATACAAGTTCGTTTCGCAACAACACTGCTCGGCCCTTGGGGTGACGTCAGGGACTCGCTCGACCCGCGACTCCTGTAGCCTATTGCGGCCACACGACTCTGCACTGTGCGCCCCGTCTGACGACCATGCGGCTGCCCCGGCTGGACGGGCAGCACTACGCGGGGCTCGCACGGCTGTTATGGTTACGCTCCTGGATGCGCCGCGCCTCGATGCCCACCTCTGCTGCAAACTGCAAAATCAGTTGCCACCGACCAATTGACATCATACAAGCCAATGGCGGCGTGACTCCATCAATGGTTGCATCAATTCCCTCGGGCAGACATGTCCCTAAACTAAATTAACCTTGTTGTACATGACTTGAATGACTACTCATGTAACAGCCAGTATCGTAGGCAAATATATCGTAGGTAACTATAAGACACGAAGAAAATTTTTCTTTCTTTATGTTTATGAAATATGTGTGTACTAGAATGTCCACAAATGTTAATAAGTACATGTAATACAGGCCGATAATCAAGAACGGAGAAGCCTTCACATTTTTTCTGCGATCAGCTAGGAGATGCTTTTCTGTTTCGTATCGTCCTTTGTTCTTCAGTTTCGCTATGTAAGCATCTATGCATCTGTCCTGATAGCTCTTAAGAACCATGAATGTACGAGGTGTCATTGAAAAATCCGTGCAAAAATAAATACTGCTTACAAGTTTGGGGTAAACAATTTCTATTTTCAACATTGTCTCCAATTAGACTTACACGCTTCGTCCAACGCTGTTCTAATTTGTTGATCCCTTCCGAATAATAGGAATTGTCCAATTTTGCAAAATATCTAATAGTTGCTGCAATCATCTCCTTGTTTGAATAAAATCTTTGTCCCGCCAGCCATTTCTACAATTTGGGGAACAAATAGTAGTCCGAACGAGCCAGGTCTGGAGTACATGGGGGGTGGGGGATGTGAAACGAGTTAAAATCCTATTTCCATTAGTTTTGCGACCGCAACTGCTGAGGTGTGAGCTGGTGCATTTTCTTGATCGAAAATGACGGTCCAATAACGATGAATAATATTCACCTGTAATAGTTTTACCCTTTTCCACATACTCGATGAGGATTATCCCTTGAGATTCCCCAAAGACAGTCTCAATAACCTTTCCAGCCAAAGCAATGGTCTTCGCCCTTTTTGGTGCAGGTTCTCCCTCGGTACTCATTGTTTGGATTCTTGTTTGGTCTCAGGAGTATAGTAATGTATCCATGTCTCATCCACAGTGACGAAACGACGCACAAAGTCCTGCGGATTCTTCAGAACAGCTGTAAACCATCCTTGCAACACTTCGCACAGTTCCGTTTTGGTCAAACGTGAGAAATCGCGGAACACATCTAACGGATAGCTTTCTGATGTCCAAATGTTCATGCAAAATATTACGTACCCGTTCATTCGAGATGCCCACAGCACTAGCAATCCCACTCACCTTAACTCTTCTGTCATCCATAACCATCTCATGGATTTTATCAACGATTTCTGGAGTGGTAATCTCCACAGGGCGTCCAGAACATTCAGCATCACTTGTGCCCATATGGCCACTACTCAAATTTTGAAATCACTTATAAACTGTTCTAAGCGAAGGCGCAGAGTCACCGTTGTGTTTATCAAGCTTCTCTTTAGTCTCCTGAGGCGTTCTGCCATCCATCAAGTAATGTTTAATCACCACACGAAATTCTTTTTCGCCCAGTTTTTGACAATCACACGACTTCCTTGATTCACACGAATGCCTAACACAAAAAAATATACCAATATGACTGACACTTGGTGTGCGTTCTTTCCAAAGATGCTAATAACTAAACATGACCTAAATAGGTGCCGGTGGTGGCATCTCTCAGACTTCGCACAGACTCTTCAAACGCACCGCGTATTTAAGTATATTTAAATTAACACCTTTGAGATGTATTAATTTAACAAACTAAACATATCTCTTTGTGTTAGTGTCTTTATCAGATTTGTATACAGCTATTTGTGAAAGAAATGAGACCGTCCGTTCGAACCCACTAGCGAGAACAAAGAGAAAATACGGTTGGAGATGCAGTAAAGGGGAATATCGTTAGAGTGTATTCTGGGGTTGTAGAAGTATGAGGAAGGAAAAGTATTGCATCCTTTTCATGACTTTACTTTTCTTATCTTCAGATACCATTTTTAAATGACGAATTGTCGCTAGAGGAATGTTGCTACCTCACAGCATCTCTGGACAAATAGCTTTACATCTAAGTATAATTTGAGGAGTTTATGTAAAAGCCCAATTTCACAAACCTCTCTGTCCTGGGGGGCCTGACTCAAATGCTTTAACATAGTCATTGTCCATGCCAACAGAAGGTGCAGTGCAGGAGATTTCCCCAGTTTTGATACCCTGGACACCGCTTGGAAGAGCTACGAAAACCCTTATGTCTTGAAAGCTATAAAAGAAACGATATGGTATAAGAATTACAGTAATCGAATAGCATACATACGTAAAAAGTTCTTTCATCAGCGTATTATCAGTTTCTTCATTTTGTGCTATTTTTCCCTTCTCAGAGAGCTTGTTGCACAAAGACATTCTGAAATTGTCAACTGCTTATTCCAGGCAGTATCGTTAGACTGGCTCAGTGATCTATCAAGAGCTGGAAGGTTGAAGGAAGATAGAGAATGTAAAGAAAATTGTCGTTATTCCTACCACTTACGAGCAGGTAGTGAGCTCAGTATTGTCAATTGAAATTAACTGAGCAGTGCTTGTTGATTGCTGTTGTGATTTACTGTTACTTCAGGTTTGCTTTCGTGAGAAACGCAAACTTACAGATGTGGCTCCAATGTTATTTTCATAAGGCAAGTGCGTAACGCGGTCGGTCTATTGAATTATACTGTATAGTTAAATGAGTATCGGACTTCGTTTCATAAGGACTGTAGGTAGTTTGGTGCACCATAAAAGATCCGATAAATTACTAATCAGTATGTGGATCACTCCAATGGCTGACGGGCTCCACGTCAGCAGTTTTAAATTGGTTCAAATGGCTCTCAGCACTGTGGGACTTAACATCTGAGGTCATCAGTCCTCTAGAACTGAGAACTACTTAAACATAACTACCCTAAGGTCATCACACACATCCATGCCCGGGGCAGGATTCCAACTTGCGACCGTAGCAGTCGCGCAGTCCCGGACTAAAGCGCCTAGAACCGCTCGGCCACCACGGACGGCCTCAGCAGTTTTGCATTTCTTTCACGAATAGCTGTATACAAAGCTGATAAAGACATTAATACAAAGAGATATGTTTAGTTTGTTAAATTATTACATCTGAAAGGTATTAATTGAAATATACTTGAATACGAGGGGCGTTTGAAAAGTCTGTGCGAAGTCTGAGAGATGCCACCACCAGCACCTATTTAGGTCATGTTTAGTTAGTAGCATCTTTGGAAAGAACGCACACCAAGTTTCCATCATATTGGTCTATTTCTTTGTGTTTGGCATCCGTGTGACTCAAGGAAGTCGAGTGATTGTCAAAAAATGGACCAAAAATAATATCGTATGTTGATTAAACATTACTTTATGAAAGGTAAAACGCCTCAGGAAACTACAGAGAAGCTTAATAAAGTTTGCGGTTACTCTGCGCCTTCGATTAGAACAGTTTGTAAGTGATTTCAAACTTTTAGGTGCGGCCATATAGACACAAGTGTTGTTCAACGTTCTGGACGCCCTGTGGAGATTACCACTCTAGAAATCATTGATAAAATCCATAATATGGTAATGGATGACAGAAGGGTTGAGGTGCGTGAGACTGCTAGTTCTGTGAGCATCTCGAATGAATGGGTACATAATATATTGCGTGAACATTTGGACATGAGAAAGCTATCCACAAGATGCGTTCCGCTATTGCTCGCGCTTGACCAAAAACGGAATCGTGAGAAGTGTTGCAAAGACGGTTTGCAGCTGTCCAGAAGAATCTGCAGGACTTTGAACGTCGTTTCATCACTGTGGATGAAACATGGATGAATTACTATACTCCTGAGACCAAACAATAACCTAATCAATAGGTTACCAAGGGAGAATCTGCACCAAAAAAGGCGAAGACCATTCCTTCGGCCAGAAAGGTTATGACGACTGTCTTTAAGGATTCGCAAGGGATAATCCTCATCGACAATCTGGAAAAGAGTAAGACTATTACATGTGAATATTACTCATTATAATAGGACCGCCCTTTTCAATCATGACAATGCACCAGCACAAACCTAAGCAGTTCTGGTGGCAAAATTAATGGAAATAGGATTCCAGCTCGTTTCCCATAGCCCCCTATTCTCCAGACTTGGCTCCCTCGGACTACCATTTGTTCCCCAATTTGAAGAAATTTCTGGCGAGACAAAGATTTTATTCAAACAGGGAGGTGATTGCAGCAACTATTAGCTATATTGAAGACTTGGTCAATTCCTATTATTCGGAAGGTATCTACAAATTAGAACTGCGTTGGACGAAGTGTATAAGTCTAAATGGAGACTATGTTGAAAAAAAAAGGTTTACCACTAACATGTAAGCACTTTCTATTTTTGCACGTATTTTTCAAACGCCCCTCGTATATTCGTGGTACATAAGAGATAACAAGATGGATGCATACATAGCGAAAGCTGAAGAACATAGGACGATACGAAACAGGAAGGCATCTCCTAGCTGATTGCAGAAAAAATGTGAAGGCTTCTCTTTTCTTTATTGTCGTAGAAAGTATTACATGTACTTATTAACATTTGTGCACTTTCTGGTACACAAATATTTCATAAACATAAAGGAACAAAAATTTTCTTGGTGTCTTACCTTTTCCTGTGATATATATGACTTTGATACTGGCTGTTACCTGAGTAGTCATTCAAGTCGTGTACAACAAGGTTATGTCAGTTCAGGGATGTGTGTGCCTGTGGGAATTGATGCAGCCACTGCTTGAGTGACGTCGTTGTTGGCTTGTATGATGTCAATCGGACGGTTACAACCGGCTGAGAGTGAGCTCTTGTTGTGCTGTTTGCAACAGAGGTTGGCATCGAATCGCGGCCCGTCCAGGATTGTAGCCATCAAAGCTATGCTAGCCTTGCCTAGCGCAGCCGGTGCAGCTGCGGCTATCGCATGGAGGTCCGACGCGCCGCACGGTGCAGAGTCATGCAGCCGCACTGGGCTACAGCAGTCTCCGGCCGAGCGAGTCCCTAAAGTCACCCCCGAGCAGTGCTGTTGTGAAACAACTTGTATGCCACGGGCTAAGCAGAGTTGCGTATGGAGATGTAGCCCACGGGCTGCGGACTCACTGCTCTGCACTGCGCGAGGCTGTGACGTCACTGCATCAGTGCCTTGCGCAAGCGGTGGCGTACTGCGGCCTATGTGCTGTTGGTAGCACTGAGCTACAGGCTGCGAGTGGTGAGTTGAGTAGAATTTAGTTCAATGTTCAAATGGTTGTGAAATCTTTTGGGACTTAACTGCTAAGGTCATCAGACCAAACACCATTTCGTACAATGCAGATTCCCGCATTGTGCTCCAGGAAAGGGGGTGGCACCAATGTAACGACGACACAGCAGAAAGGCAATGTAAGGCCAGTTACTACACATCCAATCAACAGACTTCTTCTGGTCTACATTGTTGGATGCTGTGATTTGCAAAGCAAGAGCATTCTGTCCCAACATAAATTACCATTACTTTCAGAGGTGTATGCCACTCCTTGAGGCGACATGATGCTTCAAGCAACTAAGACAAGATATGGCCTCCACTACCTGTGGGCCCCTGATACTGGTTTTAAGATCAGTTGTGTGGGCTTAGCATCTTCCAGCAAGTGGGCCAACTACCAGGTGCTACCAGCCTTCCGCTATAGAGGGCCGCCGTTTCCGACCATGGCCACCTGTTGCATCAGCTCCTTAAAACCCGCTGTCTTCAGCACACACCATGGAGGACATTGCACCACAGAATGCTATAGTTCGTTCTTCAGTAAAATGTATGACAAACAGTGAAGTTTTTATGAAAAGCCATGGGTCATCATTGCGACAACAATCCACCACCTGAACTCAGACCTCCAAGTGTAGAGGTCATCTATCCTAAACCTCTACGTTTTGATGCCAGAAATGTGTGTCACGTGTATATTTCAGTGAGAGAGGAACCTTACCAGTCAACCTATGTGGAGACGATGGCTCCCGATTTCCTCATGGTTGCAGTTTCTTCGACGCATAGCATCATTGCGCAGTGGGTGAGTGCACTGACTGTTTTATTTATTTTTTTCCCTTCGAGTATCACATCGCGTCGGTGCACCTTTTATCTGCTTTTCTGTTCTGTTTTCATGTGTGACATGTGTCAAGTAAACTCAGACTGTGTTCTAAGGAAGTGTAAATATGCACGTTATTTTTGCCTATCGTCAATGAGTGGGGCTCATTGTGTGGAAGTGTATAAGTTGTTAACCATGCATAGCTTCTTAGAAGCGGAAGGTGATTTTTGTCCGGAAGTCGGAGTTTTGTGGTAGTTTTCGCCGTTTTTAATGGGCAATGTATTTCATTTGGAGCAATAAATGTGGCTCACTACATTTAAACACGTAAAGTTGTAGTCATGAGTAACCGCTCAAGTGGAGAAGTTAAGAAACAGTAAGTGTTAGGATAGAATTAGATGAAGTGTCCTTGTCGTCGTACTGTTTTGTTCTCCTCGTTTGTTGTTTGCATGATTGGCGGAGTGATTCCCTGGCAGAGAAGTCTCGAATTTCTGCAGCCTGGACCAGATGTGGAGGGAAGTGCATGTGCTGATGATTTTGGTGTCTAGCAGAGTGCAACTGCCGACTGTAATTTTGTTGTAGATACTTAGGAGGTGACGAAGAAAGCTTTCAATAAGGCTGATTGTATTGAAGATGTTTTGAGTGCTGAAATGCGGGTGTGGAAATGAATGTGCGCAATGGAAAATACTGAAAGTGAAAATAAAGATTTTGCCCTGTCTGACTACCCTGGGAAGCAGATCTTTGGATCTCTTGACGGTGAAATTGTTTCCTCCTTCTTGCTTTTTAACATGTAAATAACAACATAAAAAAATGATTGATTAAGGGAGCTAGTGACTACTAAATACTAATCTCGTTTCTGCTTATACATTTATTGTAGATTTAAACCCCTTTATATATTACAAATCTTTATATGTCGATGTGCAATGGACATAAAGAGATACAAACTCCAGCCAAAAAATAAAAAACTCATTAAACACTAGGACGGCAGAAGGCGGTCCTCTGACTAGTAAAATCTAATACTATCTTCTTCTCTCTGTATTCTACAGACAAAAAATGCGAACCTCCACACACGCTGCGTACTCAACGACGATTCCCTCACGCTGCGTACTCATCGACGATTCCCTTCTCGGACACGAAGTCAAGAATCCTGTAAGTTAGCAACACCTTCGGTCACCTAAAGCACCTTCCCAGTGCCTTGTGCCTTATAACATGATAATTAGGCATTAGTGATTTTGCCCGCATTTGTTCCATCATGATAAACGAACCCTGCGACAGTATTTCACTGGTGACAGCTTCCGCCAGCTTGAACATTATCCCCCTGGGTTCCACCGCTCGTCATCTAAAGTCAGTTTCGGCATGATGCTTGATGAAAAAGTGTAGCCCTGGGATCGCACGGCAGAGTTTGCCTGTATCACGCAGTACACTGCAAGTGTTGTCACTTTTGTAAATCTCCAGATCCACAGGCACAAGCCTTGTCAGCCCGATCATAACCCTCATAAACACATTTCCTGTTGTTCTCCTCCTTCATTCTGAGGAGGCAGTGCTGTCAAATATGGTGCCGAAACTGCGGCCTTCGGAAACACTAAATGCGTCTGTACCATTTCAGTATCCATCTGCAATACAATCAGCCTTATTGATAGCTTTCTGCGTCACCTCTCAAATATCTACAACAAAATTACTGTCCTCATTTGCACTCTCCATTACACAAAGATCATCGGCACATGCACTTCCCTCCAAATGTGGCCCAGGCTGCAGAAATTCGCAACCTCTCCGCCAGGGTATGCGTCACTAATTATGCAAACAACAAACGAGGAGAACAAAACAGTACGACGACAAGGACACATAATCTAATTCCACCCTAACGCTTACTGTAACTTAACTTCTTCACATGAGCGGCTAGTCATGCTTAAACGTACTGAGCCACACTTATTGCTCAAAATGAAATACGTTGCCCACTAAAAACTACCACAATACTCCGACCTCTCGACAAAAATTATCTTCCCTTCCTAAGAAGTTAAGCATGCTTAACACCTTACACACTTCCAGACAATGAGCCACACTCATTGATAATAGGATAAAATAGCACTCATCCTTACACATCCTCAGAACATAGTCTGAGTTTACTTGACACATGTCACACATGGAAACAGAACTGAAAAGATGCTAGAATTGCACTGACTCGGCGTGATACTCGCAGGAGAAAAAAAGAGAACAGACATTGCACTCACATACAGCACACTGATGCTGAGTGTCGACCAAACTGCAACCCTGAGGTAGTGGAGAGTTATCGTCTACAGGGAGGGTGGCTGGTAAGGCTGACATCAAAATGTGGAGGTCCAGGATTTATGACCTGTACACGTGGAGGTCTGAGTTGAGCTGGTGGAGTGTTGCCAGGATGATGATCCGTGGCTGCTCATAAAAACTTCACTGTTAGTAATACATTTTACTGAAGAACAAACTAGAACATTCTGTCGTGCAACATCCTCCATAACGTGTGCTGAAGGCAGCGAGTGTTACGGAACTGACGCAACTGGTGGCCATGGCCTCAAACGACTGCCTTCTATGGCGGAAGGCTGGTTGCACCTGGTAGTTGGCCCACACGATGGAAGATGCTAAACTCACAGCACAGACCTTAAAACCAGCAGCAGGGGCCCACAGTTAGTGGAGGCCAAATCTCGTGGTGGCTGATTGTAGCCTCATGTCGCCTCGTGGAGCGGCATACTCCTCTCCTTTTAAATAGTAACTACGAGACTGAGATACCTTTGACTGAAAATAATGGTAATTTATGTTGGGACAGAGCGTTCTTGCTTTGCAAATCATAGCTTGTAACCATGTAGACCATAAGAAGTCTGTTGATTGTTTGTGTAGTTACTAGCTTACCAACGCCTTACTGCTGCGTCGTTATTATGGCCTTTCCTTTAGCACAATGTGGGAATCTGCCAGTGGCATTGCTGCATCTGACGTAATGGTGTATGGTCGGCTCTGAGCTGGTCCACTACCAAGATTTTTTGCAACAGGGATGGAAACATCACAATTTTACTCAGTAGCGCCGAAAATTAGTGGTGGCACTGCAGATCGAATACCTGATAACAAAATACTGAGTCGAACTGGGGAAGACAAGAAATTTGTGGCACAACTTCATTTAATAGGGTATATCCTGATTCATCAAGGACTCGTCTGTTTTGTATATAATTTAATTGATGAAAGGTGAAAATACAAAAACGCATTACATGAAGCAGGCAAAAAAGTATACATACGTCTAAAGAATGAGATCGACGGGAAGTGCAAAATGGCTAAGCAGGGATCGCTAGAGGACAAATGTAAGGATGTAGAAGCGCATATCACTAGGGGTAAGTTAGATACTGCCTACTGGAAAATTAAAGAGATCTTTGGAGAAAAGAGAACGACTTGCATGAATATCGAAAGCTCAGATGGAATTCCAGTAATAAGCAAAGAAGGGAAAGCAGAAAGGTGGAAGGAGTATACAGAGGGTCCATATAAGTGCGATGTTCTTGAGGACAAAATTATAGAAATGGAAGAGAATGTACATGAAGATGAAATAGCAGATACGATACTGCGTGAAGAGTTTAACAGAGCACTGAAAGACCTAAGTGGAAACCAGGTCCCAGAAGTAGAAAACATCAAATTGGAACTAATGACAGCCTTGGGAGAGCCAGACCTACGAAAACTCTACCACCTAGAGAGCAAGATGTATGAGACAGGTGAAATGCTCTCAGACTTCAAGAAGAATATAATAACTCCAATCCCAAAGAAAGCAGGTGTTGACAGATGTGAAAATAACCGAACTATCAGTTTAATAAACCACGGCTGCAAAATACTAACACAAATTGTTTACAGACGAGTGGGTGAACTGTTTGAAGCTGACCTCGGGGAAGTTCAGTTTGGATTCCGTAGAAATATTGGAACACGTGAGCCAATACTGACCCTACGACTTATGTTAGAATAAAGATTACGGAAAGGCAAACTTACGTTTCTAGCTTTTGTTGGCTTAGAGAAAGCTTTTGACAATGTTGACTGGAATACTCTCTTTCAAATTCTAAAGGTGACAGGGGAAAAATACAGGGAGCGAATTGCTATTTACAATTTGTACAGAAACCAGATAGCAGTTATAAGAGTAGAGGGGCGCGAAATTGAAGCAGTGGTTGGGAAGGGAGTGAGACAGGGTTGCAAGCCAATCCACAATGTTATTCAATCTGTATATCGAGCAAGCAGTAAAGGAAACAAAAGAAAAATTCGGAGCAGCAATTAAAATCCATGGAGAAGAAATAAAAACTTTGAGGTTCGCCGATGACATTGTAATTCTGTCCGAGACACCAAAGGACCTGGAAGAGCAGCTGAACGGAATGGACAGTGCCAGGATGCTGCGGGAATTAGATTAGGAAATGAGACGCTTAAAGTAGTAAATGAGTTTGGCTATTAGGGGAGCAAAATGACAGATGATGGTTAAAGTAGCGGGGATATAAAATGTAGGCTGGCAATGGCAAGGAAAGCCTTTCTGAAGAAGAGAAATTTGTTAACATCGAGTATAGATTTAAGTGTCAGGAAGTCGTTTCTGAAAGTATTTGTATGGAGTGTAGTCATGTATGGAAGTGAAACGTGGACGATAAATAGTTTAGACAAGAAGAGAATAGAAGCTTTCTAAATGTGGTGCTACAGAAGAATGCCAAAGATTAGATGGGTAGACCACATAACTAATAAGGAGATGCTGAATAGAATTAAGGAGAAGAGAAATTTGTGGCACAACTTGACTAGAAGAAGGGATCGGTTGCTAGGGCATATTCTGAGGCATCAAGAGGTCGCCAATTTAGTATTGGAGGGCAGCGTGGAGGGTAGAAATCGTAGAGGGAGACCAAGAGATGAATACACTAAACTGATTTAGATGGATGTAGGTTGCAGTAGGTACTGGGAGATGAGGAAGCTTGCACAGGATAGAGTAGCATGGAGAGCTGCAGCAAACCAGTCTCTGGACTGAAGAGCACAACAACGACAACAAGAGCTAACAAGAGAGGTGCATACATAGCCTAAGCTGAAGCACAAAGGACGATACGAAACAGGAAGACATCTCCTAGCTGATCCAGAAAAAATGTGAAGGCTTCTCTGTTCTTCAATGTCATAGGAAGTATTACATATACTTATTAACATTTGTGAACTTTCTGGTACTCACATATTTCAAAAACATATAGAAAGAAAAATTTTCTTCATGTCTTACTTTTTCCTATGACACATTTGACTACAATACTGGCTGTTACATGAGGCGTCATTCAAATAGTCAGTACAACAAAATTACAAGATTGGTGTATACAAGAAAAAACAATACACAATTTGACATGTTTTAAGTAAACAGTTTGACAAATCATTTACATTGGAGTGGGAGAAATTTGTAAAAGATACACTAACTTTAGAGGTATCAGTGTTCTGAGGATAAGATGTTAAGTCATTTCAGTGACGTTTCTGCCCATGGGAATTGAAGCAGGCACTGCTGGAGTGACTTCGCAGTTGGCTTCTATGATGTCAGTCGGTCGGTGACGACTGGCTGAGTGCGAGCTCTGGATGTGCACTTCGCAGCAGACGTGGGCATCGAGGCGATGCCCGTCCAGGACTGTAGCCATGTGAGCTGTAGGAAACTTGCCTCGCGCTACCGGTTCAGCAGGGGCAGCCACATGGAGGTCTGACGCGCCGCACGGTGCAGAGACATGCTCCCGCACTGGACTACAGCAGTCTCGGGCCGAGCGAGTCCCTGACGTCACACCAAGGGCCGAGCAGTGCTGTTGCGAAAGCACCTCTATGCCAGGGTCTCAGCAGAGTTCTGCATAGAGACTCAGCCCACGGGCCGCGGCCTCGCTGCTTCACACTGAGCAAACACGTGACATCACTGCACCAGTGCCGTGTGCAAACAGTGCTGTGGAGGGGCTTAGAGGCTGTTGGTAGCGAGTTACGGGCGACGATCGGTGAGTAGAGCAGTGTTTGATGGAGTGGTGGGATTTCTACTGTTTTTTGGTCGCGCACTAAATGAGCGCGGAAAGTAAAGGTGGTTTGCAGAAGGAGTGCATGTCAAGGAAAAGGAAGGTACGTGAACCATCACTCCGACGCACTGGACGCAGTACATTCGTTGACATTGATTACTTTGGCATATTAGGGCTATAAAACTGAACAGCTGTGATCACATATGTTTCACTTCCGCTGAGGTTGCACTGTAGATCATCTTTGAAAATAGTGTCTTCAAGAGTTTGGGACTTACATGATATTAGTCATTTCACGTAATGTATATTACATCACGTATCCATAAAAAAGGACAGATTTTGGCAGTTGATCAATAATATTAGTCAGGAGCCGGCCGTTGTGGCCATGCGGTTCTAGGCGCTTCAGTCTGGAACCGGGCGACCGCTACGGTCGCAGGTTCGAATCCTGCATTGGGCATGGGGTGTCCTTAGGTTAGTTAGGTTTAAGTAGTTCTAAGTTCTAGGGGACTGATGACCTCAGATATTAAGTCCCGTAGTGCTCAGAGCCATTTGAACCATTAGTCAGGAAATTCATTTGTGTCTCTTTATGGCCCTTGCACATCGACATATAAACATTTGTAATATATTGCGAGGCATCCACATGTCTTGCTCATACTGTGGCATCAAGCAGTCAGGTCTGCAAGATGAGTGGTCTGACAACCGAGTGGACTCATCCTTATTTATCGAGTAACATGAACTCTAGTACTCACTATTAAGTTACAAGTTATTCTCCTGTTTGAGTATTATGCAACGCAAACGGATACGCACATCTGACTATTAGTAATTTACACAACTCTGACTGTTTACTACGCACTGGCAATACCACATTTTCTTTCTTAGTTAACGGCTTTGATCAACACGTGGCCATCGCACTGAATATGAATGGCACACACGTTATAAACCCTGGGTATCATGACAACATACTATTCGAAGGAAAAGGCCACCAATCTTTTTCTTTTCACTATCTTATTTATTCTGACAAATTCTATAACCTAAACACACCAATTCTATAACCTACAACAATAACACATGAGAAACTCTACCCAGTGGGCATGACTTTACATTGGTGATTCTCTATCCTATGGTGTCGTAATTATTTAACGCTACAGTGCCCTTTCTGGATAGGATGGTGTATCTTTTGCTGTATCTCACACTTCGACTCTCACACCCATCATCACGAAAATTTCCTCCAGACCGAGTGGTATAAAAAGGAACACGCAAAACCCACTGCCTCTGAAACTATCTTGTTACTCTCCCATGCCACCCACACATGCTTAAATTTCATGAAATACATCAGACATAACAACATACAATACAAAGAATAGTCACAACGTTATAATCATATCACTTTCAGCTCTCCCACTTCAATTAGTTTTTATCCCAGTTTCACACGACACTGCCTCACTTCATAACTTTTCTTTCCTACTATGAACTCTGGAGGATACCTGACATTTAATTCTCCCCACGAAAGTTCCTGAACCAGAGAAATAATTATTCCAAGCTATTCTTAAGTATTCCACATGCATACCATTCTATCCACTCTTTTATCTTTACGAAGCACACCTAAGACAGGTCCTACCAACACAAGATCCAGCGCCAGAATGCCCAAAACATGGCCGTTTTTCAGGTCAGCTCGCACCTCCGTCGATGTCGGGAAGACCATGCTACCCATTGGTCAGCCACATTTCAGGCGCTCAAAGCTCAGGTAAATTTCATCTCTTTGGTTCCACCAAAGGTGACCAATGGACCATCTCAAAGATGATCATATATTCACATTCACTATCTGCGGTTAGCAGATGACCATACATTCATTCATTTCACAGATCTCACAAAATCGGATGTAGGGATTTATTTTGTGGGAGTGCACATGTAATCAATTAAATAAATAAATTGTCATTCTTTCCTACACTGGTAACCGGCTTCACTGTCTTAATTGAAATTGAGTTGTTATTAGAAAAAAATGTTGTTATGACAGGAATAACGAAGAATGTTGTACCTATTTTCAATGTCGGGCAGTACTGTACCCTTTCACCACCGGCTACCCATGCAGAAAAATATGGCACAGTACTATCCTTGCAATGCGAGGGTAGTTCTGAACATTTTTTTAAGAAAACTGTATTCAAACAAACGTAGCAAGTCATCATAATAACCAGGAGGATACGTTAGCCCCAGGTGACCTCAAATAGACGATCAAATACTGTTACTTTACCAAATTATTGACACAGTTATTGCATTATTGTACTCTCCACAATCTGGAGTAACGTACACATCCAATTTTACAACAATTCACATGTCAAATGGAACATTTCATCATACAAATAAAAAATAATGTTGAGATAAAAATTTGCTTAGTTACCGGGATCTTTGTTATTTTTAAGAGTAATCCAAACTTCACTAATTCTATAACAAATAAAAAATAATTGTACTCATGAAAATTTAAATAGCTCACCGTCCAAACCCAGAGCAAGTAATCTGACATTCATAAATTGCAGGGTAATAATTTATACACAGCAATGTCTAAATACAAACAAGATCAACAAATGAAAAAAATTGCGTACACTAGTGACACGTAGAATGTCAGGCTCCATACCATTACTCTAAAATGTGCATCAAACCTACAGAGATATTAAACTGAGAAAAATAAACAATGAAATATACCACAAGATACATACTGCTAACGTAATATAGTCAATCTAAGACATCAAGTCATACCTCATTAACTATCATCACTTAAGCAATTGCCACCACTACTCGACTGTGAGTTAAACCTTATCCTTGTCCACCAGTAGAAATACGTGCTGCTGAGTTAGTCAGTCCATCAACTTTGATCAAAACATACAGTAAATAGTTAGCAATAAGTGCTTGGATCCACCAGTAGCTTTCGTATTTTACTCTACTGCTTATTTCTCTGTTGTTACATATTTAGACGACAGGAACTTGCATTTCGACTAGCCTCTGTTACACTTCAATGTGAAATATCACCACTGTGATAATGAAAATAAGTGGCTTCAGTCAACACAACAACAAGATTATTACTGTCCACGACATCAAAATGCACCAGGTAAATCCAATAATTGTTGTGCAATGCAAACTCTTGTCCCCTGTGAGAACCTTACTGACCAATGCAACAAGAGCCGCTACGTTAGTATTACGCCACTGGCTAATAATTAAAGCATCCTTGTACCAAATATTCTAATAAACATGCTACATGAACTTGATAACCCAGAACCAACAGAAAAACACACTAACTATTCTAAAAACATATGTTAATGAAATACAATTACACTTGCTGTCCCTTCAGGAATAAAACATTTAAAAAAATTACACATTTACAAATACAAACACATTATTCTCTATCTTGCGAGTCACATGGAATCGTTTCATTCTGTGATTTTCTTGGGGTCAAAAAGTTGCTGATAGTTTTCCTAGAAACACTGTCTCAGTGTCAAAGCTCTCCCATGGTTACCCGGACGAAAGTCTTTAGGTCACTCAAATCGGCATTTTGAACAAGCACTGAACAGTAAAGTGTATCTCACATTAAACACAAATGTCATAGTCACTCTCAGAGTATCATCCACATGAATCTGGTCGCCCAGAAATGGCCCTACAACTACTATTACCCACGGTCCTGTCCATTCAGTTCATGGTGTAATTAAAAGTCGTAAGTTCCAACAAACAGCACTTATTCCCACACCAATTAAAGAAATATCTCCTACTACAAATGCAACTGTCAATGTCCAACTTTAGTTTCTTGCGTTCATACAATAATTAGTCACCAAATGACAACTGTCCTCTTTAAGTATAACAAGCGTCCCACTTGCAATTTACAAAGCACACTTAACAATTCACTGCCAAAAGTTTATGGATCCCACCATTCAGTGGTCAAGACAAAACAAAACAATCGTCCTGTCTGCTAAAGACAAAATTTTTTCACCACTCACAACGTGGAAACACGAGTCCATCACTTTCCACCTTATTGAGACATACGAGCAGTCATCTTGTTTCACAGCTCCACAGCCCAATACTAGTTAATAGTTGCTGTTGAAAAATGCATGCCGGACTCTGCTGCGCATCGTTCATTCTGTCATTCCAGCGCCACCGCACGAGCCGTTCAGCAGAAAAAAACCACCCGCTGTTTCCTCCGTGGGATACTGTCTCCAGCCGGAAGGGTGGCGCAACTTATGAACGGCCAAGTGGTAGGTGTGTGTCGCCCCAGGCCGTTGACCTGTTGTAGCGGGAGCGTGGAGTGTACCCTGACCAACAGTGGAGTGTGGAGTGCCGTGGCTCTGTCGCCTCTCCCATGGCGATGTCAGCTTGGCCTCCTTCATTTTTATGTGGGTTCGGGCGCATTCTGCGTGGGCACCTCAGCACTACGACACTCAATCAGTCAGACCCTTCCGTGCATCTCGCAACATTACAGACAAAAGGATATTCTTAGATTATTTAAATATTCATTGATTACATGTATGAACTATTAGATACATTGGCAATAAAAGAATCTTTGTTCTAAAAACATAAAGTCATACACCCTAGTTTTCTACACATACAACATCAACATTTATCCCTTTTCTAGACAGGGTGTTACAAAAACGTACGGCCAAACTTTCAGGAAACATTCCTCACACACAAAGAAAGAAAATATGTTATGTCGACATGTGTCCGGAAACGCTTACTTGCCATGTTAGAGCTCATTTTATTGCTTCTCTTCAAATCAAATTAATCATGGAATAGAAACACACAGCAACAGATCGTACCAGCGTGACTTCAAACACTTTGTTACAGGAAATGTTCAAAATGTCCTCCATTAGCGAGGATACGTGCATTCACCCTCCGTCCCATGGAATCACTGATACGCTGATACAGCCCTGGATAATGGTGTATTGTATCAGAGCCGTCCTCAATACGAGCACGAAGAGTCTCTACATTTGCTTCCGGGCTTTCGTAGACAAGAGCTTTCAAATGACCCCATACACGAAAGTCAAGAGGGTTGAGGTCAGGAGAGCATGGAGGGCATGGAATTGGTCCGCCTCTACCAATCCATCGGTCACCGAATCTGTTGTTGAGAAGCATTCGAACACTTCGACTGAAATGTGCAGGAGCTCCATCATGCATAAACCACATGTTGTGTCGTACTTGTAAAGAGAAATGTTCTAGCAGCACAGGTAGAGTATCCCATATGAAATCATGAAAACGTGCTCCATTGAGTGTAGGTGGGAGAACATGGGGCCCAATCAAGACATCACCAATGCTGCCCAAACGTTCACAGAAAATCTGTCTTGATGACGTGATTGCACAATTGCGTGCGGATTCACGTCAGCACACACATGTTGATTGTGAAAATTTACAATTTGATGACACTGGAATGAAGCCTCATCCGTAAAGAGAACATTTGCACTGAAATGAGGATTGACACATTGTTGGATGAACCATTTGCAGAAGTGTACCCGTGGAGGCCAATCAGATGCTGATAGTGCCTGCACACACTGTACATGGCACGGAAGCAATTGGTTCTCCCGTAGTGCTCTCCATACAGTGACGTGATCAACGTTACCTTGTAAAGCAGCAACTTCTCTGACACTGGCATTAGGGTTATCGTCAACTGCACGAAGAATTGCCTCGTCCATTGCAGGTGTCATCATCGTTCTAGGTCTTCCTCAGTCGCGAGTCATAGGCTGAAATGTTCAGTGCTCCCTAAGACGCCGATCAATTGCTTCGAACGTCTTCCTGTCTGGACACCTTCGTTTTGGAAATCTGTCTCGATACAAACGCACCGCGCCACGGCTATTGCCCCGTGCTAATCCATACATCAAATGTGCGTCTGCCAACTCCGCGTTTGTAAACATTGCACTGACTGCAAAACCACATTTGTGATGAACACTAACCTTTTGATGCTACGTACTGATGTGCTTGATGCTAGCAGTGTAGGGCAATGAGTCGCATGTCAACACAAGCACCGAAGTCAACATTACCCTCCTTCAATTGGCCAACTGGCGGTGAATCGCGGAAGTACAGTACATACCGACGAAACTAAAATGAGCTCTAACATGGAAATTAAGCGTTTCTGGACACATGTCCACATAACATCTTTTCTTTATTTGTGTGTGAGGAATGTTTCCTGAAAGTCTGACTGTATCTTTTTCTAACACCCTGTATACAGCCCACACTTATGCTACTGATTGCACCTGTCGTCCCTCATACAAAACATAAAAGTGTTTAAAAAAAAGGGATAAGAAACAATCTATATAGATCATAATTACAATATCAAATAGGAGACTACTTTAACATCCTATCACAATGAATATATTGGAAACTATTGATTCTAAAAGTACAATATACAACGCACGTTTGTGCTTGTGACAGACTGAAATTAATACCCCTTGAAAGTATTCTAACAAAAAAATAAGAAACAATCTATACAGCTCACGATTACCTACCACACAATGTTAAATAGTAAACTACTTTAACATCCTAACACAATAAACATTTTAGAAACTGATGACTCTAAATCTACGACATACAATGCACCTTTATGCTTGTGACAGACAGAAATTAGTATCTCTTTACTTATTTTACCTTTTATTATATATTACAACATTTCTAGGAAATGTATGTACCATCCACATGACGTCATATCCTGACCTGCCATCGTGGTTCGTCCAAATCAAACGATAAAGGACAATAATGTTTTAGTTATGGATCGGTAGCATCCCCTTTACAGGAGTGTGCGCATTGATCACACTTCTCTACGACTCTCACTCACCAGACATCACATTTTCCTTGTCATTCATACCATTAATACACCAACAGAATAGGTCTAGAAGTCAGCTAACCTTAACACCACCACACTCACGACAACATACCATACCTTTGCTCCCTTATACTCAACCACATAACACATGGAGTTGTTTTGGAGATATCATTACAGTCTCCGAATTCGTCCTTTCACTCTGGCACCTCTCTCCATCGGCTTACCTCTGTATTCACTTTACCGATTATTCATCATGCTAAATATCAACTTAGAATTGCGACATTTCATCTAAGAACAAAAAATACACAAATTATTCATCCTGCAAAATTACTGTACACATTCTTGGTGTCGTTTTGATTAGTTATACTGGTACCAGGCTCAACAACAACACCAAAAATTGTTTTTCTCCTATAGCAAATGTCATGGTAAGAATTAGATTTACAATTATATTTCATCTTACGTCAGTATTCCACAACGTTCACTATCTGGATCTCATACTCCCTACATGTCCCTTCACGTTGTGCAGTTGTCCTCATCTCTTCATTCGTATTTCGGCTCTCCGTCCGTCCATTACTCATCATTTCCTGGTCTTCCTTCGCCATTCGCATCAATCTCGATTGCAGCATACCCAAGATTCTCTGTAACATACATCTAAGACATCTCCACATTATTAATTCTACTCACCCTCATTTACCACTGTTTCATCACGTCGAGTCTCTCTTTATTAATCACACTGCTTCACGTCGCTTCTCTCCTTAAATATCACCTTTATCCACTACTATTTATCACGTCGCTTCTCTCTCCATCTACCGTCTTTATCCACTCAAAATCATCACGTCATTTCTGCTTGATCCTTATTCATATGACAAAAAATACGTACATACACCACTCTGTCGACTCCTGTTCATGACTCATTCGACCAGTCTATTCCGTCATACTTCCTGACATCCCGCCTGAAAATTCGTATGTTCGATTTGACCCTGCACAACGTAACACACCACAGATAAATACACTGACTATCTACCATAGCTTGCCTACTTTCGATCTATCCTTAACTATTCCATAATTTGATGTTAGAAATGTGATGAAGCCCACGCGATTGTTTTCCCTTGATCGTCTCAATCAGTACAGCAATTTCATGGACAATCCGCCTCACTCTGAATGGTCCACTACACACAGTAAATAATTTGCTAGTTAGGAATCTGTGCTTACATGAAAATTAAATGTGTGCAGAGAATATTCAAGCTGGGGAAAGGTACAGCACAAGTGGTAGAAACTTTGGTGCTAGTGGCCTCTTTCCCTAACACCAGATTCCGAACAACCATATGCAGCACTTCATTATAACTGTCACCACGACAATGACATACTAGAGATCAGATGGCATCTAAATTAAAAACTTCGATCACAATACTGATGTTACCTGTAACAGCAGCATAAATGTACCCCATTCCATACAGATCACAATGTTGACTTTTTACATTACGTGTTAAGTACCTGCAATAGTCAAATCGCACTAATTAAACTGGACTCATTGGCATTATTACATAACATTTTTAGCAGCTGTTTTTTTTTTTTTTTTTTTTTTTGAGGAAACAGATCTTTTACTTTAGTGTTCTAAATCAAAATTTGCAAATTTTGCTCTGAGAGACCAGCCTAACCGATGCTATTACTGGTGTTTTTATTCTATGATCAGAAGTATGGTATTTGCGTTGCTACATATCAGTAGAGTATGTCTGCTACATAGACAAAAAAATGGTTCAAATGGCTCTGAGCACTATGGGACTTAACATCTTAGGTCATCAGTCCCCTAGAACTTAGAACTACTTAAACCTAACTAACCTAAGGACATCACACACATCCATGCCCGAGGCAGGATTCGAACCTGCGACCGTAGCAGTCCCGCCGTTCCGGACTGCAGCGCCTAGAACCGCACGGCCACCGCGGCCGGCGCTACATAGACAATTTTCAGTGCCAGCGGCATGTGTCTTAAGGCAATATGCTAAGGGCTGATATGTTGGATTAGTTTCTCCTATCCATCAATCCATTATGACAAGAATGAAATGCCAGAATTCCATGCTCTCCTGTCATTCTGATAGTTTCTGCCGTTCCTATCCTCGACTCTGGCTGACCTATGAGTCATGTCTCCATTTACTATGTTGCTCTCATTACCCAGTTCCTGTAACAAGTGCTGAAGTGACGCAGAATCGTCTAAGCCTCCTCTGCGCAATTTCACTGGCAACTTCGTTTTACAGATCCTAATGAGTTCCCCAGGTTCGTATGGCACATCCAAATAACAATTTCGTCTCAACATTTCCTGATAGCACGCCACTGGATCTCTTATACCACCTTCGTTACAATTTGGCATCATCAATATGCTTTACTTAACTTGGTCCTGCTTACTTTTCGACCAGAATTCATTTAAAAACTTGTCACAAAATATCTTGTAGCTACTACAGTCTTTAGTAACATCCTGCATTTTTGTTCTAGCCTCGTCCCTCATATGGTTAGCCACAAACTTCATTTTGAGGAGCGGTCCCCACGATGAAGGTAATGAATCTTGAAATTGAGACAGCCTTGGACTATACCCAGTTGGGTTTGCCACCTGTTTTATCCGACACAACCGTTCTTCTGAGTCTCCGAATTCGTCTTCCTCTTTCTGCCTATTTTCCTTTTTTGAATTTATCTCACTCTCCATCTGGAATCTACCTGGTGGTGTGTCACCTTCGCTACTGCACGTTATTTGCAACTGTGCTAGTTCTTCCCTATGTTTCCTATTTATTTCTAATTGTGGCTCTTTAAACTGTAATAGTGATTGTATCTCCTCCTGGTCGGCATAAACCTCTCGCTGCGTCTGTCAGAACCTGTCTCACCTCTTATACTGATCTTTTCTACATCTGTGCTAATCGTATTCATTCTGACCACCACCTCCGCAACTTCATCCCTGTGTTTATTTAGCGCCACTTCCTACCGGGTGGCTTGAGCTTCCACGCTGTCTAATGCCCTTTGTTTATCTGCAAGTAAGTCCTCCACTACCTCTTTGATTCACTCATCTGGCAACACATCCCTAGGTTTTGTAATATCACTCTCTATCGCAATTATTCGTACCTCCTAATTATTGGCTTTTTCTTTCACGGCGTCACATACTTGCTTTAACGCACCCAGATTCTCCCCCTAATCTAACCGATTATTAACTGTGGACAGACCCTCATCGATAACTGAGTGTAGCTTCTTCATTGCCTCTTTATTTCCCTTATCCATTGCCTCCAATCTTTCCTTAGTATCTTTATCCATTGCTTACAATCTTTCCTTATTATCTTTATCCATCACTTCCAATCTTTCCGTATACGCTTCCAATCTTTCCGTATACGTTTCCAATCTTTCCTTATTCTCCCTATCTCTCTCATTATCTCTATTCATCGCTTCCAATCTTTCCTTATTGTCTCTGTCCATCCTCTGTAAAAACTGCAGTAGCACATTGTCATTTGCTACGTTCGGTGGTCTCACTTCGTATGCCTGAGAAACCGTAGCTTCGCTAAGGGTAGCTATACTTTCACTGCATACCTGACCTAGTCCCGGTTCGCCCGTCGGGAAAAACCCCCGTTTGTGGACAAAGCCCGCCGCCTAACGGAACACCAAGGCGCGGGCCGCCGACCCATTCAGCCTCTTCTGAATGTTTGCCAATCTCGCTAATTAACCGAAGGTCGACATCTATTTCCTGCTCCACTATGCCACCTGCTATGTTCACCTCAGAATCACTCTCCTCCATGGTGACTACACTTTTCGAATGCGACCTAGTTACTACGGACATTGCGCGAAAAAAATTTATACAACGATCTTCCAGCCTTGGACGACGTAGCAATGAATTACATGAAACAATAAAAGATCCTCATCAATCCAGAAAGAAATTGCAAACAAAAAATTTTACTTCTCAGCGCTATCACAATGTATGTAAAAATCTTAACAAATCCCACAAATAAAAATCTTAACAGCAAACCTTAACAGCCCAATCCTGGCAGGGTCGAAATTATGAGAGGCATCCACATGCCTTGCTCATACTGTGGCATAAAGCAGTCAGGCCTGCAAGATGAGTGGTCTGACAACCGAGTGGACTCATTCTTATTTATCGAGTAACACTAGTACTCAATTAAGTTACAAGTTATTCTCCTGTTTGAATATTACGCAACGGAAACGGAAATGCACTTCTGACTATTAGTAATTTACACAACTCTGACTGTTCACTATGCACTGGCAATACCACATTTTCTTTCTTATTTAACGGATTTGATCAACACGTGGCCATCGCACTGAATATGAATGGCGCACACATTATAAATCCTGGGTATCATGACAACATACTATTCGAAGGAAAAGGCCACCAATCTTTTTCTTTTCACTATCTTATTTATTCCAATAAATTCTATAACCTAAACACACAAATTCTATAACCTACATCAATAACACATGAGACATTCCGCCCAGTGGGCATGGTTTTACATTGGTGATTCTCTATCCTATGGCGTCGTAATTATTTAACGCTACAGTGCACTTTCTGGATAGGATGGTGTATCTTTTGCTGTATCTCACACTTCGACTCTCACACCCATCATCACGAAAATTTCCTCCCGACCGAGTGGTACAAAAAGGAACATGCATAACCCACTGCCTCTGAAACTATCTTGTTAGTCTCCCATGCCAACCACACATACTTAAATTTCATGAAATACATCAGACATAACAACATACAATACAAAGAATAGTCACAACGTTATAATCATATCACTTTCAGCTTTCCCACTTCAATTAGTATTTATCCCAGTTTCACACGACACTGCCCCACTATGTAACTTTTCTTTCCCACTATGAACTCTGGAGGATATGTGCACGTCTTCCTGTGCAAAGCAAGCCAAGTGGCGTTGCTGGATAGACAGCTGACTCACCTTGCTTCTCTCTCAGAGGATTATAGTTTGAATAAAGCGTCACACGGAAACTTAACACGCAAAGTAATATTAAGAACATATTCATGACACACGCGAGTCCTAAACTGATACCATGGACGAGTACTTTTCTTTATTCTTTGTCTCACACACAGATTGAGACTCACACAGTACTCACCACATAGACCTACTCGTCTCTAATTTGAAGTCCTGCACGCACCATTTCTTAAATATTTGCAACTTATAGTACACACACTAGTAATTAAGCTTAACTTACACACTTGGAAGTATTTCATCTTATTGCTACACATGGTTTCATTGTGACCGTTGGTCACTTCCGAAGACAGGTCCTACCAACACAGGATCCAGCGCCAGAATGCCCAAAACATGGCCGTTCTTCAGGTCAGCTCGCACCTCCGTCGAGGTGGGGAAGATCATGCTACCCATTGGTCAGCCGCATTTCAGGCGCTCAAAGCTCAGGTAAATTTCATCTCTTTGGTTCCACCAAAGGTGACCAATGGACCATCTCAAAGATGATCATATATTCACATTCACTATCTGCGATTAGCAGACGACCATACATTCATTCAATTCACAGATCTCACAAAATCGGATGTAGGGATTTATTTTGTGGGAGTGCACATGTAATCAATTAAATAAATAAGTTGTCATTCTTTCCTACACTGGTATCCGGCTTCACTGTATTAATTGAAATTGAGTTATTATTAGAAAAAATATGTTGTTATGACAGGATTAACGACGACTGTTGTACCTATTTTCAATGTCGGGCGGTACTGTACCCTTTCAGTATATAGGGCGTTTAATCTACAATAAATGTATAAGCAGAAACAACATTTATTATTTAGTAATTACTAGTTCCATTAATCATTCATTTATTTTTATGTTGTAATTTATATGTTAAAGAGCGAGAAGGAGGAAATAATAACACCGTTAAGAGATTCTATGATCTGCTTTAGGGGGTAGTCAGACAAGGCCAAATCTTCATTTTCGCGTTCAGTACTTTCCAGTGCGCACATTAATTTTTCACTCGCCTGGAGCAGCAGCTTGGAAACCATATAAATACCTTCAAGAAATGCTTCTTAACACTTAAATTTATATTCGATGTTAGCAAATCCCCCTTTTTCATTAATACTTTTCTATCTATAGTCAGTCTTCATTTTGTATCCTGTCTACTTCGGCCATCATCAGTTATTTTGCTGCCCAATAGTCGTTTTAGTGTCTCATTTCGTAATCAGATGTCCTTAACGCTACCTAGTTTAACCCTCGCAATACCAAGGGAGAGGGAAGCCGTACTTTATGCCTACCTTTTCAGAATACTGTAATCTAGTCATGTACATTATATTTAAAATTTCTCAGAACAATATATTTGTGATTTTTAATGAATTCTTCTACCAGATTCCGTAATTGCTTTAAATTTTTCAGTAAAGCTTAACGCAAAAATTTAGGTTTTGTCAGTGGATGTGAATTTTCAGTATATGTGTCATATTCATATTTTCAGGTTTGGGACACTTCTTATGCATAAATATATCTCTAAAAAGTATGTTGTGCGTAAATGACAACGTAAAATAACGAAATCCGTATTTTTTTATTTTGGTCATATATTACACCCCTTTCTGTAGTGCACGTTATGGAAAATCCGTTGATACTGCTAGGTTTCAATCAAAAACGTTCCATTTCCTTTCATTTATTTCCATAGGGGGTTATCTTATAATCCCTTTTCAGGGCTCTATCTGTTCCAGTCAACCGTTATTCCAAGTTCTTTGCTGTCTCTGACAGAACTGCAGTGTCACCGTTAAACTTCAAAATGTTTATTGCTTCTCCCCGATATTTAATTCTGTTTACAAATTTATCCTTGCCTGCTTCACTGCTTGTTCAGTGCTGATGTTGAATAACATCAAATGTAGGCTACCCGAATGTCTCACTCCCTTCATTCCATTGCACAACTAGAAATCCAGGAAATGGAGCAGCAGAATTTATGTGCTTCAACAATATTTATTCTTTAATGGGGTGGGGCTATGAAATCCTTGTCCAGTCTCATTACTCCTCACTTCTTTTTACCGGAGGACAGCAAAATTCATATTTCAGTGCATATACGGTCAAAATTCAAACTCTGGTTTAGGATAACATAGATTCCCAAGGATTCACATGTTACCAGTTGTGGAGGAACATTTAGGAACGAGCCTCTCCCCTATTTCAGAACATTAAATGTTAATTTTGTAACTCCCAGATGAGCAGAGTACATTGAGAAATCTATTTCTAGATCGGAAGGTAAGTCACTTCCGTTCGAACCCACTCGCGAGAACAAACAGAAAAGACGGTTGGAGATGCAGTAAAGGGAAATGTCGTTAGAGTGTATTGTGGGATCGCAGAAGTATGAGAAAGGGAAACTATTGTATCCTTTTCATGACTTTATTCCTCTTATCTTCAGATATAATTTTTAAATGACGAATGGTGGCCAGAGGAAAGTTGCCACCTCACAGTATCTCTGGACAAATAGCTTTCATATAACTACAATTTGAGACAATTATGTAAAAGTCCAATTTCAGAAGTTTCTCTGTCCTGGGGCGCCTGAGTCAAATGCTTTAATATTGCCATCGTCCATGTCAAGAGAAGGTGCAGTGTAGGTAATTTCTCCAGTTCTAATTGCTTGGACGCCGCGTTGAAGTGCTACAAAAACCATTATGTTTTAAAAGCTATAAAATAAATGATTGCGTATAAGAATTACAGTAATAGAATAGCATACATACCGTAAAAAGTTCTTTCATCTGCATGGTATCAGGTCTTTTAGTTCGGGATATTTCTCCCTTCTCAGAGAGCTTTTCGCACAAAGTGTTTTTGAAGCTGTAAAATAAACGATTGCGTATAAGAATTACAGTAATCGAATAGCATACATAACGTAAAAATTTCTTTCATCAGCGTATTATCAGTTCCTTCATTTTGGGCTATTTCTCCCTTCTCATAGAGCTTCTTGCACGAAGACATTCTAACATTGTCAGCTTCTTATTCCAGCGAGTATCGTAAGCCTGGCTCAGAGATCTATTAAGAGCATTAAGAAGACCACTTTTCTTTTCGTAAGTGATGTGTTCTTTCGCCGCAGACAAAAGACCATGAACGTATGGACAATTAACGCACATATACTCGGCATCAAAATTATTTCATAGCCCTGTATTTAGCGTATGACAGGATCAATACAATCGTGAGTAATCGTGCAGTGCCACGACAACATTGGTACCTTGATCACTCGTGTGCTGCATGGTTCAATTGGCTCTAAGCACAATGGGACTAAACTTCTGAGGACATCAGTCCCCTAGAACTTGGAACTACTTAAACCTAACTAACCTAAGGACATCTCACACTTCCATGTCTCAGGTGGGATTCGAACCTGGGACCGTAGCGGTAGCGTGGTTCCAGAGTGAAGCGTCCAGAACCGCTCGGCCACACTGGCCGGCATGTGCTATATGTCTTTCAAAGTTGAATCGTGGATACCAAGAGACATTAATCGTCTAAGCAATTCTCTTAGAATATTAGCGACGTTTGTGGTTCATCTGGAAACTGGGTTGTAAACAAAATGCGAAATCTGAGAGTCCAGTCAATGAAACAGGAGACAGTACATGTCATCTAATGGCTTCTTCTTGCACTGGACGTGCACATGTCCGTATTTGCTGAGCATTCACCTTCTGTTACATGAGCAATTACCTCATGCATGATTATGTTTTAGCTCTTTCTGCCATGTACCGCGACACAGTTGTGTGGTGAGACATATTGGCGTTTGCGATGTCAACTAATCTCTGAAAAAGATCCATAAGTCCGCACCTCTTACAGTTCCGTATGACCTTATGTCCTGTGCACACATAGCAATGCAGTTATCGACAGATAGATCCTGAGCTGGTTTAGGAAGTCGTTTCTCGTCCACATAAGACCTTTGTTTATTAGACACGCAAGGATGGCGAGAATTGTTCGATGTGCCACTTGACCCTTCAGCATGAGAGTAAATTGGTCTGCACAGCGAACAGCAAACAAAATGAACGCTTTTCCTAACACCATTCCCGACAGGCTTCACCAGGGTTGTAACTGAACCTTTAAAATTCGCTTCAGGCTATGTGGCTCTCCACTCACCACTCATTAGTATTTGTTTTGCTTCCCTTTATATTCCCAAGAGCACCTTCTTCTGCATACCACGTTTAGTTTACGCGCTCATTTTGTGCGTTACGAAAAAATGAAGAAATCCCACCACTCCACTAAACTCTGGCGGTCTAAGGCGCACCAGTCATGGACTGTGCGGCTAGTCCCGGTGGAGGTTTGAGTCCTCACTCGGACAAAGGTTCTGTGTGTTTCTCCTTACGATAATTTAGGTCAAGCAGTGTGTACGTTTAGGGTCTGATGACCTCAGCAGTCAGTGCTACCAACAGCCTGTAGGCCACAGCACGCCAGCGCTTGCGCACGGCACTGGTGCAGTAATGTCACATGCTCGCTCAGTGCAGAGCAGTGAGGCCGCGGCGCGTGGGCTGCGTCTCCACGCGCGACTCTGCTGAGCCAATGGAATACAAGCTGTTTCGCAACAGCACTGCTCGGCCTTTGAGGTGACGTCAGGGACTCGCTCGGCCTGAGAGTGCTGTAGCCCAGTGCAGCCATACGACTCTGCACTGTGCGGCCAGTCAGACCTCCATGTGGCTGCCCTGGCTGACTCGGCAGCGCTAGGCAAGGCTCACACAGCTGCCATGGCTATGCTCCTAGACAGGCCACACCACCATGCTCACCTCTGCTGCGTACTGCACAACCAGAGCTCGCTCTCAGCCGGTTGTCACCGTCCAATTGACATCATACAAGCCAACTGCGGCATCACTCCAGCAGTGGCTGCATCAATTCCCACAGGCAGACACGTCCCTGAACTGTCTTCACCTTGTTGTAGACGACTTGCATGACTACTCATGTAACAGCCAGTATTGTAGTGAAATATATGCCTTCCTGTTTCGTATCGTCCTTTGTTCTTCAGCTTTCGCTATCTATATCCATCTATGCATCTATCCCTTTAACTCTGAAGAACCATGAATATACGAGGGGCGTTTTAAAAGTCCGTGTTTGGGGTGAACCTTTTTTATTTTTCAACATAGTGTCCTTTTACACTTATAGACTTAGTCCAACGCTGTTCTAATTTGTTGATCCCTTCCAAATAATAGGAATTGTCCAAGTCTGCAATATAGCTAATACGTGCTGCAATCATCTCCTCGTTTAAATAAAATCTTTGTCCCACCAGCCATTTCTTCAAATTGGGGAAGAAATGGTAGTCCGAGGGAACCAGGTCTGGAGAATATTGGTGCGTGGGGGATGTGAAACGAGATGGAAACCTATTTCCATTACTTTCGCGATCACTACTGCTGAGATGTGTGCTGGTGCATTGTCGTGATCGAAAACGATGGTCCCATGACGATGAATAATATTCACATAGTTTTGCCCTTTTGCTGATAGTTGATGAGAATTATCCATTGCGGATCCCAAAAGACAGTCGCCATAACCTTTCTGGCCGAAGGAATGCTCTTCGCTTTTTTGGCGCACATTGTCCCTCGGTAACCCATTGTTTGGATTGTTGTTTGGTCTAATGAGTATAGTAATTTATCCTTGTTTCATAAACAGTGGCGAAACGACGCTCAAAGTCCTGCGGATTCTTCTGAGCAGCTGCAAACCATTCTTGCAACACTTCGCACAATTCCGTTTTTGGTCAAGCATGAGCACCCGCGGAAAGCATCTTTCGGCTAGTTTTCTCATGTCCAAATGTTCATGCAAAATATTATGTACCCGTTCATTCGAGATGCCCACAGCACTAGCAATCTCACGTACCTTAACTCTTCTGTCATCCATGACCATATCATGGATTTTATCAGTGATGTCTGGAGTGGCATCCTCCACAAGGCGTCCAGAAAGTTCAGCATTACTTGTGCCCATATGGCCACTCCTAAAATTTTGAAATCACTTATAAACTGTTGTACGCGAAGGCGAAGAGTCACCGTAACTTTTATCAAGGTTCTCTTTAGTCTCCTGACGCGTTTTTCCTTTCATAAAGTAATGTTAAATCCCCACACGAAATGCTTTTTCGTCCATTTTTTGACAATCACTCGACTTCCTTGATTCCTATGAATGCCAAACACAAAGAAATAAACCAGTATGACTGAAACTTGGTGTGCGCTCTTTCCAAAGATGCTACTAACTAAACTCGATAGGCGCCAGTGGTGGCATCTTCGGACATTGCACAGACTTTTCAAACGCCCCTCGTATTTAAGTGTATTTAAATTAATGCCTTTCAGATGTATTAATTTAACAATTTAAACATATCTCTTTGTATTAATGTCTTTATCAGCTTTGTATACAGCTGTTCGTGAAAGAAATGCAAAACTGCTAACACGGAGCCTCTCTGCCTTTGCTCTGATCCAAATACTGATTAGCAATTTATCAGATCTCTTATGGTGTACCAAAGAACCTACAGCCTTTCAGAAACGAAGTACGATACTCAATTAACTGCACAGCATAATTCGATTCACTGATCACGTTATGCTCTTGCATTATGAAAACTACATTGGAGCCACATCTGTAACTTTGCGTTACTCTCGAACACAAACCTGGAGTAACATGACGTCACATCAGGAATCAGCAAGCACTGCTCAGTTAATTTCAATTGACAATACTGAGCTCACTACCTGCTATAAGTGGTAGGTGATCACGACTGTTTCCTTCACATTCTCTATCGGCCTTCCTCCTTTGGAGGCAGACAAGGTAACAGTGACACCTCACAAGTTCCACCGGCTCATCCACCTTCGAGAGAGGTTGTTGCTATTGTCGGATAGGGACCGCTTATACTGTATGGCTGCAGTTTAACGTCATAGCAGAGACACTTCTGTTTACAACAACAAAACAATACAAGAACCGCTACATCAGTCGGTTGCATCGGCCAACAGCGTGAGATAAATACCTTTTCGTAAACGAGAATGAGAAACACCGTTAATTTAGAGCAATATAGAAACGTCTTTTGCCATGTCAACTGCCGAGGGCGCTGAATCACACGTGATCTACCTTACTAATGAGTTCTCCCAGTAAACAACTTGCAAAGTTGTGACCAGAAGCCTACCTCTCCCTCCCACCCCCTTCCATAATGTTGTTGTTGTGGTCTGCAGTCTGAAGACTGGTTTGATACAGCTGCCCAAGCTAGTCTATTCTGTATTCAAGATATTGTCTCCCTCTACAATTTTAACACCCCCCGTCTCTCAACACCCACATATACAAACTGCTCCCCATTACCAAACTGACAAGTCCTTAATGCGTCAGGATATGCACTATGAAACGAAGTTATGCCATAAATCTCTTGATTTCCACAGTTCGACTCAGTATCATCTTATTAGTTATTTTATTTGCAGTGTCACCACTATTTTTCGGCGCTACTGAGTAAAATTGTGATGTTGCCATGGCTGTTGCAAAAGATCTTGGGATTGGGCCATCTCAGAGCCGACAAAACACCATTTCGTCAGATGCAGCAATGCCACTGGCAGAATCCCACATTGTGCTCCAGAGAAGGGGCTGGCACCGCCATAATAACGACGCAGCAGAAAGGCGTTGGTAGCCGAGTAACTATACATCCAATCAACAGACTTCTTATGCTCTACATGCGTACAAGCTGTGATTTGCAAAGCTCCGTCCCAACATAAATTACCATTATTATTAGTCAAAGGTGCCTCAGTCTGGTAGCTACTATTTAAGAGGAGAGGTATTTCCGCTCTACCAGGCGACATTACGCTACAAGCAGTCGCCATGGGATTTGGCCTCCACTAACTGTGGGACCCCGCTGCTGGTTATGAGATCAGTGCTGTGAACTTATCATCTTCCAGCCTGTTGGCCAACTACCAGGTGCAACAAGGCAGTCGTTTGAGATCATGGCCATCTGTTGCGTCAGTTCCTTAACACACGCTGTCTTCAGCACACACTATGGAGGACGTTGCACCACAGAATGTCCTAGTCTGTTTTTCAGTAAAATGTACGACTAACAGTGAAGTTTTTCTGAGCAACCATGTGTCATTATCCCGGCAACAATCCACCACCTCAACTCAGACATCCACGTGTAGAGGTCATCCATCCTGGACCTTCACATTTTGATGTCAGAAGTGTGGGTCACGTCTAAATTTTAGTGACTGGGGAACCTTACCAGCCACCCTCCCTGGGACGATGACTCTCTACTACCTCAGGGTTGCTGGTTCGTGGACGCACAGCATCAGTGCACAGTGACTGAGTGCACTGACTGTTCTATTGTTTCCCCTGCGAGTATCACGTCGAATCATTGCACCTTTTAGCAGCTTTTGAGTTCTGTTTCCATGTGTGACATGTGTCAATTAAACGCTGACTGTGTTCTGAGGATGTGTAAATATGAGCCCGCATCTCGTGGTCGTGCGGTAGCATTCTCGCTTCCCACGCCCGGGTACCCGGGTTCAGTTCCCGGCGGGGTCAGGGATTTTCTCTGCCTCGTGATGGCTGGGTGTTGTGTGCTGTCCTTAGGTTAGTTAGGTTTAAGTAGTTCTAAGATCTAGGGGACTGATGACCATAGATGTTAAGTCCCATAGTGCTCAGAGCTCTTTGAACTATTTTTTTTGTAAATATGAGCGTTATTTTTGCCTATCATCAATGGGTGCGGCTCACTGTCTGGAAGTGTATAAGGATTTAACCATGCACAGCTTCTTAGGAGGGAAAGATGAGTTTAGTCGAGAAGTTGGAGTTTTGTGGTAGTTTTCGCCGTTTTTATTATGCAATGTATGTCATTTTGAGCAATACATGTGGCTCACAACGTTTAATGACGTAAAGTAGTAGTCATGAGTAGCCGCTGAATGAGAGAAGTTAAGTTACGGTAAGTGTTAGGATAGAATTAGATTAAGTGTCATTGTCGTCGTACTGTTTCGTTCTCCTCGCGTGTTGTATGCATAATTAGGCAGGAGAGGTTGCGAATTTCTGCAGCCTGGACCAGATGTGGAGGGAAGTGCATGTGCCGATGATTTTTGTGTCTTGCAGAGTGAAACTGCCGACAGCAATTTTATTGTAGATACTTAGGAGGTGACGCAGAAATCTATCAATAAGGATGATTGTATCGCAGATGTTTTGGGTACTGAAATGGTACAGACGCATTTAGTATTTCTGAAGGCCGCAGATTCGGCACCATCTGTGACGGCACTGCCTCCTCAGAAGGTGGGATTACAACAAAGAGGAAATGTGTTTCTAAGGTTTATGATGGGGCCGACAAGGCTTGTGCCAGTGGATCAGGAGACTGAATAAAGTGACAACACTTGCAGTGTAATGCGTGATGCAGGTGAAGGCTGCTGTGCAACCCTAGGGCTATACTTCCTCATCAAGCATCATGCCGAAACTGACTTTCGATGACGCGCGGTGGAACCCAGGGAGATAATGTTCAAACTTGGGGAAGCTGTCACCAATGAAATACTGTCGCAGGGTTCGTTTATCATGTTAGGACAAATGTGGGCAAAATAACTAAAGCTTAATTTGCGTGATATATGGACACAAGGCACTGGGAAGTTGCTTTATGTGAGCGAAGGTGTTGCTAATTTATACGATTCTGGACTTCGCCTCCGGGTAGGGAATCGTCGTTGGGTACCCAGCGTTCAGTGATTGAGAGCACTTCTCCTGTCTATATTCACGTTGAAACGTTATCTGAATTCCGTCTTTGCGGCTGGGATTACGTGTTTCTTGTCTGTAGAATACAGAGAGGAGAAGATAGTAATAGATTGTACTAGTCAGAGGACCACTTTCTGCCATCCTAGTGTTTAATGAGTTTTTTATTTTGTGGCTGGAATTCTTCCATCGTCGCAGACGTGCACGAGAACCATCACTGCGACACACGGAACGCAGTACATTCGGTGATGTTGCTAATGGCTTCGGCTATTCAAAAATGAGGGTGGAAACTAAAAATGACTTGCAGAAGAAGGAGCACATTTCAAGAAAGAGGGATGTAAAAGAAAAACTAATCAGTGGTGAGCAGACACCCACACAGCGTAAATCGAATCTTAAAAGATAAGTTGGGACTCTGTTAAAGCCTATTGTGGATGGCGTTAGAATAAGCGTTCATTTTGTTTGCTGTTCGCTGTTCTATGGAATTTACTCTCTTACTGAAAGCCCAAGTGGCACTACGCACTTTTGTCGCCATCCATGCGTGTATAATAAACAAGGGTCTTATGTGGAGCAGAAACGACTTCCTAAACTTGCTCAGGAGATAACTGTCGATAAAAGTGTGGCTTTGTGTGCAGGAGACGTAGGTTCATATGGAACTATGAGAGATGAAGGTCTTAGGGATCTTGTTTATACGTCACTTGACATTGTAAAGGCCATTATATCTAACCCCACAACTGTGTCGCGGTACATGGCAAAAAGTGCTAAAACCCTACGACCTATATATATGCCTGAGGTAATTGCTCATATAACAGAAGGTGAATACTCAGCAACTACAGAAATGTGGACATACAGCGCGAGCAGAAACAATTATCTGACATGTACTGTCTCCTGTTTCATTGACTGGACTGTCAGACCTCGCATTTTGTTTACAACTCAGTTTCCAGATGAACCAAAAACGGGCGGTAACATTCTAAGAGAAATGTTTCGACGATTTATGTCTCTTGGTATCCACCACAGTACTTTGAAAGACATGCAGCACACGACTGATCAAGATAGCAACATTGTCGTTGCAATGCGCCATATATTGAATTGTTCCTGCCGTAAGTCAAATACAGGGCTACGAAATAATTTTAATTCGGAGTATATATGCGTCAATTGTCCATAGGTTCATGGTCTTTTGACTGCTGCGAAAGAACACGGTGCTTACGTAATGAAAAGTGGTCTTCTTAATGTTCTTGTTTGATAAATGAGCAAGTCTAACGATAGTCGCTGGAATAAGCAGCTGACAATGTTGGAATGTCTTTGTGCGAGAATCTCTCTGAGAAGGGAGAAATAACTCGAAATGAAGGAACTAATGTCACGCTGATGAAAGAACTTTTCACGGTATGTTTGCTATTCTGTTACTGTAATTCTTATACGTAATCGTTTATTTTATGCTTTAAATAAGGTAAGTGTTTTTGTAGCTCTTGCAAGCGGCGTCCAAGCAATTAGAACTGGAGAAATCAGCTACACTGCTCATTCTGTTGACATGGACAATGACAATGTTAACGCATTTGAGTCAGGCGCCCTAGGACAGAGAAGCTAATTGCTTCGGCTATTCAAAAATGAGGGTGGAAACTAAAAATGGCTTGCAGAAGAAGAAGCACATTTCAAGAAAAAGGGATGTAAAAGAAAAACTAATCAGTGGTGAGCAGACACCCACACAGTGTAAATCGAATCTTAAAAGATCAGTTCGGACTCTGTTAAAGCGTATTGTTGATGGCGTTAGGATAAGCGTTCATTTTGTTTGCTGTTCGCTGTTCAATGGAATTTACTCTCATGCTGAAGGCCCAAGTGGTACTACGCACATTTGTCGCCATCCATGCGTGTATAATAAACCAGGGTCTTATGTGGAGCAGAAACGACTTCCTAAACTTGCTCAGGAGATAACTGTCGATAAAAGTGTGGCTATGTGTGCACGAGACATAAGGTCGTATGGAACTATGAGAGATGAAGGTCTTAGGGATCTTGTTCATACGTTAGTGGACATTTTAAAGGCCATAATATCTAACCCCACAACTGTGTCGAGGTACATGGCAAAAAGTGCCAAAAGCCTACGACCTATATTTATGCCTGAGGTAATTGCTCATATAACAGAAGGTGAATACTCAGCAACTACAGAAATGTAGACATCCAGCGCGAGAAGAAACAATTATCTGACATGTACTGTCTCCTGTTTCATTGACTGGACTCTCAGATCTCGCATTTTGTTCACAACTCAGTTTCCAGATGAACCTAAAGGGGCGGTAACATTCTAAGAGAAATGTATCGACGATTTATGTCTCTTGGTATCCTCACAGTACTTTGAAAGACATGCAGCACACGACTGATCAAGATACAAACATTGTCGTTGCAATGCGCGATATATTGAATTGTTCCTGCCATAAGTCAAATACAGGGCTACGAAATAATTATAATGCGAAGTATATATGCGTCAATTGTCCATACGTTCATGGTCTTTTGATTGCGGCGAAACAACGCGGTACTTACGTAAAGAAAAGTGGTCTTCTCAATGCTCTTGTTAGATAAATGAGCAAGTCTGACGATAGTCGGTGGAATAAGCAGCTGACAATGCTAGAATATCTTTGTGCGAGAAGCTCTCTGAGAAGGGAGAAATACTTCGATATGAAGGAACTGATATCACGCTGATGAAAGAACTTTTCACGGTATGTTTGCTATTCCATTACTGTAATTCTTATACGTAATCGTTTATTTTATGCTTTAAATAAGATAAGGGTTTTTGTAGCTCTTGCAAGCGGCGTCCAAGCAATTAGAACTGGAGAAATCAGCTACACTGCTCATTCTGTTGACATGGACAATGACAATGTTAACGCATTTGAGTCAGGCGCCCTAGGACAGAGAAGCTTCTGAAATTTGACTTTTACGTGAACGCTTCAAATTATACTAAGATTAAAAGCTAATTGCCCGGAGATACTGTGAGGTAGCGACTTTCCTCTGCCCACCATTCGTCATTTAAAAATGATATCTGAAGATAAGAGGCGTAAAGTCACGAAAAGGATACAATAGTTTTCCTTCCTCATACTTCTCCAATCCCACAAAGCACTCTAACGACATTTCCCATTACTGCATCTCCAACCGTCTTTTCTATTTGTACTCGCTAGTGGGTTAGAACGGAACTCGCTTACCTTTCGATCTAGAAATAGTTAACTCAATGTACTCTACTCTTCTGGAACTTACAAAAATAACATTTAATAATCAGAAATATTAGAGACGCTCATTCCTACATATTTCTCCAATACTGGTAACGTGTGGATCCTTGGGGGTTCATGTTGTCCTAAATCAAAGTCTGAATTTTTGCCGTATATGCACTGAGGTATAAATGTTTCTTTCCTGTGGTAGATAGAAGAGAGGAGTAATGAGGCTGGACATGTATTTCACAGTCCCACTCCATTAAAGAACAAAACTTGTTGAAGCACATAATTTCTACTACTCCATCTGCTGGATTTCTAGTTGTGCAATTGGAAGATGGGAGTAACACATTCCGGTAGCCTACACTCGATATCATTCAACATCTACACCGAACAAGCAGTAAAGTATAGAAGGATAAATTTGTAAACAGGATTAAATATCTGGGAGAAGTAATAAACGTTTTGAAGTTTACCGATGACAATGCTATTCTGTCAGAAACGGAAAAGAACTTGGAATAACAGTTGAATGGAATAGATAGTGCCCTGGAAAGGGATTATAAGATAACCCTCAATGGAACTAAATGAAAAGTAATGGAACGTTTTCGAATTAAACATAGCAGTACCAACGGATTTTCCATAACGTGTACTACAAAAGGAGGGTGTAATATATGACCAACACAAAGATATAAGGATTTCGTTAATTTTCGTTGTCTTTTACGCACAACATACCTTTTAAAGATATATTTGTGTGTAAGAAGGGTCCTATACCTGGAAATATGAATATGACACCTGTTCTGAAAACTCACATCCACTGACAAGACCTAAATTTTTGCGCTAAAAATTAGTGAAAAATTAAAAACAACAACGTTATCTGGTAGAAGAAATCATTAAAAATCACAAATATATTTTTATAAAAATTTTAAAAATATTTCATTTATTTATTTAGCGTATGGCTCATAACATTACAGTAAAAATTACAGAAACAACATGATTTAAAAAAATCACATATGTATAAACAGAGCAATAAATAACAGTTTGTATATAAGGACACCGCCAATTGTAAATTTACACTCACGGAAGAGCAATCACAAAAGGACGATTTATGTCTTTTCGTATTCACCACAGTATCCACACCGTCGGATCTCGATGCAACTGCCCCGCCTGAACTGCCAGTGCGAGCAAGGCTCGCACGGCTGTCATGCTTACGGTCCTGGATGGGGCCGCGCCTCGGTGCCCATCTCTGTTGCGAAGTGCTCAACCAGAACCCACACTCAGCCTATTGTCACCGACCGACTGACATCATAGAAGCCAACTGCTACTTCACTCCAGCAGTGGCTGCATCAATTCCCACAGGCAGACACATCACTGAACTGACTTAACCTCTTATCCGCAGAACATTGATACCTCGCAAACTTTTACTTAGTCTATCTTCTACACATATCTCCCGTGCCATTGCAAATGATATGTCAAACTCTTTACTTAAAACATGTCCAATAATTTATAGTTTTTTCTTGTTTACACCAATCTTGTAATTTTGTTGTACATTAACTCATATTACAGCCATTATTGTAGTCAAATGTATCGTAGACAAACGTAAGACATCAGGAAATTTTTCTTTCTTTATGTTTATGAAATGTGTGTGTAGCAGAGAGTCCACAAATGTTAATAACTACATGTAATACCTTCTATGATGATAAAGAACAGAGAAGCCTTCACATTTTTTTCTGCCATCAACTAGGAGAAGCCTTCCTGTTTAGTATCGTTCTTTGTTCTTCAGCTTTTGCTATGTTGGAATCTATCTTGTTATCTCTTATGAATAATGAATATATTTAAGTATATTTAAAATAACACCTTTCAGTTTTGTGATCAGCTATTCATGAAAGAAATGCAAAACTGCTTACATGGTGCCCATCTGACTTTGGTGTGATCCAAATATTGATTGGCAATTTATCAGATCTTTTATTCTGGCCGGTGTGGCTATGCGATTGTAGGCGCTTCAGTCTGGAACCGCGTGACCGCTACGGTTTGAGGCCATGCCCACCTGTTGAGTCAGTTCCTTAACCTAGATGTCTTCAGCACACACTATGGAGGACTTGCACCACAGAATGTTCTAGTTGGTTCTTCTGTAAAATGTATGACTAATAGTGAAGTTTTTGTGAGCAGCCATCGTTCATCATCCCGACAACAATCCACCACCTCAACTCAGACCTCCGCGTGTAGAGGTCATCAATCCTGGGCCTCTCCATTTTGATGTCAGAAGTGTGTGTTATGTCTAAATTTCAGTGACAGGGGAACCTTACCAGCCACTCTCCCTGGAGGCGATGACTCTCGACTACCTCAGTGTTGCAGTTTCGTCGACACACAACATCAGTGTGCAGTGGGTGAGTGGAATGACTGTTCTTTTTTTTCCCATGCGACTATCTCGTCGAGTCATTGCACCTTTCAGCAGCTTTTCAGTTCTGCTTCCATGTGTGACATGTGGCAAGTAAACTCAGACTGTGTTCTAAGGATGTGTAAATATGAATGTTATTTTTGTCTATCATGAATGGGTGTGGCTCATTGTCTGGAAGTGTGTAAGGTGTTAACCATGCGTAGCTTTTCAGGAGGGGACAATGAGTTTTGTCGAGGAGTCGGAGTTTTGTGGTAGTTTTCGCAGTTTTCAATGGGCAATGCATTTCATTTTGAGCAATAAATGTGGCTCACTGCGTTTAAGCGCTTAAAGTAGCAGTAATGAGTAGCCGCTTAAGTGGAAAAGTTTAGATACAGTAAGTGTTAGGAGAGAATTAGATTAAGTATCCTTTTCGTCGTACTGTTTTGTTCTACTCGTCTGTTGTTCGCATAATTAGTGAGGTATACCCTGGCGGAGAGGTTGCGAATTTCTGCAGCCTGGTCCAGATGTTCAGGGAAGTGCGTGTGACGATGATTTTTGTATCTTGCAGAGTGCAACTGCCGGCAGTAATTTTATTGTAGATACTTAGGAGGTGACACAGAAAGATATCAATAACGCTGGTTGTATTGAAGATGTTTTCGGTACTAAAATGTTACAGACACATTTAGTATTTCCTAAGGACGCAGATTCACCACCATTGTGACAGCCCTGCCTCCACAGAAGGTAGGAGGAGAAGAAAGAGGAAATGTGTTTGTAAGGTTTATGATCAGTCCGACAAGGCTTGTGCCAGTGCATCAGGAGAGTGACAAAGGTGTAATGCGTGATGCAGGCGAAGGATGCTGTGCAATCCCAGGGCTAGACTTTCTCATCAAGCATCATGCCGAAACCGACATCCGATGACGCGCGGTGGGTTCAAATGGCTCAAATGGCTCTGAGCACTATGGGACTTAACATCTGTGGTCATCAGTCCCCTAGAACTTAGAACTATTTAAACCTAACTAACCTAAGGACATCACACACATCCATTCCCGAGGCAGGATTCGAACCTGCGACCGTAGCAGTCGCGCGGTTCCGGACTGAGTGCCTGAACCGCTCGACCACCGCGGCCGGCCGCGCGGTGGGACTCAGGGGATAATGTTCAAGCTCGGGGAAGGTGTCACCAGTGAAATACTGTCGCATGGTTCGTTTAACATGATAGGACAAATGCGGCAAAATCACTAAGCTTTAATTTGCATGATATAGTGCCGCAAGGCACTGGGAAGTTGTTTTAGTTGACCGAAGGCGTAGCTAACTTACACTATTCTGGACTTCGCCTCCGGGTACGGAGTCGTCGTTGAGTACGCAACGTTCAGTAATTGAGAGCACTTCTTCTGCCTATACTCACGTTGAGACATCTAAATTCCGTTTGTGAATGGGAGTTCGCGTTTCTTATCAGTAGAATACAGAGATGAGAAGATAGTATTAGATTAAACTAGTCAGAGGACCGCCTTCTGCCGTCCTAGTGTTTGAACGAGTTTTTTTATTATGTGGCTGGAGTTCTTCGATCATCGCAGACGTGCACGAGAACCATCACTCCGACGCACTGGAAGAAGTACATACGGTGATATTGCTAATTCCTTCGGCGTATTAGGGCTATAAAGCTAAACAGCTGTGATCATGTAAGTTTCATTTCCACTGACGTTTCACACCACTGGAGGTCATCATTGAAAGTAGTGTCTTCTAGTGTTTGGGATGTAGATGATATCAGTCATCTCGTGTTATTTATATTAGAACACGTAGCCACCAAAAGGGGCACATTTGAGCAGTTGATCAACAATATTAGTCAGGTAATTCATTTGTATCTCTTTATGTCCATTGCACATCGACATATAAACATTTGCAATGTATAAAGAACTTTTAATCTACAATAAATGTATAATCAGAAACCACATTAATATTTAGTAGTTACTAGTTCCCTTAATCTTTCATTTATTTTTATGTTGTAATTTATACGTTAAAGAGCAACAAGGGGGAAACAATATGACCGTTAAGAGATCCTAAGATCAGATTCAGCAGCCAAATCTTCATTTTCGTGTTCAGTTCTTTCCATCGCGCACATTCATTTTGATACCCTATAGCGTCCCCAGTGAAATAATATTAAAAGACTTAAAAACAGTATTTATTAAGGAGAGACATTTAAAAATTGAATAATATACATTTTATCAAAAATCCGGATTATAATAATTTCTCTGTGTATGTTTTGATGGCAAAGAAATGATCTAAGGAGACGACAAGATACGCTCTTTTGTTATCTTTTGTTAACTTTTTTGTCATCTTCACTTCTTCTCTTGTTTTGGTTGCGTGTAGATGGACATCTTGCAAGTGCTGGCAAATGTAAGCATATTAGTACTAATTAAGCAAATAACATATTGATTTAATATTATTGTTCGCTTTTAATTTGTAAGAGGTGATCCCCATTTCATGTCCATCTTCCTTAAATTAGCCTGCATTCGAGTAATTTACAGTGCAACAATTGCAGCGGCCGATGCAGCCAACGACGTCATTACGTGTCGATATTAACTAATAAAATTTTTGCGGAAGCGAAAAACTCGCCCGCTATTGAAATAATATACATTATTCTCCACAACCGACCGACGCTGCAGAAAATACGCAGCTTTAAGATTCTTATCTTCAGTACAACAGCCGAGGGCCAGAGCCAGGACTCCGACTACAATGCAATGGTTAACGGAGGCAAGAAAAAATACTGTCGTGCATGTGTGTGCCGCAATTGTGATTAATAACTAAAGATTTTGTGCTTTAAAGTGAACTGAGTAGCTGAGGAAATTAATATGAAAAGTTTATTCCACTGTTCAACTTACTTGCTCATGTTTTAAGACTCAGTGAGTTTAACGTTCATTAACGTAACAAATAATTTACACTGAAGATCAATATTGTTAAAAAAAAGAACTTCACAAAAGTATTTTATTGTAAATCAAAACAAAAAGAAATATCCTTTCTATTAACGCCCACCACGTAAGTCAACAACAATAAAATCACCAATAAATTTATGTGGTAAATAACATATTAAATTACGACGGCCGACGGACGCGAGAACCCGCCTAGAGTAGCATCTTGGAAACCATACAAATACCATCACGAAATACTTCCGAAAGTTAAATTTATATTCTATTCTAGCAAATCCCTCTTTTTCATTAATACTTTTCTTGCTATAGTCAGTCTTCATTTTATATCCTCTCTACTTCAGCTATCATCAGATATTTTGCTGCCCAATAGTCCTTTTAGTGTCTTGTTTCGTAATTAGATTCCCTTAACACTACCTGATTTAACCCTCACAATACAAAGGGGGAGGGAAGGGGAGCTGTATGCCTACCTTTTCAGAACACTGTAATCTAGTCATGTACATTATATTTTAAAATTTTTGAAAAAAAATATATTTGTGATTTTTAATGATTTCTCCTACCAGATTCCCTAATTGTTTCAAATTTTTTAGTAAAGCAGAACGTTGGGTCTTCTAAGAGATGTTAATATTCAGAACATGTGTCATATTCATATTTTCAGGTTTAGGACTCTTCTTACACATAAATATATCTTTAAACAGCATGTTGTGCGATAAAGACAACGAAAATTAGCGAAATCCGTATATCTTTGTGTTCGTCATATATTACGCCCTCATTTTGTAGTACACGTTAGTCACAATCCGTTGGTAGTGCTAGGTTTAATCTGAATACGTTTCATTACTTTTTATTTAGTTCCATTGAGGGTTATTTTATAATCCCTTTCCAAGGCATTATCTATTCCATTCAACTGTTATTCCAAGTTCTTTACTGCCTCTGACAGAATTACAGTGTCACCGGTAAACTTCAAAATGTTTATTGCTTCTCCGCGATATTTGCTTCTATTTACAAATTTATCTTCGTATGCTTTACTGCTTTTTCAGTGTAAATGTTGAACAACAAAGAGTGTAGGCTGCCCCAATGTCTCACTCTCATCTTCAAATTGCACAACTAGGAATCCAGCAGATGGAGTAGTAGAATTTATGTACTTCTACATGATCTGTTCTTTTATGGGGTGGGCCTCTGAAATACATGTCCAGTCTCCTTACTCCTCTCTTCTTTTTACGGGAGAACAGCAAAATTCGTATTTCAGTACATGTACAGCAAATATACAAACTTTCATTTAGTACAACATGAATTCCCAAGGATCCACGTGTTACCAGTTGTAGAGGAACATGTAGGAATGAGCGTTTCTTCTATTTCCGAACATAAAATGTTATTTTTGTAACTTGCAGAAGAGCAGAGTACATCGAGATAACTATTTCTAGATCGAATGGTAAGTCAGTTCCGTTCGAACCCACTAGCGAGAACAAAGAGAAAAGACGGTTGGAGATGCAGTAAAGGGAAATGTCGTTGGAGTGTATTGTGGGATTGGAGAAGTATGAGGAAGGAAAACTAATGTATCCTTTTCATGACTTTACGCCTCTTATCTGCGGCTATCATTATTAAATGACGAACGGTGGCCAGAGGAAAGTTGCTACCTCACAGCATCACTGGACAAATACCTTTTTCATCTAAGTATAATTTGAGGCGTTTATGTATAAGTCCGATTTCAGAAGCTTCTCTGTCCTGGGACGCCTCAAATGCTTTTAATACCGTCATTTTGCATGTCTAAAGAAGGTGCAGTGTAGGTGATTTCCCCAGTTCTAATTCCTGAGACCCGGCTTTGGAGAGCTACAAAAGCACTTATGTTTTAAAAGCTATAAAATAAACGATTGCGGAAAAGAGCTACGGTAATCGAATAGCATACATTACGTAAAAAGTTCCTTCATCAGCGTTTATCAGTTCCTTCATTTTGGGCTATTTCTCCCTTGTCAGAGAGCGTCTTGCACAAAGACATTCTAACGTAGTCAGCTGCTTATTCCAGCGACTATCTATTAAGAGAATTAAAAAGATGACTTTTCTTTTCGTAGGTGACGCGTTCTTTCGCCACAATCAAAAGACCATGAACTTATGGACAATTGACGCATAAATAGTCCGCATTAAATTTTCTTCGTAGCACTGTGTTTAGCATATGGCTGGAGCAATTCAATCGTGAATAATCATGCAGTGCAACGACTCAGTTGGTACCTTGATCAGTCGTATGCTGCATTTCATTCAAAGTAGAGTGGTGGATACCAAGAGACTTATATCGTCTAAACAATTCTCTTAGAATGTTACCGCCCGTTTTTGGCTCATCTGGAAACTGAGTTGTAAATAAAATGCAAGATCTGAGAGTCAAGTCAATGAAACAGGAGACAGTACATGTCAGATAATTGTTTCTTCTCGCGTTGGATGCGCACATGTCTGTAGTTCCTGAGTATTCACCTTCTGTTATATGAGCAATTACCTCAGGCATAAATATATGTCGTGGCTTTTAGCACCTTCTGCCATGTATCGCGACTCATTTGTGGGGTGAGACATAATGGCCGTTGCAGTGTCGATTAACGTCTGAATAAGAACCATAAGACCTTCACCTCTTATAGTCCCGTACGACCTTACGTCTCTTGCACACATAGCCACGCATTTATCGACAGTCATCTCCTCAGTTGGTTTAGAAAGTCCTTTCTCGTCCACATCAGACACATTTAGTAGACACGCATGGATGGCGAGAAATGTGCGAAGTGCCACTTGACCCTTCAGCAAGAGAGTAAATTTCACCGCACGCCGAACAGCAAACAAAATGAACGCATTTCGTAACGTCATCCACGACAGGCTTTAACACAGTCCAAAGTGAACCTTTAAAGTTCGCTTCAGGCTCCACTCACCACTGATTAGTTTTCCTTTTACTTCCCTTTTTATTGGTATGCGCACCTTCTTCTGCAAACCACGTTTAGTGTCCGCGCTCATTTTGTTCGTTACGAAAAAAAATGAAGAAATCCCACTACTCCAGTAAACTCTGGCGGTCTAAGTCGCTGGAGTCATGGACTGTGCGGCTGATCCCAGTGGAGGTTCGAGTCCTCCCTCAGGCATGGGTGTGTGTTTGTCCTTAGGATAATTTAGGTAAAGTAGTGCATAAGCTTAGGGTCTGATGTCCTTAGCAGTTAAGTCTCATAACATTTCACACACATGTGAACTAAGCTCTGCTCTACTCAGACTGTAACTCACAACTGCGATCAGTGCTACCAACAGCCCATAGGCTGCAGCACACCAGCCCTTGCACACGGCCTCGGTGCAGTGACGTCATGAGCTCACTCAGTGTGGAGCAGTGAGGCATCGGCGTGTGGGCTGCGTCTCCATGCGTGACTCTGCTGAGCCTCTGGCATACAAGTTGTTTCGCAACAGCACTGCTCGGCCCTTGGGGTGATGTCAGGGACACGCTCGGCCCGCGACTGCTGTAGCCCAGTGTGGCCGCACGACTCTGCACCGTGCAGCCCGTCGGACCTCCATGCGGCTGCCCCGGCTGAACCGACAGTGCTACGCAAGGTTCGCACGGCTGTAATGATTACGCTCCAGTAGTGGCTACATCAGTTCCCTCAGGCGGATACGTCCCTGAACTGACTTAACCTTGTTGTACACAACTTAAACGCCTGATCATGTAACTGCCAGTATCGTATTCAAATATATCGTAGGCAAACGTTAGGCACCAAGAAAAATTTTTTATCTTTATGTTTACGAAATATGTGTGTACCAGGAAGTCCACAAATGTTAATAAGTACACGTAATATGGACCGATAATGAAGAATAGAAAAGCCTTCACATTTTTTCTGCGATCAGCTAGAAGATGACTTCCTGTTTCGTATCGTCTTTTGTTCTTCAGCTTTCGCTATGTATACATCTACTTGTTAGCTCTTAAGAACGATGAATATACGAGGGGCGTTTGAAAAGTCCATGCAAAAATAAAACCTGCTTACATATTAGGGGTAAACCTTTTTTATTTTTCAACATAGTCTCCTTTTAGACTTATACACTTCGTCCGACGCTGTTCTAATTTATTAAACGCGTCCGAATTATAGAAATTGTCCAAGTCTGCAAAATAGCTAATACATGCTGCAATCACTTCCTCGTTTGAATAAAATCATTGTCCCAACAGCCATTTCTTCAAATTGAGGAACAAAAAGGAGTCTGAGGGAGCCTGGACTCGAGAAAATGGCGGGTGGGGGATGTGAATCGAGTTGGAATACTATTTCCAATAATTTTGTGACCACAACTGCTGAGATGTGTACTGGTGCATTTTCATGATGGAAAAGGACGGTCCAATATCGATGAATAATATTCACCTGTAATAGTTTTACCCTTTTCCGGACAGTAGATAAGGATTATCCCTTGCAAATCCCATAACCTTTCCGACCGAAGGAATGGTCATCTCCTTTTTTGGTGCAGATTCTCCCTTGATAACCTATTGTTTAGATTGTTGTTTGGTCTCAGGAGTATACTAATGTATCCATGTTTCATCCACAGTGACGAAACGACGCTCAAAGTCCTGTGGATTCTGCTGAACAGCTTCAAATCATCCTTACAACACTTCGTACAATTCCGTTTTTGGTCAAGCGTGAGCAATCGCGGAACGCAACTTGCGGATAGCTTTCTCGTGTCCAAATGTTGATGCAAAATATTATGTACCCGTTCATTCGAGATGCCCACAGCACCAGCAATCCCACACACCTTAACTCTACTGTCATCCATCACCATATCATGGATTTTATCAATGATTTCTGGAGTCGTAACCTTCACAGGGTGTCCAGAACGTTCAGCATCACTTGTGCCCATATGGCCACTCACTAATTTTGAAATCACTTATAAACTGTTCTAAGCGAAGGCGCAGAGTTACTGTAATGTTTATCAAGCTTCTCTTTAGTCTCCTGAGGCGTTTTTCTGTTCATAGAGTAGTGTTTAATCACCAAAGGAATTTTTTTCGTCAATTTTTTGACAATCACTTGTTTTCCTTGATTCACACAAATGCCTGACGCAATGAAATAGACCAATATGACTGAAACTTGGTGTGCGCTCTATCCAAAGATGCTACTAACTAAACTCGATAGGCGCCGGTGGTGGCATGTCTCGGACTTTGCACGAATTTTTCAAACGCCCCTCGTATTTAAGTATATTTAAATTAATACCTTTCAGATGAATCAGTTTAACAAATTAAACATATCCCTTTGTGATAATGTCTTTATCAGCATTTATATACTGCTATTCGTGAAAGAAATGCAAAACTGCTGACGTGGAGCCCGTACGCCATTGGTGTGATCCAAATACTGATTAACAATTTATCAGATCTTTTATGGTGCACCAAGGAACCTACAGTCTTTCAGAAACAATGTCTGATACTCAATTAACCATGCAGCATAATTCGATTGACCGATCGCGTTATGCACTTGCCTCATGAAAATTACATCGGAGCCACATCTGTAACTTTGCGATTCTCTCGAGCACAAACCTGGAGTAACAGGAAATCCCATCGGGAATCAACAAGCACTGCGCAGTTAATTTCAATTGCCAATACGTAGCTGACTACATGCTGGTAAGTGGTAGGTGATCAGGACAATTTTCATTACATTGTTTATCATCCTTCCACCTTCGCCAGCAGGCAAAGTAACGGTTACAGCTCACAACATCGACTGGCTCATCCACCTTCGAGAGAGCTTGTTGCAATTGTAGGATAGGGACCACTTATACCGTATGGTTGCAGTTTAACGTCATACCACAGACACTTTTGTTTACAACAACCGCTACATCAGTTGGTTGCATCGACCAACCTTTTCACATACGAGAATGAGCAACGCCTTTAATTTAGGGCAATATAGAAACTCTTTTGCCATGTCAAGAGCAAAGGGCACTGAATCACACGAGATCTACCTTACTCATGAGTTGTCCTAGTAAAGAACTTGCAAAATTGTGCACCAGAAGTCTACCTCTACCTCCCACCCCCTTCCTCAATGTTGTTGATGTGGTCTTCAGCCTGAAGTCTGGTTTGATGCAGTTGCCCAAGCTAGTCTATTCTGTGCAAGCCTCTTCAGCGCTGCAAAGCTAATGCCATGTGCTTCAGTTTAATCCTGCTAACTGTATTCAAGACTTTGTTCTCCCTTTACAACTTTCACACCCTCCCCTCCCCAATACCCACAGATACACACTTCTCCCCATTACCAAACAAACAAGTCCTTCATGCCTAAGGATATGCCCTATGAAACGAAGTTGTGCCATAAATTTCTAGTTTTCCCTAGTTCGACACCGTATCGTCTTATCAGTTATTCGATCTGCAGTGCCACCACTATTTTTTGCGCTATTGAGAAAATATGTGATGTTGCCATGGATGTTGCAAAAGATGTTGCTAGTGGGCCATCTCAGAGCCGACCAAACATCGTTTCGTCCGATGCAGCAATGTCACTGGCAGATTCCCACATTGAGCTCCATGAAAGGGGCTGGAAGCCCCATAACGCCAACACAGCAGAAAGGCGTTGGTACGCCAGTAACTACACATCCAAGCAACAGACTTCTTATGGTCTACATGGATACAAGCTGAGATTTGCAAAGCAAGAATGCTCACTCGCAACATAAATTACCATTATTTTCAGTCAAAGGTGTCTCAGTCTGGTAGCTACTATTCAAGGGAAGTGGTGTTGCCACTCCACGAGGCGACATGAGGCTACAAGCAGCTACCATGGAATTTGGCTCCACAAACTGTGGGCCCCTGCTGCTGGTTTTAAGATGAGTGTTGTGAGCTTAGCATCTTCCAGCCTGTGGGCCAACTACCAGTTGCATCCAGCCTTTGTCCATAGAAGGCAGTCGTTTGAGACCGCAGAATGATCTAGTTTGTAGTACAGTAAAAAGTATGACAAATAGTGAAGAGTCTATGAGCAGCCATCGATCATCATCCCACCACCCCACTAAACACAGCTCTACCCATCGCTCGCAGCCAGTATCTTGCAACTGCTGTCAATACTACCAACAGGCCGTAGGCCCCAGCACTGGTACAGTGACGTCATGGGCTCGTTCAGTGTGGAGCATTGAGGCCGCGGTCCGTGGGCTGCGTCTCCATTTGCAACTCTGCTGAGCCTGTGACATAGAGGTGCTTTAGAAACAGCACTGCTCGGCCCTTGGGGTGACGTCAGGGACTCGCTCGGGCCGACAGTGTTGGTATCCAGTGCGGCCGCAGCTCGCAGGCCAGGCCTCTGTGCACGACTCTTCACCTTGCGGCCCGTCGGACCTCAATACGGCTGTCCCGGTTGAACCGGTAGCGCGAGGCAAGGCACGCACGTCTAACATGGCTGCGCTCCTGGACGGGCCGCACCTCGATGCCCACCTGTGCTACAAAGTGCGTAACTAGAGCTCGCTCTCAGCCTGTGGTCGCCCTCTGATTGACATAATACAAGCCAACTGCGATGCCACTGCGGCAGTGGCTGCTTCAATTCCCATGGGCAGACACGTCTCGGAACTGACTTACCCTCTTATACTCAGAACAATGATAACTCTCAAATTTTAAGTAAGTGTATCTTGTACAAATATCTCCCATGCCAATGAAAATAATTTGTGAAACTGTTCATTTAAAACATGTGAAATTGTGTATTCTTTTTCCTTGTATGCCCCAATCAAATGGTTCAAATGGCTCTGAGCACTATGGGACTTAACATCTATGGTCATCAGTCCCCTAGAACTTAAAACTGCTTAAACCTAACTAACCTAAGGACAGCAAACAACATCCAGTCATCACGAGGCAGAGAAAATCCCTGACCCCGCCGGGAATCGAACCCGGGAACCCGGACGTGAGTAGCGAGAACGCTACCGCGCGACCACGAGCTGCGGACTATGCCCCAATCTTGTGGTTTTGCTGTACTTACGACTTGAATGACTACTTTTGTAACGGCCAGTGTCGTAGTCAAATGTATCGTAGAGAAATGTAAGACACCAAGAAAATTTTTCTTTCTTTATGTTTATGAAATATGTGTTTACCAGAGAGTCCACAAAAGGTTAATAAGTACATGTAATACTTTCTATGGTAATAAAGAACAGAGAAGCCTTAACATTTTGTCTGCGACAAGCTAGGAGATGCCTTTCTGTTTCGTATCGTCCTTTGTTCTTCACCTTTCGCTATGTAAGCATCTATTTAGTTTGGTCTTCAGAGCCATGAATATATTTAAGTATATTTTAATTAATACTTTTCACATGCATTAATTTAACAAACTAAACATATCTCTTTGTATTAATGTCTTTATCAGCTTTGTGTACAGCTATTTGTGAAAGAAATGCAAATGTGATGACGTGTAGCCCGTCCGCTATTAGTGTGATCCAAATTCAGATTAGCAATTTATCATATCTTTTATGGTGCTCCAACGAACCTGCAGTCTTTCAGAAACGAAGTCCGATACTCAATTAACTATACAGCATAATGCGACTGACCGATCATGTTATGCACTTCCCTTATGAAAATTACATTCGAGCAATACTTGTAACTTTGCGTTTCTCTCGATCACCAACCTGGGTTAATAGGAGATGACGTTACTGAGCTGATTACCTGCTGGAAAGTGGTTGGTGATCACGACTATTTTCTTTGCAGTCTCTATCTTCCTTCCACCTTCGCAAGCAGGCAAGGTAACAGTTACAGGTCACAACTACCATTCGCTCATCCACCTTCCCGAGACGTTGTTGCTATTGTTGGGCGGGGACCACTTATACTCTGGTAACTCCACGTGTGGTTGCAGTTAACCGTCATACCAGAGACACTTCTGTTTACAACAACAAAATAATACAAGAACCGCTACATCGGTTGGTTGTATCGGCCAACAGTGTGAGATAAGTAGCTTTTCTCATACCAGGATAAGCAGCGCCGTTAATTTAGAGAAATATGGAAACGTCTTTTGCCATGTCTACAGCCGAGGACGCTGAATCACACGAGATCTACCTTACTCGTGAGTTCTCCCAGTAAAGAACTTGCAAAATTGTGAAACAGAAGCGTACATCCCTCTCCCCTCCCTTCCCAAATGTTGTTGTGGGCTTCAGTATGAAGATTGGTTTGATGCAGCTGCCCAAGCCAGTCTATTCTGTTCAAGCCTCTTCAGCACTGCACAGCTAATGCAGTGTACATCATTGTGGACCTGCTAACTGTATTCACGACTTTGCCTCCCTCTACAATTTTAACACCCCCCCCCTTTCCCAACACCCTCATATACACACTTTTCTTCATTACCAAACTGACAATTCTTTGATGCCTCAGGATATGCCCTATGAAACGAAGTTGTGCCATAAATACCTTGTTTTCCCCAGTTCGACACAGTATCTTCTTATCAGTTATTCGATCTGCAGTGTCACCAATATTTTTCAGCGCTACTGAGTAAAATTGTGATTTTGCCTTGGCTGTTGCAAAAGATCTTAGGAGTGGGCCAGCTCAGAGCCGATCAAACACCATTCCGTCAGATGCAGCAATGCCACTGGCAGATTTCCACTTTGTGTTCCAGGAAAGAGGCTGGCACCGCCATAATGGCGACGCAGTAGAAAGGCGTTGGTAGGCCAGTGTTGTGTACATAGTTCCGCGTAGTCAGCTCGTACACAACTTTCCCACTAGAGCGCGCCTCACTAAGCACAACAGTGCAGGCGCTGCGCTCGTCCGTCTCTGCACTACGATTTGGCGCTGCCTTTGTTGCGGACCAAATTCTGGTTCCGCCAATCCGCGTATTAATGTGTAACGCAGCCAATGAGATTGCTGCTAACGTAGAAACTTTTCTCCTCGCGGATCACAGTCTCGCAGTGATACTTGATTGCATGAGGTATTATAACGAGTGTACAGACCTCCCATTAGTCAGTCTGCATTAGTCTGTACGAGTTTGCATTAGTCTGTACCAGTCTATAGCAAGTTTCAGTCTGCGCCTAATAAGATTATCATATTCCTTTACATAGCCATGAAGATAAATGTGTAGACGCTTTGTCAAGTATCAGAGATATGTGAGAATAAGATTAACGTACCAAGACCAAAGGAACTTCAGACTGTTAGTTGTAAACAGCATCCAGAATCAAGTTACATAATGTATAATCTTTTTATTATTTTAATAAATGTGTGTGAAAATTAATCAAGTTCGGTTTAAAGTTTGTTACTGTCAATCTGCTACTCTAAGTTTGCAAGTGGCATTTCTATCGTCTGACTTAACGGCAGAAGATAAACACGCCACGATAAGACCACGAGACACATTGCTGACACTCGCCTACTTCGCTAGAGCGACAAGTCAATTATTCTGATGGTGTGTGTACCGAAAGTCTTACAGTACGCACACCACAATGGCGACAAGGTGACCGTTTAGAAAGCAATGGTATTATCGAACCTGTCACATGTAGCGCCTAGGCAACACCAATCGTTGTAATAGAAAGGCCCAATAGATCCTTACGTATCTGTGGAGATTTCAAGAATACTTTCAATTCACAGTGCATTATAGATACATACCTGATTCCGAAACCGGAAGAACTGATGTATGAATTAGCATGGGGGTGTGTATTTCGCCAAACTGGATTTAAAGGAAGCATATCTGCAGATCCCTTTAGACAAAGATACACAAAAGTTTATGGTAATAAATACTCCGTTTGGATTGTACAGATACAAGCCCTTACCATTTGGTATCGCTTGCACACCAAGCGTCTTTCGACGTTACTTGGAACAATTAATTAGAAACTGTCCTAACGCAGTTAACTATCTCGATGACATAATCGTCTCGGGAAAATCTCCTCAAGATTTACTAGATAACCTGGATGAACTGTTCAAGGTTCTCAGAAAGGCCAATCTCAGGTGCAACAAGGACAAATGTATATTTTTTTGTCAAGAAAATTCAGTATTTACGACGTATATTGTCAAATAACGGAATCAGTCCGACACCACAGCATAAAGAAGAAATACAGAAATTGCCAGCTCCGAAAGACTTAAAGCAACTAATAGCTTTATTAGGCCAAATTAATTATTACCGGAAATTCATACCGAAAGCAGCTGCAATTTCCGAACCGTTGCACAGATTGCTTCGCAAAGGAGTCACGCGGAATTGGTTCAAAGAATGCCAGCACGCATTCGAGAAACTAAACCAAAGTTTAGTAGACGCCAAATGTCTTACGACATATGACCCACAAAAGTTGATCACTATTGCGGCGGACTCGTCAGATTACTGGATCGGTGCAGTCATGTCCCATAAACATCAAGTAATTGAACAACCGATTGCATACGCGTCGAAAACTTTAAACTCAAGTCAACGAAACTATAGCCAAGTAGAAAAAGAGGCTCTAGCCATTATCTTTGCTGTGAAGAAGTTTCATGACTACATACACGGAAGAATATTTATTCTGCTCACAGACCATAAGCCATTGATGACAATATTCGGACTACATAATAGTGTATCCACTAAGACAGCAAAGCGTTTACGACGTTGGGCATTGCTACTGTGTAATTACAACTACGAGATCTTATATAGATCGACGGCAAAACATTCCAACGCCGATGTACTTTCACGTCTACCGGCGGGTCAAGATTAACATTTTGACAAATCAGAGGACGTATGTTTTCAGATAGACGTAATCAGTGAGGACGTAGTGGTAAATTTCCCCGTCAATGCCACCTTAATAGCTAAGTTAGTGACCAAAGATCCATTGTTATCAAAGATAAAGCGGTATATTCATAAAGAATGGCCAACCGATAAGAACATGTTCGCTCAGCCAGAAGTGAAATCTTATTGGAACATGAGACATGCTCTCACAGTGCACAAAGGCGTCATATTAGTTCACAGTGAAACGGGAAAAACAAGAGCAGTTATACGCAAAGCTCTCAGGACTAAAGTGCTGGGTGTTGTGTGCTGTCCTTAGGTTAGTTAGGTTTAAGTAGTTCTAAGTTCTAGGGGACTGATGACTATAGATGTTAAGTCCCATAGTGCTCAGAGCCATTTGAACTAAAGTGCTAGCAATGTTACACCAATGTCATTGGGGAATAGTCCACACAAAACGCATGGCCAGAGAACATTGCTACTGGAAGAACATTGATAAAGATATTGAAATAATGCTTTCTAACTGTAAATTATGTCAGACGCATCAATCAGCTCCGCCAAGACAATATTTTCCGTGGCCAAAGGCAATAGACCCTTGGTGCAGATTGCATATTGACTATGCAGGTCCTTTTTTTGGAACTTCTTGGTTAATTGTCATTGATGCATTTTCAAAATTCCTTTTTGTACTACTAATGCGTACAGCTTCTTCAGTGACAACAATTCAAGCGTTGTCAAAGATCTTTTCCATTGAAGGATTGCCTCAAATCATAGTGACCGAGGCCGGCCTTAGTGGCCGTGCGGTTCTAGGCGCTTCAGTCCGGAACCGCAGGACTGCAACGGTCGCTGGTTCGAATCCTGCATCGGGCGTGGTTGTGTGTGATGACCTTAGGTTAGTTAGGTTTAAGTAGTTCTAAGTTCTAGGGGACTGATGACCTAAGATGTTAAGTCCCATTGTGCTCAGAGCCTTTTGAACCATTTGAACCATAGTACTGATAGCGGCACACAATTTACCTCGCAAGAATTCCAGTCATTCTGTCAGATGAACGGAATTGCACATTACAGGACAGCACCATTTCACCCTGAGGCTAATGGACTCGCCAAACGATTTGTACGAACGTTCAAGGCACACATGACAAAGTTGGTGCAACAGTACGACAATGAGACTTCCTTATTAATTTTTCTGTCACAATACAGAGCTACTCCGCACGAGGCACAGTCACCAGCAGAAAAACTGCATGGGCGACAACACAGGACTTTGATGTCCATCCTAAAACCCACAATGCATCCAGAAAATGATCAACGAACGTCGAAAGGACGACGATTCCACGTAAACGACAAAGTCCTCGTAACTGTCTACCGTCGCGGAAAGCGTACTTGGACACAAGGAATCATTGTAGAATGCAATGGAAATGTCATGTATAGAATAAAAACGAAAAGCGGCATAGTTATTCGCCATACTAATCAATTACGGCAGCAAAGACAGGAGTCACATATAGGCTCAACCCCTAGGCTGTTTAATTTTGCAGACTCAGAAGCAGATGTCAAGCCCTAGCAGCTCGCGGGTTTCCAGACGCCGTTACCTGCTACCGCCGCCGACGCCGACGCAGCACCTTCATGGGCAGCCGACTACACCAGCCGTCCACAGCCGACATCCCCAGAGAAGATGGACGTCGAAGAAGAATTAGATTTACTCTATGACCAATGTACTGATGTTGAAATGCAATTATGTAACAAAATTTCTGCGTCTCCGGTTCCCTGTTCCGCAGGGTACGAGTGGGTTTTCCTAGCGGACCGCGGGCGAATGCCACGAGGAACAACATGTGTGCACCCACAGATATACGCACGCCAGAAAGCAAGGAAGCAGAAAAGAAAGGATTTTCAAGCAAACTCCAAAGCATTTTGTCTTCTCTGGAAGGGAGGGATACTGTGTACATAGTTCCGTGTTGTCAGCGCGTACACAACTTTCCCACAAGAGCGCACCCCGCTAAGCAAAACAGCACAGGGGCAGCGCTCGACCGTCTCCGCACTATGAGATGGCGCTGCCTTAGAGACGGATCAAATTCTGCTTCCGCCGATCTGCGTATTAATATGTACCGCAGCCAATGAGATTGCTGCTAACGTAGAACCTTTTCTCCTCACGGATCACACTCGCACAGTGATACCTGAACGGGTGAGGTATTGTAACTAGTGTACAGACCTCCGATTAGTAAGTCTGCATTAGTCTGTACCAGTCTATAGTCAAGTTTCAGTCTGCACCTAATAAGATTATCATATTCCTGTAGATAGCCATGAAGATAAATGTATAGACACTTTGTTAAGTATCAGAGATATGTGAGAATAAGATTAACGTACCAAGATCAAAGGAACTTCAGACTGTCAGTTGTAAATAGCATCCAGAATCAAGTTACGTAATGTCTATGCTTTTTATTATTTTAATAAATGTGTGTGAAAATTAATCAAATTCTGTTTAAAGTTGGTCACCGTCAATCTGCTACTCTAAGCGTGCAAGTGGCATTTCTATCGTCTGACCTAACAACAGAAGATAAATATACCACGATAAAACCATGAGACATATTGCTGACACTCGCCTACTTTGTTAGAGTGACAAGTCAAATAATCTGATGGTGAGTGTACCGAAGGTCTTCAAGTACGCACACCACAGCCAGTTACTACACATCCAACCAACAGATGTCTTATGGTCTACATGGATTACATGCTGTGATTTGCAAAGCAAGAACGCTCTGTCCCAACATAAATTACTATTATTTTCAGTAAAAGGTGTCTCAGTCTGGTAGCTACGACTTAAGAGGAGAGGTGTATGCCGCTCCACGAGGCGACATGAGGCTACAGGCAGCCACCATGGGATTTGTCCTGCCCTAACTGTGGGCCCCTGCTACTGGTTTTAAGATCAGTGCTGTGAGCTTAGCATCTTCCAGCCGGTGGTATGACTACCAGGTACAGCCAGGCTTCAGCCATAGAAAACAGTCGTTTGAGACCATGGCCACCTGTTGCATCAGTTCCTTAACACTCGCTGTCTTCAGCACACACTATGGAGGAAGTTGCACCACAAAATGTTCTAGTTTGTTCATCAGTAAAACGTATCACTAACAGTGAAGTTTTTATGAGCAGCCATCGATCATGATCGCGACAACAACCCACCACCTCAACTCAGACCTCCACGTGTACAGGTGATCCATCCTGGACCTCCACATTTTGATGTCAGAACTGTGTGTCACCTTTAAATTTCAGTGACAGGGGAACCTGACCAGCCACCCTCCCTGGAGACAATGACTCTCGACTAACTCAGGGTTGCAGTTTCATCGACACGCAGCATTAGTATTCAGTGGGCCGGCCGGAGTGGTCGAGCGGTTCTAGGCGCTTCAATCTGGAGCTGCGCAATCGCTACGGTCGCAGGTTCGAATCCTGCCTCGGGCATGGATGTGTGTGATGTCCGTAGGTTAGTTAGGATTAAGTAGTTCTAAGTTCTAGGGGACTGATGACCTCAGAAGTTAAGTCCAATAGTACTCAGAGCCTTTTGAAGGAAGTGTGCAGTTAGTGAGTGCACAAACAGTTCTATTTTAGCCCCTCCGAGTACCACTTCGAGGTAGTGCACCTTGTAGCAGCTTATCAGTTCTGTTTTCATGTGTGACATGTCTCAAGTAAACTCAAACTGTGTTCTAAAGATGTGTAAATATGAACGTCATTTTTAAGTATTATCAATGATCGTATCTCATTGTCTGGAAGTGTATAAGGTGTTAACTATGCGTAGCTTCTTAGGAGGGGAATATGAGTTTCGTCGAGAAGTCTGACTAATGTGGCAGTTTTCGCTATTTTGAATGAGCAATGGATTTCATTTTCAGCAACAAATGTAGCTCACTGCGTTTAAGCACGTAAAGTAGTACACATGAGTAGCCGCTCAAGCGGAGAAGTTAAGTTATTGTAAGTGTTAGGCTAGAATTAGATTAAGTGTTCTTGTCGTTGTACTGTTTTGTTCTCCTCGTTTGTTGTTTGCATAATCAGGGGGGGGGCACCACGGCGGAAAAGTTGCAAATTTCTGCAGCCTGGACCAGATGTGGAGGGAAGTGCATGTGCCTATGATTTTTGTGTCTTGCAGAGAGCAACTGCCAACAGTAATTTTGTTGTAGACACTTAAGAGGTGACACAGAAAGCTATGTTTTGGGTACTGAAATGGTACAAACGCATTTTGAATTTCCGACGGCCGCAGATTCGGCACTGCCTCCTCAGAACGTGGGAGGAGAAGGAACAGGAAATGTGTTTGTAAGGTTTATGTTCGGGCAGACAAGGCTTGTGCCAGTGGATCTGGAGATTGACAGAAGTGACAACACTTGCAGTGTATTTTGTGATGCAGGCGAAGGCGGTTGTGCATCCCAGGGATAGACTTTGTCATCAACCATCATCCAGAAGCTGACTTCCGATGACGAGCGGTGGAACCCAGGGGAATCATGTTCAAGGTGGGGGAAACTGACACCTGTGAAATACTGCTGTAAGGTTCGTTTATCATGATAGGACAAATGTGGGAAAACCACTAAGCCTTAATTTACGTGATATAGTGCCACAAGGCACTGGGAAGTTGCTTTATGTGACCGAAGGTGTTGCTACGATTCATGACTTCGCCTCTGGGTAGGGAATCGTCGTTGAGTACGCAGCGCTCAGTGATTGAGAGCACTTCTCCTGTCAATACTCACGTCGAGACGTTATCTGAATTCCGTCCTTGTGGCTGGGAGTTCACATTTCTTATCTGTAGAATACAGAGAGAAGAAGGTATTACTAGATTATACTAGACAGAGGACCGCCTTCTACTGTCCGAGCGTTTAATGAGTTTTTTATTTTGTGACTGGAGATCTTTTATCGTCGCAGACGTGTACGACAACCATCACTCCGACGCACCGGACGCAGTACATTCGGATCTATTGGTAATTGGTTCAGGTTATTAGAATTATAAAGCTGAACAACTGTGATAATGTAAGTTTCATTTCCACTGAGGTTCCACACCACTGTAGATCATCTTTGAAAGTATTGTCTTCTAGTGTTTGGGACGTATATGATTTCAGTTATCTCGCTTTATTTATTTTAGACCGCGTAGCCATAAAAAGGGGCAGATTTGGGCAGTTGATCAATAATATTAGTCAGTAAATTCATTTGTATATCTTTATGTCCATTGCACATAGACATATAAACATTTGTAATATATGAAGGGGTTTTAATCTACAATAAACGTATAAGCAGAGAAAACATTAATATTTAGTAATTACTAGTTCCCTTAATCATTCATTATTTTTATGTTGTAATTTATATGTTAAAGAGCAAGAAGGAGAAAATAATATCACCGTTAAGATATCTTAAGACCTGCTTCAGGTGGTATTCAGACAGGGCCAAATCTTTACTTTCGCGATCGGTATTTTCCATAGAGCACATTCGTTTTTACACCCGCCTGGAGCAGCATCTCGGAAACTATACAAATATATTCCAGTAATGCTTCCTAACACTTAAATTTAAATTCGAATTCCCTCTCTCTCATCAATAATTTCTTGCAATAGTCAGTCTTCATTTTATATCCTGTTGTGCGTAAAAGACAACGAAAATGAACGAATTAAGTCTATCTTTGTGTCGGTCATATATTACGCCCCTTTTTGTAGTACACATTATTTAAAATCCGTTGGTACTGCTAGGTAAAATTCGAATACGTTCCATTACCTTTGATTTAGTTCCATTGGAGGTTATCTTATAATTCCTTTCCAGGGCACTATCTATTCCATTCAAATGTTATTCCAAGTTCTTTGCTGCCTCTGAGTGAATTGCAGTGCACCGGTAAACTTAAGAATGTTTATTGCTTCTCCCTAATATTTAATTCTGTTTACAAATTTATCCTTGTATGCTTTACTGCTTGTTCGGTGTAGATGTCGAATAACATCGAGTGCAGGCTACCTGAATGTCTGACTCCCATCTTCCCATTGCACAAATAGAAATCCACTGGATGGAGTAGCAGATTTTATGTGCTTCACCAAGATAAGTTTTTTGATGGAGTGGGGCTGTGAAATACAAGCCCAATCTCATTACTCCGCTCTTCTTACCTGTGGACGGCAAAAATTCATATTACAGTACATACACGGAAAAAATTCAAACTTTAGTTTAGGACAACATGGATTCCCAAGGATCCACATGTTACCAGTCGTGGAGGAACATGTAGGAATGATCGTGTCGCCTATTTCAGAACATTAAATGTTATTTTTGCAACTTACAGAAGAGCAGAGTACAACGAGATAGCTATTTCTAGATCGAAAGGTAAGCCACTTCCGTTCGAACATACTAGTGAGAACAAATAGAAAGATGGTTGGAGATGCAGTAAAGGGAGATGACGATAGGATGTATTCTCGTACTGGAGAAGTATGAGGAAGGAAAAGTATTGTATCCTGTTATGACTTTACGCCTCTTATCTTCAGATATCATCTTTAAATGACATATGGTCGCCAGAGGAAGGCTGCTACATCACAGTATCTCTGGACAAATAGCTTTACATCTAAGAATAATTTGAGGCGTTAATGTAAAAGTCCGATTTCAGAAACTTCTCTGTACTAGAAGGCCTGACTCAAATGCTTTAACATTGCCATTGTCCATGTCAACAGGAGGTGCAGTGTAGGTGACTCCCCCAGTTCTAATTCCTTGGACGCCGCTTTGAAGACCTACAAAAACCCTTATGTTTTAAAAGGTATAAAAGAAACGATAGCGTATAAGAATTACAGTAATCGAATAGCATACATAACGTAAAAAGTTTTTTCATGAGCGTATTATCAGTTCCATCATTTTGGGCTATTTCCCCCTTCTCGGAGAGCTTCTTGCACAATGACATTCTAACATTGTCAGCTGCTTATTCTATGGAGTATCGATAGACTGGCTCAGTGATCTACCAAGAGCGGAAAGGTTGAAGGAAGATAGTGAATGTAAAGAAAATTGTCGTGATCACCTACCACCTACCAGCAGATAGTCAGCACAGTATTGTCAATTGAAATTAACTGAGCATTGCTTGTTGATTCCTGTTGTGATTTCCTGTTACTCCAGGTTTGTGTTCGAGAGAAACGCAAACTTACAGATGTGGCTTCAATGTTATTTTCATAAGGCAAGTCCATAACGAGGCGGTCTATCAAATTATGCTGTATAGTTAATTGAGTATCGGACTTCGTTTGATAAAGACTGTATGTTCTTTGGTGCACCATAAAAGATGTGATAAATTACTAATCAATATTTGGATCACACCAATGGCGGACGGGCTCCACGTCAGCAGTTTTAAATAGGTTCAAATGGTTCTGAGCACTATGGAACTTAACATTTGATGTTATCAGTCCCCTAGAACTTAGAACTACTGAAACCTAACTAACCTAAGGACATCACACACATCCATTCCCGAGGCAGGATTCGAACTTGCGACCATAGCAGTCGCGCGGTCCCGGACTTAAGCGCCTAGAACCGCTCGGCCACCTCGGTCGGCCTCAGCAGTTTTGCATTTCTTTCACGAATAGCTGTATACAAAGCTGATAAAGACATTAACACAAAGAGATATGTTTAGTTTGGTAGATTAATACATCTGAAAGGTATTAATTTAAATATACTTGAATACGAGGGGCGTTTGAAAAGTCTGTGCAAAGCCCGAAGATGCCACCACCGGCGCCTATTGAGGTCGTGTTTAGCTAGTAGCATCTTTGGAAAGAACGCACACCAAGTTTCAGTCATATTGGTCTATTTCTATGTGTATGGCATTCGTGTGAATGAAGGAAGTCGAGTGATTGTCAAAAAATGGGCGAAAAAGAATTTCGTTTGGTGATTAAACATTACTTTATGAATGGCAGAACGCCTCAGGGGACTAAAGAGAAGCTTGATAAACATTATAGTGACTCTGCGCCTTCTCTTAGAACAGTTTATAAGTGATTTCACAATTTTAGGAGTGGCCACATGGGCACTAGAGATACTGAACTTTCTGACGCCCTGTGGAGGTTACGACTCCAGAAATCATTCATAACATCCCTGATATGATTATGGAAGACAGAAGAGTTAAGGTGCGAGAGATTGCTAGATCTGTGGGCATCTCGAATGAACGGGTACATAATATTTTGCATAAACATTTGGACACGAGAAAGCTATCCGCAAGTTGCGTTAGGCGATTGCTCACGCTTGACCAAAAACGGAATTGTGCGAAGTGTTGCAAGGATGGTTTGCAGCTGTTCAGAAGAATCCGCAGGAGTTTGAGCGTCGTTTCGCCACTGTGGATGAAACATGGATAAATTACTATACTCCTGAGACCAAACAACAATCTAATCAATGAAGTACCAAGGGAGAATCTGCACCAAAAAAGGCGAAGACCATTCCTTCGTCCAGAAAGGTTATGACGGCAATCTTTTGGGGGTTCACAAGGGATAATAATCATCGACTATCTAAAAAAGGGTTTAACTATTACAGGTGAATATTATTCATTGTTATAGGACCGTCCTTTTCCATCATGACAATGCACCAGCACAAACCTAAGCAGTTCTGGTAGCAAAATTAATGGAAATAGGATTCCAGCTCGTTTCCCATACCCCATTATTCTCCAGACTTGGCTCCCTCGAACTACTATTTGTTGCCCAATTTGAAGAAATGTCTGGCGAGACAAAGATTTTATTCAAACTGGGACATGATTGCAGCAACTATTAGCTATATTGCAGACTTAGACAGTTCCTATTATTCGGAAGGGATCAACAAATTAGAACAGCGTTGGACGAAGTGTATAAATCTAAAAAGGGACTACCTTGAAAAATGAAAAAGTTTACCTAAAATATGTATGCAGTTTTTATTTTTTCACGGACTTTTCAAACGCCTCCTGTATATTCTGGTACTTAAGAGCTAACAAGATGGATGCAAACATAGTGAAAGCTGAAGAACAAAGGATGATACGAAACAGGAAGGCATCTCCTAGGCGATCGCAGAACAAATGTGGAGGCCTGTCTGTTCTTCATTGTTGTAGAATGTATTACATGTACTTATTAACATGTGTGGACTTTCTGGTACACAGATACTTCATAAGTAAAGAAAAATTTTCTTGGTGTCTTACATTTTCCTGCAATATATTTGACTACAATACTGGCTGTAACATGAGTAGTCATTCAAGTCATGTACAACAAGGTTAAGTCAGTTCAGGGATGTGTCTGCCTGTGGGAATTGATGCAGCCACTGCTGGAGTGACGTCGTAGTTGGCTTGTATGAAGTCAATCGGACGGTGACAACCGGCTGAGAGTGATCTCTGGTTGTGCAGTTTGCAACAGAGGTGGGCATCAAATCGCAGCCCGTCCAGGATTGTAGCCGTCACAGCCGTGCTAGCCTTGCCTAGCGCAGCCGGTTCATCTGGGGCAGTCGCATGGAGGTCCGACGCGCCGCACGGTGCAGAGTCATATGGCCGCACTGGGCTACAGCAGTCTCCGGCCGAGCGAGTCCCTGACGTCACCCCAAGGGCCGAGCAGTGCTGTTGCGAAACAACTTGTATGCCACGGGCTAAGCAGAGTCGCATAAGGAGACGCAGCCCACGGGCCAAGGCCTCACTGCTCCGCACTGAACGAGGCTGTGGCGTCACTGCATCACTGACGTGCGCAAGCAATGGCGTGGTGTGGCCTACGTGCTGTTGGTAGTACTGACCGCAGCTGTGAGCTACGGGCTTTGAGTGGTGATTAGAGCAGAGTTTAGTTCAAATGTTCAAATGTGTATGAAATCTTATGGGAAATAAATCCTAAGGTCATCAGACCAAACACCATTTCGTCCGATGCCGATTCCAACATTGTGCTCCACTTAAGGGTGTGGCACCGCCGTAACGACGACACAGCAGAAAGGCGTTTGTAGGCCAGTTACTACACATCTAATCAACAGACCTCTTCTGGTATACATGGCTGCAAGCTGTGATTTGCGAAGCAAGAACGCTCTGTTCCGACATAAATTACCATTACTTTCAGTTAAAGGTGTCTCAGTCAGGTAGCTGCTATTTACGAGAAGAGGTGTACGCCACTCCTCGAGGCGAAATGATGCTTCAAGCGACCAGGGCGAGATATGGCCTCCAACACGTTTGGACCCCTGCTGCCGGTTTTTAGATCAGTTGTGTGATACTCGCAGGGGAAAAAAATACATCAGACAGTGCACTCACCTACTGCACACTGATGCTGTGTGTCGACGAAACTGGTACCCTGAGGTAGTGGAGAGTTATCGTCTCTAGGGGGGGGTGGCTGGTAAGGTTCTCCTGTCAATGAAATTTAGACGTGACGCACACTTCTGACATCAAAATGTGGAGGTCCAGGATGGGTGACAACTACACGTGGGGGTCTGAGTTGAGGTCGTGGATTGTTGTCGGGATGATGATCCATGGCTGCTCATAAAAACTTCACTGTTAGTCATATATTTTACTGAAGAACAAACTAAAACATTCTGTGGTGCAACGTCCTCCATAGTGCGTGCTGAAGACAGCGAGTGTTAAGGACCTGATGCAACAGGTGGCCATGAGCTCAAACGACTGCCTTCTTTGGCTGAAGGCTGATTTCACCTGGTAGTTGGTCCACAGGCTGGAAGATGCTAAACTCACAGCACTGACCTTAAAACCAGCATCAGGGGCCCACACTTAGTGCAGGCCAAATCCCAAGGTGGCAGCTTGTAGCCTCATGTAGCATTGTGGAGCGGCATAAACCTCTCCTCTTAAATAATAGCTGCCGACATCTCGTGGTCGTGCGGTAGCGTTCTCGCTTCCCACGCACGTGTTCCCGGGTTCGATTCCCGGCAAGGTCAGGGATTTTCTCTGCCTCGTGATGGCTGGGTGTTGTGTGCAGTCCTTAGGTTCGTTCGGTTTAAGTAGTTCTAAGTTCTAGGGGACTGATGACCGTAGATGTTAAGTCCCATAGTGCTCAGAGCCATTTTTTTTAAATAGTAGCTACCAGACTGAGACAGCTTTTACTGAAAATAATGGTAATTTATGTTGTGACAGATCGTTCTTGCTTTGCAAATCATAGCTTGTAACCATGTAGACCATAAGAAGTCTGTTGATTGGATGTGTAGTTACTGGCTTACCAAGCCTCCCTGCTGCGTCGTCATTATGGCCTTTCCTTTAGCACAATGTGGGAATCTGCCAGTAGAATTGCTGCATCTGAAATAATGGTGTTTGGTCGGCTCTGAGTTGGCCCATTCCCAAGATCTTTTGCAACAGCGATGGCATCATCACAATTTTACTCAGTAGCGCCGAAAAGTAGTGGTGGCACTGCAGATCGAATAACTGATAAGAAGATACTGATGGGAACTGGGGAAGACAAGAAACTTGTGGCACAACTTCATTTAATAGGGCATCTACTGAAGCATCAAGGACTCGTCAGTTTGGTATATCATTTAATTGATGACAGGAAAAAATACAAAAACGCATTACATGAAGCAGGCAGAAAAGAATACATACGTCTAAAGAATGAGATCGACTGGAAGAGCAAAATGGCTAAGCAGGAATGGCTAGAGGACAAATGTAAGGATGGAGAGGCGCATATCACTAGGGGGAAAGTTAGATACTGCATACAGGAAAATTAAAGAAATCTTTGGAGAAAAGAGAACGACTTGAATATCAAGAGCTCAGATGGAAATCCAATAATAAGCAAAGAAGGGAAAGCAGAAAGATGGAAGGAGTATACAGAGGGTCAATACAAGGGCGATGTTCTTGAGAACAATATTATAGAAATGGGAGAGAATGTACATGAAAATGAAATAGGAGATGTGATACTGCGTGAAGAGTTTAACAGAGCACTGAAAGACCTAAGTCGAAACAAGGTCCCAGGAGTAGACAACATCCCATTAGAACTAATGACAGCCTTGGGAGAGCCAGGCCTATCAAAACTCTATCATCTAGTGAGCAAGTTGTATGAGACTGGCGAAATACCCTTAGACTTCAAGAAGAATATAATAATTCCAATCCCAAAGAAATCAGGTGTTGGCAGATGTGAAAATTACCGAACTATCAGTTTAATAAACCACGGTTGCAAAATACTTACACGAATTTTTTAGAGACAAATGGAAAAACTGTTAGAAGCCGACCTCGTGGAAGTTCAGTTTGGATTCCGTAGAAATGTTGCATGACGTGAGGCAATACTGATCCTACCACTTATCTTAGAATAAAGATTGAGGAAAGGCAATCATACGTTTCTAGCATTTGTAGACTTAGAGAAAGCTATTGACAATATTGACTGGAATATTCTCTTTCAAATTCTGAAGGTGACAGAGGAAAAATACAGGGAGCGAAAGGCTATTTACAATTTGTACAGTAACCATATACCACTTATAAAAGTCGAGGGGCATGAAAGGGAAGCAGTGGTTGGGAAGGAAGTGAGTCAGGGTTGTAGCCCATCCTCGATGTTATCCAATCTGTATATCGAGCATGCAGTAGAGGAAACAAAAGGAAAATTCGGAGCAGGAATTAAAAATCATGGAGAAGAAAAAAAAGTCTGAGGTTCGCCGATGACATTGTAATTCTGTCAGAGACAGCAAAGGACCTGGAGAAACAGCTGAACGGAATGGACAGTGCCTTGAAGAGAAGATATAAGATGAACATCAAAAGAAGCAAAACGAGGATAATGGAATGCAGTCGAAATAAATCGGGTGATGCTGCAGAAATTAGATTAGGAAATGAGAGGCTTAAAGTAGTAAATGAGTTTTGCTATCTAGGGAGCAAAATAACTGATGATGGTCGAAGTAGAGAGGATATAAAATGTAGACTGGCAATGGCAAGGAAATCGTTTCTGAAGAAGAGAAATTTGTTAACGTCGAGTATAGATTTAAGTGTCAGGAAGTCGTTTCTGAAAGTATTTGTATGGAGTGTAGTCATGTATGGAAGTGAAACGTGGACGATAAATAGTTTAGACAAGAAGAGAATAGAAGCTTTTTAAATGTGGTACTACAGAAGAATGCCGAAGATTAGATGGGTAGACCACAAAACTAATGAGGAGGTACTGAATAGAATTAAGGAGAAGAGAAATTTGTGGCACAACTTGACTGGAAGAAGGGATCGGTTGGTAGGGCATATTCTAAGGCTTCAAGGGATCGCTAATTTAGTATTGGTGGGCAGCGTGGAGGGTGAAAATCGTAGAGGGAGACCAAGAGATGAATACACTAAACAGATTCAGAAGGATGTAGGTTGCAGTAGGTACTGGGAAATGAGGATGCTTGAACAGGATAGAGTAGCATGGAGAGCTGCAGCAAAAAAGACTCTGGAGTGAAGAGCACACCAATGACAACAAAAGCTAACAATATAGGTGCATACATAGTCAAAGCTGAAGAACAAAGGAGGATACGAAACAGGGAGGCATCTCCTAGCTGATCGCAGAAAAAATGTGAAGGCTCTTTGTTCTTCATTATCGTAGAAAATATAAGGAAATTAAAATTTTCTCGGTGTCTTACATTTTCCTACGACACATTTGACTACGATACTGGCTGTTACATGAGTCAAATAGTCAGTACAACAAAATTACAGGATTGGTGTATACAAGAGAAACAATACACAACTTGACATGTTTTAAATAAACAGTTTGACAAATCATTTTCATTGGCACAGGAGATATTTGTACAACAGTAACTTAAAATGTCAGAGGTAACATTGTTCTGAGGATAAGAGGTTAAGTCATTTCAGGGACGTGTCTGCCCATGGGAACTATGCAGCCACTGCTGAAGTGACGTCGCAGTTGGCTTGTATGATGTGAATCGGTCGGTGACGACCGGCTGATCTCGAGCTCTGGTTGTGCACTTTGTAGCAGAGGACGAGCATCGAGGTGCAGTCCGTCCAGGACCGTAGCCATGAGAGACGTGCGAGCCTTGCCTCGCGCTGCTGGTTCTGCCGGGACAGCCGCATCGAGGTGGCTGGCTCTGAGCACTATGGGACTTAACATCTATGGTCATCAGTCCCCGCATCGAGGTCTAATGGACCACAAGGTGCAGAGTCATGCACAGATGCCCCGCCCCCGAGCTTCAGCGACACTGGGCAGTTTGACCGTTTGACAAATCATTTACATTGGCAAGGGAGAAATTTGTAAAAGATACACTAACTTAAAGTAAGAGACGTACTAATATTCTGAAGATGCCCGTGGGAATTGATGCAGCCACTGCTGGAGTGACTTTGAGGTTGGCTTGTATGATGTCAATAGGTCGGTGACGACTGGCTAAGTGCGAGTTCTGGTTGTGCACTTCGCAGTTGAGGTGGGCATCGAGGCGACGCCCGTCCAGGACCGTAGCCATGTCAGCCGTGCGAGACTTGCCTCGCCCTGCCGGTTCAACCGGGGCTGCTGTACCGAGTTCCGCCGCGCCGCACGGTGCAGAGTCGAGTGCCCGCACTGGACTACAGCAGTCTCGGGCCGAGTGAGTGCCTGACGTCACACCAACACCAAGGGCCGAGAAGTGCTGTTGTGAAATCACCTGTATGCCAGGGGCTCAGCAGAGTTTCGCATAGAGACACAGCCCACGGGCCGGGGCCTCGCTGCTTCACACTGAGCGAACCCGTGACTTCACTGCACCAGTGCCGTGCGCAAACACTGCTGTGCAGCAGCCTACGGACTGTTGGTAACGAGTTACGGGGAACGAGCGGTGAGTAGAGCAGTGTTTAGTGGAGTGGTGGGATTTCTTCATTTTTTTCGTCACGCGCAAAATGATCGCCGAAAGTAAACGTGGTTTCCAGAAGAAGGAGTGCAAGTCAAGAAAAAGGAAGGTAAAAGAAAAACTAATCAGTGGTGAGTAAAGAACCACACAGCCTGAAGCGAATATCAAAATTTTGGTTTGGACCGTGTTAAGGCCTATTGTGGAGTGCGTTAGGAAAAGCGTTCATTTTGTTTGCTGTTCGCTATTCAGTGGAATTTACTCTCACACTGAAGGGTCAAGTGGCACTTCACACATCCTCGCCACCCATGCGCGCCTAATAAACAAAGGTCTTATGTGGACGAGAAACGACTTACTAAACCTGCTCAGGACGTAACTGTCGATAAATGCGGGGGTACGTGTGCACCAGACGTAAGGTCGTACGGAACTATAAGAGATGAAAGTCTTATGAATCTTGTTCAAACGTTAGTTGACACAGCAAATCCCATTACATCTCACCCCACAACTGTGTCGTCGTACATGACAGGAAGTACTAAAAGCCTACGACATATAATTATGCCTGATATAATGTGGACAAACCAGTGAGAGAAGAAACAATTATCTGACATGTACTGTCTCCTGTTTCACTGACGGCACTCTCAGATCTCGCATGTTGTTTACAACTCAGTTTCCAGATGAACCAAAAACGGGCGGTAACATTCTAAGAGAATCGTTTAGATGTTTTATGTCTCTTGATATCCACGACTGTACTTTGAAAGACATGCAGCCCAAGACTGATCAAGGTACCAACATTGTCGCTGCACAGAGCGATATATTCATGACTGAATTTTTCCCGCCATATGCTAATTACAGGAAAATGAAATAATTTTAATGCGGAGTATACATGCGTCAATTGTCTGTAAGTTCATGGTCTTTTGATTGCTGCGATAGAACGTTTCACTTACGTAAAGAAAAGTGGTCTTCTTATTGCTCTTGATAGATAAATGAGCTAGTGTAACGACACTCCCTGGAATAAGCAGCTGACAATGTTAGAACGTCTTTGTGCGAAAAGCTCTCTGAGAAGGGAAATTTAAGTGTTAGGAAGTATATCTTGAACGTATTTGTATGGTTCCCAAGATGCTGCTATAGGCGGGTGTAAAAATGAATGTGCGCAATGGAAAATACTGAACACGAAAATAAAGATTTGGCCCTGTCTGACTACCCCATGAAGCAGATCTTAGTATCTCTTAACGATGATATTATTTCCTCCTTCTTGCTCTTTAACATATAAATCACAACATATAAATAAATGAATGATTAAGGGAACTAGTAACTACTAAATATTAAAGTTTCTGATAATATATTTATTGTAGATTAAAACATGTAGACTAAAACAAATGTTTATATGTCAGTGTGCAATGGACATAAAGAGATACAAATGAATTTCCTGACTAATATAATTGATCAACTGCCCAAATCTGTAACTTTTTATGGCTACGCGATCTAATGTAAATAACACGAGATGACTGATATCATCTACCTCCGAAACACTACAAGACACTACTTTTAAAGATGATCTACAGTGCTGTGCAACCTCAGTGGAAATGAAACTTACGTGATCACAGGCTGTTCAGCTTTATAGCCCTAATAAGTCGAAGGAATCAATACCACCCAATGTACAGCGTCCCGTGCGTCGGAGTGATGGTTCACGTGCATTACTGCGATGATCTTATAATCCCTTTCCAGGCCACTATCTATTTCTTTAAACTGTTATTCCAAGTTCTTTGTTGTCTCTGAGAGAATTGCAGTGTCACTGGTAAACTTCAAAATGTTTATTGCTTCTCCCTGATATTTAATTCGGTTTACAAATTTATCCTTGCGTGCTTTCCTGCTTTTTCAGTGTAGATGTTGAATGACATCAAGTGTAGGCTACCCAAATGCCTCACTCCCATCATCCCATTGCTCAACTAGAAATCCAGGAGATGGAGTATCAGAATTTATGTGCTTCAACAAGAATTCTTCTTTGATGGGATGGGGCTATGAAATCCATGTCCAGTCTCATTACTCCTGACGTCTTTTTACCGGAGGACAGCGAAATTCATATTTCAGGGCATATACGGCAAAAATTCAAACTCTGATTTAGGACAACATGGATTCCCAAAGATTCACAAGTTACCAGTTATGGTGGAACATTTAGGAATGAGCGTCTTTCTATTTCAGAACATTAAATGTTATTTTTGTAACTCCCAGAAGAGCAGAGTTCATCGAGACAACTATTTTTAGATCGAATGGTAAGCCACTTCCGTTCGAACCCACTAGCGAGAACAATGAGAAAAGACAGTTGGAGATGCAATAAGGGGAAATGTCGTTAGAGTGTATTGTGGGATTGCAGAAGTATGAGGAAGGAAAACTACTGTATCCTTTTCATGACTTTGCGCCTTTTATCTTCAGATATCATTTTTAAAAGACGAATGGTGGCCAGAGGAATGTTGCTACCTCATAGTATCTCTGGATAAATAGCTTTCCATATAAGTACAATTTGAGGCGTTTATGTAAGTGACCGATTTCAGAAGTTTCTCTGTCCTGGTGCGCCTGATTCAAAAGCCTTAACACTGTCGTCGTCCATGTCAAGAGAAGGTGCAGTGTAGGTTATTTCTGCGGCTGTAATTGCTCGGACGCCGCTTTGAAGTGCTACAAAACCCGTTATGTTTTAAAAGCTATGAAATAAACGATTGCGTATAAGAAATACAGTAATAGAATAGCATACATACCGTAAAAAGTTCTCTCATCAGTATGATATCAGTTCCTTTAGTTCGGGCAATTTCTCCCTTCTTAGAGAGCTTTTCACACAAAGACATTCTAACATTCCAGAGAGTAATGTAAGACTGGCTCAGTCATCTATCAAGAGCATTACGAAGACCACTTCTCTTTACGTAAGTGATATGTTCTTTCGCCGCAGTCAAAAGACCATGAAAGTATGGACAATTAACCCATATATGCTCGGCATCAAAATTATTTCATAGCCCTGTATTTAGCATATGGCAGGAACAATTCAGTTGTGAATACTAGCTCAGTGCAACGACAATGTTGGTACTTTGATCAGTCGTGTGCTGTATGGTTCAAGTGGCTCTGAGTACTATGGGACTTAACTTCTGAGGTCATCAGTCCCCTAGAACTTAGAACTACATAAAACTTACTAACCTAAGGACATCACACACATCCATGTCCGAGGCAGGATTTGAACCTGCGACCGAAGCGGTAGCGCGGTTCCAGACTGAAGCGTCCAGAACTGCTCGGCCACTCCGGTCGGCATGTGCTGTATGTCTTGCAAAGTAGAAATGTGGATACCAAGAGACATTAATCGCCTAAACAATTCTCTTAGAATATTACCGAACGTTTGTGGTTCATCTGGAAACTGGGTTGTAAACAACGTGAGATCTGAGAGGCCAGTCAATGAAACAGGAGACAGTACATGTCAGCTAATGGTTTCCTCTCTCGCTGGACGTCCATATGTCCGTAGTTGCTCAGTATTCACCTTCTGTTACATGAGCAATTACCTCAGGCATAATTGTATGTCGTAGGCTTTTAACACTTTCTGCCATGTACGAACACACAGTTGTGGGGTGAGATATAATGGCCTTTGCGGTGTCAACTAAAGTCTGATCAAGATCCCTAAGACCTTTCTCATAGTTCCATACGACCTTACGTCTCGTGCACACGTAGCAACACAATTATCGACAGTTATCTCCTGAGCTGATTTAGGAACTCGTTTCTAGTTTACATAAGACCTTTGTTTATTAGATACGCATGGATGGCGAGAAATGTACGACGTGCCACTTGACCCTTCAGCATGAGAGTAAATTTCACAGTACGGCGAACAGCAAAGAAAATGAACGCTTTTCCTAACGCCATCCACAATAGACTTTAACAATGTCCAAAGTGTACTTTTAAAATTTGCTCCAGGCTGTTTGGTTCTCTACTCACCAGTGATTAGTTTTTCTTTTACTTCCCTTTTTCTTCACATGTGTTCCTTGTTCTGCAAACCACGTTTAGTTTGCCGCTCTCATATTGTGTGCTTCCTAAAAAATTAAGAGATCCCATCACTCCAATAAACACTTCTCTACTCACCGCTCGTAGCCCAAAGTTTGCAACTGCGGTCAGTGCTACCAACAGTTCGTAGGTAGCACACCAGTGCCTGCTCACCGCACTGGTGCAGTGACGCCACGGGCTCGCTCTGTGCGGAGCAGTGAGGTCGCGACCCGTGGGCTGCGTCTCCACGCGAAACTGTGCTGGGCCCGTGACATACAGGTGCTTTCGCAACAGCACTGATCGGCCCTTGGGAAGACGTCTGGGACTCGCTCAGCGCGATACTGCTGTAGTCCAGTGCGGCCGGGGCTCGCGGGCCCAGCCTCTACACAGGACTCTCCCGGCGGACCTCGATGCGGCTACCCCGCCCAAACCGGCAGAGCGAGGCAAAGCTCGCACTGCTGTCATGGCCACGGTGCTGGATGGGCCGCGCTTCGATGATCACCTCTGCTGCAAACTGCACAACCAGAGCCCACACTCAACCGGTTGTCACCGACCGACCGACATCATAAAAGCCGACTGCGAAGTCACTCCAGCAGTGACTGCATCGATTACCACTGGCAGACACGTCCCTGAACTGACTTAACCTCTTATCCTCAGGACATTGATACCTTTTAAATTTTAAGTCAGAGTATCTTTTACAAATATCTCACGTGCTAATCTAAATGATTTGTAAAATTGTTTATTTAAAACATGTCAAATGATGTATTGCTTTTCTTGTATACACCAATCTTGTAATTTTGTTGTAAACGACTTGAATGAGTACTCATGTAACAGCCAGTATCGTAGTCAAATGTATCGTAGACAATCGTAAGACACCAAGAAAATTTTTTTTCATTATGTTTATGAAATATGTGTCTACCGAAGAGTCCACAAGTGGTAAAAAGTACATGTATTACTTTCTATGATGATAAAGAACAGAGAAGCCTTCACATTGTTTCTGCGATCAGCTAGGGAATGCCTTCCTGTTTCGTATTGTCCTTTGTTCTTCCGCTTCCGTTGTGTAAGCATCTACACCACAGGCCGTTAAAATTATTACACCACGAACGTGCTACAGACGCGAAATTTAAACGACAGGAAGAATATGCTGTCATATGGAAACGATTACCTTTCCAGAGCTTTCACGCAAGGTTGCCGCAGGAGGCGACACCTACAACGTGCTGACATGAGGAAAGTTTCCAACCGTTTTCCCATACACAAACAGCAGTTGACCGGCGTTGCCTGGTGTAACGTTGTTGTGATGCCTCGTGTAAGGAGGAGAAATGCGTACCATCACGTTTCCGACTTCGATAAAGGTAGGATTGTAGCCTATTGCGATTGCGGTTTATCGTATCGCGACATTGCTGCTCGCGTTGGTCGAGATCCAATGACTGTAAGCAGAATATGGAATCAGCAGGGTTCAGGAGGGTAATACGCAACGCCGGGCTGGATCCCAACGGCCTCGTATCCCCAGCAGTCGAGATGACAGGCATCTTATCCACTTCGCTGTAACCGATCGAGCAGCCACGTCTCGCTCCCTGAGTCAACAGATGGGGACGTTTGCAAGACAACAACCATCTGCACGAACAGTTCGAAGGCGTTTGCAGCAGCATGGACTATCAGCTCGGAGACCATGGCTGCAGTTTCCCTTGACGCTGCATCACAGACAGTAGCGCCTGCCATGGTGTACTCAACGACGAACCTGATTGCACGAATGGCAAAACATCATTTTTTCGGACGAATCCAGGTTCTGTTTACAGCATCGTGATGGTCGCATCTGTGTTTGGCGACATCGCAGTGAACGCACATTGGAGGTGTGTATTCGTCATCGGTATACTGGCGTACCACCCGGCGTGATGTTATGGGATGCCATTGGTTACACATCTCGGTCACCACATGTTCGCACTTCGAACAATGGACTTTACATTTCAGAAGTGTTAAGACCCGTGGCTCTACCCTTCTTTCGATCTCTGCAAAACCTTCCATTCCAGCAGGATAATGCACGACCGCATGTTGCAGGACCTGTACGGGCCGTTCTGGATACAGAAAATGTTCGACTGCTGCCCTGGCCAGCTCATCATGCAGATGTCTCACCAACTGAAAGCGTCTGGTCAGTGGTGGCCGAGCAACAAGTGGCTCATCACAATACGCTAGTCACTACCCTCGATTAACTGTGGTATAGTGTTGAAGCTGCATAGGCAGCTGTACCTGTACATGCTATCCAAGCTCTGCTTGACTCAAAACCCAGGCGTATCAAGGCCGTAATTACGGCCAGAGGTGGTTGTTCCGGGTACTGATTTCTCAGGATCTATATACCCAAATTGCCTGAATATGTAATCACATGTCAGGTCTAGTACAATATGTTTGTCCAATGAAACACGTTTATCATCTGCATTTCTTCTTGGTGCAGCAATTTTAATGGCCAGTAGTGTATCTTGTTAGCTCTTAAGAACCATGAATATATTTAAGTGTAATTAAATTAACAACTTCCAGATGTATAAACTTAACAAACAAAACATATCTCTTTGTATAATGTCTTTATCAGCTTTGAGTTCAGAAAATCCTGAATGAAATGCAAAACTGCTGACGTGGAACCCCTACGCCATAGGTGTGATCCAAATACAGATTAGCAATTTATCAGATGTTTTATGGTGCCTCAACGAAACTGCAGTCTTTCAGAAACGAAGTCCGATACTCCATAAACTGTACACCATAATGCAACTGACCGATCGCGTTATGCACTTGCCTTATGAAATATACATTGGAGGCAAATCTGTAACTTTGCGTTTCTCTCGAACACAAACCTGGAGTAATAGGTAATCACAACAGGAATCAACAAGCACTTCGCGGTTAATTTCGATTGACATTACTGAGCTGAATCCCTGCTGGTAAGTGGTAGGTGATCAGAACTATTTTCTTTACATTCTCTATCATCCTTACACCTTCACAAGCAGGCAGGGTAACAGTTACAGTTCAAAGCTTCCACTCGCTCATACACCTACCACAGAGGTTGTTGCTGTTGTTGGATGGGGACCACTTATAATGTGGTCACTCCATATGTGTTTGCAGATTAACATCATACCAGAGACATTTCTGTTTACAACAACAAAACATACTACAACCGCTACTTCAGTTCGCTGCATCGGCGAATAGTGTGAGCTAGTTAGCTTTTCTCATGCGCGAATTAGCAGCACTGTTAATTTACAGTAATATAGAAACGTCTATTGCCATGTCAACGGCCGAGGGTGCTGAATCACACGAGCTCTACCTTACCCATGATTTCTCCCAGGAAAGAACTTGGAAAGTTATGGAACAGAAACCTACCTTTCCTTCCCATCTCCTTCCCCAATGTTGTTGCTGTGGTCTTCAGTCTGATGACTGGTTTGATGCAGCTGCCCAAACTAGTCTATTCTGTGCAAGCCTCTTCAGCGCTGCACAGCTAACGCAATGTGCATCAGTATGAACCTGCTAACTGTATTCAAGACTTCGTCACCCTCTACAATTTTAACAGCCCCCCCCTCCCCAACACCCACATATACACACATCTCTCCACTACCAAACTGACAAGTCCTTGATGCCTTAGGATTTGCCAATGAGACGAAGTTGTGCCATAAAATTCTTGTTTTTCTCAGTTCGAATCAGTATCTTCTTATCAGTTATTCGATCTGCAGTGCCACCGCTATTTTTCGGCGCTACTGATTAAAATTGTAACATTGCCATGGCTGTTGCAAAACATCTTTAGAGTAAACCAGCTCAGCGCCGACCAAACACCATTACGTAAGATGCAGCAATGCCACTGGCAGATTCCCACATTGTGCTCCAGGAAAATGGCTGGCACCGCCATAACGACGACACAGCAGAAAGGCGTTGGTAGGCCTGTAACTGCACATCCAATCAGCAGACGTCTTATCGTCTACATGGTTGCAAGCTGTAATTTGGAAAGCAAGAACGCTCTGTCCCAACATAAATTACCATTCTTTTCAGTCAAAGTTGTCTCAACCTGGTACCTACTATTTAAGAGGTGAGGTGTTGCAGTGTTGCAGCTCCACGAGGCGTTAAGTGGCTAGAAGCTGCCACCATGGGATTTGGCATCCACTAACTATGGGCCCCTGTCGCTGGTATTAAGATCTGTGCTGTGAGTTTAGCATCTTACAGCCTGTGGGCCAACTACCAGGTGCATCCAGCCTTCGTCCATTGAAAACAGTCGTATGAGGCCATGAAAACCTGTTGCGTCAGTTCATTAACACTCGCTGTCTTCAGCACACGCTATGGAGGACGTTGCACCACAGAAAGTTCTAGTTTGTTCTTCAGTAAAATGTATGACTAATAGTAAAATTTTTATGAGCAGCCATGGATCATCATCCCAACAACAATCCACCACCTCAACTCAAACCTCCACATGTAGAGGTCATCCATACTGGACCTCCACATTTTGATGTCAGAAGTGTGTGTTATGTCTAAATTTCAGTGACAGGTGAACCTTACCAGCAACTCTCCCTGGAGACGATGACTCTGGACTACCTCAGGGTTGCAGTTTCGTCGACACACAACAGCGTCGAGTCAGTGCACCAATAAGCAGCTTTTCAGTTCTGTTTCCATGTGTGACATGTGTCAGGTAAACTAAAACTGTGTTCTGAGGATGTGTAAATATGTACGTCATTTTTGACTATCATAAATGAGTGTGGCTCATTGACTGGTAGTGTATAAGGTGTTAACTATGCGTAGATTCTTAGAGGTGGAAGATTAGTTTTGTCGAGAAGTCGTCGTTTTTGGTAGTTTTCGCCGTTTTTAATGGGCAATCTATTTCATTTTGAGCAATAAATATGGCTCACTGTGTTTAACAGCGTAAAGTAGTAGTCATGAGCTGCCCCTAAAATGGGAAGTTAAGTTACAGTAAATGTTACGATAGAATTAGATTAAGTGTCCTTGTAGTACATACTGTTTTGTTGTCCTCGTTATTTGTTTGCATAATTGGCGGGGGATACCCTGGCGGAGAGGTTGCGAATTTTTGCAGCCTTGACCAGATATGCACGGAAGTGCATGTGCCGATGATTTTTGTGTCTTGCAGAGTACAACTGGCGACATTAGTTTTGTTGTAGATACTTAGGGGGTGACACAGAATTCTATCAATAAGACTGCTGTGCAGTCCCAGGACTACACTCATCAAGCATCATGCCGAAGCTGACTTTCGATGACGTCTCGTGAAACTCATGGGGATAATGTTCAAGCTGACAGAAGCTGTCACCAGTGAAATATTGTCGCTAGGTACGTATGTCATGATAGGACAAATCCGGGCATAATCACTAAGCCTTAATCTGCATGATATAGTGCCACAAGGCACTGGGATTTTGCTTTAGGTGACCGAAGATGTTGCTAACTTATACGATTCTGGACTTCGCCTCCTGGTAGAGAATCGTCGTTTAGTACGCAGCGTTAAGTGATTGAGAGCACTTCTCCTGTCTATACTCACGTTGAGAAGGTATCTGAATTCCATCCTTGTGGCTGGGAGTTCACTTTTCTTGTCTGTAGAATACAGAGAGGAGAAGCTAGTATTAGATTATTCTAGTCAGAGGACCGCCTTCTGCCGTCCTAGTGTTTAATGAGTTTTTTATTTTGTGGCTGGAGTTCTTCCATCGTCGCAGACGTGTACGAGATCCATAAATCCGACGCACGGGACGCAGTACATTCGGTGATATAGGTAATTTCTTATGCTTATTTGGGCTATAAAGCTGAACAGCTGAGATCACGTAAGCTTCGTTTCCGCTAAGGTTGCACACCACTGTAGATCATCTTTTATACTAGTGTCTTCTAGTGTTTGGGACGTAGATGATATCAGTCACCTCGTGTTATTTACATTACATCGCGTAGCCACAAAATCGGCCCATTTGTGCAGTGGAACAATAATATTAGTCAGGAAATTCATTTGTATCTCTTTATGTCCATGGCACATCGACATATAAACATTTGTAATATTTAAAGGGGTTTTAATCACCAATAAATCTATAAGCAGAATCAACATTGTAATTGATATGTTAAAGAGCAAGAAGGAGGAAATAATATCACCATTAATAGATCCTAAGAGCTGCTTCAAGGGGGAGTCAGACAGGGCCAAATCTTTATATTTGCGTTCAGTATTTTCCACTGCGCACATTAATTTTTACACCCGCCTGACGGAGTATGTTGGAAACGATACAAATACCTTCCAGAAATACTTCCTAACACTTAAATGTATATTCGAAGTTAGGAAATCCCTCTTATTCATTAATAGTTTTCTTGCTATAGTCGCCTCCCGGAGTGGCCGTGCGGTACTAGGCGCTGCAGTCTGCAGCCGAGCGACCACTACAGTCGAAGGTTCGAATCCTGCCTCGGGCATAGATGTGAGTGATGTCCTTAGGTTAGTTAGGTTTAATTAGTTCTAAGTTCTAGGCGACTGATGACCTCAGAAGTTAAGTCGCATAGTACTCACAGCCATTTGAACTATTTTTGCTATTTAGTCATCATTTTGTATCCTCTCTACTTCGGCCATCATCAGTTAATCCGCTGGTACTGCTAGGTTCAATTCGAATTGGTTACATTACCTTTCATTTAGTTCCATTGAGGGTTAACTTTTAATCCCTTTCCATTCACCTGTTTTTCCAAGTTCTTTGCTGTCTCTGACAGAATTACAGTGTCACTGGTAAACTACAAAATGTTAATTGCATCTCCCTCATATTTAATTCTGTCTACAAATTGATCCTTGTATGTTTTACTGCCTGTTCTATGTAGATGTTGAATGATATCGAGTGTAGGGTACCGGAATGTCACACTCCCATCTTCAATTTGCACAACTGGAAAACCAGGAGATGGCGTAGCAGAATTTATGTGCTTCAAACATGATTTGTTCTTTGATGGGGTAGGGCTATGAAATACATGTCCAGCCTCATTACTCCTCTCTTCTTTTTACCTGGGGATTGCAAAATTTACCTTTCAGTGCATATACGGCAAAAATTCAAACTTTTATTTTAGATAACTTGGGTTCCGAAGGATTCACATGTTACCAGCTGTGGAGGAACATGTAGGATTGAGCGTCTCTCCTATTTCCGAACATTAATTGCTGTTTTTGTAACCTCCTGATGTGCAGAGTACGTCTGAACCCACTAGCGAGAACAAAGTGAAAAGACTGTGGGAGATGCAGTAGTAGGAAATGTCGTTAGAGTGTATCGTGGAATTGGAGAAGTATGAAGAAAGAAAACTATTGTATCCTTTTCATGACTTGACGCCTCTTATTCTCACACATCATTTTTAAATGACAAATGGTGGGCAGAGAAAAGTTGATACCTCACAGCATCTCTGGACAATAGCTTTTCAGCTAAGTATAATTTGAGGCGTTCATGTAAAAGTTCAAATTCAGAAGCTTCTCTGTCCTGGGGTGCCTGACTCAAATCCTTTAATATTGTCATTGTCCATGTCAAAAGTAGGTGCAGTGCACGTGATTTGCTCAGTTTTAGTTCCTTGGACTCCGCTTTGAAGAGCTACAAAAGTCCTTATGATTTAAAATTTATAAAATAAACTATTGTGTATAAGAATTACAGTAATAGAATAGCATACATACCGTGAAATGTTCATACATCAGCGTGATACCAGATCCTTCATTTCGGGGTATTTCTCCCTTCTCAGAGAGCTTTTCGCACAAAGACATTCTAACACTGTCAGCTACTTATTCCAGCGACATCATAAGACTGGCTCATTTATCTAAGAGGAGCATTAAGAAACCACATTTCTTTACGTAAGTGATGCGTTATTTCGCACCAAAAGACCATGAACTTATGGACAATTGACGCATATATACTCCGCATTAAAATTATTTCTTAGCCCTGTATTTAGCATAAGGCAGGAACAACTCAATGGCAAATATATCACGCAGTGCAACGGAAGTGTTGGTACCTGGATCAGTCGTGTGCTGCATGTCTTTCAAAGTAGAGTGTTGGATACCATGAGACATAAATCGTCTAAACAGTTCTCTTAGACTGTTATCGCCCGTTTTCGGTTGATCTGGAAACAGAGTTGTAAAAAATTCCGAAGTCTGAGAGTCCAGTCAATGAAACAGGAGACAGTTGATGTAAGATATTTGTTGCTTCTCGCACTGGATGTCCACATGTCTGTAGTTACTGAGTATTCATCACTGTTATATGAGCAATTACCTCCAGCATAATTATATGTCGTAGGTTTTTAGCACTTTCTGCCGTGTACCACGATACATTTGTGGGGTGAGATATAATGGCCTTTGCAGTGCCAACTAACGTCTGAACAAGATCCATAACACCTTCATCTCATATAGTTCTGTACGACCTTACGTCCCGTGCACACATAGCTACACTTTTATCGACAGTTATCTCCTGAGCAAGTTTAGGAAGTCGTTTTTCGTCCACATATGACCCTTGTTTGCCAGACACCCATGGATGGGGAGAAATATGCCAAGTGTCACTTGACCCTTCAGCAGGAGAGTAAATTTGACTGCACAGCGAACAGCAAACAAAACGAACGTTTTTCCTAACGCCATACACAATACGCTATCACATGGTCCTAACTGAACTTTTGAGATTCGCATTAGGATGTGTAATTCTCTACTCATCAGTCACTAGTTATTCTTTTACTTCCCTCTTTATTGACATACGCTCCTTCTTCTGCAATCCATTTTAGTTTCCTCGCTCATTTTGTGCGTTACGACAAAAATGAGGAAATCCCACCACCCGACTAAACGCTGCTCTACTCACCACTTGGAGCCCATAGCTCGCAACTGCGGTCAGTACTACCAAGAGCCCGTAGGCCACAGCACGCCAGTGCTTGCGCATGGCACTGTTGCAGTGACGTCACGGGCTCGGTCAGTGTGGAGCAGTGAGGCCGCAGCCCGTGGGCTGCGTCTCCATGCGCAGCTCTGCTGAGGCCGTGGCATACAGGTTCTTCTGCAACAGCACTGCTCGGCCCATGGCGTGACGTCAGGGACTCGCTCGGCTCGAGACTGCTGCAGTACAGTGCGGCATCAGTAGGCGGGCCGGGCCTCTGTGCACGACTCTACACAGTGCGTCTCGTCGGTCCTAGATGCAGATGAACTGGCAGCGCTAGGCAAGGCTCTCACAGATGTCATTATGTCATGGCTTCGCTCCTGCATGGGCCACCCCTCGATGCCCACCTCTGCTGCAAGCTGCACAACGAGAGCTTGCTCTCAGCCGGTTGCCACCGACCGATTGACATCATACAAGCCAACTGCGACCTCACTCCAGAAGTGGCTGCATCAATTCCCATGGGCACACATGTCACTGAACTGCCTTCCCTCCTATCCTCAGAACAATGATACCTCTCAAATTTTAAGTTATTGTATCATTTATAAATATCCCCTGTGCGACCACTTTTGTAAGTGTCGTAATTAAATGTATCATAGGCAAATATAAGACAACAAGAAAATTTTTCTTTCTTAATTTTTATGAAATGTGTGTGTACCAGAGGGTCCACAAATGTTAATAAGTACTTGTAATACTTTCTATGATAATAAAGAACAGGGAAGCCTTCACATTTTTTCTGTGATAAGCTAGGAGATGTCTTCCTGTTTTTTATTGTCCAATGTTCTTCAGCTTTCGCTATGTAAGCATCTGTCTTGTTAGCTCTTAAGAACCATGAATATATTTAAATCTATTTAAATTAATACCTTTCAGATGTAGTAATTTAATAAACTATACATATCTCTTTGTATTAATGTCTTTATCAGCTTTGTGTACAGCTAATCATGAAAGAAATTCAAAATTGCTAATGTGGACCCTGTCTGCCGTTGGTGTGATCCAAATACTGATTATCAATTATCAGTTATTTTATGGTGCACCAATGAACCTGCAGTCTTTCAGAAACGAAGTCCGATAGTCAATTAACTACACAGCATAATGCGATTGACCGATAACGTTATGCACTTGCCTTATGAAAATTACGTTGGATCCACATCTGAAACTTTACATTTCTCTCGAACACCAACCTGGAGTAATAAGAAATCACAAAAGGAATCAACAAGCACTGCTCGGTTAATTTCAAATGACATTACTGAGCTGACTACCTGCTGGTAAGTGGTAGGTGAACACGACTATTTTCTGCAGATTCTCTTTCTTCCTTCCACCTTCACAAGCAGGCAAGGTAACAGTTACAGTTCAGAACTTCTACTCGCTCATCCACCTCCCAGAGGGGTTGCTGCTGTTGTTGCAAATACAGTTGTCGCACCATGTGTGGTTACAGTTTAACGTCATACCAGAGACATTTCTGTTTACAGCAACAAAATATTACAAGAACCGCTACCTCAGTTCGTTGAATCGGCCAATAGCGTTAGAGTTTCTCATACAAGAATGAGCAGCGCCGTTAATTTAGAGCAATACAGTAACGTCTTTTGCCATGTCAACAGCCGAGGGTGCTGAATCACACGAGATCTACCTTACTCATGAGTTCTCCCAATAAAGAACTTGCAAAATTGTGGACGAGAAGCCTAGTTCCCCCTCTCGCCCCCTTCCTCAGTGTTGTTGTTGGGGTTTTCAGTCTAAAGACTGGTTTCAAGCTAGTCTATTCTGTGCAAGCCTCTTCAGCGTTTCACAGCTAGTGCAATGTGCATCAGTTTTAACCTGCTACCTGTGTTCAGGACTTTGTCACCCTCTACAATTTTAATACCCCCCTCCCCAACACCCACATGTACACACTTCTTTCATAACCAAATTGACAATTCCTTGGTGCTTCAGAATGTGCCCTGTGAAACGAAGTCGTGTCTCAAGTTTCTTGTTTTCCCCAGTTGACTCAGTATCTTCTTACCAGTTATTCGATCAGCAGCGCCACCACTAATTTTCGGCGCTACTGAGTAAAATGCTGATTATGGTATCGATAGCTACGATGCCACGGCGTACGTGGGAATTCTTAAGTTGGCACTACGAAAGACACCGACGCCAGCTCCCTCTAGCCAGTGCTGTGGAGGTCTACGAGCTCTGCGACAGATTCTGCCCATTTTGAACAAGAGTAGACTGCCAGGACACCTAGCTTGCTATTGAGACTATGTACGACATACGACGGGTCTAAGGCTTCCCACCTCAGTGCAAAGTTATGTATTCAGTTAATATTGTGATATAGTCAAACCATTTCTAAGGGCAGTGCCGAGAGATTTTCACCTTTTTCTGCTCCTACTCACTTCCTTCATTCGACCAAATTTCCAGTTTACAGGAGCAGACCCACCCACCGCCTTACAGTTGGAATAAAAAACTTGGCGACAAACTGGCTGCTTGCTGCCATAAATGGACTGGTCACACTACAAACTGCAGCTACTTCGGCGCCTCCGACGCCACCGCCTGTACCGACGCCGTGGCCAACGGCGCCGCTATTTCGTGCCTTCAATACCTGACGTTGACCGCTGGCCGGAATACATCCCACAGCTCGAGGCACACTGCGCAGCTTACAACATACCAGGTACAGAGCGGCTTGCTTTTTTTATTGTCATCGCGGGTGCTGTGTTGTACCATGTGCTCGTGAAATTGTTTCCCACCAATCGCCCAGAAACTAAAACTTGCGACGAAGTAATTGATGCTTTGAATTCCCACTTTCGTGATTGTGTAAATGTAGTAGCTGCACCCTACGACTTCTTTCGCCTCCGGCGTGGCTCTACTCAGTCGAATAAAGCTTGGTTAACGGACCTTCAGGGACAAACTTCTGATTGTGACTTTAATTACTCGTGTGGACGCTCATGTGTGGATGTAATGATTAGAGGCACTATTGCGCAGAATGTGGCGGATCACCACATCCCCGAACAAATCCTCAGATTTAAAAACCCGTCTTTGCAGGAAGTGGACTTGCTAGACAGACAAGATACATTAGACATCGCTACTTCCGCGTTCGACGTGAGCCAGGGTGTGTGTGCTGTTAGCGCGGCACAACATGTGGCCTCCCGCCCGCCAGCACGGCCAGCAACGCCGCGTCGCTCGCGCGCAAGTAAACAAATTTCACACCAGGTACCCAATAAGACACTGAAATCATGTCCGAACTGCTTTCGTGCCAACCCACGGGACGGTTGCCCATCCCGCCAAGCACTGTGTTATTTTTGTAATAAGAAAGGACATGCAAGCTGTGTGTAATAAGAGAAACTCTAATTTACCAATTGTCTCCCGTTCGCGTGACTCACGTAGGCGTCACCGCAACGGCAACCGCCATGAACATGATACACATCACCCTGTGAATGTTAATGCCGTTTATTCAAAGCCTTCTGCTTCACGTACTTCGACAGCTCGTCGTGAGAATCAAGTTTTGCCAGACACTTCCTCTCGCATTCAGCGCGATGCGAGGAAACCTTTTGTGACTTTGCTCATTTGTGTTCGTTCTGTTCGCATGCAGCTGGACACTGGTGCGTCAGTTTCTTTACTGAACAAATCGACGTATGACTTGCTTTATTCACTCCCGCTTCATCGTTCACATTCCAGCTGACTGCATTTATTGGGCAGGAAATTTCAGTGCTTGGCGAGTGTAGCTTGTTAGCCACTCATGGTGCCACGAGCCGTCAGTGTCTTTCCATGTGCTTTGCTGTAATGATACTACGAATATTTTTGGCATGGACGCATTTGAATTTTCTGGCCTCACAATTTAGAACAATGTACTTTGCATTAACGCTATTGACCATGCAGAGAGTGTTGCCACATTATGCGATGATTTTGTCGAGCTCTTTTCTGATGGCCTTGGTTGTGCCACAGACATTGCAGCGCATGTTGTTGTTGAAGACAATGCCATGCCCATTTTCCGGCGTGAACGCCCGTTACTGCACGCACTGCGTCACGCCGTAGGTTCTGAACTTAAGCATTTGCAAGACATTGGTGTCATTGAACCTGTTTTTGCTTTGCCCTGGGCTTCGCCTATAGTGTGTGTGAAGAAACCAAACGGTCGTCTCCGTATTTGTGCTGACTTTAAGTCTACAGTGAATCCCCAGACAGTGGTAGCTACATTTCCCTTACTGCGTCCTGAAGACATTTTTGATAAGCTTGATGCGGGAAAATTCGTTTCCACGATTGACTTGCGGGACGCATACTTTCATATTCCGCTCGACGAACAGTCGTAGCCCTATTTTGTGATCAACACCCACAGTGGATTGTTCAAGTTTCGCCGCCTTCCGTTCGGTTGTGCTTCGGCTCCTGCTATTTATCAGTCTTATTTGCAGCAGTTGTGGACCACTGTCCCTGGTTGCTCAAATTATCTGCACGATATAGTGGTATAAGGTCGCACACCTGACGAACATTTGCAGAATTTTCGTGCCTTAATTATTGTACTTTTGCAGGCAGGACTAAAGCGTAACAGAGGCAAGTGCAAATTTTTTCAAACTGAGATTCAGTATTTAGGACATATGATTAACGAACAGGGTATCCTCCCGTCGCCGTCACATCTCAGTGCAATTACAGACTTGCCAGCACAAAGGAACTTGAAAGAACTTCAGTCTGTGTTGGACAAAATTTCATATTATATTCGGTTTATACCAAATGCAGCGGTGATTGCAGCGCCTTTGCATCGCCTTCGGCGTAAGAATGTTCTTTTGTTTGGTCTTCAGAATGTGAAGCTACTTTCCACAAGCTCAAATATGCTTTGTTGAGTGATTGCTGTTTGGTCCCTTTCGATCCCTCCAAACCAGTTGTTTTGGCTGTCGATGCATCTTTTCACAGCATCGTAGCAGTTCTCTTACACCGCATTAAATCTGTCGATCGACCGATAGCTTTTGCGTCTAAGTTGCTCAATTCTGCCCAGCAAAACTATTCTCAAATCGAGAAAGAAGCATTAGTTATTGTATATGGTGTGACAAAGTTTCATGATTTTTTGTACGGTCCCAAGTTCTATTTGGTCACCGACCATAAGCCTTTGACGTCGTTGTTCCACCTGTCAAAGCCAGTTCCGGCCCGTACTGCACAAAAGTTGCAACGTTGGTCTTTATTTTTCTCTAACTACAATTATGAAATTTTGTTTCGGCCCATAGCCGAGCATGGCAATGCTGATTCTTTGTCTCGTCTGCCTATCGGTCGTGACAAAATGTCATGCATGTTTATTGATTCACAAGATAAGGAATTAGCTGATGGTTTTGCAGTGAATTTTCGTCGCATTGTTTCATCGACAGCCGCCGATGCTTCTTTGCAGACTCTTTTGCAATATATTCGTACTCAATGGCCTCCATCTGCTACGCAGATTCGTGATCCACTTGTTCGACGTTACTTTGCACAACGTCACAATTTGTCTGTGCACCACAGTGTTATCTTGTTATGAACTGACGATGATCAGTCTTGTGTGGTTGTACCTCGTTCGTAGTAGTCGGAAATTCTCCGCTTGCTGCACGCTGGTCATTGGGGTATAGTGCAGATGAAGCAATTAGTGCGTCGTCACTGCACTTGGATCGGCATTGATAAACTTATTGAGAATTTTCTTGCTAACTGTCGCTCTTGCGTGGAGCATCAATCTGCTCGCCGCCAGCGCTTCTTTGCGTGGCCGACTCCTACTGCGCCTAGGCAGCGCGTTCATATTGATTTTGCGGGTCCTTTCTGGGACACCCGCTGGTTGGTAGTCATTGATGCATACAGAAACTTTGCTTTTGTTGTACCTACGTCTTCTACTACATCTGCCAGTACTATTCGGGCCTTGACGTCTGTTTCCTGCATTGAGGGCTTTCATGAAGTTATTGTCTCCGACAGTTACCCCCAGTTCGTGTCCTCAGAGTTTGAAGCGTTCTGTGCTGCTAATGGCATTCGCCATTTGACCTCAGCCCCATTCCACCCCCACTCAAACGGCGAGGCTGAACGCTTTGTGCGTGCGTTTAAGTTACTGATGAGCAAGTTGCACGCCACAGACTCTCACAAGCACACGCTCTGTACTTTCCTTGCTTCAGATTGCTCGCAGCCGCTTGGCACCTGTTCCCCAGTGGAATTGCTACATGCCCGCGCCCATCGGTCGCTCCTGCAGCTATGCACCTGCCGACGCGCGCTCCCGCTGCTTCGCCTCGTTGTGGGTTGGCGTCGCATGATTTAGTGTTCTATCGCATTTTCTTTGGCAGGTAGCGCTGAGAGCAGGGACGCATTCTTCGCCAGCTTGGCGGCGCCTTGTTTGTCATTTCTTGTCCCTTCAGCACTGACAAGCGACACCGGAACCAGATCCGTTTGTGCAGTGCTCGGTTTTCTGCTGTTAGTTATTTTCCGGTAGAATTGGAGGCTACCAGGATTCCGCCGCCTCAGCCCACGACTACACCGACGGCGCCCCCGCTGCTCGCGCCCACGCCACGGGCGCGCCTGCCGTCGCCGCCGCCGCCGCGTTCCTCCGCGGTGCCGGAACCGATGGACGCTGAAGCTGCCGTCATGCCGTCACCGCTGTCGCCCATAGAAGTCATGGCTCTGCCTCCTCATCCGAGCATACGCAGTGGCGGTGCGCGGCCTGGGCAGGTTTTCCACGGTCCGATTTCCTCTCCCCCTCGCGAGCAATTCGGGGTCGTGGGTGGACAGCACACCCCGGCAGTTTCGCTTTCTGCTGCACCCCCATGGGTCCCTCCACCCATCATCGGAAGCCATACACAGCGACGGTGTGTAGTTTCAGGGGGGAGGGATGTGGTATCGATAGCTACGATGCCACGGCGTAGGTGATAGTTCTTAAGTTGGTACTACAGCAGACACAGACGACAGCGCCCTCTCGCTGGTGTTGTGGAGGTCTATGAGCTCCGTGAGAGATTCCGCTCATTTTGATCAAGAGCAGACAGCCGGAAGACTTTGCTTGTTATTCAGACTATGTACTACTTATGATGGGTCTAAGGCTTCGCATCTCAGTGGAATGTTATGTATTAAGTTAATACTGTGATATAGTAAAACCATTTCTAAGAGCAGTACCGAGAGATTTTTCACCTTTTCCTGCTCCTACTTAATTCCTTCATTCGGCCAACCTTTCACTTTACAGGAGCAGACCCACATGCTGCCTTCCAGGCGACACAGAAGTCATATTGCCATGGCTGTTGCAAAATACTTTGTTAGTGGGCCAGCTCGGAGCCGACCGAACACCATTACGTCAGATGCAGCAATGCCACTGGCAGATTTCCACATTGTGCTCCAAGACAGGTGCTGGCACTGCCATAACGAAGACACAGCAGAAAGGAGTTTGTAGGCCACTTACTTCTTATGGTCTACATGACTGCGAGCTGTGATATGCAAAGTAAGAACGCTCTCTCCCAACATAAATTACAGTTATTTTCAGTCAAAGGTGTTTCAGTCTGGTAGCTACACGAGGAGAGATGTATACCCTTCCTCGAGGCGACATGATGCTACAAGCAGCCACCATGGGGTTTGGTCTCCGCTAACTGTGGGCCCCTGCTTCTGGTTTTAAGATCAATGCTGTGGCTTAGCATCTTCCAGCCATTGGACCACCTTCGGGCCAACTACCAGATGCAAACAGCCTTGCGCCATAGAAGGCAGTCGCTTGTGATCATGGCCATGTGTTGCATCAGTTCCTTAACACTCGCTGTCTTCAGCACACGTTATGGAGGATGTTGCACCACAGAATGTTGTAGTTTGTTCTTCAGCAAAAAGTATGACTAGTGGTGAAGTTTTTACGAGCAGCCACTTATCATCATCCCGACAACAGTCCCATCCCCCCCAACTCAAACCTCCACATGTACATCTACATCTAGAAGGATACTCAGCAAATCACATTTAAGTGCCTGGCAGAGGGTTGATCGAACCACCTTCACAATTCCCCATTATTCCAATTTCGTATAGCGCACGAAAAGAATGAACACCTATATCTTTCCGTACGAGCTATGATTTCCCTTATTTTATGGAGGTGATCTTTCCTCCCTATGTAGGTCAGTGTGAACAATATATTTTCGCATTGGGAGGAGAAATTTGGTGATTGGAACTGTGTGTGAAGATTCCATCGCAACGAAAAACGCCTTTCTTTTAATAATTTCCAGCCCAAATCCTGTATCATTTCTGTGACACTCTCTCCCATATTTTGTGATAAGACAAAACTTGCGGCCTATATTTGAACTTTTTCGTTGTACTCCGTCACTCCTATCTGGTAAGGATCCAACACTGCTCAGCAGTATTCAGAAAGAGGACGGACAAGCATAGTGTCGTCTTGTAGCGTTGTCCTCCTTAGTACGTATGTTACTTTTTCTAAGTGTCGTGCCAATAAAACGCAGCCTTTCTTTAGCCTTCTCCACAACATTTTCTATGTGTTCTTTCCAATTCAAGTTGTTCGTAATTGTTAATAACTAGGTATTTATTTGAATATACGACTTGTACATTAGACTGATTTATCGTGCAATCGAAGTTTAAAGAGTTCCTTTTAGCACTCATGTGGATGACCTAACACTTTTCGTTTTTTAGCGTCAACTGCCACTTTTCGCACAGTTCAGATATTTTTTCTAAATCGTTTTGGATTTGACACAGAAAGCTATCAATAAGGCTGATTGAATTGCAGATGTTTTGGGTACTGAAATGGTACCTGACGCATTTAGTATTTCCGAAGGCCGAACATTCGGCACCATCTGTGACGGCACTGCCTCCTCAGAAGGTGGGAGAAGAAGAAAGTGGAATGTGTTTGTAAGGTTTATGATGGGGCCGACAAGGCTTGTGCCAGTGGATCAGGAGATTGACTAAAGTGACAACACTTGCAGTGCAATGCGTGATGCAGGCGAAGGCTGCTGTGCAATCCTAGGGCTAGATTTTCTCATCAAGCATCATGCCGAAACTGACTTTCGTTGACTCGCTGTGGAACCCAGGGGGATAATGTTCAAGCTCGGGGAAGCTGTCTCCAATGAAATACTGTCGCAGGGTTCGTTTATCATGATACGACAAATGTGGGCAAAATCACTAAAGCTTAATTTGCGTGATATATGGGCACAAGGCACTGGGAAATTCCTTTATGTGACCGAAGGTGTTGCTAATTTATACGATTCTGGACCTCGCCTCCGGGTAGGGAATCGTCGTTAGGTACTCAGCGTTCTGTGATTGAGAGCACTTCTCCTGTCTATGTTCACGTTGAAACGTTATCTGAATTCCGTCTTTGCGGCTGGGAGTTCGCGTTTCTTGTCTGTAGAATACAGAGGGGAGAAGATAGTAATAGATTGTACTAATCAGAGGACCACCTTCCGCCATCCTAGTGTTTAATGAGTTTTTTATTTTGGGGCTGGAGTTCTTCCATCGTCGCAGACGTGCACGAGAACCATCACTGCGACACACGGGACGCAGTACATTCGGTGATATTGCTAATTGCTTCGGCTATTCAAAAATGAGGGTGGAAACTAAAAATGGCTTGCAGAAGAAGAAGCACATTTCAAGAAAAAGGGATGTAAAAGAAAAACTAATCAGTGGTGAGCAGACACCCACACAGTGTAAATCGAATCTTAAAAGATCAGTTCGGACTCTGTTAAAGCATATTGTGGATGGCGTTAGGATAAGCGTTCATTTTGTTTGCTGTTCGCTGTTCAATGGAATTTACTCTCATGCTGAAGGCCCAAGTGGTACTACGCACATTTGTCGCCATCCATGCGTGTATAATAAACAAGGGTCTTATGTGGAGCAGAAACGACTTCCTAAACTTGCTCAGGAGATAACTGTCGATAAAAGTGTGGCTATGTGTGCACGAGACATAAAGTCGTATGGAACTATGAGAGATGAAGGTCTTAGGGATCTTGTTCATACGTTAGTGGACATTTTAAAGGCCATAATATCTAACCCCACAACTGTGTCGAGGTACATGGCAAAAAGTGCCAAAAGCCTACGACCTATATTTATGCCTGAGGTAATTGCTCATATAACAGAAGGTGAATACTCAGCAACTACAGAAATGTAGACATCCAGCGCGAGAAGAAACAATTATCTGACATGTACTGTCTCCTGTTTCATTGACTGGACTCTCAGATCTCGCATTTTGTTCACAACTCAGTTTCCAGATGAACCTAAAGGGGCGGTAACATTCTAAGAGAAATGTATCGACGATTTATGTCTCTTGGTATCCTCACAGTACTTTGAAAGACATGCAGCACACGACTGATCAAGATACAAACATTGTCGTTGCAATGCGCGATATATTGAATTGTTCCTGCCATAAGTCAAATACAGGGCTACGAAATAATTATAATGCGAAGTATATATGCGTCAATTGTCCATACGTTCATGGTCTTTTGATTGCGGCGAAACAACGCGGTACTTACGTAAAGAAAAGTGGTCTTCTCAATGCTCTTGTTAGATAAATGAGCAAGTCTGACGATAGTCGGTGGAATAAGCAGCTGACAATGCTAGAATATCTTTGTGCGAGAAGCTCTCTGAGAAGGGAGAAATACTTCGATATGAAGGAACTGATATCACGCTGATGAAAGAACTTTTCACGGTATGTTTGCTATTCCATTACTGTAATTCTTATACGCAATCGTTTATTTTATGCTTTAAATAAGATAAGGGTTTTTGTAGCTCTTGCAAGCGGCGTCCAAGCAATTAGAACTGGAGAAATCAGCCACACTGCTCATTCTGTTGACATGGACAATGACAATGTTAACGCATTTGAGTCAGGCGCCCTAGGACAGAGAAGCTTCTGAAATTTGACTTTTACGTGAACGCTTCAAATTATACTAAGATTAAAAGCTAATTGCCCGGAGATACTGTGAGGTAGCGACTTTCCTCTGCCCACCATTCGTCATTTAAAAATGATATCTGAAGATAAGAGGCGTAAAGTCACGAAAAGGATACAATAGTTTTCCTTCCTCATACTTCTCCAATCCCACAAAGCACTCTAACGACATTTCCCATTACTGCATCTCCAACCGTCTTTTCTATTTGTACTCGCTAGTGGGTTAGAACGGAACTCGCTTACCTTTCGATCTAGAAATAGTTAACTCAATGTACTCTACTCTTCTGGAACTTACAAAAATAACATTGAATAATCAGAAATATTAGAGACGCTCATTCCTACATGTTTCTGAAATACTGGTAACATTTGGATCCTTGGGAGTTCATGTTGTCCTAAATCAAAGTCTGAAATTTTGCCGTGTACGCAATGAAGTATGAATTTTGCTTTCGTTTGGTAGATAGAAGTGAGGAGTAATGAGACTGGACATGTATTTCACAGTCCCACCCCATCAAAGAACAAAACTTGTTGAAGCACATAATTTCTACTACTCCATCTGTTGGATTTCTAGTTATGCAATTTGGAGATGAGAGTGACACAGTCCGGTAGCTGACACTCGGTGGCATTCAACATCTACACTGAAAAAGCAGTAAAGTATAGATGGATAAATTTGTAAACAGGATTAAATATAAGGGAGACGTAATAAACATTTTGAAGTTTACCCATGACAATGCTATTCTGTCCGAAACAGTAAAGAACTTGGAATAACAGTTGAATGGAATAGATAGTGCCCAGGAAAGGGGATTATAAGATAACCCTCAATGGAACTAAATGAAAAGTAATGGAATATTTTAGAATTAAACATAGCAGTACCAACGGATTTTCCATAACGTGTACTACAAAAGGAGGGCGTAATATATGACCAACACAAAGATATAAGGATATCGATAATTTTCGTTGTCTTTTACGCACAACATAACTTTTAAAGATATATTTGTGTGTAAGAAGGGTCCTATACCTGGAACCATGAATATGACACCCGTCCTGAAAACTCACATCCACTGACTAGACCTAAATTTTTGAGCTAAGTATTAGTGAAAAATTAAAAACAACAACGTAATCTGGTAGAAGAAATCATTAAAAATCACAAATATATTTTTATCAAAATTTTAAAATATAATGTACATGACTAGATTAAGTATTCTGAGAGGGTAGGCACAAAGAACCCCTTCCCTCTCCCTTGGCATTGTGAGGGTTAAATCAGGTAGTATTAAGGGAATCTGATTACAATATAAGACACTAAAAGGATTATAGGGCAGCAAGCTAAGTGATGATGACCGAAATGGAGAGGATATAAAATGAAGACTGACTATAGCACGAAATGTATTAATAAAAAGAGGTATTTGCTAACATCGAATATAAATTTAAGTGTTAGGAAGTAATACTGGATGGTATTTGTATGGTTTCCAAGATGCTGCTCTAGGTGGGTGTAAAAATGAATGTGCGCAATGGAAAATACTGAACGCAAATCTAAAGATTTGGCTCAGTCTTACTACCCTCTGAAGGAGATCTTAGGATTTCTTAATGGTGATATTATTTCCTCCTTCTTGCTCTTTAACATATAAATTGAAACATAAAAATGAATGATTGATTAAGGGAACTAGTAACAACTAAATATTAATGTTGTTTCTGCTTATACATTTATTGTAGATTAAAACCCCTTTATATATTATAAAATGTTTATATGTCGATGTGCAATGGACACAAAGAGATACAAAGGAATTTCCTGACTAATATTATTGATAAAGTGCCCAAATGTGCGGCTTTTTATGGCTACGTGATCTCATATGAATAACGCGAGATGACTATTATCATCTACGTCCCAAACACTAGAAGACACTACTTTCAAAGATGATCTATAGTGGTGTGCAACCTCAGTGGAAATGAAACTTAGACTATCACAGCATATCAGTTTCATAGCTCTACCCACCACTTGTAGCCCATAGCTCACAACTGCAGTCAGTGCTACCAACAGCCCGTAGGCGACAGCACACCAGTGATTGCGCAAGGGACTGTTGCAGTGACGTCACGGTCTCGCTCAGTGCGGAGCAGTGAGATCGCGGCCCGTGGGCTTCATCTCCATGCCCAACTCTGCTGAGCCCGTGACATACAGGTGCTTTCGCTACAGCTCTGCTCGGCTCTAGGGGTGACATCAAGGACTCGCTCGGCCCAAGACTACTGTGGTCGAGTGCGGCCGCACCACTCTGCACTGTGCGGCCCGTCGGATCTCGATGCGACTGCTCCACCTGAACTGGCAGTGCGAGGCAACGCTCGCATGGCTGTCATGCCTATGGTCCTGGATGGGGCCGCGCCTCAGTGCCCACCTCTGCTGCGAAGTGCTCAACCAGAGCCAATACTCAGCCTATTGTCAACGACCGATTGACATCATAGAAGAAAACTGCGACGTCACTCCAGCAGTGGCTGCATCAATTCCCACAGGCAGACACATCACTGAACTGACTTAACCTCTTATCCGCAGAACATTGATACCTCCCAAACTTTTAGTTAGTGTATCTTCTACACATATCTCCCGTGCCATTGCAAATGATTTGTCAAACTCTTTACTTAAAACATGTCCAATAATTTATTGTTTTTTCTTGTTTGCACCAATCTTGCAATTTTGTTGTACAGGACATGAATAAGTACTCATTTAACAGCCAGTATCGTAGTCAAATGTACCTTAGACAAACGTAAGACACCAGGATATTTTTATTTCGTTATGTTAATGAAATGTGTGTGTAGCATAGAGTGCACAAATGTTAATAACTACATGTAATACTTTCTATGATGATATAGGACAGAGAAGCCTTCACATTTTTTTCTGCCATCAACTAGGAGAAGCTTCCTGTTTCGTATCGTCCTTTGTTCTTCAGCTTTTGCTATCTTTGAATTTATCTTGTTAGCTCTTAAGAATAATGAATATATTTAAGTATATTTAAAATAACACCTTTCAGTTTTGTGATCAGCTATTCGTGAAAGAAATGCAAAACTGCTTACATGGTGCCCGCCTGACACTGGTGTGATCCAAATATTGATTAGTAATTTATCAGATCTTTTATGCTGGCCGGTGTGGCTGTGCGGTTCAAAGGGCTTCAGTCTGGAACTGCGTGACCGCTACGGTTTGAGGTCATGCCCACCTGTTGAGTCAGTTCCTTAACACTCGATGTCTTCAGCACACACTATGGAGGACTTGCACCACAGAATGTTCTCGTTTGTTCTTCAGTAAAATGTATGACTAATAGTGAAGTTTTTGTGAGCAGCCATCGTTCATCATCCCGACAAAAATCCACCACCTCAACTCAGACCTCCGCGTGTAGAGGTTATCCGTAGTGGACCTCTACATTTTGATGTCAGAAGTGTGTGTTATGTCTAAATTTCAGTGACAGGGGAACCTTACCGGCCACTCTCCCTGGAGACGATGACTCTTGACTACCTCAGTGTTGCAGTTTCGTCGACACACATCAGCGTGCAGTGGGTGAGTGGGAGTTTTTTTTCTCATGCGACCATCTCGTCGAGCCATTTCACCGCTTAGCAGCTTTTCAATTCTGCTTCCATGTGTGACATGTGGCAAGTAAACTCAGACTGTGTTCTAAGGATGTGTAAATATGAATATTATTTTTGGCTGTCATGAATGGGTGTGGCTCATTGTCTGGAAGTGTGTAAGGTGTTAACCATGCGTAGCTTTTCAGGAGGGGAAGATGAGTTTTGTCGAGAAGTCGGAGTTTTGTGGTAGTTTTCGCAGTTTTCAACGGGCAATGTATTTCATTTTGAGCAATAAATGTGGCTCACTGCGTTTAAGCGCTTAAAGTAGTAGTCATGAGTAGCCGCTTAAGTGGAGAAGTTAAGATACAGTAAGTGTTAGGAGAGAATTAGATTAAGTATCCTTTTCGTCGTACTGTTTTGTTCTCCTCGTTTGTTGTTTGCATAATTAGTGAGGTATACCGTGGTGGAGAGGTTGCGAATTTCTGCGGCCTGGACCAGATGTGCTGGGATGTGCATGTGACGATGATTTTTGTGTCTTGCAGAGTGCAACTGCCGGCAGTAATTTTATTGTAGATACTTAGGAGGTGACACAGAATGCTATCAATAACGCTGGTTGTATTGAAGATGTTTTGGGCACTAAAAAGTTGCAGACACATTTAATGTTTCCTAAGGACGGAGATTCGCCACCATTGTGACAGCCCTGCCTCCTCAGAAGGTGGGAGGAGAAGAAAGAGGAAATGTGTTTGTAAGGTTTATGATCAGTCCGACAAGGCTTGTGCCAGTGGATAAGGAGACTGACAAAAGTGTAATGCGTGATGCAAGCGAAGGATGCTGTGCAATCCCAGGGCTAGACTTTCTCATCAAGCATCATGCCGAAACCGGCATCCGATGACGCGCGGAGGGACTCAGGGGATGATGTTCAAGCTCGGGGAAGGTGTCACCAGCGAAATACTGTCGCATGGTTCGTTTAACATGATACGACAAATGCGGCAAAATCACTAAGCTTTAATTTGCATGATATAGTGCCGCAAGGCACTGGGAAGGTGCTTTAGGTGAGCGAAGGCGTTGCTAACTTACACTTTTCTGGACTTCGCCTCCGGGTACGGAGTCGTCGTTGAGTACGCAACGTTCTGTGATTGAAAGCACTTCTTCTGTCTATACTCACGTTGAGACATCTAAATTCCGTTTGTGAATGGGAGTTCGCGTTTCTTATCAGTAGAATACAGAGATGAGAAGATAGTATTAGATTAAACTAGTCAGAAGACCGCCTTCTGCCATCCTAGTGTTTGAACGAGTTTTTTATTTTGTGGCTGCAGTTCTTCCATCGTCGTAGACGTGCACGAGAACCATCACTCCGACGCACTGGAAGAAGTACATACGGTGATATTGCTAATTCCTTCGAATTATTAAGGCTATAAAGCTAAACAGCTGTGATCATGTAAGTTTCATTTCCACTGACGTTTCACACCACTGGAGGTCATCTTTGAAAGTAGTGTCTTCTAGTGTTTGGGATGTAGATGATATCAGTCATCTCGTGTTATTTATATTAGAACACGTTGCCACCAGAAGGGGCACATTTGAGCAGTTGATCAATAATATTAGTCAGGAAATTCATTTGTATCTCTTTACGTTCATTGCACATCGACATTTAAACATTTGAAATGTATAAAGAACTTTTAATGTACAATAAATGTACAAGCAGAAACAACATTAATATTTAATAGTTACTAGTTCCCTTACGCAATCATTTATTTTATGTTGTAATTTATATGTTAAAGAGCAACAAGGAGGAAACAATATCACCGTTAAGAGATCCTAAGATCTGATTCAGGAGCCCAATCTTCATTTTCGCGTTCAGTATTTTCCACTGCGCACATTCATTTTTATACCCTATAGCGTCCCCAGTGAAATAATATGAAAAGACTTAAAAACAGTATTTATAAGGAGAGACATTTAAAAATTAAATAATATACATTTTTATCATGAACCCAAATTATAATCATTTCTCTGTGTATGTTTTGATGGCAAGGAAATGATCTAAGGAGACGACAAGATACGCTCTTTTGTTATCTTTTGTTAATTTTTTGTGGTCTTCACTTCTTCTCTAGTTTTGGTTGCGTGTTGATGGACATCTTGCAAGTGCTGGCAAATGTAAGCATATTTGTACTAATTAAGCAAATAATATATTGATTTCATATTATTGTTCGCTTTTAATTAGTAAGAGGTGATCCCGATTTCATGTCCGCCTTCCTTAAATTAGCCTGCATTCGAGTAATTTACAGTGCAACAATCGCAGCGACCGATGAAGCCATCGACGTCATTACGTGGCGATAGTAACTAATAACATTTTTGCGGAAGCGAAAAACTCGCCCGCTATTGACAAAATATACATTATTGTCCACAGCCGACCGACGCTGCAGAAAATACGAAGCTTTAAGATTCTTATTTTCAGTACAACAGCCGAGGGCCAGAGCCAGGACTCCGACTAAAATGCAATGGTTAACGGACGTAAGAAAAAATACTGTCGTGCGTGTGTGAGCCGCAATTGTGATTATTAACTAAAGATTTTTTGCTTTAAAGTGAACTGAGTAGCGGAGGAAATTAATATGAAAAGTTTATTCGATTGTTCATCTTACATGCTCATGTTTTAAGACTCAGCGAGTCTAACGTTCATTAACGTAACAAATGATTTATACTGAAGATTAATATTGTTAAAAAAGATAACTTCACAGAAGTATTTTATTGTAAATCAAAACCAAAGGAAATATCCTTTCCATTAAAGCCCACCACGTAAGTCAACAACAATAAAATCACCAACAAATTTTTGTGGTAAATAACATATTAATTTACGACGGCCGACGGACGCGAGGACCCGCCTAGAGTAGCATCTTGGAACTGATGTGTCGACAGAAGTGCCGACACAGTGTGATTTGAGGGGACCACAATGCACGCTATAAACACACGAAGGATGGCGTGAGGTCTGAAACAGGATACGTAATGAATGCTATAAAGAAAAGTATGTAGCTTTTGGAATACTTAACTTTAATCCATCCTTGTTGTATACATCGTTCTTGATGAGACATGCTTTATACGATAAGTATCAAGTGCTATGTAAGGCTAATGGCGCCTTGCTAGGTCGTAGCCATGGACTTAGCTGAAGGCTGTTCTAACTATCTGCTCGGCAAAGGAGCGAGGCTTCGTCAGTGTAGTTACTAGCAAAGTCGTCCGTACAACTGGGGCGAGTGCTATTCCGTATCTCGAGACCTGCCTTGTGGTGGCGCTCGGTCTGCGATCACACAGTGGCGACACGCGGGTCCGACATGTACTAATGGACCGCGGCCGATTTAAAACTACCACCTAGCAAGTGTGGTGTCTGGCGGTGACACAACAGAAACCATACAAATACCATCAATAAATATTTCCGAAACTTAAATTTATATTCTATTCTCGCAAATCCCTCTTTTTCATTAATACTTTTCTTGTTATAGTCAGTGTTCATTTTATATCCTCTCTCCTTCGGCCATCATCAGATATTTTGCTGCAAAATAGTCCTTTTAATGTGTCATTTCGTAATCAGATTCCCTTAACACTACCAGATTTAACCCTCACAATGCAAAGGGGATGGGGAGCTGTATGCCTACCTTTTCAGAACACTGTAATCTAGTCATGTACATTATAAAACTTCCTGACAGATTAAAACTGTGTGCCCGACCGAGACTCGCACTCGGGACCTTTGCCTTTCGCGGGCAAGTGCTCTACCATCTGAGCAACCGAAGCACGACTCATGTCCGCTTTACTTCTGCCAGTATCTTGTCTCCTACCTTCCAAACTTAACAGAAGCTCTCCTGTGAAACTTGCAGAACTAGCACTCCTGAAAGAAAGGATATTGCGGAGACATGGCATAGCCACAGCCTGGGGGATGTTTCCAGATCGAGATTTCACTCTGCAGCGGAGTGATTCGTGCTTCGGTAGCTCAGATGGTAGAGCACTTACCCGCGAAAGGCAAAGGTCCCGTGTTCGAGTCTCGGTCGGGCACACAGTTTTAATCTGCCAGGAAGTTTCATATCTGCGCACACACCGCTGCAGGGTAAAAATCTCATTCTGGAATCATGTACATTATATTTTAAAATTTAGAAAAAAATATATTTGTGATTTTTAATGATTTCTTCTACCAGATGCCTTAATTGTTTCAAATTTTTTGTAAAGCAAAAAGTTGGGTCTTATATGAGATGTGAATATTCAGAACATGTGTCATATTCATATTTTCAGATTTAGGGCTCTTCTTACATATAAATATATCTTTAAACAGCATGTTGTGCGATAAAGACAACGAAAATTAACGAAATCCGTATATCTTTGTGTTTGTCATATATTACGCCCCCTCCTTTTGTAGTACACGTTAGTGAAAATCCGTTGGTACTACTAGGTTTAATCTGAAAACGTTCCATTACGTTTTATTTAGTTCCATTGAGGGTTATCTTATAATCCCTGTCCAAGGCACTATCTATTCCATTCAACTGTTATTCCAAGTTCTTTACTGTCTTTGACAGAATTGCAGTGTCACCGGTAAACTTCAAAATGTTTATTGCTTCTCCCTGATATTTACAACTTTATCTTTGTATGCTTTACTACTTGCTCAGTGTAAATGTTGAACAACAAAGAGTGTAGGCTGCCCCAATGTCTCACTCTCATCTTCAAATTGCACAACTAGGAATCCAGCAGCTGGAATTGCAGAACTTATGTACTTCTACAAGATTTGTTCTTTAATGGGGTGGGCCTCTGAAATACATGTCCAGTCTCCTTTCATTTATGACAACATGGATTCCCAAGGATCCACATGTTACCAATTGTAGAGGAGCATGTAGGAATGAGCGTTTCTTCTATTTCCGAACATAAAATGTAATATTTGTAACTTGCAGAAGAGCAGAGTACATTGAGACAACTATTTCTAGATCGAAAGGTAAGTCAGTTCCGTTCGAATCTCACTAGTGAGAACAAAGAAAAAAGACGGTTGGAGACGCAGTAAAGGGAAATATCGTTAGAGAGTATTGTGGGATTCACGTCCCCGTTTGAATAAAATCTTTGTCTCGCCAGACATTTCTTCAAATTGGGCAACAAATAGTAGTTCGAGGGAGCCAAGTCTGGAGAATAATGGGGTATGGGAAACGAGCTGGAATCCTATTTCCATTAATTTTGCCACCAGAACTGCTTAGGTTGGTGCTGGTGCATTGTAATGATGGAAAAGGATGGTCCTATAACAATGAATAATATTCACCTGTAATAGTTTTACCCTTTTTTACATAGTCGATGAGGATTATCCCTTGCGAACCCCCAAAAGATAGCCGTCATAAACTTTCTGGCCGAAGGAATGGTCTTCGCCTTTTTTGGTGCAAATTCTCCCTTGGTACCCTATTGATTAGATTGTTGTTTGGTCTCAGGAGTATAGTAATGTATTCATATTTCATCCACAGTGGCGAAACGACGCTCAAACTTCTGCGGATTCTTCTGAACAGCTGCAAACCATCCTTGCAACACTTCGCACAATTCCGTTTTTGGTGAAGCGTGAGCAATTGCGGAACGCAACATACGGATAGCTTTCTCGTGTCCAAATATTGATACAAAATATTATGTACCCATTCATTCGAGATGCCCACAGCACTAGCAATCCCACGCACATTAACTCTTCTGTCATCCATCACCATATCATGGATTTCATCAATAATTTCTGGAGTCGTAACCTTCATAGGGCGTCCAGAACGTTCAGCATCACTTGTGCCTATATGGCCACTCAAAAATTTTGAAATCGCGTATAAACTGTTTTAAGCGAAGGTGCAGGGTTACTGTAATGTTTATCAAGCTTCTCTTTAGTCTCCTGAGGCGTTTTGCTTTTCATAAAGTAGTGTTTATTCACCAAAGGAATTTTTTTCGGCCATTTTTTGACAATCACTTGTTTTCCTTGATTGACACGAATGCCTAACGTAAAGAAATAGACCAATATTACTGAAACTTGGTGTGCGCTCTTTCCAAAGATGCTACTAACTAAACTCGATAGGCGCCGTTGGTGGCTTCTCTCGGACTTTGCACGAATTTTTCATACGCCCCTCGTATTTAAGTATATAGAAATTAATACCTTTCAGATGAATCAATTCAACAAATTAAACAGATCTCTTTGTGATAATGTCTTTATCAGCAATTATATACTGCTATTCGTAAAAGAAATGCAAAACTGCTGACGTGGAGCCCGTACGCCATTGGTGTGATCCAAATACTGATTAACAATTTATCACATCTTTTATGGTGTACCAAAGAACCTACAGTCTTTCAGAAACAATGTCCGATACTCAATTAACTATGCAGCATAATTCGATTGACCGAACGCATTACGCACTTTCCTTATGAAAATTACATTGAAGCCACATCTGTAACTTGGCGATTCTCTCGAACACAAACCTGGAGTAACAGTAAATCAGATCAGGAATCAACAAGCACTGCTCAGTTAATTTCAGTTGCCAATACTGAGCTGACTACAGGCTGGTAAGTGGTAGATGATCACGACTATTTTCGTTACATTCTCTATCATCCTTCCATCTTCGCAAGCAGGCAAGGTAACAGTTACAGCTCACAACATCCACTGGCTCATCCACCTTCGAGAGAGGTTGTTACTATTGTGGGATACGGACCACTTATACCGTACGGTTGCAGTTTAACGCCATACCACAGACACTTCTGTTTACAACAACCAAATATACAAGAACAGCTACATCAGTACGTTGCACCGGCAAACAGTGTGGGATAAATACCTTTTCACATACGAGAATGAGCAACGCCTTTAATTTAGGGCAATATAGAAACGTCTTTTGCCATGTCAAGAGCCAAGGGCGCTGATTTACACGAGATCTACCTTACTCATGAGTTGTCCCAGTAAAGAACTCGCAAAATTGTGCACCAGAAGCCTACCTCTACCACCCGCCCCCTTCCTCAATGTTGTTGATGTGGACTTCAGCCTGAAGTCTGGTTTGATGCAGTTGCCCAAGCTAGTCTATTCTGTGCAAGCCTCTTCAGCGCTGCACAGCTAATGCCATGTGCATCAGTTTAATCCTGCTAACTGTATTCAAGACTTTGTTCTCCCTCTGCAACTTTAACACCCTCCCCTCCCCAATACCCACATATACACACTTCTCTCCATTACCAAACAAACAAGTCCTTCATGCCTAAGGATATACCCTATGAAACGAAGTTGTGCCATAAATTTCTAGTATTCCCTAGTTCGACACAGTATCGTCTTATCAGTTATTCGATCTGCAGTGCCACCACTATTTTTTGCGCTATTGAGTAAATATGTGATGTTGCCATGGATGTTGCAAAAGATGTTACTAGTGGGCCAGCTCAGAGCTGACCAAACATCATTTCGTCCGATGCAGCAGAAAGGCGTTGGTACGCCAGTAACTACACATCCAAGCAACAGACTTCTTATGGTCTACATGGATACAAGCTGAGATTTGCAAAGCAAGAATGCTCAGTCGCAACATAAATTACCATTATTTTTCAGTCAAAGGTGTCTCAGTCTGGTAGCTACTATTTGAGGGGAGCGGTGTTGCCACTCCACGAGGCGACATGAGGCTACAAGCAGCTACCATGGGATTTGGCTCCACAAACTGTAGGCCCCTGCTGCTGGTTTTAAGATGAGTGCTGTGAGCTTAGCATCTTCCGGCCTGTGGGCCACCTACCAGTTGCAACCAGCCTTTGGCCATAGAAGGCTGTTGTTTGAGACCACAGAGTGTTCTGGTTTCTAGTACAGTAAAATGTATAACAAATAGTGAAGTTCCTATGAGCAGCCATCGATCATCATCCCACCACCCCACTAAACACTGCTCTACTCACCACTCGTAGCCAGTATCATGCAACTGCGGTCGATGCTACCAACAGGCCGTAGGCCCCAGCACTGATACAGTGACGTCACGGGCTCGCTCAACGTGGAGCATTGAGTGCGCGGTCAGTGGGCTGCGTCTCCATTTGTCACTCTGCTGAGGCTGTGACATACAGGTGCTTTCGAAACAGCGCTGCTCGGCCCTTGGGGTGACGTCAGGGACTCGCTCGGCCCGAGAGTTTTGGTATCCAGTGCGGCCGCAGCTCGCGGGCCGGGCCTCTGTGCACGACTCTGCACCTTACGGCCCGGCGAACCTCAAAACGGCTGTCCCGGTTGAACCGGCAGCGCGAGGCAAGGCACGCTCGTCTGACATGGCTGCGCTCCTGGACGGGCCGCACCTCGATGCCCACCTCTGCTACAAAGTGCGCAACCAGGGCCCGCTCTCAGCCTTTTATCACCGACCGATTGACATAATACAAGCCAACTGCGATGCCACTGTGGCAGTGGCTGCATCAATTCCCATGGGCAGACACTTCTCTGAACTGACTTATCCTGTTATACTCAGAACAAAATTAACTCTCAAATTTTCAGTTGGTGTATCTTGTACAAATATCTCCCATGCCAATGAAAATGATTTGTCAAACTGTTCATTTAAAACATGTGAAATTCCGTATTCTTTTTCCTTGTATGCCCCAATCTTGTGGTTTTGTTGTACTTACGACTCGAATGACTACTTTTGTAATGGCCAGTGTCGTAGTCAAATGTATCGTAGACAAACGTAAGACACCAAGAAAATTTTTCTTTCTTTATGTTTATGAAATATGTGTTTACCAGATAGTCCACAAATGTTAATAAGTACATGTAATACTATCAATGATAATAAAGAACAGAGAAGCATTAACATTTAGTCTGCGACAATCTAGGAGATGCCTTTCTGTTTCGTATCGTCTTTTGTTCTTCAGCTTTCGCTATGTAAGCATCTATCTTGTTTGCTCTTAAGAGCCATGAATATATTTAAGTATTTTTTAATTAATACTTTTCAGATGCATTAATTTAATAAACTAAACATATATCTCTATATTAACGTCTTTATCAGCTTTGTGTACAGCTAGTCGTGAAAGAAATGCAAATGTGATGACGTGGAGTCCGTCCGCCATTAGTATGATCCAAATTCAGATTAGCAATTTATCAGATCTTTTATGGTGCTCCAACGAACCTGTAGTCTTTCAGAAACGAAGTCCGATATTCAATTAACTATACAGCATAATGCGACTGACCGATCATGTTATGCACTTCCCTTATGAAAATTAGATTCGAGCCATACTTGTAACTTTGCGTTTCTCTCGAACACCAACCTGGGTTAATAGGAATTTACGTTACTGAGCTGATTACCTGCTGGAAAGTGGTTGGTGATCACGACTATTTTCTTTGCAGTCTCTATCTTCCTTCCACCTTCGCAAGCAGGCAAGGTAACAGTTACAGGTCACAACTTCCATTCGCTCATCCACCTTCCCGAGACGTTGTTGCTATTGTTGGACGGGGACCACTTATACTCTGATCACTCCACATGTGGTTGCAGTTTAACGTCATGCCAGAGACACTTTTGTTTACAACAACAAAATAATACAAGAACCGCTACATCGGTTGGTTGTTTTAGCCAACAGTGTGAGATAAATAGCTTTTCTCATACCAGAATGAGCAGCGCCGTTAATTTAGAGCAATATAGAAACGTCTTTTGCCATGTCTACAACCGAGGGCGCTGAATCACACGAGATCTACCCTACTCGTGAGTTCTCCCAGTCATGAACGTGCAAAGTTGTGAAACAGAAGCGTACATCTCTCTCCCCTCCCTTCTCAAATTTTGTTATTGTGGTGTTCAGTCTGAAGACTGGTTTGATATAGCTGCCCAAGCTAGCCTATGATATGCAAGCCTCTTCAGCACTGCACAGCTAATGCAATGTACATCATTGTGGACCTACTAACTGTATTCACGATTTTGCCTCCTTCTACAATTTTAACACCCCCCCCCCTCCCCAACACCCATATATACACACTTTTCTCCATTACCAAACTGACAATTCTTTGATGCCTCAGGATATGCCCTATGAAACGAAGTTGTGTCATAAATCCCTTGTTTTCCCCAGTTCAACACAGTATCTTCTTATCAGTTATTCGATATGCAGAGCCACCACTATTTTTCAGCGCTACTTGGTAAAATTGTGATTTTGCCATGGCTGTTGCAAAAGATCTTGCCTGTATGGAGCTGTTGCACAACGCTGCACAAGGCGGGTGACCTTGAAACGAGTTCCACTCGCTACCACCAGAGCTCGGAGGATCGCGCTTTAGTTTTAACTAAGCGCGATCCGCTACAAAAAACATTACATCCGGTGCGGCAACGCCCTTCCGGCGTGCGCTGATTGGCTGGGGCACTCTTATCAGTAGCCACATCCGTTGCCGGCCCAGTCTCGCTCGTGAGGCAACAGCATGTTCAGTCGACTCGAGGCAGCCGCACGTTACACACAGCCATGCCTTACAGGAGGAGAAGATACAGCAGGAGGCCCAGAATGCCAGTATATAAAACGGTTGACAGCTTTAGTTTCGTACCAAATGAGATTGTTCAAGAGGAGCTCCTGAGTGGTCCAATGACTTTTGTAGGATGCAAGGTTAATTTCTCTTGCACTACTACCAAGGTTGTAATACCATTCCCTCAGATGCAGCAATGCCACTGGCAGATTTCCACATTGTGCTCCAGGAAAGGGGATGGAACCGCCATAATGACGACGCAGCAGAAAGGCGTTGGTAGGCCAGTGTTGTGTACATAGTTCCGCATAGTCAGCTCGTACACAACTTTCCCACTAGAGAGCGCCCCACTAAGCACAACAGCGCAGGCGCAGTGCTCGTCTGTCTCTGCACTACGATTTGGTGCTGCCTTAGAGATGGACCAAATTCTGCATCCGCCGATCCGTTTAGTAATGTGTAACGCAGCCAATGAGATTGCTGCTAACATAGAACCATTTCTCCTCACGGATCACACTCGCGCAATGATACTTGAATGCATGAGGTATTATAACGAGTGTACAGACCTCCAATTAGTCAGTCTGCATTAGTCTGTACGAGTCTGCATTTGTCTGTGCCAATCTATAGCAAGTTTCAGTTCGCACCTAATAAGATTATCATATTCCTGTACATAGCCATGAAGATAAGTGTGTAGACACTTTGTCAAGTATCAGAGATATGTGAGAATAAGATTAACGTACCAAGACCAAAGGACCTTCAGATTGTCAGTTGTAAACAGCATCGAGAATCAAAGTTACGTAATGTATAATCTTTTTATTATTTTAATAAATGTGTATGAAAATTAAGCAAGTTCTGTTTAAAGTTGGTCACCGTCAATCTGCTACTCTAAGCGTGCAAGTGGCATTTCTAGCGTCTGACTTAACGGCAGAAGATAAACACGCCACGGTAAGACCATGAGACACATTGCTGACACTCGCCTACTTCGTTAGAGCGATAAGTCAAATAATCTGATGGTGTGCGTACCGAAGGTCTTACAGTACGTGGACTCGCATTCGGGAGGACGATGGTTCAATCCCGCGTCCAGCCATCCTGATTTAGGTTTTCCGTGATTTCCCTAAATCGCTCCAGGCAAATGCCGGGATGGTTCCTTTCAAAGGGCACGGCCGACTCCCTTCCCCATCCTTCCCTAATCCGATGAGACCGATGACCTCGCTGTCTGGTCTCCTTCCCGAAACCAACCAACCAATCTTACAATACGGGGACTGATGACCCAAGATGTTAAGTCCCATAGTGCTCAGAGCCATTTCTTACAGTACGCACACCACATTGGCGACGAGGTGACTGTTTAGAAGGCAATGGCATTATCGAACCTGACACATGTAGCGCCTGGGCAACACCAATCGTTGTAATAGAAAAGCCCAATGGATCATTACGTATCTGTGGAGATTTCAAGAATACTTTCAATTCACAGTGCATTATAGATACATACCTGATTCCGAAACCGGAAGAACTGATGTATAAATTAGCAGGGGGGTGTGTATTTCTCCAAACTGGATTTAAAGGAAGCATATCTGCAGATCCCTTTAGACAAAGATACACAAAAGTTTATGGTAATAAATACTCCGTTTGGATTGTACAGATACAAGCGCTTACCATTTGGTATCGCTTGCACACCAAGCATCTTTCAACGTTACTTGGAACAATTAATTAGAAACTGTCCTAACGCAGTTAACTATCTCGATGATATAATCGTCTCAGGAAAATCTCCACAAGATTTACTAGATAACCTGGATGAACAGTTCAAGGTTCTCAGAAAGGCCAATCTCAGGTGCAACAAAGACAAATGTATATTTTTTGTCAAGAAAATTCAGTATTTACGACGTATATTGTCAAATAACGGAATCAGTCCGACACCACAGCATAAAGAAGCAATACAGAAATTGCCAGCTCCGAAAGACTTAAAGCAACTAATAGCTTTATTAGGCCAAATTAATTATTACCGGAAATTCATACCGAAAGCAGCTGCAATTTCCGAACCGTTGCACAGATTGCTTCGCAAAGGAGTCACGCGGAATTGGTTCAAAGAATGCCAGCACGCATTCGAAAAACTGAAACAAAGTTTAGTAGACGCAAAATGTCTTACGACATATGACCCACAAAAGTTGATCACTATTGCGGCGGACTCGTCAGAGTACTGGATCGGTGCAGACATGTCCCATAAACATCAAGTAATTGAACAACCGATTGCATACGCGTCGAAAACTTTAAACTCAAGTCAACGAAACTATAGCCAAGAAGAAAAAGAGGCTCTAGCAATTATCTTTGCAGTGAAGAAGTTTCATGACTACATATACGGAAGAAAATTTACTCTTCTCACAGACCATAAGCCATTGATGACAATATTCGGACCACATAATAGTGTATCCACTAAGACAGCAAAGCGTTTACGACGTTGGGCATTGCTACTGTGTAATTACAACTACGAGATCTTATAAAGATCGACGGCAAAACATTCCAACGCCGATGTACTTTCACGTCTACCGGCGGGTCAAGATGAACATTTTGACAAATCAGAGGACGTATGTTTTCAGATAGACATAATCAGTCAGGACGTAGTGGTAAATTTCCCCGTCAATGCCACCTTAATAGCTAAGTTAGTGACCAAAGATCCAGTGTTACCAAAGATAAAGCAGTATATTCTTAAGGAATGGTCAACCGATAAGAACATGTTCGCTCAGTCAGAAGTGAAATCTTATTGGAACATGAGACGTGATCTCACAGTGCACAAAGGCGTCATATTAGTTCACAGTGAAACGGGAAAAACAAGAGTAGTTATACCCAAAGCTCTCAGGACTAAAGTGCTAACAATGTTACACCAATGTCATTGGGGCATAGTACGCACAAAACGCATGGCCAGAGGACATTGCTACTGGAAGAACATTGATAAAGATATTGAAACAATGCTTTCTAACTGTAAATTATGTCAGACGCATCAATCAGCTCCGCCAAGACAATATTTTCTGTGGCCACAGGCAACAGAACCTTGGTCAAGATTGCATATTGACTATGCAGGTCCTTTTCTTGGAACTTCTTGGTTAATCGTCATTGATGCATTTTCAAAATGTCCTTTTGTACTACAAATGCGTACAACTTCAACAGCGACAACAAATCAAGCATTGTCAAAGACCTTTTCCATTGAAGGATTACCTCAAATCATAGTGACCGATAACGGAACACAATTTACGTCGCAAGAATTCCAGTCATTCTGTCAGATGAACGGAATTGCACATTACAGGACAGCACCATTTCACCCTGAGGCTAATGGACTCGCCAAACGATTTGTACGAACGTTCAAGGCACACATGACAAAGTTGGTGCAACAGTACAACAAAGAGACTTCCTTATTAATTTTTCTGTCACAATACAGAGCTACTCCGCACGAGGCACAGTCACCAGCAGAAAAACTGCATGGGCGACAACACAGGACTTTGATGTCTATCCTAAAACCCAAAATGCATCCAGAAAATGATCAACGAACGTTCAAAGGACAACGATTCCACGTAAACGACAAAGTCCTCGTAACTGTCTACCGTCGAGGAAAGCGTACTTGGACACAAGGAATCATTGAAGAATGCAATGGAAATGTCATACATAGAATAAGAACGAAAAGCGGCATAGTTATTCCCCATACTAATCAATTACGGCAGCAAAGATAGCAGTCACATATAGGCAGAACTCCTAGGCTGTTTCATTTTGCAGACTCAGAAGCAGATGTCAACTCCGAGCAGATCGAGTGATTCCAGACCCCGTCACCGGCTGCCGCCACCGCCGCCGCAGCCAACGTAGATACCGCCGCCGACGCCGGTGCAGCACCTTCATGGGCAGCCGACTACGCCAGCCGGTCCACAGCCGACATCCCCAGAGAAGATGGACGTCGAAGAAGAATTAGATTTACGCTATGACCAATGTACCGATATTTTTTTTTTTTTCTTTATTGTTATTTTCAAACCCGTACAAACAGGCAGGCTGTCAGCAGCATGGTACGCCGCTCTTCAGCCGTAGAGGAGATAAAGATAGAACAGAAAGAATACACAAATGCGACATAACGGTGGGTAATAAAACAGTAGACACATAAAGACAAACACGGAGCCGTTCACACTTGACGAAAAGTCACTACAAACTGTTGTCACGACGCACTAACACAGAAGATGGCGATGGCACAGGTGAACGATGGAGTATGACGGAAACACTGAACACGAAACACGACGGCACTCACGAGACACTGATGGCGATGATCTCCGGCGCGCGAATGTCCACTCAGCGTGTACGAGTCCGGGGACCTGCCAAGAGAGGAGGTGGAGGAGGAGGAAGGGGAAATGGGAGAGGGGAGAGCAGAGATACCATGGGCAAAGGAGTGAGGGGGAGGGAGGAAGAGGGAGTGGGGCCCGGAGGAGAGGGTAGGAGGGAGGGGGGAAAGGAAAGAGAAGGGAAGGGAAAAGGGGGGGGAGGGAGGGTGCCTGAAGGAAAGGACACAGGAGGGGGGGAGGATCAAAGTTGATAGGAGGGGTAGATGCAGGGGAGGAGGACATCATCAGGGAGGGGGAGCTGGCGGAAGCCACCTTGGGAGAGGGTAAGGAGGGTGGAGAGATGGAGACCGGGTGGGACATGGGAGTACAGGCGCGGCAGCGGGCGGGGGTGGGAGAGGACCGGGGAGACGAGCGGGTGAGGTGGATCGAGTTTACGGGAGGTGTAGAGGATTCGTATCCTTTCGAGGAAGAGGAGGAGGTGGGGGAAGGGGATAAGGTCATACAGGATCCGCGTGGGGGAAGGGAGACGGATGCGATAGGCAAGGCGGAGAGCATGGCGTTCAAGGATTTGGAGGGATTTATAAAAGGAAGGGGGGGCGGAGATCCAGGCTGGATGGGCGTAACAGAGGATAGGGCGGATAAGGGACTTATAGGTGTGGAGGATGGTGGAGGGGTCCAGACCCCACGTTCGGCCGGAAAGGAGTTTGAGGAGACGGAGTCGGGAACGTGCCTTGGCTTGGATTGTCTGGAGATGGGGAGTCCAGGAGAGGCGACGGTCGAGGGTGACGCCAAGGTACTTAAGGGTGGGGGTGAGAGCGATGGGACGGCCATAAACGGTGAGATAGAAATCAAGGAGGCGGAAGGAGGGAGTGGTTTTGCCTACAATGATCGCCTGGGTTTTGGAAGGATTGACCTTGAGCAACCACTGGTTGCACCAAGCGGTGAACCGGTCAAGATGGGATTGGAGAAGGCGTTGAGAGCGTTGCAGGGTGGGGGCAAGGGCAAGGAAGGCGGTGTCATCGGCAAACTGGAGAAGGTGGACGGGGGGTGACGGCGGCGGCATATCCGCCGTGTACAAAAGGTACAGAAGGGGGGAGAGGACGGAGCCTTGGGGCACACCGGCGGAGGGGAAAAAGGTGTAGGAATCGGTATTAAGGATGGTGACATGGGATGGACGGCGGGAGAGAAAGGAACCGATCAGACGAACGTAGTTAATGGGAAGGGCGAAGGTTTGGAGCTTGAAGAGGAGACCGGAATGCCATACGCGGTCATATGCGCGTTCGAGGTCAAGAGAGAGGAAGATTGCGGAGCGACGGGAATTGAGCTGTTCGGAAAGGAGATGAGTGAGGTGAAGGAGAAGATCGTCGGAAGAGAAGGACGGCCGAAAGCCACACTGGGTAATGGGGAGGAGGCGGTGCTGGCGGAGATGCTGGTGGATGCGGCGGGTGAGGATAGATTCCAGGACTTTGCTGAAGACCGAGGTAAGGCTGATGGGACGGTAGGAGGAGACGGCGGACGGCGGTTTGCCAGGTTTGAGGAACATGAGGATATGGGAGGTTTTCCACAGGTCGGGGTAGTAACCGGTGGACAGGACTACATTGTAGAGCCTGGCCAGGGTGGAGAGAAAAGAGACAGGAGCTTCACGAAGGTGACGGTAGGTAACACGATCGTGACCAGGAGCGGTGTTGCGTTTGGTGCGGAGTGTATTGATGAGATCCTGTGTGGTGATGGGGGCATTAAGGTCCGTGTGTGGAATGTTGTCCAAGTACTGGAAACCAGGAGCGAGGGGAGGGACAGAGGTGTCAGTTCGATCGCGGATATCTGGGAAGAGGGAGTAATCGAACTGGGGATCATCAGGGATGGAAAACACATCGGACAGGTAGGAGGCAAAGTGATTGGCCTTACTAAGGGCGTCAGGGAAGGGGTGATCATCGTGGAGAAGAGGATAGAAGGGGGAGGGTTTAGTTCCGGTAAGGCGACGGAAGGCGGTCCAGAACTTGGACGAGTTTATAGGGAGGGTAGTATTTAAACGGGTGCATGTCTGTCGCCAGTCCCGGCGTTTCTTGGCCGCGAGCAAATTTCGAATGTGTCGCTGTAGTTGCCGGTGGCGTCGTAGGGTGTCCGAGTCACGCGTGCGGAGGAAGGCACGGTAGAGACGACGGGATTCACGGAGGAGGAGGACGGCCTGTGGTGGTAAGGTAGGACGGTGGGGGTGGATGGCAACAGTAGGGACGTGGGCCTCCACGGCCTCAGACAAGGTCTGCTGGAGAAAGGAGGCGGCATGGGTGACATCATCGGGACGGCGGTAGGCGAGAGGGTGGCTATCGACCTGAGTGGAGAGGGTATCCCGGTAGGCATTCCAGTTGGCACGGGAATAGTCATGGATGTACTTAGGGGGAGGGTCATGACGAGGGTCGGGGCGGGGGCGACGGCCGTCTGAAACGGTGAGGAGGACAGGGAGATGGTCGCTACCAATAGGCTCCAGGACATCCACCGTAATGCGACCAAGGAGGTTGGGGGAGGAGAGGATAACATCGGGAGTGGAGTTGGATTCGGGACGGGTGTGCTGGGGGATGGGGATGAGGTCGCCTTGAAGGGAGGAGAGGAACCGATGCCACCGCCGTAACGGGCAGCGGAGCGACTATGGATGTTGAGGTCGGCAGCGATCACATAGGAGGAGAAGGTACGGTCGATGTGGGAGAGGAAGTCGAAAGGAAGAGGGGCGTTGGGGCGGACATAGATGGTGGCACAGGTAATGGTAAGGCCGGGGAAGAAGAGACTAAGGATCAGGTGTTCGGTGGGGTCGGGAAGGAGAGGCTGGAGCCGAACGGGGATCTGGCGGTGGTGGCCAATGGCAACTCCGCCACGCGCAACTGGGAGGGGATTATCGGAGCGGTGGAGGAGATAGGGGGAGGTGTGGATGGAGTGGTGGGGTTGGAGGAAGGTTTCATTGAGGAGGAAGGCATCCACACGGTGGGTAGCAAGGGTGTGCAGGAAGAGGTTCTTGTTGGCGGGAAGGGAGCGGATATTGTTGAAAAGGATACGATGCTGTCGCGCCATGATAAGGACTTATACGAGGGTGTCAAGGCGGGAGAAGGTGAAATGGGCCTGGTTATTGGAAAAGGTGGCGTACATTTTAAGGTGGAATATGGGACGGGCGGCGAGGGAGATCTGTTGTAAGGTGTGGGGGCGCTGAAAGGGATGGACGTTTTGGAGGACAATGGTGAGGAACCTGATGATGTCCTCAGCAGTGGGGGGGGACGAAGGGAATTGCCAGGAGGGGTGGGGGCGTCCAGGGGACGGACAGGTACGGTGAGTTCAGGAGTGGTGGGAGGGGGTCGGGCTTTACACTTTTGGGAGTAGGTGGGGTGGGGGAGGCTGCAGGTATTACAGGAGGGAGGGGATTGGAGGTTGGGGCACTGCCGGAGGAAGTGCGCTTGCCGACAATGCGGGCAGGTGGGGTCCTCGCGGCACTCTGCTGTTGGATGTGCATTGTAGCGCAGACATCTCTGGCAGCGCAGGGATTGAGGGGGGGAACGGGAGGGGTCGACCTTGAACCGCTGATTGAAGAGGAGGGTACCCTCCTTCAGGAGACGGTCAATGGAGGGGGCGTCCTCAGAGAAAACCCGCATAAGGCGGGTGGGGCCGGTCGCGTTGAAAATGCGGCGGACTGCCCGCACCTCCAGGGTGGGATGGGCGTTCAGCTCCACCAGCACCTCCTCCTCCGTGATCGACGGGCTAAGCCGAGTGATCACGGCGGTGAGGGTCGGCGGGCGACGCGGGGGTTGGGGTTGGCGGGTAGGAGATGGGGAGGGAGCAGGGGTGAGGGTGGCGTGAGGACCAAAACGGGTGATGGGGAGGCGGGAGAGGATGTCAGTAAGGAGGGTTGGGCTGGGGGAGGAGATAAGAACAGAATCCCGTCTGGGAGTAAGGAGAGAGATGGGGGCGCCAGGGAAATGTTGGCGGAGGAGGAGGGAGAGATTCCGGGCCTCGAGGAAGGAAGGATCGGGACGGGACAGGAGATATTTGTAGAGACCGGGTGGGGAGGAGGAGGAGGAGGGAGCGGGGCCTGGTGGGGAGACGTCCATGGCATTTTGGGGTGGGGATGGGGGGCGGGGTGGAGCCTTTTTAGGAGCAGAGGAAGTGGAGGCGCCACTAGGGCGTTTGACAGCGGCAGACGGGCGGGTGGTGACATGAGGGGCGGGAACGATGGGGAGGTGGCGGGAAGGGACAGGTCCCGGCACGGACGCAGCAGTCGGCGCCGGAGATAGTGACTGTGACGGTGCAAGCGAATGTGGCAGTGATGGTGATGGTGACGATGATGACGGTGGTGGCGGTGATGGCGATGGCGATGGCGACGGGGAGAGCTGGGCGTGGGCAGTGGCCCGACGGGCCACCACCCTAGCCGGAGCTGCAGTGACAGGCTGGGGGAGGGGGGGGAAGGGATCAGAACGAGAGGAAGAGGCGGGAGAGGGGGCGACAAAGAGCGAGGGCGAAGGGAGGGATGGAAGGAGGGGGGTGGGACTGGGCACACCAAGTGATAGTGGTGGAGGCGGCGGAGGGGGACGTATACACGATGGCGGTGGTGGTAGTAGTGACGGTGGTGGTGGGGGCGGACATGACGACAAGAAGAAGAAAGAAAAACACAGCACTAAAAGGACAGGACACACACTGGGAGACGACGGACGGCGACGGCGACGGCGACGGCGACTGCGACGGCGACGGCGACGGCGACGGCGACGGCGAGAGGCAGGGACGCTGCTGCCGCGGACGGGGCCGGGGCGGCGGCGGCTGCTGCTGCTGCTGCTGCTGCTGGCTGGACTGCTGCTGGCTGGACTGCTGCTGCCACCGGAGGGCTGGCTGGCTGGCTGGCTGGCTGGCTGGCTGGCTGCGGGACCACTGCTGCAGGCCGGGACCGGGAACTGCTGCTGCTGCTGCTGCTGCTGGCTGGCCGGCTGGCTGGCTGGCTGGCACCTGTAACCCCTAGCACTTCGATTAGCGCGAAAATGGCACTATCGAAGGGCGGTAACCTTGCGGTGTACCGCCGGAGATGAATGTACCGATGTTGAAATGCAATTATGTAACAAAATTTTTGCTTCTCCAGTTCCCTGTTCCGCAGGTTTTGAGTGGTTTTTCCTAGCAGACAGCGGGCGATTGCCATGGGAGCAACATGTGTGCACCCACAGACATGCTCACGCCGGAAAGCAAGGAAGCAGATAAAAAAGGATTTTCAAGCAATCTTCAAAAGCTTTCTTTCTTCCCCCAGAAGGGAGGGATGTTGTGTACGTAGTTCCGCGTAGTCAGCCCGTACACAGCTTTCCCACTAGAGCGCGCCCCGCTAAGCACAACAGCGCAGGCGCAGCGCTCGTCCGTCTCCGCGCTATGAGATGGCTCTGCCTTAGAGACGGCTCAAAGTCTGCTTCCACCGATCTGCGTATTAATATGTTCGCAGCCAATGAGATTGCTGCTAACGTAGAACCTTTTCTCCTTGCGGATCACACTCGCACAGTGATACCTGAGCGTGTGAGGTATTATAACGAGTGTACAGACCTCCGATTAGTCAGTCTGCATTAGTCTGTACGAGTCTGCATTAGTCTGTACCAGTCTATAGTCAAGTTTCAGTCTGCGCCTAATAAGATTATCATATTCCTGTACATAGCCATGAAGATAAATGTATAGACACTTTGTCAAGTATCACAGATATCTGAGAATAAGATTGACCTACCAAGACCAAAGGAATTTCAGATTGTCAATTGTAAACAGCATCCCGAATTAAGTTACCTAATGTCTATGCTTTCTATTATTTTAATAAATGTATTTGAAAATTCATCAAGTTCTGTTTAAAGTTGGTCACCGTGAATCTGCTACTCTAAGTGTGCAGGTGGCATTTCTATCGTCTGACCTAACGGCAGAAGATAAACACGCCACGATGAGACCACGAGACACTTTGCTGACACTCGTCTACTTCGTTAGAGTGACAACTCAAATAATCTGATGGTGAGTGTACCGAAGGTCTTAAAGTACACACACCATAGCCAGTTACTACACATCCAACCAACAGACGACTTATGGTCTACATGGATTACACGCTGTGATTTGCAAAGCAAGAACGCTCTGTCCCAACATAAATTACCATTGTTTACAGTCAAAGGCGTCTCAGTCTGGTAGCTACTACTTAGGAGGAGAGGTGTATAGCGCTCCACGAGGCGACATGAGGCTACAAGCAGCCACCATGGGATTTGTCCTCCACTAACTGTGGGCCCCTGCTACTGATTTTAAGATCAGTGATGTGAGCTTAGCATCTTCCAGCCTTTGGTCCGACTACCAGGTGCAACCAGCCTTCAGCCATAGAAAGCAGTCGTTTGAGACCATGGCCACCTGTTGCCTCAGTTCCTTAACACTCACTGTCTTCAGCACACACTATGGAGGAATTTGCACCACAGAATGTTCTAGTTTGTTCTTCAATAAAATGTATGGCTAAGAGTGAAGTTTTTATGAGCAGCCATCGATCATGATCGCGACAACAATCCACCACCTCAACTCAGACCTCCACGTGTACAGGTGATCCATCCTAGACCTCCACATTTTGATGTCAGAACTGTGTGTCACCTTTAAATTTCAGTGACAGGGTTACCTCACCAGCCACCCTCCCTGGAGCCGATGACTCTCGGCTAACTCAGGGTTGCAGTTTCATCGACACACAGCATCAGTATGCAGTGGGTCGGCTGGAGTGGCAGAGAGGTTCTAGGCGCTTCAGTCTGGAGCTGCACAACCGCTACGGTCGCAGGTTCGAATCCTGTATTGGACATGGATGTTTGTGATGTCCGTAGGTTAGTTAGGTTTAAGTGGTTCTAAGTTCTAGGGGACTGATGACCTCAGAAGTTAAGTCCCATAGTGCTCAGAGCCTTTTGAAGCCAAGTATGAAGTGGGTGAGTGCACGAGTATCACGTCGAGTTAGTGCACCTTTTAGCAGCTTATCAGGTCTGTTTTCATGTGTGACATGTCTCAAGTAAACTCAGACTGTGTTCTAAGGATGTGTAAATATGAACGTCATTTTTAACTATCATCAGTGATTGTATCTCTTTGTCTGGAAGTGTATAAGGTCTTAACTATGCGTGGCTTCTTAAGAGGGGAATATGAGTTTCGTCGAGAAGTCTGGATTTTGTGGTAGTTTTCACCATTTTGAATGAGCAATGTATTTCATTTTGAGCAATAAATGTGGCTCACTGCGGTTAGAACGTCAAGTAGTAGACATGAGTAGCCGCTCAAGTGCAGAAGTTAAGTTATTGTGAGTGTTAGGTTTGAATTAGATTAAGTGTTCTTGTCGTTGTACTGTTTTGTTCTCCTCGTTTGTTGTTTGCATAATTTGTGGGGGATACCCTGGCGGAAAAGTTGCAAATTTCTGCAGCCTGGACCAGGTGTGGAGGGAAGTGCATGCGCCGATGATTTTTGTGTCTTAAAGAGTGCAACTGCCGACAGTAATTTTGTTGTAGATACTTAAGAGGTGACACAGAAAGGTATCATTAAGGCTGATTGTATTGCAGATGTTTTGGGTACTGAAATGGTACAGACACATTACGAATTTCCGAAGGCCGCAGATTCGGCCTCAGCTTTGACGGCACTGCCTCCTAAGAACATGGGAGGAGAAGAAAGAGGAAATGTGTTTGTAAGGTTTATGATCGGGCCGACAAGGATTGTGCCAGTGGATCAGGAGATTAACAAAAGTGACAACACTTGCAGCGTATTGCGTGATGCAGGCGAAGGCTGCTGTGCAATACCAGTGCTAGAATTTCTCATCAAGCATCATGCCGAAACTGACTTCCAATGACGAGGGGTGGAACCCAGGGGGATAATGTTCAAGCTGGTGGAAACTGACACCAGTGAAATACTGCTGCAAGGCTTGTTTATCATGATAGGACAAATGTGGGAAAATCACTAAGCCTTAATTGACATGATATAGTGCCGCAAGGCACTGGCAAGTTGCTTTATGTGACCGAAGGTGTTGCTGACCTATACGATTCTTGACTTCACCTCTGGGTAGGGAATCGTCGTTGAGTACGCAGCGCTCAGTGATTGAGAGCACTTCTCGTGTCAATACTCACTTTGAGACGTTATCTGAATTCCGTCCTTGTGGCTGGGAATTCGCATTTCTTGTCTGTAGAATACAGAGAGAAGAAGGTAGTATTAGATTACACTAGACAGAGGACCGCCTTCTGCCGTCCTAGTGTTTAATGAGTTTATTTATTTTGTGGCTGGAGATCTTCCATCGTCGCAGACGTGTACGAGAACCATCACTCCGACGCACCGGACGCAGTACATTCGGAGATATTGATAATTGCTTCGGCTTATTAGAGATATAAAGCTAAACAGCTGTGATTATCTAAGTTTCATTTCCACTGAGGTTCCACACCACTGTACATCACCTTTGATAGTAGTGTCTTCTAGTGCTTGGGACGTAAATGATTTCAGTCATCTCGCGTTATTTATTTTAAATCGCGTGGCCATAAAAAGGGGAAGAATTGGCCAGTTGATCAATAATATCAGTCAGGAAATTCATTTGTATATCTTTACGTCCATTGCACATCGACATCTAAACATTTGTAATATATAAAGGGGTTTTAATCTGCAATAAATGTATAAGCAGAGAAAACATTAATATTTAGTAATTACCAGTTCCCTTAATCATTCATTATTTTTATGGTGTAATTTATATGTTAAAGAGCAAGAAGGAGAAAATAATATCACCGTTAAGAGATCCTAAGATCTGTTTCATATGGTATTCATACAGGTCCAAATCTTTACTTTCGCTATCAGTATTTTCCATAGTGCACATTCGTTATTACACCCACCTGGAGTAGCATCTCGGAAACCATACAAATACCTTCCAGTAATACTTCCTAACACTTAAATTGATATTCGATATTACGAAATCCCTCTTTCTCATCAATACTTTCTTGCCATAGTCAGTCTTCATTTTATATCCTGTTGGGCGTAAAAGACAACGAAAATGAACGAAATAAGTCTATCTTTGTGTTGGTCATATATTACGCCCCTTTTTGTAGTACACATTATTTAAAATCGGTTGGTACTGCTAGGTAAAATTCGAATACGTTCCATTACCTTTGATTTAGTTCCATTGGAGGTTATCTTATAATTCCTTTCCAGGGCACAATCTATTCCATTCAACTGTTATTCCAAGATCTTTGCTGTCTCTGACTGAATTTCAGTGCCACCGGTAAACTTCAAAATGTTTATTGCTTCTCCCTGATATTTAATTCTGTTTACAAATTTATCCTTGTATGCTTTACTGCTTGTTCGGTGTAGATGTTGAATAACATCGAGTGTAAGCTACCTGAATGTCTGACTCCCATCTTCCCATTGCACAACTAGAAATCCACTGGATGGAGTAACAGAATGTATGTGCTTCAACAAGATTAGTCCAATCTCATTACTCCTCTCTTTTTACCTGAGGACAGCAAAATTCATATTACAGTACATATACGGCAAAAATTCAAACTTTAATTTAGGAAAACGTGGATTCCCAAGGATCCACATGTTACCAGTCGTAGAGGAACATGTAGGAATGAGCGTGTCTCCTATTTCAGAATATTAAATGTTATTTTTGTAACTTCCAGAAGAGCAGAGTACATTGAGATAACTATTTCTAGATCGAAAGGTAAGCCACTTCCGTTCTAACATACTAGTGAGAACAAATAGAAAAGACGGTTGCAGATGCAGTAAAGGGAATTGACGTTAGAGTTTATTCTGGGATTGGAGAAGTATAAGGAAGGAAAAGTATTGTATCCTGTCATGATTTTATATTATCTTCAGATATCATTTTTAAATGACAAATGGTCGCCAGTGGAAAGCTGCTACCTCACAGCATCTCTGGACAAATAGCTTTACATATAAGAATACTTAGAGACGTTAATGTAAAGGTCCGATTTCAGAAACATTTCTGCCCTGGAAGGCCTGACTCAAATGGCTTAACATTGTCATTGTCCATGTCAACAGAAGGTGCAGTGTAGGTTATTTCTCCAGTTCTAATTCCTTTGACGCCGCTTAGAAGACCTACAAAAAACCTTATGTCTTAAAAAGGTTTCTCTGTCCTGGTGCGCCTGACTCAAAAGCTTTAACATTGTCGTCGTCCATCTCAAGAGAAGATGCAGTGTATGTGATTTCTCTGGCCGTAATTGCTTGGACGCCGCTTTGAAGTGCTACAAAAACCATTATGTTTTAAAAGCTATGAAATAAACGATTACGTATAAGAAATACAGTAATAGAATAGCATACATACCGTAAAAAGTTCTCTCATCAGCATGATATCAGTTCCTTTAGTTCGGGCTATTTCTCCCTTCTCAGAGAGCTTTAACACAAATACATCTAACATTGTTAACTGCTTATTCCAGCGAGTAATGTAAGACTGGCTCAGTCATCTATCAAGAGCATTAAGAAGAACACTTTTCTTTACGTAAGTAATATGTTCTTTCGCCGCAGTGAAAAGACCATGAAAGTATGGACAATTAACGCATATATGCTCGGCATCAAAATTATTTCATAGCCCTGTATTTAGCATATGGCAGGAACAATTCAGTCGTGAATAATCGCGCAGTGCAACGACAATGTTGGTACCTTGATCAGTCGTGTGCTGTATGGTTCATATGGCTCTCAGTACTATGGGACTTAACTTCTGAGGTCATCAGTCCCCTAGAACTTAGAACCACATAAAACTTACTAACCTAAGGACATCACACACATCCATGTACGAGGCAGGATTTGAACCTGCGACCGCAGCGGTAGCGTGGTTCCAGACTGAAACGTGCAGAACCGCTCCGCCAACCCGGTCGGCATGTGCTGTATGAAAGTAGAATCGTGGATACCAAGAGACATTAATCGCCTAAACAATTCTCTTAGAATATTACCGAACGTTTGTGGTTCATCTGTAAACTGAGTTGTAAACAAACCGAGATCTGAGAGGCCAGTCAATCAAACAGGAGACAGTTCATGTCAGCTAATGGTTTCTTCTCTTGCTGGACGTCCACATGTCCGTAGTTGCTGATTAGTCACCTTCTGTTACATGAGCAATTACTTCAGACATATTTATATGTCGTAGGCATTTAACACTTTCTGCCATGTACGACCACACAGTTGTGTGGTGAGATATAATGGCCATTGCGGTGTCAACTAACGTCTAAACAAGATCCCTAAGACCTTTCTCACAGTTCCATACGACCTTACGTCTCGTGCACACATAGCAACGCAATTATCGACAGTTATCTCCTGAGCTGGTTTAGGAAGTCGTTTCTCGTCCACATAAGACCTTTGTTTATTAGACACAGATGGATGGCGAGAAATGTACGACGTGCCACTTGACCCTTCAGCATGAGAGTAAATTTCACAGTACGGCGAACAGCAAAGAAAATGAACGCTTATCATAATGCCATCCACAATAGACTTTAACAATGTCCGAAGTGTACTTTTAAAATTTGCTCCAGGCTGTGTTGTTCTCTACTTACCACTGATTAGTTTTTCTTTTACTTCCCTTTTTCTTCACATGTGCTCCTTGTTCTGCAAACCACGTTTAGTTTGCCTTAGGTGGCAGCACACCAGTGCTTTTGCAAGGCACTGGTGCAGTGACGTCACGGCCTCGCTCTGTGCGGAGCAGTGAGGTCGCGACCCGTGGGCTGCGACTCCACGCGCAACTCTACTGGGCCCGTGGCATACAAGTGCTTTCGCAACAGCACTGATCTGCCCTTGGGATGACGTCAGGGACTCGCTCAGCCCGATACTGCTGTAGTCCAGTGCGGCCGCAGCTCGCGGGCCCAGCCTCTACACAGGACTCTCCCGGCGGACCTCGATGCGGCTTCCCCGCCCGAACCGGCAGCACGAGGCAATGCTCGCACTGCTGTCATGGCCACGGTGCTGGATGGGCCACGCTTCGATGATCACCTCTGCTGCAAACTGCACAACCAGAGCTCACACTCAGCCGGTTGTCACCGACCGATCGACATCATAAGAGCCAACTGCGAAGTCACTCCAGCAGTGGCTGTATGAATTACCATGAACGGACACGTCCCTGAACTGACTTAATCTCTTATCCTCAGGACATCGATACCTTTCAAATTTTAAGTCAGAGTATCTTATACAAATATCTCACGTGCTAATCTAAATGATTTATCAAACTGTTTATTTAAGGCCGGCCGAAGTGGCCGTGCGGTTAAAGGCGTTGCAGTCTGGAACCGCAAGACCGCTACGGTCGCAGGTTCGAATCCTGTCTCGTGCATGGATGTTTGTGATGTCCTTAGGTTAGTTAGGTTTAACTAGTACCCAGTTCTATGGGACTAATGACCCCATCAGTTGAGTCCCATAGTGGTCAGAGCCATTTGAACCATTTTTGTTTATTTAAAACATGTCAAATAATGTATTGCTCTTCTTGTATACACCAATCTCGTAATTTTGATGTACACGAGTTGAATGAGTACTCATGTAACAGCCAGTATCGCAGTCAAATGTATCGTAAATAAACGTACGACACCAAGAAAATTTTTTTTCATTATGTTTATGAAATATGTGTCTACCAGAGAGTCCACAGGTGTTAAAAAGTACTTTTAATACTTTCTGTGATGATAAAGAACAGACAAGCCTTTACATTTTTTTCTGCGATCAGCTATGGGATTCCTTCCTGTTTCGTATCGTCCTTTGTTCTTCCGCTTTCGCTGTGCAAGTATCTACACTACAGGCCATTAAAATTATTGCACCACGAACGAGCTACAGACGCGAAATTTAAACGACAGGAAGAAGATGCTGTGATATGCAAATGATTACCTTTTCAGAGCATTCACGCAAGGTTGCCGCCGGTGGCGACACCTTCAACGTGCTGACATGGGGAAGTTTCCAACCGATTTCTCATACACAAACAACAGTTGACCGGCGTTGCCTGGTGAAACGTTGTTGTGATGCCTCGTGTAAGGAGGAGAAATGCGTACCATCACGTTTCCGACTTCGATAAAGGTAGGATTGTAGCCTATTGCGATTGCGGTTTATCGTATCGCGACATTGCTGCTCGCGTTGGTCGAGATCCAATGACTGTAAGCTGAATATGGAATCAGTGGGTTCTGGAGGGTAATACGGAACGCCGTGCTGGATCCCAACGGCCTCGTATCACTAGTAGTCGAGATGACAGGCATCTTATCCACTTCGCTGTAATCGATCGAGCAGCCACGTCTCGATCCCTGAGCCAACAGATGGGGACGTTTGCAAGACAACAACCATCTGCACGAACAGTTCGAAGGCGTTTGCAGCAGCATCGACAATCAGCTCAGAGACCATGGCTGCAGTTACACTTGACGCTGCATCACAGGCAGTAGAGCCTGCGATGGTGTACTCAACGACGAACCTGTGTGCACGAATGGTATAACGTCATTTTTTCGGACGAATCCAGGTTCTGTTTACAGCATCGTGATGGTCGCATCTGTGTTTGGCGACATCACAGTGAACGCACATTGGAGGCGTGTATTCGTCATCGCCATACTGACGTAACACCCAGCGTGATGGTATGGGGTGCCATTGGTTACACGTCTCGGTCACCACTTGTTCGCACTTCGAAAAGTGGACTTTACATTTCAGAAGTGTTACGACCAGTGGCTCTACCCTTTATTCGATCTCTGCGAAACCTTCCATTCCAGCAAGATAATGCACGACCGCATGTTGCAGGACCTGTACAGGCCGTTCTGTATACAGAAAATGTTCGACTGCTGCCCTGGCCAGCATATACTCCAGATCTCTCACCAACTGAAAGCGTCTGGTCAGTGGTGGCCGAGCAACAAGTGGCTCATCGCAATAGGCTAGTCACTACTCTTGATTAACTGTGGTATAGTGTTGAAGCAGCATAGGCAGCTGTACCTGTACACGCTATCCAAGCTCTGTTTGACTCAAACCCCAGGCGTATCAAGGCCGTAATTACGGCCAGAGGTGGTTATTCTGTGTACTGATTTCTCAGGATCTATATACCCAAATTGCCTGAAAATGTAATCACATGTCACGTCTAGTATAATATGTTTGTCCAATGAAACACGTTTATCATCTGCATTTCTTCTTGGTGCAGCAATTTTAATGGCCAGTAGTGTATCTTGTTATCTCTTAAGAACCGTGAATATATTTAAGTGTAATTAACTTAATACCTTTCAGATGTATTAACTTAACAAACTAAACATATCTCTTTGTATAATGCCTTTACCAGCTTTGTGTTCAGAAATTCGTGAAAGAAATGCAAAACTGATGACGTGGAGCCCCTCCGCCATTGGTGTGATCCAAATACTAATTAACAACTTATCAGATGATTTATGGTGCCTCAACGAAACTGCAGTCTTTCAGAAACGAATTCCGATACTCAATTAACTATACACCATAATGCGACTGACCGATCGCGTTATGAACTTGCCTTATGAAATATACAGGGTGATTCAAAAAGAATACCACAACTTTAAAAATGTGTATTTAATGAAAGAAACATAATATAACCTTCTAATATACATCATTACAAAGAATATTTAAAAAGGTATTTTTTCACTCAAAAACAAGTTCAGAGATGTTCAATATGGCCCCTCCAGACACTCGAGCATTATCAACCCGATACTCCAACTCGTTCCACACTCTCTGTAGCATATCAGGCGTAATAGTTTGGATAGCTGCTGTTATTTCTCGTTTCAAATCATCAATGGTGGCTGGGAGAGGTGGCCGAAACACCATATCCTTAACATACCTCCATAAGAAAAAATCGCAGGGGGTAAGATCAGGGCTTCTTGGAGGCCAGTGATGAAGTGCTCTGTCACGGGCTGCCTGGCGGCCGATCCATCGCCTCGGGTAGTTGACGTTCAGGTAGTTACAGACAGATAAGTGCCATGTGGTGGCGCTCCATCCTGCTGAAATATGAATTGTTGTGCTTCTTGTTCGAGCTGAGGGAACAGCCAATCCCTGGGCTGCGAACAAATGCTTGCTGGATGCGTGCTACATTTTCATCACTCGTTCTCGGCCGTCCAGAACTTTTCCCTTTGCACAAACACCCATTCTCTGTAAACTGTTTATACCAACGTTTAATACACCACCTATCAGGAGGTTTAACACCATACTTCGTTCGAAATGCACGCTGTCAACTGTCGTCGATTCACTTTTGCCGTACTCAATAACACAAAAAGCTTTCTGTTGAGCGGTCGCCATCTTAGCATCAACTGACGCTGACGCCTAGTCAACAGCGCCTCAAGCGAACAAATGTACAACTACATGAAACTTTACAGCTCCCTTAATTCGCCGACAGATAGTGCTTAGCTCTGCCTTTTGTCGTGGTATTCTTTTTAAATCACCCTGTACATTGGAGGCACATATGTAAATTTGCATTTCTCTCGAACACAAACCTGGAGTAATAGGAAATCACAACAGGAATCAACAAGCACTGCTCGGTTAATTTCAATTGACATTACTGAGCTGACTACCTGCTCGTAAGTGGTAGGTGATGACGACTATTTTCTTTACATTCTCTATCATCCTTACACCTTCACAAGCAGGCAAGGTAACAGTTACAGCTCAGAACATCCACTCGCTCATCCACCTACCAGAAAGGTTGTTGCTGTTGTTGGATGGGGACCACTTATAATGTGGTCACTCCATGTGTTGTTGCAGATTAACACCATACCAGAGACATTTCTGTTTACAACAACAAAATATACTACAACCCCTACTTCAGTTCGCTGCATCGGCGAATAGTGTGAGCTAGTTAGGTTTTCCCATACGCGAATTCGGAGAACCGTTAATTTAGAGTAATACAGAAACGTCTTTTGCCATGTCAACAGCCGAGGGTGCTGAATGACACGAGATCTACTTTACTCATGAGTTCTCCCAGAAAAGAACTTGCAAAGTTATGGAACAGAAACCTACCTTTCCCTCCCATCTCGTTCCCCAATGTTGTTGTTGTGGTCTTCAGTCTGAAGACTGGTTTGATGCAGCTGCCCAAGCTAGTCTATTCTGTGCAAGCCTCTTCAGCGATGCACAGCTAACGCAATGTGCATCAGTTTGAACCTGCTAACTGTATTCAAGACTTTTGTCTCCCTCTACAATTTTAACACCTCCCGCCTTTTCAGTAGTTGCAGGGGCAACAGTCTGGATGATTGACTGATCTGACCTTGTAGCCCTAACCAAAACGGCCTTGCTGTTCTGGTACTGCGAACGACTGAAAGCAAGGGGAAACTACAGCCGTAACTTTTCCCGAGGGCATGCAGCTTTACTGTATGGTTAAATGATGATGGCGTCCTCTTGGGTAAAATATTCCGGAGGTAAAATAGTCCCCCATTCGGATCTCCGGGCGGGGACTACTCAAGAGGACGTCGTTATCAGGAGGAAGAAAACTGGCGTTCTGAGGATCGGAGCGTGGAATGTCAGATCCCTTAATCGGGCAGGTAGGCTAGAAAACTTAAAAAGGGAAATGGATAGGTTAAAGTTAGATATAGTGGGAATTAGTGAAGTTTGGTGGCAGGAGGAACAGGACTTTTGATCAGGTTAATACAGGGTTATAAATACAAAATCAAATAGGGGTAATGCAGGAGTAGGTTTAAGATTGAATAAAAAATATAGGAGTGCGGGTAAGCTACTACAAACTGCATAGTGAACGCATTATTGTGGCCATGATAGACACGAAGCCCACACCTACTACAATAGTACAAGTTTATGTGCCAACTAGCTCTGCAGATGATGAAGAAATTGATGAAATGTGTGATGAGTTAAAAGAAATTATTCAGGTAGTGAAGGGAGACAAAAATTTAATAGTCATGGATGACTGGAATTCGAGAGTAGCAAAAGGGAGAGAAGGAAACATAGTAGGTGAATATGGATTGGGGGAAAGAAATGAAAGAGGAATCCGTCTGGTAGAACTTTACACAGAGCATAACTTAATCATAGCTAACACATTGTTCAAGATTCATAAAAGAAGGGTATACACATGGAAGAATCCTGGAAATACTAGAAGGTATCAGATAGATTATATGATGGTAAGACAGAGATTTAGGAACCAGGTATTAAATTGTAAAACTGGGCTAGATGTGGACTCTGACCACAATCTATTGGTTATGAGCTGTAGATTAAAACTGAAGAAACTGCAAAAAGGTGGGAATTTAAGGAGATGGGATCTGGACAAACTGATTAAACCAGAAGTTGTACAGAGTTTCAGACAGAGCATAAGGGAACAACTATCACAAATGGGGGAAAGAAATACAGTACAAGAAGAATGGATAGCTCTGAGGGATGAAGTAGTGACGGCAGCAGAGGATCAAGTAGGTAAAAAGACGAGGGCTAGTAGAAATCCTTGGGTAACACAAGAAATATTGAACTTAATTGATGAAAGGAGAAAATATAAAAATGCAGTAAATGAAGCAGGCAAAAAGGAATACAAACGTCTTAAAAATGAGATCGACAGGAAGTGCAAAATGGCTAAGCAGCAATGGCTAGAGGACAAATGTAAGGATGTAGAGGCTTATCTCACTAGGGCTAAGATAGATACTGCCTACAGGAAAATTAAAGAGACCTTTGGAGAACAGAGAACCACTCGTATGAATATCAAGAGCTCAGATGGAAACCAAGATCTAAGCAAAGAAGAGAAAGCAGAAAGGTGTAAGGAGTATATAGAGGGTTTATACAAGGGCGACGTACTTGAGGACAATATTCCGGAAATGGAAGAGAATGTAGATGAAGACGAAAAGGGGGATATGATACTGCGTGAAGAGTTTGACAGAGCACTGAAAGACCTGAGTCGAAACAAGGACCCGGGAGAATACAACATTCCATTAGAACTACTGACGGCCTTGGGAGAGCCAGTCCTGACAAACCTCTACCATCTGGTGAGCAAGATAAATGAGATAGGTGAAATACCCTCACACTTCAAGAAGAATAAAATAATTCCAATCCCAAAGAAAGCAGGTGTTGACAGATGTGAAAATTACCGAATAAGTAACAGCTACATAATACTAACGCGAATTCTTTACAGACGAATGGAAAAACTAGTAGAAGCCGACTTCGGGGAAGATCAGTTTGGATTCCGTAGAAATACTGGAACACGTGAGGCAATACTGACCCTCCGACTTATCTTAGAAAATAGATTAATGAAAGGCAAACCTACGTTTCTAGCAATTGTAGACTTAGAGAAAGCTTTTGACAATGTTGACTGGAATACTCTCTTTCAAATTCTAAAGGTGACAGGGGTATATTCAGGGAGCGAAAGGTTATTTAAAAATTTGTACAGAAACCAGATGGCAGTTATAAGAGTCGAGGTATATGAAAGGGAAACAGCGGTTTGGAAGGGAGAGAGACAGGGTTGTAGCGTATCCCCGATGTTATTCAATCTGTATATTGAGCAAGCAGTAAAGGAAACAAAAGAAAAATTCAGAGTAGGTATTAAAATCCATGGAGAAGAAATGAAAACTTTGAGGTTCGCCGATGACATTGTAATTCTGTCAGAGACAGCAAACGACTTGGAAGAGCAGTTGAATGGAATGGACAGTGTCTTGAAAGGAGGATTTAAGATGAACATCAACAAAAGCAAAACGAGGATAGTGGAATGTAGTCTAATTAAGTCGGGTGATGCTGAGGGAATTACATTAGGAAATGAGAAACTTAAAGTAGTAAAGGAGTTTTGCTATTTGGGGAGCAAAATAAATGATGATGGTCGAAGTAGAGAGGATATAAAACGCAGACTGGCTGTGGCAAGGAAAGCTTTTATGAAGAAGAGAAATTTGTTAACATCGAGTATAGATTTAAGTGTCAGGAAGTCGTTTCCGAAAGTATTTGTATGGAGTGTAGCCATGTATGGAAGTGAAACATGGACAATAAATAGTTTGGACAGGAAAAGAATAGAAGATTTCGAAATGTGGTGCTACAGAAGAATGCTGAAGATTAGATGGGTACATCACATAACTAATGAGGAGGTATTGAATAGAATTGTGGAGAAGAGCAGTTTGTGGCACAACTTGACAAGGAGAGACAGGTTGGTAGGACATGTTCTGAGGCATCAAGAGATCACAAAGTTAGCATTGGAGGGCAGTGTGGAGGGTAAAACTCGTAGAGGGACACGAAGAGATGAATACACTAAGCAGATTCAGAAGGACGTAGGTTGAAGTAAGTACTGGGAGATGAAGAAGCTTGCACAGGATAGAGTAGCATGAAGAGCTGCATCAAACCAGTATCAGGACTGAAGACCACAACAACAACGACACCACCTCCCCAAAACCCACATATACACACATCTCTCCATTACCAAACTGACAAGTCCTTGATGCCTTAGGATATGCCAATGAAACGAAGTTGTGCCATAAAATTCTTGTTTTTTCCAGATCGAATCAGTATCTTCTAATCAGTTATTCGATCTGCAGTGCCACCACTATCTTTCGGCGCTACTGAGTAAAATTGTACATTGCCATGGCTGTTGCAAAAGATCTTTAGAGTAGGCCAGCTCGGCGCCGACCAAACACCATTACGTCAGATGCAGGAATGCCACTGGCAGGTTCCCACGTTGTGCTCCAGGAAAATTGCTGGCCCCGCCATAACGACGACACAGCAGAAAGGCGTTGGTAGGCCTGTAACTGCACATCCAATCAGCAGATGTCATATCGTCTACATGGTTGCAAGCTGTGATTTGCAAAGCTTGAACGCTCTGTCCCAACATAAATTACCATTCTTTTCAGTCAATGGTGTCTCAGTCTGGTAGCTACTATTTAAAAGGAGAGGTGTTGCAGCTCCACGAGGCGTCATGAGGCTAGAAGCAGCAACCGTGGAATCCACTAACTACGGGCCCCTGTTGCTGGTATTAAGATCTGTGCTGTGAGCTTAGCATCTTACTGCATGTGGTCCACTACCGGGTGCAGCCAGCCTTCGGCCATTGAAAACAGTCGTATGAGGCCATGAAAACCTATTGCGTCAGATCATTATCGTATGAGGCCATGAAAACCTGTTGCGTCAGATCATTAACACTCGTTGTCTTCAGCACACGCTATGGAGGACGTTGCACCACAAAAAGTTCTAGTTTGTTCTTCAGTAAAAAGTATGACTAATAGTAAAATTTATATGAGCAGCCATGGATCATCATTCCGACAACAATCCACCACCTCAACTCAGACCTCTACATGTAGAGGTCATCCATACTGGACCTCCACATTTTGATGTCAGAAGTGTGTGTTATGTCTAAATTTCAGTGACAGGGGAACCTTACCATCAAATCTCCCTGGAGACGATGACTCTCGACTGCCTCAGGGTTGCAGTTTCGTCGACACACAACAGCGTCGAGTCAGTGCACCAATAAGCAGCTTTTCAGTTCTGTTTCCATGTGTGACATGTGTCAGGTAAACTAAAACTGTGTTCTGAGGATGTGTAAATATGAACCTTATTTTTATCATAAATGAGTGTGGCTCATTGACTGGAAGTGTATAAGGTGTTAACTATGCGTAGAGTCTTAGAAGAGGAAGATTAGTTTTGTCGAGAAGTCGTCGTTTTTGGTAGTTTTCTCCGTTTTTAATGGGCTATCTACTTCATTTTGTGCAATAAATATCGCTCACTGCGTTTAACGGCGTAAAGTAGTAGTCATGAGCAGCCCCTAAAATGGGAAGTTAAGTTACAGTAAGTGTTACGATAGAATTAGATTAAGTGTCCTTGTAGTCATACTGTTTTGTTCTCCTCGTTCTTTGTTTGCATAATTAGTGCGGGATACCCTGGCGGGGAGGTTGCGAATTTCTGCAGCCTGGACCAGATGTGCAGGGAAGTGCATGTGCCGATGATTTTTGTGTCTTGCAGAGTGCAACTGCCGACAGTAATTTTGTTGTAGATACTTAGGAGGGGACACAGAAAGTTATCAATAAGACTGATTGTATTGCAGGTGTTTTGGGTACTGAAATGGTACAGTCGCATTTAGTACTTCAGGTGGACGCATATTCGGCACCATCTGTGACGGCACTGCCTCCTCAGTTCGTGGGAGGAGAAGAAAGAGGAAATGTGTTTGTAAGGTTTTTTTCGGCTCGACAAGGCTTGTGCCAGTGGATCAGGAGACTGACAAAAGTGACAACACTTCCAGTGTAATGGGTGTTGGAGGCGAAGGCTGCTGTGCAATCCCAGGGCTAGACTCATCAAGCATTATGCCGAAGCTGACTTTCGATGACGTGCCGTGAAACTCATGGGGATAATGTTCAAGCTGGGGGAAACTGTTACCATTGAAATACCGTTGCAAGGTTCGTTTATCATGAGAGAACAAATGCAGGCAAAATCACTAATGCTTAATTTGCATGTTATGGGGGCACAAGGCACGGGGAAGTTGCTTTAGGTGACCGAAGGTGTTGCTAACTTATACGATTCTGGACTTCGCCTCCTGGTAGAGAATCGTCGTTTAGTACGCAGCGTTCAGTGACTGAGAGCACTTCTCGTGTCTACCCTCACGTTGAGACGGTATCTGAATTCCATCCTTGTGGCTGGGAGTTCGCATTTCTTGTCTGTAGAATACAGAGAGGAGAAGCTAGTATTAGATTATACTAGTCAGAGGACCGCCTTCTGCCGTCCTAGTGTTTAATGAGTTTTTTAAATATTAGTCAGGAAATTCCTTTGTATCTCTTTATGTCCATGGAACTTCGCCATATAAACATTTGTAATATTTAAAGGGGTTTTAATCTACAATAAATCTATAAGCAGAAACTACATTAATATTTGGTAGTTACTAGTATCCTTTATCATTCATTTATTTTTATGTTGTAATTAACATGTTAATGAGCAAGAAGGAGAAAATAATATCACCATTAAGAGATCCTAAGAGATCCTATGTCAGACAGGGCCAAATCTTTACATTTGGGTTCAGTATTTTCCATTGCGCACATTCATTTTTACACCCACCTGGAGCAGCACCTTGGAAACGATACAAATACCTTCCAGAAATACTTCCTAACACTTAAATTTATATTAGATGTTAGCAAATCCCTCTTATTCATTAATACTTTTCTTGCTATAGTCAGTCATCATTTTGTATCCACTCTACTTCTGCCATCATCAGTTATTTTGCTGCCCAATAGTGTGGCATTTCGTAATCAGATTCCCTTAACACTACCTGATTTAACCCTCGCAATACCATGGGATAGGGAAGGGGTACGTTATCCCTTCCTTTTCAGAACACTGCAATCTAGTCATGTACATTATATTTTAAAATTTTGAAAAAAAGATAGTTGTCATTTTTAATGAATTCTTCTACGAGATTCCGTAATTGTTTTCAATTTTTCAGTAAAACTTAACACAAAAATTTAGGTCTTGTCAGTGGATGTGAGTTTTCACAACATGTGTCACATTCATCTTTTAAGGTTTAGGTCCCTTCTTACGCATAAATATGTCTTTAAAATGTATGCTGTCAGTAAAAGAATACGAAAATTAACGAAATACGTATATCTTTGTGGTTGTAATATATTACACCCCCCTTTTGTAGTGCACGTTATGGAAAATCCGTTGGTACTGCTAGGTTCAATTCGAATATGTTACATTACCTTTCATTTAGTTCCATTGAGGGTTATCTTATAATCCCTTTCCGGGGAATTATCTATTCCATTCAACTGTTTTTCCAAGTTCTTTGCTGTCTCTGCCAGAATTGCAGTGTCACTGGTAAACTTCAAAATGTTAATTGCATCTCCCTCATATTTAATTCTGTTTACATATTTATCCTTGTATGTTTTACTGCTTGTTCGATGTAGATGTTGAATGATATCGAGTGTAGGCTACCCGAATGTCTCACTCCCATCTTCAATTTGCACAACTCGAAATCCAGGAGACGACGTAGCAGAATTTATGTGCTTCAACATGATTTGTTCTTTGATGGGGTGGGGCTATGAAATACATGTCTAGCCTCATTACACCTCTCTTCTTTTTACCTGGGGATTGCAAAATTCATATTTCATTGCATATACGGCAAAAATTCAAACTTTCATTTAGGATAACATAGATCCGAAGGATTCAGATGTTACCAGTTGTGTAGGAACATGTAGGATTGAGCGTTTCTCCTATTTCCGAACATTAATTGCTGTTTTTGTAACTTCGTGATGTGCAGAGTACGTCTGAACCCACTAGCGAGAACAAAGAGAAAAGACTGTTGGAGATGTAAGAGTAGGAAATGTCGTTAGAGTGTATCGTGGAATTGGAGAATTATGAACAAAGAAAACTATTGTATCCTTTTCATGACTTGACGCCTCTTATCTTCACACATCATTTTTAAATGACAAATGGTGGGCAGAGGAAAGTTGATACCTCACAGCATCTCTGGACAATAGCTTTTCATCTAAGTATAATTTGAGGCGTTCATGTAAAAGTTCAAATTCAGAAGCTTCTCTGTCCTGGGGCGCCTGACTCAAATCCTTTAACATTGTCATTGTCCATGTCAAAAGAAGGTGCAGTGCACGTGATTTCTCCAGTTCTAAATCCTTGGACGCCGCTTTGAAGAGCGACAAAAATCCTTATGTTTTAAAAGCTATAAAATAAACGATTGCGTGGAAAAATTGCAGCAGTAGAATAGCAAACATACCGTGAATAGTTCTTTCATCAGCGTGATATCAGTTCCTTCATTTCGGGGTATTTCTCCCTTCTCAGAGAGCTTTTCGCACAAAGACATTCTAACATTGTAAGCTGCTCATTCCTGCGACTATCATAAGACTGGCTCATTTATCTAACAAGAGCATTAAGAAACCACATTTCTTTACGTAAGTGAAGCGTTATTCCGCCGCACCAAAACACCATTAACTTATGGACAATTGACGCATACATACTCCGCATTAAAATTATTTCCTAGATCTGTATTTAGCATAAGGCAGGAACAACTCAATCGCGAATATATCGCGCAGTGCAAGGAGAGTGTTGGTAATAGGATCAGTCATGTGGTGCATGTCTTCCAAAGTAGAGTGATGGATACCAAGAGACATAAATCGTCCAAACAATTCTCTTAGAATGTTAGCGCCCGTTTTTGGTTGATCTGGAAACAGTGTTGTACAAAATTGCGAAATCTGAGAGTCCAGTCAATCAAACAGGAGAGAGTAGATGTCCGGTGTTTGTTGCTTCTCGCACTGGATGTCCTCATGCCTGTAGTTGCTGAGTGTTCACCTTCTGTTATATGAGCAATTACCTCCGGCATAATTATATGTCGTAGGCTTTTAGCACTTTCTGCCATGTACGGCGACACATTTGTGGGGTGAGATATATTGGCCTTTGCAGTGTCAACTAACGTCTGAACAAGATCCATAACACCTTCATCTCATATAGTTCTGTACGACCTTATGTCTCGTGCACACATAGCTACACTTTTATCGACAGTTATCTCCTGAGCAAGTTTAGGAAGTCGTTTTTCGTCCACATAAGACCCTTGTTTGCCAGACACTCATGGATGGAGAGAAATGTGCCAAGTGTCGCTTGACGCTTCAGCATGAGAGTAAATTTTACCGCACAGCGAACAGCAAACAAGACGAACGTTTTTCCTAACACCATACACAATACGCTTTAACATGGTCCAAACTGAACTTTGAAGATTCGCTTCAGGATGTGTAGTTCTCTACTCATCTGTCTTTAGTTTCTCTTTTACTTCCCTCTTTATTGACATGCGCCCCTTCTTGTGCAATCCACATTGGTTTCCTCACTCATTTTGTGCATTACGACAAAAGTGAGGAAATCCCACAACCCGACTAAACGCTGCTCTACTCAATGCTCGGAGCCCATAGCTCGCAACTGCGGTCAGTACTACCAAGAGCCCGTAGGCCACAGCATGCCAGTGCTTGCGCATGGCACTGTTGCAGTGACGTCACGGGCTCGCTGAGTGTGGACCAGTGGGGCCGCGGCCCACGGGCTACGTCTCCATGCACAGCTCTGCTGAGGCCTTGGCATACAGGTTCTTTCGCAACAGCACTGCTCGGCCCCTGGGGTGACGTCAGGGACTCGCTCGGCTCGAGACTGCTGCAGTACAGTGCGGCCGCAGCAGGCGTGCCGGGCCTCTGTGCACGACTCTACACCATGCGTCCCGTCGGACGTCGATGCGGCTGAACCGGCAGCGCTAGGCAAGGCTCACACGGATGCTACGCTCCTGCATGGGCTGCCTCTCGATGTCCACCTCTGCTGCAAGCTGCACAACCAGAACTCGCTCTCAGCCCACGGATGTCATGGCTACGCTCCTGCATGGGCTGCCCCTCGATGTCCACCTCTGCTGCAAGCTGCACAACTAGAGCTCGCTCTCAGCCGGTTGCCACTGACCGATTGACATCATACAAGCCAACTGTGACATCGCTCCAGCAGTGGCTGCATCAATTCCCACGGGCACACACGTCACTGAACTGCCTTCCCCTCCTATCCTCAGAACAATGATACCTCTCAAATTTTAAGTTATTGTATCTTTTATAAATATCCCTAGTGTGACCACTTTTGCAATGGCGAGTGTCGTAATCAGATGTATCATAGGCAAGTATAAGACAACAAGAAAATTTTTCTTTCTTTATGTTTATGAAATGTGTGTGTACCAGAGAGTCCACAAATGTTAATAAGTACATGTAATACTTACTATGATGATAAAGAACAGAGAAGCCTTCACATGTTTTCTGCGATCAGCTAGAAGATGTCTTCCTGTTGTTTTATCGTCCATTGTTCTTCAGCTTTCGCTATGTAAGCATCTATCTTGTTAACTCTTATGAACCATGAATATATTTAAATCTATTTAAATTAATTAGTTTTAGATGTAGTAATATAATAAACTATACATAACTCTTTGTATTAATATCTTTATCAGCTTTGTGTACAGCTAACCATGAAAGAAATGCAAACTGCTAACGTGGAGCCTGTCTGCTGTTGGTGTGATCCAAATACTGATTAGCAATTATCAGTTATTTTATGGTGCACCAATGAACCTGCAGTCTTTCAGAAACGAAGTCCGATAGTCAGTTAACTACACAGCATAATACGATTGACCGATAACGTTATGCACCTGCCTTATGAAAATTACGTTGGAGCAACATCTGTAACTTTAGGTTTCTCTCGAACACCAACCTGGAGTAATAAAAAATCACAAAAGGAATCAACAAGCACTGCTCGGTTAATTTCAAATGACATTACTGAGCTGACTACCTGCTGGTAAGTGGTAGGTGATCACGACTATTTTCTGCAGATTCTCTTTCTTCCTTCCACCTTCACAAGCAGGCAAGGTAACAGTTACAGCTCAGAACTTCCACTCGCTCATCCACCTTCCAGAGGGGTTGCTGCTGTTGTTGCTTATACAGTGGTCACTCCATCTGTGGTTACAGTTTAACGTCATACCAGAGACGTTTCTGTTTACAGCAACAAAATAATACAAGAACCGCTACCTCAGTTCGTTGAATCGGCCAATAGCGTTAGATAAATAGCTTTTCTGATACAAGAATGAGCAGCGCCGTTAGTTTAGAGCAATACAGTAACGTCTTTTGCCATGTCAACAGGCGAGGGCGCTGAATCACACGAGATCTACCTTACTCATGAGTTCTCCCAATAAAGAACTTGCAAAATTGTTGACCACAAGCCTAACTCTCCCTCCCGCTCCCTTCCACAATTTTGTTGTAGTGGTCTTCAGTCTGAAGACTGGTTTCAAGCTAGTCTATTCTGTGCAAGCCTCTTCAGCGTTTCACAGCTAATGCAATGTGCATCAGTTAGAACCTGCCACCTGTGTTCAAGACTTTGTCTCCCTCTACAATTTTAATATCCCCCCTCCCCAACATGCACATATGCACACTTCTCTCCATAACCAAATTGACAATTCCTTGGTGCTTCAGGATGTGCCCTATGAAACGAAGTCGTGTCTTAAGTTTCTTGTTTTACCCAGTTCAACTCAGTTTCTTCTTATCAGTACTTCGATCTGCAGCGAAACCACTAATTTTCGGCGTGACTGAGTAAAATTGTGATTGTGGTATCGATAGCTACGATGCCACGGCGTACGTGGAAGTCCTTCAGTTGGCACTACGAAAGACACCGACGCCAGCTCCCTCTAGCCAGTGCTGTGGAGGTCTACGTGCTCCGCGACAGATTCTGCCCATTTTGAACAAGAGTAGACGGCCAGGACACCTCGCTTGCTATTGAGACTATATACGACGTACGACGGGTCTAAGGCTTCCCACCTCAGTGCGAAGTTATGTATTCAGTTAAATTGTGATATAGTAAAAACATTTCTAAGAGCAGTGCCGAGAGATTTTCACCTTTTCCTGCTCCTACTCACTTCCTTCATTCGGCCAAACTTTCAGTTTACAGGAGCAAACCCACCCACCGCCTTACAGGCGGGATACAATACTTGACGACAAACTGCGATTAGAGTTTTTTTCCCTCTCCTCTCGCTTCCTTTTTTCCTCGGTTCTGCTTTAGCTTTTTTGTGATGTCCCCGTGTGGCTGAGTGACTGTCTTTAAGTGTTTTCCACCATTCGCGGTAAGACTTTCATTTGCGTAAGCCATGGCTTCGCCACAGAAACAAGCTTCGCTGTCCGATCTTGTACGTTTTCAGGCTCAGCAAATGACGCAGCTGCTTGCTGCCATAAATGGTCTGGTCACACTACAAACTGCAGCTACTTCGGCGCCTCCGACGCCACCGCCTGTACCGACGCCGTGGCCAACGGCGCCGCTGTTTCGTGCCTTCAGTCCTGACGTTGAACGCTGGCCAGAATACATCCCACAGCTCGAGGCACACTGCGCAGCTTACAACATACCAGGTACACAGTGGCTTGCTTTTTTCATTGTCATCGCGGGTGTTGTGTTGTACCATGTGCTCTTGAAATTGTTTCCCGCCACTCGCCCAGAAACTAAAACTTACGACGAAGTAATTGATGCTTTGAATTCCCACTTTCGTGATTGTGAAAATGTGGTAGCTGCACCCTACGAATTCTTTCGCCTCCGGCGTGGCTCTATTCAGTCGAATAAAGCTTGGTTAGCGGGTCTTCAGGGACTAACTTCTGATTGTGACTTAAATTGCTCGTGCGGACGCTCATATGTATATGTAATGATTAGAGGCACTATTGCGCAGAATGTGGCGGATCACCGCATCCGCGAAAGAATCCTAAGATTTAAAAACCCGTCTTTGCAGGAAGTGGACTTGCTAGACAGACAAGATACATTAGACACGGCTACTTCCACGTTCCCCCGGGTGTGTGTACTATTAGCGCGGCACAACACGTGCCCTCCCACCCGCCAGCACGGCGAGCCACGCCGCGCCGCTCGCTCGCAAGTAAACAAATTTCACCCTAGGCACCCACTAAGAAACTGAAATCATGTCCGAACTGCTTTCGTGCACACCCACGGGACAGTTGCTAATCCCGCCAAGCACTGTATTATTTTTGTAATAAGAAAGGACATGTGCAAGCTGTGTGTAGTAAGAGAAACTCTAAATCAACAATTGTCTCGCGTTCGCTTGACTCGCCTGGGCGTCTCCGCAACGGCAACCGCCATGATCATGATTTACATCAGCCTATGAATGTTAATGCCATTTATTCAAAGCCTTCTGCTTCACGTGCTTCGACGGCTCGTCGTGTGAATCAAGTTTTGCCAGACACTTCTTCTCGCATTCAAAGCGATGCGAGGAAACTTTTTGTGACTTTGCTCATTTGTGTTCGTTCTGTTCGCATGCAGCCTGAGACTGGTGCGTCAGTTTCTTTACTGAACAAATCGACGTATGACTTGCTTGGTTCACTCCCGCTTCATCGTTCACATTCCACACTGGCTACACTTACTGGACAGGAAATCTCAGCGCTCGGCGTGTTTAGCTTGCTAGCCACATATGTTGCCACGACCCGTACAGTGTCTTTCCATGTACTCTGCTCTAGTAATGCAACGAACATATTTGGCATGGACGCATTTGAACTTTGTGGTCTCGCAGTTCAGGACAACGTACTTTGCATCAACGCTATTGACCATGCAGACAGTGTTGCCGCACTATGCGATGATTTTTCTGAACTCCTTTCTGATGGCCTTGGTTTTGCCACAGACTTTGTTGCGCATGTTGTAGTTAAAGACAATGCCATGCCTATTTTCCGGCGTGCACGCCCGGTACTGCACGCACTGCGCGACGCCGTAGGTTCTGAACTTAAGCATTTGCAAGACATTGGTGTCATTGAACCTGTTTCCGCTTCGCCATGGGATTCGCCTATAGTGTGTCTGAAGAAACAAACGGTCGTCTCCGTATATGTGCTGACTAAGGCTACAGTAAATCGCCAGACAGTGGAAGCTACATTTCCCTTACTGCGTCCTGAAGACAGTTTTGATAAGCTTGATGCGGGTAAATTCGTTTCCACGATTGAATTGCGGGACACATACTTTCAGATTCCGCTCGACAAACAGTCGCAGCACTATTTTGCGATCAACACCCACCTTGGATTGTTCAAGTTTCGCCGCCTTCCGTGCGGTTGTGCTTCGGCTCCTGCTATTTTTCAGTCTTATTTGCAGCAGTTGTGGGCCACTGTCCCTGGTTGCTCAAATTATCTGGACGATATAGTGGTATCAGTTCGCACCCCTGACGAACATTTGCAGAATTTGCGTGCCATAATTATTGTACTTTTGCAGGCAGAACTGAACGGTAACAGGGACAAGTGCAATTTTTTTCAAACTGAGATCCAGTTTTTAGGACATATGATTAACGAACAGGGTATTCACCCGTCGCCGTCACATCTCAATGCAATTAGAGACTTGCCAGCACACAGGAACTTGAAAGAACTTCAGTCTGTGTTGGGCAAAATTTCCTATTATATTTGGTTTATACCAAATGCAGCGGTGATTGCAGCGCCTTTGCATCGCCTTCGGCGTAAGAATGTTCCTTTTGTTTGGTCTTCGGAATGTGAAGCTGCATTCCACAAGCTCAAATCTGCTTTGTTGAGCGATCGCTGTTTGATTCCTTTCGATCCCTCCAAACCAGTTGTTTTGGCTGTCGATGCATCTTTTCACAGCATCGGAGCGGCTCTCTCACACCGCATTAAATCTGTCGATCGGCCGCTAGCTTTTGCGCCTAAGTTGCCCAATTGTGCCCAGCAAAACTATTCTCAAATCGAGAAGGAAGCTTTAGTTATTGTATACGGTGTGACAAAGTTTCATGATTTTTTGTACAGTCGCAAGTTCTATTTGGTCACCGACCATAACCCTTTGAGGTCGTCATTCCACCTGTCAAAGCCAGTTCCGGCCCGTACTGCACAAAAGTTGCAATGTTGGTCTTTATTTTTCTCTAACTACAACTATGAAATTTTGTTTCGGCCCACAGCCTGGCATGGCGATGCTGATGCTTTGTCTCGTCTGCCTATCGGTCCTGACGAAGTGTTTGATTCTTCCGAATTGTCATGCATGTTTATTGATTCACAAGATAAGGAGTTAGCTGATAGTTTTCCAGTGGATTCTCGTCGCATTGCTTCATCGACAGCCGCCGATGCTTCTTTGCAGACTCTTTTGCAGTATATTCGTACTCAATGGCCTCCATCTGCTACGCAGATTCGTGATCCACTTGTTCGACGTTACTTTGCACAACGTCACAATTTGTCTGTGCACCACAGTGTTATCTTGTTATGAACTGACGACGATCAGTCTTGTGTGGTTGTACCTCGTTCGTAGTAGTCGGAAATTCTCCGCTTGCTGCACGCTGGTCATTGGGATATAGTGCGGATGAAGCAATTAGTGCGTCGTCACTGCACTTGGATCGGCATTGATAAACATATTGAGAATTAGCTTGCTAACTGTCGCTCTTGCGTGGAGCATCAATCTGCTCGCCGCCAGCGCTTCTTGGCGTGGCCGACTCCTACTGCGCCTAGGCAGCGGGTTAATATTGATTTTGCGGGTCCTTTCTGGGACACCCGCTGGTTGGTAGTCATTGATGCACACAGCAACTTTGCTTTTGCTGTACCTATGTCTTCTACTACATCTGCCAGTGCTATTCGGGCTTTGATGTCTGTTTCCTGTATTGAGGGCTTTCCTGAAGTTATTGTCTCCGACAGTTGCCCCCAGTTCGTGTCCCCATAGTTTGAAGCGTTCTGTGCTGCTAATGGCATTCGCCATCTGACCGCAGCCCCATTCCACCCCCAGTCAAACGGCGAGGTTGAACGCTTTGTGCGTACGTTTAAGTCACAGATGAGCAAGTTGCACGCCACACACTCTCACGAGCACACGCTCTGGACATTCCTTGCTTCATATTGCCCGCAGCCGCTTGGCACCTGTTCCCCAGTGGAATTGCTACATGCCCGCGCCCATCGGTCGCTCCTGCAGCTATGTACCTGCCGGCGCGCGCTCCCGCTGCTTCGCCTCGTTGTGGGTTGGCGCCGCATGATTTAGTGTTCTATCGCGTTTTCTTTGGCAGGCAGCGCTGAGAGCAGGGACGCATTCTTCGCCAGCTTGGCGGCGCCTTATTTGTAATTTGTGGTCCCTCCAGCACTGACAAGCTACACCGGAACCAGATCCGTTTGTGCAGTGCTCGGTTTTCTGCTGTTAGTTATTTTCCGGCAGAATTGGAGGCTTCACGGATTCCGCCGCCTCAGCCCACGACTCCACCGACGGCGCCTCCGCTGCTCGCGCCCCCGCCGCTTTTACGCCTGCCATCGTCGCCGTCGCCGCTGCCGGTCCAGTCACCTGCACCGGACGGGCGCCTCTCGCCGTCGCCACGTCAACACCCCCGGCCGTCTCCGTCGTCGCCGCCACCGCCGCCGCCGCGTACCTCTGTGGTGCCGGAATCGATGGACGCTGAGGCTGCTGAAACGCCGCCGCCACGGTCGCCCATTGAGGTCGTTGCTCTGCCTCCTCATCCGAGCATACATAGTGGCGGTGCGCGGCCTTATTCACGGGGCGTTTTCCTCGCCCCCTCGCGAGCAATTCGGGGCCACGGGTGGACAGCACGCCCCGGCAGTTCCACTGTCTGCTGCGCCCCCTTGGGTCCCTCCAACCGTCGTCGGAAGCCTTACTCAACGACGGTGTGTCGTTTCAGGGGGGAGGGATGTGGTATCTATATCTACGATACCACGACGTAGATGAAAGTTCTGAAGTTGGTATTACAACAGACACCGAAGACAGCGCCCTCTAGTTAGTGCTGTGGAGGTCTACGAGCTCCGTGACAGATTCTGCCCATTTTGATTAAGAGCAGACGGCCGGAAGACTTTGCTTGCTATAGAGACTATGTACTACTTATGATGGGTCTAAGGTTTCACATCTCAGTGAAAAGTTACGTATTAAGTTGATATTGTGATATACAAAAACCATTTCTAAGAACAGTACCGTGAGATTTTCATCTTTTCCTGCTCCTACTCACTTCCTTCATTTGGCCAATGTTTCACTTTACAGGAGCATACCCACGTGCTGCCTTCCAGGTGGAACACAAAGTGATATTGTCATAGCTGTTGCAAAAGACTTTGTTAGTGGGCCAGTGCCACTGGCAGATTCCCATATTGTGCTCCAGGAAAGGGGCTGGCACTGCCATAACGAAGACAAAAATGGATCAAATGGCTCTGAGCACTATAGGACTAAACTTATGAGGTCATCAGTCCCCTAGAACTTAGAACTACTTAAACCTAACTAACCTAAGGACGTCACACACATCCACGGCCGGATTCGAACCTGTGACCGTAGCGGTCGCGCGGTTCCAGACACAGTATCTTCTTATCAGATATTGTATCTGCAGTGCCACCACTATTTTTCGGCGCTACTGAGTAAAATTGTGATATTGCCATGGATATTGCAAAATATCTTGAGAGTGGGCCAACTCAGAGCCGACCATACACCATTTCGTCCGATGCAGCAGTGCCACTGGCAAATTTCCACATTGTGCTACAGGAAAGGGGCTGGTACCGCCATAACGACGAGACAGCAGAAAGGCGTTGATAGGACAGTTACTACACATTTAATTAACAGACTTCTTATGGTCTACATGGTTACAAGCTTTGATTTTCAAAGAAAGAACGCTCGTTCCCAAAATAAATTGCCATTATTTTCAGTCAAAGGTGTCTCAGTCTGGTACCTAGTATTTAAGAGGAGAGGTGTTGCCGCTCCACGAGGCGACATGAGGCTACAAGCAACCACCATGGGATTTACAACATCGCTGCGAGCTGTGATTTTCAAAGCAAGATCACTCTGTCCCAACATAAATTACAATTATATTCAGTCAAAGGTGTCTCAGTCTGGTAGCTACTATTTACGAGGAGAGGTGTATACCGCTCCTCGAGGCGACATGATGCTACAAGCAGCCACCACGAGATTTGGCCTCCACCAACTGTGGGCCCCTACTTCTGGTTTTAAGATCAGTGCTGTGGCTTAGCGTCTTCCAGCTAGTGGACCATCTTTAGTCCAACTACCAGGTGCAAAGAGCCCTCTGCCATACAAGGCAGTCGCTTGAGACCATGGCCACCTGTTGCGTCAGTTCCTTAACACTCCTGTCTTCAGCACACGTTATGGGGGATGTTGCACCAGAGAATGTTCGAGTTTGTTCTTCAGTAAAATGTATGACTAATAGTGAATTTTTTATGACCAGCCATCTACCATCATCCTGACAACAGTCCACCACCTCAACTCAGACATCCACACGTACATCTACATCTACATGGATACTCTGCAAATCACATTTAAGTGCCTGGCAGAGGGTTCATCGAACCACCTTCACAATTCTCTATTATTCCAATCTCGTATAGCGCATTGAAAGAATGAACACCTGTATCTTTCCGTACGAGCTCTGATTTCCCTTATATTTTCGTGGTGTCTTTCTTCCCTATGTTGGTTGGTGTCAACAAAATGTTTTCGCATTCGGAGGAGCGAGTTGGTGATTGGAATTTCGTGAGAAGATTGCATCACAACGAAAAACGCCTTTATTTTAATTATTTCCAGACCAAACCCTGTGTCATTTCTGTGACACTCTCACCCATATCTCGTGATAATACAAAACGTGCTGCCTTTCATTTAACTTTTTCGATGTACTCCGTCAGTCCTATCTGGTAAGGATCCCACACTGTGCAGCGGTATTCTAAAAGAGGACAGACAAGCGTAATATCCTCTTGTAGCGTAGTGTCCTCCGTAGGAGGTTTGTTACATTTTTTATGTGTCCTGTCAATAAAACGCAGCCTTTCTTTAGCCTTCCCCACAACATTTTCTATGTGCACTTTCCAATTAAAGTTGTTCGTAATTGTAATACCTAGGTATTTATATCAATATACGGCATTTAGATTAGTCTGATTTATCGTGTAACCGAAGTTTAAAGAGTTCGTTTTAGCACTCATGTGGATGGCCTCACACTTTTCGTTGTTTAGGGTCAACTGCCACATTTCGCATCATTCAGATATTTTTTCTAAATCGTTTTGGATATTATTTTGATATTCTGATGACTTTATTAGTCGATAAACAATAGTGTCATCTTCAAACAACTGAAGACGGCTGCTCAGATTGTCTCCCAAACCGTTTATATAGGTAAGGAACAGCAAAGGGCCTATAACACTACCTTGGAGAACACCTGAAATCACTTCTGTATTACTCGATGGCTCTCCGTCAGTTACTACGAACTGAGACCTCTCTGACAGGAAATCGCAAATCCAGTCACATAACTGAGGTGATATTCCATAAGCACGCAATTTCCCTACGAGCAGCTTGTGTGGTACGGTGTCAAAAGCTTTCCGGATATCCAGCAATATGGAATCGATCTGAAATCCCTTAACAATATCACTCAGCACTTCGTGTGAATAAAGAGCTAGTTATATTTCACAGGAACGATGTTTTCAAAACCAGTGTTCACTGTGTGTCAATAGACCGTTTCCTTCGAGGTAATTCACAATTTTCGAACACAATATATTTTCTAAAATCTTGCTGCATAATGACGTTAACGATATGGGCCTGTAATTTAGTGGATTACTCCTACTACCTTTCTTGAATATTGGTGTGACCTGTGCAACTTTCCGGTCTTTGGGTACGGATCTTTCTTTCAAGCGAATGGTTGTATATGATTGTTAAGTATGGAGCTAAGGCATCAGCATACTCGGAAAAGAATCTAATTGGTATACAGTCTGGACCAAAAGACTTGCTTTCATTAAGTGATTTGAGTTCTTTCACTTCTTAGAGATTATTTACTTATTTTGGCAGTTGTTCTCGATTCGAATTTTGGGATATTTACTTCGTCTCCTGTTGTGAAGGCATTTCAGAAGGCTGTGTTTAGTAACTCTGCTTTGGCAGCACTGTCTTCGATATTAACTCCATTGTTATCGCGCAGAGAAGGCATTGATTGTTTCTTGCCGCTAACGTACTTCACATACGACCAGAATCTTTTTGAATTTTCTGCCAGGTTTCGAGACAAAGTTTCGTTGTTTGAACTGTTATGGGCTTCTCGCATTGAACTCCGCGTTAAATTTCGAGCTCCTGTAAGGGATCGCCAATCTTGGGGATTTTGCGACTGTTTAAATTTGGCATGTTTGTTTCGTTGTTCGTGCAACAGTATTCTAACCCGTTTTCTGTACCAATGAGGATCAGCTCCGTTGTTTGTTTGTTTATTTGGTATAAATCTCTCAACTGCTGCCGATACTATTTCTTTGAATTTAAGCCACATCTGGTCTATACTTACATTATTAATTTGGAATGAGCGGATATTGTCTCTCAGGTAGGCGTCAAGTGAATTTTAATCCGCTTTTTTGAATAGGTATATTTTTTGCTCATTTTTCCACGATTTGGGGATTACAATATTCAGTCTCACTACGACCGCCTTGTGTTCACTAATCCTTATTTCGGTATTGATGCTTGTAATTAACTCAGGATTATATGTTGCTAAGAGGTACAGTGTGTTTTCCCAAACGTTTACTATTTGCGTGGGGTCATGAACTAACTGCTCCAAATAATTTTCAGAGAATGCGTTTAGCAAAATTTCGGCTGATATTTTATGCGTACTTCCGGAATTAAACATGTATTTTCGCCAACATATCGAGGGTAAATTAAAGTCACCACAAACTATTATCGTATGAGTCAGGTACGTGTTTGATATCAAACTCAAGTTTTCTCTGAACCTTTCAGCAACTGTACCATCTGAAGTGGGAGGCCAGTAAAAGGATCCCATTATTATTTTATTCCGGTCGTCAACAATGACCTCTGCCCATACCATCTCACAGGAAGTATCTACTTCAATTTCGCGACAAGTTAACTACTTCTGAGAATCTTTTCGGAACACCGCTAGATTCAAAAAAGGTTCTGAGATCTATGGGACTTAACATCAGAGGATATCAGTCCCATAGAACTTAGAACTACTTAAACCTAACTAGCCTAAGGACGTCACATGCCCGAGGCAGGATTTGAACCTGCGACCGTAGTGGTCCCTCAGTTCCAGACTGAAATGCCTAGAACGACTCGGCCACCGCGGGCAGCACACAGTTAGGTTCTTCGTAAATATTTCTGCTGAGCTTATATACGACTTTAGCCAGATTTTAGTGCCTATAACGATTTGAGAATCAGTGCTTCCTATGAGCGCTTGGTGCTGTGGTACTTTCCCAACACAGCTACGACAATTTACAACTGTTATACCAATGGTTCCTGTATCTACGTTCTTCCTGTGTTCAGCTCTGTACCAGAGGTCCGCAATCGGTCCTATCGACTATACTGCAAATGGTGAGCTCTGCTTTCATCTTGCAAGCTAGACTGGCAGCCTTTACCACTTCTGTAAGGCGCTAGAAACCAGAGAGAATCTCTTCTGATCGAAAGTGACACACATCATTGGTACCGACGTGTGCAACCACACGCAGTTGGCTCCACCCTGTGCTCTTCGTGGCATCCTGGACGACCTTTTCCACATCTGGAATGACTCCACCCGGTATGCACACGGAATGCACATTGGTTTTCTTACCCTCCTTGTCAGCAAGGCCTTAAGGGGCCCCTTACCGCGCCTAACGTTGGAGTTTCCAACTACCAATAATCCCACTTACTGCGATTATCCGGATCTTGCAGGCTGAGTGGCATCCTCTGAAACAGGACAGCGGACAGCATCCGGCTCAGTGACAGCGTCAGCCACAGACAGCACCTGGAACCTGTTAGCCAGACAAACCGGGGAGGCCTCTTGGGAAGTCTCTTGCCACCTGCTTCGCCCTGGGACGACCTCTACATTTTGATGTCAGAAGTGTGTGGCACCTCTAAATATCAGTGACAGGGGAACCTTACCAGCCACTATCCCTGGAGACGATGACTCTCGACTACCTCAGGGTTGCAGTTTCGTCGACACACAGCATCAGTATGCAGTGGGCCGGCCGAGTGGCCAAGCGGTTCTAGGCGCTTTAGTCTGGAGCCGCGCGACCGCTATGGTCGCAGTTTCGAATCCTGCCTCGCGTATGGATGTGTGTGATGTCCGTAGGTTAGTTAGGTTTAAGTAGTTCTAAGTTCTAGTGGACTGATTACCTCAGAAGTTAAGTGCCATAGTGCTCAGAGCCTTTTGAAGCCAAGTATGCAGTGGGTAAGTGCACTAACTGTTCTATTTTACCTCCTGCGAGTATCATGTCGAGTCAATGCACCTTTTAGCAGCTTTTCAGGTCTGTTTTCATGTGTGACATGTGTCAAGTAAACCCAGACTGTGTTCTGAGTTTGTGTAAATATGAACGATATTTTTCCCTATCATCAATGTGTGTGGCTCATTGTCTGGAAGGATATAAGGTGTTCACCAAGTGTAGCTTCTTCGGAGGGGAAGATGAGTTTTGCTTGGAAGTCGGAATTTTGTGGTAGCTTACGCTGTTTTGATTGGGGAATGTATTTCATTTCATTAATAAATGTGGCTCACTACGATTAAACACGTAACGCAGTGGTCATGTGTAGATGCTCAAGCGGAAAATTAAGTTACAGTAATGGAATTAGATTAAGTGTCCTTGTCGTCGTACTGTTTTGTTCCCCTCGTTTGTTGTTTGCATAATTAGTGAGGTGTACCCTGGCGGAGAGGTTGCGAATACCACCAGCCTGGACTAGATGTGGAGGGAAGTGCATGTGCCGATGATCATTGTGTCTGGCAGAGTGTAACTGCTTAACTCGTATTTAAGTATTTAAGTATATTTACATTAATACCTTTCAGATGTATTAATTTAAAAAAATGGTTCAAATGGCTCTGAGCACTATGGGAGTCCAACTGCTGAGGTCATTAGTCCCCTAGAACTTAGAACTAGTTAAACCTAACTAACCTAAGGACATCACAAACATCCATGCCCGAGGCAGGATTCGAACCTGCGACCGTAGCGGTCTTGCGGTTCCAGACTGCAGCGCCTTTAACCGCACGGCCACTTCGGCCGGCTGTATTAATTTAACAAACTAAACATACCTCTTTGTAGTAATGTCTTTATCAGCTTTTTAGACAGCTGTTCGTGAAAGAAATACTGATCAGCAATTACTCAGACCTTTTATGGTGCACCAACGAACCTGCAGTCTATCAGAAACGAAGTCCGAACCTCAATTAACTATACAGCATAATGCGACTGACAGATCATTTTATGCACTTGCCTTATGAAAATTACATTGGAGCCATATTTGTAACTTTACGCTTCACTCGCACACCCACCCGGGGGTAATAGAAATTAACAACAGGGATCAACAAGCAACGCTTGGTTAATTCAATTGACGTTACTCAGCTGACTACCTGCTGGAATGTGGTTGTTGATCACGACTATTTTTTCATTCTCTGTCTTCCATCCACCTTCGCAATCAGGCAAAGGTAACAGTTACAGGTCACAACTTCCATTCGCTCATCCACTTTCCCGAGACGTTGTTGCTATTGTTGGATGGGGACCACTTACACTCTGGTCACTCCACGTGTGGTTGCAGTTTAACGTCAAACCAGAGACATTTCTGTTTACAACACCAAAATATACAAGAAACGCCACGTCAGTTCGTCCATCGGCCAATAGTGTGAGATAAATAGCTTTTCTCATACGAGAATGAGCAGCACCGTTAATTTAGAGCAATACAGAAGCGAAGTTGACATGTCAACAGCAGAGGGTGGTGAGTCACACCAGATCGACCTTACTCATTTATTCTCCCATTAAAGAAATTCAAAACTTATGAACCAGAAGAGTACAACTCTCTCCCTCCCTTCCCTATTGTTGTTTTTGTGGTCTTCATGCAACTGCCCAAGCTAGTCTATTATGTGCAAGCCTCTTCAGCAGTGCAAAGCTAATGCAATGTACATCATGGACCTGCTAACTGGATTCACGAATTTGTCTCCCACTACAATTTTTACACCCCTCCCCTCTCCCCAACACCCACATATGCACACACCTCTCTCCATTACCAAACTGACAATTCCTTGATGCCTCAGGATATATCCTATGAAACGAAGATGTGCCATAAATTTCTTGTTTTCCGCAGTTCGACTCAGTATCTTCTTATCATTTATTCGATCTGCAGCGCCACCACTATTTTTCAGCGCTACTGAGTAAAACTGTGACGTTACCATGGCAGTTGCAAAAGATCTGGGCAGTGGGCCAGCTGAGAGCGCACCAAACACCGTTACGTCAGAGGCAGCAATGCCACTGGCAGATTTCCACATTGTGCTCCAGGATAGGGGCTGGCACCAACATAACGACGACGCAACCGAAAGGCGTTGGTATGCCAGTTACGATCACGCACGGAACGTAGTAGTCATGTGTAGATGCTCAAGCGGAGAAGTTAAGTTACAGTAAGTGTTAGAATGGAATTAGATTATGTGTCCGTGTCGTCGAACTGTTTTGTTCTCCTCGTCTGTTGTTTGCGTAATTATGGAGCTATACCCTGGGGGAGAGGTTACGAATATCAGCAGCCTGGACCAGATGTGCAGGGAACTGCATGTGTCGATGACCTATGTGTCTTGCAGAGTGCAACTGCCAACAGTAATTTTGTTGTAGAACCTTGGAGGTTGCACAGAAAGCTATCAATAAGGCTGATTCTATCGCAGATGTTGCGGGTACTGAAATGCTACAGACGCATTTAGTATTTCCGAAGGCCGCAGATTCGGCAACTTCAGTGACGGCCCTGCCTCCTCAGAACGTGGGAGGAGAAGAAAGAGGAAATGTGTTTGTACGGTTAATGATCGGACCGACAAGGATTGTGCCGGTGGATCAGGAGATTGACGAAAGTGGCAACACTTGCAGTGTAATGCGTGATGCAGTCGAAGGCTGCTGAGCAATCCCAGGGCTTGATTTTCTCATCAAGCATCATGCCGAAACTGACTTTCGAAGACGTGCGATGTAGTGGTATAATGTTCAAGCTCGGGCAAGCTGTCACCAGTGAAATACTGCTGCAAGGTTCGTTTATCATGATAGGACAAATCAGGGCAAAACCACTAATGCTTATTTTGCATGATATAGTGCCGCAAAGCACTGGGAAGTTGCTTTAGGTGACCGAAGGTGCTGCTAACTTATACGATTGTGGACTTCGGCTATGGGTAGGGAATCGTCGTTGGCTACGCAGCGCTCAGTGATAGAGAGAACTTCTCCTGTCAATACAAAAGAGCGGCGCGTTTCGTCACAGGGTTATTTGGTAACCGTGATAGTGTTACGGAGATGTTTAATAAACTCAAGTGGCAGACTCTGCAAGAGTGGCGCTCTGCATCGCGGCGTTGCTTGCTCGCCAGGTTTCGAGAGGGTGCGTTTGTGGATGAGGTATCGAATATATTGCTTCCCCTACTTATACCTCCAGAGGAGATCACGAATGTAAAATTAGAGAGATTAGAGCGCCCACGGAGGCTTTCAGACAGTCTTTCTTCCTGCGAACCATACGCGACTGGAACAGGAAAGGGAGGTAACGACAGTGGCACGTAATGTGCCCTCCGCCACACACCGTTGGGTGGCTTGCGGAGTATAAATGTAGATGTAGATGTAGAATACTCACGTTGAAACGTTATGTGAATTCCGTCCTTGTGGCTGAGAGTTTGCGTTTCTCGTCTGTAAAATACAGAGAGGAGATGATACTACTCAGAGGTCCGCCTTCTGTCGTTCTAGTGTTTGAATAAGTTTTTATTTTGTGGCTAGAGTTCTTTCATCGTCGCAGATGTATATGAGAACCATAACTCCGACGCAGGGGACGTAGTACATTCAGTGATATTGCTAATTGCTTCGGCTTATTACGACTATGAAGCTGAACAGCTGTTATCACGTAAGTTTCATTTCCACTGAGGCACACAACTGTCGATCATCTTTTAAAGTTGTATCTTCTCGTGTTTACGACGTAGATGATATCAATCACCTCGCGTTATTTATTGTAGATCGCGTAGCCATAAAAAGGGGCAGATATGGGCACTTGATCAATACTATTAGTCAGGAAATTCATTAGTATATCTTTATATCCATTGCACATCGGCATAAGAACATTTGTGATATATAAAGGGGATTTTAATCTACAATAAATGTATAAGCTAAAAAAACGGTAATATTTAGTAGTTACCAGTTCCCTTAATCATTCATTTATTTTCATGTTGTAATTTATATATAAAAGAGCAAGAAGGACAAAATAATATCACCGTTAAGACATCCTAAGATCTCCTTCAGGTGGTAGTTAGACAGGGCCAAATCTTTAGAGTCGCGATCAGTATATTCCATTGTGCACGTTCATTTGTACACCCGCTTGGAGCGGCATCTCGGAAACCACACAAATACCTTCCAGTAATTCTTCCTAATACTTAAATTTATATTCGATATTACGAAATCCCTCTTTCTCATTAACACTTTTCTTGCTATAGTCAGTCTTCATTTTATATCCTGTTGTTCGTAAAAGACAACTAAAATAAACGAAATAATTATATTTTGGTGTTGGTCATATATTACGCCCCTTTTTGTTCAAAAATAGTTCAAATGGCTCTGAGCACTATGGGACTCAACATCTTAGGTCATAAGTCCCCTAGAACACTTAGAACTACTTAAACCTAACTAACCTAAGGACATCACACACACCCATGCCCGAGGCAGGATTCGAAGCTGCGACCGTAGCTGTCCCGCGGTTCCCTTTTTGTAGTACACGTTATTTAAAATCCGTTGGTACTGCTAGGTTTAATTCGAATACGTTCCATTGCCTTTCGTTTAGTCCCATTGGGAGTTGTCTTATAATTCCTTTCCAGGGCACTATCTATTCCATTAAACTGTTATTCCAAGTTCTTTGCTGTCTGTGACAGAATTGCAGTGTCACTGGTAAACTTCAAAATGTTTATTGCTTCTCCCTAATATTTAATTCTGTTTACAAATTTATCCTTGTATGCTTTACTGCTTGTTCGGTATAGATGTTGAATAGAATCGTGTGTAGTCTACCTGAATGTCTCGCTCCCATCTTCCCATTGATCAACTAGAAATCCACCGGACGGAGAGCAGAATTTATGTGCTTCAACAAGATTTGTTTTTTGATGGGGTGTGTTGTGGGTTGGCAAGAGAGCCAACCCGGTACTACTAGAGGAAGCCGAAAGGCACGCGTTTTAGCTCACGCAGGCTGGCGTGAGGTCTGGAACAGTTAAAGGAGTTGAGTCTAGTAAAATAAGTACGTAGCTGCTGGAATACTTAACTTTAATCCATAATTGGTGAACATCGTCCTGACGGTACATGCATCACAAGATAAATAGCAAATGATAATGGCGCCTTGCTAGATCGTAGCAAATGACGTAGCTGAAGGCTATGCTAACTATCGTCTCGGCAAATGAGAGCGTATTTTGTCAGTGAACCATCGTTAGCAAAGTCGGTTGTACCACTGGGGCGAGTGCTAGGAAGTCTCTCTAGACCCGCCGTGTGGCGGTGCTCGGTCTGCAATCACTGATAGTGGCGAGACGCGGGTCCGACGTATACTAACGCACCGCGGCCGATTTAAAGGCTACCGCCAAGCACGTGTAGTGTCTGAATGTGACACCACAGGGTGGGGCTCTGAAATACATGTCCAGTCTCATTACTCATCTCTTCATTTTACTGCAGGACAGCAAAATTGATATTTCAGTACATATACGGTATTATTTCAAACTTTAATTTAGGACAACATGGATTCCCAAGGATTCACAAGTTACCAGTTGTGGAGGAACATGTAGGAATGAGCGTCTCTCCTACTTCAGAAAATTAAATGTAATTTTTGTAACTTTCAGAAGAACAGAGTACATTGAGATAACTATTTCTAGATCGAAAGGTAAGCCACTTCCATTCGAACCCACTAGCGAGAACAAAGAGAAAAGACGGTTGGAGACGCAGTAAAGGGAAATGTCATTCGACTGTATTGTGGGATTGGAGAAGTATGAGGAAGGAAAACTATTGTATCCTGTCGTGACTTTACGCCTCTTATCTTCAGATATCATTTTTAAATGACGAATGGTCCACAGAGAGAAGTTGCTACCTCACAGCATCTCTGGACAAATTGCTTTACATCTACGTATAATTTGAGTCGTTTATGTAAACGTCCGATTTCAGAAACTTCTCTGTCCTGGGGGGCCTGACTCAAATGGTTTAACATTGTCATTGTCCATGTCAACAGACGGTGCAGTGTATGTGATTTTCCCAGTTCTAAATACTTGGACGCCGCTTTGAAGAGCTACAAATACCCATACGTTTTAAGAGCTATAAAAGAAACGATTGCGTATAAGAAATACAGTAATCTAATAGAATGCACTACGTAAAAAGTTCTTTCATCAGCGTATTATCAGTTCCTTCATTTTGGGCTATTTCTCCCTTCTCAGAGTGCTTCTTCCACAAAGGTATTCTAACATTGTCAGCTGCTTATTCTAGGCAGTATCTTTAGAGTGGCTCAGTGATCTATCAAGAGCAGGAAGGTTGAAGGAAGATAGAGAGTGAATGGTTCAAATGGCTCTGAGCACTATGGAACTTAACATCTGTGGTCGTCAGTCCCCTAGAACTTAGAACTACTTAAACCTAACTAACCTAAGGACATCACACACATCCATGCCCGAGGCAAGATTCGAACCTGCGACCGTAGCAGTCGCGCGGTTCCTGACTGCGCGCCTAGAACCGCTAGACCACCGCGGCCGGCGATAGAGAGTGTAAAGAAAATAGTTGTGATCACCTACCACTTACCAGCAGTAGTCAGCACAGTATTGTCAACTGAAATTAACTGAGCAGTGCTTATTGATTCCTGTTGTGACTTCCTGTTACTCCAGGTTTGTGTTCGAGAGAAACGCAAAGTTAGAGATGTGGCACCAATGTTATCTTCATAAGGAAAGTGCATAACGAGGTCGGTCTATCGAATTACGCTGCATAGTTAATAGAGTCGGACTTCGTTGCATAAAGACTGTAGGGTCTTTGGTGCACCATAAAAGATCGAATAAATTGCTAATCAGTATTTGGACCACACCAATGGCCGTCGGGCTCCACGTCAGCAGTTTTAAATTGGTTCAAATGGCTCTGAGCACTCTGGTACTCAACATCTGAGGTCATCAGTCCCCTAGAACTCAGAACTACTTAAAGCTAACTAACCTAAGGACATCGCACACATCCATGCCCGAGGCAGGATTCCAACTTGCGACCGTAGCATTTGCGCGGCCCCGGACTGAAGCGCCTAGAACCGCTCGGCCAACCCGGCCAGCCTCAGCAGTTTTGCATTTCTTACACGAATAGTTGTATACAAAGCTGATAAAGACATTAATACAAAGAGATATGTTTAGTTTGTTAAATTAATACATCTGAAAGATATTAATTTAAATATACCAAAATAGGAGGGGCGTTTGAAAAGTCTGTGCAAAGTCCGAGAGATGCCACCACCGGCGCCTATCGAGGTCATGTTTAGTTAGTAGCATGTTTGGAAAGATCGCACACCAAGTTTCAGTCATATTGGTCTATTTATTTGTGTTTGGCATTCGTGTGAGTCAAGGAAGTTGAGTATCTGTCAAAAAACGGACGAAAAAGAATTTCGTGTGGTGATTAAACATTACTTTATGAAAGACAAAACGCCTCAGGAGACTAATGAGGAGCTTGATAAACATTATGTTGATTCTGCGCCTTCGATTAGAACAGTTTATAAGTGATTTCACAATTTTAGGAATGGTCATATAGGCACAAGTGATACTGAACGTTCTGGACGCCCTGTGGAGTTTACGACTCCCGAAATCATTGATAAAATCCATGATATGTTGATGGATGACAGAAGAGTTAATGTGCGTGAGATTGCTAGTGCCGTGGGCGTCTCGAATGAAAGGGTATAAAATATTTTGCATGATATTTTGGACACGAGAAAGCTATCCGCAAGATGCGTTCCGCGATTGCTAACGCTTGACCAAAAACGGAATCGTGTGTAGTGTTGCAAGGTTGGTTTGCAGCTGTTCAGAAGGATCCGCAGGACTTTGTGCGTCGTTTCGTTACTGTGGATGAAACATCGATACGTTACTATACTCCTGAGACCAAAAAACAATCTAAACATTGGGTTACCAAGGGAGAATGTGCACCAAAAAAGGCGAAGACCATTCCTTCGGCCAGAAAGGTTATGACGACTGTCTTTCGGAATTCGCAAGGGATAATCTTCATCGACTATCTGGAAAAGGGGAGAACTATTACAGGTGAATATTATTCATTGTTATAGGACCGTCCTGTCCTATCATGATAATGCACCAGAACAAACCCAAGCATTTCTGGTGGCAAAATTAATGGGAATAGGTTCCCAGCTCGTTTCCCATATCCCATTACTCTCCAGACGTGGATACCTCAGACTACTATTTGTTCCCCAATTTGAAGAAATGTCTGGCGAGACAAAGATTTTATTCAAACTAGGGGGTGATTGCAGTAACAATTAGCTATATTGCAGACTTAGACAATTCCTATTATTCGGAAGTGATCAACAAATTAGAACAGCTTTGGACGAAGTGCATAAGTCTAAAAGGAGACTATGTTGAAAAAAAAAGGTTTACCCCGAAGATGTAAGCAGATTTTATTTTTGCACGGACTGTTCAAACGCCCCTCGTTATTCAAGGTACTTACGAGCTGACAAGATGGATGCATACACAGCGGAAGTTGAAGAACATAGGACGATACGAAACAGAAAGGCATCTCTTAGCCGATCTGTTCTTCATTGTCGTAGAAAGTATTACATGTACTTATTAATATTTGTGGACTTTCTGGGACACACATATTTCATAAATATAAAGAGAGAAAAATTTTCTTGGTGTCTTACATTTTCCTGCAATATATTTGACTGCGATACTGGCTGTTACATGAGTAGTCATTCAAGTCGTGTACAACAAGGTTAAGTCAGTTCAGGGATGTGTCTGTCAGTGGGAATTCATGCAGCCACTGCTGGAGTGACGTCGTAGTTGGCTTGTATGATGTCAATGGGACGGTGACAATTGGCTGAGAATGAGCTCTGGTTTTGCACTTTGCAGCAGAGGTGGGCATCGAAGCGCGGCCCCTTCAGGAGTGTAGCCATCGCAGCCGTGCTAGCCTTGCCTAGAGCAGCCGGTTCAGCTGGGGCAGTCGCATGGAGGTCCGACGGGCCGCACTGTGCAGAGTCATGCGGCCGCACTGGGCTACAGCAGTCTCTTGCTGACCGAGTCCCTGACGTCACCCCAAGGGCCAAGGAGTGCTATTGCGAAACAACTTGTATGCCACGGGCTAAGCACAGTCGCGTATGGAGATGCAGCCCACGGGCCGCGGCCTCCGCTCCGCACTGAGCGAGGCTGTGACGTCACTGCATCAGTGACGTGCGCAAGCGCTGGCGTGCTGCGGCCTACGTGCTGTTGGTAGCTCTGACGGCAGCTGTGAACTACGGGCTGTGAGCGGTGAATAGGACAAAGTTTAGTTCAAATGTTCAAATGTGTGTGAAATCTTATGGGACTTAACTTCAAATGGTTCAAATGACTCTGAGCACTATGGGACTTAACTTCTGACGTCATCAGTCCCCTACAACTTAGTACTACTTAAACCTAACTAACCTAAGGACATCACACACACCCATGCCCGAGGCAGGATTCGAACCTGCGACCATAGCGGGTGCGGTTCCAGACTGTAGCGCCTAGAACCGCTCGGCCACCACGAGCCGGCGGGACTTAACTACTAAAGTCATCAGACTAAACACCATTTCGTCCGATGCAGATTCCCACATTGTGCTCCAGGAAAGTGGGTGTCACCGCCGTAACCACGACACAGCAGAAAGGCGTTGTTAGGCCAGTTACTACACATCCAATCAACTGACTTCTTTTGGACTACATGGTTGCAAGCTGTGATTTGCGAAGCAGGAGCGCTCTGTCTCAACATGAATTACCATTACTTTCAGTCAAAGGTGACTCAGTCTGGTAGATACCATTTACGAGAAGACGTGAATGCCACTCGTCGAGGCGACATGATGCTTCAAGCAACCACCACGAGGTGTGGCCGCTACTACCTCTGGGCCCCTGCTGCTGTTTTAAGATTAGTTGTGTGGGCCTAGCATCTTCCAGCCAGTGGGCCAACTACCAGGTGCAACCAGCTTTCCGCTATACAGGGCAGTCGTTTGAGACCACGGCCACCTGTTGCGTCAGTTCCTTAACACCCGCTGTCTTCAGCACACACTATGGAGGACGTAGCACCACAGAATGTTCTAGTTCGTTCTTCAGTAAAATGTATGACCAACAGTGAAGTTTTTATGAACAGCCACAGATCATCACCACGACAACAATCCAGCACCTCAACTCAGACCTCCACATGTAGAGGTCACTCATCCTGAACCCCTACATTTTGATGTCAGAAGTGTCTGTCACCTGTAAATTACAGCGAAAGAGGAACCTTACCAGCCAACCTACGTGGAGACGATAACTCCCGATTTCGTCATGGTTGCAGTTTCATCGACACACAGCATCAGTATGCAGTGGGTGACTGGACTGACTGTTTTATTTTTTTTTTCCCTGCGAGTATCACATCACGTCAGTGCCCCTTTTAGCAGCTTTTCACTTCTGTTTTCATGTGTGACATGTGTCAAGCAAACTCAGACTGTGTTTTGAAGATGTGTAAATATGAACGATATTTTTGCCTATCATCCATGAATAGGAAAATAGGAATGCGGGTAAACTACTACAAATAGCATAGTGAACGCATTATTGTGGCCAAGATAGACACAAAGCCCATGCCTACTACAGTAGTACAAGTTTATATGCCAACTACCTCTGCAGATGATGAAGAAATTGATGAAATGTATGACGAGATAAAAGAAATTATTCAGGTGGTGAAGGGAGACGAAAATTTAATAGTCATGGGTGACTGGAATTCGTCAGTAGGAAAAGGGAGAGAAGAAAACATAGTAGGTGAATATGGATTGGGGGAAGAAATGAAAGAGGAAGCCGCCTTGTAGAATTTTGCACAGAGCATAACTTAATCATAGCTAACACTTAGTTCAATAATCATGAAAGAAGGTTGTATACCTGGAAGAATCTTGGAGATACTAAAAGGTATCAGATAGATTACATAATGGTAAGACAGAGATTTAGGAACCAGGTTTTAAATTGTAAGACATTTCCAGGGGCAGATGTGGATTCTGACCACAATCTATTGGTTATGAACTGCAGATTGAAACGGAAGAAACTGCAAAAAGGCGGGATTTTAAGGAGATGGGACCTGGATAAACTGAAAGAACCAGAGGTTGTACAGAGTTTCAGGGAGAGCATAAGGGAACAATTGACAGGAATGGGGGAAAGAAATACAGTAGAAGAAGAATGGGTAGCTCTGAGGGATGAAGTAGAGAAGGAAGCAGAGGATCAAGTAGGTAAAAAGACGAGGGCTAATAGAAATCCTTGGGTAACAGAAGAAATATTGAATTTAATTGATGAAAGGAGAAAATATAAAAATGCAGTAAATGAAGCAGGCAAAAAGGAATACAAACGTCTCAAAAAGGAGATCGACAGAAAGTGCAATATGGCTAAGCAGGGATGGCTGGAGGACAAATGTAAGGATGTAGAGGCTTGTCTCACTAGGGGTAAGCTAATACTGCCTACAGGAAAATTAAAGAGACCTTTGGAGAGAAGGTAACCACTTGTATGATTATCAAGAGCTCAGATGGCAACCCAGTTCTAAGCAAAGAAGGGAAGGCAGAAAGGTGGAATGAGTATATACAGGGTTTATACAAGGGCAAAGTACTTGAGGACAATATTATGGAAATGGAAGAGGATGTAGATGAAGATGAAATGGGAGATAAGATACTGCGTGAAGAGTTTGACAGAGCACTGAAAGACCTGAGTCGAAACAAGGCCCCGGGAGTAGACAACATTCCATTAGAACTACTGATGGCCTTGGGAAAGCCAGTCATGACAAAACTCTACCATCTGGTGAGCAAGATGTATGAGACAGGCGAAATACCCACAGACTTCAAGAAGAATATAATAATTCCATTCCCAAAGAAAGCAGGTGTTGACAGGTGTGAAAATTACCGAACTATCGGTTTAATAAGTCACAGCTGCAAAATACTAAAGCGAATTCTTTACATACGAATGGAAAAACTGGTCGAGGCGGACCTCGGGGAAGATCAGTTTAGATTCCGTAGAAATGTTGGAACACGTGAGGCAATACTAACCTTACGACTTATCTTAGAAGAAAGATTAAGAAACGGCAATCCTACGTTTCTAGCATTTGTAGACTTAGAGAAAGCTTTTGACAACGTTAACGGGAATACTCTCTTTCAAATTCTGAAGGTGGCAGGGGTAAAATACAGGGAGCGAAAGGCTATTTACAATTTTTTCAGAAACCACATGGCAGTTATAAGAGTCGAGGGGCATGAAAGGGAAGCAGTGGTTGGGAAAGGAGTGAGACAGGGTTGCAGCCTCTCCCCGATGTTATTCAATCTGTATATTGAGCAAACAGTAAAGGAAACAAAAGAAAAATTTGTAGTAGGTAATAAAATTCATGGAGAAGAAATAAAAACTTTGAGGTTCGCCGATGACATTGTAATTCTGTCAGAGACAGCGAAGGACTTGGAAGAGCAGTTGAACGGAATGTACAGTGTCTTGAAAGGAGGATATAAGATGAACATCAACAAAAGCAAAACGGGGATAATGGAATGTAGTCAAATTAAATCGGTTGATGCTGAGGGGATTAGATTAGGAAATGACACACTTAAAGTAGTAAAGGAGTTTTGCTATTTAGGGAGTAAAATAACTGATGATGGTCGAAGTAGAGAGGATGTAAAATGTAGACTGGCAATGGCAAGGAAATCGTTTCTGAAGAAGAGAAATTTGTTAACATCGAGTATAGATTTAAGTGTCAGGAAGTCGTTTCTGAAAGTATTTGTATGGAGTGTAGCCATGTATGGAAGTGAAACATGGCCGATAACCAGTTTGGACAAGAAGAGAATAGAAGCTTTCGAAATGTGGTGCTACAGAAGAATGCTGAAGATAAGGTGGGTAGATCACGTAACTAATGAGGAGGTATTGAATAGGATTGGGGAGAAGAGAAGTTTGTGGCACAACTTGACCAGAAGAAGGGATCGGTTGGTAGACCATGTTTTGAGGCATCAAGGGATCACAAATTTAGCATTGGAGGGCAGCGTGGAGGGTACAAATCGTAGAGGGAGACCAAGAGACGAATACACTAAGCAGATTCCGAAGGATGTAGGTTCCAGTAGGTACTGGGAGATGAAGAAGCTTGCACAGGATACAGTAGCATGGAGAGCTGCATCAAACCAGTCTCAGGACTGGAGATCACATCAACAACAACATCATCCATGAATGGGGCTCATTGTCTGGAAGTGTATAATGTGTTAACCATGCATAGCTTCTTAGGAGGGGAAGGTGATTTTTGTCGAGAAGTTGGAGTTTTGTTGTCGTTTTCGTGGTTTTTAATGAGCAATGTTTTTCATTTTGAGCAATAAATGTGGCTCACTACGTTTAAGCAAATGATGTAGTGCTCATGAGTAGCCGCTCAAGTGGAGAAGTTATGTAACTGTACGTGTTAGGATAGAATTAGATTAAGTGTCATACTGTTTTGTTCTCCACGTTTGTTGTTTGCGTGATTGGTGGCGGGATCCCCTGGCGGAGAAGTTGCGAATTTTTGCAGCCTGGACCAGTTGTGCAGGGAAGTGCATGTGCCGATGATTTTGGTGTCTTGTACAGTGCAACTACCGACAGTAGTTTTGTTGTAGATACTTAGGAGGTGACAAAGAAAGCTATCAATAAGGCTGATTGTATTGAAGATGTTTTGGGTACTGAAATGCGGGTGTAGAAATGAATGTGCGCAATGCAAAATACTGAAAGCAAAAATAAACATTTTACCCTGTCTGGCTACCCCGTGAAGCAGATCTTAGGATCTCTTAACGGCGATATTAATTCCTCCTTCTCTCTCTTTAACATATAAATTACAACATAAAAGTAAATGAATGATGAAGGGAACTAGTAACTACTAAATAATAAATTTTGTTTCTGCTTATACATTTATTGTAGATTAAAACACCTTTATATGTTACAAACGTTTATATGTCGATGTGCAGAGGACGTTAAGAGATACAAACTCAAGCCACAAAAAAAAAAAAAACCTCACTAAACACTGGGACGGCAGAAGGCGGTCCTCTGACTAGTATAATCTAATACTATCTTCCTCTTTCTGTATTCTACAGACGAGAAATGCGAACTCCCACCCACAAGGACGGAATTCAGATAACGACTCAACATGAGTATAGACAGGAGAAGTGCTCTCAATCACTGACCGCTGCGTACTCAACGACGATTTCCTACCCGGAGACGAAGTCCAAAGTCGTATAAGTTAGCAACACCTTCGGTCACCTAAAGCAACTTGCTAGTGCCTTGTGGTACTACATCATGCAAATTAAGCATTAGTGATTTTTCCCGCATTTGTCCTATCATGATAAACGAACCCTGCGACAGTATATCACTGGTGACAGCTTCCCCCAGCTTGAACATTATCCCCCTGAGTTCCACCGCTCGTCATCGAAAGTCAGTTTCGGCATGATGCTTGATGAAAAAGTCTAGCCCTGGGATTGCACAGCAGCCTTCGCCAGAATCACGCATTACACTGCAAGGGTTGTCACTTTTGTCAATCTCCTGATCCACTGGCACAAGCCTTGTCGGCCCGATCATAAACCTTACAAACACATTTCCCCCTACAACCTGAGGAGGCAGTGCCGTCGAATCTGCGGACTTCGTAAATACTAAATGCATCTGTACCATTTCAGTACCCGAAACATCTACAGTACAATCAGCGTTACTGATAGCTTTCTGTGTCACCTCCTAAGTATCTACAACAATATTACTGGCGGCAGTTTCATCCTGCAAGACACAAAGATCATTGGCACATGCACCTCCCTCTACATCTGGTCCAGGCTTCAGAAATTCGCAACCTCTCCGCCAGGGTATACCTCACTAATTATGCAAACAACAAACGAGGAGAACAAAACAGTACGACTATAGCACTACCGTCTGCTACTGCTATTCCATAAACTTAAAGTAGGAGGCAGGTCGTGAAATATAACTATCTAGTTAAAACAATTATGGTATAAAGCAACAGAGCTGTGTTACCCTCTGAGAGGAATTTTTTGTGTTGACCGAGTTGTACCTGATGGGGGTGGCTTATGGGAAATGAATGTCAGAATTAAGTAAATATTTGAACAGTAACAAACAAAGTTTTTCTTTATCTGCACTGTTTAACGGATAAAGAAAACGGTCACCAGCCTAATTAGGCAAGAGAATGATCAACATTCTTGTTCAAGAAAATAGTTATTAGTAACTTTAACGGATAAACACAACCTATACTTTGTCACACGTGAGTGCAATGAACTCTGACACATACATATGTTTACGGTAGGATTGAAGCTAACAGCTAGAGCAGCACAAACAGTTTGCAAAAATATAACAGATACCGAAATACACTATTACTTTCAGGGCTTGTTCAAACTGAATAGTCTTTATAACATTACTATTAACATTCACTGCAGGATCATAAATTGGACATAGCTTAAGTCTCTCTCAGTTAAATACTTTACTATTTAAAATGAAATTTAATTGGAATCCACCAACAGGTTGCTTCTCACTATCTTTTGAATAAAGAAATTATGGTTTTGATAAATAGTGGTCTTCCCATTACTTGCTACCTAGCATTAGCACAATAGACAAACTGTGGATCCTGTTATACTATTAATATGTACTTCCAACACACAAGAGAGACAAACACTTAGCAATCATGAACAAATAATTTTCTACTATTGCAGTTTTCCACTTTTACTACAGTGAAACATAATGTTGACAAATTTGAAAGAAACTGACTCACCTTTTAAAATTTGCTACAGGTAGCACTATGATCATTAACTAAGCAAGACTTTATAAGCCTCAATTTTAAGAATTTTAATTTATAAAAGTAACAGCAAATTGTCTTTATTACCACAGTCTTCTACTTTCAAGTAAATGGTTAAATAGGTGACTTTGAAACTTCACAATACTACATTTACTGCCTACCACAATTTCAATAAATCCACAATAAATCTGAATATTCCCTTCTCATCAAAGATCAAACAACATTATGTAATTAACTGTCTAACTTTGAGGCTTTCATTTCTTCCACAAAATAGGACACTCGGTAATCATAGTTCAAATGGAGAGGAACCTGAGAGGTTTTGTGATAAGGAAAAAAATCAAGGTAGGTACATAAATTCAGTTATAAGTTACCTTATCTTTGTGCACACTAAATCACCCAATAAGCTGATCCTTCACTGTACATTATTATAGCAATCCGTTACAGTGACTGCGCAATGTGGTGGCAACAGCATGTTGGTAGGTGGATTTGCATTCAGAATTGCTGGACTCTGTCCCTTCTTGGTGGCGATGATGGATACCAATTCCAGAATCGTTCCAGCTATTTATCCATCCATCCGAGGCATTGCTAAGCGGCAGGAAAAGCCTCTCTCGGAAGCAGCACAATATACAACTCTTACACAGGCATGCACAGTTTGGTAACCCCCGACTGACTCTTGGCTCCACCTTTTCTACCTGGGCCAACCACATTTTGCGCGGGCTACACAGTTCCGTTCCCGAGGAGAACCACAAGACGTTTTACATACGAAATGACTAAGAACCCTAAGTGAGGATCAGCAGTTTACATAAAACTAACCAAACATATTAATTAAAAGAGGACATTAGCATATATAGGTAGTTCTAAACAAAATTATATAAACAAATTCCAATTATGTACAGCAAGTTTTATTCCCTCCAAATGGGACAAAGAATTTAAATGACAGATACACCACATTGCATAGAATCAAACCATGACATCAAAATTTGTACAAAGAAAGGAGTATACAATTTTGTTTTATCCATTCAATGAAACACATTTACAGATACTCAATGTTATAACATTAAACCAAAGCAAAAGGCAACATAAATCCATACAGCATTAGAGCTATGGCGTTACACGACGACATGAACACGTAATCTAATTCTATCCTACCACTTACTGTAACTTAACTTCTCCATCTGAGCAGCTAGTCATGCTTAAACGTAGTGAGCCACACTTATTGCTCAAAATGAAATACATTGCCCTTAAAAAATGACGAAAACTACCACAAAACTCCAACTTCTCGACAAAACTCATCTTCCCCTCTTAAGAAGTTACGCATGGTTAACACCTTATACACTTCCAGACAATGAGCCACACTCATTGATAATAGGATAAAATAACGCTCATGTTTACACGTCCTCAGAACACAGTCTGAGTTTGCTTGACATATGTCACAAATTAAAACAGAACTGAAAGGCTGCTAAAGGGTGTACTGACTCGGCGTGATACTCGCAGGGGAAAAAATAGAACAGACAGTGCACTCACCTACTGCACACTGATGCCGTGTGTCGATGAAACTGCAACCCAGAGGTAGTTGAGAGATATCGGCTCCAGGAAGGGTGGCTGCTAAGGTTCTCCTGTCACTGAAATTTAGACGTGACACACACTTACGACATCAAAATGTGGAGGTCCAGGATGGATGACCTCTACACGTGAAGGTCTGAGTTGAGGTGGTGGATTGTTGTTGGGATGCTGATCGATGGCTGCTCATAAAAACTTCACTGTTAGTCATACATTTTACTGAAGAACAAACCAGAACATTCTGTGGTGCAACGTCCTCCATAGTGTGTGCTGAAGACAGCGGGTGTTAAGGAACTGATGCAACAGATGGCCATGATCTCCAACGACTGCTATGGCTGATGACTGATTGCACTGGTAGTTGGCCCACAGGCTTGAAGATGCTAAACTCACAGCTCTGACATTAAAACTAGCAGCAGGGTCCCACAGTTAGTGGAGGCAAAATCCCATGGTGGATGCTTGTAGCCTCATGTCGCCTTCTGGAGCGGCATACTTCTCTCCTCTGAAATAGTAGCTACCAGACTGTGACACCTTTGACTGAAAATAATGGTAATTTATGTTGGGACAGAGCGTTCTTGCTTTGCAAATCAAAGCTTGTAACCATGTAGACCATAAGAAGTCAGTTGATTGGATGTGTAGTTACTGGATTACCAACGCCTTTCTGCTGCGTCGTCGTTATGACCTTTCCTTTAGCACATTGTGGGAGTCTGCCAGTGGCAATGCTGCTTCTGACGTAATGGTGTTTGGTCGGCTCTGAGCTGGCCCACTCCCAAGATCTTTTGCAACAGCGATGACAACATCACAATTTTACTCAGAAGCGCCGAAATGTAGTCGTGGCCCTGCAGATCGAATAACTGATAAGAAGATACTGAGTCGAACAGGGGAAGACAAGATATTTGTGGGACAACTTTGTTTAATAGGGCATATACTGAGGCATCAAGGACTCGTCAGTTTGGCATATCATTTAATTGATGACAGGAGAAAATACAAAAACGCATTACATGAAGCAGGCAAAAAAGAATACATACGTCTAAAGAATGAGATCGACTGGAAGTGCAAAATAGCTAACCAGGGATGGCTAGAGGGCAAATGTTGGTTGGTTGGTTGTTTTGGGGAAGGAGACCAGACAGCGTGGTCATCGGTCTCATCGGATTAGGGAAGGATGGCGAAGGAAGTCGGCCGTGCCCTTTCAGAGGAACCATCCCGGCATTTGCCTGGAGTGATTTAGGGAAATCACGGAAAACCTAAATCAGGATGGCCGGACGCGGGATTGAACCGTCGTCCTCCCGAATGCGAGTCCAGTGTCTAACCACTGCGCCACCAGAGGGCAAATGTAATTATGTAAAGGCGCATATCACTAGGGGTAAGTTAGATACTGCCTACAGGAAAATTATAGAGATCTTTGGAGAAAAGAGAACGATTGCAGGAATATCAAAAGCTCAGATGGAAATCCAGTAATAAGCAAAGAAGGGAAAGCAGAAAGGTGGAAGGAGAATATAGAGGATCTATATAAGGGCGATGTTCTTGAGGACAATATTATAGAAATGGAAGAGAATACACAAGAAAATGGAATAGGGGATATGATACTGCGTGAAGAGTTTAACAGAGCAGTGAAAGACCTACGTAGAAACAAGGTCCCAGGAGTAGACAACATCCCATTAGAACTAATTGCAGCCTTGGGAGAGCCAGGCCTAACAAAACTCTACCATCTAGTGAGCAAGATGTATGAGACAGGCGAAATACCCTCAGACTTCAAGAAGAATATAATAATTCCAATCCCAAAGAAGACAGGTGTTGACAGATGTGAAAATTACCGAACTATCAGTTTAATAAACCACGGCTGCAAAATACTAACACGAATTCGTTACAGACGAATGGAGAAACTTTTAGAAGCTGACCCCGGGGAAGTTCAGTTTGGATTCCGTAGAAATGTTGCAACACGTGAGGCAATACTGACCTTACGACTTACCTTAGAATAAAGATTAAGCAATGGCAAACTTACGATTCTAGCATTTGTAGACTTAGAGAAAGCTATTGACAATGTTGACTGGAATACTCCCTTTCAAATTCTGAAGGTGACAGGCGAAAAATACAGGGAGCGAAAGGCTATTTACTATTTATACAGAAACCAGATAGCAGTTATAAGAGTCGAAGGGCATGAAAGGGAAGCAGTGGTTGGGAAGGAGTGAGACAGGGTTGTAGCCAATCCCCGATGATATTCAATCTGTATATGGAGAAGAAATAAAAACTTTGATGTTCGCCGATGACATTGTTATTCTGTCAGAGACAGCAAAGTACCTGGAAGAGCAGCTGAACGGAATGGACAGTACCTTGAAAGGAAGCTATAAGATGAACATCAACAGAAGCAAAACGAGGATAACAGAATGTAGTCGAATTAAATCGGGTGATGCTGCGGGAGTTAGATTAGGAACTGAGAGGCTTAAAGTAGTAAATGAGGTGTGCTATTTGGGGAGCAAAATAACTGATGATGGTCGAAGTAGAGAGGATATAAAATGTAGACTGGCTATGGCAAGGAAAGCGTTTCTGAAGAAGAGAAATCTGTTAACATCGAGTATAGATTTAAGTGTCAGGAAGTCTTTTCTGAAAGTATTTGTATGTAGTGTAGTCATATATGGAAATGAAACGTGGACGATAAATAGTTTAGACAAGAAGAGTAAAGAAGCTTTCAAAATGTTGTGCTACAGAATAATGCCGAAGATTAGATGGGTAGATCTCATAACTAACGGGCAGGTACTGAATATAATTAAAGAGGAGAGAAAATTTGTGGCACAACTTCACTAGAAGAAAGGATCGGTTCGTAGGGCATACTCTGAGGCATCAAGGGATCGCCAATTTAGTATTGGAGGGCAGCGTGGAGGATAAAAATCGTAGAGGGAGACCAAGAGATGAATACACCAAACAGATTCAGAAGGATGTAGGTTGCAGTAGGTGCTGGGAGATGAGGAAGCTTGCACGGGATGGAGTAGCATGGAGAGCTGCAGCAAACCAGTCTCGGGACCGAAGAGCACAATAACGACAACAAGTGCTAACAAAATAGGTCCATACATAGTGAAAGCTCAAGAACAAAGGACGATACGAAACAGGAAGGCGTCTCCTAGCTGATCGCAGAAAAAATGTGTAGGCTTCTCTGTTCTTCATTACTGTAGAAAGTATTACATGTACTTATTAAGATTTTTGAACTTTCTGGTACGCACATATTTCATAAACATAAAGAAAGAAAAATTTTCTTGGTGTCTTACATTTTCCTACGACACATTTGACTACGATACTGGCTGTTACATGAGTAGTCATTCAAATTGTCAGGACAACAAAATTACAAGATTGGTGTGTGGTGTCACCACCAGACACCACACTTGCTAGGTGATAGCCTTTAAATCGGCCGCGGTCAGTTAGTATACGTCGCCACTATCAGTGATTGCAGACCGAGCGCCGCCACTGACAAAATACGCTCTCATTTATCGAGACGATAGTTAGCATAGCCTTCAGCTACGTCATTTGCTACAACCTAGCAAGGGGCGATTACCAGTTACTATTGATACTGAGTCATGTACAGTCAAGAGCGACGCTCATCATTAATAGATTAAAGTTAAGTATTCCACCAGCAACGTCCGTTTTTCTGAAGTCTGATTTCCTTTTCCTGTTCCAGACCTCACGCCAGCCTGCGTGAGCTAAAACGCGTGCCTTTCGGCTTCCTCTAGTACCCGGTGTTGGCTCTCCTGCCAACCCACAACATTGGCGACGAGGCAACACCGCGTTCGTAACTATACTGCCCTGATTTACTTGTGTAATGGCTTCGCCACCATCTCCAGATGTACTGTCCGAATTTTGTCGCTTACAGAATCAGCAGACATAGGCCTTACTGGATGCCCTTGGACAGCTCGTCCAGGGTGAACGTGCAATGCAAAACGATGCGGCAGCCGCCTCTCCACCGCTAACGCAGCCACAAAACGCAAAAAAATTGTTCAAATGGCTCTGAGCACTATGGGACTCAACTGCTGAGGTCATTAGTCCCCTAGAACTTAGAACTAGTTAAACCTAACTAACCTATGGACACCACAAACATCCATGCCCGAGGCAGGACTCGAACCTGCGACCGTAGCGGTCTTGCGGTTCCAGACTGCAGCGCCTTTAACCGCACGGCCACTTCGGCCTGCCACAAAACGCAGTTGCACCAACTTTTCGTCCTTTTGATGCTGCACTGGAAAGCTGGATGGAGTGGTCACGCCAATTTGGATTCCATCTCGCCACCTACAGAATTCAAGGTAACGAGCGGCAGCCTTTTTTATTGTCCTCCGTCGGGGTGCACACGTACCGTGTGATAGTCAAATTATTTCCCCGAAGCAACGTAGCAACTCTGTTCTACGACGAAATTTTGTCTGCATTAGATGCATATTTCAAAGAATCAGTCAATGTAGTTGCCAAACGGTATACCTTCTTTCGTACAAAACGTGTGGCAGGTCAGAGTAATCGGAAGTGGGTTGCAACCCTGCAAGCCATTACGTTCAAGCTGGGGGAAACTGACACCTGTGAAATTCTGCTGTAAGGTTCGTTTATCATGATAGGACATATGTGGGAAAACCATTAAGCCTTAATTTACATGATATAGTGCCACAAGGCACTGGGAAGTTGCTTTATGTGACCGAAGGTGTTGCTAACTTATACGATTCTTGACTTCGCCTCTGGGTAGGGAATCGTCGTTGAGTACGCAGCGCTCAGTGATTGAGAGCACTTCTCCTGTCAATACTCACGTTGAGACGTGTCAGTATTGTAATTTATATGTTAAAGAGCAAGAAGGAGAAAATAATATCACCGTTAAGATATCTTAAGATCTGCTTCAGGTGGTATTCAGACAGGGCCAAATCTTTACTTTCGCGATCGATATTTTCCATAGTGCACTTTCGTTTTTACACCCGCCTGGAGCAGCATATCGGAAACTATACAAATACCTTCCAATAATACTTCCTAACACTTAAATTTATATTCGAAATCCCTCATTCTCATTAATACTTTCTTGCTATAGTCAGTCTTCATTTTACATCCTGCTGTGCGTAAAAGACAACGAAAATGAACGAAATAAGTCTATCTTTTTGTTGGTCGTATATTACGCCCCTCTTTGTACTACACGTTATTTAAAATCCGTAGATACTGCTAGGTAAAATTCGAATACGTTCCATTACCTTTGATTTAGTTCCATTGGAGGTTACCTTATAATTACTTTCCAGGGCACTATCTATTCCATTCAACTGTTATTCCAAGTTCTTTGCTGCCTCTGATTGAATTGCAGTGCACCGGTAAACTTAAAAATGTTTATTGCTTCTCCCTAATATTTAATTCTGTTTACTAATTTATCCTTGTTTGCTTTACTGTTTGTTGGGTGTAGATGTCGAATAACATCGAGTGCAGGCTACCTGAATGTCTGACTCCCATCTTCCCATTGCACAAATAGAAATCCAGTCGATGGAGTAGCAGATTTTATGTGCTTCAACAAGATTAGTTTTTTGATGGAGTGGGGCTGTGAAATACAAGCCCAATCTCATTAATCCTCTCTTCTTACCTGTGGACAGCAAAATTCATATTACAGTACATACACGGCAAAAATTCAAACTTTAATTTAGGACAACATGGATTCCCAAGGATCCACATGTTACCAGTCGAGGAGGAACATGTAGAAATGAGCGTGTCGCCTATTTCAGAACATTAAATGTTATTTTTGTAACTTACAGAAGAGCAGAGTACAACGAGATAGCTATTTCTAGATCGAAAGGAAGGCCACTTCCGTTCGAACATACTAGTGAGAACACATAGAAAGATGGTTGGAGATGCAGTAAAGGGAAATGATGATAGAGTGTATTCTGCGATTGGAGAAGTATGAGAAGGAAAGGTATTGTCTCCTGTCATGACTTTACGCCTCTTACCTTCAGATATCATCTTTAAATGGCAAATGGTCGCCAGAAGAAGGCTGCTACATCACAGTATCTCTGGACAAATATCTTTACATCTAAGAATAATTTGAGGTATTAATGTAAAAGTCCGATTTCAGAAGCTTCTCTGTAATAGAAGACCTGACTCAAATGCTTTAACATTGTCATTGTCCATGTCAACAGGAGGTGCACTGTAGGTGACTCCCCCAGTTCTAATTCCTTGGACGCCGCTTTGAAGACCTACAAAAACCCTTATGTTTTAAATGGTATAAAAGAAACGATAGCGAATAAGAATTACAGTAATCGAATAGCATACATAACGTAAAAAGTTTTTTCATGAGCGTATTATCAGTGCCTTCATTTTGGGCTATTTCCCCCTTCTCAAAGAGCTTATTGCACAATGACATTCTAACATTGTCAGCTGCTTATTCCATGGAGTATCGATAGACTGGCTCAGTGATCTACCAAGAGCGGGAAGGTTGAAGGAAGATAGAGAATGTAAAGAAAATTGTCGTGATCACCTACCACCTACCAGCAGATAGTCAGCACAGTATTGTCAATTGAAATTAACTGAGCATTGCTTGTTGATTTCTGCTGTGATTTCCTGTTACTCCAGGTTTGTGTTCGAGAGAAACGCAATCTTACAGATGTGGCTTCAATGTTATTTTCATAAGGCAAGTCCATAACGCGGCGGTCTATCAAATTATGCTGTATAGTTAATTGAGTATCGGACTTGGTTTGATAAAGACTGTATGTTCTTTGGTGCACCATAAAAGATATGATAAATTGCTAATCAGTATCTGGATCACACCAATGGCGGACGGGTTCCACGTCAGCAGTTTTAAATTGGTTCAAATGGTTCTGAGAACTATGGGACTTAACATTTGATGTTATCAGTCCCCTAGAACTTAGAGCTACTTAAACATAACTAACCTAAGGACATCACACACATCCATGCCCGAGGCAGGATTCGAACTTGCGACCATAGCAGTCGCGCGGTCCCGGACTTAAGCGCCTAGAACCGCTCGGCCACCTCGGTCGGCCTCAGCAGTTTTGCATTTCTTTCACGAATAGCTGTATACAAAGCTGATAAAGACATTAACACAAAGAGATATGTTTAGTTTGGTAGATTAATACATCTGAAAGGTATTAATTTAAATTTACTTGAATACGAGGGGCGTTTGAAAAGTCTGTGCAAAGTCCGAAGATGCCACCACCGGTGCCTATTGAGGTCGTGTTTAGCTAGTAGCATCTTTGGAAAGAACGCACACCAAGTTTCAGTCATATTGGTCTATTTCTATGTGAATGGCATTCGTGTGAATGAAGGAAGTCAAGTGATTGTCAAAAAATGGGCGAATTTCGTTTGGTGATTAAACATTACTTTATGAATGGCAGAACGCCTCAGGGGACTAAAGAGAAGCTTGATAAACATTATAGTGACTCTGCGCCTTCGCTTAGCACACTTTATGAGTGATTTCACAATTTTAGGAGTGGACACATGGGCACTAGAGATACTGAACTTTCTGGACGCCCTGTGGAGGTTACGACTCCAGAAGTCATTCATAAAATCCCTGATATGATTATGGAAGACAGAAGAGTTAAGGTGCGAGAGATTGCTAGATCTGTGGGCATCTCGAATGAATGGGTACATAATATTTTGCATAAACATTTGGGCACGAGAAAGCTATCCGCAAGTTGCGTTAGGCGATTGCTCACGCTTGACCAAAAACGGAATTGTGCGAAGTGTTGCAAGGATGGTTTGCAGCTGTTCAGAAGAATCCGCAGGAGTTTGAGCGTCGTTTCGCCCCTGTAGATGAAACATGGATAAATTGCTATACTCCTGAGACCAAACAACAATCTTATCAATGGGGTGCCAAGGGAGAATCTGCACCAAAAAAGGCGAAGACCATTCCTTCGGCCAGAAAGGTTATGACGGTTATCTTTTGGGGGTTCGCAAGGGATAATCCTCATCGACTATCTAAACAAGGGTAAAACTATTATAGGTGAATATTATTCATTGTTATAGGACCGTCCTTTTCCATCATGACAATGCACCAGCACAAACCTAAGCAGTTCTGGTAGCAAAATTAATGGAAATAGGATTCCAGCTCGTTTCCCATACCCCATTATTCTCCAGACTTGGCTCCCTCGAACTACTATTTGTTCCCCATTTTGAAGAAATGTCTGGCACGACAAAGATTTTAATCAAACGGAGACGTGATTGCAGCAACTATTAGCTATATCGCAGACTTAGACAGTTCCTATTATTCGGAAGGGATCAACAAATTAGAACAGCGTTGGACGAAGTGTATAAATCTAAAAAGTGACTACCTTGAAAAATAAAAAAGTTTACCCAAAATATGTATGCAGTTTTTATTTTTGCACAGACTTTTCAAACGCCCCTCGTATATTCTGGTACTTAAGAGCTAACAAGATGGATGCATACATACCGAAAGCTGAAGAACAAAGGACGATACGAAACAGGAAGGCATCTCCTAGCCGATCGCAGAACAAATGTGGAGGCTTGTCAGTTCTTCATTGTTGTAGAATGTATTATATGTACTTATTAACATTTGTGGACTTTCTAGTACACAGATATTTCATAAACATCAGGAAAGAAAAATTTTCTTGGTGTCTTACATTTTCCTGCGATATATTTGACTACAATACTGGCTGTAACATGAGAAGTCATTCAAGTCATGTACAACTAGGTTAAGTCAGTTCAGGGATGTGTCTGCCTATGGGAATTGATGCAGCCACTGCTGGAGTGACGTCGTAGTTGGCTTGTATGAAGTCAATCGGACGGTGACAACCGGCTGAGAGTGATCTCTGGTTGTGCAGTTTGCAACAGAGGTGGGCACCGAATCGCAGCCCGTCCACGTTTGTAGCCATCACAGCCGTGCTAGCCTTGCCTAGCGCAGCCGGTTCATCTGGGGCAGTCGCATAGAGGTCCGACGCGCCGCACGGTGCAGAGTCATGTGGCCGCACTGGGCTACAGCAGTCTCCGGCCGAGCGAGTCCCTGACGTCACCGCAAGGGCCGAGCAGTGCTGTTGCGAAACAACTTGTATGCCACGGGCTAAGCAGTGTAGCATATAGAGATGCAGCCCACGGGCCATGGCCTCACTGCTCCGCACTGAACGAGGCTGTGGCGTCACTGCATCACTGACGTGCGCAAGCAATAGCGTGGTGTGGCCTACGTGCTGTTGGTAGCACTGACCGCAGCTGTGAGCTACGGGCTGTGAGCGGTGATTAGAGCAGAGTTTAGTTCAGATGTTCAAATGTGTATGAAATCTTATGGGAAATAACTCCTAAGGTCATCAGACCAAACACCATTTCGTCCGATGCCGATTCCCACATTGTGCTCCACTAAAGGGTGTGGCACCGCCGTAACGACGACACAGCAGAAAGGCGTTTGTAGGCCAGTTACTACACATCTAATCAACAGACCTCTTATGGTCTACATGGCTGCAAGCTGTGATTTGCGAAGCAAGAACGCTCTGTCCCAACATAAATTACCATTACTTTCAGTTAATGGTGTCTCAGTCTGGTAGCTGCTATTTACGAGAAGAGGTGTACGCCACTCCTCGAGGCGACATGATGCTTCAAGCAACCAGGGCGAGATATGGCCTCCAAACCTTTGGGCCCCTGCTGCCGTTTTTTAGATCAGTTGTGTGATACTCGCAGGGGAAAAAAATACACCAGACAGTGCGCTCACCTAATGCACACTGATGCTGTGTGTCAACGAAACTGGTACCCAGAGGTTGTGGAGAGTTATCGTCCTTAGGAAGGTGGCTGGCAAGGTACTCCTGTCAATGAAATTTAGACGTGACACACACCTCTGACATCAAAATGTGGAGGTCCAGGATGAGTGACATCTACACGTGGGGGTCTGAGTTGAGGTGGTGGATTGTTGTCGGGATGATGATCCATGGCTGCTCATAAAAACTTCACTGTCAGTCATATATTTTACTGAAGAACAAACTAAAACTTTGTGTGTTGCAACGTCCTCCATAGTGTGTGCTGAAGACAGCGAGTGTTAAGGACCTGATGCAACAGATGGCCATGATCTCACACGACTGCCTTCCTTGGCTGAAGGCTGATTTCACCTGGTAGTTGGTCCACAGGCTGGAAGATGCTAAACTCAATACACTGACCTTAACACCAGCAGCAGGGGCCCACACTTAGTGCAGGCCAAATCCCAAGGTATCTGCTTGTAGCCTCATGTCGCATTGTGGAGCGATATACACCTCTCCTCTTAAATAGTAGCTACCAGACTGAGACACCTTTTACTGAAAATAATGGTAATTTATGTTGTGACAGAGCGTTCTTGCTTTGAAAATCATAGCTTGTAACCATGTAGACCATAAGAAGTCTGTTGATTCGATGTGTAGTTACTGGCTTACCAAGCCTCTCTGCTGCGTCGTCATTATGGCCTTTCCTTTAGCACAATGTAGGAATCTGCCAGTAGAATTGCTGCATCTGACATAATGGTGTTTGGTCGGCTCTGAGTTGGCCCATAACCAAGATCTTTTGCAACAGCGATGGCATCATCACAATTTTACTCAGTAGCGCCGAAAAGTAGTGGTGGTACGGCAGATCGAATAACTGATATGAAGATACTGATGGGAACTGGGGAAGACAAGAAATTTGTGGCACAACTTCATTTAATAGGGTATATACTGAGGCATCAAGGACTCGTCAATTTGGTTTATCATTTAATTGATGACAGGAGAAAATACAAAAACGCATTACATGAAGCAGGCAGAAAAGAATACATACGTCTAAAGAATGAGATCGACTGGAAGCGCAGAATGGCTAAGCAGGAATGGCTAGAGGACTAATGTAAGGATGGAGAGGCACATACCACTAGGGGAAAGTTAGATACTGCCTACAGGAAAATTAAAGAAATCTTTGGAGAAAAGAGAACGACTTGAATATCAAAAGCTCAGATGGAAATCCAGTAATAAGCAAAGAAGGGAAAGCAGAAAGATGGAAGGAGTATACAGAGGGTCTATACAAGGGCGATGTTCTTGAGGACAATATTATAGAAATGGGAGAGAATGTACATGGAAATGAAATAGGAGACGTGATACTGCGTGAAGAGTTTAACAGAGCACTGAAACACCTAAGTCGAAACAAGGTCCCAGGAGTAGACAACATCCCATTAGAACTAATGACAGCCTTGGGAGAGCCAGGCCGGTCAAAACTCTACCATCTAGTGAGCAAGTTGTATGAGACAGGCGAAATATACTTAGACTTCAAGAAGAATATAATAATTCCAATCCCAAAGAAAGCAGGTGTTGGCAGATGTCAAAATTACCGAACTATCAGTTTAATAAACCACGGTTGCAAAATACTTACACGAATTTATAGATACTAATGGAAAAACTGTTAGAAGCGTGCCTCGGGGAAGTTCAGTTTGGATTCCGTAGAAATGTTGCGTTCCTCCGCGGTGCCGGAACCGATGGACGCTGAGGCTGCCGTCACGCCGTCACCGCCGTCGCCCATAGAAGTCATGGCTCTGCCTCCTCATCCGAGCATACGCTGTAGCGGTGCGCGGACTGGGCAGGTTTTCCACGGTGTGATTTCCTCTCCCCCTCGCGAGCAATTCGGGGTCGCGGGTGGACAGCACACCCCGGCAGTTTCGCTGTCCGCTGCACCTCCCTGGGTCCCTCCACCCATCATCGGAAGCCATACACAGCGACGGTGTGTAGTTTCAGGGGGCAGGGATGTGGTATCGATAGCTACGATGCCACGGCGTAGGTGAAAGTTCTTAAGTTGGTACTACAGCAGACACAGACGACAGCGCCCTCTCGCTGGTGTTGTTGAGGTCTATGAGCTCCATGAGAGATTCTGCTAATTTTGATCAAGAGCAGACAGCCGGAAGACTTTGATTGTTATTCAGACTATGTACTACTTATAATGGGTCTAAGTCTTCGCATCTCAGTGGAATGTTACGTATTAAGTTAATACTGTGATATAGTAAAACCATTTCTAAGAGCAGTACCAAGAGAATTTTCACCTTTTCCTGCTCCTACTCAATTCCTTCATTCGGCCAACCTTTCACTTTACAGGAGCAGACCCACATGCTGCCTTTCAGGCGACACAAAAGTCATATTGCCACGGCTGTTGCGAAATACTTTGTTAGTGGGCCAGCTCAGAGCCAACCGAACACCATTACGTCAGATGCAGCAATGCCACTGGCAGATTCCCACATTGTGCACCAAGAAAGGTGCTGGCACTGCCATTACGAATACACAGCAGAAAGGAGTTTGTAGGCCACTTACTTCTTATGGTCTACATGACTGCGCACTGTGATATGCAAAGTAAGAACGCCCTCTCCCAACATTAATTACAGTTATTTTCAGTCAAAGGTGTTTCAGTCTGGTAGCTACACGAGGAGAGATGTATGCCGATCCTCGAGGCGACGTGATGCTACAAGCAGCCACCATGGGGTTTGGTCTCCGCTAACTGTGGGCCCCTGCTTCTTGTTTTAAGATCAATGCTGTGGCTTAGCATCTTCCTGCCAGTGGACCACCTTCGGACCAACTACCAGATGCAAACAGCCTTGCGCCATAGAAGGCAGTCGCTTGTGATCATGGCCATGTGTTGCATCAGTTCCTTAACACTCGCTGCCTTCAGCACACGCTATGGAGGATGTTGCACCACAGAATGTTGTAATTTGTTCTTCAGCAAAAAGTATGACTAGTGGTGAAGTTTTTACGAGCAGCCACCTATCATCATCCCGACAACAGTCCCATCCTCAACTCAGATCTCCACATGTACATCTACATCTACATGGATACTCTGCAAATCACATTTAAGTGCCTGGCGGAGGGTTGATCAAACCACCTTTACAATTCCCTATTATTCCAATTTCGTATAGCGCACGGAAAAAATGAACACCTATATCTTTCCGTACGAGCTATGATTTCCCTTATTTTATGGAGGTGATCTTTCCTCCCTATGTAGGTCTATGTGAACAATATACACTCCTGGAAATGGAAAAAAGAACACATTGACACCGGTGTGTCAGACCCACCATACTTGCTCCGGACACTGCGAGAGGTCTGTACAAGCAATGATCACACGCACGGCACAGCGGACACACCAGGAACCGCGGTGTTGGCCGTCGAATGGCGCTAGCTGCGCAGCATTTGTGCACCGCCGCCGTCAGTGTCAGCCAGTTTGCCGTGGCATACGGAGCTCCATCGCAGTCTTTAACACTGGTAGCATGCCGCGACAGCGTGGACGTGAACCGTTTGTGCAGTTGACGGACTTTGAGCGAGGGCGTATAGTGGGCATGCGGGAGGCCGGGTGGACGTACCGCCGAATTGCTCAACACGTGGGGCGTGAGGTCTCCACTGTACATCGATGTTGTCGCCAGTGGTCCGCGGAAGGTGCACGTGCCCGTCGACCTGGGACCGGACCGCAGCGACGCACGGATGCACGCCAAGACCGTAGGATCCTACGCAGTGCCGTAGGGGACCGCACCGCCACTTCCCAGCAAATTAGGGACACTGTTGCTCCTGGGGTATCGGCGAGGACCATTCGCAACCGTCTCCATGAAGCTGGGCTACGGTCCCGCACACCGTTAGGCCGTCTTCCGCTCACGCTCCAACATCGTGCAGCCCGCCTCCAGTGGTGTCGCGACAGGCGTGAATGGAGGGACGAATGGAGACGTGTCGTCTTCAGCGATGAGAGTCGCTTCTGCCTTGGTGCCAATGATGGTCGTATGCGTGTTTGGCGCCATGCAGGTGAGCGCCACAATCAGGACTGCATACGACCGAGGCACACAGGGCCAACACCCGGCATCATGGTGTGGGGAGCGATCTCCTACACTGGCCGTACACCACTGGTGATCGTCGAGAGGACACTGAATAGTGCACGGTACATCCAAACCGTCATCGAACCCATCGTTCTACCATTCCTAGACCGGCAAGGGAACTTGCTGTTCCAACAGGACAATGCACGTCCGCATGTATCCCGTGCCACCCAACGTGCTCTAGAAGGTGTAAGTCAACTACCCTGGCCAGCAAGATTTCCGGATCTGTCCCCCATTGAGCATGTTTGGGACTGGATGAAGCGTCGTCTCACGCGGTCTGCACGTCCAGCACGAACGCTGGTCCAACTGAGGTGCCAGGTGGAAATGGCATGGCAAGCCGTTCCACAGGACTACATCCAGCATCTCTACGATCGTCTCCATGGGAGAATAGCAGCCTGCATTGCTGCGAAAGGTGGATATACACTGTACTAGTGCCGACATTGTGCATGCTCTGTTGCCTGTGTCTATGTGCCTGTGGTTCTGTCAGTGTGATCATGTGATGTATCTGACCCCAGGAATGTGTCAATAAAGTTTCCCCTTCCTGGGACAATGAATTCACGGTGTTCTTATTTCAATTTCCAGGAGTGTATTTTCGCATTGGGAGGAGAAATTTGGTGATTGGAACTTTGTGAGAAGATTCCATCGCAACGAAAAACGCCGTTCTTTTAATAATTTCCAGCCCAAATCCTGTAGCATTTCTGTGACACTCTCTCCCATATTTCGTGATAAGACAAAACTTGCGGCCTATATTTGAACTCTTTCGTTGTACTCCGTCACTCCTATCTGGTAAGGATCCAACACTGCTCAGCAGTATTCAGAAAGAGGACGGACAAGCATAGTATCCTCTTGTAGCGTTGTCCTCCTTAGTACGTTTGTCACATTTTCTAAGTATCGTGCCAATAAAACGCAGCCTTTCTTTAGCCTTCTCCACAACATTTTCTATGTGCTCTTTCCAATTTAAGTTGTTCGTAATTGTTAATACCTAGGTATTTATTTGAATATACGCCTTGTAGATTAGACTGATTTATCGTGCAATCGAAGTTTAAAGAGTTCCTTTTAGCACTCATGTGGATGACCTAACACTTTTCGTTATTTAGCGTTAACTGCCACTTTTCGCACAGTTCAGATATATTTTCTAAATCGTTTTGGATTTTGTTTTGATCTTCTGATTACTTTATTAGTCGATAAACGACAGCGTCATCTGCAAACAACCGAAGACGGCTGCTCAGATTGTCTCCCAAATCGTTTATATAGATACGGAACAGCGAAGGACTTATAACAGCAAAGGGCCTGTAACACCACCTTGGGGAACGACTGAAATCACTTCTGAATTACTCGATGACTTTCCGTTAATTACTATGATCTATGACCTCTCTGACAGGAAATCGCAAATCTAGTCACATAACTCAGACGATATTCCATAAGCACGCAATTTCACTACGAGCAGCTTGTGTGGCACAGTGTCAAAAGCCTTCCGGAAATCCAGGAATACGGAATCGATCTGAAATCCCGTGTCTATAGCACTCTGCACTTCGTGTGAATAAAGAGCTGGTTGTGTTACACAGGAACGATGTTTTCTAACCCATGTTGACTGTGTGTCAATGGACCCTTTTCTTCGAGGTAATTCATAATGTTCGAACACAATATATGTTCTAAAATCCTGCTGCATATCGACGTTAACGATATGGGCCTGTAATTTAGTGGGTTACTCCTACTAAGTTTCTTGAATATTGGTGTGACCTGTGCAACTTTCGAGTCTTTGGGTACGGATCTTTCGTTAAGCGAACAGTTGTATATGATTGTTAAGTATGGAGCTAATGCATCAGCATACTCGGAAAGGAATCTAATTGGTATACAGTCTGGACCAGAAGACTTGCTTCTATTAAGTGATTTGAGTTGCTTCACTACTTCGAGGATATTTACTCCTATGTTACTCATGTTGGCAGCTGTTCTCGAATCGAATTCTGGGATATTTACTTAGTCTCCTTTTGTGAAGGCATTTCGGAAGGCTGTGTTTAGTAACTCTGCTTCGGCAGCACTGTCTTCGATAGTATCTGCAATGTTATCGCACAGATAAGGCATTGATTGTTTCTTGCCGCTGACGTACTTCACATACGACCAGAATCTTTTTGGATTTTCTGGCAGGTTTAGAGACAAAGTTTCGTTGTGGAAACTGTTGTAGGCATCTCGCATTGAACTCCGCGCTAAATTACGAGCTCCTGTAAAGTATCGCCAGTCTTGGGGATTTAGCGTCTATTTAAACTTGGCATGTTTGTTTCGTTGTTCCTGCAACAGTGTTCTATCCTGTTTTGTGTACCAAGGAGGATCAGCTCTGTTGTTTGTTTGTTTGTTTATTTGGTATAAATCTCTCAATTGCTGCCGATCCTATTTCTTTGAAGTCAAGCCACATTTGGTGTACACCTATATTATTAATTTGGAATGAGTGTAGACTGTCTCTCAGGAAGGCGTCGAGTGAATTTTTATCTACTTTTTTAAATAGGTATATTTTTCACTCAATTTTCGAGGATTTGGAGATTACAATATTCAATCTCACTACGACAACCCAGTGTTCACTAATCTCTATACCGGTTTCGGTGCTCGTTATTAACTCAGGATTATTTGTTGCTAAGAGGTAAACTGTGTTTTCACAACCGTTTACTATTCGCCTGGGCTCATGAACTGCTCGAAATAATATTCAAAGAATGCGTTTGGCAAAATTTCGGATGATATTTTATGCGTACTTCCGGAATTAAACATGTACTTTCGCCAACATATCGAGGGTAAATTAAAGTCACCACCAACTATTATCGTATGAGTCGGGTACGTGCTTGAAATCAAACTCAAGTTTTCTTTGAACATTTCAGCAACTGTATCACCTTAACTGGGAGGGCTGTAAAAGGATCCCATTATTATTTTACTCCGGTTGCCAACAATGCCCTCTGCCCATACTAACTCACAGGAAGTATCTACTTCAATTACGCGACAAAATGAACTACTTCTGACAGTAACAAACACGCCACCGCCAACTTTTCGGAACACCGTTAGTTTAAAAAATGGCTCTGAGCACTATGGGACTTAACATCAGAAGTCATCAGTCCCCTGGAACTTAAAGCTACTTAAACCTAACAAACCTAAAGACATCACACACATCAATGCCCGATGCAGGATTCGAACCTGCGACCATAGCAGTCTCGCAGTTCCGGACTGAATTGCCTGAAACCGCTCGACCACCGGGTCCGGCACACCGTTGGATTCTTCGCAAAAATTTCGGCTTAGCTTATATCCGATTTTAGGCAGCTTTCATTGCCTATAACGGTTTGAGCATCAGTGCTTTCTATTACTGGTTGGAGCTCTGGTTCGTTCCCAACACAGCTACGACAATTTACAACTGTTATACCAATGATTCCTGCATCTACGTTCTTCCTGTGTTCAGCTTGCCCCCTTTGTCACTGAAGCGCTTCTTGTGTTTTCACGAGACCCTCTAACCTAAACAACCGTCTAACCCACGCCACACACGCCTTCCACCTGTGTAGCCGCCTCCTTCGTATAGTGGACACCTGGCCTATTCAGTGGAGGCCAAAACCCGACCACCCGTTGGCGGAAGTCGAGGAATCTACAGCCTACACGCTTGCATAACCGTTTGAGCCTCTGATTTAGACCCACCACTCGGCTCTGTACCAGAGGTCCGCAATCGGTCCTGTCGACTATGCTGCAAATGGTCAGCTCTGCTATCATCTTGCTAGCAAGACTCCACCCGGTATGCACACGGAGTGCACATTGGATTTCTTACGCTTCTTGTCAGCCAAGTCGCTAAGGGGCCCCATAACACGCCTAACGTTGGAGCTCCCAACTACCAATAATCCCACCCTCTGCGATTGCCCGGATCTTGCAGGCTGAGTGGTTTCCTCTGAAACAGGACAGCCGACAACATCCGGCTCAGCGACAGTGTCAGCCACAGACAGCACCTGGAACCCGTTTGTCAGACAAACCGGGGAGGCCTTACGTGCGGCCGCCTGGGAAGCCTTCTGCCGCCTGCTTCGCCCTGGGGCGACCTCTACATTTTGATGTCAGAAGTGTGTGTCACCACCAAATTTCAGTGACAGAGGAACGTTACCAGCCACCCTCCCTGGAGGCGATGACTCTCGGCTACCTGAGAGTTGCAGTATCGTCGACAGACAGCATCAGTATGTAGTGGGTGATTGCACTGACTGTTCTTTTTTTTCCCCTGCGAGTCACGTCGAGTCAGTCCACATTTTACCAGCTTTTCAGTTATGTTTTCATGTGTGACATGTGGCTTGTAAACTCAGACTGGGTTCTGAGGATGTGTAGATATGAACGCTATTTTTCTCTGTCATCAATGGATGTGGCTCATTGTCTGGAATGGTATGAGGCGTTAACCATGTGAAGCTTCTTAGGAGTGGAAGATGAGTTTTGTTTAGAAGTCGGAGTTTTGTGGTAGTTTACGCCGTTTTGAATGGGGAATGTATTTGATTTCGAGCAATAGATGTGGCTCGCTACGTTTAAGAACGTAAAGTAGTAGTCACGAGTAGCCGCTCAAGCGGAGAAGTCAAGTTACGGTAAGTGTTAGGATAGAATTAGATTAAGTGTTGTAAGGTGGCATGATTTTGAGCCACATTACAACTACCACTCCGGAAAGAAGACCCTTTAATAGTATAAACATCGAGACAGGAAACAATTAACGATACTGAAATCGGCTAGGGATCTCAATTTGTAGCAAAATATCTACACGTTGGGCAATAGTGAAGCGGACAGAGAACGGGAACGTCACAAGCGAGGCAGGCAATCCTGAGAGCTGTAGACAACATCGAAAGTAAGCTCCTGGAAACCCCAGGAGGGTGGATCGCGGCTTAGAGGGAGCCACGTGGGCGAGGACAAGGAGAAGACACAGGAGCTCGCTCACAAAACGCGTGGCGGCGTGTAGGTGGTTTTCCGGACGGCCGTAGCAGAAGCATTTGCAACAGTCTGGAAACTTCTAGAAGCTTCGGTCGATTGCAGATCTGAGATTGGTCGGCGCTCGGAAACGAATGCCTTCCAGTAACATGATTGGCCACACACATTAAAGAGGGGAAGAAAAGAGAACAGGAGCCACGAAAAAGCGTTGCGACTGTGAAACACATGTTCCTGGGGCGTCGAGGAGAGAGGTTGGTCATGGCGAGGTGTGCGACCGCGATACATGGACAGAGTACTTGTAGCGAGAGCCTGAGGATCGTTTGGTGTTCCACGGCAGTCGTGGAGGTGCTTACGGAAGCTTTTGGTGAGGTAGAATTTATGTCATCTCGCTGAGGCGAGAACCTTTGCAGCGATAAGCGTTGGATCACTGTAGTGGTCATGCATTCGCAACGGCGGTTAGGGAAGTAAAGTAAATTGCAGATCACGTGTCTTTTTCGTTCTATGCTGAGGCTTCACGTTGCTAGTCGTGAGTGTAGTTCTAAATGTAAATGCTAGTGCCATAGCTGATGTCAGTATTCCACGTTGAATTAACAACAGCGAATTTATCAAAGGACAGACGATTACCAAATGTTAATAGGCAGAACTAAAATGTTGCTCGTACTGTGTAATCTTGTATACGGTAAATTGCAGAAGAGTAAAGAACTTAACACTACTGAGTGCATCATTTCATAGCTAGTACTTTCCTTTGTCATTTTATTACCTCCTTATTTTGTATTTCATGTTTGCAACCACCTGGTGGAGGCAGTGTTAGTAGGTCAGCACATCTGAACATTCTAGGATATATTGAGGATATGGTTAGAAACCAACCACATTTGTATACGACTACTTGATGTCACATGTAGAGCAAAGGAGAAGCTTACTCTTCTGGACAGCGTATAAGTGTCAGGGCGACTGCGACTGATTAGTGTTATAAAATTCGCTGTGCAAAATTATTCACTTATACGTTCGGCTCGCAGGCTAACCCATCAGCAGAAAAGAGCAAAACAGAAGCGGTAGCAAAATGGTTCAAATGGCTCTGAGCACTATGGGACTTAACATTGGAGGTCATCAGCACCCTAGAACGTAGAACTACTTAAACCTAACTAACCTAAGGACAGCACACACACCCATGCCCGGGGCAGGATTCGAATCTGCGACCGTAGCGGTCGCGCGGATGCAGACTGAAGCGCCTAGAACCGCTCGGCCACTCCGGCCGGCAGAAGCGTTAGCATACAGTGTCCTTGTCGTCGTACTGTTTTGTTCTCCTCGTTTGTTGTTTGCGTAATTAGTGAGGTATACCCTGGCGGAGAGGTTGCGAATTCCTGCATCCTGGAACAGATGTGGAGGGAAGTGCATGTGCCGATGATTTTTGTGTCTTGCAGAGTGCAACTGCCGACAGTAATTTTGTTGTAGATATTTAGGAGGTTGTACAGAAAGCTATCAATAAGGTTGATTGTATTGCAGATGTTTTGCGTACTGAAATGGTACAGACACATTTAGTATTTCCGAAGGACGCAGATTCTGCACCATCTGTGACGGCACTGCCTCCTCAGAGCGTGGGAGGGGAAGAAAGAGGAAATGTGTTTGTAAGGTTTATGATCAGGCCAACAAGGCTTGTGCCAGTGGGTCAGGAGATTGACAACAGAGACAACACTTGCAGTGTAATGCGTGATGCAGGCGTAGGCTGCTGTGCAATCCCTGGGCTAGACTACCTTATCAAGTAGCATGCCGAAACTGACTTTCGATGACGAGCCGTGGAACTCAGGGGGATAATGTTCAATTTTGGGGGAACTGTCACCAGTGAAGTACACTCGCAAACTTCGTTTGTCATGAACGACAAATGCGGGCAAAATCAATAAGGCTTCATTTGCATGATATAGTGCCACAAGGCACTGGGAAGTTGCTTTAGGTGACAGAAGGTGTTTCTAACTTATACTATTCTGGAATTCGCCACCGGGTAGGGAGTCATCATTGAGTACGCAGCGTTCTGTGATTGAGAGCACTTCTTGTGTTCATACTCACGTTGAGACGTCATCTTATTTCCGTCCTTGTGGAATTCGTGTTTCTTGTCTATAAAATACAGAGAGGAGAAGATAGTATTAGATTACACTAGTCAAAGTACAGCCTTCTGCCGTCCTAGTGTTTGAACGAGTTTTGTATTTTGTGGTTGGTGTTCTTACATCGTCGCAGACGTGTACGTGAATCATCACTCCGACGCACGGGACGCAGTACATTCGGTGATATTGGTAATTGCTTCGGCCTATTATGGCTATGAAGCTGAACAGCTGTGATCACGTGAGTTTCATTTCCACTGAGATTGCACACCACTGTAGACCATCTTTGAAAGTAGTGTCTTCTAGTGTTTGGGACGTAGATGATATCAATCATCTCGCGTTATTTATATTAGATCGCGTAGTCATAAATAGGGGCAGATTTGGGGCAGTTGATCAATGATATTAGTCAGCAGATTCAATTGTATCATTTTATGTCCATTGCACATCTACATATAAACATTTGTAATAAATAAAGGGGTTTTAATCTAAAATAAATGTATAAGCAGAAACATTAATGTTTAGTAGTTACTAGTTCCCTTAAACATTCATTTATTTTTATGTTGTAATTTATATGTTAAAGAGTAAGAAGGAAGAAATAGTAGCACCGTTAAGAGATCCGAAGAACTTCTTCAGAGGGTAGTCACAGAGGGCCGAATCCTTATATTTGCGTTCAGTATTTTCCATTGCGGACATTCATATATATACACCCGCCTGGAGCAGCATCTTGGAAACCATACAAATACCTTCAAGAAATACTTACTAACACTTAAATTTATATTCGATGTTAGCAAAACTCTCTTTTTCATTAATACTTTTCTTGCTGTAGTCAGTCTTCATTTTATATCCTCTCTACTTCAGCCATCATTAGTAATTTTGCTGAACAATAGTCCTTTTAGTGTCTTATTTCGTAATCAGATTTCTTAACACTTGCTGATTTAACCCTCGCAATACAAAGATAGAGTACTACCGTTTCAGAATACTCTAATCTAGTCATGTGCATATTATTTTAAAAGTTTGAAAAAAATATATTTGTAATTTTCAGTGATTTCTTCTACCGGATTCCGTAGCTGTTTTAAATTTTTGAGTAAAACTTAACGCAAAAATTAAACTCTTGTCAGTGGATGTGAGTTTTCAGAGCAGGTGTCATATTCATATTTCCAAGTTTAGGACCCTTGTTACTTATAACTATATCTATAAGAAGTATGTTGCGCGTAAAAGACAACGAAAATTAACGAAATCCGTATATCTTTGTATTGGTCATATATTACGCCACCCTATTGTAGTACACGTTATAGAAAATCCCTTGGTACTGCTAGGTTTAATTCGAATACGTTCCATTACCAATCATTTAGTTCCATTGAGGGATATGTTATAATCTGTTTTCAGGACACTATCAATTCCGTTCAACTGTTATTCCAAGTTCTTCGCTGTCTCTGACAGAATTGCAGTGTCACTGGTAAACTTCAAAATGTTTATTGCTTCTCCCTGATATTTAATTCTGTCTACAAATTTATCCTTGTGTGCTTTACTGCTTGTTCAGTGTAGATGTTGAATGAGATCGACTGGAGGCTACTCGAATGTGTCACTCCCATCTTCAAATTGCCCAACTAGAAATCCAGCAGATGGAGTACAGAATTTATGTGCTTCAACAAGATTTGGTCTTTGATGGGGTGGGGTTGTGAAATACATGTAGAGCCTCGTTACTCCTCTCTTATTTTTACCTGAGGACAGCAACATTCATATTTCAGTGCATATACGGCAAAAATTCAGGCTTTGATATAGGACAATATGGATTCCCAAGGATTCACATGATACCAGTTGTGGAGGAACATGTAGGAATCGGCGTCTCTCCTATTTCCGAACATTAAATGTTATTTTTCTAGCTTCCGCAAGGGAAAATTACATTGAGTTAAGTATTTCTAGATCGAAATGTAAGCCAGTTCCGTTCGAACACACTAGCGAGAACAAAGAGAAAGGACGGTTGGAGATGCAGTAAATAGAAATGACGTTAGGGTGTATTGTGGGAATGGAGAAGTATGAACAAGGAAAACTCTTGTATCATTTTTATGACTTTACGCCTCTTATCTTCAGATATTATTTTTAAATGACGAATGGTGGCCAAAAGAAAGTTGCCACTTCATAGTATCTCTGGACAAATAGCTTTTAATCTACGTACAATTTGAGACGTTAATGTAAAAGTCCGATTTCAGAAGTGTCTCTGTCCTGGGGCGCCTGATTCAAATGCCTTAACATTGTCACCGTCCAAGTCAATAGAAGGTGCAGTGCAGGTCATTTCCCAAGTTCTAATTCCTTGAACGCCACTTTGAAGAGCTACAAAAACCCTTACGTTTTAAAATCTATAAAATAAACTATTGTGTATAAGAATTACAGTAATAGAATAGCATACATACCGTGAAATGTTCTTACATGAGCGTGATATCAGTTCCTTCATTTCGGGCTATTTCTCCCTTCTCAAAGAGCTTTTCGCACAAAGACATTCTAACATTGTCACCTGCTTATTCCAGCGAGTATCGTTAGACGGGCTCAGTTATCTATCAAGAACATTAAGAAGACCGGGTTTCTTTACGTAAGTGACGCGTTGTTTCGCCACAATCAAAAGACCATGAGCTTATGGGCCATTGACGCATATATACTCCGCATTAAATTTATTTCGTATCCCTGTATTTAGCATATGGCAGGAACAATTCAATCCTGAATTATCATGCAGTGCAACGACAATGACAAACTTGATCAGTCGTGGGCTGCATGTCTTTCATAGTAGAGTGTTGGATACCAGGAGACATAAGTCGTCTAAACAATTTATTTTATTTATTTATTTTTATTTATTTATTTCTTGTTCCGTGGGACCAAATTAAGTAGAAGTCTCCATCGTCATGGAACGAGTCAATACATGAAATTATAACACGATATTAGAAACAGATAAAATGAAATATAAAAATAAAAACAATTTGAGGTGACAAGTCGTTAGTTTAAATAAAGAAAATCAACAATGTAGAATTGGAATTTGCTTAATTTTTTAGCTCTTCCAGGAGCTCCTCGACAGAATAGGAGTTAGCCATGAGGAAACTCCTCAGTTTACACTTAAAAGAGTTTGGGCTACTGGTAAGATTTTTGAGTGCTTGTGGTAGCTTATTGAAAATGGATGCAGCAGAATATTGCACTCCTTTCTGCACAAGAGTCAAGGATGTGCATTGCACATGCAGATTGCATTTCAGCCTAGTATTAAATGAGTGAAAGCTGCTAACTCTTGGGAATAGGCTAATATTGCTAACAAAAAACGACATTAAAGAAAATATATACTGTGAGGGCAATGTCAGAATTCCCACACTATTGAATGGGGGTCAACAAGAGGTTCTCGAACTTACACCACATCTAGCTCGAGAAGCCCGTTTTCGAGCCAAAAATACCCTTTTTGAATCTGAAGAATTACCCCAAAAAATAATACCATACGACATAAGTGTATGAAAATATGGGAAGTAGACTACTTTTCGTGTTGAACTGTCACTTATTTCAGATACTGTTCTAATGGTAAATAAAGCAGCATTTAGTTTCTGAACATTATCCTGGACATGGGCTTTCCACAACAGCCTACTATCTATCCGAACGCCTAGGAACTTGAATTGTTCCGTCTCGCTTATAATATGCCCATTCTGTCTGATCCAAATATCGGTTCTTGTTGAATTGTGAGTTAGAAACTGTAAAAACCGAGTCTTACTATGATTTAGCATCAAATTATTTTCCACAAGCCACGAACTTATTTCACGAACTACATTATTTGATACTGTTTCAATATTATGCACAAGATCCTTCACTATTAAGCTGGTGTCATCAGCAAACAGAAATATTTTTGAATCACCTGTAATACTAGAAGGCATATCATTTATATAAATAAGAAACAGCAGTGGCCCCAGCACTGATCCTTGGGGAACGCCCCACTTAACAGTGCCCCATAGGGACTAAACATCACTGCCACTCTCAATATTGCGGAGAATTACCTTCTGCTTTCTGTTCTTAAAGTAAGAGGCGAAACAATTGGAAGCTACTCCCCTTACTCCATAATGGTCCAACTTCTTCAGTAATATTTTGTGGTCAACACAGTCAAAAGCATTCGTTAAATCAAAGAAAACACCTAGCGTTCGCAACCTTTTATTTAATCCGTCCAAAACCTCACAGAGAAAAGAGAATATAGCATTTTCAGTTGTTAAACCATTTCTAAAACCAAACTGTACATTTGACAGCAAATTATGTGAATTTAAATGCTCCAGTAACCTTGTATATGCAACCTTCTCGATAACTTTAGCAAACACCGATGGCATAGAAATAGGTCTAAAATTGTCAACGTTATCAATGTCTCCCTTTTTATAAAGTGGCTTCACTACCGAGTACTTTAATCGGTCAGGAAACCGACCACTCCTAAAGGAAAAGTTACAGATATGGCTAAGTATTGGGCTAACATACATAGAACAATACTGCAGTATTCTGCTAGATACCCCGTCATATCCATGAGAGTTCTTGGTCTTTAGTGATTTAATTATTAACTCAATCTCCCTCTTGTCAGTATCATGGAGGAGCATTTCAGGTAACAGTCACGGAACACATTTTTCTAAGAGCTCTATATGATTCCCTGTTGGGACTAGGTTTCTATTTAGTTCACCTGCTATATTCAGAAAGTGATTATTAAATACTGTACATATATGCGACTTATCAGTAACACGGACATTCCCACTACGCACTGATTCTATATCCTCGACCTGTCTCTGCAGACCAGCCACTTCCTTTATGACTGACCATATGGTTTTAATTTTATCCTGAGACTTAGATATTCTATCTGCATACCACATACTTTTTGCCTTCCTAATAACATTTTGAAGCACCTTACAATACTGTTTGAAATAGGCTACTGCATTTAGATTTTGACTGTTTCTAACGTTTTGATATAATTGCCACTTTGTTCTACAAGAAATTCTTATCCCTCTAGTCAGCCACCCAGGCTGCCTGTTTGTGCTAGTACCCTGTTTTGAGCGTTCTAACGGAAAGCAACTTTCAAAGAGCACGAGAAAAGTCTTGAGAAAAGCATTATATTCATCGTCTACTGTATCAGCGCTATAAACATCTTGCCACTCTTGTTCCTTGATAAGGTTTACAAAGGTCTCTACAGCAACTGGATCTGCTTTCCTAAACAGCTGATGACTATATTTAACACGTATTGGAGCACAAAAATCTTTTAGAGTTAAAATTTGTGCATCATGATCTGAAAGGCCATTCACCTTTTTGCTAACAGAATGCCCTTCTAGTAATGAGGAATGAACAAAAATGTTGTCTATGGTTGTTCTACTGTTCCCTTGCGCTCTCGTTGGAAAAGAATACGGTTTGCATAAGATTATATGAATTAAGGAGGTCTACCAGCATCCTTTTCATTGCACAATCACTTATACAATTAATACTGAAGTCAAATTCTCTTAGAATGTTGCCGCCCATTTTTGCTTCATCTAGAAACTGAGTTGTAAATAAAATGCGAGATCTGAGAGTCAAGTCAAAGGTGTCTCAGTCTGGTAGGTACTATCTAAGAGGAGAGGTATTGCCGCTCCACGAGGTGACATGAGGCTAGAAGCAGCCACCATGTTACTTGGCATCCACAAACCGTGAGCCCCTGCTGCTGGTTTTAAGATCAGTGCTGTGAGCTTAGCATCTTGCAGCCTGTGGGCCAACTACCATCTGCAACCAGCTTCGGCCATAGAAGGCAGTCGTTTGAGGCCATGCCCACCGGTTGAGTCCGTCCTTAAAACTCACTGTCTTCAGCACACACTACGGAGGACGTTGCACCACAAAATGTTCTAGTTTGTTCTTCGGTAAAATGTATGACTTATAGTGAAGTTTAAATGAGCAGCCACCGAACATCATCCCAACAACAATCCACCACCTCAACTCAGAAATGCACGTGTAGAGGTCGTCCTCCACATTTCGAGGTCAGAAGTGTGTGTCACGTCTAAACTTCAATGACAGAGGAACCTTACCAGCCACTCTCCCTGGTCACGATTACTCTTAACTACCTCAGGGTTGCAGTTTCGTCGACACACAGCATCAGTGTGCAGTGAGTGAGTGGACTGACTGTTCTATTTTTTCCCCTGCGACTATCACGTAGAGTCATTGCACCTTTTAGCAGCTTTTCAGTTCTGTTTTCATGTGTGTCATGTGGCGAGTAAATTGAGACTGTGTTCTGACGATGTGTAAATATGAACGTTGTTTCTGACTATCATCCATGATTGTGGCTCATTGTCTGGAAGTGTATAAGGTGTTAACCATGCGTAACTTCTTAGGAGGGGAAGATGAGTTTTGTCGAGAAGTCGGAGTTTTGTGGTAGATTTCGCCGTTTTTAATATGCAATGTAATTCATTTTAAGCAATAAATGTGGCTCACTACGTGTAATCACGCAAAGTAGTAGTCATGAGTAGCTGCTCAATGGAAGAAGTTATGTTACAGTAAGTGTTAGGGTAAAATTAGATTAAGTGTCCTTGTCGTCATACTGTTTTGTTGTCCTTGTTCTTTGTTCGCATAATTACTAAGGTATACCCATGCGCAGAGGTTGCGAATTTCGGCAGCCTGAACCAGATGAGGAGATAAGTGCATGTGCCGATGATCCTTGTGTCTTGCAGAGTGCGACTGCAGACAGTAATTTTGTTGCAGATACTTAAGAGGTGACACAGAAAGCTATGAATATCGCTGATTGTATAGCAGATGTTTTGCGTACTGAAATGGTACTGACGCCTTTAGTATTTAAGAAGGCCGCAGATTTGGCACCATCAGTGACGGCACTGCGTCCTCAGAACGTGAGAGGAGAAGAAAGAGGAAATGGGTTTGTAAGGTTTATGATCTGGCCGACAAGGCTTCTGCCAGTGGATCAGGAGATTGACGAAAGTGACAACACTTGCAGTGTAATGCGTGATGCAGGCTAAGGCTGCTGTGCAATCCCAAGGCCAGGTTATCCCATCAAGCATCATGCCGAAACTGACTTTCGATGACGCGCGGTGGAACTCACGGGGATAATGTTCAAGCTGGGGGAAGCTGTCACCAGTGAAATACTGTCGCAAGGTTCGTTTATCATGATAGGACAAATACGGGCAAAATCATTAAGCCTTAATTTGCATGATATAGTGCCACAAGACACTAGGAAGTTGCTTTAGGTAACCGAAGGTGTTGCTAACTTATACAATTCTGGACTTCGCCTCCGGGTGGGGAATTGTCGTTAAGTACGCAGCGTTCAGTGATTGAGAGAACTTCTCCTGTCTGTACTCACGCTGAGTTTTTTTATTTTGTGGCTAGAGTTCTTCCATCGTCGCAGCCGTGTACGAGGAACATCACTCCGTTGCATGGGACGCAGTACATTCTCTGATATTGCTAATTACTTCGGCTTATTGGGGCTATAAAACTGAACAGCTGTGATAGTGTAAGTTTCATTTCCACTGAGGTGTCACACCACTGTAGATCATCTTTGAAAGTAGTGTCTTCTAGTGTTTGGGACGTAGATGATATCAGCTATCTCGCGTTATTTATATTAGATCACGTGGCCATAAAAAGCGGCACATTTGGGAAGTTTATTAATAATGTTAGTCAGGAAATTCATTTGTATCTCTTTATGTCCATTGCACATCGACATGTAAACGTTTTTAATATATAAAGGGCTTTTAATCAACAATAAATGTATAAGCAAAAACAAAATCAATATTTAGTAGTTACTAATCCCCTAAATTTATTTATATGTAGCAATTTATATGTTAAAGAGGATGACGGACGAAATAATATCAGGATTAAGAAATCCTAAGGTCTGATTCAGGGGGTAGTCAGACAGAGCCGCATCTTTATATTTGCGTTCAGTATTTTCCATTGCTCACATTCGTTTTAACACCAGCCAGGATCAGCATCTTGGAAACCATACAAATACCTTCCAGTAACAGTTCCAAACACTGAACTTTATATTCGATGTTAGTAAATCCCTCTTTTTCTTTAATCATTTTTTTGCTATGGTCAGTCTTCATTATATATCCTCTCTACTTCGGTCATCATCAGTTATTTTGCTGCCCAATAATCATTTTACTGTCTTATTTCGTAATCTGATTCCCTAAACAGTACCTGATTTAACCCTCGCCGTACCAAGGGACAGGGAAGGGTTTCTTTATGCCTACCTTCTCAGAATACTCTAATCTACCCATTTACATTATATTTTAAAATTTTAAAAAGAATATATTTGTGATTTTTAATGATTTATTCTACCAGATTACGTAGTTGTTTTTAATTTTTCACTAAGACTTGACGAAAAATGTAGGTCTTGTCAGTGGATATGAATTTTCAGAACAGGTGTCATAGTCATATTTCCGGGTTTAGCATTCTTCTTAAATACAAATATATCTTTAAAAATTATGTTGTGCGTAAAAGACAACGAAATTTAACGAAATCCGTATTTCTCTGTGTTGGTCATATATTACGCCCGCTTCTATAGTACACGTTATGGAAAATCCGTTGGTACTGTTAGGTTTAATTCAAATAGGTTACATTACCTTTCATTTAGTTCCAGTTAGGGTTATTTTATAATGCCATTAAAGGGCACAATCTATTCCATTCAACTGTTATTCCAAGTGCTTTGCTGTCTCTGAAAGAATTGCAGTGTCACCAGTAAACTTCATAATGTTTATTGCTTCTCCCTGATATTTAATTCTGTTTACAAATTTAGCCTTGTGTGCTTTACTGCTTGTTCGGTGTAGATGTTGAATGACATCGAGTGTAGGCTACCTGTATGTCTCACTCCCATCTTCAAGTTGCACAGCTAGAAATCCAGCAGATGGAGTGCAGAATTTATTTGCTTCAACAAGTTTTGTTCTTTGATGGGGTGAGGCTGTAAAATACATGTAGAGCCTCATTACTCCTCTCTTCTTTTTAACTGACGACAGCAAAATACATATTTCAGTGCATATACGGCAAAAATTCAAACTTTCACTTAGGACAACAAGGATTCCCAACTCCCCAACTCCCCACTTGTGGAGGAACATGTAGGAATGAGCGTCCCTCCTATTTCCAAACATTAAATGTGTTTTGTAAGTTCCAGAAGAGTAAGGTACATTGAGATAACTATTTCTACATCGAAAGGTAAGCCAGTTCCGTTCTAACCCACTAACGAGAACAAATACAAAAGACGGTTGGAGGTGCAGTAATGGGGAAATGTCGTTAGATTGTATTGTGGGATTGGAGAAGTATGAACAAGGGAAACTCTTGTATCATTTTTATGACTTTACGCCTCTTATCTTCAGATATTATTTTTAAATGACGAATGGTGGCCAAGGGAAAATTGCTACCTCACTGTGTCTCTGGACAAATAGCTTTTCATCTAAGTATAATCTGAGGCGTAAATGTAAAAGTCCGATATCAGAAACATCTCTGTCCGGGGGCGGCTGACTCAAATTCTTTAACATTGTCATTGTCCAAGTCAACAGAAGGTGCAGTGCTGGTGATTTCTCTAGTTCTAATTGGTTGGACGCCGCTTTCTAGAGCTACAAATCCCTTTATTTTATAAAAGCTATAAAAGAAACGGTTGCGTATAAGAATTACAGTAATGGAATAGTAAACGTACCGTGAAAAGGTTTTTCAACAGCGTGATATCAGTTCCTACATTTCGAGCTATTTCTCCCTTCTCAGAGAGCTTCTCGTACAAAGACATTCTAACACTGTCAGCTGCTTATTCCAGCGACTATCGTTAGACTGGCTCATTTATCTAACAAGAGCATTAAGAAGACCCCTTTTCTTTACGTAGGGGAAGCATTCTTTCGCCGCAATCAAAAGACCATGAACTTAAGAGCAAATGACGCATATATACTCCGCTTTAAAATTATTTCGTAACCCTGTATTTGAAATATGGCACGAACAATTCAATCGTGAATATATCGCGCGTTGCTACGACAACGTTGGTACCTTGATCAGTCGTGTGCTGCATACCTTTTGACATAAATCGTCTAAATAATTCTCTTAGAATGTTACCGCCCGTTTTTGGTTCATCTGGAAATTGAGTTGCAAACAAAATGCGAGATCTGAGAGACTAGTCAATGAAACAGGAGACAGTACATGTCAGATAATTGTTGCTTCCTGCAGTGGATGTCCATATGTCTGTAGTTGCTGAGTATACACCTTCTGTTATATGATCAATTACCTCAGTCATAATTATATGTCGTAGGCTTTAAGCACTTTCTCCCATGTTCCGCGTCCCAGTTGTGGGGTGAGACATGATGGCCTTTGCGGTGTCGATTAACGTCTGAACAAGATCCATAAGACCTTACGTCTCGTGCACACTTAGGCACGCATTTATCGAGTTATCTCGTCAGCTGGTTGAGAAAGTCGTTTCTCGTCCACATAAGACCTTTATTTACTAGACATGCATGGATGGCGAGAAATGTACGAAGTGCCACTTGACCCTTCAGCATGAGAGTTAATTTGACAGTACAGCGAACAGCAAAGAAAATGAACACTCTTCCTAATGCTATCCACAATAGACTACAACAAGGTCCAAAGTGTACTTTTAAAATTTGCTCCATGCTGTGTGGTTCTCTGCTCACCACTTATTAGTCTTTCTTTTCCATCCCTTTTTCTTGACATGTGCTTCTTCTTCTGCAAACCACCCTCATTTTTGCATTACGAAAAAAATGAAGAAATCACACCACTCCACTAGACACTGCATTACCCTCCACTCGTAGCCCGTAGCTGACAACTGCGGTCAGTGCTACCAACAGCCCGTAGGCGGCAGCACAGCAGTGCATTGGCAGTGCACTTGTGCAGTGACGTCACGGTCTCGCTCAGTGCGGGACAGTGAGGCCACGGCCCGTGGGCTGCATCACCACGCGGAACTCTTCTGAGCGCGTTATGTACAAGTGCTTTCGCAACAGTACTGCTCGGCCCTTGGGGTGACGTCAAGAACTCGCTCAGCCCGAGATTGCTGTAGTCGAGTGTGGTCGCACGACTCTGCACTGTGCGGACCGTCGGTCCTCGATGCGGCTGCCCCGGCTGAACCGGCAGCGCGAGGCAAGGCTCGCACGGCTGTCATCGCTACGGTCCTGGACGGGCTGTGCCTCGATGCCCACTTCTGATACAAAGTGCACGAACAGAGCTCACACTCGGTCTGTTGTCACCAACCGACTGACATCATACAAACCAACTGCGACGTCACTCCAGCAGTGGCATCATTAATTCCCACGGGCAGACACGTCACTGAACTGGCTTAAACACTTATCCCCAGAACATTGAAACCTTTCAAATTTTTAGTTAGTGTATCTTGTACAAATATCTCCCATGCCAATAAAAATGATTTGGCAAACTGTTTATTTAAAACATGTCAAATAGCGTATTGTTTTTTCTTGTAAACATCATTCTTGTAAATTTGTTGTACACAACTTGAATGACTACTCATGTAACAGCCAGTATCATTGTCAAATGATCGGTAGGCACATGTAAGACACTAGGAAAATTTTTCTTTCTTTATGTTTATGAAATATGTGAGTACCAGTGAGACCAAATATGGTAATAAGTACATGTAATACTTTCCATGAAGATAAAGAACAGAGAAGCCTTCACATTTTTGCTGTGATTAGCTAGGAGATGCCTTCCTGTTTCGTATCGTCCCTTCTTCTTCAGATTTCGCTTTGTAAGCATCTAACTTGTTAGCTCATAAGAACCATGAATATATTTAAATATATTTAAATTAATACCTCTCATATGTATTGATTTAATAAACTAAACATATCTCTTTGTATTAGTGTCTTTATCAGCTTTGTGTCGGCTATTCGCGAAACAAGTGCACAACTGCTGACATGGAGCCTGTCAGCCATTGGTATGATCCAAATATTGATTAGCAATTTGCCAGATCTTTTATGGTGCTCAAACGAAACTGCAGTCTTTCAGAAACGAAGTCCGTTACTCAATTAACGATACAGCATAATTCGAATGACCGATCGCGCTATGCACTTGCCTTAGGAAAATTACATTGGAGCAACATCAGTAACTTGGTGTTTCTCTCGACCACCAACATGGAGTAATAGGAAATCACAACAGGAATCAACAAGCACTGCTCGGTTAATTTCAATTGACATTACTGAGCTGACTACCTGATGGTAAGTGGTAGGTGAAGACGACTATTTTCTTTACATTGTCTATCTTCCTTCCAACTTCGCAAGCAGGCATGGTAACAGTTACAACTAACAACTTCCACTCTCTCATCGACCCACCAGAGAGATTATTGCTATTGTTGGATAGGGACGACTTATACTGTGGCCACTCTATGTGTGGTTGCAGTTTAACGTAATACCAGACACACTTCTGTTTACAACAACAAAATAATAACAGAACCGCTACATCAGTTTGTTGCATCAGCCAGCAGTGTGAGATAAATAGCTTTTCTCATACGAGAATGGGCAGCGCCGTTAATTTAGAACAATTTAGAAACGTGAGTACGCGGGATCGCACGAGATCTGCCTTTCTCATGAGTTCTCCCAGTAAAGAACTTGCAAAACTGTGAACCAGAAGCCTACCTCTCCCTCCCGCCCTTTCCCCAATTATGTTGTTGTGGTCTTCAGTCAGTAGATTGGTTTGATGCAGCTGCCCAAGATAGTCTATTCACTGCAAATCTCTTCAGGCTGCACAGTTAATGCAATGTACATCAGCTTGAACCTGCTAACTGTATTCAAGACTTCGTCTCCCTCTACAACTTTAACACCCTCCCCCATACTCACATATACACAGTTCTATCCATTACTCCATTACCAAACTGAAAATTCCTTGATGCCTCAGGACATGACCTTTGAAATTAAGTTGTACCATAAATTTATTGTTTTTCCCAGTTCGACTCAGTATCTTCTTATCAGTTATTCGATGTGCAGTGCCACCACTATTTTTCGGCGCTACTGACTAAAATTGTGATGTTGCCATGGCTGTTGCAAAAGACCTTGGGAATGAGCCAGCTCAGAGCCGACCAAACACCATTATGTTTGCTGCAGAAATGCCACAGACAGATTCCCACATTGTGCTCCAGGAAACGGGCTGGCAACGCCATAACGACGACACAGCAGAAAGGCGTTGGTAGGCCAGTTGCTACACATCCAATCAACAGACGTCTTATGGTCTACATGGTTACAAGCTGTGATTTGCGAAGCAAGAATGCTCTGTCCGATCATAAATTGCCACTATTTTCAGTCAAAGGTGTCTCAGTCTGGTACCTACTATCGTCGAGGAGAGGTGTATGTCACTCCTCGAAGCGACATGATGCCTCAAGTAACCACCACGATATTTGGCCTCCACTACCTGTGGGCCCCTGCTTCTGGTTTTAAGATCAGTGCTGTGGACTACGCATCTTCCAGCCAGTGCACCAACTACCATTTGCATTGTAAGGTTTATGATCGGGCCGACAAGGCTTGTGCCAGTGGATCATTAGACTGACAAATGTGACAACACTTGCAGTGTAATGCGTGATGCAGGCGATGGCTGCTGCGCAGTCCAAGTACTAGACTTTCTGATCAAGCATCATGACGAAACTGAGTTTCGATAACGAGCGCTGAAACTCAAGGGGATAACTTTCAAGCTGGGGGAAGGTGTCACCATTGAAATAGTGTTGTAAGGTTCGTTTATCATGATATAGTGCTACAATGCATTGGGAAGTTGGTTTGGGTGACCGAAGGTGTTGCTAACCTATACGATTCTGGAATCGTCGTTGAGTACGCAATGTTCCCTGATTGTGAGCACTTCTCCTGTCAATACTCACATTGGGACGTTATCTGAATTCCGTCCTTGTTGCTGGGAGTTCACATTTCTTGTCTGTAGCATACAGAGAGGAGAAGATAGTGTTCGATTATAGTAGTCAGAGGACCGCCTTCTGCCGTCCATGTGTTTAATGAGTTTTTTTTATTTTGTGGCTGGAGTTCATCAATCGTCGCAGACGTGTACGAGAACCATCACAACGACACACCGGATGCAGTACATTCGGTGATATTACCAATAGCTTCGGCTATTAGGGCTATAAAGCTAAACAGCTGTGATCACGTACGTTTCAATTCCACTGAGGTTGCACACCTCTGTAGATCATCTTTGTAACTAGTGTCTTCTAAAGTTTGGGATGTATACGATATCAGTCACCTCGTGTTATTTATATTAGATCGTGTAGCCAGAAAAAGGGGCACGTTTGGCCAGTTGATCAATAATATTACTCAGGAAATTCATTTGTATCTCTTTATGTCCATGGCACATCGACATATAAATATTTGTAATGTATAAAACAGTTTGTATCTACAATAAATGTATATGGAGAAACAACATTTATTATTTAGTAGTTACTAGTTCCCTTAGTCATTCATTTATTTTTATGTTGTAATTTATATGTCGAAGAGCAAGAAGGAGGAAATAATATTACCGATAAGAGATGCTAAGATCTGCTTCAAGTGTTAGACAGACAGGGCCAAATCTTCACTTTCGCGTTCAGTATTTTCCATTGCGTACATTCATTTGCGCACCCGCCTGGAGTAGAATCTTGGAAACCATACAAATACCTTCAAGAAATACTTCCTAACACTTAAATTTATATTCTGTGTTAGCAAAACTATCTTTTTCATTAATACTTTTCTTCCTGTAGTCAGTCTTCACTTTATATCCTCTCTACTTCGGCCATCATCAGTTATTTTGCTGCCCAATAGTCCTTTTAGTGTCTCATTTCGAAATCAGATCTCCTTAACACCACCTGATTTAACCCTCGCAATACCAAGGAAGAGGGAAGGGATACTTTATGACTACCTTTTCAGAATACTGTAATATAGTCATATACATTATATCTTAAATCTGAAAAAAAATATATTTGTGATTTTTAATGGTTTCTTCTTCCAGATTCCGTACTTGTTTTAAATATTTCAGTAAAACTTAACGCTAAATTTAGGTCTTGTCAGTGGTATAGCACTTTCAAAACAGATATTATATTCATGTTTTCATGTTTAGGACCCTTCTTACACATAAATATATCTTTAAAAGGTATGTTGTGCGTGAAAGACAACGAAAATTAACGAAATCCGTATATCTTTGTCTTGGTCTTATATTACGCTTCCCTTTTGCAGTACACGTTATGGAAAATCCGCTGGTACTGCTAGGTTCATTTGGAATACGTTCCAAGATTTCAAACTTTCATTTAGAGCAACATGGATTCCCAAAAATTCCCGTGTTACTAGTTGTGGAGGAAAATGTAGGACTGATCGTCTCTCCTATTTCAGAACATTAACTGTTATTACTGTAACTTCCAGAAGAGCAGAGTACATTGAGATAACTATTTCTAGATCGGAAGGTAAGCCAGTTCCTTTCGAGCCCACTAGCGAGAACAAAGAGAAAAGACGGTTGGGGATACAGTAATGGGTAATGTCTTTAGAGTGTATTGTGAGATTGGAGAAGTATGAGGAAGCAAAACTATTGCCTCCTTTTAATGACTTTACGCCTCTTATCTTCAGATATCATTTTTAAATGACGAATGATGGCCAGAGGAAAGTTGCTACCTCAAAGTATCTCAGGACAAATAGCTTTTCATCTAAGTATAATTTGAGTCCGATTTCAGAAGCTTCTCTGTCGTGGGACGCCTGACTCAAATGCTTTAAGATTGTCCTTGTCCATGACAACAGAAGGTGCAATGCAGGTGTGTTCTCCAGTTCTAATTCCTTGGACGCCGTTTTGAAGAGCTACAAAAACCCTTGTGTTTTTAAAGCTATAAAATAAACGATTGCGTATAAGATTACAGTAATCGAATAGTATACATAACGTAAAAAGTTCTTTCATCAGCGTATTATGTGTTCCTTCATTTTGGGCTATTTCTCTCCTCTCAGAGAGGTTCTCGCACGAAGACATTCTAACATTGTCAGCTGCTTATTCCAGCGACTATCCGGTATCTATCAAGAGCATTAAGAAGATTGCTTTTCTTTACGTAAGTGACGCCTTCTTTCGCCACAGTCAAAAGACCGTAAGGTTATGGACAATTGACGCATATATACTCCGCATTAAATTAACTTCATAGCCCTGTATTTAGCAGGAACAATTCAATCGTGAATACACCGCGCAGTGCCACGACAATGTTGGTACCTTGATCAGTTGTGTGCTGTATGGTTCAAATGACTCTGAGCACAATGGGACTTAACTTCTGAGGTCATCAGCCCTTAGAACTTAGAACTACTTGAACCTAACTAACCTAAGGACATCACACACACCCATGCCCGAGGCAGGATTCGAACCTTCCAGACTGAAGCTCATAGAACCGCTCGGCCACTCTGGCCGGCGTTTGCTGAATGGACTTTCAAAGTAGAGTCGTCGATACATTAATCATCGCCGTTTTGAAGAGCTACAAAAACCCTTGTGAACTACAGACCGTTAATGGTTCATCTGGAAACTGGGCTGTAAACAAAATGCAAGATCTAAGTGTCAAGTCAATAAAACAGGTGACAGGACGCGTCAGCTAATGATTTCTTGTCGTGCTAGACGTCCACAAGTCCATAGTTGCTGTGTATTCATCTTCTGTTATATGAGCAATTACATTAGGCATAATTATAAGTTGTAGGCTTTTCACACGTCCTGCCATGTACCGCGACACAGCTGTGGGGTGATATATAATGGCCTTAGCAGTGTTGATTAACGTCTGAATAAGATGCATAAGACCTTCACATCTTATAGCTCTGTATGATCTTACGTCTCGTGCACATATAGCCACACATATATCGACAGTTATGTCCTGAGTAGGTTTAGGAAGTCGTTTCTGGTCAACACAAGACCCTTTTTTATTAGACATGCATAGATGGCGAGAAATGTGCGAAGTGTCACTAGACCCTTCTGCATAACAGCAAATTTCACTGCACAGCGAACAGCAAACAAAACGCCATCAACAATAGGGTTTTCCGCGCTGGATTAGCCGAGCGATCTAGGGCGCTGCAGTCCTGGACTGTGCGGCTGGTCCTGGTGGAAGTTTGAGTCCCCCCTCGGGCATGGGTGTGTGTGCGTTTGTCCTTAGGATAATTTAGGTTAAGTAGTGTGTAAGCTTAGGGACTGATGACCTTAGCAGTTAAGTCCCATAAAACTTCACACTCATTTGAACATTTTTTTTGAACAATAGGGTTAAACATGCTCCAAACTGAGCATTTAAGATTCGCTTCAGGATGTGTGGTTCTTCACTCAACACTGATTAGTATTTCTTTCACTTCCCATTTTAATTGACATGCGCTCCTTCTTCTGCTGACCACATTAGTTTCCTCGCTCATTTTGTGTGTTACGACAAAAATGAAGAAATCCCACCACTCCACTAAACACTGCTCTACTCACCGCTCTTAGTCCGTAGCTTACAACTGTGGTCAGTACTATCAACAGCCCGTAGGCCGCAGCACGCCAGTGTTTGCGCACGCACTGGTGCAGTGACGTCACGGGCTCGCTCAGTGTGGAGCATTGAGGCCACGGCCCGTGGGCTGCGTCTTCATGCGCAGCTCTGCTGAGCCCCCGTGGCATACAGGTTCTTTCGCAACTGCACTGCTCGGCCCTTGAGGTGACGTCAGGGACTCGCTCGGCCCGAGAATGCTGGAGTCCAGTGCGGCCGCAGCTCGCGGGCCGGGCCTCTGCGCACGACCCAGCACCGTGCAGCCCGTCGGATCACGATGCAGCTGCCCCAGCTGAACCTGCACTGCGAGGCAAGGCTCGCACCTCTGTCTTGGCTACGGGCTTGTACGGGCCGCACCTCGATGCCCATTTCTGCTACAAAGTGCACAACCAGAGCTAACACTCATCCCGTCATCACCAACTGTTTGACATCATATTAGCTAACTGCGACGTCAGTCCAGCAGTGGCTACATCAATTCGCACGGGCAGTCACGTACCTGAATTGACTTAACCTCTCAAATTTTAATTTAATCTATCTTGTACACTTATCTCCCGTGCCAATGAAAATGATTTCTCAAACTGTTTATTTAAAACACGTCAAACTGTGCATTGTTTTTTCTTGTATACACCAATCTTGTAATTTCATTGTAGTTACTCATGTAACAACCAGTATCGTTGTCAAATGTATCGTAGGAAAATGTAAGACACCAAAAAAATTTTTCTTTCTTTATGTTTATGAAATATGTGCGTACCACAAAGTACACAAATGTTAATAAGTACATGTAATACTTTCTACGATAATGAGGAACAGAGAAGCCTTCACATTTTTTCTGTTATCAGCTAGGAGCTGGCTTCCTGTTTCGTATCGTCTTTTGTTCTTCAGCTTTCGGTATGTATGCATCCATCTTGTTAGCTCTTGTTGTTGTTGTTGTGGTCTTCAGTCCAGAGACTGGTTTGATGCAGCTCTCCATGCTACTCTATCCTGTGCAAGCTTCTTCATCTCTCAGTACCTACTGCAACCTACATCCTTCTGAATCATTTTCGTGTATTCATCTCTTGCTCTCCGGCTACGATTTTTACCCTCCACACTGCCCTCGAATACTTATTTGGTGATCCCTTGATGCCTCAGAATATGCCCTACTAGATGATCCCTTCTTGTTGTCAAGTTGTGCCACAAATTTCTCTTCTCTCTAATTCTGTTCAATACCTCTTCATTAGTTATGTGATGTACCCATCTAATCTTCAGCATTCTTCTGTAGCACCACTTTTTGAAAGCTTCTATTCTCATCTTGTCCAAATTATTTATCGTGCACTTTCACTTCCTTACATGGCTACACTCCATACAAATACTTTGAGAAACGACTTTCTGACACTTAAATCGATACTCGATGTTAACAAATTTCTCTTCTTCAGAAACGCCTTCCATGCCATTGCCAGTCTACATTTTATATCCTCTCTACTTTGACCATCATCACTTATTTTCCTCCCCAAATAGCAAAACTCATTTACTACTTTAAGCCTCTCATTTCCTAATCTAACTCTCGCAGCACCCCCCGTGCCCTGTTTAATTCGACTACATTCCATTATCCTCGTTTTGCTTCTGTTGATGTTCATCTTATGTCCTCCTTTCAAGACACTTTCCATTCCGTTCAGCTGCTCTTCCAGGTCCTTTGCTGTCTCTGACAGAATTACAATGGCATTGGCGAAACTTAAATATTTTATTTCTTCTCCATGGACTTTAATTCCTACTCTGTATTTTTCGTTTCTTTCCTTTACTGCTTGCTCAATATACAAATTGAATAACATCTGGAATAGGCTACAACCCTGTCTCACTCCCTTCCCAACCACTGCTTCCCTTTCATGCCCATCGACTCTTGTAACTGCCATCTGGTTTCTGTAGGAACTGTAAATAGCCTTTCGCTCCCTGTGTTTTATCCCTGCCACATTCAGAATTTAAAAGAGAGTATTCCAGTCAACATTATCGAAAGCTTTCTCTAACTCTACAAATGCTAGAAACGTAGGTTTGCCTTTCCTAAATCTATTTTATAAGATAAGTCGTAGGGTCAGAGTTGTCTCACGTGTTCCAACATTTCTACGGAATCCAAAATGCCCTTCCCGAGGTCGGCTCTCCCAGTTTTTCCATTCGTCTGTAATGAATTCGTGTTAGTATTTTGCAGCTGTGTCTTATTAAACTTATAGTTCGGTAATTTCCACATTTGTCAACACCTGCTTTCTTTGGGATTGGAATTATTATATTCTTCTTGAAGTCTGAGGGTATTCCGCCTGTCTCATACATCTTGCTCACTAGATGGTAGAGTTTTCTTATCCCTGGCCCTCCCAAGGCTGTCATTAGTTCTAATGTGATGTTGTCTACTCCTGGGGCCTTGTTTCGACATAGGTCTTTCAGTGCTCTGTCTAATTCTTCACGCAGTATCATATCTCGTATTTCATCCTCATCTACATTCTCTTCCATTTCTATAACATTGTCCTCAAGATCGTCGCCCTTGTGTAGACCCTCTATATCAGGCTCATCCAAGAATTGCGCCCGGCGGGAGCAGCGGGTGCAAGACAGTGTAGTTCAGCGCCCCGTACACGACCGTGTGTCGCTAGTGTCAGCATAGGGATAGAGAGAGAGAGAGAGAGAGAGAGAGAGAGAGAGAGAGAGATAGCTGCGGAGCGAGTGAGACCGCTTAGCACTGCTCTGCGTTGGACTTTCATGCGGTCTGATCCAACGTAAGCAAAACATTCTACACTCCTGGAAATTGAAATAAGAACACCGTGATTTCATTGTCCCAGGAAGGGGAAACTTTATTGACACATTCCTGGGGTCAGATACATCACATGATCACACTGACAGAACCATAGGCACATAGACACAGGCAACAGAGCATGCACAATGTCGGCACTAGTACAGTGTATAACCACCTTTCGCAGCAATGCAGGCTGCTATTCTCCCATGGAGACGATCGTAGAGATGCTGGATGTAGTCCTGTGGAACGGCTTGCCATGCCATTTCCACCTGGCGCCTCAGTTGGACCAGCGTTCGTGCTGGGCGTGCAGACCGCGTGAGACGACGCTTCATCCAGTCCCAAACATGCTCAATGGGGGACAGATCCGGAGATCTTGCTGGCCAGGGTAGTTGACTTACACCTTCTAGAGCACGTTGGGTGGCACGGGATACATGCGGACGTGCATTGTCCTGTTGGAACAGCAAGTTCCCTTGCCGGTCTGGGAATGGTAGAACGATGAGTTCGATGACGGTTTGGATGTACCGTGCACTATTCAGTGTCCCCTCGACGATCACCAGTGGTGTACGGCCAGTGTAGGAGATCACTCCCCACACCATGATGCCGGGTGTTGGCCTTGTGTGCCTCGGTCATATGCAGTCCTGATTGTGGCGCTGACCTGCACGGCGCCAAACACGCATACGACCATCGTTGGCACCAAGGCAGAAGCGACTCTCATCGCTGAAGACGACACGTCTCCATTCGTCCCTCCATTCACGCCTGTCGCGACACCATTGGAGGCGGGCTGCACGATGTTGGGGCGTGAGCGGAAGACGGCCTAACGGTGTGCGGGACCGTAGCCCAGCTGCATGGAGACGGTTGCGAATGGTCCTCGCCGATACCCCAGGAGCAACAGTGTCCCTAATTTGCTGGGAAGTGGCGGTGCGGTCCCCTACGGCACTGCGTAGGATCCTACGGTCTTGGCGTGCATCCGTGCGTCGCTGCGGTCCGGTCCCAGATCGACGGGCACGTGCACCTTCCGCCGACCACTGGCGACAACATCGATGTACTGTGGCGACCTCACGCCCCACGTGTTGAGCAATTCGGCGGTACGTCCACCCGGCCTCCCGCATGCCCACTATACGCCCTCTCTCAAAGTCCGTCAACTGCACATACGGTTCACGTCCACGCTGTCGCGGCATGCTACCAGTGCTAAAGACTGCGATGGAGCTCCGTATGCCACGGCAAACTGGCTGACACTGACGGCGGCGGTGCACAAATGCTGCGCAGCTAGCGCCATTCGACGGCCAACACCGCGGTTCCTGGTGTGTCCGCTGTGCCGTGCGTGTGATCATTGCTTGTACAGCCCTCTCGCAGTGTCCGGAGCAAGTATGGTGGGTGTGACACACCGGTGTCAATGTGTTCTTTTTTCCATTTCCAGGAGTGTATTTTAGAAATAGTTTTTACAAGTAAATTTTTTTTTTTTATACTTCGTGCTACAGCTTATTGTATCACTTTTCAGAGTTTAGAAATCGGATCCTTAGTTTGGTGTTTTGTACATAACAGTTTTAACTGACCATGTTTGAAAACTAATTAAAAGTTGATTTAAGGTTATAAAGCTCTTTAATTCTTACAGTCAACATTGTTAAAGACGACAATTAACATTTTACACGTTTTTCTTTTTCGAGAAAACGATTTTGTCTAGGTTTGGTACAATATTCCGTGAGACTGCTTACCTCAAAGACTTTGTCAAATTTTTATCGCCAAGTAATGAACGGTTCTTAGTTTTAGCAAGCTTTAAAAGAGAGAAAAAGCACTCACAAATATACGTAGAACCAAACATTGAGACAAATTTGGCCGCGTGCTTGTGCAAAAGAGGATATTTCTCTCGTGGAAGATATCTGTAAAAGTCATCCAAAGTTTTACACTTAACAAAGTGGCTGTTCAGGCCGATATCGCACTGCAGGTCAATCAGCTCTAGTTGAAGCACTTGTGAGACGTCCTCTGCCCGAAGGGAAAACTAGCGAACAAATATATATAAGGCCGGTTGAAGCTCACTTATCTCCAAAAATTTGTTTTCAAACTGTTCTTGTAATTCGCAAATGATTTGAAAATAATCTGAAAAATCTACATCTTCTTTAACACTGTCTAGTGCAGAGAAGTGTCCACAATTCTTCTCGCGCAACTGTTTTCCCCACAAAATAACTTTTTTTTTAAATGCTTGAATCGTCTGCACTAAATCAGCAACAGAGTGATTTTCGCCTTGGAGTGAAATGTTCAAAGTACTTAAGTGACCATTAAGGTCACTCAAAAAAGCCAAATTCGCCACCCACTTAGAATCACAAAGTAATTCTTCTGGCGTCCATTCATTTGAAAAAGATATTTATTTCACCCCTCAAGGAGAAAAACCGATGAAGCATCTTTCCTCTGCTCAGCCATCTTACTTCGGTGTGGTAGGGGATGTCCGGGTATTCCGCTTCGATATCAGCCAGAAATTCTTTAAATTGGAGATGTGTGAGTCCATGCAATCGAAGATAACTCACCGTTCGAAGAACTGTGTCCATAACATTTTTTATGTTGACAACCTCCGCACAAAGTGCCTCCTGGTATATCAGGCAATGGATTGCCGCGAATGAGGGACAGCCGACTTCAGCCATTTTTGACCTGACGTAACCCAGGAATCCAGTGCGTATCCCTCGTAGCGCAGAGGCTCAATCCGTTGTTACTCTGGTCAGGCGTTCCCGTTTTAAACCCATTGACTCTAACACGTTTTCCACGGCTAGAAAAATATCCAAACCCGTGGTCGTGTCTTATAATGGTATAAGGTCGAGTGGCGCGGCGGACGGTCGGGCGGTCCGCACGGCCAGCTAAGCGACACGACTCGGCCACTGTGGCAACATACGAATTCTCCCGGGGCGATGGCCGCGGGCGATCGCGGGCGCTAGCGCCCCAGGGGCACAGTTTGGATGAGACTCCTTCCACCTTTCTGCTTTCCCTTCTTTGCTTATTACTGGATTTCCATCTGACCACTTGATATTAATGCAAGTCGTTCTCTTTTCTCCAAAGACCTCTTCAATTTTCCTGTAGGCAGTATCCATCTTACTCCTAGTGATATGCTCCTCTACATTCTCAGATTTGTCCTCTAACCATCCCTGCTTAGCTATTTCGTGCTTCCTGTCGATCTCATTTTTTACACGTTAGTATTCTTTTTTGCCTGCTCCATTGACTGCATTTTTGTATTTTCTCCATTCATCAGTTAAATAATATACGAGGTGCGTTTGAAAAGTCTGTGCAAAAAAAAAAAAAAAAACAAAAAACAAAAAAAAATTACTTACATGTTTGGGGTAATTTCTTTTATTTTTCAGCATAGTCTCCTTTTAAATTTATACTCTTTGTCCAATGCTGTTCTAATTTATTGAACCCTTCCGAATAATAGGAATTGTCTAAGTCTACAAAATAGCTAATAGTTGCTGAAATCACCTCCTCGTTTGAATAAAATCTTTGGCCCACCAACAATTTCTTCAAATAGGGGAACAAATAGTAGTTCGAAGGAGCCAAGTCTGGAGAATAGGGGAGGGGTGGATGTGAATTGAGTTGGATTCCTATTTCCATAAATTTTGCGACCACAAATGCTGATGTGTGTGATGGTGCATTGTCATGATCGAAAAGGACGGTCCAATAAAGATGAATAATATTCACCTGTAATAGTTTTACCCTTTTCCAGATAGTCGATGGGGATTGTTCCTTGCGAATCCCAAAAGACAGCCGCCAAAAACCGTTCCGGCCAAAGGAATGGTCTTCGCCCTTTTTGGTGCAGATTCTGCCTTGGTAACCCATTGTTTAGAATGTTCTTTGCTCTCAGGAGTATAGTAATGTATCTATGTTTCATCCACAGTGACGAGACGACGTTTAATGTACTCTTAAAGTCCTGCGGATTCTGCCTGAACAGCAGCAAACCATCCTTGCAACACTTCACACGATTCCGTTTTTGCTCAAGCGTGAGCAAACGCGGAACGAATCTTGCGGATAGCTTTCTCATGTTCAAATGTTCATGCAAAATATTATGTACCCGTTAATTCGAGATGCCCACAGTACTAACAATCTCACACACTTCAACTCTTCTGTCATCCATCACCATATTATGGATTTTATCAATGATTTCTGGAGTGGTAACCTCAACAGGGCGTCCAGAAAGTTCAGCAACACTTGTGCCCATATGGCCACTCCTAAAATTTAAAATCGCTTATAAACGGTTCTAATCGAAGGCGCAGAACAACATGACTGAAACTTCGTGTGCGTTCTTTCCAAAGATGCTACTAACTAAACATTACCTCGATCGGCGCCGGCGGTGGCATCTCTCGGACTTTGCACGGTCTTTTCATACACCTCTCGTATTTGAGTATATTTAAATTAATACCTTTCAGATATATTAATTTAGCAAAATAAACATATCTCTTTGTGTTAATGTCTCTATCAGCTTTGTGTACAGCTATTCGTGAAAGAAATGCAAAACTGCCTACGTGGAGCCCGTCCTCCATTGGTGTGATCCAAATACTGATTAGCAATTTATCAGATCTTTTATGGTGCACCAAAGAACCTACAGTCTTTCAGAAACGAAGTCCGGAACTCAATTAATTATATAGCATAATTCTATGACCAATCACGTTAAGCACTTGACTTATGAAAATTACCTTAAGCCACATCTGTAACTTTGCGTTTCTCTCTTACACCAACTTGGAGTAATAGGAAATCGCAAACAGGAATCAACAAGAACTGGTCGGTTAATTTTAGTTGACATTACTGAGCTGACCATCTGCTGGTAAGTGGTAGGTGATCACGACTATTTTCTTTACCTTCTCTATCTTCCTTCCATCTTCCCAAGCAGGCGAGGTAACACTTACAGCTCACAGTTTCCACTCGCCCATCCACCTTCGAGAGAGGATGTTGCTATTGCTGGCTGGAGAGTAATTATACTGTGGTCACTCCATGTATGGTTGCAGTTTAATATCATATCAGAGACACTTGTGTTTACAACAACAAAATAATAACAGAACGGCTGCATCAGTTGGTTGCATCGGCCAACAGTGTGAGATAAATAGCTTTTCTCATACGAGAAGGAGCAACGCCGTTCATTTGGACCAATATAGAAACGTCCTTTGCCATGTCTACAGCCGAGAACGCTGAATCACACGAGATCTACCTTAGTCATGAGTTCTCCCGGTAAATAACTTGGAAATTTGTGGACCAAGAGCCTACCTCTCCCTCCGGCTACCCCCCCCCCCCCCCCCCAATGTTGTTGTTGTGGTCTTCAATCTGAAGACTGGTTTGATGCAGCTGCCCGAGCTAGTCTATTCTGTGCAAGCCTCTTCAGCGCCGCATAGCTAATGCAATGTGCATCGGTTTGAACCTGCTCACCGTATTCAAGACTTTGTCTCTCTCTACATTTTTAACACCCCCCCCCCCCCCCCGCCCCCCAGCGAACAACACCCACATATACACACTTTTCTCCATTACCTAACTGAGAAGTCCTTGACGTCATAGGATATGCCCTATGAAAAGAACTTGTGCCATATATTTGTTTTCCCCAGTTCGACTCAGTATCTTCTTATCAGTTATACGATCTGCAGCGCCACCACTATTTTTCGGCGCTACTGAGTAAAATTGTGATGTTGTCATAGCTGTTGCAAAAGATCTTGGGATTGAGGCAGCTCAGAGCCGACCAAACATCATTACGTCAGATGTAGCAATGCCACTGGCAGATTCCCACATTATGCTCCAGGAAAGGGGCTGGCACTACCATTACGACGACACAGCACGAAGCCGTTGTCAGGCCGATTACTACACATCCAATCAACAGACTTCATATAGTCCACATGGTTGCAAGCTGTGATTTGCGAAGCAAGAACGCTCTGTCTCAACACAAATTGCCATTATTTTCAGTCAAAGGTGTCTCGGTCTGGTAGCTACTATTTACGAAAAGAAGTGTATGCCACTCCTCGAGGCGACATAATACTTCAAGCAATTACCACGAGATTTGACCTCCGTTACCTGTGGGCCCCTGCTGCTGGTTTTAAGATCACTGCTGAGGGCTTAGCATCTTCCAGTCTGTGGGCCAACTACCAGGTGCAACCAGCCTTCCGCCATAGAGTGCAGTCGTTTGAGACCATGGCCACCTGTTGCCTCAGTTTCTATACACTCGCTGTCTTCAGCACACGCTATGGAGGATGTTGCACCATTGAATGTTCTAGTTTGTTCTTCAGTAAAATGTATGACTAATAGTGAAGTTTTTACGAGCAGCTATCTATCATCACCCCGACAACATTCCACCACCTCAACTCAGACCTCCACATGTTCATCTACATCTACATGGATACTCTGCAAATCACATTTAAGTGCCTGGCAGAGGGTTCATCGAACCACCTTCACAATTCTCTATTATTCCAATGTCGTGTAGCGCGTGGAAAGAATGGACACCTATATCTTTCCGTACTAGCTCTGATTGCTTTTATTTTATCCTGGTGATCGTTCCTCCCTATGTAGGTCGGTGTCTACAAAATATTTTCGCATTCAGAGGAGAAAGTTGGTGATTGGAATTTGGTGTGAAGTTTCCATCGCAACGAAAAACGCCTTTCTTTTAATGATTTCCAGCCCAAATCCTGTATCATTTCTGTGATACTTTCTCCCATATTTCGTAATAATACAAAACGTGCTGCCTTTCCTTGAACTTTTTCGATGTACTCCGTCAGTCCTATCTGGTAAGGATCCCACACTGCGCAGCAGTATTCTAAAAGAGGAAAGACAAGCCTATTATCCTCTTGTAGCGTAGTGTCCTCCATAGAAGGTTTGTTACATTTTCTAAGTGTCCTGCCAATAAAACGCAGCCTTTCTTTAGCCTTCCTCACAACTGTTTCTATGTGCTCTTTCCTATTTAAGTTGTTCGTAATTGTAATACCTAGGTATTTAGGTGAATTTGCGGCTTTTAAATTAGACTGATTTATCGTGTAACCGAAGTTTATCCAGTACATTTTAGCACTCATGTGGATGACCTCCCAATTTTTGCTATTTAGGGTCAACTGCCACTTTTCGCACCAGTCAGATATTTTTTCTTAATCGTTTGGATTTTGTTTTGATCTTCTGATGACTTTATTAGTCGATAAACGACAGTGTCATCTGCCAATAACCGAAGACGGCTGCTCAAATTGTCTTCCTAATCGTTTATATAGATAAGGAACAGAAAAGGGCCTATAACACTACCTTGGGGAACGCCTCAAATCACTTCTGTATTACTCGATCACTCTCCGTCAGTTACTACGAACTGTGACCTCTCTGACAAGAGATCGCGAATCCAGTCACATAACTGAGGCAATATTCGAAAGGCACGCCATTTCCCTACGAGCAGCTTGTGTGTATATGATGCTACAAGCAGCCACCACGAGATTTGGCCTATACCAACTGTGGGCCCCTGCTTCTGGTTTTAAGATCAGTGCTGTGGCTTAGCGTCTTCCAGCCAGTGGACCACCTTCAGGCCAACTACCAGGTGCAAAGAGCCCTCTGCCATAGAAGGCAGTCGCTTGAGTCCATGGCCACATGTTGCGTCAGTTCTGTAACACTCCTGTCTTCAGCACACGTTATGGAGGATGTTGCACCACAGAATGTTCGAGTTTGTTCTTCAGTAAAATGTATGACTAATAGCGAAGTATTTATGAGCAGCCATCTATCATCATCCTGACAATAGTCCACCACCTCAACTCAGACCTCCACACGTACATCTACATCTACATGGATACTCTGCAAATCACATTTAAGTGCCTGGCAGAGGGTTCATCGAATCACCTTCACAATTCTCTATTACTCCAATCTCGTGTAGCGCGTGGAAAGAATGAACACCTGTATCTTTCCGTACGAGCTCTGATTTCCCTTATATTATCGTGGTGTCTTTTTTTCCTATGTTGGTTGGTGTCAAGAAAATGTTTTCCCATTCGGAGGAGAGAGTGGGTAATTGAAATTTCGTGAGAAGATTGCATCACAACGAAAAACGCCTTTCTTTTAATGATTTCCAGCCCAAACCCTGTATCATTTCTGTGACACTCTCTCCCATATTTCGTGATAATTTAAAACATGCATCTTTCTTTGAACTTTTTCAATGTACTCCGTCAGACCTATCTGGTAAGGATACCACACTGTGCAGCGGTATTCTAAAAGAGGACAGACAAGCGTAGTATCCTCTTGCAGCGTAGTGTCCTCCTTAGTAGCTTTGTTACATTTTTTAAGTGTCCTGCCAATAAAACGCAGCCTTTCCTTAGCCTTCCCCACAAGATTTTCTATGTGCTCTTTCCGATTAAAGTTGTTCGTAATTGTAATACCTAGGTATTTATTTCAATATACGGCTTTTAGATTAGACTGATTTATCGTGTAACCGAAGTTTAAAGAGATCCTTTTGGCACTCATGTGAATGACCTCACACTTTTCGTTGTTTAGGGTCAACTGCCACAATTCGCACCATTCAGATATTTTTTCTAAATCGTTTTGGATTTGGTTTGGATGTTCTGATGGCTTTATTAGTCGATAAACTACAGTGTCATCTGCAAACAACCGAAGACGGCTGCTCAGATTGTCTCCCAAATCGTTTATATAGATAAGGAACAGAAAAGGGCCTATAACACTACCTTGGGGAACGCCTCAAATCAGTTCTGTATTACTCGATGACTCTCCGTCAGTTACCACGAACTGCGACCTCTCTGACAGGAAATCGCAAATCCAGTCACATAACTGAGGCGATATTCCACAAGCACGCAACTTCCTTACGAGCAGTTTGTGTGGTACGGTGTCAAAAGCTTTCCGGATATCCAGGAATACGGAATCGATCTGAGATCCCTTGTCAATAGCACTCAGAGTTCGTGTGAATAAAGAGCTAGTTGCGTTTCACAGGAACGATGTTTTCAAAACCCGTGTTGACTGTGTGGCAATAGACCGTTTCTTCGAGGTAACTCACAACTTTCGAACACTATATATTTTCTAAAATCCTGCCGCATATCGACGTTAGCGATATGGGCCTGTAATTTAGTGGATTACTCCTTCTTCCTTTCTTTAATATTGGTGTTACCTGTGCAACTTTCCAGTCTTTGGGTACGGATATTTCGTGGAGCGAACTGTTGTATATGATTGTTAAGTATGGAGCTAAGGCATCAGCAAACTCGGAAAGGAATCTAATTGGGATACGGTCTGGACCAAAAGACTTGTTTTTATTAAGTGATTTGAATTGCTGCACTATTTCCAGGATATTTACTTCTACGTTACTCATGTTGGCAGCTGTTCTCCATTCGAATTCTGGAATATTTACTTCTTCTTATTTTGTGAAGGCATTTCGGAAGGCTGTGTGTAGTAACTCTGCTTTGGCAGCACTGTCTTCGATAGTAACTCCATTGTTATCGCGCGGAGAAGGCATTGATTGTTTCTTGCCGCTAACGTACTTCACATACGACCAGAATCTATTTGAATTTTCTGCCAGGTTTCGAGACAAAGTTTCGTTATGGAAACTGTTATAGGCGTCTCGTACTGAACTCCGCGCTAAATTTCGAGCTCCTGTGAAGGATCGCCAATCGTGGGGATTTTGCGTCGTTTAAATTTGGTACGTTTGTTTCGTTGTTTCTGCAACAGTATTCTAGTCCGTTCTGTGTACCAAGGAGGATCCACTGCGTTGTTTGTTTGTTTATTTGGTGTAAATCTCTGAATTGCTGCCGATTCTATTTCTTTGAATTTAAGCCACGTCTGGTCTACACTTTATATTATTAATTTGGAATGAGTGGAGGTAGTCTCTCAGGTACGCGTCAAGGGAATTTTTATTTGCTTTTTTGAGTAGGTATATTTTTCCCTCGTTTTTCGAGAATTTGGCGATTACAATATTCACTATCACTACGACAGCCCTTTGTTCACTAATCCCTATATCGGTTTTGCTGCTCGTAATTAACTCAGGATTATTTGTTGCTAAGAGGTAAACTGTGTTTTCACAACCGTTTACTATTCGTGTGGGGTCATGATCTAACTGCTCGAAATAATTTTCAGAGAATGCGTTTGACAAAATTTCGGCTGATATTTTATGCGTACTTCCGGAATTAAACATGTATTTTCGCCAACTTATCGAGGGTAAATTAAAGTCACCACCAACTATTATCGTATGAGTCAGGTACGTGTTTGAAATCAAACTCAAGTTTTCTTTGAACATTTCAGCAACTGTATCACCTGAACTGGGAAGGCAGTTAAAGGGTCCCATTATAATTTTTTTCCGTTTGCCAACAAGACCTCTCCCCATACTAACACACAGGAAGTATCTACTTCAATTTCGCGACAAGTTAAACTACTTCTGACAGCAACAAACACGCCACCGGCAACGGTGTTCAGCCTACCTTCTCGGAACACCGTTACTTTAAAAAATGGTCCTGAGCACTATGGGACTTAACATCAGAGGTCATCAGTCCCCTAGAACCTAGAACTACTTAAACCTAACCAACGTAAGGATATCACACACATCCATGCCCGAGGCAGGGTTCGACCCTGCGCCCGTAGCAGTCTCGTAGCTCGGGACTGAAATACCTAAAACCGTCGGCCACCGGGGCCGGCACACCGTTAGGTTCTTCACAAAAATTTCGGCTCAGCTTATATCCTATTTTAGCCAGCTTTCAGTGCCTATAGAGATTTGAGCATCAGTGCTTTCTATTAGCGCTTGGAGCTCTGGTAGATTCCCAACACAGCTACAACAATTTACGACTGTTATACCAATGGTTCCTGTATCTACGTTCTTCCTGTGTTCAGCTTACACCCTTTGTGACTGCAGCCATTCTTGTGTTTTCCCGAGACCCTCTAACCTAAACAACCGTCCAATCCACGCCACACATCCCTTCCACCCGTGTAGCCGCCTCCTGCGTATAGTGGACACCTGACCTATTCAGTGGAACCCGAATCCCAACCCCCCGTTGGGGCAAGTTGAGGAATCTGCATCCTACACACTCGCAGAACCGTCTGAGCCTCTGATTCAGACCCACCACTCGGCTCTGTACCAGGGGTCCGCAATCGGTCCTGTCGACTATGCTGCAAATGGTCTGCTCTGCTTTCATCTTGCAACAAGACTGGCAGCCTTTACCACTTCTGTTACCCACTCGAAACCAGAGAGAATCTCTTCTGATCGAAAGTGACACACATCACTGGTACCGACATGGGCAACCACCTGCTGTTAGCTGCACACTGTGCTCTTCATGGCATTGGGGAGTATCCTTTCCACATCTGGAATGACTCCACCCGGTATGCACACAGAATGCACATTGGTTTTCATACCCTTCTTGTCAGCAAAGCCCTAAGGGGCTCCATAACACGCCCAACGTTGGAGCTCCCAACTACCAATAATCCCACCCTCTGCGATTCCCCAGATCTTGCAGGCTGAGTGGTTTCCTCTGAAACAGGACAGGCGCCAGCATCTGGCTCAGCGACAGCGTCAGCGACAGCCAGTGCCTCGAACCTGTTTGTCAGACAAACCGGCGAGGCCTTGTGTGCTCACGCTTGGGAAGTCATTTGCCGCCAGCTTCGCCCTGGGGCGACCTCTACATTTTGATGTCAGAACTGTGTGTCACCACTAAATTTCAGTGACAGGGGAACCTTACCAGCCATCCTCCCTGGAGACGATGTCTCTCGGCTACATGAGAGTTGCAGTTTCGTCGACAAAAATGGTTCAAATGGCACTGAGCACTATGGGACTCAACTTCTGAGGTCATTAGTCCACTAGAACTTAGAACTACTTAAACCTAACTAACCTAAGGACATCATACACATTCATGCCCGAGGCAGGATTCGAACCTGCGACCGTAGCGGTCTCGCGGTTCCAGACTGCAGCGCCTAGCACACCACGACCACTTCGGCCTGCTTTCGTCGACAGACAACATCAGTATGCAGTGGGTGATTGCGCTAACTGTTCTTTCTTTTCCCCTGCGAGTGTCACGTTGAGTCAGTCCACCTTTTACCAGCGATTCAGTTCTATTTTCATGTGTGACATGTGGCAAGTAAACGCAGACTGGGTTCTGAGGATGTGTAGATATGAACGCTATTTTTCTCTGTCATCAATGGATGTGGCTCATTGTCTGGAATGGTATGAGGCGTTAACCATGTGAAGCTTCTTAGGAGTGGAAGATGAGTTTTGTTTAGAAGTCGGAGTTTTGTGGTAGTTTACGCCGTTTTGAATGGGGAATGTATTTGATTTCGAACAATAGATGTGGCTCGCTACGTTTAAGAACGTAAAGTAGTAGTCACGAGTAGCCGCTCAAGCGGAGAAGTCAAGTTACGGTAAGTGTTAGGATAGAATTAGATTAAGTGTTGTAAGGTGGCATGATTTTGAGCCACATTACAACTACCACTCCGGAAAGAAGACCCTTTAATAGTATAAACATCGAGACAGGAAACCATTAACGATACTGAAATCGGCTAGGGATCTTAATTTGTAGCAGAATATCTGCACGTTGGGCGATAGTGAAGCGGACGGAGACGGGAGACTGGCAGGAGAACGGAAAAGACACAAGCGAGGCAGGCAGGCCTGAGAGCTGTAGACAGCATCGAACCTAAGCTCGAGGAAACCCCTGGCGGGTGGACCGCGGCTTAGCGGGAGCCACGTGGCCGAGGACAAGGAGAAGACACAGGGGCTCGCTCACAAAACGCGTGGCGGCGTGTAGGTGGTTTTCCGAACGGCCGGAGCGGAAGCTTCTGGAACAGTCTGGAAACTTCTAGAAGCTTCGGTCGATTGCAAAACTGAGATTGGACGGCGCTCGGAAACGAAAGCCTTCCAGTAACATGATTGGCCACACACTTTAAAGGGGGGAAGGAAAAAGAACAGGAGCTACGAAAAAGCGTTGCGCCTGTGAAACACTTGTTCCTGGGGCGTCGAGGAGAGAGGTTGGTTCTGGCAATGTATGCGACCTCGTTACTGGGACAGAGCACTTGTAGCGAGAGCCTGAGGATCGTTTGGTGTTCCACGGCAGCCGTGGAGGTGCCTACGGAAGCTTTTGGGAGGCAGAATTTATGTTATCTTGCTGAGGCGTGAACGTCTGCAGCGATAAGCATTGATCACTGTAGTGGTCGTGCATTCGCAACGGCGGTTAGGGAAGTAAATGAAATTGCTGAGCTGGCCGGTGTGGCCAAGCGGTTCTTGGCGCCTTAGGCTAGATCTGAGCGACCGCTACGGTCGCAGGTTTAAATCCTGCCTCGGGCATTGATGTGTGTGCTGTCCTTAGGTTAGTTAGGTTTAAGTAGTTCTAAGTTCTAGGGGACTGATGGCTTCAGATGTTAAGTCACATAGTGCTCTGAGCCATTTGAACCATAAATTGCTGATCACGTGTCATTTTCGTTCAATCCTGAGGCTTCACGTTGCTAGTCGCGAGTGTAGTTCTGAATGTATTTGCAATTGCCATAGCTGATGTCAGTATTCCACGTTGAATTAACAACCGCGAATATATCACAGGACAGACGATTACCAAATGTGAATAGGCAGAACTAAAATGTTGCTCGTACTGTGTAATCTTGTATAGGGTAAATTGCAGAAGAGTAAAGAATTTAACACTACTAAGTGTATCATTTCACACTTTCGTTTGTCATGTTATTGTCTGCTTATTTGTGTATCTCATGTTTGCAACCAGTTGGTGGAGGCAGTGTTAGTAGGTCAGCACATCTGAACATTCTAGGATATATTGAGGATATGGTTAGAAACCAACCAGATTTTCATACGACTAGTTGATGTCACATGTATAGCAAAGGATAGGCTTACCCTTCTGGAGAGCGTATAAGTGTCAAGGCGACTAATTAACGTTATAAAATTTTTCACTTATACGTTCGCAGGCTTACTCATCAGTAGAAAAGAGCAAAAGAGAAGCGCAGCCAAATGGTTCAAATGGCTCTGAGCACTATGGGACTTAATATCAGAGGTCATCAGTCCCCTAGAACTGAGAACTACTTAAACCTAACTAACCTAAAGACAGCACACACATCCATGCCCGAGGCAGGATTCTAACCTGCGACCGTAGTGGTCGCTCGGTTCCAGACTGAAGTGCCTAGATCCGCTTGGCCACTCCGGCCGGCAGAAGCGGTAGCATACAGTTTCCTTGTTGTCGTAGCGTTTTGATCTCCTCGTTTGTTGTTTGCGTAATTGGTGAAGCATACCCTGGCGGAGAGGTTGCAAATTCCTGCAGCCTGGACCAGATGTGAAGGGAAGTGCATGTGCCGATGATTTTTGTGTCTTGCAGAGTGCAACTGCCGACAGTAATTTTCTTGTAGATACTTAAGAGGTTGCACAGAAAAGTATCAAAAAGGCTGATTGAATTGCGGATCTTTTGGGTACTGAAATGGTACAGACGAATTTAGTATTTCTGAAGGACCGAGATTCTACACCATCTGTGGTGGCACTGCCTCCTCAGAACGTTCGGAAGGTTAATGATCGGGCCGACAAGGCATGTGCCAGTGGAAGAGGAGATTGACAAAACTGACAACACTTGCAGTGTAATGCGTGATGCAGGCGAAGCCTGCTGTGCAATCACAGGGCTAGGCTTCCTCTTCAAGCATCATGCCGAAACTGACTTTCGATGACGAGCGGTGGAACTCAGGGGGATAATGTTCAAGCTGGGTCGAGCTGTCACCAGTGAAATACACTCGCAAGCTTCGTTTGTCATGATGGACAAATGCGGGCAAAATCTCTAAGGCCTAATTTGTATGATATAGTGCCACAAGGCACTGGGAACCTGCTTTAGGTGACAGGAGGTGTTGCTAACTTATACGATTCTGGATTTCGCCTCCGGGTAGGGAGTCTTCGTTGAGTACGCAGCGTTCAGTGATTGAGAGCACTTCTTCTGTTCATACCCACGTTGAGCCTACTAAATTCTGTCCTTGTGACTGGGAGTTCGCAGTTCTTGTCTGTAGAATACAGAGAGGAGAAGCTAGTATTAGATTTTACTAGTTAGAGAACCGCCATCTGCCGTCCTAGTGTTTGAATGAGTTTTTTATTTTGTGGCTGGAGTTCTTCCATCGTCGCGGACGTGTACGAGAACCATCACTCCGACGCACCGGATGCAGTGCATTCGTTGATATTACCAAAGCTTCGGCTTTTAGGGCTATGAAGCTAAACAGCTGTGATCAAGTATGTTTCACTTCCACTGAAGTTGCCCACCACTGTAGATCATCTTTGAAAATACTGTCTTCTAGTGTTTGGGACGTAGATGATATCAGACATCTGGCGTTATTTATATTAGATCGCGTAGCCATAAAAAGGTGCCGATTTGGACAGTTGATCAATAATATTAGTAAGGAAATTCATTTGTATCTCTTTATGTCCGTTTCAAATCGACATATAAACATTTGTAATGTATAAAGAAGTTTTAATCTACAGTAAATGTATAAGCAGAAAAAACATATTTAATAGTTACTAATTCCCTTAATCATTCATTTATTTTTATGTTATAATTTATATGTTAAGGAGCAAGAAGGAGGAAATAATATCACCGTTGAGAGATCCTAAGATCTGCTTCAGCGGGTAGGCAGACAGGGTCAAATCTTTAATTTCACGTTCTGTATTTTCCATTGCGGACATTCGTTTTTGCACCCACCTGGAGCAGCATCTTGGAAACCATACAAATAACTTCAAGAAATACCTCCTAACACTGAAATTTATATTCGATGTTAGCAAATACCTCTTTTTCATTAACACTCTTGTTGCTATAGTCAGTCTACATTTCATATCCTCCCTACTTCTGCCATCGTCAGTTATTTTGCTGCCCAGTAGTTCTTTTAGTGTCTCATTTCGTAATCAGATTCCCTTAACACTACCTGATTTAACCCTCGCAATACCAAGGAAGAGGGAAGGGGTATTTTATGCCTACCTTTTCACAATACTGTAATATAGTCATGTGCATATTATTTTAAAATTTTGAAAAATATATAGTTGTGATTTTTAATGATTTCTTCTACCAGATTCAGTAGTTGTTTTAAATTTTTAAGTAAAACTTAACGCAAAAATTTAGGTCTTGTCAGTGGATGTGAATTTTCATAACAGGTGTCATATTGATATTTTCAGTTTTAGGGCCATTATTACACATAAATACATCTTTAAAAAGTATGTTGTGCGTAAAAGACAACGAAAATTAACAAACTCCGTATATCATTGTGTTGGTCATATATTACATCTCCCTTTTGTAGTACATGTTATAGAAAATCGGTTGGTACTGCTAGGTTTAATTCGAATACGTTCCATTACCTTTCATTTCGTTCCATTGAGGGTTATCTCATAATCCCTTTCCAGGTCACTGTCTATTCCATTCAAGTGTTACTCCAAGTTAATTACTGTCTCTGACAGAATTGTGGTGTCACCGGTAAACTTCAAATTCTTTATTACTTCTCCCTAATATTTAATTCTGTTTAAAAACTTATCCTTGTATGCTTTACTGCTTGTTCGGTGTAGATGTTGAATGACATCGAGTGTAGGGTACCCAAATGTCTCACTCCCATCTTCCCATTGCACAACTAGAAATCCAGCAGATGGAGTAGCAGAAGTTATGTGCTTCATCAAGATTTGTTCTTTCATGTGGTGCGGCTGTGAAGTACATGTCCAGCTCCTATGCTCCTCTCTTCTTTTTATCGGAGGACTGCAGAATTCATATTTCAGTGCATATACGGCAAAAATTAAAAGTTCATTTAGGACAACATGGATTCCCAAGGATCCACATGTTACCAGTCGTGGAGGAACATGTAGGGATGAGCGTGTCGCCTATTTCAGAACATTAAATGTTATTTTTGTAACTTCCAGAAGAGCAGAGTACAACGAGATAGCTATTTCTAGATCGAAAGGTAAGCCAGTTCCGTTCGAACCCACTAGCGAGTACAAATATACAGACGGTTGGAGAGGCAGTAATGGGAAATGTCGTTAGAGTGTATTGTAGAATTCGAGAAGTATGAAGAAGGAAAACTATTGTATACATTTCATGACTTTACTCCTCTTACCTTCAGAAATCGTTATTAAATGACCTATGGTGGCCAGAGGAAAGTTGCTACCTCACATTATCTCTGGACAAATAGCTTTCCATCTAATTAAAATTTGAGGCGTTTATGTAAAAGTTCGATTACAGAAACTAATCTGTTCTGGGGCGCCTGACTCAAATGCTTTAACATTGTCATCGTCCACGTCAACGGAAGGTGCAGTGTAGGTGATGTCTCCAGTTATAATTCCTTGGACGCCACTTTGAAGAGCTACAAAACCCCTTATGTTTTAAAAACTACAAAATAAACGATTGCGTATAAAAATTACAGTAATAGAATAGCAAACATACCGTGCAAAGAACTTTCATCAGCGTGATATCAGTTCCTTCATTTCGGGCTATTTCTCCCTTCTCAGAGAGCTTCTCGCACATAGACATTCTAACATTATCAGTTGCTTATTCCAGCGTATCGTTAAACTGGCTCATTTATCTAACAAGATCATTAAGAAGACCGCTTTTCTTTACGTAAGTGACGCGTGCTTTCGCCGCAATCAAAAGACCATGAACTTATGGACAATTGACGCATATATACTCCGCATTAAAATTATTTCGTAGCCCTGTATTTGACAAATGGCAGGAACAATTCAATCGTAAATATATCGCGCAGTGCAACGACAATCTTGTTACCTTTATCAGTCATGTGCTGCATGTCTTTCAAAGTACTGTGGTGGATACCAGGAGACATAAATCGTCCAAACAATTCTCTTGGAATGTTACCGCCCGTTTTTGGTTCATCTGAAAACTGAGTTGTAAACAAAATGCGAGATCTGAGAGTGCAGTTAATAAAACAGGTGACAGTACATGTCAGATAATTGTTTCTTCTCGCGCTGGATGTCCACATTTCTGTAGTTGCTGAGTATTCACCTTCAGTTATATCAACAATTAACTCAGGCATAATTATATGTCCTAGGCTTTTAGCACTATTTGCCATGTACCTCAACACAGTTGTAGGGTGAGATATAATGGCCTTTGCAGTGTCAACTAACGTCCGAACGAGATCCATAAGACCTTCATCTCTCATTGTTCCATACGACCTTACATCTCGTGCACACATAGCCATGCATTATCGACAGTTATCTCCTGGGCAGGTTTAGGAAGTCGTTTCTCCTCCGACATAAGACCCTTGTTTATTATACACAAATGGATTGGGAGAAATGTACGAAGTGCCATTTAGCCCTTCAGCATGAGAGTAAATTCCATCGAACTGCGAATAGCAAACAAAATGAACGCTTTTCCTAACACCATCCACAATAGGCTTTAACTCGGTCCAAAATGAACTTTTAAGATTGGCTTCAGGCTGTGTGGTTCTCTGCTTACCACTTGTTAGTTTTCCTTTTACATCCCTTTTGCTTGATGTACTCCTTCTCCTGGAAACCATATTAGTTTCCTCGCTCATTTTGTGCGTTACGACAAAAATGAAGAAATCCCACCAATCCTCTAAACACTGCTGTACTCAGCGCTCGTTGTCCGTAGATTGCAAATGTGGTCAGTACTACCAACAGCCCGTAGGCCGCAGCACGCCAGTGCTTGCTCACGTCACTGGTGGAGTGACCTCACGGGCTCGTTCATTGTGGAGCAGTGAGGCCGCGGCGCGTGGGCTGTGTCTCCATGCACAAGTCTGCTGAGCCCATGGCATACATGTGCTTTCGCAACAGCACTGCTCGCCCTTGGGGTGACGTCAGAGACTCGCTCGGCCGAGACTGCTGCAGTCCAGTGCGTCTCGCGAACCAGGCCTCTGTGCACGACTCTACATCTTGTGGCCCGTCGGACTTCGATACGGCTCCCCCGGTTGAACCGCCAGCGCGAGGCAAGGCACGCACGGCTGACATGGCTGCGCTCCTAGACGGGCCGCGCCTCGATGCCCACCTCTGGTGCAACTTACACAACCAGAGCTCGCTCTCAGTCTGTTGTCAACGACCGACTGACACCATACAAGCCAACTGCGATGTCACTCCAGCAATGGCTGCATCACTTCCCACTGGCAGACCCGTCCCTTTACTGACTTACCCTCTTATCCACAGAACAATGATACCTCTGAAGTTTAAAGGTACTGTATTTTGTACAAATATCTCCGGTGCCAATGAAAATGATTTGTCAAACTGTTTGTTTAAAACATGTCAAATTGTGTATTGTTTTTTCTTGTGAGCACTAATCTTTTTAGTTTTGTTGTACTTACGATTTGAATGATTACTTTTGTAACGTCCAGTGTCGTAATCTATTGAATCGTAGGCAAGTGTAAGACAACAAGAAAATTTTTCTTTCTTTATGTTTATGAAATGTGTGTGTAGTAAAGAGTCCACAAATGTTAATCAGTACATGTAATACTTTCTATAACAATAAAGAACAGAGTAGCCTTCACATTTTTTCTGCAATCATCTCAGAGATGCCTTCCTGTTTCGTATCGTCCTTTCTTCTTCAACTTTCGCTATGTAGGCATCTATCTTGTTAGCTCGTAAGATCCATGGATATATTTAAGTCTATTTAAATTAAGACCTTTCAGATGTATTAATTTAAAAACTAACCATATCTCTTTGTATTAATGTCTTTATCAGCTTTGTGTACAGCTATTCGTGAAAGAAATGCAAAACTGCTGACGTGTAGTCAGTCTGCCATTGGTGTGATCCAAATACTGATTAACGATTTATCAGATCTTTTATGGTGCACCTACGAACCTGCAGTTTTTCAGAAACGATGTCCGATACTCAATTAACTATACAGCATAATGCGAGGGACCAATCGCGTTATGCAATTGCCTTATGAAAGTTACATTGGAGCCAAATCAGTAACTTTGCGTTTCTCTCGAACACCAACCTGGAGTAATAAGAAATCACAACAGGAATCAAAAAGCACTGCTCGGTTAATTTCAATTGACATTACTGAGCTGACTACCTGTTGGTAAGTGGTAGGTGATCACGACTATTTTCTTTACATTCTCTATCTTCCTTTCACTTTCGCAAGCAGGCAAGTTAAGTTACAGCTCACAACTCCACTCGCTCATCCACCTTCCAGAGAGGTTGCTGCTATTGTTGCTTATACAGTGGTCACTCCACGTGTGGTTACAGTTTAACGTCATACCAGAGACATTTCTGTTTACAACAACAAAAGAATACGAGAACTGCTACCTCAGTTCGTTACATTGGCCAATAGTGTGAGATAAATGGCTTTTCACATAGGAGAATGAGCAGCGCCGTTAATTTAGAGCAATATAGAAACGTCTTTTGTCATGTCAAAAGCCGAGGGTGCTGAATCACACGAGACCAACCTTTCTCATGAGTTTTCACAGTAAAGAACTTGAAAATTGTGGACCAGAAGTCTACTTCTCCCTCCCGTCCCCTTCCCCAGTGCTGTTATTGTGGTGTTCAGTCTGAAGACTGATGCCGCTGCACAAGCTAGTCTATCCTGTAAAAGCCTCTTGAGCGCTGCACAGCGAATGCAATGAGCACCAGTTTGAACCTGCTACCTGTATTCGAGACTTCGTATCCCTCTACAATTTTAACACCCCCCTCCCTCTCCAACATCCACATATTCACATCTCTCTCACATTTTCCCCAGTTCGACTCAATATCTTCTTATCAGTTATTCAATCTGCATCGCCACCACTAATTTTCGGCGCTACTGATTAAATTTGTGATTGTGGTATCAATAGCTACGATGCCACGGAGTAGGTGGAAGTTCCTAAGTGGGCACTACGACAGACACAGACGACAGCACCCTCTAGCCGGTGCTGTGGAGGTCTACTTGCTCCACGACAGATTCTGCCTATTTTGATCAAGAACAGATGGCCAGGAAGCTTCGCTTGCTATTGAGATATGTACTTCTTATGATGGGTCTAAGGCTTCCCACCTCTGTACAAAGTTATGTATTGTAGTGTCGCGGAATAGTAAAGAGTTGGAAACGTGGAATATGGTCAAAGTTTCGTTGCCTATGCCAAGAGGCAGAGGCAGTAAGTTAACCAAGAGGTAAGAAGATTGCACATATATCGGAATGTGTTGTCACTCAGGGGCAGTGGCCAGTTACACACAACAGGCGAGAGAGAATGGCTTAGCATGCGGGTTTGTGTTAGACGGAGATTTTTGTAGAGTGCAAGACAGAGGTATAGTGTCAGGTGTACTGTACTTCACAACTTTGCGTATGTCTGCCGTAACAACACATAACGCCAGCCAGAGTATCAGAGTGGTCCTAGGCGCTACAGTCTGGAACCGCGCGACCGCTATGGTCGCGGTTCGAATCCTGCCTCGGGCATGGATGTGTGTGGTGCCCTTAGGTTAGTTAGGTTTAAGTAGTTCTAAGTTCTAGGGGACTGATGACCACAGCAGTTAAGTGCTATAGTGCTCAGAGCCATTTGAGCCACAACACGTAACTCCGTCGCAAGAACACCTAAGGAGCGAGTACGACAGATGAATCAGCAGTATAAGTGGAATGAATGCATTCACTACAAACGAGCATGACGTCCGGACGTCGCTCGTGCTTCCTAAGGGGATACGGAATCACCTATCCCCGCAATGTTAATATATGCCTACTATAGGGAACATTTTCTCACAAACTACTGGAGACAGAGAGGTAAAAATTTTACTGTATGTGCATTCATATGTTACAACAATACTGAAACAACAGTTTATTGTCAAAGTATTTTCTTACAGAGATATTGTACATTTATTTTTAAGTAAATTTTTTCCATCGCTTTTTACTAGACTATCACCCCTAAGTCTTTTGTAAATCAAGTAATTAAAAAATCGTTGTTTCAGTATGTAATAGGGACCTATGTCACTACGTCATAAAAATTTCAGACTTCTAGGTTGACCAGTACCTGAGATAATGTTCCTAGATGAAGTAAAAAGTAAACTTACGGGAAACGGAGAAAGAAGATTAAAACATTCCTGATCCGTAGCTAATACCCCCTTCACAGTCTTCATAATCATCTTCAAGTCTTCTTTTGGCACCCCTCTGCACCTGTCTTGCTTTTTTCACTAATGTCTTGATTATATTATCAGCATGCCTTAGTCTGTGCTGATCTAAAAAGAACATAGCACGTACCGTACGGGAACCAACACACATACCCAACTTTTGAAGGACCTGGCATTTAGTTATATTTCCAAGATTGAAGGTTGCCACAGCATCATACACACCAAAATGTAGTGTATTAATTCCGACAAACACTGTTTTTGGGAGACGATGCCATATCACACTATTCAAGCACTCGTTGGGGTTCTGCGTTTTTCCGTGAAGACATTTCATCAGAAGACTTCTGTCAGCCAGATCTCTGAAAATGGGCTTTATTTCTGCCATGATGGCTGATGGTAGACTGTGGTGGTGAATGTATTTCTCTCCTGTTGTTAGTCCCCTATTGTATTTACACCAGCTGTTTTCACCTTTGGGGCACAAACCATGTTGTGGATGCTCATCCGTGGATGCGGTGTGGAAATATAAAGCCCATATAGCTCTCCTCATTTCTTCAAGATTGCCTGTATTTTGCCTGATTGCAAGGCCATAGCAGTTCTGAATGTGGTCTATTATGGAATCAGTCAATCTTCCTCTGCCATCCAAGGTTTTCCCATCATCTAGTTTTTTCCCTTTCATAACTGATTTTAACCTTCTCAGCCTGGCACCCATTCTCTTCTGCACATGTCCTATACATTCAAGTTTGCTTATATTTACACTGTTCCCATATGGTTTGCTTTCCAAAACTTCTTTGAATGCTTTAGAGTCACCATCTCCCAGATATTTGACATAGCGAACATTATACCACTGTGAAGAGCGATGAAAAATTTTCTTCACCCCAGCAACCTCCATGCCACCACTACTACCATAATAATTAGCAATACAGTCATCACTGTGTTCATTTTTCAGCCTGCCTGTGCACCTACAGTATTTAGACATTATTGCAACATCAATAACCTTGCCAGTATCAACACTAGTTGCTGTTACAACACCATTGTTGGAGGTGTGGCCCCTTTTCTGCCACGTGCCATCAAACGCCACTGTGAGGTCACGACTGCCGTCATTTTCTTCCACTGCTTCTTCCACAGCAACCTGCATTGACTTCTGTGCTACATCTTCAACTGCAGATCCTAGTACATAATTGTAAGCTTCAAACTTTGAAGGTGCACTTGGAAGATTTAGAACACCACATAGCATATCACCAGCTGCTTTGCCCTTACCAATTGCTCGCAATCCATAAACTAACCTAATATTTACACTATAAAGTTCAGTTTTCTTGTATCCATTATTTACAGTTACTGAAACCGAACTTGGAAACTTACAGCTGTATTTACAAACACTGCATATTAAATTAAACTGGGCAGCCAGGCCAACATGGGATTCTACTTTCAGAGAAACGTTTCCATGACATTTTTTGCAGCACAAACTGTTTTCAAGAGCTTCACACAATATATTCGTATCAATGAGTTCAAAAACTTCATTCCCTCTATCAAGTAAATTATATTTCTCTTCCAAATCTCTTAGTTTTTTATGAGAAGCACTGTTTTCATTTGGTGTAAGTTCGTTCGGCAAATCAGTAATAAGTGGATTCACATTTTCCAACAGTGATGATGATGAACTGCTTTGCTTTGCTAATGAATCATTATTTCTTTTCTTTTGCCAGTTCACACGCTTTTTAAATACTTTTGCTTTAGCTCTAGGCATTTTCACTGCGAAAAATGAAGCACTAAATACGAAATAACTCAACAACAACTACTTTCTTATATCACACTGTTTACAAAACAGTCCCGCCACAAAGTCAAAGAGTAACTTGAGGAAACCAGAGAGAAACATTTTCGGGCAACTAGTGTATAAATAGTCGCTGGAAACCGGGATATTTGAATTCATGTCACTTTAAAGGTACTGCCAAAAAGTTCATGGTCAGCCACGAGAGACGTGTATAACTAAAGCGCAATACCCGATCTCACAAATATATAAAAATAAAATAGTTATAATTGTAGTAGAGCTATGTATGATACGTCATTTTAAAGAGGAAACATGGCAGAATATAATACGCCAATAAAAAAAAATTCGATTTTTTAACCCAAAATCCGATTCCGTATCCCCTTAAATTCGCCAGCTTTGATACCAACAAGGCACTCGCAGTTAGACTTGCAGTTAGATGTTACTGGGTCATTGCTTAGTGCTCAGCTCAGTGAGCGACATGTTAACATTTATTAAGGAGATGTTGCAGTAAGGGCGGCCAATCCAGCAGCAGACGTGAGGGGACAGTACCAGCTCTGGTCCTCTCTGCTGCCACTGTCGATCATTTACCCAGGATTAGCAGACATCGCGGTAGACTTGCTCGCCGCCAATGCTGACCCCATCAGTGAGCCATCGTCGAAATCGTGCGGGGTCTAGGCCCTGTGCATCTTCTGTCACAACTACGTGAGCCGACGATGCTGGGGGACTGCACCCGGTTCTGCCCGTCCACAGCAGCCGAGCCACCAGGTGGAGCAGGAAGAAGACGGGGTGGGAGAGAGTACACTCTGCACTACGAGGACGCCTCTCGTGCCGACAGCGCCAGGACTCCAACCCGGAGCCCCCTACGTGCAGCATGTTGCTCTCAACAGCCGAGTCGGTCAGCCAGCTGGGCGCCACTAGCCACGCGCGGCCGAAGTACGAAGTAGGGACATTCCTTCGCAACGTCGCAGCATGCGGCGCTGTGCTAGCAAGACTTTGCGGCCCGGAGCTGATGACATTGCTACGAGTCAGCGAGGACTCGGGAAGGTCGTTGATATCACCAAGCCACATTGTACTCGGCAGGAATAAAGGTGTTATAAATTAATAATGTTTCTTTGGCGTTTCTGACGCGTCCACAGTCATTTCCTAGTATCCTGACAACTGGAGGGGTCACCGCTCGGCCATCCACTCCAACGTAGGCGACCGGGACCACTGGGGCACCTACAGATTTGGTGTCAGGAGTGGTGTCGGAAGTCCTCGCGTCCACTGCCTACAGATTTGGTGTCAAAAGTCCTTGCACCCACCGCTTACAGATTTGGTGTAGTGGTAAGTGCACAAGGCGATTTTTGTTAATAACTATGGATGCACGTTCTTTGTTGGGAGTACACTTTGTGAGACCTGCGGAAACAGCAGATTTATCTGAGTTTAAGGGCAACAGTTGGGAAACGTACTTGGTACCAGTCGATTTGTACTGTGTGTAATTTAACGGGGGCATGTGGAGCCATGCACGAAGTTTGTACCAGTAGAATGTTCAATTTGTAAACGGTTTGGTCACACAGCGCACAATTGTAGACAGTGTTGCTGGGCAATAACAAGGCGGAAGGATTAATTTTGTTTAGTTGTGCATTGTGAGTCTTGTTTGTCTTCTTGTGTGTAGTGCGCAACTGTGACAAAGGAGGTGAGTACCTGGTGTTGCTATTGTTCTGAGGACTAAATTCAGTATAGAGTAAGTTGTTGGTAATTTGCACAAATCATGCCGGAAACAAGATCCGTTAGTACTGATGGGAGTATAGCTGCTGTGACGGAGCAAGTCTCAAAATTCTTAGAAGAGAATGCGCAGCATACGTTACGTCATGTAGAATTAATGACGCAAATGGAGACCTTGCGTTCGGCGCAAGAGTCGCAAACGGTTTCAAGTGAGTGCAAGTCAGTAGCTATGTCCAAACTTGCAATATATCCTTCAGTAGCTAACCTGATCACGCCTTTCCCGGGTAAAACAACAGAGGTTGTCACAGCGTTCATTAATGATGTTTTGGCAGCAGCTGCAATGAACAATTGGTCGGACGTAACTACGTTACGTATATCAAATTTGCGACATGCATGGGAAGCCAAGACGTTCGTGATGTACCATGAGACGCAGACGCTTAGTAAGGCGAGCGCGTTTGAAGAATTGGCAGATGGGTTACGACAAAGATATCGTAAGCAGAATAGTGCAAGATTTTTTAGGGAGACGTTAGGTAATTTGACACAGAAGGTCAATGAGACAGTGGAGTCTTTTTCAGATAGGATACGGAAAATTAATTCGCAGACCTATGAATTATCGGGTAATCCTGATGCGGATCATGTATTACTATGAGAGGCAGAAAACAGAGCCCTCGATGTTTCCTCAGGGGAATTCCTGCAGGATTTTCTTGTAGGGTTAGCATGGAGAATCCTGGGGATTTAACTGCAGCACTGCGTATTGCAACGCATCTGCAGGAGAGAGACATTGCAACAAGGGTTCGCAATGATAAACGCATCTTTGCGTCGGAGAGGAATTGTTACCGTTGTGGGAGGAAAGGTCACATGAGGGCTCAATGCAGACAGCCGCAGTGCTATGTTTGTAAACGCTACTGTCACAGGGCGAATGAGTGTCGTAGTAAGCAAAATGGTAACGGAATAAACAGGAAAAAGTGTTAAACGGGAACGGGAATGTTTCGTCCGTCGGAAGACTTTCCCGGTAAGCAGAAGTACGGTGAAAACTAGTACAATAAATGGCTCTGAGCACTATGGGACTCAACTGCTGAGGTCATTAGTCCCCTAGGACTTAGAACTAGTTAAACCTAACTAACCTAAGGACATCACAAACATCCATGCCCGAGGCAGGATTAGAAACTGCGACCGTAGCGGTCTTGCGGTTCCAGACTGCAGCGCCTTTAACCGCACGGCCATTTCGGCCGGCCCGAAAACTGGTACAGAGACGGATTGTTACTTGATGGTTGTTGTAAGGAATAACAGATGTAAGTTTTTGATTGATACAGGGGCACATGTATGTGTTGCTAGTCTAGACCTCGTGGGTAGTAGAAGACTAGATACTCCTAGGTATAGATTACGTGGAGTAGGGAATAATGAGTTGCAATCATTGGGTACAACACAGCTCGTTTTTAAGTTTGGAACTGTAGAGTTCGGAGAGAAAATGGAAGTGTTGCCAACTGTGGGACAAGGGTATTCTGTGATTCTCTGACTGGACTTCCTCGATAAACACTATGCCAAAATTAATCTTTCACAGCGTACAGTTGATCGTAGTGGAAACTTGTTTTGAATGGGTACAACAGCTGTAAATATTTCTACGTCGCGAGGTGCATCTGTTGCTAAGATATCACCAATTGAACCGCGTACAAGGGCATTAAAGATGATTACGCATGTCAAAGTGCCTTCGGGAACAGGGAAGTTAGTTTGGTTGTCAGTAGGTACCGATGTACCACAGCAGAGACTATGTGTGGTGGAGCCACTGCAGAGCTATGAAGCATTGGATAAAATGCATTGTTTTATTAGGAGGAGCGTTGCGCACGTAACGGATATAAATGAGGAACTGATGATTCCGGTCAGTGTAGATAATTTTGGGGCAGATGAAGTGGATCTCCCAAAGGGTTTAGTGGTAGCAAGTTTGGAAATACTCGACGATGAGGATATAGACGAATCCCAAGGTGATTATAACGTCAAGCAAACCGTCAAGGCATCTGTACTACGTGATAAGATTCGTCATTTGGAGAATGGTGATCGGAAAGCTATGGAAGCTTTGTTATTAGAGTATTTAGATTTGTTTAATTCAGAAGGTCCATTACCAGCAACTCCTATTACACAGCACCATACACCGACTGGCGATAGTCCGCCGGTCTATAGAAAACCATACAGGATAGCGAAACACCTACAACCACTAGTGGAAGAATTTATTAATCAACAGCTAAGGGACGGTATTATAGAGAACAGTGAAAGCCCGTGGTCTGCCAAGATAGTGGTAGTTCCTAAGAAGTCATTGGACGGTACTAAGAAGTATTGGTTTTGTTGTGACTATCGTTTTTTGAACGCACGAACTGTAACAGATGCGTAACCAATACCGAACATCACGGAAACATTGGACAACCTAGGTCGGTGCAAATATTTTTCGACGCTAGATCTAAAGAGTGGGTACCCTCAGATAGAAGTAAGTCCCGAGGATTGACCGAAGACGACCTTTACAACAAGCCTTGGTTACTTTCAGTGTCACATAATGCCATTTGGGTTGAAAAACGCTCCTGCTACTTTCCAGCGTCTGTTAGATGGTGTGCTTCGGGGACTGAAGCCGAAGATTGCTATGGTATACCTCGATGATATTGTTACTTTTTCACGTACTATAGAAGAGCATGTGGAACGACTGAACGAAGTATTTAGTAGGCTAAGAGAGGCAAATCTTACGCTTCATATCAAGAAATGTCAGTTTTTTCCAGACGCAAGTGACTTATCTTGGGCATATTATCAGTCAGGATGGGGTAAGAATGGATCCTCGTCTAACGTCGACTGTGCGTGGTTTTCCAGTGCCACAGGCCATTAAACAAGTTCGGCAATATGTCGGTTTATGTAATTACTACAGACGATATGTAAAGGGGTTCGCGGAAATAGCACATCCATTAACGAGATTGTTAAAGAAAGGTGTTAAGTTTAAATGGAGAGCACAGTGTCAGGAGGCATTCGAGAAACTCAGATACTAATGGCAGACCCAGTGTTGATACTTCCTGATTTCGAACAAGAGTTCATACTATCTTGTGATGCCAGTAATATTGCTGTAGGTTTTATTCTTTCTCATAGGGTTAATGGACAGGAACATCCAGTGGCTCATGTTTCTAGGCAACTGAATAAGGCAGAGAAGAATTATTCAACTACAGAGAAAGAAATGTCAGCAGTGATTTACGGTATCTCGTATTTTCGATGTTATTTATATGGGCGTAAGTTCAAGGTGATTACAGATCACGCAGCATTGAAGTGGTTGTTGGGGTTGAAGGATTCTTCAAGTCATTCAACGAGATGGGCACTGAAACTAAGTAAATTTGACTACGAGTTAATTCACAAACCAGGGGTAAAACATACGAATGCAGATGCACTTAGTAGAAAAACAGCAGCTGTACAAGTTGTGGGCAAAAGTGAGAAGGAGTGGATAAGGGCGGAAGCCACTGACAGAGAGTGTCAATTGTTCGAACGCAACCGCAGTTTGAAATGCAGGATGGGTTGCTTTGCAGGAAGACAAAGTGCGAACTACGCGTCGTAGTACCGGAGTCGCTGAGGAAAGAAGTGTTGAAACAAGGGTACGACCATGTATTGTCGGGTCATGGTGGTAAAAGAACGACTGACAGACGGGTAGCTGAAAGGTTTTGCTGGAAGACACGTCGCTATGATGTAGAGCAGTATGTGCAAAATTGTATACCATGTGCGCAGAGAGCAGATTTAAGTCATCAGAAAATTCAGTCACAGAGACTACCTGAAGCGGATCGTCCGTTCGCATTCATTGGATTAGACGTAATCGGAGCATTTAACAAGACCCAAGAGGGTAATCGATACGTATTAACAATATTAGATCATTTTTAACGATACCTGGTAATGGTAGCTATTCCAGATCAGAAGGCAAGCACTGTTGCGGAAGCCTTAGTATATAACTGGTTGCTGAAGTATGGTGTGCCTGATACTGTAAATACAGATCAGGGTAGTAACTTTATGTCGGAGCTGATGAAGCAGTTATGCCGTTTATTGAAAGTTAAGAAATTGCTGTCAAGCCCATCTCATCCTCAGTCGAATGGACAAACAGAATGGGTTCATAGGACGTTAGTTAAGTTGATTAGTCATTACGTAAATTCAGAACACACGGATTGGGACGTGTATTTAAATCTGTTGACAGGCGCATACAACGCGGAAGTTCATACAGGAACGGGGCTCTCTCCATATGAGGTAATTTATAGTCGGAAAATGCCATCACCAATTGATGTGCTCAAACCTCAGGTAGGTTCACAGGATGAGTCAGTGAAAAGAATTTCGCCAAGAAATGGAGAAAGATTTGGCAAAGAGTACGGCGTGCTAATACTAAAGCTTTGGAGAGAGAGAATTGGACAAAGAGCAGGTAAACTGCCGCAATACAGAATTGGTCAATGGGTATTGTTGGCTAATCCTTACGTTCCGAAGGGTAAAACGAAGAAGTTTTTAAGGAAATATTCTGGACCGTATCAGGTAAATGAAATAGTGTCTCCCATGAACGTAAATTTGCAGTTACCAACCAAGTCGTCAGTAGTTCATGTGAGTAGGATTAAGCCGTTTAAGGGCGCAGTGGATGCGTTACCGCAGATTCCTCAAGCAGTAACCAAGGGTGTGAGGGTACCGAAGCTAAAAGAACAGCAGAGGAACGTTCCTTGCGAACTTAGGTCTAGTGATAAGTAGATTAAGTGTCCTCCAGGAGGAACATGTCGTATATATTGTTATTAGGTAATAGAGTATGTGTAGTTTTTACTTGTCATTTGTGTGTTTTAGACGTGGTAAGGAAGGGAGCGATTGACATGGCCTCCTTTTCCTTCAGGTGCCGTGCCTGGATGTTGCCCGGGAAACTTTTCGTCAGTCTGGTATTGCGACACTGTTGCAGAGGAGAGGTGGTGCAGGTGCAACCACTGGACGAGGGAATTTTGTTTGCAAGACAATTAGATGTGGTATTGTCAAGCCGCAGGTGGACAATTGTGTTCACGTATAATATATGGGGAGTGAGGAATGATGTATGGACACTACAGGATAGGTTTACGGCACTACAGGTGGCCACGGAGGAGGAGGGGTTGTTTCAAGACATACGGAACCTGTATCAGGAATTGAAGCTCTTATACGAAAAGCTGAGAAGGCAGCTGCAACAAGTAACAGAAGTGGTCCCGCAAACGCTCGTTCGCAGGAAACGAGCGTGGTTGGATGCAGGGGGAAAATTGCTGAAAACGGTGTTTGGAACCACGGACGAGGAAGATATAAGGAGCTTAAATAGTATGGTAGGGAGGTGCAGGATTTGGCGGAGGAGACAAAATCGAAAGTGGATTGGCACACGACAGGTATAGGTAACATGCAGCAGGGGATATTGAATGTCACTAGAACAGTACGGGAGTTGACGTCAGACCTGGAACGGTATGCAGCAAATACCAGGAAAGTGTTGAATGTGAATATAGAGGCTGTACAGGCGAGATTGATCCGAATAGACGGGAAAATACAAGTAGCACCTTTATTGAGGGCATTGGCAGACAGGGTGGATGATGCACGTGTCGAATTGGAAGCGTTATATGAAGCTATGTATCACGCAGTGCATGGCCAATTGGGTGCCACTTTGTTAGCTCCAGATCAGATGCTGAAGGCGTTGCTGAAAGTGCAGAAAGAATTCTCGGAAGGAGTGCGTCATTTCGTGCCTCCGGCGAAGCGGAATTTACCGTTACTCTATCGCATGTCTAAACTGAGAGTAATTACAGATCAGACGAGTATACACGTAGAAGTGCAAACACCAGTGATGGGTATCAATTCACAGTACCAGTGTTATACAGTACACCCGTATCCAATTAGATGGGGTGCCTTTGGAAAGTGGGTGCAAGTGCAAACTCGGGAAATATTGTTAGTGTCAAGACGGAGGAGTGCTCATGTGGTAATGTCTACGGAAGATTTGACAGACTGTTTCAGGGGAAGTGTTTTTATTTGTCCAGCAAAGGAAGTGGCAACCCACAATCATTCGTGTGAGATGCAGTTGTTCTTGGGGAATATGGGAACCTTAGAATGCGAAAAGAAGGTGATACTTCCGAGACCGAAATTTCAGAAAGTTGGGCAACATTTGATTTAATCTGTGTTCGGACTAGAGACCGTAGTTGCCACTTGTTACAGAAATGGTAGATTTATAGATATATCAAAGCTTGAATTACAGGGTAGTGGGTTTTTGATTAATGGCACTGGATGTAAAATAGTGGGGAAGCATTTTCACCTACCAGCTACTTTCATGGGTACAACAATGATTAACGTGACACAGCCTATCTTGAAATATCCAGAGGAACCGCCACACATATTGCCTCGCCAGAATCTAACGTTTATTAAGAGTCCTTGAATCCTACATTACTACAATCTTTAGATAGCCTGATTATCTCAGAAAAAGAGCAGATCTCAGTTAATCAACTACTGCAGCACGTGCAGCAATATCGGGAGAAACGTAAGCAAAACACAATTATATTTGGTGTCTCAATGACTAGCATAATATTAGGTCTAGCGCTTATTTGTGCAACTTACTTTTGTATACGGAAAAAGATGTCTCGTTCTGAAATAACAACCGTACATCAAATAACGATGGGATGGATTGAGAATAGTGGAACGTAATATAAACAGATAAGCAATGATAAGATTGGAATCAGTATTAAGTGTAAATAGATTATTAGCGGGTAAGAAAAGTTTGACAGTGTTGAAGGAGTAGTTGTAAGATACCTGTAGTGTATAAGGAAGTATGGCGTGCACAACCAGTATGTCCACAATTATAAAATTTGGGACGAATTTTCTTAAAAGAGGGGGATGTATAGTGTCACGGAATAGTAAAGAGACGGAAACGTGGAATATTGTCAAAGTTTCGTTGCCTATGCCGAGAGCAAGAGGCAGTAAGTTAGCCAAGAGGTAAGAGGAATTCACTTATATCGGAATGTGTCGTCACTCAGTGGCAGTGTCCGGTTACACACAAGAGGCGAGAGAGACTGCGGGTTTGTGTAAGACGGAGACTTTTGTAGAGTGCCAGACAGAGGTATAGCGTCAGCTGTACTGTATTTCACAACTTCTTGTAAGTCTGCCGTAACAACATGTAACTCTGTCGCAAGAAAACCTAAGGGGCGAGTACGACAAATGAATCAGCAGTATAAGTGGAAAGAATGTGTTCATTCCAAACGAGCATGACGTCAGGACGTCGCTTGTGCTTCCTTTAAATACGCCAGCTTATATAACAACAAGGCACTCGCAGTTGCTTCCGACGCTCGGGTTCCCGGGTTCGATTCCCGGCGGGTTCAGGGATGGCTGGGTGTTGTGTGCTGTCCTTAGGTTAGTTACGTTTAAGTAGTTCTAAGTTATAGGGGACTGATGACCATAGATGTTAAGTCCCATAGTGCTCAGAGCCATTTGAATAATTTTTGAGCCACTCGCAGTTAGACTTGCAGTTAGATGTGTACTGGGTCGCTGCGTAGCGCTCAGCTCGGTGATCGACATGTATTAAGGAGATGTTGCAGTAAGGGTGGCCCAACCAGCAGCAGACGTGAGGGGACAGTACCGGCTCTGGTCCTCTCTGCTGCCGCTGTCAATCATCAACCCAGGATTAGCAGACATCACGGCAGACTGGCTCGCAGCCAATGCTGACCACGTCAGTGAGCCGTCGTCGACATCGTGCGGGGCCTAGACCCTTTGCATCCACCTTCACAACCGGGTGAGCGATGACGCTGGGGGACTGCAGCCCGTTCCGGCTGTCCACCGTGGACGAGCCACCAGGAGGAGCAGGGAAGAAGACTGGGTGGGATAGAGTACACTCTGCACTACGAGAACGCCTCTCGTGCGAACAGTGCCGGGACTCCATCCCAGAGCCTCCTATGCGCAGCAGCTTGATGTCCGCAGCCGAGCCGGCCGGCCAGCCGGGTGCCACCAGCCACGCGTGGCCAAAGTACGAAATAAGGACATTCCTTCGCAACATCACAGCACGCTGCGCTGCGCTAGCAGGACTGTGCGGCCCAAGCTGGTGTCATTGCTATGAATCGGTGAGGACTCGGGAAGGTCGTTGATATCACCAAGCCACATTATACTTGGCAGGAATAAAGGTGTTATGAACTAATAATGTTTCTTTGGCGTTTCTGACGCGTCCAGAGTCATTTCCCAGCATCCTGACTGTGGTGTCACCGCCAGACACCACACTTGCTAGGTGGTAGCCTTTAAATCGGCCGCGGTCCGTTAGTATACGTCGGACCCGCGTGTCGCCACTCTCAATGATTGCAGACTGAGCGCCGCCACACGGCAGGTCTAGAGAGACTTCCTAGCATTCGCCCCAGTTGTACAACCGACTTTGCTAGCGATGGTTCACTGACAAAACACACACTCATTTGCCGAGACGATAGTTTAGCATAGCCTTCAACTACGTCATTTGCTACGACCTAGCTGGGCGCCATTGTCATTTACTATTGGTATTGTGAATCATGTACCGTCCAGGCCGACGTTCCCCATTAATGGATTACACTTATGTATTCCACCAGCTACGTCCTTTTTTCTAAATTCTAATTTCTTTGTCCTGCTCCAGACCTCACGCCAGCCTGCGTGAGCTAAAACGCGTGCCTTTTGGCCTCCTCTAGTAACCCGGTGATGGCTCTCCTGCCAACCAAAACACTGACAACTGGAGGGGTCACCGCTCGGCCATCCAGTGCACCATAGGGGTCTTGGACCACCGGGGCGCCTACAGTATTCAGTTAATATTGTGATATAGTAGAACCATTTCAAAGAGGAGTACCGAGAGATTTTCACCTTTTCCTGCTCCTACTCACTTCCTTCATTCGGCCAGCCTTTCACTTCACAGGAGCATACCCTCCTGCCGCCTTCAGGGCGGGATACAAAACTTGGCGAGGAACTGCGATTAAAATTTCTTTTTCCTCTCCTCTCATTTCGTTTTTTCCTCGGTACTGCTTTAGCCTTTTTGTGATATCCCCGTCTGGCAGAGTGACTGTATGTAGGTGTTCCCACCATTCGCTGTAAGAATTTCATTTGTGTAAATCACGGCTTCGCCACAGGAACAGGCTTCACTATCCCATCTTGTACGTTTTCAGGCTCAGCAAATGATGCAGCTGCTAGCTGCCATAAATGGACTGGTCACACCACAAACTGCAGCTACTTCGGTGTCTCTGACGCCACCGCTTGTACCGACGCCATCTTCGACGGCGCCGCTTTTTCGTGCCTTCAACCCTGACGTTGAAAGTGGGCCAGAATACATCACACAACTCGAGGCACACTTCGCAGCTTACAACATACCAGGTACAGAGCGGCTTACTTTTTTCAATGTCAACGCGGGTTTTGTGTTGTACTGTGTGCTCGTGAAATTGTTTCCCACCACCTCCCACTTTAGTGATAGTGTAAATGTGGTAGCTGCACGCTACAAATTCTTTCGCCTCCAGCGTGGCTCTACTCGGTCGAATAAAGCTTGGATAGCGGGCCTTCAGAGACTAACTTCTGATTGTGTCTTCCATGCCTCATGTGGACGCTCATATGCGGATGAAATTATTAGAGGCGCTATTGCGCAGAATGTAGCGGATCACATTGCAGGAAGTAGACTTCTAGACAGACAAGATACATTAGACATGGCTACTTCCACGTTCCCCCGAGTGTGTGTACTCTTAGCGCTGCACAACACGTTCCCTCCCACCCGCCAGCACGGCCAGCCACGCCGCGCCACTCGCGCGTAAGTATACAAATTTCAAACCAGGCACCCACTAAGAAACTGAAATCATGGCCGAACTGCTTTCGTGCCCACCCACGGGACAGTTGCCAATCCCGTCAAGCACTGTGTTACTTTTGTAATAAGAAAGGACATGTGCAAGCTGTGTGTTGTAAGAGAAACTATAATTCACCAATTGTCTCGCGTTCGCCTGACTCACGTGGGCGTCACCGCAACGGCAACCGCCATAATCATGATTCACATCAGCCTATGGATGTTAATGCCATTTATTCAAAGCCTTCTGCTTCACATGCTTCGACAGATCGTCGTGTGAATCTAGTTTTGCCAGACACTTCCTCTCGCATTCAGCGCGATGCGAGGAAACTTTTTGTTGCTGCTCATTAGTGTTCGTTCTGTTCGCATGCAGCTGGACACTGGTGCGTCAGTTTCTCTACTGAACAAATCGACGTATGAGATACATTACTCACTCCCGCTTCATCGTTCACATTCCACGGTGGCTGCACTTACTGGACAGGAAATCTCAGTGCTTGGCGTGTGTAGTTTGCTAGTCACATATGGTGCCACGACTCGTACTGTGTCTTTCCGTGTGCTCTGCTCTAGTGATGCTACGAACATTTTCGGCATGCACGCATTTGAACTTTTAGGCCTCGCTGTTCAGGAAAATGTACTTTGCATCAACGCTATTGACCATGCAGACAATGTTGCCGCACTATTCGATGATTTTGCTGAACTCTTTTCTGATGGTCTAGGTTTTGCCACAGATTTTTCAGCCCATGTTGCAGTTAAAGGCAATGAAATGCCTATTTTCCGGCGTGGACGCCCGGTACTGCACGCCCTGCGCGACGCTGTAGCTTCTGAACTTAAGCATTTGCAAGACATTTGTGTCATTGAACCTGTTTCTGCTTCGCCATGGGCTACGCCTATAGTGTGCCTGAAGAAACGAAACGGTCGTCTCCGTATTTGTGCTGTCTTTAAGTCTACAGTAAACCTCCAGACAGTGGTAGCTACGTTTCCCTTACTGCGTGCTGAAGACATTTTTGATAAGCTTGATGCGGGAAAATTCTTTTCCACGATTGACTTGCGGGACACATACTTTCAGATTCCGCTCGACGAACAGTCGCAGCGCTATTTTGTGATCAACACCCACAGTGGATTGTTCAAATTTCGCCGCCTTCCGTTCGGTTGTGCTTCAGCTCCAGCTGTTTTTCGGTCTTATTTGCAGCAGTTGTGGACCACTGTCCCTGGTTGCTCAAATTATCTGGACGATATTGTGGTATGAGGTCGCATCCCTGACGAACATTTGCGGAATTTGCGTGCCTTATTTATTGTACTTTTGCAGGCAGGACTAAAGTGTATTAGGGGTAAGTGCAGTTGTTTTCAAACTCAGATTCAGTATTTAGAACATATGATTAACGAACAGGGTATCCACCCCTCGCCCTCACCTCTCAGTGCAATTAGAGACTTGCCAGCAGCAAGGAACTTGAAAGAACTTCAGTCTGTGCTGGGCAAAATTTCATATTATATTCGGTTTATACCAAATGCAGCGGAGATTGCAGCGCCTTTGCATCGCCTTCGGCGTAAGAACGTTCCTTTTGTTTGGTCTGCGGAATGTGACGCTGTTTTCCACAAGCTCAAATCTGCTTTGTTGAGCGACCGCTATTTGATTCCTTTCGATCCCTCCAAACCAGTTGTTTTGGCTGTCGATGCATCTTGTCACAGCATCACAGCAGTTCTCACACACCGCATTAAATTTGTCGAACGCCCGATAGCTTTTGCGTCTAAGTTGCTCAGTTGTGCCAAGCAAAACTATTCTCAAATCGAGAAAGAAGCTTTAGCTATTGTCTATGGTGTGAGAAAGTTTCATGACTTTTTGTACGGTCCCAAGGTCTATTTGGTCACCGACAATAAGCCTTTGACGTTGTTGCTCCACCCGTCAAAGCCAGTTCTGGCCTGTACTGCACAAAAGTTGCTACGTAGGTCTTTGTTTTTCTCTAACTACAATTACGAAATTTTGTTTCGGCCCACAGCCCAGAATGGCATTGCTGATGCTTTGTCTCGTCTGCCTATCGGTCCTGACGAAGTGTTTGATTCTTCCGAATTGTCATGAATGTTTATTGATTCACAAGATAAGGAATTAGCTGATGGTTTTGCAGTGGATTTTCGTCGCATTGCTTCTGCGCCAGCCACCTATGCTTCTTTGCAGATTCTTTTGCAGTATATTCATACTCAATGGCCCCCATCTGCTATGCAGGTTCGTGATCCACTTTGTAAGTAGGCTGTTTAGGTTTTCTTATTGGTAACGCCACATAGCGCTCTGTATGAAAAATCACTGGCTGTGCTGTGTGCAGTCTGTGGCTAGTTTGCATTGTTGCCTGCCATTGTAGTGTTGGGCAGATGGATGTGAACAGCGCGTAGCGTTGAGCAGTTGGAGGTGAACTGCCAGCACTGGTGGATGTGGGGAGAGAGATGGCGGAGTTTTGAAATTTGCAAGACTGGATGTCATGAACTATAGTTTGCAGTTCCTTTATGGCTGCTTCGTGATTCTGTAATGCATTTTCATGACGCGAAAAAATAGGTTGGAAATGCTCACAAATTAGTGTTTTTACGTCATTAAAGACTTTTTGACATTTCGATTCAATGTTATGTAACTCAGTAGTTAAATCTTCACGTGTTTGTTCAAGTGTGGTGTCTAACTTCCGAAGATTTTGTTCCATTGTGTCTAAATGTTGCTGTGTTTGTCTCTGGTGTTGTTCAATTGTGTCTAACTTTTGAAGATTTTGTCCCATTTGTTTCTCATTTTGTTCAAGCGTTGTGTCTAACCTTTGTAGCCTTTGTCCCATTTGTTGCATTAACTGTAATAACAGTACACTGGTGTCTGAAACATGTTCCTCAGTGCTATTCGGCAGTACATTTGAACCGGCAATATTCGCGTTTTTAAAAGCAGAAAATGTGTCTCGATTTATTTGAGAAAACGGTGAGGACGCGAAACCTGAATCTACAGTATTTGTAAGATTGTGTCCTGTCATTTCGGAATCCTGAAGCGAGCTGTTGCCGACCGATCGATCGATAATGCTTTCCTGTTCACTAATTGTTTCACTGCCTACACCATTATTTGCAGCCCGCTCCATTTCCCTATGCACAATTACCAATTTACTACTTTGAACATTAGTTAATTCATTACATTGTGGCGCTAACACACTGCTTTCGTCTTCACTGTCATTTCTCAGTTTACTTTGGAGCCTAGTATTACGTTTTTCACACGCCGTTATTGTCACAATATTTCACACGACAACACAGAAAAACACAATTTGAAGAGCAAAAATAAGAGAACACATTAACATAGCACTGAAAATAATATCTAGTTAACTGCAAGCGCAGCTGCGAGATACTTGGTGCAAATTTACATGCGTGCCACATCTGTTTTACTGTACGACAATGAAAGACTGCTACTACAAAGGAGATTCTCTCTACAATTATGCGCTAGCAATAAACAAAATCTACACTAATTACACAAACTACAAGAAAAAATCATAAGATTCCAGTGAGGTATCCTCGGCTAAGGGTCGACATGTGAAAGGTTCCCTTCGAAAAATTATACATGACTGTGTTTAAACTGACACACAATATTTTTAGCGCAACGCAATCTGACTTTCAAAAATCCCTACAAAAGAATGGCCCTGACTAACATTAACCTATACCTTTCACAAATCACTTACCTCGCCAAAAATCTTCGTTACTCGAACTACTGCAATACAGCGAGCGCCACTACTGCCAGCTAAATAAAAGATTCGAACTACTGAAGGCACTAACTACTAATAGGCATAGTTAGCAAATGAAAGACTTTGATGGAGAACAAACAATGTATTTACCTTACTAGTGTTCAAAAGTCATAATATACACTCCTGGAAATGGAAAAAAGAACACATTGACACCGGTGTGTCAGACCCACCATACTTGCTCCGGACACTGCGAGAGGGCTGTACAAGCAATGATCACACGCACGGCACAGCGGACATACCAGGAACCGCAGTGTTGGCCGTCGAATGGCGCTAGCTGCGCAGCATTTGTGCACCGCCGCCGTCAGTGTCAGCCAGTTTGCCGTGGCATACGGAGCTCCATCGCAGCCTTTAACACTGGTAGCATGCCGCGACAGCGTGGACGTGAACCGTATGTGCAGTTGACGGACTTTGAGCAAGGGCGTATAGTGGGCATGCGGGAGGCCGGGTGGACGTACCGCCGAATTGCTCAACACATGGGGCGTGAGGTCTCCACAGTACATCGATGTTGTCGCCAGTGGTCGGCGGAAGGTGCACATGTCCGTCGACCTGGGACCGGACCGCAGCGACGCACGGATGCACGCCAAGACCGTAGGATCCTACGCAGTGAGACAGGGGACCGCACCGCCACTTCCCAGCAAATTAGGGACACTGTTGCTCCTGGGGTATCGGCGAGGACCATTCGCAACCGTCTCCATGAAGCTGGGCTATGGTCCCGCACACCGTTAGGCCGTCTTCCGCTCACGCCCCAACATCGTGCAGCCCGCCTCCAGTGGTGTCGCGACAGGCGTGAATGGAGGGACGAATGGAGACGTGTCGTCTTCACCGATGAGAGTCGCTTCTGCCTTGGTGCCAATGATGGTCGTATGCGTGTTTGGCGCCGTGCAAGTGAGCGCCACAATCAGGACTGCATACGACCGAGGCACACAGGGCCAACACCCGGCATCATGATGTGGGGAGTGATCTCCTACACTGGCCGTACACCTCTGGTGATCGTCGAGGTGACACTGAATAGTGCACGGTACATCCAAACCGTCATCGAACCCATCGTTCTACCATTCCTATACCGGCAAGGGAACTTGCTGCTCCAACAGGACAATGCACGTCCGCGTGTATCCCGTGCCACCCAACGTGCTCTAGAAGGTGTAAGTCAACTACCCTGGCCAGCAAGATCTCCGGATCTGTCCCCCATTGAGCATGTTTGGGACTGGATGAAGCGTCGTCTCATGCGGTCTGCACGTCCAGCACGAACGCTGGTCCAACTGAGGCGCCAGGTGGAAATGGCATGGCAAGCCGTTCCACAGGACTACATCCAGCATCTCTACGATCGTCTCCATGGGAGAATAGCAGCCTGCATTGCTGCGAAAGGTGGATATACACTGTCCTAGTGCCGACATTGTGCATGCTCTGTTGCCTGTGTCTATGTGCCTGTGGTTCTGTCAGTGTGATCATGTGATGTATCTGACCCCAGGAATGTGTCAATAAAGTTTCCCCTTCCTGGGACAATGAATTCACGGTGTTCTTATTTCAATTTCCAGGAGTGTATATAGCAGTTCATGACATCCAGTCTTACAAATTTCAAAACTCCGCCATCTCTCTCCCCACATCCACCACTGCTGGCGGCTCACCTCCAACTGCTCAACGCTACGCGCTGTTCACATCCATCTGCCCAACACTGTAATGGCAGACCACAATGCAAACTAGCCACAGACCGCACACAGCACAGCCAGTGATTTTTCATACAGAGCGCTACGAGGCGTTACCAATAAGAAAACCTAAACAGCCTACTTACAACTTGTTCGACGTTACTTTGCGCAAAGTCACAAATTGTCTATACACCACAGCGTTATCTTGTTACGAACTGACAATGATCAGTCTTGTGTGGTTGTACCTCATTCGTTGCAGTTGGAAATTCTCCACTTGCTGCACGCTGGTCATTGAGGGAAAGTGCGGATGAAGCAATTAGCGCGTCGTCACTGCACTTGGGTTAGGATTGATAAACATATTGAGAATTTGCTTGCTAACTGTCGCTCTTGCGTGGAGCATCAATCTGCTCACCGCCAGCGCTTCTTTGAGTGGCCGACTCCTACTGCGCCTCGGCAGCACGTTCATATTGGTTTTGCGGGTCATTTCTGGGACACCCGCTGGTTGATAGTCATTGATGCGTACAGCAACTTTCCTTTTTTTGTGCCTGTATCGTCTACTACATCTGCCAGTAGTATTCGGGCTTTGACGTCTATTTTCTGCACTGAGGGCTTTCCTGAAGTTATTGTCTCCGTCAAAGGCCCCCAATTCGTATCGTCAGAGTTTGAAGCGTCCTGGGCTGCTAATGGCATTCGCCATCTGACCTCAGCCCTGTTCCACCCCCAGTCAAATGGCAAGGCTGATCGCTTAGTGCGTATGTTTAAGTCGCAGATAAGCAAGTTGCGCGCCACACACTGTCACAAGCACACGCTCTGGACTTTCCTTGCTTCATATTGCTCGCAGCCGCTCGGCACCCGTTCCGCAGCGGAATTGCTACACGGCCACGCCCATCGGTCGCTCCTGCAGCTATTGCACCCGCTGCCGCGCGCTCCCGCTGCTTCGCCTCGTTGTGTCTTGGCGTCGCATGGTTTAGTGTTCTATCGCATTTTCTCTGGCAGGCAGCGCTGGGAGCAGGGACGCATCCTTCGAAAGTTTGGCGGCGCCTTATTTGTCATTTCTGGTCCCTACAGCACTGACAAGCGACACCGCAATCAGAACCGTTTGTGCCGTCCTCGGTTTTCTGCTGTTGGTGGTTTTCTGGCAGAATTGGAGGCTTCACGGATTCCGCCGCCTCAGCCCACTACTCCACCGACGGCGCCTCCGCTGCTCGCGCCCCCGCCGCGTTCACACCTGCCGTCGTTGCCGTCGCCGCTGTCGGTCCAGTCACCTGCACCGGACGGACGCCTCTCGCTGTCGCCACATCAACACCCCCGGCCGTCTCTGTCGCCGCCGCCGCCGCCGCCGCCGCCGCGTACCTCCTCGCTGTCGGAACCGATGGACGTTGAGGCTGCTGTCACGCCGCCGCCGCCGTGGTCCATTGAGGTCGTTGCTCCGCCTCCTCATCCGAGCATACCCTGTGGTGGTGCGCGGTCTAGGCAGGTTTTCCACGGGGCGTTTTCCTCGCCCCCTCGCGAGCAATTCGGGGTCACGGGTGGACAGCACGCCCCGGCAGTTCCCCTGTCTGCTGCGCCCCCCTGTTTCCCTCCACCCGTCGTCGGAAGCCCTACTCAACGACGGTGTGTCGTTTCTCGGTGGAGGGATGTAGTGTCGATTGCTACGATACCATGGCGTAGGTGAAACTTCTTAAGTTGGTATTACAACAGACACCGACGACAGCGCCCTCTAGCTAGTGCTGTAGAGGTCTACGAGCTCCGTGACAGATTCTGCCCATTTTGATCAAGAGCAGACGGCCAGAAGACTTTGATTGCTATTGAGACTATGTACAACTTATGATGGGTCTAAGGCATCACATCTCAGTGAAAAGTTATGTATTAAGTTAACATTGTGGTATACAAAAACCATTTGTAAGAACAGTACCGAGAGATTTTCATCTTTCCCTGCTCCTACTCACTTCCTTCATCTGGCCAACATATCACTTTACAGGAGCATACCCACGAGCTGCCTTCCAGGTGGGACACAAAAGTGATATTGGCATAGCTGTTGCAAAAGACTTTGTTAGTGAGCCAGCTCGGAACCGATCAAACACCATTACGTCAGATGCAGCAATGCCACTGGCAGATTCCCATATTGTGCTCCAGGAATGGGGCTGGCACTGCCATAACGAAGACAAAAATGGTTAAAATGGCACTGAGCACTATAGGACTAAACTTCTGAGGTCATCAGTCCCTAGAACTTAGAACTACTTAAACCTAACTAACCTAAGGACATCACACACATCCATGCCCGAGACATGATTCGAACCTGTGACCGTAGCGGTCGCGCGGTTCCAGACTGAAGCGCCTAGAACCGCTCGGCCATTCTGGCCGGCCATAACGAAGACACAGCAGAAAGGCATGTGTAGGCCATTTACTACACATCCAATCAAAAGAGTTCTTATGGTCTACATGGCTTCGAGCTGTGATTTGCAGAGCAAGAACGCTCTGTCCCAACATAAATTACAATTATATTCAGTGAAAGGTGTCTCAGTCTGGTAGCTACTATTTACGAGGAGAGGTGTAAACCGCTCCTCGAGGCGACATGATGCTACAAGCAGCCACCACAAGATTTGGCCTCCACCAACTGTGGGCCCCTGCTTCTGGTTTTAAGATCAGTGCTGTGGCTTAGCGTCTTCCAGCCAGTGGACCTCCTTCAGGCCAACTACCAGGTGCAAAGAGCCCTCTGCCATAGAAGGCAGTCGCTTGAGACCATGGCCACCTGTTGCGGCAGTTCCTTAACACTCCTGTCTTCAGCACACGTTATGGAGGATATTGCACCACAGAATGTTCGAGTTTGTTCTTCAGTAAAATGTATGACTAATAGTGAAGTATTTATGAGCAGCCATCTATCAACATTCTGACAACAGTCCACCACCTCAACTCAGACCTCTACACGTACATCTACATCTACATGGATACCCTTCAAATCACATTTAAGTGCCGGGCAGAGGGTTCATCGAATCACCTTCACAATTCTCTATTATTCCAATCTCGTATAACGCGTGGAAAGAATGAACACCTATATCTTTGCGTACGAGCTCTGATTTCCCTTATATTATCGTGGTATCTTTTTTCCCTATGTTGGTTGGTGTCAAGAAAATGTTTTCGCATTCGGAGGAGAGAGTTGGTAATTGAAATTTCGTGAGAAGATTGCATCACAACGAAAAACGCCTTTCTTTTTATGATTTCCAGCCCAAACCCTGTATCATATCTGTGACACTCTCTCCCATATTTCTTGATCATTCAGAACGTGCTGCTTTCTTTGAACTTTTTCATTGTACTCCGTCAGTCCTATCTGGTAAGGATCCCACACTGTGCAGCGGTATTCTAAAAGAGGACAGACACGCGTAGTATCCTCTCGTAGCGTAGTGTCCTCCTTAGTAGCTTCGTTACACTTTCTAAGTGTCCTGCCAATAAAACGCAGCCTTTCCTTAGCCTTCCCCACAACATTTTCTATGTGCTCTTTCCGATTAAAGTTGTTCGTAATTGTAATACCTAGGTATTTATTTCAATATACGGCATTTAGATTAGACTGATTTATCGTGTAACCGAAGTTTAAAGACTTCCTTTTAGCACTCATGTGAATGACCTCACACTTTTCGTTGTTTAGGGTCAACTGCCACAATTCGCACCATTCAGATATTTTTTCTAAATCGTTTTGGATTTTGTTTTGGTGTTCTGATGGCTTTATTAGTCGATAAACTACAGTGTCATCTGCAAAGAACCGAAGACGGCTGCTCCGATTGTCTCCCAAATCGTTTATATAGATAAGGAACAGCAAAGGGCCTATAACACTACATTGGGGAACGGCTCAAATCACTTCTGTATTACTCGATTACTCTCCGTCAGTTGCTACGAACTGCGACCTCTCTGACAGGAAATCGCAAATCCAGTCACATAACTGAGGCGATATTCCACAAGCACGCAATTTCCTTACGAGCAGCTTATGTGGTACGGTGTCAAAAGCTTTCCGGATATCCAGGAATACGGAATCGATCTGAAATCCCTTGTCAATATCACTCAGCACTTTGTGTGAATTAAGAGCTAGTTGTGTTTCACAGGAACGATGTTTCCAAAACCAGTGTTGACTGTGTGTCAATAGACCGTTTCCTTCGAGGTTATTCACAATTTTCTAACACAATATATATTCTAAAATCATGCTGCATATCGACGTTAACGATATGGGCCTGTAATTTAGTGCATTACTCCTACTACCTTTCTTGAATATTAGTTGCTTTTATTAAGTGATTTGAGTTGCTTCACTACTTAGAGGATATTTACTTCTACGTTACTCATGATGGCAGCTGTTCTCGATTCGAATTTTGGGATATTTACTTCGTCTTCTTTTGTGAAGGCATTTCGGAAGGCTGTGTTTAGTAACTCTGCTTTGGCAGCACTGTCACCGATAGTAACTCCATTCTTATCACCCAGAGAAGGCATTGATTGTTTCTTGCCGCTAACTTACTTCACACACGACCAGAATCTTTTTGGATTTTCTGCCAGGTTTCGAGACAAAGTTTCGTTGTCGAAACTGTTATAGGCTTCTCGCACTGAACTCCGCGCTAAATTTCGAGCTCCTGTGAAGGATCGCCAATCGTGGGGATTTTGCGTCTGTTTAAATTTGGCATGTTTGTTTGGTTGTTCGTGCAACAGTGTTCTAACCCGTTTTGTATACCAAGGAGAATCAGCTCCGTTGTTTGTTTGTTTATTTGGTATAAATCTCTCAATTGCTGACGATACTATTTCTTTGACTTTAAGCCACATCTGGCCTACCCTTATATTATTAATTTAGAATGCGTGGAGATTGTCCCTCAGGTAGCCGTCAAGTGAATTTCCATCTGCTTTTTTGAATATGTATATTTTTCGGTCTTTTTCCACGATTTGGGGATTACAATATTCGGTCTCAGTAATCCTTATATCGGTATTGATACTCGTTATTAACTCAATATTATTTGTTGCTAAGAGGTAAAGTGTGTTTTCGCAACGGTTTACTTTTCGCGTGGGCTCATGAACTAACTGTTCCAAATAATTTTCGAGAATGCGTTTAGCAAAATTTCGGATGATATTTTATGCGTACTTCCGGTATTAAACATGTATTTTCGCCAACATATCGAGGGTAAATTAGTCACCACCAACTATTATCGTATGAATCGGGTACGTGTTGGAAATCAAACTGAAGTTTTCTTTGAACCTTTCAGCAACTGTGTCATCTGAACTGGGAGGCCAGTAAAAGGATCCCATTACTATTTTATTCCGGTTGCCAACTATGACCTCTGCCCTGACAAACTCACAGAAAGTATCTACTTCAATTTCGCGACAAGTTAAACTACTTCTGAGAATCTTTTCGGAACACCGTTAGGTTCAAAAACGGCTCTGAGGTCTATGGGACTTAACATCAGAGGATATCAGTCCCCTAGAATTTAGAACTACATAAACCTAACTAACCTTAGATCATCACACACACACATGCCCGAGGCAGAATTTGAACCTGCGACAGTAGTGGTCTCACAGTTCCAGACTGAAATGCCTAGAACGACTCGGCCACTGCGGGCAGCACACCGTTAGGTCCTTCGCAAAAATTTCGGCTAAGCTTATATACGACTTTAGCCAGATTTTAGTGCCTATAACGATTTGAGAATCAGTGCTTTCTATTAGCGCTTGAAGCTGTGGTACTTTCCCAACACAGCTACGACAATTTATACCAATGGTTCCTGTATCTATGTTCTTCCTATGTTCAGCTCTGTACCAGAGGTCCGCAATCGGTCCTGTCGACTATACTGCAAATGATGAGCTCTGCTTTCATCTTGCAAGCAAGACTGGCAGCCTTTACCACTTCTGTTAGCTGCTAGAAACCAGAGAGAATCTCTTCTGATCGCAAGTGACACGCATCATTGGTACCGACGTGAGCAACCAACTGCAGTTGGCTCCACCCTGTGCTCTTCGTGGCATCCGGGACGACCTTTTCCACATCTGGAATGACTCCACCCGGTATGCACACGGAATGCACATTGGTTTTCTAACCCTCCTTGTCAGCAAGGCCTTAAGGGTCCCCTTACCGCGCCTAACGTTGGAGTTTCCAACTACCAATAATCCCACTTACTGCGATTTCCCGGATCTTGCAGGCTGAGTGGCATCCTCTGAAACAGGATAGGCGACAGCATCCGACTCAGCAACAGCGTCAGCCACAGACAGCACCTGGAACCTGTTAGCCAGACAAACCGGGGAGGCCTTACGTGCGGCCTCTTTGGAAGTCTTCTGCCGCCTGCTTCGCCCTGGGGCGACCTCTACATTTTGATGTTAGAAGTGTGTGTCCCCACTAAATTTCAGTGACAGAGGAACATTACCAGCCACCCTACCTGGAGACGATGACTCTCGACTACCTCAGGGTTGCAGTTTCGTCGACACACAGCATCAGTATGCAGTGTGCCGGCCGAGTTGGTCGAGCGGCTCCAGGCGCTTCAGTCTGGAGCCACGCGACCGCTATGTTCGCAGTTTCGAATCCTGCCTCGGGCGTGGATGTGTGTGATGTCCGTAGGTTAGTCAGGTTTAAGTAGTTCTAAGTTCTAGGGGACTGATGACCTGAGAAGTTAAGTGACATAGTACTCGGAGCCTTCTGAAGCCAAGTATGCAGTGGGTAAGTGCACTAACTGTTCTATTTGACCGCCTGCGAGTATCGTGTCGAGTCAGTGCACCTTTTAGCAGCTTTTCATGTCTGTTTTCATGTGTGACATGTGTCAAGTTAACCCAGACTGTGTTCTGAGGTTGTATAAATATGAACGTTATTTTTCCCTATCATCAATGTGTGTGGCTCATTGTCTGGAAAGATATAAGATGTTAACCGTGTGTTGCCTCTTAGGAGGGGAAGATAAGTTTTGAATGGGGAATGTATTTCATTTCGTTAATAAATGTGGCTCACTACGTTTAAGCAAGTAACGTAGTGGTCATGTGTAGATGCTCAAGCGGAGAAGTTGCAGTAAGTGTTAGAATGGAATTAGAATAAGTATCCTTGTGGTCGTACTGTTTTGTTCTCTTCGTTTGTTGTTTGCGTAATTAGTGGGTTATACCCTGGCGTAGAGGTTGCGAATTTCTGCAGCCTGGACCAGTTGTGCAGGGAAGTGCATGTGCCGATGACCTTTGTGTCTTGCAGAGTGCGTGCGGTTCTATGCGCTTCAGTTTGGAACCGCGTGTCCACTACGGTCGCAGGTTCGAATCCTGCCTCGGGCATGGATGTGTGTGATGTCCTTAGGTTAGTTAGGTTTAAGTAGTTCTAAGTTCTAGGGGACTGATGATCTCAGAAGTTAAGTCCCATAGTGCTCAGAGCCATTTGAACCATTTTTTTCTTGCAGAGTCCAACTGCCAACAGTAATTGTAGATACTTCGGAGGTTGCACAGAAAGCTATCAGTAAGGCTGATTGTAACGCAGATGTTGCGTGTATTGAAATGGTACAGACGCATTTAGTATTTCCGAAGGCAACAGATTCGGCGACATCTGTGACGGCCCTGCCTCCTCAGAACGTGGGAGGAGAACAAAGAGGAAATGTGTTTGTAAGCTTAATGATCGGGCCGACAAGGCTTGTGCCAGTGGGACATTAGATTGACGAAAGTGACAACACTTGCAGTGTAATGCGTGATGCAGTCGAAGGCTGCTGAGAAATCCAAGGGCTAGACTTTCTCATAAGGCATCATGCCGAAACTGACTTTCGATTACACGCGGTAGAACTCAGGGGTATAATGTTCAAGCTGGGGGAACCTGTCACCAGTGAAATACTGCTGCAAGTTTCGTTTATCATGATAGGAACAAATTAGGGCAAAATCACTAATGCTTAATTTGCATGATATAGTGCGGCAAAGCACTGGGAAGCTGCTTTAGGTGACCGAAGGTGCTGCTAACTTATACGATTTTGCACGTCGCCTATGGGAAGGGAATCGTTGTTGGCTACGCAGTGTTCAGTGATTGAGAGCACTTCTCCAGTCAATACTCACGTTGAGACGTTATCTGAATTCCGTCCTTGTGGCTGGGAGTTTGCGTTTCTTGTCCGTAGAATACAGAGAGGGGAAGATAGTATTAGATTATACTAGTCAGAGGTCCACATTCTGTCGTTCTATAGTTTTATTCAGTTTTTTATTTTGTGGCTAGAGTTCTTCCATCGTCGCAGACGTATACGAGAACCATCACTCCGACGTACGGGACGCAGTTTATTCGGTGATATTGCTAATTGCTTCGGCTTATTGGGGCTATGAAGCTGAACTGCTGTTATCACATAAGTTTCATTTCTACTGAGGCACACAACTGTCGATCATCTTTGAAAGTTGTGTCTTCTCGTGTTTGGGACGTAGATAATATCAGTCATCTCGCGTTATTTATTTTAGATTGCGTAGCCATAAAAAGGGGCAGATTTGGGCAGTTGATCAATAATATTAGTCAGAAATACTTCATTTGTATGTCTTTATATCCATTGCACGTCGGCATAAAAGCATTTGTAATATATAAAGGGGTTTTAATCTACAATAATTTTGTAAGCAGAAAAAACATTAATAATTAGTAGTTACCAGTTCCCTTAATCATTCATTTATTTTTATGTTGTAATTTATATGTTCAAGAGAAAGAAGCAGAAAATAATATCACCGTTAACGCATCCTAAGATCTGCTTCAGTTGGTAGTCAGACAGGGCCAAATATTTACTTTCGCGATCATTATTTTCCATTGTGCACATTCGGTTTTACACCCGCCTGGAGCAGCATCTCGGAAACCATACAAATACCTTCCAGTAATACTTCCTAACACTTAAATTTATATTCGATATTACGAAATCCCTCTTTCTCATTAACAATTTTCTTGCTATAGTCATTCTTCATTTTATATCCTGTTGGGCGTAAAAGACAACGAAAATAAACGAAATAAGTATATTTTTGTGTTGGTCATATATTACGCCCCTCTTTGTAGTACACGTTATTTAAAACCCGTTGGTACTGCTAGGTTTAATTCGAATACGTTCCATTGCCTTTCATTTAGTTCCATTGGGGGTTATCTTATAATTCCTTTCCAGGGCACTATCTATTCCATGCAACTGTTATTCCAAGTTCTTTGCTGTCTCTGACAGAATTGCAGTGGCACCGGTAAACTTAAAAATGTCAATTGCTTCTCCCAAATAATTAATTCTGTTTACAAACTTATCCTTGTATACTTTACTGCTTGTTCGGTGTAGATGTTGAATTACATTGAGTGTAGGCTACCTGAATGTCTCACTCCCATCTTCCCATTGCACAACTAGAAATCCACCGGATTTAGTGGCAGAATTTATGTGCTCCAAAAAGATTTTTTTTTCTTTTGATGGGGTGGGGCTCTGAAATACATGTCCAGTCTGTTCTTTTTATCGCAGGACTGAAATATTGATAGTTCAGCACATTTACGGTAAAAATTCAAACTTTAATTTAGGACAACTTGGATTTCCAAGAATTTACAAGTTACCAGTTGTGGAGGAACATGTAGGAATAAGCATCTCTCCTACTTCAGAAAATTAAATGTAATTTTTGTAACTTCCAGAACAGCAGAGTACATTGAGATAACTATTTCTAGATCGAAAGGTAAGCCACCTCCATTCGAACCCACTAGCGAGAACAAGGAGGAAAGACAGTTGGAGCCGCAGTAAAGAGAAATGTCGTTAGAGTGTATTCTGGGATTGGAGAAGTATGAGGAAGCAAAACTGTTGTATCCTATTCATGACTTTACGCCTCTTATCTTCAGATATCATTTTTAAATGACGAATGGTCGCCAGAGGAAAGTTGCTACCTCACAGCATCTCTGAGCAAATAGTATTACATCTAAGAACAATTTGAGGCGTTAATGTAAAAGTCCGATTTCAGAAACTTCTCTCTCCTGGGGGCCTGACTCAAATGCTTTAACATTGTCATTGTCCATGTCAACAGAAGGTGCAATGTATGTGATTTCCCTAGTTTTAATTCCTTGGACGCCGCTTTGAAGAGCTACAAAAACCCTTATGTTTTAAGAGCTATAAAAGAAACGATTGCGTATAAGAACTACAGTAATCGAATAGCATACATACCGTGAAAAGTTCATTCATCAGCGTGATATCAGTACCTTCATTTCGAGCTATTTCTCCCTTCTCAGACAGCTTCTTCCACAAAGACATTCTAACATTGCCAGCTGTTTATTCCAGGGAGTATCGTTAGAGTGGCTCAGTGATCTATCAAGAGCAAGAAGGTTGATAAAGATAGAGAGTGTAAAGAAAATAGTGATCACCTACCACTTACCAGCAGGTAGTCAGCTCAGTATTGTCAACTGAAATTAGCTGAGCAGTGCTTGTTGATTGCCGTTGTAATTTCCTGTTACTCCAGGTTTGTGTTCGAGAGAAACGCAAAGTTAGAGATGCGGCACCAATGTTATTTTCATAAGGCAAGTGCATATCGCGGTCGGTCTATCGAATTATGCTGCATAGTCTGACTTCGTTTCATAAAGACTGTAGGTTCTTTGGTGCACCATAAAAGATCTGATAAATGACTAATCAGTATTTGGATCACACCAATGGCGGACGGGCTCCACGTCAGCAGTTTTAAATTGGTTCAAATGGCTCTGAACACTATGGGACTTAACATCTGAGGTCATCAGTCCCCTAGAACTCAGAACTACTTAAACCTAACTAACCTAAGGACATCACACACATCCATGCCCGAGGCAGGATTTGAACTTGCGACCGTAGCAATCGCGCGGTCCGGGACTGAAGCGCCTAGAAGCGCTCGGCCACCACGGCCGGCCTTAGCAGTTTTGCATTTCTTTCACGAATAGGTATATACAAAGCTGATAAAGACAATAATACAAAGAGATATGTTTAGTTTGTTAAATTAATACATCTGAAACGTATTAATTTAAATATACTTAAATAGGAGGGGCGTTTGAAAAGTCTGTGCAAAGTACGAGAGATGCCACCACTGGCGCCTATCGAGGTCACGTTTAGTTAGTAGCATCTTTGAAAAGATCGCACACCACGTTTCGGTCTTATTGGTCTATTTCTTTGTGTTTGGCATTCGTGTGAGTCAAGGAAGTCGAATGACTGTCAAAAAATGGACGAAAAAGAATTTCGTGTGGTGATTAAACATTAATTTATGATAGGCAAAACGCCTCAGGAGACTAATGAGAAGCTTGATAAACATAATATTGTTTCTGTGCCTTCGCTTAGAACAGTTTATAAGTGATTTCACAATTTTAGGAGTGGCCATATGGACACAAGTGATACTGAACGTTCTGGATGCCCTGTGGAGTTTACGACTCCAGAAGTTAATGATAAAATCCATGATATATTGATGTGTGACAGAAGACTTAAGGTGCGTGGGATTGCTAGTGCCATGGGCGTCTCGAATGTACGGGTATAAAATATTTTGCATGGACATTTGCACAGGACAAAGCTATCTGCAGGATGCGTTCCACGATTGCTAACGCTTGACCAAAAACGGAATCGTGTGTAGTGTTGCAAGGATGGTTTGCAGCTGTTCAGAAGGATCCGCAGGACTTTCAGCGTCGTTTCGTTACTGTGGATGAAACATGGATACGTTACTATACTCCTGAGACCAAACAACAATGTAAACAATGGGTTACCAACGGCGAATCTGCACGAAAGAAGGCGAAGACCATTCCTTCGGCCAGAAAGGTTATGACGACTGTTTTTCGGGATTCGCAAAGGATAATCCTCATCGACTATTTAGAAAGGGGGAAACTATTACAGGTGCATATTATTCATTTTTATAGGACCGTCCTTTCCCATCATGACAATGCACCACGACAAACCTAAGCAGTTCTGGTGGAAAAATTAATGGGAATATGATTCCAGCTCGTTTCCCATACCTCACTATTCTGCAGACATGGCTCCTGTTCCCCAATTTGAAGAAATGTCTGGCGAGACAAAGATTTTATTCAAACGAGGAGGTGATTGCAGCAACGATTAGCTATATTGCAGACTTAGACAATTCCTATTATTCGGAAGGGATCAACAAATTAGAACAGCTCTGGACGAAGTGCATAAGTCTAAAAGGAGACTATGTTGAAAAATAAAAGGTTTACCCCAAAGATGTAAGCAGTTTTTATTTTTTCACGGACTTTTCAAACGCCCCTCGTATATGCATGGTACTTAAGAGCTAACAAGGTGGATGCATACACAGCGAAAGCTGAAGAACATAGGACGATACGAAAGAGCAAGGCATCTCCTAGCCGATCGCAGATACAATATGAAGGCTTCTCTGTTCTTCATTGTCGTAGAAAGTATTACATGTACTTATTAACATTTGTGGACTTTCTGGGACACAAATATTTCATAAATATAAAGAAAGAAAAATAGTCTTGGTGTCTTCCATTTTCCTGAGATATATTTGACTACGATACTGGCTGTTACATGAGTAGTTATTCATGTCGTGTACAACAAGGTTAAGTCAGTTCAGGGATGTGTCTGTCTGTGGGAATTGATAAAGCCACTGCTGGAGTGAAGTCGTAGTTGGCTTGTATGATGTCAATCGGACGATGAAAACCGGCTGAGAATGAGCTCTGGTTGTGCACTTTGCAGCAGATACGGGCATCGAAGCGCGTCCCTTCCAGGAGCGTAGCCATCACAGCCGTGCGAGCCTTGCCTAGCGCAGCCGGTACAGCTGGGGCAGTCGCATGGAGGTCCAACGGGCCGCACGGTGCAGAGTCGAGCGGCCGCACTGGGCTACAGCAGTCTCTCGCCGAGCGAGTCCCTGACGTCACCCCAAGGGCCGAGCAGTGCTGTTCCGAAACAATTTGTATGCCACGGGCTAAGCAGAGTCGTGTATGGAGACGCAGCCCACGGGCCGCGACCTCACTGCTCCGCACTGAGCGAGGCTGTGACGTCACTGCATCAGTGACGTGCGCAAGCGCTGGCGTGCTGCGGCCTACGTGCTGTTGGTAGCGCTGACGACAGCTGTGAGCTAGGGCTGTGAGCTGTGGGTAGAGCAGAGTTTAGTTCAAATGTTCAAAAGTGTGTGAAACCTTATGGTGCTTAACTACTAAGGTCATCAGTCCAAACACCATTTCGTGCGATGCAGATTCCCACATTGTGCTCCAGGAAAGTGGGTGACACCGCCGTAGCGACGACACAGCAGAAAGGCGTTATTAAGCCAGTTACTACACATCCAATCAACAGACTTCTTTTGGTCTACATGGTTGCAAGCTGTGATTTGCGAAGCAAGAGCGCTCTGTCTAAACATGAATTACCATTACTTTGAGTCACAGGTGTCTCAGTCTGGTAGCTACTATTTACGAGAAGACGTGTATTCCACTCCTCGAGGCGACGTGATTCTCAAGCAACAACCACGAGATTGGGCCTCTACTACCTGTGGGCCGCTGCTGCTGGTTTTAAGATTAGTTGTGTGGGCCTAGCATCTTCCAGCCAGTGGGGCAACTACCAGGTGCAACCAGCTTTCCGCTACAGAGGGCAGTCGTTTGAGACCATGGCCACCTGTTGCGTCAGTTCCTTAACACTCACTGTCTTCAGCACCCACTATGGAGGACGTTGCACCACAAAATGTTCTAGTTTGTTCATCAGTAAAATGTATGAACAACAGTGAAGTTTTTATGAACAGCCACAGATCGTCACCCCGACAACAATCCACCACCTCAACTCAGACCTCCACATGTAGAGGTCACCCATCCTGACCTCTACATTTTGATGTCAGAAGTATGTGTCACCTGTAAAAATCAGTGAAAGAGGAACCTTACCAGCTAACCTACGTGGAGACGATGACTCCCGATTTCCTCATAGTTGCAGTTTCATCTACACACAGCATCAGTGTGCAGCGGGTGACTGCACTCACTGTTTTATTTATTTTTTTCCCTGCGAGTATCACGTCACGTCATTGCACCTTCTAGCAACTTTTCAGGTCTGTTTTCCTGTGTGACATGTGTCAAGTAAACTCAGACTGTGTTTTGAGGATGTGTAAATATGAGCGTTATTGTTGCCTATCATCAATGAATGGGACTCATAATATTGAAGTGTATAATGTGTTAATCATGCATAGCTTCCTAGGAGGGGAAGCTGATTTTTGTCGAGAAGTTGGAGATTTTTTGTAGTTTTCGTCGTTTTTAATGGGCAATGTATTTCATTTTGAGCAATAAATGTGGCTCACTACGTTTAAGCACATGATGTAGTAGTCATGAGTAGCCGCTCAAGTGGAGAAGTTATGTAACTGTAAGTGTTAGGATAGAATTAGGTTAAGTGTCCTTGTAGTCATACTGTTTTTTTCTTCTCGTTTGTTGTTTGCATGATTGGTGACGGGATCCCCTGGCGGAGAAGTTGCAAATTTCTGCAGCCTGGACCAGATGTGCGGGGAAGTGCATGTGCCGATGATTTTGGTGTCTTGCAGAGTGCAACTGCCGACAGTACTTTTGTTGAAGATAATTAGGAGGTGACAAAGAAAGCTATCAATAAGACTGATAGTATTGAAGATGTTTTTGGTACTGAAATGTGAGTGTAGAAATGAATGTGCGCAATGGAAAATACTGAAAGCTAATATAAAGATTTTGCCCTGTCTGGCTACCCTGTGAAGCTGATCTTAGGATCTCTTAACGGTGATATTATTTCCTCTTTCTTGCTCTTCAAATTATAAAATACAACATAAAAAGAAATGAATGATTAAGGGAACTAGTAACTACTAAATTATAAATGTTGTTTCTGCTTATACATTTATTGTAGATTAAAACACCTTTATTTATTACAAATATTTATATGTCGATGTGCAATTGACATTAAGAGATACAAACTCCAGCCACAATATAAAAACTTATTAAACACTAGGACGGCAGAAGGCGGTCCTTTGACTAGTATAATCTAATTCTACCTTCTTCTTTCTGTATTCTACAGACAAGAAATGCGAACTCTCACCCACAAGGACGGAATTCAGATAACGACTCAGCATTAGTACAGACAGGAGAAGTGCTCTCAATCACTGAACGCTGCGTACCCAACGACGATTTCCTATCCGGAGACGAAGTCCAGAGTCGTATAAGTTAGCAACACCTTCGGTCACCTAAAGCAACTTTCCAGTGCCTTGTGCACTATATCATGCAAATTAAGCATTAGTGATTTTGCCCGCATTTGTCCTATCATGATAAACGAACCCTGCGACAGTATATCACTGGTGACAGCTTCCCCCAGCTTCAAGATTATCCTCCCAGGTTCCACCGCTCGTCATCGAAAGTCAGTTTTGGCATGGTGCTTGATGAAAAAGTCTAGCCCTGGGATTGCGCAGCAGCCTTCGCCTGCATCATGCATTACACTGCAAGTGTTGTAACTTTTGTAAATCTCCTGATCCACTGGCACAAGCCTTGTCAGCCTGATCATAAACCTTACAAACACATTTCCTCCTACATTCTGAGGAGGCAGTGCTGTCAAATATGGTGCCGAATTGCGGACTTCGTAAATACTAGTAACGACTGTAATATTTCAGTACCCAAAACATCTGCGATACAATCACCCTTATTGATAGCTTTCTGTGTCACCCCCTAAGTATCTACAACAATATTACTGTCGGCAGTTGCACTCTGCAAGACACAAAGATCATCGGCACAAGCACCTTTATCTACATCTGGTCCAGGCTTCAGAAATTCGCAACCTCTCCGCCAGCGTATACCTCACTAATTATGCAAACAACAGACGAGGAGAACAAAACAGTACGACTATAACACTACCGTCTGCTACTGCTATACCATAACTTTAAAATAGGAGGCCGGTCGTGAAATATAACTATCTAGTTAAAACAATTATGGTATAAAGCAACAGAGCAGTGTTACCCTCTGAGAGGAATTTTGTTGTGTTGACCGAGTTGTACCTAACGGGGGTGGCTTATCGGAAATAAAAGTCCGAATTACGTAAATATTTGAACTGTAGCACACAAAATTTTTGTTTATCTGCACTGTTTAACGGATAGAGGAAACGGTTGCCAGTCTAATTAGGCAAGAGAATAATTAACAGACTTCTTCAAGAAAATAGTTATTGGTAACTTTAACGGATAAACACAACCTATACTTTGTCACACGTGAGTGCAATGAACTCTGACACATACATACGTTTACGGTAAGAATGAAGCTAACAGCTAGAGCAGCACAAACTACGTATTTGCAAAAATATAACAGATACCGAAACACACTATTAATTTCAGGGCTTGTTCAAACTGAATAGTCATTATAACATTACTATTAACATTCACTGCAGCATCATAAATTGGACGTAGGTTAAGTCTCTCTCAGTTAAATACTTTACTATTTAAAATGAAAGTTAATTGGAATCCACTAACAGGTTGCTTCTCCACTATCTTTTGAATAAAGAAATTATGGTTTTGATAAATAGTGGTCTTCCCATTACTTGTTACCTAGCATTAGCACAATAGACAAACTGTGGATCCTGTTATACTATTAATAAGCACTTCCAATACACAAGAGAGACTAACACTTAGCAATCATGAACAAATAATTTTCTACTATTGCAGTTTTCCACTTTTACTACAGTGAAACACAATGTTGACAAATTTGCAAGAAACTGACTCACCTTTAAAAATTTACTACATGTAGCACTATGATCATTAACTAAGCAAATCTTTATAAGCCTTAATTTTGAGAACTTTAATTTATAAAAGAAACAGCAAATTGTCTTTATTGCCACAGTCTTCTACTTTCAAGTAAAAGATTAAATAGGTGACTTTGAAACTTCACAAAACTACATTTACTGCCTACCACAATTTCACTAAATCCACAATAAATCTGAATATTCCCTTCTCATCAAAGATCAAACAACATTATGTAATTAACTGTCTAACTTTGAGGCTTAATTTTTTCCACAAAATAGGACACTCTGTAGTCATAGTTCAAATGGAGAGGAACCTGAGAGGTGTTGTGATAGGGAAAAAATCAAGATAGGTACATAAATTCAGTTATAAGTTACCTTATATTTGTGCACACTAAATCACCCAATAAGCTGATCCTTCACTGTACATTATTATAGCATTCCGTTACAGTGATTGCGCAATGTGGTGTGGATTTGCAGGCAGAATTGCTGGACTCTGTCCCTTCTTGATGGTGATGGTGGATACCAATTCCAGAATCGTTCCAGCTATTTATCCATCCATCCGAGGCATTGGTAAGCTTCAGGAAAAGCCTCTCTCGGAACCAGCACTATATACAACTCTTACACAGGCAGTGAACAGTTTGGTACCTCACCCCCGACTGACTCTTGGCTCCACCTTTTCTACCTAGGCCAACCACATTTTGCACGCGACACAGTTCCATTCCCGAGGGGAACTACAAGACGTTTTACATACAAAATGACTAATAACCCTAAGTGAGGATCAGCAATTTACATAACAGTAACCAAACATATTAATTATAAAAGGACATTTGCACATATAGGTAGTTCTAAACAATATTACTTAAACAAATTCCAATTATATACAGTAAGTTTTATTCCCTTCAAATGAAACAAAGGATTTAAATGACAGATACACTACATTGCACAGAATCAAACCATGATATCAAAGTTTTTACAAAGAAAGGAGTATACAATTTTGTGTTATCTATTCAATGAAACACATTTACAGATACTCAATGTTATAACATTAAACCAAAGCAAAAGGCAAATTACATCCATACAGCTTTAGAACTATGGTGTTACACGACGACAAGGACACTTAATCTAATTCTATCCTAACACTTACTGTAACTTCTCCACCTGAGCGGCTAGTCATGCTTAAACGTAGTGAGCCACACTTCTTCCTCAAAATGAAATACATTGCCCATTAAAAACGACGAAAACTACCACAAAACTCCGATTTCTCGACAAAACTCATCTTCCCCTCTTAAGAAGTTACGCATGGTTAACACCTTATACACCTCAAGACAAGGAGCCACACTCTTTGATAATAGGATAAAATAACGCTCATATTTACACATACTCAGAACACAGTCTGAGTTTACTTGACAGATGAAACAAATTAAAACAGAACTGAAAATCTGCTGAACGGTGCACTGACTCGGCGTGATTCTCAAAGGGGAAGAAAATAGAACAGACAGTGCACTCACCTACAGCACATTAATGCTGTGTGTCGACGAAACTGCAACCCAGAGATAGTTGAGAGTTATCGTCTGCAGGAAGGGTGGCTGGTAAGGTTCTCCTGTCACTGAAATTTAGACGTGACACACACTTCTGACACCAAAATGTGGAGGTCCAGGATGGATGACCTCTACACGTGGAGGTCTGAGTTGAGGTGGTGGATTGTTGTCGGGATGTTGATCGATGGCTGCTTATAAAAACTTCACTGTTAGTCATACACTTTTACTGAAGAACAAACCAGAACATTCTGTGGTGCAGCGTCCTCCATAGTGTGTGCTGAAGACAGCGGGTGTTAAGGAACTGATGCAAAAGGTGACCATGATGTCAAACAGCTTCCTTCTATGGCTGAAGGCTGATTGCACCTCGTAGTTGGCCCACAGGCTGGAAGATGCTAAACTCACAGCACTGATCTTAAAACCAGCAGCAGGGGCACACAGTTAGTGGAGGCCAAATCCCATGGTGGCTGCTTGTTGCCTCATGTCGCCTTCTGGAGCGGCATACTCCTCTCCTCTTAAATAGTAGCTACCAGACTGAGACACCTTTGACTGAAAATAATGGTGATTTATGTTGGGACAGAGTGTTCTTGCTTTACAAATCATAGCTTGTAACCATGTAGACCATAAGAAGTCTGTTTAATGGATGTGTAGTTACTGGCTTACCAACGCCTTTCTGCTGCGTCGTCGTTATGGCCTTTCATTTAGCACATTGTGGGAATCTGCCAGTGGCATTGCTGCATCTGACGTAATGGTGTTTGGTCGGCTCTGAGCAGGCCCACTCCCAAGATGTTTTGCAACAGCGATGACAACATCACAATTATACTTAGTAGCGCCGAAAAGTAGTGGTGGCACTGCAGATCGAATAACTGATAAGAAGATACTGAGTCGAACTGTGGAAGACAAGAAATTTGTGGCACCAATTCGTTTAATAGGGCATATACTGAGGCATCAAGGACTCGTCAGTTTGGTATATCATTTGATTCATGACAGGAGAAAATACAAAAACGCATTACATGAAGCAGGCAAAAAAGAATACATAAGTCTAAAGAATGAGATCGACTGGTAGTGCAAAATGACTAAGCAGAGATGGCTAGAGGGCAAATGTAATTATGTAAAGGCGCATATCACTAGGGGTAAGTTAGAGACTGCCTACAGGAAAATTAAAGAGATCTTTGGAGAAAAGAGAACGACTTGCATGAATATCAAACCCTCAGATGGAAATCCAGTAATAAGCAAAGAAGGGAAAGCAGAAAGGTGGAAGGTGTATATAGAGGATCTATATAAGGGCGATGTTCTTAAGGACAATATTATAGAAATGGAAGAGGATGTACATGAAGATGAAATAGGATATATGATACTGCGTGAAGAGTTTAACAGAGCACTGAAAGACCTAAGTCGAAACAAGGTCCCAGGAGTAGACAACATCCCATTAGAACTAATGACAGCCTTGGGAGAACCAAGCCTAACAAAACTCTACCATCCAGTGAGCAAGATGTATGAGACAGCCGAAATACCCTCAGACTTCCAGAAAAATATAATAATTCCAATCCCAAAAGAAAGCAGGTGTTGACAGATGTGAAAATTACCGGACTATCAGTTTAATAAACCACGGCTGCAAAATACTATCACGAATTCTTTACAGACGAATGGAAAAACTGTTAGAAGCCGACCTCGGGGAAGTTCAGTTTGGATTCCGTAGAATTGTTGCAACACGTGAGGTAATACTGACCCTACGACTTACCTTAGAATAAAGATTAAGCAAAGGCAAACTTACGTTTCTAGCATTTGTAGACTTTGAGAAAGCTATTGACAATGTTGACTGGAATAATCTCTTTCAATTTCTGAAGGTGACAGGCGAAAAATACAGGGAGCGAAAGGCTATTTACAATTTGTACAGAAACCAGATAGCAGTTATAAGAGTCGAGGGGATGAAAGGAAAGTAGTGGTTGAGAAGGAATGAGACAGGGTTGTAGCCTATCCCCGATGTTATTCAATCTGTATATGAAGAAGAAATTAAAATTTTTGAGGTTCGCCAATGACATTGTAATTCTGTCAGAGACAGCAAAGTACCTGGAACAGCAGAACGGAATGGACAGTGCCTTGAAAGGAAGATATAAGATGAACATCAACAGAAGCGAAACGAGGATAACAGAATGCAGTGGAATTAAATCGGGTGATGCTGCGGGAATTAGATTAGGAAATGAGACGCTTAAAGTGGTAAATGGGTTTTGCTATTCGGGGAGCAAAATAACTGATGATGGTCGAAGTAGAGAGGATATAAAATGCAGACTGGCTGTGGCAATGAAAGCGTTTATGAAGAAGAGAAATTTGTTAACATCGAGTATAGATTTAAGTGTCAGGAAGTCGTTTCTGAAAGTATTTGTATGGAGTGTAGTCATGAATGGAAGTGAAACGTGGACGATAAATAGTTTAGACAAGAAGAGAATAGAAGCTTTCGAAATGTGGTGCTACAGAATAATGCTGAAAATTAGATGGGTAGATCACATAACTAACGAGGAGGTACTGAATAGTATGAAAGAGGAGAGAAAATTTGTGGCACAACTTGACTAGAAGAAGGGATCGGTTGGTAGGGCATATTCTGAGGCATCAAGGGATCGCCAATTTAGTATTGGAGGGCAGCGTGGAGGATAAATATCGTAGAGGGAGACCAAGAGATGAATACACCAAACAATTTCAGAAGGATGTAGGTTGCAATGGGTGCTGGGAGATGAGGAAGCCTGCACAGGATGGAGTAGCATGAAGAGCTGCAGCAAACCAGTTTCTGGACTGAAGAGCAAAACAACGACAACAAGAGCTAACAAAATAGGTCCATACATAGCGAAAGCTGAAGAACAAAGGACAATACTAAACAGGAAGGCATCTCCTAGCTGATCGCAGAAAAAATGTGAAGGCTTCTCTGTTCTTCATTATTGTAGAAAGTATTACATGTACTTATTAACATTTTTGAACTTTCTGGTACGCACATATTTCATAAACATAAAGAAAGATAAATTTTCGTGGTGTCTTAAATTTTCCTACGACACATTTGACTACAATACTGGCTGTTACATGAGTAGTCATTCAAATAGTCTGTACAACAAAATTACAAGTTTGGTGTATACAAGAAAGAAACAGTACACAATTTGACATGTTTTAAATAAACAGTTTGCAAATCATTTACATTGGCATAGGAGAAATTTCTGAAAGATACACTAACTTAATGTTTGAGACGTATCAATGTTCTGAGGATAAGAGGTTAAGTCATTTCAGTGACGTGTCTGCCCGTGGGAATTGATGCAGGCACTGGTGGAGTGACTTCGCAGTTGGCATGTATGATGTCAATCGGTCGGTGACGACTGGCTAAGTGCGAGATCTGGTTGTGCACTTCGTAGCAGAGATGGGCATTGACACGATGCCTGTCCAGGACCGTATTCATGTGAGCCGTGCAAGACTTGCCTTGCGCTGCCGGTTCAACCGGGGCAGCCACTTCGAGGTCCGACGCGCCGCACGGTGCAGAGTAGTGCGCCTGCACTGGACTACAGCAGTCTCGGACCGAGCGAGTCCCTAACGTCACACCAAGGGCCGAGCAGTGCTGTTGCGAAAGCACCTGTATGCCAGCGGCTCATCAGAGTTCCGCATAGGAACTGATATTATCTACGTCCCAAACACTAGAAGACACTACTTTCAAAGATGATATACAGTGGTGTGCAACCTCAGTGGAAGTGAAACTTACGTGATCACAGCTGCTCAGCTTTATAGCCTTAATATGCCGAAACAATCACTATCACCGAATGTGATAGTCGGCGTCGTCGTAATGGCTCATGTACATGTCTGCGACGATGGTAGAACACTGGGAGTTCGCGTTTCTTGTATGTAGAACACGGAGAGGAGAACATATTATTAGATTATACTAGTCAGAGGACAGCCCTCTGCCGTCCTAGCGTTATAATGAGTTTTTTATTTTGTGGCTGGAGTTCCTCCATCGTTGCAGACGTGAACGCGAACCATCAATCCGACTCACCGGACGCAGTACATTCGGTGATATTAATTGCTTTGGCATATTAGGGCTATAAAGCTGAACCCCTGTGATCACGTAACTTTCACTTCCACTGAGGTTGCACACCACTGTAGATCATCTTTGTAAATAGTGTCTTCTAGTGTCATCTTAGATGATGTCAGTCATCTCGCGTAATTTGTATTAGATCGAGTATCCATAAAAAGGGGCGGATTTGGTCAGTTGATCAATAATATTAGTCAGGAAATCCATTTGTATCTCTTTATGTCCATTGATAATCGACATATAAACATTTGTAATAGGTGAAGATGTTTTAATCTACAATAAATGTATAAGCAGAAACATTAATATTTAGTAGTTACTAGTTCCCTTAATCATTCTCCTATTTTTATGGTGTAATTTACATGTTAAAGAACAAGAAGGAGGAAATAATATCACCTTTAAGAGATCCTAAGATCTGCTTCAGGTGGTAGTCAGACAGGGCCTAATCTTTACTTTCGCGTTCAGTATTTTCGATTGTGCACATTCATTTTATACCCGCCTGGTGCAGCATCATGGAAACCATACAAATACCTTCAAGATATACTTCCTAACACTTAAATTCCTATTCGATATTAGAAAATCCCTCTTTTTCATTAATACTTTTCTTGCTATAATCAGTCTTCATTTTGTATCCTCTCTACTTCGGCCATCATCAGTTATTTTGTAGCCCAATAGTCCTTTTAGGGTCTCATTTTGTAATCAGATTCCCTTAACACTACCTGCTTTAACCCTCGCAATACCAAGGGAGAGGGAAGGGGTACTTTATGCCTACCTTTCCAGAATACAGTAATCTAGTCAGGTACATTATATTTTAAAATTCTGAAAGAAACATATTTGTGCTTTTTAGTGACTTCTTCTACCAGATTCCGTAATTGTTTAAAATTTTTCACTAAAACTTAACGAAAAATTTAGGTCTTGTCATATTTTCAGGTTTAGGACACTTCTTACGCATAAATATATCTTTAAAATAGAGGATTATCTTATAATCCTTTTTCAGGACTCTATCTATTCCATTCAACTGTTATTCCAAGTTCTTTGCTGCCACTGACAGAACTGCAGTGTCACCGGTTAACTTTAAAATGTTTGTTGCTTCTCCCTGATATTTAGTTATGTTTACAAATTTATCCTTGCATGCTTTACTGCTTATGAAGTGGAGATGTTGAATAACTTCCCTCGGGCATGGATGTGTGTGCTGTCCTCTTAGGTTAGTTAGGTTTAAGTAGTTCTAAGGTCTAGGGGACTGATGACCTCAGAAGTTAAGTCCCATAGTGCTCAGAGCCATTTGAACCATTTTTGAATAACGTCTAGTGTAGGCTACCAGAATGTCTCACACCCATCATTCCATTGCACAACTAGAAATCCAGGAGATGGGGTAGTAGAATATATGTGTTTCAGCAAGATTTATTCTTTGATGCGGTGGGGCTATGAATTCCATGTCCAGTCTCATTACTCCTCTCTTCTTTTTACCGGTCGACGGCAAAATTCGTATTTCAGTGTATATACGGCCAAAATTCAAACTCTGATTTAGGACAACATGAATTCCCAAGGATTGACATGTTACCAGTAATGGAGAAACATTTAGGAATGAGCGTCTTTTTAATCTCAGAACATTAAATGTTATGTATGTAACTCCAAGAAGAGCAGAGTACATTGAGACAACTATATCTAGATCGGAAGGTAAGCCACTTCCGTTCGAACCCACTAGCGAGAAAAAACAGAATAGACGGTTGGAGTTGCAGTAAAGGGAAATGTCGTTAGAGTGTAATGTGGGATAGCAGAAGTATGAGGAAAAGAAACTACTGTATCCTTTTCATGACTTTACGCCTCTTATCTTCATATACCATTTTTAAATGACGAATGGTGGCCAGATGGAAAGTTGCTACCTCACAGTATCTCTGGATTAATAGCTTTTCATATAAGGCGTTTATTTAAAAGTCCAATTTCAGAAGTTTCTCTGTACTGGGGCGCCTGACTCAAGTGCTCTAACATTGTCATCGTCCATGTCAAGAGAAGGTGCAGTGTAGGTGATATCTCCAGTTCTAATTGCTTGGACGCCGTTTTGAAGTGCTACAAAACCTATTATGTTTTAAAAGCTACAAAATAAGCGATTGCGTATAAGAATTACAGCAGTAGAATAGCACACATACCATAAAAAGTTCTTTCGTCAGTAAGATATCAGTTCCTTTAGTTCGGGTATTTCTCCCTTCTCAGAGAGCTTTTCGCTACAACACATTGTAACATTGCCTGCTGCTTATTCCAACGACTATCTTCAGACTGGCTCAGTGATCTATCAGGAGCATCAGGAAGACCAACTTTCATTAAGTAAATGATGTGTTCTTTCGCGGCAATCAAAAGACCATGAACGTATAGACAATTAACGCATATATACTCCGTATCGAAATTATTTCATAGCCCTATATTTAGCATATGGCAGGAACAATTCAGTCGTGAATAATCGCGCAGTGCAACGACAATGTTGCTACCTTCATCAGTCGTGTGCTGTATGGTTCAAATGGCTCTGAGGACTATGGGACTTAATTTGTGAGGTCATCAGTCCCCTAGAACTTAATACTACTTAAACCTAACTAACCTAAGGACATCACACACATCCATGTCTGAGGCAGGATTCGAACCTGCGACCATAGCGGTAGCGCGGTTCCAGACTGAAGCATCCAGAACCGCTTGGCCACTACGTCCGGCATGTGCTGTATGTCTTTCAAAGTAGAATCGTTTATACCAAGAGGCATTAATCGTCTAAACAATTCTCTTAGAATATTGCTGACCGTTTGTGGTTCACTTGGAAACTGGGTTGTAAACAAAATGCGAGATCTGAGAGTCCAGTCAATGAAACAGGAGACAGTACATGGCAGCTAACGGTTTCTTCTTGCGTTGGACGTGCCCATATCTCTAATTGATGAGTATTCACCTTCTGTTACATGAGCAATTACCTCAAGCATAATTATATGTCGTAGGCTTTTAACGCTTCCTGCCATGTACTGCAACACAGTTGGGGGGTGAGATGTAAGGGCCTTTGCGGTGTCAACTAAAGTCTGAAACAGATCCATAAGACCTTCACCTCTTTTAGTTCCGTAAGACCTTACGTCTCGTGCACACGTAGCAACGCAATTATCGACAGTTATCTCCTGAGCTGGTTTCGGAAGTAGTTTCTCGTCCACATGAGACCTTTGTTTATTAAATACGCATGGATATCGAGAAATGTACGAAGTGCCACGTGACCCTTCAGCATGAGAGTAAATTTCACAGCACAGCGAACAGCAAAGAAAAAGAACGCTTTTCCTAACGCCACCCTCAACAGACTTTAACAAGGCCCAAACTGAACTGCAGGCTGTGTGGTTCTCTACTCACCACTGACTAGTTTTTCTTTTACTTCCCTTTTTCTTGATATGTGCTCCTTTTTCTGCAAACCACGTTTAGTTTCCCGCTCTCATTTTGTGTGTTACGAAAAAAGTGAAGGAATCTTATCACTCCACTAAACACTTCTCCACTCACCGCTCGTAGCCCGTAGCTCGCAACTGCGGTCAGTGCTACCTACAGTTCGTATGTGCAGCACACCAGTGCTTGCGCACGGCACTGGTGCAGTGACGTCACGGACTCGCTCAGTGCGGAGCAGTGAGGTCTCAACGCCAGCTCTGCTGAGGCCGTGGCATACAGGTGCTTTCGCAACAGCACTGCTCGGCTTGTGGGATGACGACAGGGTCTCGCTCAGCCAGTTACTGCTGTAGTCCAGTGCGGCCGCAGGTCGCGGGCTGATCCTCTTCGCACGACTCTGCCGGCGGACCTCAATGCGGCTGCCCTGCCCGAACCGGCAGCGCGAGGAAAGGCTCGCACGGCTGTCATGGCCACGGTCTTGGACGCGCCGCGCTGCGATGATCACCTCTGCTGCAAACTGCACAACCAGAGCTCACACTCAGCTGGTTGTCACCGACCGATTGACATCATAAAAGCCAACTGCGAAGTCACTCCAGCAGTGGCTGCATCAGTTACCATGGGCAGACACGTCCCTGAACTGAATTAACGTCATATCCTCAGAACATTGATACCTTTCAAATTTTAAGTTGGTGTATCTTGTACAAATATCTCACGTGCCACTGTAATTGATTTGTCAAACTGTTTATTTAAAACATGTGAAATTGTCTATTGTTTTTCCTTGTATGTAACAAACTTGTGGTTTTGCTGTACTTACGAGTTGTATGACTACTTTTGTAACGGCCAGTGTCGTAGTCAAATATATCGTAGACAAACGTAAGACACCAAGAAAATTTTTCTTTCTTTATGTTTATGAGATATGTGTTTACCAAAGAGTGCACAAGTGTTAAATAGTACATGTAATACTTTATATGATGATAAAGAAAAGAGAAGCGTCCACATTTTTTCTGCGATCAGCTAGGGAAAGCCTTCATGTTTCGTATCGTCCTTTGTTCTTCCGCTTTCGCTGTGTAAGCATCTACATTACAGGCCATAGAAATTACTACTCTACAAAGATGACGTGCTACAGATTTAAACTACTGGAAGAAGGTGCTGTGAAATGCAAATGATTACCTTTTCAGGGCATTCACGCAAGGTGCGCCGGTGGCGACACCATAACGTTCTGCCATGAGGAGAGTTTCCAACCGATTTCTCATACACAAACAGCAGTTGACCGGCGTTGCCTGGTGGAACGTTGTTGTGATGCCTCGTGTAAGGAGGAGAAATGCGTACCATTACGTATCCGACTTTGATAAAGGTAGGATTGTAGCCTATTGCAATTGCGGTTTATCGTATCGCGACATTGGTGCTCGCATTGGTCGAGATCCAATGACTGCAGACAGAATATGGGATCGGTGGTTTCGGGAGGGTAATACGGAAAACCGTGCTGGGTCCCAACGGCCTCGTATCACTAGCAGTCGAGATGACAGGCATCTTATCCACTTGGCTGTAACGGATAGTGCAGCCATGTCTCGATCCCTGAGTCAGCAGATGGGGACGTTCTCAAGACAACAACCATCTGCACGAACTGTTCGATGACGTTTGCAGCAGCATGGACCATCAGCTCGGAGACCATGGCTGCAGTTACACTTGACACTGAATCACAGACAGTAGCTCCTGCAATGGTGTACTCAACGACGAACCTGGGTACACGAATGGCAAAACGTCATTTTTTCGGATGAATCCAGGTTCTGTTTACATCACCAAGATGGTCGCATCTGTGTTTGGCGACATAGCGGTGAACGCACATTGGAGGCGTGTATTCGTCATCGCCATATTGGCGTATCACTGGGCGTGATGGTATGGGGTACCATTGGTTACACGTCTCGGTCAACTCTTGTTCGCACAGTGGACGTTCCATTTCAGATGCCTTACAACCCGTGGCTCTACCCACCATTCGATCCTTGCGAAACCTTACATTTCAGCAGGATAATGCACGACTGCATGTTGCAGGACCTGTATGGGCCGTTCTGGATACAGAAAATGTTCGACTGCTGCCCTGGCCAGCATATTCTACAGATCTCTCTCCAATTGAAAAGGTCTGGTCAATGGTGGCCGAGCAACTGGTCCGTCACAATACACTAGTCACTACTCTTGATTAACTGTGGTATCGTGTTGAAGCTGCAAGGCCAGTTGTACCTGTATACGTCAACCAAGCTCAGTTTGACAGAGTGCCAAGGCGTATCAAGGCCATCATTACGGCTAGAGGTGGTTGTTCTGGGTACTGATTTCTCAAGATCCATATACACAAATTGCCTAAAAATGTAATCACATGTCAGTTCTAGTATAATATATTTGTCCAATAAAACACGTTTATTTTCTGCATTTCTTCTTGGCGCAGCAATTTTAATGGCCAGTAGTGTATCTTGTTAGCTCTTAAGAACCATTAATATATTTAAGTGCATTTAAATTAATAACTTTCAGATGTATTAACTTAACAAACTAAACTCTTTGTATAATGTCTTTATCAGCTCTGTGTTCAGCTTTCGTGAAAGATATGCAAAACTGCTGACTTGGAGTCCGTCCGCCATTTGTGTGATCCAAATACTGATTAGCAAATTTATCAGATGTTTTATGGTGCCCCAACGAAACTGCAGTCTTTCAGAAACGAAGTCCGATACTCAATTAACAATACAGCATGCTGCGATTGACCGATCGCGTTATGCACTTGCCTAATGAAATTAACATTGGAGGCACATCTGTAACATTGTGTTTCTCTCGAACACCAACCAGGAGTAATAGGAAATCACAACAAGAATCAAGAAGCACTGCTCGGTTAATTTGTATAGACATTACTGAGCCGTTTACCTGCTTGTAAGTGGTAGGTGATCATGACTATTTTCTTTACATTCTCTATCATCCTTCCACCTTCGCAAGCAGGCAAGGTAACAGTTACAGCTCAGAACTTCCACTCGCTCATACACCTACCAGAGAGGTGGTTGCTGTTGTTGGATGGGGACCACTTAAACTGTAGTCATTCCATGGTAGTTACTAGTTTCCTTAATCATTCATTTATTTTTATGTTGTAATTGATATGTTAAAGAGCAAGAAGGAGGAAATAATATCTCCGTTAAGACATCCTAAGATATGCATCTGGGGGTAGTCAGACAGGACCAAATATTCATTTTTGCGTTCAGTATTTTCCATTGCGTACATTCATCTTTACACTCGCCTGGAGCAGCATCTTGGAAACCATATAAATACCTTCCAGAAATGCTTCCTAAGACTGAAATTTATATTCGATGTTTGCAAATCCCTCTTTTTCATTAATACTTTTCTTGCTATAGTCAGCCTATATTTTGTATCCTCTTTACTTCGGCCATCATCAGTTATTTCGCTGTCCAATGGCGCTTTTAGTGTCTCATTTCGTAATCAGATTCACTCAACACTACCTGATTTTACCGTCGCAATACCATGGGATAGGCAAGGGGTACTTTATCCCTACCTTTTCAGAATACTGCAATCTAGTTATGTACATTATATTTTAAAATTTTGAAAAAAATATATTTCTGATTATTTGATTACTTCTACCAGATTCCTTAATTGTTTAAAATTTTTCTGTAAAATTTAACGCCAAAATTTAGGTCTTGTCAGTTGATGTGAATTTTTAGAGCATGTGTCATATTCATATTTTCAGGTTTACGACGCTTCTTACACTAAAATATGTCATTAAAATGTATGATGTGCGTAAAAGGCAACGAAAATTTACGAAATCCGTATATATTTGTGTTGATCATATATTACAACATCCTTTTGTAGTGCACATGATGGAAAATCCGTTGGTACTGCTAGGTTCAATTCGAGTAGGTTACATTACCTTTCATTTAGTTGCATTGATTGTTATCTTATAATCCCTTTCCAGGGCACTATCTATGCCATTCAACTGTTATTCTAAGGTCTTTGCTGTCTCTGACAGAATTGCAGTGTCACCAGAAAACTTCAAAATGTTTATTGCATCTCCTTGATATTTAATTCTGTCTACAAATTCATCCTTGCATGATTTACTGCTTGTACGATGCAGACGTTGAATGACATCGAGTGTAGGCTACCAGAATGTGTCACTCCCATCTTCAAATTGCACAACTAGAAATCCAGCAGATGGAGTAGCAGTATTTATGTGCTTCAACAAGATTTGTTCTTTGATGGGGTGGGGCTGTGAAATACATGTCCAGCCTCATTACTTATCTCTTCTTTGTACCTGAGGGCATCAAAATTCTTATTTCAGTGCATATACGGCAAAAATTTAAACTTTCATTTAGGACAACATGGATTCCCAAGGATTCACATTTTACCAGTTTTGGAGGAACATATAGGACTGAGCGCCTCTCCTATTTCCGAACATTAATTGTTGTTTTTTTAACTTCCAGAAGACCTGAGTACATTGAGTTAACTATTTTTAGATCGAAAGGTAAGCCAGTTCCGTTCGAACCCACTAGCAAGAACAAATGGGAACATGGTTGGAGTTGCAGTAATGGGAAATGTCGTTAGAGTGTATTGTGGGAATGGAGAAATATGAAGAAGGAAAGCTATTGTATCCATTTCACGACTTTACGCCTCTTATCTTCAGATATGGTTTGTAAATGACGAATGGTGGCCAAAGGAAAGTTGCTACCTCACAGTATCTCTGGACAAATAGCTTTTCATCTAAGTATAATTTGAGGCGTAAATGTAAAAGTCCGATTTCAGAAACGTGTCTGTCCTGGGGGGGCCTGACTCAAATGCTTTAACATTGTCATCGTCCATGTCAACAGAAGGTGTAGTGCAGGTGATTTCTGCAAGTCTAATTTCTTGGACGCCGCTTTGAAGAGCTACGAAAACCCGAATATTTTAAAAGCTATAAAATAATCGATTGCGTATAAGAATTCCAGTAATAGAATAGTAAACATACGGTGAAATGTTCTTTCATCAGCGTGATATCAGTTCCTACATTTCGGGCTATATCTCACTTCTCAGAGAGCTTCTCGCACAAAGACATTCTAACATTGTCAGCTGCTTATTCCAGCGAGTATCGTTAGACTGGCTCAGTGATATATCAAGATCATCAAGAAGACCACTTTTCTTTACGGAAATAACGCGTTCTTTCGCCGCAATCAAATGACCATGAACTTATGGACAATTGACGCATATATACTCAGCATTAAAATAAATTTGTAGCCCTGTATTTAGCATTCGACAGGTACAAGTCAATCGTGAATATACCCCGCAGTGCAACTACAATGTTGGTATCTGCATCAGTGGTGGATACCAAGAGAAACAAATCATCTAAACAATTCTCTTAGAATGTTACCGCCCGTTTTTGGTTCATATGGACACTGAGTTGTAAACAAAATGCGAAATCTGAGAGTCGAGTCAATGAAACAGGGACAGTACATGTCAGATAATAGTTTCTTCTCGCACTGCATGTCTACATATCTGTAGTTGCTGAGCATTCACCTTCTGTTATATGAGCAATTACCTCAGGCCTAATTATATGTTGTAGGGTTTTATCTCTATGTGCCATGTTCCACGACACAGTTGTGGGTTGAGAGATAATGGCCTTTGCAGTGTCAATTAACATTTGAACAGGATCCATAAGACCTTCACTTTTTATAGTTCCGTTCGACCTCACGTCTCGTGCACACATAGCCACGCATTTATCGACAGTTATCTCCTGGAGAGGTTTAGGAAGTCGTTTCTCGTCCCCATAAGACTCTTGTTTATTAGATGCACATGGATGGCGAGAAATGTGTAAAGTGCCACTTGACCCTTCAGCATGAGAGTAAATTTCACAGCACAGGAACAGCAAACAAAATGAACGTTTTTCCTAACGCCATCCAATATAGGCTTTAACACGGTCCAAACTGAACTTTTTAGATTCGCTTCAAGCTGTGCAGTTCTCTACTCATCAGCGATTAATTTTTATTTTACTACCCTTTTTCTTGAAATGTGCTCCTTCCTCTGCAGACCACGTTTATTTTCCGAGCTCATTTTGTGCGTTACGACAAAAATGAAGAATTCCCACCACTCCACTGTACACTGCTCTACTCACCGCTCGTAGCCCGTAGCTCTCAACAGTGGTCAGTACTACCAACAGCACGTAGTGCGCAGCACGCCATTGCTTGCGTATGGCACTGGCGCAGTAACGTCAGGGTCTCGCTCAGTGCGGAGCAGTGAGAGCGCGGCCCGTGGGCTGCGCCTAAATGCGCAACTCTGCTAAGGATGTGGCATACGGGTTCTTTCGCAACAGCACTTTTCGGCCCTTGGGGTGACGTCAGGGACACGGTCGGCAAGAGACTGCTGCAGTCCAGTGCGGCCACAGCACGTGGGCCGGGCCTCCATGCACGACTCTGCACTGTGCTACCTGTCGGACCTCGATGCGGCTGTCCCAGCTGAACCGGCAGCGTGAGGCAAGGCTCACACGGCTGACATGGGTGCGCTCCTGGACGGACCGCGCCTTGATGCCCACCTCTGCTGCAAAGTGCACAACCAGAGCTCGCGCTCAACCGGTCGTCACCGACCGATTGACATCATATAAGCCAACTGCGACGTCACTTCAGCAGTGGCTGCTTCAATTCCCTCGGGCAGACACACCCCTGAACTGACTTAACCTCTTATCCTCAGAACAATAATTCCTCTGAAATTTTAAGTTACTCTAATTTGTACAAATATCTTCTGTGCCAATGAAAATGATTTGTCAAACTGTTTACTTAAAACATGTCAAATTGTGTATTGTTTTTTCTTGTATACACCAATCTTGTAGTTTTGTTGTACAGACGACTTAAATGACTAAGTACGTAACAGCCAGTATCGTAGTCAAATATATCGTAGGAAATTGTAAGACACGATGAAAAATTTTCTTTATTTATGTTTATGGAATATATGTGTACCAGAAAGTCCAGAAATGTTAATAAGTACATGTAATACTTTCTACTACAATGAAGAACAGAGATGCCGTCACGTTTTTTCTGCGATCAGCTAGGAGATGACCCCCTATTACGTATCATCCTTTGTTCTTCAGTTTTCGCTATGTATGTATCTATCTTGTTAGCACTTAAGAACTATGAATATACGACGGGCGTTTGAAAAGTCTGTTCAAAAATAGAAACTGCTTACATGTTTGGGGTAAATATTTTTGTTTTTGAGCATAGTCTCCTTTTAGAATTATACACTTCGTCCAATGCTGTTCTAATTTTTAGATCTCTTCAGAATAATAGGAATTGTCTAAGCCTGCAAAATAGCTAATAATTGCTGAAATCACATCATCGTTTGAATAAAATCTTTGTCCCGCCAGCCATTTCTTCAAATTGGGAAACAAATAGTACTTCTAGCGAGCCAAGTCTGCAGAATAAATGAGGGTGGGAGGGATGTGAAACGAGTTGGAATCAAATTTCCATTAACTTTGCGACCACAATTGCTGAGGTGAATGCTCCTGCATTGTCGTGATGGAAACGGACGGTCCAATAACGATGAATAATATTCACCTGTAATAGTTTTACCCTTTCCCAGATAGTCGATGAGGATTGTCCCTTGCGAATCCCAAAAGACAGTCGCCATAACCTTTCCGGCCAAAGGAATTGTCTTCGCCTGTTTTCGTGCAGATTCTATATTGGTAGCCCATTGTTTAGAATGTTGTTTGGACTGAGGAGTATAGTAATGTATCCATGTTTCATCTATAGTGACGAAACGACGCTTAAAGTGCTGCGGATACTTCTGAACAGCTGCAGACCATCCTTGTAACACTTCACACGATTCCATTTTTTATCAAGCGTGAGCAATCGCGGAACACATCTTGTGGATAGCTTTCTCATGTCCAAATCTTCACGCAAAATATTATGTACCCGTTCATTCGCGATGCCCACAGAACTAGCAGTCTCACGCACCTCAATTCTTCTGTCATCCATTACCATATTATGGATTTTATCAATGATTTCTAGAGTGGTAACCTCCTCAGGGTGTCCAGAACGTTCAGCATCACTTGTGCCCATATGGCCACTCCTAAAATTTTTAAATCACTTATAAACTATTTTAATCGAAGGCGCAGAGTCACCGTAAACTTTATTAAGCTTCTCTTTAGTATCCTGACGTGTTTTGCCTATCATAAAGTAATGTTTAATCACCACACGAAATTCTTTTTCGTCCATTTTTTGACAATCACTCTACTTCCTTGATTTACACGAATGCCAAACACAAACAAATAGACCAAATTGACTGAAACTTGGTGTGCGTCCTTTCCAAAGATGCTACTAATTAACACCACCTCTAAAGGCGCCGGTGGTGGCATCTGTCAGACTTTGCATGGAATTTTCAAATGCCTCTCGTATTTGAGTATATTTAGCTTAATATCTTTCAGTTGTGTTAATTTAACAAACTAAACATATTTCTTGGTATTAATGTCTTTATCAGCTTTGTATACAGCTATTCGTGAAAGAAATGCAAAACTGCTGACGTGCTGCCCGTGCGCCATTGGTGTGACTCAAATACTGATTAGCAATTTATCAGATCTTTTATGGTCCACCAAAGAACGTACAGTTTTTCTGAAACGAAATCTGATACTCAATTAACTCCAAAGCGTAATTCGATTGACCGATCGCGTTATGAATTTGACTTATGAAAATTACATTGAAGCCAAATCTGTATCTATGCCTTTCTCTCGAACACCACGCTGGAGAAATAGGAAATCATAACAGGAATCAGCAAGCACTGATCGGTTATTTTCAATTGACATTACTGAGCTGACTACCTGCTGGTAAGTTATAGATGATCACGACAATTTTCTTTACGTTCTCTATCTTCCGTCCACCTTCACAAGCAGGCGAGGTAAGAGTTACAGCTCACAACTTCCACCCACTCATCTACCTTCGAGAGCGGTTGTTGCTATTGTTGGATAGGGAACATCAGTGTGAGATAAATAGCTTTCCTCTTACAAGAATGAGCGGCGCCGTTAATTTAAAGCGATATAGAAACGTCTTTTGCTGTGTCAACAGCCGAGGGCGCTGAATAACAAGAGATCTACCTTACTCATGAGTTCTCCCAGTAAAGAATTTGCAAAATTGTGGACCAGAAGTCTACCTCTCCCTCCCGCCCCCTTCCTCAATGTTGTTGTTGTGGTCTTCAGTCTGAAAACTGGTTTGATGCAGCTGCCCAAGCTAGTCTATTCTGTGCAAGCCTCTTCAGCGCTACACAGCTAATGCAATGCGCATCAGTTTGAACCTGCTCACTGTATTCAAGACTCTGTCTCCCTCTACAATTGTAACACCCCCCCCCCCAATCCCTCTACAACACCCACATATACACACTTATCTCCATTACCAAACTGACAAGTCCTTGGTGCCTTAGGATATGCCCTAGGAAACGAAGTTATGCCATAAATTTCTTGTTTTCCCCAGTTCGACTCAACAATATCTTCTTATCAGTTATTTTATCTGCAGTGCCACCACTACTTTTCGGTGCTACTGAGTAAAATTGTGAAGTTGCCATCGCTGTTGCAAAAGATCTTGGGAGTGGGCCAGCTCAGAGGCGACCAAACACCATTACGTCAGATGCAGCAATGCCACAGTCAGATTCCCACACTGTGCTCCAGGAAAGGGGCTGGCACCGCCATAACGGCGACGCAGCACGAAGGCGTAGGTAGGCCAGTTACTACACATCAAATTAACAGACTTCTTATGGTTTAGATGGTTACAAGCTGTGATTTGCAAAGCAAGAACGCTGTGTCGCAACATAAATTACCATTATTTTCAGTCAAAGCTGTCACAGTCTGATAGCTACTGGAGGAGATGTGTATGCTGCTTGACGAGGCGACATGAGACTACAAGCAACCATCATGGGATTTGGCCTCCACTAATTGTGAGCCACTGCTGCTGGTTTAAATATCAGCGATGTGAGCTTAGCATGTTGCTGCCTGTGGGCCAACTATCAGGTGCAAGCAGCCTTCAGCCATAGAAGGCAGTCGTTTGAGACCATGTCCACCTGTTGCATCAGTTCCTTAACACTCGCTGTCTTCAGCACACACTGTGGAGGTCGTTGCACCACAGAACGTTCTAGTTTGTTCTTCAGTAAAATGTATGACTTACAGTGAAGGTTTTATGGGCAGCCATGGATCATCATCCCGACAACAATCCCCCACCTCAACTCACACCTCCACTTGTAGAGGTCATCCATCCTGGATTTTGACATTTTGATGTCAGAAATGTATGTCACCTCTAAGTGTCAGTGACAGGGGAACCTTACAAGGTACCCTGCCTGGAAACGATGGCTCTCGACTACCTCAGGGTTGCATTTTCGTCGACACACAGCATCAGTGTGCAGTGGGTGAGTTCACTGCCTGTTTTTTTTTTTTCACCTGCGAGTATCACGTCGAGTCATTGCACCTTTTAGCAGCTTTTCGGTTCTGTTTTCATGTGTGACATGTGTCAAGTAAACTCAGACTGTGATCTGAGGATGTGTAAATATGAGTAGTAGAGCTAAGTTCATTGCACCCCACTTTCTTCTTTTGCCAAATTTATTAAAGATGGCGGGGATGACGTCATCCAAGATGGCGGCATGTAGACTTGGCAACAATGCATGCCATAGTTCAGGATGGCCGATTTTGGCGGGAAAATAGGCCAATTGTGCTATGTCCAGTAACCTAACCTCCAGAAGAAATGGCGGGAATTTTGAATTTTGACGGAAAAATGGCCTATTGGGCAACGTCCACTAACCTAACTGTCCAGAAGAAATTGGCGTCATATCCAAATTCCAACATGACAATGCATGCAAAACCTTACTTTTCTTTATTATTATTCCTTATCATTTATTAACATTGATTATCATTTATTATAATTCATTATCAATCATTATTATTTATTATCATTTATTATAATTTATTATTACCTGCCTACATCCACGAAAAAATTCACGCCAAATGCAAATTCCAAAACGATATTGGCTGCAAAACAATATTTATCTGTATTATTATTCATTATCTTTCATCATTTATTACAATTTATTATTTATTATTTTTTATTATCATTTATTAATATTTGATGTTGTAGGCCTACCTCCACTATCATAGAAAATTGCGCCATGTTCAAATTCACACTCCATAATCTCTTGACATCCGTACTTCTATTTATTATTATTATCATTTACTATTATTTATTAGCATTTAAAATGATTTATTATAATTTATTCAAGATCGTTTATTTTTGCAGCAAGAAAGTGTATTCCCTTACTTCAAAAAAAAAAAAAAAAAAAAGAATCTCTCACAAATTCAATTTCAAACACGATAATCTGTCACACCTACGTAGAAAAACAGACCAATCGGACTATGTGCACTAACCTAAGTTCACCTCATCCTACGAAGTTTGAATTTTTCGCCCTCACTTATTGTTTCACTCCTAAGCTATGAAAATCGTGATAAATAGTAATAAAGTGCACTTTTACTAACGTAAGTCACCTCCTTTGAATTGGTGGGAAAAGGACTGAAGTCTTTATTTCAAACAGTACCGTCGTCACTTGTTCTCCAACAGAGTTAGCACACATCTTATAGATCGCAGTCCAGTCTCCACAAGGCCTCCAGTCCAACTGAATTAGTTCATGTGGTCGCCGCCGACCCGATCCAGACCGCGCGCCACCGGCAAGCGAGCGATCGCCTCACGTGACGGCCGTCGGATACGTCCGCGTCTGCTAATCGTCCAGCGGCCGTTCGCGTCACAGCCCATTGGCGCCGACTCGCGTCGCAGGCCTGTGCTGGTCCAGCGATGTAAACATGTTTTCGTGGACAGTGGAGTTCGCACCCACCGACCAGTTGGCGCCAAATCTATTCGCTGGACCGGTTGGAACCTGCAGACTTCATAACGATAGGTCGGTTGATCCAGCATCTGGTTGACAAAGAACGCCCTGCCACACGTTTGGCGTCAAAGTTCGCTCGAGAGTGGATCCCGCAATGACGTCACAAAAGGTTGTCCAGCACATGTGCTCGCCACGACGTCCCTCGCTAAGTTAATTGATCACCCAACTCTCATATTCAATCCACATTCTGCGTTTACCTAATTCAAGATCGTCGCGAAAACACACGTCCTTACACATGAGCCATCGCTCGCGCCTAAATTAGTACCTCCGCAAGTGAATGTAACGAAGTTCGCATGACTACTAAATTAAATTGATCAATTACTTAACCTCTCCGATGCAGAAAAGTGCCACGTCCACCTAGAAATGGAATCAATTTTCGCCATTGCCACGCCCACCTGGTCTTGAAGTGAAAACACAAGAAAATTGTGGCAAACGAAGCCCCTAACCTAAGTCATCTGTGATGACTCAAAATCGTCTGCTTTGCCTCTCTCACACACTACGAGCGCGAGTCCGCCCACGTCGCAACCTGGCCAACCGGGACCTTTATACTCGCGTCGGACATACTCTTCTGTAAATATTCAAGCTGAACTATGTCCCGAATACTATTGTTCAATCCACACGGTCTAGGACACGGCCACAGCACACCACCAGTACCTAAGCGGAGAACACCGCTCACCCCACCTGTAGTTAACCGCTGAGAGACGGAGATATGCTGCAATCACATCCCTGGCGCTGTCGTAGCTACTTGCCTCAGCAATTCCAACTAACAAAACCTCCAAGTAGAAGAAATAAGAACCAATTCGAACTCTCTCATATTCTATATCGTCCCACAAATAATTTTCTGTAGACATCGAGTATATCCATCACTCTCATACAAAAAACACTCGCCCTGATGTACCTGGTGTCATGTTGCACAGCCGGCAGACACGCAAACAGCTCCTAACTTCAGTGCACAATATCAGACTGCTCCTAAAAAATGCAGTACACTTAACTGTAAATACCATCAGTACTCGTAATCTGTCCAAAAAACACATAGCAAAATAACTCAACAGATGCGTTCAATCAACCTGTCCCACACTAAGTCACACGTCCGACAGCTCTCAATTTGCTCAAAGGTCTCTGTTCGACCACTCAAACATGACTTGATGATAGCCGCATTCACACCTAACACCTGAGAAATTCATATCACCTACACGGCGAACATGAGTATCCAAGCCAGAAAAAAAAAGAGCCCAGTCAAAATCTCCGAAATTTTATAGTGCCCCCAGAAATAGTTAACGCTCACTTTCGTGTTTTCTCAGCTTATTTGTAAATTCAAATTCTTACCCTGACAGAACTTGCTCACGAAAATAATACTGAATGCGCTCCTAACCTCCTACCTTTCCAGCTCTCAACATACACAAATGTTCTCAATCCTCCTATATCCCAGCACAACCGATTAATTATTCTTATTTCTTATCGAATTTACTGGCCTAATTTCCTAAGCACCCGTTATCGAAGTACCATCCTGATTTTCTTTCTGAGGCTCTCTGTGCTTACTTTTACAGAGATCGCTAAATTACCTCCACAGCCCCCTCAATCTACACACACACACACACACACACACACACACACACACACACACGGTCATCCTCTCGTCATCCCATAACATAAGCAATAGTAACTTTACACTCCTTTATATACAAACCCTACACAATGTAAGCCACAGTAACTTTACAATAACGACTGCATGCCCCAATTGTCTCCAATCCTAAGGAAGCACTGTGAACCTGCTCTTTCTTTCTACTCACATGACACTCAGCGGTAATCAGCCCTTCTACATCAATGGACGGAAGTCCCTCTCAGAACTTTTCCGCAAATTCGGCGATCGCTTCCCCTCAACACAAATGCGTTTCTTTCTCTTCATATTCCTTGCCTCCTAGCTTTTTTGCTACAAACATCTCCAGACTCATAGACTACAAGAATACACCAAAATTTTTCTAAGTACAGCTTCCTGTAAACCACTGAGTAACTAGAAACAAAGTGATCAAAAATTGATATTTGCACTCTCGAATACCGAAGTCGTTGATGTCATTATTCCTACAGTTAATTCTTACGATCGCGGTCTCAATTGATTGGCATTCCACAATGAGCTAAGAATCGGAAATACACTCTCTTGACCGCTGTTACTCTGGAAATATCTCTACCATCTTTACGACTTCCTCTCTACTCATCACATAACATCAACAATATTAACTTTACTGTGCAATATATACAAACGCTACACAATGTAAACCACAGTAACTTTACAATACAGTATATACACATTTGACACAAAACAGTGCATTTATCCAGTATATCTCTACAGCATGCGAAAAAAATACCCTATTCCTACAGCCTCTATATACCGCAATGCTCCCCAATCCTAGGAAAGTACCGTCAACTTGCTCTTACTCTCTACAGACCTGACCTCTGAGCTAATCTTCCCTCTTACATGAGTGGACCTAAGTCACCCTCAGAACTCTTTTTACAAATTCGGTATCGTCCCCCCTCACCAGAAACGCCTTACTGTCTCTCCCTCCCTATCTGTTTGCCTCAGACTCATAGACTGCAGGAACACATGTACTTTCTCCATAATATTACACCATTTTAGCTGTACTTCTCAATATCATGCACTAGGCTACACCCTACCGATCAATAGTTCATCATAATTCCCAAGATGAATACTTCAGATTAATTCTCTATAAACGCGAAACATTATCTACGTGCAACGTGCTGTAAACCAAGTCTTGGAGCTTAGCACACCATATCGATCTATAGTAACGGATCTCAAAGTGCCTTAATTTATTAGCATACAGTTAAAAAGAACAAGAACGGAGTGATACATATACGCTACGTAGTTCAACCCTTTTTTGCATAAATCAACCAACCTATCATGTGTAAAGTACTGTCGCTGCATACGACTAAAATGCTGGCTATATCACGTGACTAAAGCATCCAGATAGCACACTGGAAAAAAAATTGACCTTCAGCAACTTGTCCTTCTCTAGAATAAATGAAACAACGTTTAAATCGTGCCTTGTTACAGCTGTATCTCATTCGATCATCCCGTACATTCTCTGTTATCATTTAACACAGATGTGGGTAAGTTTAGACGTGAATGATTCTCTGTCCTCTTGAAAAGCATCAAATACAGTATTCAACTCGTGAATATCACTGCTACCGCAGTAGACATACACTATGATACGAACTCAACGAGAAAAAAATTGACTACCTTCCTGATTCCACTCTCTTCAAGGTCATCGTTTACCTACATTCCTCTTGCTGCCGCATACTTGACTCCATGTACAAATTGCCCCCCTGCGAACCAGAAGCAAGCACGTCATCATTTTAACTGCATTTTGGTGTATATAAGGTTAGTTTATACGTATGTGCTAATCAGTTTTCGCATTTCTGTCGATTTTCTGTCAGATCCAATCATGTGACCGCCACACAACATATCGTTCTGTGTTATAAAATTGCCTGTAAATATAACCCAGCCGCATCTAGTCACCTCCACATTCGGAGAGCGCTTGCTCTGTTTTCTGTATGTCTGTGTACATGCACGCCTCGCGGAAGGCTCCCAGGACCGGTGATAGACTCGAGTTAACGTTCGAATGTGGATCTGTAGCGAGTTATATCCGGAGCGGTGTTCAGATGTGGATCCACAATATGCAGCGCACGGGGTAGTGTTTGAAGGTGAATCCTCCTCGCGCAAGGTAGGAAGCTGTATTCGAATGCAGATCCACAGTATACATTACCCGAGTTAGCGTTTGAGTGTGAATCTGCTGCGTACTGAATATCCGGAGCTGTGTCTGGGGGCAGATCCACCACGCACAGTATCCGCGATAGGGTTCGCAGGTGGACCAAGCACGCATTTCGTCCTGACAAGTAATCGATGCTCGAAGTTTGGTCCACCAGCCGATGCGACTGGGTCCTCGGAGCCGTCCGCGAGGCGTGCGTGTACACAGACATACAGAAAACACTGCAAGCGCTCTCCGAATCTGCAGGTGACTGGATATGCCTAGGTTACATTTAAGTCAATTTTAGAAAACAGAACGATATGTTATGTCACGGTCGCATGGATGGATCTGACATAAAATCGAAAGAAATGCGAAAACTGATTAGCACATACGTATAAACAAACCTAATATACACCGAAATGTGGTGAAAATGAGGACGTGCTTGCTTATCTTCTGGTTCGCAGGGGGCAAATTGTACATGGAGTCAAGTATGCGGCAACAAGAGGAATGTAGGAAAACGATGACATCAAAGCGAGCAGAATCACGAAGATAGTCAATTTTTTTCTCGTTGAGTTCGTATTATAGTGTATGTCTACTGAGGTAGCAGTGATATTCGCGAGTTGAATTCTGTATTTGATGCTTTTCAAGAGGACAGAGAATCATTCACGTCTAAACTTACCCACATCTGTGTTAAATGATAACAGAGAATGTACGGGATAATCGATTGAGATAGATAACAAGGCACGATTTAAACGTTGTCTCATTTATTCTAGAGAAGGACAAGTTGCTGAAGGTCAATTTTTTCCAGTGTTCTATCTGGATGCTTTAGTCACGTGATATAGCCTGCATTTTAATCGTATGCAGCTACAGTACTTTATACATTATAGGTTGGATGATTTATGTAAAAATGTGTTGAACTACGTAGCGTATAAATATCACTCCGTTCTTGATCTTCTTAACTGTATGCTATTAAATTAAGGCATTTTGAGATCTGTTACTATAAATCGATATGGTGTGCTAAGCCCCAAGACTTGGTTACATCTCGAGAAATGTGGTGCACTTGGAGGGGTTAGGACTAGGAAAGCTCTATTCAGTCCAGAGAGGTGAAGTGTAGCTATATTTGTCTGCACGGTTGAGGATTAATTGGGTAGCGATGTTGCGGGGTAGGCTGGTGAATGGCGAGTAAGGTTGCTCTTTCAACGTAAGAGGGTGAGATTGCTCTGTGACTGCATATGCAGAGAGATAGATCGAGTACTATGCGTGAGGTCTTAGAAATATGTATATCGTTGTCTGGTATGCTTTGATCGTTTCTATGTGTTCGAGAATTAAGTGTGAATGGACGTACTGAGCAGTCACCTATCAATGATCGCAATGATACTTGCCAAGTGGAGGGAGTATGGTTTAGCTATGATACTGAAATTAGGAAAACATGCTGTCACATGATTGGCCAGTGTTGGCCTTATTGTAAAATTTTTCGCGATATCAGCTGTGATGGATAATCTTACAGTAGATCGGTGGTGTCTTATCCATCGCATCCGAGCATTGGGTACCACGTAATGATTGAGTGACAAGGCTTGTTTCAGTTGGGGGAGACATTTTGGTTGATGGACCGCTAGTTGGGTTGCTTGCACCGAAAATGGTGATCTCGTACTTGTGTGCAAAATGAACAATCAATAGAAATGGAACGCAGAGTTATCAACTATTGCGTTATTGTGACATATGAGTTTAAATGTAGAGGCCGTCAATCACTTTTGGGGGGTAGTTTGGAAAGTCGTCACAACACCACCAGGCACTTCTAGTTTCCTTATGTTGTGGCTGTCCTTTATTTAAATCATTCAATGTTTTGCTACCGGCTGTAAGAATGTGATTTTCAAGGCGCCAGTTATAGTTTCCTGTGAGAGGCCGTGCATCAGGCTGTATTAATGTCTGTGCAAGGCAGGAATTCTAGTTAGTCAGTGGTCTATGACACGCTAAAGTACTAGGACTGTGCTTAATATAGACGAGTATGAGGTGAATTTTATAATATTATATTTAAAATATTTTTGGTCTTCTAATATGTGAGTCTGGAGATGTCTGTAGAAACAGGAACAGGCTCTGATCAGAAAGACTGACGGGTGTCTGCAAGGGGAAACGGCTTTCGAATTAGCTGAACTGTTCTGAGAGCGACTTTGGTCGACTGAGGGTGCTCTGATGTATAATGGTGATTTTATAAGCTTTAGGTAAATGAAGTCTATCTTTATTAAAACGACAAGGTGCGCATCGGAATATTGTTATAATTCGTCTTTGCTAAAGTATATAATTTTAACTACCCTATCCTCATTGAGAGGAGTGTGTATGCCGGTAAAAGTATTAGATTATTTGACTACATGTATGCGTAATGTAGTACGTTTAACTGTTCATCGAATATGACTATCTGTGGAAAAAGGAATTATTATGTTCTATTGAGCTGGGTTGTATGTGGGGGCGTAAATGCCTGTACAAAATTATTATTATAACGGGGTCGGTGGCATATATGTAGAACAAGTTCTGTGAAAGCGTGTGTTGAAGAAGCGAGCGAGTGGATGACATAACACATCTACGACAGTATCAATAGGACATGTAAATAAATGTCGGATAATCCAAATTGAGGTCTTCTTTTTCTTTTTAATCATATGTATGACTTCTGCTTGGAATTATGTCTGTCTATTTGTTCTAAATGCATACTCATCTATGTTTGGAAAGGGAGAATGGTTTTTTATTATTAAGTAAGTTTTGATAGGGGTGAATAGGCTTTTATATATGAGTGTAATTAAGATTTGTGAGTGGAAATTGTCAGCGCAGCATGAATGACGTCGGGTTCGCTGGCTGGGGGAGACAATGTTTACGTGTCGAGTAGGAGATGGAGTGGAGGATAGAGATTTGCGCTATTCAGGAATCCATTTGTGCAGTGTATGTCTTTAGACAATAGCTGGAGAGCAGGTATAGAGAGAGCCCACTTCGGCATGCTCGTCCTGGGGCTCAGCAGACGGCTGTTTAGATGGACAGATATGTGGCTTTGACATGCCACTGGCGGTGCTCGCATTTCCGTCGAATGGTCAAGACAAGGTCCGGTTGCACTAACTAAGGTCGTTCTGTTTCTAGACAGGCTGCAGAAGGTAATGGATATGTCTTTCTCCGACTTAAATAGCAGATTTCAGATGCGCAAAGAGCTGTAAATGGGCTAAGCTCTACTACTTATTGAAAGAAGTTTTGACAAAGAGATTTCAGCTTTATTTAAACATATTCTGACATCCACATATTTCTTATTTAACAACGAATTTTTTTAACAGACGGACGGAGTCCGCATGGGTAGTCCCTTATTCCCTCTGGTGGCCAATTTATTTATGGAGGACTTCGAGGAGAAGGCGCTTGAATCCGCTGACTTGAAACCCACCGTATTCTAGAGGTATGTTGATGACACCTTTGTAGTTTGGCCCCATGGTGAAGACAACTTGCAAGACTTCTTAAGACATCGGAACACCCTCCACGATCAAATAAAGTTCACAATGGAAATTGAAAAGGAGGGATGCCTTCCATTCTTGGATGTTTTAGTTCGGCGCAGGGAGGATGGCACTTTGGAACATGAAGTGTACAGGAAGCCGACGCACACCGATCTATATTTACGTGCAAATAGCTGCCACCATCCTGCCCAAACAATGAGTGTTCTCCGAACTTTGACTCACAGAGCGCATATTATTTCTGACGGAAGCAGTCTGCAAGATGAAGTTTTTCACTTACAAAGAGTGTTTGAAGACAATGGGTACTCTCCACAACAAATACAGAGGGCACAGAAAATGAAACCGAAAGAGGCCACAAAGAAAGCAGAAGAAGATGAAGAAACCTTTAAATCTATGCCCTTCCTGCCATATGTGGGTAGCCTCTCATCAAAAATAGGACACGTTCACAGCAGACACAAAGTAAAAGTGATTTTTCGTCCTCCACCCAAGACAGCTGCGCTCGTGGTCTCCGTCAAAGATGATTTGCTGCTCCGAAAATCTGGAGTTTACAAAATTCCATGTGAATGTGGACTTTCATACATCGGACAAACAACTCATACTGTCCAAGAAAGATGTACAGAACACCGGAGGTACACACGACTTTTACAACCTAACAAGTCGGCAGTGGCAGAGCACTGTATTCATAATGTTCACAGTATGTTGTATGACAACGTCGAAATTTTGGCAACTACATCATCCTTCTGTGACCCGATAGTGAAGGAGGCAATTGAAATTCGCTTGACGACGAATTTAATTAATAGAGATAGTGGTTTAAATCTTGATAAATCATGGAATCCAGCACTTCCTGTAATAAACTTGCAAAGACGTCGTCAAAGTGCAGGTCACAATGCTATATCGATTTGCCAACACAGATCAACTGCGGAGTCATAGATACAACTCGTGCATTATGCACGTCTCTGCCGCCGACCAACGTCTCTGGCGCATATGCATCTGTGGCCGCATGCGCAGTCGCGAGGTACGACAGTATAAAGGGACGAAGCGAGCACTGGAGCGGCAGTCTTGCGGCTCACTCTGAAGACGGCTGAACGTTATACAGCCGAAACATTAAAAGAAGAAGGAGATTTCTTGCGGCTGCACACCCGAAACTTAATGGAACAGTCTTTGCGCCGCCAAAACCTGAAGATTCACATTAAACGTTATTTTTGTAACTTCCAGAAGAGCAGAGTACATTGAGATAACTATTTCTAGATCGAAAGGTAAGTCAGTTCCGTTCGAACCCACTAGCGAGAACAAAGAGAAAAGACCATTGGATATGCAGTAACAGGAAATGTCATTAGAGTGTATTCTGGGATTGAAGAAGGGAAACTATTGTATCCTTTTCATGACATTACGCCTCTTATCTTCAGATATCATTTTTAAATGACGAATGGTGGCCAGAGAAAAGTTGCTACCTCACAGCATCTCTGGACAATAGCTTTTCCTCTCAGTATAATTTGATGCGTTCATGTAAAAGTCCAATTTCAGAAGCTTCTCTGTCCTAGGGCGCCTGACGCAAATCCTTTAACATTGTCATTGTCCATGTCAAAAGAAGGTGCAGAACACATGATTTCTTCAGTTCTAATTTTTTGGACGCCGCTTTGGAGAGCTACAAAAATCCTTATGTTTTAAAAGCTATAAAATAAACGATTGCGTATAAGAATTACAGTAATAGAATAGCAAACATACCGTGAAAAGTACTTTCATCATCGTGATACCACTTCCTTCATTTCGGGATATGTCTCCCTTCTCATAGAGCTTTTCACACAAAGACATTGTAACATTGTCAGCTGCTTATTTCATCGACTATTGTTAGACTGGCTCATTTATCTAACAAGAGCATTAAGAAGACCACTTTTCTTTACGTAAGTGAAATGTTCTTTCGCCGCATCAAAAGACCACGTACGTATGGACAATTGACGCATATATACTCCGCATTAAAATTATTTCCTAGCCCTGTATTTAGCATACGGCAGGAACAAATCAATCGCGAATATATCGCGCAGTGCCACGGCAATGTTGGTACCTGGATCAGTCGTGTGCTGCATGTCTTTCAAAGTACAGTGGTGGATACCAAGAGACATAAATCGTCTAAATAATGCTCTTAGAATGTTGCCGCCCGTTTTTGGTTCATCTGAAAACTGAGTTGTAGACAAAATGCGAGATCTGAGAGTGCAGTTAATAAAACAGGTGACAGTACATGTCAGATAATTGTTTCTTCTCGCGCTGGATGTCCACATTTCTGTAGTTGCTGAGTATTCACCTTCTGTTATATCAGCAATTACCTCAGGCATAACTATATGTCCTCGGCTTTTAGCACTTTTTGCCATGTACCTCAACACAGTTGTGGGGTGAGATATAATGGCCATTGCAGTGTCAACTAACATCTGCACAAGATCCGTAACACCTTCATCTCTTATAGTTCTGTACGACCTTATGTCTTGTGCCCACATAGCCACACTTTTATCGACAGTTACCTCCTGAGCAGATTTGGGAAGTCGTTTCACATCCACACAAGACCATTGTTTATTAGACATGCATGTATGGCGAGAAATGTGTGAAGTGATACTTGACCCTTCAGCATGAGAGTAAATTTCACCGCACAGCGAACAGCAAACAAAATGAACGTTTTTCCTAACGCCATACACAATAGGCTTTAACACGGTCCAATTTGAACTTTTAAGATTCGCTTCAGGATGCGTGGTTCTCTACTCACCACTCATTAGTTTTTCTTGTAGTTCCCTTTTTATTCTCATGTGCTCCTTCTTCTGCAACCCATATTAGTTTCCTCACTCATATTGTGCGTTACGACAAAAATGAGGAAGTGACACCACTGCTCCACTCACCGCTCTTAGGCCGTAGCTCGCAACTGTGGTCAGTACTACCAACAGCCCGTGGACTGCGTCTCCATGCGCAGCTCTGCTGAGCCCGTCGCATACAGGTTCTTTCGCATCAACACTGCTCGGCCCTTGGAGTGACGTCAGGGACTCGCTCGGCCCGAGACTGCTGCAGTCCATTGCGGCCGCAGCACGCGAGCCGGGCCTCTGTGCACGACTCTACACCGTGCGCCCTGTCGGACGTCGATGCGGCTGAACCGGCCGCGCTAGGCAAGGCTCACATGGATGTCATGGCTACGCTCCTGCATGGGCTGTGCCGCGATGTCCATCTCTACTGCAAACTGCACAACCAAAGCTCACTCTCAGCCTGTTGTCACCGACCGATTGACACCATACAAGCCAACTGCGACGTCTCTCCAGCAGTGGCAGCATCAATACCCATGGGCAGACACGTCACTGAACTGACTTACCCTCCTACCCTCAGAATAATGATACCTCTCAAATTTTAAGTTAGTGTATCTTGTACAAATATCTCCCGAGTGAATGAAAATGATTTGTCAAACTGTTCATTTAAAACATGTCAATTTGTGTATTGTTTTTCCTTGTATGCACCAATCTAGTAGTTTTGTTGTACTTGCTACTTGAATGACCATTTTTGTAATGGCGAGTGTCATAATCAAATGTATCATAGGCCAATATAAGACACCAAGAAAATTTTTCTTTCTTTATGTTTATGAAATGTGTGTGTAGCAGAGAGTCCACAAATGTTAATAAGTACTTGTAATACTTACTATGATGATAAAGAACAGAGAAGCCTTCACATTTTTACTGCGATCAGCTAGGAAATATCTTCCTGTTTCTTATCGTCCATTGTTCTTCAGCTTTCGCTATGTAAGCATCTATCTTATTAGCTCGTAAGAACCATGAATATATTTAAGTCTATTTAAATTAATACCTTTCAGACGTATTAATTTAACAAACGAAACATATCGCTTTGTATTAACGTCTTTATCAGCTTTGGGTGCATCTATTCATGACAGAAATGCAAAATTGCTGACGTGGAGCCAGTCTGCCATTGGTGTGATGCAAAAATTGTTTACCAATTATCAGTTATTTTATGATGCACCGCTTAACCTGCAGTCTTTCACAAACAAAGTCCGATAGTCAATTAACTACACAGCATAAAGCGATTGGCCGATCACGTTATGCACTTGCGGTATGAAAATCACATTAGATCCACATCTGTAACTTTACGTTTCTCTCGAACACCAACCTGGAGTAATAAGAAATTACAAGAAGAATCAACAAGCACTGCTCGGTTATTTTCAGTTGACAGTACTGATCTGACTACCTACTGGTAAGTGGTAGGTGATCGCAACTATTTTCTTTACATTCTCTATCTTCCTTCCACCTTAGCAAGCAGGGAAGGTAACAGTTACAGCTCACAACTTCCACTGGCTCATGCACCTTCCAGAGAGGTTGCTGCTATTGTTGCTTTCACAGTGGTCACTCCACATGTGTATACGATTTAACGTCATCCCAGAGACATTTCCGTTTACAAGAACAAAAGAATACAAGAACCGCTACCTCAGTTCGTTGCATCGGCCAATAGTATGAGATAAATAGCTTTTCTCTTAAGAGAATCAGCAGCGCCGTTAGTTTAGAGCAATACAGAAACGTCTTTTGCCATGTCAACATCTGAGGGTGCTGAATCACACGAGACCTACCTTTCTCATGAGTTTTCCCAGTTAAGAACTTGCAAAATTGTGGACCAGAAGCCTACTTCTCCCTCCCGCCCCCTTTTCCAGTGTTGTTGTTGTGGTGTTCAGTCTGAAGACTGGTTTGATGCAGCTGCCCAAGCTAGTCTATTCTGTGCAAGCTTCTTCAGCGCTGCACAGCTAATACAATGTGTATCAGTTTGAACCTGCTACCTGTATTCAAGGCTTTGTCTCCCTCTACAATTTTAATACCTCACCCCCTCCCCAACACCCACATACACACACCTCTCTCCATTACCAAATTGGCAATTCCTTTGTGCCTCAGGATATGCCCTATGAAACGAAGTCGTGCTATACGTTTCTTGTTTTCCCTAGTTCGACAAAGTATCTTCATATCAGTTATTCGATCTGCAGTGCCACCACTAATTTCCTGGGCTACTGATTAAAATTGTGATTGTGGTATCGATAGCTACGATGAAACGGCGTAGGTGGAAGTTCTTAAGTTGGCACTACGACAGACACCGACGACAGCTCCCTCTAGCCGGTGCTGTGGAGGTCTATGAGCCCCGCGTCAGCTTCTTCCCATTTTGATCAAGAGCAGACGGCCAGGACATTTCGCTTGCTATTAGGACTATGTACTACTTACGACTGGTCTAAGGTTTCCCACTTCAGTGCGAAGATATGTATTCAGTTAATACTGTGATAAAGTAATACCATTTCTAAAAGCAGTACCGAGAGATTTTCACCTTATCCTGCTCCTACCCACTTCCTTCATTCGGCCAACCTTTCAGTTTGCAGGAGCCGACCTACTCGCCGCCTTCCAGGCGGGGTACAATACTTAGAGACGAACAAGGATTACAATTTTTTTGCTCTCCTCTCATTTCCATTTTTACTCGGTACTCGTTTAGCTTTTTGTGATATGCCCGGCTTCGCTGTCCAATGTTGCACGTATTTAGGCTTAGCAACTGACGCAGCTGCTTGCTGCCATAAATGGAATGGTCACACTACAAACTGTAGCTACTTCGGCACCTCCGACGCCACCACCTGTACCGACGCCGTCGGCGACGGCACCGCCATTTCGTGCCTTCAATCCTGACGTTGAACGCTGGCCAGAATACATCGTACAGCTCGAGGCACACTGCGCAGCTTACAACATGCCAGGTACAGAGCGGCTTGCGTTTTTCATTGTCAACGCGGGTGTTGTATTGTAGCGTGTGCTCGTGACATCGTTTCCCACCGCCCGCCCAGAAACTAAAACTTACGATGAAGTAATTGATGCTCTGAACTCCCACTTTCGTGATAGTGTAATTGCGGTAGCGGCACGCTACAAATTCTTTCGCCTCCGGCGTGGCTCTACTCGGTCGAATAAAGCTTGGTTAGCGGGCCTTCGGGGACTAACTTCTGATTGTGACTTTAATTACTCGTGTGGACGCTCATATGCTGATGTAATTATTAGAGGCACTGTTGAGCAGAACGTGGCGTATCACTGCATCCGCGAACAAATCCTCAGATTTAAAAACCCGTCTTTGCTGGAAGTGGACTTGCTAGACAGACAAGATACATTAGACATGGCTACTTCTACGTTCCCCCGGGTGTGTGTACTGTTAGCGTGGCACAAGACGTGCCCTCCCACCCGCCAGCACGGCCAGCAACGCCGCGTCGCTCGCGCGCAAGTAAACAAATTTCACACCAGGCACCCACTAAGAAACTGAAATCATGTCCGAACTGCTTTCGTGCCCACCCACGGGACGGTTGCCCATCCCGCCAAGCACTGTGTTATTTTTGTAATAAAAAAGAACATGTGAAAGCTGTGTGTAGTAAGAGAAACCCTAATTCACGAATTGTTTCGCGTGGCCGTCTCCGCAACGGCAACCGCCATGATCATGATTCACATCAGCCTATGGATGTTATGCCATTTATTCAAAGCCTTCTGCTTCACTTGCTTCGACAGCTCGTCGTGTGAATCAAGTTTGGCCATTCACTTTCTCTCGCATTCAGCGCGTTGCGAGGAAACTTTTTGTCACTTTGCTCATTTGTGTTCGCTCTGTTCGCATGCAGCTGGACATTGGTGCGTCAGTTTCTTTACTGAAGAAATCGATGTAAGACTTGCTTTACTCACTCCCGCTTCATCCTTCACATTCCACCCTGACTACACTAACTGGACAGGAAATCTCAGTGCTTGGCGTGTGTAGTTTGCTAGCAACGTATGGTGCCACGACACGTACAGTGTCTTTCCATGTGCTCTGCTCTAGTGATGGTACGAATATTTTTGGCATGGACGCATTTGAACTTTTTGGCCTCGCAATTCAGAACAATGTACTTTGCATCAACGCTATTGACCATGCAGGCAGTGTTGCCGCACTATGCGATGATTTTTCTGAACTCTTTTCTGATGGCCTTGGTTGTGCCACAGACTTTGCAGCTCATGTTGTAACTAAAGACAATGCCATGTCTATATTCCATCGTGAGCGCCCAGTAGTGCACGCACTGCCCGACGCCGTAGCTTTTAAACTTAAGCATTTGCAAGACATTGATGTCATTGAACCTGTTTCTGCTTCGCCATAGGCTTCGCCTATGTGTGTGAAGAACCAAACGGTCGTCTCCGTATATGTGATGACTTTAAGTCTACAGTAAATCCCCAGACAGTGGTAGCTACATTTCCCTTACTGCGTCCTGAAGATATCTTTGATAAGCTTGATGCAGGAATATTCTTTTCCACGATTGACTTGCGGGACGCATACTTTCAGATTCCTCTCGACGAACAGTCGCAGCGCTATTTTGTGATCAACACCCACCTTGGATTGTTCAAGTTTCACCGCCTTCCGTTCGGTTGTGCTTCGGCACCTGCTATTTTTCAGTCTTATTTGCAGCAGTTGTGGGCCACTGTCCCTGGTTGCTCAAATTGTCTGGACGATATAGTGGTATCAGGTCGCACCCCTGACCAACATTTGCAGAATTTGCGTGAGTTATTTATTGTATTTTAGCAGGCAGGACTAAAGTGTAACAGGGGTAAGTGCAACTTTTTTGAAACTCAGATTCAGTATTTAGCACATATGATTAACGAACAGTTTATCCACCCCTCGCCCTCACATCTTCTGACGGAATCGGAGCGGTTCTCTCACTCCGCGTTAAGTCTGTCGATAGCCCGATACCTTTTGCCTCTAAGTTTTCAATTCTGCCCAGTAAAATTATTCTAAAATCGAGAAAGAGGCTTTAGCTCTTGTATATGGTGTGACAAAGTTTCATGATTTTTTGTACGGTCGCAAGTTCTATTTTGTCACTGACCATAAGCCTTTGACGTCGTTGTTCCACCCGTCAAAGCCAGTTCCGGACCATACTGCACAAAAGTTGCAACGTTGGTCTTTGTTTTTCTCAAACTTCACTTACGAAATTTTGTTTCGATCCACAGTCTAGCATGGCAATGCTGATGCTTTGTCTCGTCTGCCTATCGGTCCTGACGAAGTGTTTGATTCTTCCGAATTGTCATGCATGTTTATTGATTCACAAGATAAGGAATTAGCTGATGGTTTTGCAGTGGATTTTCCTCACATTGCTCCCGTGACAGCCGCCGTTGCTTCTTTGCAGATTCTTTTACAGTATATTCGTGGTCAATGGCCTCCATATGCTACGCAGATCCGTGATCCACATGTTCGACATTACTTTGCGTAATGTCACAACTTGTCTGTACACCACGGTGTTATTTGTTAGGAACTGACAATGATCAGCCTTTTGTGGTTTTACCTCGTTCGTTGCAGTCGGAGATTCTCCGTCAGCTGCACGCTGGTCAACGGTTTATAGTGCGGATGAAGCAATTAGCGCATCGTCACTGCACTTGGGTCGGTATTGATAAACGTTTTGAGAATTTGCTTGCTAACTGTCGCTCTTGCGTGGAGCATCAATCTGCTCGCCGACAGCGCTTCTTTGCGTGGCCGACTCCTACTGCGCCTTGGCACCGAGTTCATATTGATTTTGCGGGTCGTTTCTGCGACAGCCGTTTGATAGACAATGACGCGTACAGATTTCCGTTTGTTCTACCTATCTCATCTACTACATCTGCCAGTACTACACTCCTGGAAATTGAAATAAGAACACCGTGAATTCATTGTCCCAGGAAGGGGAAACTTTATTGACACATTCCTGGGGTCAGATACATCACATGATCACACTGACAGAACCACAGGCACATAGACACAGGCAACAGAGCATGCACAATGTCGGCACTAGTACAGTGTATATCCACCTTTCGCAGCAATGCAGGCTGCTATTCTCCCATGGAGACGATCGTAGAGATGCTGGATGTAGTCCTGTGGAACGGCTTGCCATGCCATTTCCACCTGGCGCCTCAGTTGGACCAGCCTTCGTGCTGGACGTGCAAACCGCGTGAGACGACGCTTCATCCAGTCCCAAACATGCTCAATGGGGGACAGATCCGGGGATCTTGCTGGCCAGGGTAGTTGACTTACACCTTCTAGAGCACGTTGGGTGGCACGGGATACATGCGGACGTGCATTGTCCTGTTGAAACAGCAAGTTCCCTTGCCGGTCTAGGAATGGTAGAACGATGGGTTCGATGACGGTTTGGATGTACCGTGCACTATTCAGTGTCCCCTCGACGATCACCAGTGGTGTACGGCCAGTGTAAGAGATCGCTCCCCACACCATGATGCCGGGTGTTGGCCCTGTGTGCCTCGGTCGTATGCAGTCCTGATTGTGGCGCTCACCTGCACGGCGCCAAACACGCATACGACCATCATTGGCACCAAGGCAGAAGCGACTCTCATCGCTGAAGACGACACGTCTCCATTCGTCCCTCCATTCACGCCTGTCGCGACACCACTGGAGGCTGGCTGCACGATGTTGGGGCGTGAGCGGAAGACGGCCTAACGGTGTGCGGGACCGTAGCCCAGCTGCATGGAGACGGTTGCGAATGGTCCTCGCCGATACCCCAGGAGCAACAGTGTCCCTAATTTGCTGGGAAGTGGCGGTGCGGTCCCCTACGGCACTGCGTAGGATCCTACGGTCTTGGCGTGCATCCGTGCGTCGCTGCGGTCCGGTCCCAGATCGACGGGCACGTGCACCTTCCGCCGACCACTGGCGACAACATCGATGTACTGTGGCGACCTCACGCCCCACGTGTTGAGCAATTCGGTGGTACGTCCACCCGGCCTCCCGCATGCCCACTATACGCCCTCTCTCAAAGTCCGTCAACTGCACATACGGTTCACGTCCACGCTGTCGCGGCATGCTACCAGTGTTAAAGACTGCGATGGAGCTCCGTATGCCACGGCAAACTGGCTGACACTGACGGCGGCGGTGCACAAATGCTGCGCAGCTAGCGCCATTCGACGGCCAACACCGCGGTTCCTGGTGTGTCCGCTGTGCCGTGCGTGTGATCATTGCTTGTACAGCCCTCTCGCAGTGTCCGGAGCAAGTATGGTGGGTCTGACACACCGGTGTCAATGTGTTCTTTTTTCCATTTCCAGGAGTGTATTTGGGGTTTGACGACTATTTTCTGCATTGAGGACTTTCCTGAAGTTCTTGTCTCCGACAATGGCCCCCAATTTGTGTCCTCAGAGTTTGAAGCGTTCTGTATTGCTAATGGCATTCGCCATTTGACCTCAGCCCCGTTCCACCCCTAGTCAAATGGCGAGGCTGAATGCTTTGTGCGTATGTTTAAGTCGCAGATGAGCAAGTAGCGCGCCACACACTCTCACAAACACGCGCTCTGGTCTTTCCTTGCTTCATATCGCTCGCAGCCGCTCAGCATCCGCTCCCCAGTGGAACTGCTACATGTCCGCACCCATCTGTCGCTCCTGCAGCTATTGCGCCCGCCGGCTTGCGCTCCCGCTGCTTCGCCGCGTTTTGGCTTGGCGCGAATGATTTAGTGTTCTATCGCGTGACACAAATCATTGGTACCGACGTGAGCAGCCACCTGCAGTTTGCTGCACCCTGTGCTCTTCGTGGCATCCGGGAGGACCCTTTCCACATCTGGAATGACTCCACCAGGTATGCACACGGCATGCACATTGATTTTCTTACCCTCCTTGTCAGCAAGGCCCTAAGGGGCCCCATAACGCGCATAACGTTGGAGCTCCCAACTGCCAATAATCCCACCCACTGCGATTGTCCGGATCTTGCAGTCCGAGTGGTTTCCTCTGAAACAGGACAGGCGAGAGCATCCGGTTCAGCGACATTGTCAGCCACAGACAGCACCTCGAACCTGATTGTCAGACAAACCGGGGAGGCCTTACGGGGGGCCGCTTGCGAAGTCTTTTGCTGCCTCCTTCGCCATGAGGTAACCTGTGCATTTTGATGTCAGAAGTGTGTGTCACCACGAAATTTCAGTGAAAGGAGGAACCTTACCACCCACCCTCCCTGGAGACGATGACTCTCGACTACCTGCCGTTATGTCGACAGACAGCATCACTATGGAGTGGGTGATTGCATTGACTGTTCTTTTTTTTCCCCCTGCGAGTATCACGTATAGTCAGTCCACTTATTACCAGCTTTTCTGTTCTGTTTTCATGTATGACATGTGACAAGTAAACTCAGACTCTATTCTGAGGATGTGTAAATATGAACATTATTTTTACCTATCATCAATGAGTGTGGCTCATTGTCTGGGAGGATATAAGGTGTTAACCATGTGCAGCTTCTTAGGAGGGGAAGATGAGTTTTGTTTAGTAGTCGGAATTTTGTGGTACTTTACGCAGATTTGAATGGGGGATGTATTTCATTTCGAGTCATAAATGTGAATCATTACGTTTAAGCACGTAAAGTAGTAGTCATGAGTACATTCCCAAGCGGAAAAGTTACAGTAAGTGTTACAATGGAATTAGATTAAGTGTCTTTGTCGTTGTACTGTATTATTCTCCTCGTTTGTTGTTTGCATAATTAGTAGGGATACCCTAGTGCAGAGGTTGCGAATATCAGCAGTCTGGACCAGATGTGCAGGGAAGCGCATGTGCCGATGGTTTTTGTCTCTTGCAGAGTGCAACTGCCGACAGTAATTTTACTGTAGATACTTAGGAGGTGACACAGAAAGCTATCAATAAGGCTGATTGTATTGCAGATGTTTTGGGTACTGAAATGGTACAGACGCATTTAGTATTTCCGAAGAACGCAGATTCGGCACCATCTGTGACGGCACTGCCTCCTCAGAAGGTGGGAGGAGAAGAAAGAGGAAATGTGTTTGTAAGGTTTATGACTGGGCCGACAAGGCTTGTGCCAGTGGGTTAGGATATTGACAAAAGTGACAACACTTGCAGTGTAATGGGTGATGCAGGTGAAGGCTCTGTGCAATCCCAGGGCTAGACTTTCTCATCAAGCATCATACCAAAACTGACTTGTGATGACGCGCGGTTGAACTCAGGGGGATAATTTCTAAGCTGGGGGGAGCTGTCACCAGTGAAATACTGTCGCAAGGTTTGTTTATCATGATAGTACAAATGTGGGCAAAATCACAAAGGCTTAATTTGCATGATATAGTGCCACAAGGCGTTGGGAAGCTGCTTTAGGTGACCGAAGGTGTTGCTAACTTATACGTCTCTGAAATTCGCCTTCGGGTAGGGAATCGTCGTTACGTACGCAGCGTTCAGTGATTGAGAGCACTTCTCCTGTCTACACTCACGTTGAGACGTTATCTGAATTCCGTCCTTGTGGCTGGGAGTTCACGTTTCTCGTCTGTAGAATACAGAGAGGAGAAGATAATATTAGATTATACCAGTCAAAGGACCGCCTTCTGCCATCCTAGTGTTTAATGAGATTTTTATTTTGTGGCTGGAGTTCTTCCATCGTCGCAGCCGTGTACGAGAACCATCACTCCGACGCAAGGGACGCAGTACATTCGGTGATATTGCTAATTGATTCGGCTTATTAGGGCTACAAAGGTGAACAACTGTGATAATGTAAGTTTCATTTCCACTGAGATTGCACACCACTGTAAATCATCTTTGATAGTAGTGTCTTCTAGTGTTTGGGACGTAGATGATGCCAGTCATCTCACGTTACTTATATTAGATAGCGTAGCCATAAATGGGGCAGATTTGAGCAATTCGCCGATAATGTTAGTCAGGAAATTCATTTGTATCTCTTTATGTCCATTGCACATCGACATATAAACATTTGTAATATATAAAGGGATTTCAATCTACAATAAATGTATAAGCAGAGAAAACATTAATATTTAGTCGTTACTAGTTCCCTTAAACTTATATTTATTTTTATGTTGCAATTTATATGTTAAAGAGCAAGAAGGAGGAAAAATATCAGCGTTAAGAGATCTTAAGATCTGCTTCTGGGGGTAGTCAGACAAGACCAAATCTTTATATTTGCGTTCAGTATTTTATACTGCGCACATTCATTTTTACATCCGCCTCGAGCAGCATCTTGGAAACCATACAAATACCTTCAAGAAATACTTCCAAACACTTAAATTTATGGTTGATGTTAGCAAACCCCTCTTTTCGTTAATACTTTTCTTGCTATAGTCAGTCTTCAATTTATATCCTCTCTACTTCGGTCATCATCAGTTATTCTTCTGCCCAATAGTGCTTTTAGTGTCTCATTTCGTAATCAGATTCCTTAACACTACCTGATTTAACCCTCGCAATACCAAGGGAGGTGGAAGGGGTACTTTATGCCTACCATTTTAGAATACTGTAATCTAGTCATATACATTATATTTTAAAATTTTGAAATAATATATTTGTGATTTTTAGAGATTTCTTCTACCAGATTCTGTAATTGTTTTAAAATTTTCAGTAAAACGTTAGGTCTTGTCAGTGGATGTGAATTTTCAGAACGGGTGTTATATTCGTATGTTCAGGTTTAGGACCCTTCTTACAGATAAATATATCTTTTAAAAGTATGTTGTGCTTAAAAGAGAACGAAAATTAACGAAAGCAGTATATCTTGGGGTTGGTCGTATATTACGACCCCCATTTGTTGTACACGTTATGGAAAATCCGTTGGTACTGCTATGTTTAATTCGAATACGTTCCATTACCTTTCATTTAGTTCCATTGAGCGGTATCTTACAACCCCTTTCCAGGGCACTATCTATTCTGTTCAGCTGTAATTCCAAGTTCTTTGCTGACTCTGACAGAACTGCAGTGTCACCGGTAAACTTCAGAATGTTTATTGCATCTCCCAAGTATTTAATTCTGTTTACAAATTTATCCTTGTATGCTTTACTGCTTATTCGGTGTAGATGTCGAATGACATCGAGTGTAGACTACCCAAATGTCTCACTTCCATCTTCAAACTGTACAACTAGAAATCCAGCGGATGGAGTAGTAGAATTTATGTGCTTCAACATGATTTTTGTTTCTTTTGGGGCGGAGAGGGGTGGGGGGAATCTGAAATACATGTCCAGCCTCTTTATACATCTCTTCTTTTTACCTGAGGATAGCAAAATTCATATATCAGTGCAAATATGGCCAAAATTCAAACTTTCATTTAGGACAGTATGGATTCCCAAGAATTCACGTGTTACCAGTTGTGGAGGAACATGTAGGAATGAACATCTCTCCTATTTCAGTGCATTGAATGATATTTTTGTAACTTCCAGAAGAGCAGAGTACATTGAGATAACTATTTCTAGATCGAAAGGTAAGCCAGATCCTTTCGAACCCACAAGCGAGAACAAAGAGAAAGACGATTGGAGATGCAGTAAATGGAAATGTCGTTAGAGTGTATTGTGGGATTGGAGAAGTACGAAGAAGGAAAAAGATTGTATCCTTTTCATGACTTTACGCCTCTTATTTTCAGATATCATTTTTAAATGACAAATGGTGGCCATTGGAAAGTTGCTACCACACAGTATATCTGAACAAATAGCTTTTTATCTACGTATAATTTGAGGCGTTTATGTAAAAGTCCGATTTCAGAAGCTACTCTGTCCTGGGGCGTTTGACTCAAATGCTTTAACAATGTCATTGTCCACGTCAACAGAAGGTTCAGTGTAGGTGATTCCTCCAGTTGTAATTCCTTGGACACCGCTTTGAAGAGCTACAAAAACCCTCATGTTTCAAAAGCTTTAAAATAAACGATTGCGTTTACAAATAACAGCAATAGAATAGCATAAATACCGTGAAAAGTTCTTTCATCTGCGTGATATCAGTTCCTTCATTTCGGGCTTTTCTTCCCTTCTCAGAGACTTTTTAGCACAAAGACATTCTAACATTGTCAGCTGCTTATTCCAGCGAGTATCGTTAGACTGGCTCAGTGATCTATCAAGAGCATTAAGAAGACCACTTTTGTTTACGTCCACATAAGACCCTTGTTTATTAGACGCGCATGGATGGCGAGTAATGTGCGAAGTGCCACTTGATCCTTTAGCATGAGAGTAAATTTCACAGCACAGCGAACTGCAAACAAAATGAACGCATTTCCTAACCCCATCCAAAATAGGCTTTAACACGGTCCAAACTGAACTTTTGAGATTCGCTTCAGGCTGTGTGGTTCTCCACTCATCAATGATTAATTTTTCTTTTACTACCCTTTTTCCTGACATGCGCTCCTTCCTCTCCAGACCACGGTTAGTTTCGAATCTCATTTTGTGCGTTACAACAAAAATGAAGAAATCCCACCATCCCACTAAACACTGCTCTACTGAAGGATCGCAGCCCGTCGCTCACAGCTGCGGTCAGTGCTACCAACAGCACGTAGGCAGCAGCACGCCAGTGCTTGCGCAAGCCACTGATGCAGTGACGTTACAGCCTCGCTCAGTGCGGAGCAGTGAGGCCGCGGCCCGCAGGCTGTACGTGACTCTGCTTAGCCCGTGGCATACAAGTTGTTTCGCAACAGCACTGATCGGCCCTTGGGGTGACGTCAGGGACTCGCTCGGCCCGAGACTGCTGTAGCCCAGTGTCGCCGCATGACTCGGCACCGTGCGGCCCGTCGGACCTCGGTGCGGCTGTCACGCCTGTACAGTCAGCGCGAGGCAAGGCTCGAACGGCTGTCAAAACTACGGTCCTGGATGGGGCCACGCCTCGATGCCCACCTCTGCTACAAAGAGCTCAACCAAACTCACACTCATCCTGTTGTCACCGACCGATTGACATCACACAAGCCAACTGCGATGTCACTCCAGCAGTGGCTGCATCAATTCCCATGGGCAGAAACGTCCCTGAACTGACTTAGCTCTTATCCTGAGAACAATGATTCCTCTGAAATTTTAAGTTACTTTATCTTGTAAAAATATCTCTTGTGCCAATGAAAATTATTTGTTTTTTTACATGTCAAATTGTGTATTGTTTTTTCTTGTATACACCAATCATGTAATTTTGTTGTACTGACGACTTAAATGACAACTCATGTAACAGCCATTATCGTAGTAAAGTATATCGAAGGAAAATGTAAGACACCAAAAAAATTTTCTTTCTTTATGTTTATGAAATATTTGTGTACCAGAAGGACCACAAATGTTAATAAGTACATGTGATACTTTCTGCAATAATGAAAAACAGAGAAGCTTTCACATTTTTTCTGCCATCAGCTTCCAGTTTCGTATCGTCCTTTGTTCTTCAGCTTTCGCTATGAATGCATCTATCTTGTTAGCTCTTAATAACAATGAATATACGAGGGGCGTTCGAAAAGTTCCTTCAAGGGTCCAACGCTGTTCTAATTTGTTGATCCCTTCTAAATAGTAGGACTTGTCCAACGCTGCAAAATAGCTAATATTTGCTGCAATCACCTCCTCGTTTGAATAAATTATTTGTTCCGCCAGCCATTTCTTCAAATTGGGGAACAAATATTAGTCTGAGGGGGCCAAGTCTGGAGAATAGTGGGTATGCTAAACGAGCTGGAATCATATTCCCATTAATTTTGCCACCAGAATTGCTTAGGTTTGTCCTGGTGCATTGTCACGATGGGAAGGGACGGTCCTATAACAATGAATGATGTTCACCTGTAATACTTTTATCCTTTTCCAAATAGTCGATGAGGATTATCCCTTCCGAAGCCCAACACACAGTCGCCATAACCTTTCCGGCCTAAGGAATGGTCTTCGCCTATTTTGGTGCAGATTCTCCCTTGGTAACCAATTGTTTAGATTGTTGTTTGGTCTCAGGAGCATAGTAAGGTATCCATGTTTCATCCACAGTGACGAAACGACGCTCAAAGTCCTGCGGATTCTTCTGAACAGCTGCAATCATATTTGCAACACTTCGCAAAATTCTGTTTTTGGTCAAGCGGGAGCAATCGCGGTACGCATCTTGCGGATAGCTTTCTCATGTCCATATGTTCACGCAAAATATTATGTAACCGTTCCTTCGAGATGCTCGCAGCACTAGCAATCTAACGCACCTTAACTCTTCTGTCATCCATCACCTTATCATGGACTTTATCAATGATTTCTGAAGTCGTAACTTCCACAAGGTATCCAGAAATTTCAGCATCAAATGGCTCTGAGCACAATGCGACTTAACATCTGAGGTCATCTGTCCCCTAGAACTTAGAACTACTTAAACGTAACTAACCTAAGGACATCACACACATCCATGCCCGAAGCAGGATTCGAACCTGCGACTGCAGTGGTCGCGCGGTTCCAGACTGTAGCGCCTAGAAGCACTCGGCCACTCCGGCCGGCTCGTTCTGCATCACTTGTGTCCATATGGCCATTCCTAAAATTTAGAAATCACTTACAAACTGTTCTAATCGAAGGCGCAGAGTCACCGTAATGTTTATCAAGCTTCTGTTTAGTCTCCTGAGGCGTTTTGCCTTTCGTAAAGTAAAGTTTGATCACCACATGAGATTCTTTTTCGTCCATTGTTTGACAATCACTCTACTTCCTTGACTCACACGAATGCATAACACAAAGAAATAGACCAATATTTCTGAAACTTGGTATGCGTTCTTTCCAAAGATGCTACTAACTAAACATGACCTCGTTAGGCGCCGGTGGTGGCATCTCTCGGACTTTGCACAGACTTTTCAAATGACCTTCGTATTTACGTATATTTAAATTAATACCTTTCAGATGTATTAATTTAACAAACTAAACATATCTCTTTGTATTAATGTCTTTATCAGCTTTGTATACAGGTATTCGTGATAGAAATGCAAAACTGCTGACTTGGAGCCCGTCCGCCGTTGGTGTGATCCAAGTACTGATTAGCAATTTATCAGATCTTTTATGGTGCACCAAAGAACCTACAGTCATTCGGAAACGAAGTTCGATGCTCAATTTACTATACCGCATAATGCGATTGGCCGATCACGTTGTGCACTTCCCTTATGAAAATTAAATTGGAGCCACATCTGTAACTTTGCGTTCCTCTCGAACACCAACCCGGAGTGATAGGAAATCACAAGAGGAATTAACAACCACAGCTCGGTTAATCTCAATTGACATTACTGAGCTGACTACCTGCTGGTAAGTGGTAGGTGATCACGATTGTTTCCTTTACATTCTCTATCTTCCTTCCACCTTCGCAAGCAGGCAAGGTAACAGTTACAGCTCACAACTTCCACTCCCCTATCCACCTTGATGCTATTGTTGGACAGGGACCACTTATACTGTGGTCACTCCATGTGTGGTTGCAGTTTAACGTCATACCAGAGATACTTCTGTTTACAACACCCAAATTATACAAGAACCGCTACATCAGATGGTTTCATCGGCCAACAGTGTGAGATAAATATCTATTCTCATTCGAGGATGGGCAGCGCCGTTAATTTAGAACATTATAAATACATATTTTGCCATTTCAACAGCCGAGAACGCTGAATCACATTAGTTCTAACTTACTCGCAACTTGTCCCAGTAAAGTACTCGCAAAATTGTGGACCAGAAGCCTACCTCTCCCTGCTGCCCCCTTCCACAATGTTGTTATTGTGGTCTTCAGTCTGAAGACTGGTTTGATGCAGCTGCCCAAGCTAGTCTATTCTGTGCAAGCCTCTTCAGCGCTGCACAGCTAATGCGACGTGCATTAGTTTGAACCTGCTAACTGCATTAAAGACTTTGTCTCCCTCTACAATTTTAACACCCCCACCCTCTCCCCAACGCCCACATCTACACATTTCTCTCCATTACCGACCAACCTGAAAAGTCCTTGATGCCTCAGGATATGCACCATGAAAGGAAGTTGTGCCGTAAATTTCTTGTTTTCCCCGGTTCGACTCAGTATCGTCTTATCAGTTATTCGATCTGCAGTGCCCCCACTATTTTTCGGCGCTACTGAGTAAAATTGTGATGTTGCCATGGCTGTTGCAAAAGATATTGGGAATGGGCAAGCTGAGCGCCGACGTAACACAATTATGTCAGATGCAGCAATGCCACTGGCAGATTCCCACATTGTGCTCCAGGAAACTAGCTGGCACACAGGAGAAATTCGTTGGTAAGCCAGTAACTACACATCCAATCAGCAAACTTCTTATCGTCTACATATTTGCAATCTGTGATTTGCAAAGCATGTGCGCTCCATCCCAAAATAAATTACCATTATTTTCAGTAAAAGGTAGCTACTATTTAAGAGGAGAGGTGTTGCCGCTCCACGAGGCGAGATGAGGCTACCAGCAGGCATCACGAGATTTGGCCTCCACTAACTGTGGGCTAATGCTGCTGGTTTCAAGATCAGTGCTGTGAACTTGGCATATTCCAGCCTGTCGGCCAACTACCAGGTGCAATTAGCCTTCGGCCATGGAAGGTAGTCGTTTGAGACCATGGCGACCTGTGGCGTCAGTTCCTTAACACTCGCTGTCTCCAGCACACGCTGTGGAGGACGTTGCACCACGGAATGTTCTAGTTTGTTCATCAGTAAAATGTATGACTAATAGTGAAGTTTTTATGAGCAGCCATCGATAATAATCCCAACAACAATTCATATCCTCAACTCAGACCTCCACGTGTAGAGGCAATCCATCGTGGACCTCCTCATTATGATGTCATAAGTGTGTTTTATTTAGATTAAAGTTCAGTCTTGATCACGTTATGTCTGTTTTAATGAGTAACCGGTTTCGGTTTTTTTCTATAAAACCATCATCAGACCCATTGGCTCCCTTGGGTTGGTAGGTGGAGCTCTCCTTGCTGCTGTGCAGTCAAGTTGACTGCACAGCAGCAAGGAGAGCTCCACCTACCAACCCAAGGGAGCCAATGGGTCTGATGATGGTTTTATAGAAAAAAACCGAAACCGGTTACTCATTAAAACAGACATAACGTGATCAAGACTGAACTTTAAATATAACAATTAATTGATCACTGTATTCCGAAAATGTTTACCAAAATTGTCATAAGTGTGTGTCACGTCTAAATTTCAATGACAGGGGAACCTTACCTGCCACCCTCCCTGGAGACAATGACTCTCGACTACCTCAGGGTTGCAGTTTCGTCGACACACAGCATCAGTATGCAGTGGGTGAGTACACTGCATGTTCTGTTTTTCCCCCTTTGCAAGTACCACGTCGAGTCAGTGCACCTTTTAGCAGCTTTTTATTTCTGTTTTCAAGTGTGACATGTGGCAAATAAACTCTGACTGTGTTCTGAGTTTGTGTTAATATGAACAATATTTTTGCCTACCATCAATGAGTGTAGCTCATTGTCTGGAAGTCTATAAGGTGTTAACCATGCGTAGCTATGGAACCCAGGGGGATAATGTTCAAGCTCGGGGAAGCTGTCACCAGTGAAATCCTGTCGCCGATTTCGTTTATCATGCTAGGACAAATGTGGGCAAAATCACTAAAGCTTGATTTTCATGGTATATTGGCACAAGGCACTGGGAAGTTGCTCTAGGTGACCGAAGGTGTTGCTAACTTATACGATTCTGGACTTCACCTCCGGGTAGGGAATCGTCGTTGAGTACGCAGCGTTCAGTGACTGAGAGCACTTCTCCTGTCTATAGTCACGTTGAAACGTTATCTGAATTCCGTCCCTGCGGCTGGGTGTTCGCGTTTATTGTCTGTAGAATACAGAGAGGAGAAGATAGTAATAGATTATACTAGTCAGAGGACCGCCTTCTCCCATCCTAGTGTTAATGAGTTTTTTATTTTGTGCCGGGAGTTCTTCCATCGTCGCACACGTGCACGAGATCCATCACTGCACTACATTCGGTGATATTGCTAATTGCTTCGGCTTATTAGGACTATAAAGCTGATCAGCTGTAATAGTGTAAGTTTCATTTCCACTGAGGTAGCACACCACTGTAGATCATCTTTGAAAGTAGTGTCTTCTAATGTTTGGGACGTAAATGATATCAGTCATCTCGCGTTTTTTATATTAGATCACGTAGCCATAAAAAGCGGCAGATTTGGGCAGTTTATCAATAATATTAGTCAGGAAATTCATTTGTATCTCTTTATGTCCATTGCACATCCACACATAAACATTTGTAATATATAAAGGTGTTTTAATCAACAATAAATGTATATGCAGAAACAACATTTATACTTTAGTAGTTGCTAGTTCCCTTAATCATTCATTTATTTTTATGTTGTAATTTATATGTTAAGGGCATGGAGGAGGAAATAATATCACCGTTAAGAGATCGTAAGACCTGCTTCAGGGGGTAGTCAGACAGGGCCAAATCTTTATTTTCGTGTTCAGTAGTTTCCATTGCGCACTTTCATTTTTACATCCGCCAGGAGTAGCATCTAGGAAACCACACAAATACCTTCAGTAAATACTTCCTAACATTAAAATTTATATTCGATGTTAGCAGATCCCTTTTTTTCAATAATACTTTTCTTGCTATAGTCAGTCTTCATTTTATATCCTCTCTACTTCGGTCATCATCAGTTATTTTGCTGCCCAATAGTCCTTTTAGTGTCTCATTTCGTAATCAGATTCGATAACACTTCCTGATTTAACCCACGTGATACCAAGGGAGAGGGGAGGGGTTACTATTTGCCTACCTTCTCAGAATACTGTAATCTAGTCATGTACATTATATTTTAAAATTAAAAATAAATATATATTTGTTATATTTAATGATTTCTTCTGCCAGATATGAAATTGTTTTCAATATTTCAGTAAAAATTAAAGGAAAAATTTAGGTCTTGTCAGTGGATGTGAATTTTCAGAACAGGTGTCATATTCACATTTTCAGGTTTAGGACACTTCTTACGCATAAATACATCTTTAAAATATACGTTGTGCGTAGAAGACAACGAAAATTAACGAAACCTGTATATCTTTGTCTTCGTCATACATTACGCCCCCCGTTTGGTGAACAGGTTACGGAAAATCCGATGGTACTGCTAGGTTTAATTCGATTACGTTCCATTACCTTTCATTTAGTTCCATTGAGGGTTATCTCATAATCCCTTTCCAGGGCACTGTCTATTCCATTCAAGTGTTGTTCCAAGTTTTTTGATGTCTATAATAGAATTGCAGTGTCACTCGTACACTGCAAAATGTTTATTGCTTTGAGAGGCACCCATATGCCTTGCTCATACTGTGGCATCAAGCAGTCAGGCCTGCAAGATCAGTGGTCTGCCAAGCGAGTGGATTTATTCTTATTTATCGCAATACATCAGTGACTGATTGTGAGCTCTAGTAACCACAATTAAGCTACAAATTAATCTCCTGTTTGAATATTACGCAACGGATACTGATAACGCACATCTGACTATTAAAAATGTAAACAACTCTGATTGTTCACTACGCACTGGCAATACCACATTTTCTTTCTCACCCAACGGCTTTGATCAACACGTAGCCATCGCACTGAATATGAATGGCGCACACGTTATAAATTCTGGATACCATGACTACACACTATTCGAAGAACAAGGACACCAATCTTTTTCTGTTAACTATCTTTATTATTCAGATAAATTCTATGATGGTTCACAGATAACCTAAACACACCATTACATTTTATACTACAATTACACAAGAGAAACTCCGCCCAGAGGGCATGGCTTTACATTGGTGATTCTCTATCTTATGGTTTTGTAATTATCTAACGCTACAGTGCACTTTCCTTACAGTACCCATCACGTCGAAGTGCCCGTCTCTAATTTCAAGTCCCGCACACGCCATTTCTTAAATATTTCCAACTTAATAGCAATTCAGCTTAACTTTAGCACTCGGAAGTATTTCTACATAGTACAAGCACTCGCAAGTATTTCAACTTAATGCTACACGTGTTTTCATTGTGAGCGTTCGTCACTTCCGAAGAGTACTACAATCCCCTTAATATTATCTGACTGACATTTAATTCTCCCCACAAAACTTCCTGAAATAGAGAAATAATTATTCCACACTAATCTTAAGTATTTCACATGCATACCATCTCTCCGCTCTTTTGTCTTTTACAGAGCACACCTAAGACAGGTCTTACCAACACAAGATCCAGCGCCAGAGTGCTGAAACATGGCCGTTCTTCAGGTCAGCTCGCACCTCCGGCAAGGTGGGGGAGCACCATGTTACCGTATTGGTCAGCCACATTTCTGGCGCTCAAATTTCTGGTAAATTTCACCACTTTGGTTCCACCAAAGGTGACCAAAGGACCATCTCAAAGATGTTCATATATTGCACATTCACTATCTGCGGTTAGCAGACGACCATACATTTATTCATTTCACAGATCTCACCAAATGGGATGTAATGATTTATTTTGTGGGAGTGCACATGTGATCAATTAAATAAATAATTTGTCATTCTTTCCTACAGTGATATCCAGCTTCGGTGTATTAAGTGAAATTGAGTTATTACCCACAATAAAATATGTTGTTCTGACAAGAATAACGAAGAATGTTGTACCTATTTTCGATGTTGGGCGGTACTGTACCCTTTCACCACCGGCTACCCATGCAAAAAGGAAAAAAAATGATAATAATTCACGATACTATCCTTGCAATGTGAGGGTAGTTCCGAACATTTTTTTAAGAAAGCTGTTTTCGAAGAAACGCTGTAAGTCACGATAATAATCAGAAGAAGACCTTAGCCCCTCGTGACCTTAAGTAGACGACCAAATGCTGTTACTTTACCAACATATTGACACAGTTGTCACATTATTGTACTCTGTACAATCCGGAGTAGTGTACACATACAAATTTACAACAATCTGAATGACAAATAAAACATTACATCATAAAAATAAAAAAATGGCGAGATAAAAATTTGCTTGGTTACCTGTATCACCGTTGTTCTTAGGAGTAATTCAATCTTTACTAATTTTATAAAAAATAAAAAAAATACTAATTGTACTCATGAAATTTTAAATAGCTCACCATCCACAAAGAGGAAGTAATCTGACATACATAAATTTTGGGGTAATAAACTTTACACAGCAATGGTTCAAATTGTTCAAATGGCTCTGAGCACTATGGGACTTAACATCTATGGTCATCAGTCCCCTAGAACATAGAACTACTTAAACCTAAGTAACCTAAGGACATCACACAACACCCAGTCATCTCGAGGCAGAGAAAATCCCTGACCCCGCCGGGAATCGAACCCGACACAGCAATGTCTAAATACAAAACAAAATGAACAAAAGGAAAAAAATTGCGTACACTAGTTACATGTAGAATGTCAGGCTCTGTACCATTACTTTAAAATGTACATCAAAAATGGCTCGGAGCACTATGGGACTCAACATCTTAGGTCATAAGTCCCCTAGAACTTAGAACTACTTAAACCTAACTAACCTAAGAACATCACATACACCCATGCCCGAGGCAGGATTCGAACCTGTGACTATAGCAGTCCCGCGGTTCCGGACTGCAGCGCCAGAACCGCACGGACACCGCGGCCGGCAAAATGCACATCACCTACAGAGAAATTAAACTGAGAAAAAAACAATGAAATATAACACAAGTTACATACTGGTTATGTAATAAGTCAATGTGAGGCACAATGTCATACCTCATTAACTATCATCACTTAAGCAATTTCCACCACTACTCGACTGTGAGTTTAAAACTTATTCTTATCCAGCAGTATAAATACCTCCTGCTGAGCTAGTCAGTCCATCAACTTTGATCAATAACCACAGTAAATAGTTAACAATAAGTGCCTGAACCCACCAGTAGCTCTCGTATGTTACTCTACTGCTCATTTCTCTGTTGTTACATATTTAGACCACAAGAACTTGCATTTCGACTAGCCTCCATTACACTTCAATGTGAAATATCACCACTGTGATAATACAAATAAGTGGCTTCAGTCAACACACCAACTAGATTATTACTGTCCACGACATCAAAATGCATCAGTTAATTCCCATATTTGTTGTGCAATGCAAACTCTTGTCCCCTGTGACAACCTTACTGACCAATGCAACAAGAGCCGCTATGTTAGTATTACGACACTGGCTAATAATTAAAGCATCCTTGTACCAAATATTCCAATAAACATGCTACATGAACTTGATAACCCAGAACAAACAAAAAAAACACACTAACTATGCTAAACACATATGTTACTGAAATATGATTACACTTGCTGTCCCTTCAGGAATAAAACATATAAAAAAAGTTACACAATTACAAATACAAATACATTATTCCCTATCTTGTGAGTCACACAGAACCATTTCATTCTGAGATTTTCTTGGGGTCAAAAAGTTGCTGACAGTTTTCCCAGAAACACTGCCTCGATGTCAAAGCTCTCCCATGGTCACCCAGACTAAAGTCTTTAGGTCACTCAAATCGGCATTTTGAACACACACTGAACAGTAAACTGTATCTCACATTAAACTCAAATGTCATAGTCACTCTCAGATTACCATCCACACGAATCTGGTCGTCCAGAAATGGCCCTACAACTACTATTACCCACGGTCCTTTTTTTTCAGTTCATGGTGTAATTAAAAGTCATTATGTTCCAACAAACAAAACTTATTCTCGCACCAATTATAGAAATGTCTCCTACTACAAATGCAAATGTCAATGTCCCACTTTAGTTTCTTGTGTTCAGACGATAATTACTCAACAAACGACAACTCTCCGCTTTGAGTATAACTATCGTCCCACATGCATTTTACAAAGCACACTTAACATGTCACTCCCAAATGTTTATGGATCCCACCGTCCAGTTGTCAAGACAAAACAAACCAATCGTCCTGTCTGCTAAAGACAAAATCTTTTCCACCGCTCACAATGTGGAAACACCAGTCCTTCACTTTCCAACTTATTGAGACATACGAGCAGTCATCTTGTTTCACGGCTCCACAGTCCAGTACTAGTTAATAGCTGCTGTTAAAGAATCCCCGCCGGACTCTGCCACGCGTCGTTCATTCTACCGTCGCGCCGACGCCAGGCGAGCCGTTGAGCAGAAAAACCACCCGCTGTTGCCTTTGTGGGATACTGTCTTCATTCGTAAGGGTGGCGCAACTTATGAATGGCAGTGGTAGGTCCGCGTCGCCCCAGGCCGTTGACCTGCTGTAGCGGGCACGAGGAGTGTACCCCCACCGACAGTGGAGTGGGGAGCGCAGCGGCTCTGTCGCCTCTCCCATGCTGACGTCAGCTTGGCCTCCCGCATTTTTATGTAGGTACGGGCGCGTTCTGCGTGGGCACCTCAGTGCTACGACACCCAATCAGTCAGACCCTTCCGTGCCTCTCGCAAAATTACAGACAAAAGGTTATTCTTACAGTATTTAAATACTCGTTGATTACATGTATGATCTATTAGATACATTGGTAATAAAAGAATCTTTGTTCTAAAAAACATAAAATCATACACCCTAGTTTTCAGCACATACAACATCAACATTTATCCCTTTTCTATATACAGCCCACACTTGTGCTATTGATTGTAACTGTCGTCCCTCATACAAAACTTGAAAGTGTTACAAAAAAAGGAATAAGAAACAATCTATACAGCTCATAGTTACAATATCAAATAGTAGACTACTTTAACATCCTATCACAGTGAACATATTAGAAACTGTTGATCCTAAAACTACAATATACAACACACCTTTGCCAGCCGGAGTGGCCGAGCAGTTCTAGGCACTTCAGTCCGGAACCGCGCGACCGCTACGGTCGCAGGTTCGAATCCAGCCTTGGGCATGGATGTGTGTGACGTCCTTAAATTAGTTATGTTTAAGTAGTTCTAAGTTCTAGGGGACTGATGACCGCAGAAGTTAAGTCCCATAGTGCTCAGAGCCATTTGAACCATTTGATCACACTACTCTATGACTCTCAGTCAACTGACATCATATTTTCCTTCTCATTCGATCCATTAATACACCAACAGAATAGGTGTAGCAGTCATCTAACCTTAACACCACCACACTCACGTCAACATAACATACCTTTGCTCCCTTATACTCAACAACATAACACATGAAGTTGTTTCGGAGATAGCATTCCAGTCTCCGATTTCGTCCTTCCACTCTGGCACCTCTCTCCATCGGCTTACCTTTGCATTCACTTTCCCGATTATTCGTGCTGCTAAATATCAACTTCGAGTTGCGATATTTCATCTAAGAACAAAAAATACACAAATCATTCTTCCTGCAAAATAACTGTACACATTCTTGGGACCGTTTTGATTAGTTATACTGGTACCAGGCTTCAACAACAACAACAAAATATTATTTTTGCAATATTGCAAATGTTATGATAAGAATTAGATTTACACTTATATTACATCTTACGTCAGTATTCCACAACGTTCACCATCTAGATCTCAGACTCCCTTTGTGTCCTTTCACGTTGTGCAGTTGTCCTCATCTCTTCATTCGTATTTCGACTCTCTGTCCGTCCATTACTCCATCATTTCCTGATCTTCCTTCTCCATTCGCATCAATCTCGATTGCAGCATACACAGGCCTCTCTGTAACATACATCTAAGACATCTCCACATTATTCAATTCTACTCACCTATATTTACCACTGTTTCATCACGACGAATCTCTCTTTATTAATCACACTGCTTCACGTCGCTTCTCTCCTTAAATATCACCTTTATCCACTACTAATTATCACGTTGCTTCTCCCTCTATCTACCATCTCTATCCACTCATTAATCATCACGTCGTTTCTGCTTGATCCTTATTCATATGACAAAAAATTCGTACATACACCACTCTGTCGACTCCTGTTCATGACTCATTCGACCAGTCTATTCCGTCATACTTTCTGACACCCCACCTGTAAATTCTTATGTTCGATTTGACCCTGCACAGCGTTACACACCACAAATAAATACACTGCCTATCTACAATAACTCGCCTACTTTCGATCTATCCTTAACTATTCCATAATTTGATGTTAGAAATGTGAAGAAGCCCACACGATTATTTTCCCTTGATCGTCTCAATCAGTGCAGCATTTTCATGGACAATCCGCCTCACTCTGAATGGTTCACTATACACAGTAAAGAATTTGCTAGTTGGGAATCTGTGCTTACATGAAAATTAAATGTGTGCTGAGAATATACAAGCTGGGAGAAAGGGACAACTCAAGGGCTAGAAACTTTGGTGCCAATGGCCTCTTTCCCTAACACCCGATTCCGAACAACCATACTTCATTATAACTGTCACCACGACAATGACATACTATATATCGGATGGCAGCTAATCTAAAAACTTCGATCACGTAGCTGATGATACCTGTAACAGCATTTTAAATCTACCCCATGCCATACAGATCACAATGTTGACTTTTTTCTTTCCTACAGTGGTGTCTGGCTTCGGTGTATTAAGTGAAATTGAGTTATTACCCACAAAAATTATGTTGTTCTGATAAGAATAACGAAGAATGTTGCACCTATTTTCAATGTCAGGCGGTACTGTACCCTTTCAGCTTCTCCCTAATATTCTCCCTAGTATTCTGTTTACAAATTTATCCTTGTATGCTTTACTGATTGTTCGGTGTAGATGTTGAATGAAATCGAGTGTAGGGTACCCGAATGTCTCACTCCCATTTTCAAATTGCACAACTAGAACTTTAACAGATGGAGTAGCAGAATTTATGTGCTACAACAAGATTTGTTCTTTGATGGGGTGGGGCTGTGAAATACATGTCCAGCAACATTATACCTCTCTTCTTTTTACCTGAGGACAGCAAAATTCATATTTCAGTGCATATATGGCAAAAATTAAAATTTTCATTTAGGACAACATGGATTCCCAAGGATTCACGTGCTACCAGTTGCGGAGGAACATGTAGGAAAGAGCATCTCTCCTATTTCAGAACAATAAATGTTATTTTTGTAACTTCCAGAAGAGCAGAGTACATTGGGATAACTATTTCTAGATCGAGAGGTAAGCCAGTTCCATTCGAACCCACTAGCGAGAACAAAGAAGAAAGACGGTTGGAAATGCAGTAAAGGGAAATGTCGTTAGAGTGTATTGTGGGATTGGAGAATTGTGAGGGTGTCGTATTCATGACTTTACGTCTCTTATCTTCAGATATCATTTTTAAATGACGAATGGAGGCCAGAGGAAAGTTGCTACCTCACAGTATGTCTGGACAAGTAGTTTTTCATCTAAGTATAATTTGAGGCGTAAATGCAAAAGGCCAATTTGAGAAGTTTCTCTGTCCTGGGGCGCTTGACTCAAATGCTTTATCATTGTCATTGCCCATGTCAAGAGCAGGTGCAATGCAGCTGATTTCTGCAGTTCTAATTCCTTGGACGCCGTTTTTGAAGCGCTACCAAAACCCATATGTTATAAAACAATGAAGTAAACGATTCCGTATAAGAATTACAGTAATAGAGTAGCATAAATATCGTGAAAAGTTCTTTCATCAGCGTGATATCAGTTCCTTCATCTCGGACTATTTCTCCCTTCTCAGAGAACTTTCCACACAAAGACAGTGTAACATTGTCAACTGCCTATTCCAGCTACTATACTTAGAATGGCTCAGTTATCTATCAAGAGCATTAGGAAAACCTCTTTTCTTTACGTAGGGGAAGCGTTCTTTCGCCGCAATCAAAAGACCAAGGACAACTGACGCATATATACTCTGCATTAAAATTATTGGATACCAAGGGACTTAAATCGTGTAAACAATTCTCTTAGAATATTACCGCCCGTTTTTGGTTCATCTGGAAACTGGGTTATAAAGAAAACGCGAGATCTGATAGTTCAGTCAATGAAACAGGAGACAGTGCATGTCAGATAATGGTGTCTTCTCGCGCTCGCGCTGGACGTGCACACGTCCGTAGTTGCTGAGTATTCACCTTTTGTTATATGAGCAATTACCTCAGGCATAATTATATGTCGTCGGCTTTTAACACTTTCTGCCACGTCCGGCGACACAGTTGTGGTGTGAGATAGAATGGCCTTTGCAGTGTCGATTAACATCTGAACTAGATCCATAAGACCCTCACCTCTTATAGTTCCGTACGACCTTACGTCTCGTGCACACATAGGAACGCAATTATCGACAGTTAGCTCCTGAGCTGGTTTAGGAAGTCGATTCTCCTCCACATAAGACCTTTGTTTATTAGACACGCACGGATGACGAGAAATGAACCAAGTGCCTCTTGACCCTTCAGCATTAGAGTAAATTTGACAGTACAGCGAACAGCAAAGAATAAGAACGCTTTTCCTAAATCCATCCACAATAGACTTTACCAGGGTCCAAAGTGTACTTTTAAACTGCTCCAGGCAGTGTGGTTCTCTACTCACCACTGATTAGTTTTTCTTTTACTTCCATTTTTCTTGGCATGTGCTCCTCCTTCTCCAAACCATGTTTAGTTTCCCGGTCTCATTTTGTGTGCTACAAAAAAAATGAAGAAATCCCGTCACTCCACTAAACACTGCTCTACTCACCGCTTGTAGCCCGTAGCTCGCAACTGGGGTCAGTGCTACCAACAGGTCGTAGGTGCAGCACACCAGTGCTTGCGCAAGGCACTGTTGCAGTGACGTCATGGGCTCGCTCAGTGCGGAGCAGCTGGGCCGCGGCCCGTGGGCTGCGTCTCCAGGCACCACTCTTCTGAGCCCATGGCATACAGGTGATTTCGCAACTGCACTGCTCGGCCTTTAGGATGACGTCAGGGTCTCGCTCAGCCCGATGCTGCTGTAGCCCAGTGCGGCCGCAGCTCATGGGCCGAGCCTCTTCGCATGACTCTCCCAGTGGACCAAGATGCGGGTGCCCCTCCTGAACCAGCAGTGCGAGGCAAGGCTCGCACTGCTGTCATGGCTACGTTCCTGGACGGGCCGCGCTTCGATGATCACCTTTGCTGCGAACTGCACAACCAGAGCTCACACTCAGCCGGTTGTCACGGACCGATTGACGACATAAAAGCCAACTGCCAAGTCATTCCTGCAGTGCCTGCATCAATTCCCACGGGCAGACACGTCACTGAACTGACTTAACCTCTTATACTCAGAACATTGATACGTCTCAAATTTTAAGTTAGTGTATCTTGTACAAATATCTCACGTGCCTATGTAAATGATTTGTCAAACGGTTTATCTAAAACATGTCAAATAGTGTATTGTTTTTGTTGCATACACCAATCTCGTAATTTTGTTGTACACGACTTGAATGAGTACTCATGTATCAGCCAGTATCGTAGTCAAATGTATCGTAGACACTAAGAAAATTTTTTTTTCCTTATGTTTATGAAATATGTGTTTACCAGAGAGTCCACAAGTGTTAAAAAGTACATGTAATGCTTTCTATGTTGATAAGGAACAGAGAAGCCTCCCCATTTTTTCTGCGATCAGTTAGGGGATGCCTGCCTGTTTGGTACCGTCCTTTGTTCTTCCGCTTTCGCAGTGTAAGCATCTACACTACAGACCATTAAAATTGGGACACCACGAAGACGACGTGCTACAGACGCGAAATTTAAACGACAGGAAGAAGATGCTGTGATATGCAAATGATTAGCTTTTCAGAGCATTCACGCAAGGTTGCCGCCGGTGGCGACACCTACAACGTTCTGACATGAGGAAAGTTTCCAACCGATTTCTCATACACAAACAACTGTTGACCGGCGTTGCCTGGTGAAACGTTGTTGTGATGCCTCGTGTAAGGAGGAGAAATGCGTATCATCACGTTTCCGACTTTGATAAAGGTAGGATTGTAGCCTATCGCGATTGCGGTTTATCATATCGCGACATTGCTGCTCGCGATGTTCGAGATCTAATGACTGTTAGCAGAATATGGAAACCTTGGGTTCAGGAGGGTAATACGGAACGCCGTGCTGCATCGCAACGGCCTCGTATCACTAGCAGCCGAGATGAGAGGCCTCTTATCCGCTTGGCTGTAAGGGATCGTGCAGCCACGTCTCGATCCCTGAGTCAACAGATGGGGACGTTTGCAAGACAACAACCATCTTCACGAACAGTTCGACGACGTTTGCAGCAGCAAGGACCATCAGCTCGGAGACCATGGCTGCAGTTACCCTTGACGCTGCATCACAGACAGGAGCGCCTGCGATGGTAAACTCAACGACGAATTTGAGTGCACGAATTTTTTCCAATGAATCCAGATTCTGTTTACAGCATCGTGATGGTCGCATCTGTGTTTGGCGACATCGCGGTGAACGCACATTGGAAGCATGTATTCGTCATCGCCATAATGGCGTATCACTGGGCGTGATGGTATGGAGTGTCATTGGTTACACGTCTCAGTCACCTGTTGTTCGAACTTTGAACAGTGGACGTTACATGTCAGATGTGTTACGACCCATGGCTCTACACTTCATTCGATCCCATGCATTTCAGCAGGATAATGCACGCCCCCATGGTGCAGGATCTGTATGGGCCATTCTGATAAAGAAAATGTTCGACTGCTGCCCTGGCCACCACATCATGCAGATCACTCACCAACTGTACACTACGAGGTTTTTCATAAGCTATTGAGCTCTGTGACTGCCAATTACTTGTTTAATGTGATGGTGGCCGAGCAATTGGCTCGTCACAATACGCTAGTCACTACTCTTGATTAACTGTGGTATCGTGTTGAAGCTGCATGGCCAGCTGTACCTGTACACGCCGTGCAAGCTCCATTTCACTCAATGCCCAGGCGTATCAAGGCCATAATTACAGACAGCGGTGGTTGTTCTGGGTACTGATTTCTCACGATCTATATACCCAAATTACCTGAAAATATAATCACATGTCAGTTCTAGTAGACTATACTTGTCCAGTGAAACACGTTTATCATCTGTATTTATTCTTGGGGCAGCAATTTTAATGGTCAGTAGTGTATGTTATTAGCTTTTAAGAACCATGAATATATTTAAGTGTATTTAAATTAATAACTTCCAGATGTATTGACTTAACAAACTAAACATATCTCTTAGGCTAGGTGCTAACTGAGACGCGTATAGCACGTGTGACGTGACGCGACACTACAGCACGACACACACGTGCCGCACGATTCGCGCGGATGCAGCGCGTATTGCGACGCGTACACCATACTTCACACGCGCCGGCTGACGGCGCTCTACGCAGAGAGAACCGAAGCGCGCGCAACCTGTTACCTTCCTCAAACGATTTTTCAGAAACTGTTCACTGAAAATATTTGATTTTAGCCTTACTTGTAACGTTATATGTCAGCTACGTGGTGAAGGGCCCATCATCTCGCTAATATCCATTCTTATTATAATGTACACATTTTAGTAAGACACTACGCAAAACTCAAAAAGTTTGCAACGAAAATTAGAGGTCGCTATGATTTTGCGTTTGGTGCGTATTACGTCATATGTTTCTCCGTATGAAATTTAGCTAACATGTTGAAATTTAGACTTGAGAGGAGGTCTCTATCTGCCTCCTATGTAGCGCGCTCACTTCCGATCTCACGGCGGCGAGAATGAAGTACTCCCAACATTTCTCTTATCTCCTAAACCACTAGAGACATCGAAACGAAAGTCTGGCGAATGAAAGCACACAAGGAGGAAAGTGTTTTGTCAATTCATAAACACATGGAACATCCTGTCTATGGCGATATATCAGTACTTAACTTACCTTTTTATTTATTTCACTCCAGTGACTGTAATTTTTTAAGAGTTATCGACAGCTAGCGAAACAAGAGCTTCCTAGTATGAAAATAAACATGAAACTTTTGCTCTTACGTTACTGCAAACGGACACTACGAGGTTTTTCATAAGCTATTGAGCTCTGTGACTGCCAATTACTTGTTTAATGTGACATTCCGTTTCAGAATTGTGTCGGAATAGCTGCTGTGAGATGAGTTTGGCAAATTACACTTTGACAAAGGAAGTACAATTAAACCTGTACCAACAGAAATGTGGCCGTTACTCATAAATGGTGATGCTTCTTCGAATGAGAAAAGGTTAACTGACACAAAAATAGATTGCCCATTCTGTTGGAATTTTGGTGGAATCCCCGTAACCCATCGTATTTTTAAAAGTGAGTGACTGGAATGGAAACTTACCAAAGGATTTCATTCCGTCTCCTGAACTGAGCAGTATTAAAATAATGACAAGCGCTCCTTCGGGCAGAATGATAGGCACATGCCAGATACTGGTTACTCACCTACGGTTTGCCAAACTGACAATGTGTGATAGCGAATAAAATAGTTGTTATTGAGAAAAATAAACAATTGATCTGTCGCACAACTCAGTGGTCAGTGTATTGTCAGCAGCGAAGGAAAATGCGCGCGACAAGAATGCAGAAGCTAGCCATGTGTGCCTTGTGAGCTGAAGTTCGAAAAGCATTGTCATGAAAGTAAGTCTGCCTTTGTCAACAGTACATTTCAACAAATTAAATCTATCTAATCATGATACTGTTTTAGGATATTCCTACTTTCGTTATAATACCGACCATTTTCTTCATTTGTGTAGCCTGTTGTATAATTAGTTTATTAATGCTAATAATGTGCATGCAACAATTAAAATGCTTTTTCTCATCACGGCGAACCAATTAAAACATTATTTGTGACTGTTTTTCGACTGTTTCTGGCTTGTAGCGGAAATGTGATATTCACATGCATGTAGTACAGTGTGTCATATTACATTATTACATCCATATCCAAGTATTCACAGTGAGACTTCAACACTTGTGATCTTCGACGCTTTTTACCAGATTACCCCTTTCCAAATTTTTGTAACAGATCGTACAGATACGCCAGCATACGAGGCAGAGAGAAGATAACTTTGTTTTACTTTCCTGTCTTGCTTCTTAATCACATGATTTTATAATATTCCTTGCTTCCTTATTCACTACCCTCTGTCCCTTCTACATCTACATCTACATGATTACTCTGCAATTCACATTTAAGTGCTTGGCAGAGGGTTCATCAAACCACAATCATACTATCTCTGTATCATTCCACTCCCGAACAGCGGACGGGAAAAACTAACGCCTAAACCTCTCTGTTCGAGCTCTGAATTCTATTATTTTATTTTGATTATCATTCCTACCTATGTAGGTTGGGCTCAACAAAATATTTTCGCATTCGGAAGAGAAAGTTGGTGACTGATATTTCGTAAATAGATCTCGCCGCGACGATAAACGTCTTTGCTTTAATGTCTTCCATCCCAACTCGCGTATCATATCTGCCACACTCTCTCCCCTATTACGTGATGATACAAAACGAGCTGCCCTTTTTTTGCACCCTTTCGATGTCCTCCGTCAATCCCACCTGGTAAGGATCCCACACCGCGCAGCAATATTCCAACAGAGGACGAACGAGTGTAATGTAAGCTGTCTCTTTAGTAGACTTGTTGCATCTTCTAAGTGTCCTGCCAATGAAACGCAACCTTTGGCTCGCCTTCCCACAATATTATCAATGTGGTCTTTCCAACTGAAGTTGTTCGTAATTTTAACACCGAGGTCCTTAGTTGAATTGACAGCCTTGAGAATTGTACTATTTATTGAGTAATCGAATTCCAACGGATTTCTTTTGGAAATCATGTGGATCACCTCACACTTTCCGTTATTTAGCGTCAACTGCCTCCTGCCACACCATACAACAATCTTTTCCAATTCGCTTTGCAACTGATACTGGTCTTTGGATGACCTTACTAGATGATAAATTACAGCATCATCTGCGAACAACTTAAGAGAACTGCTCAGATTGTCACACAGGTCATTTATAATGACCAGGACCAGCAGAGGTCCCAGGACGCTTCCCTGTTGAACACCTGATATCACTTCAGTTTTACTCGATGATTTGCCGTCTATTATTACGAACTGCGACCTTCCTGATAGGAAATCACGAATCCAGTCGCACAACTGAGACGATACCGCATACGCCAGCAGCTTGATTAGAAGTCGCTTGTGAGGAACGGTGTCAAAAGCTTTCCGGAAATTTAGAAATACGGAATAAGCTTGAGATCTCCTGTCGATAGCGGCCATTACTTCGTGCAAATAAAGAGCTAGCTGCGTTGCACAAGAACAATGTTTTCTGAAACCACGCTGATTTCGTATCAATAGATCGTTCCCTTCGAGGTGATTCATAATGTTCGAATACAGTATATGCTCCAAAACCCTACTGCAAACCGACGTCAATGATATAGGTCTGTAGTTCCATGGATTACTCCTACCACCCTTCTTAAACACTGGTGCGACCTGCGCTATGTTCCAATCTGTAGGTACAGATCTATCAGTGAGCGAGCGGTTGTATATGATTGCTAAGTAGGGAGCTATTGTATCAGCGTAATCTGAAAGAAACCTAATCGGTATATAATCTGGACCTGAAGACTTGCCCGTATCAAGCGATTTGAGTTGCTTCACAACACCTAAGGTATATATTTCTAAGAAACTCATGCTAACAGCTGTTTGTGTTTCAAATTCGGGAACATTCCATTCATCTTCCCTGGTGAAGGAATTTCGGAAAACTTCTTGCAAACTGAAAACGTCGTGGAGGCATATGATACAATTCAAGTGGCCAATGGCTCACCAGTTACTGAAGTATGCATTTTTCTTGACAGAAGAAAAAAGTACTTTACGGATATAAATAACAGAAAAGCATAAGGTACTAACGAAGAAAGCTGGAGCGTTTAATTGGCGAAAAATGAAACACCACCCAAAGGCAGTAAAGTTTAGTATACAGTAAGGCAATATTTATCATATGGGCAATACTGCCACTGCTCATATGCGCCGTGCCGATGTGAGCATATGGCCTGAGTACTTTTCCGCTCCCCGCCTCAAATTTCCCACGGTGCTAGCGAGGCACGCACGACGCGTGGCGCGAGAAACTGTGCCACAACCACAACGCCGCGCGACACAGCGCAGGCGCGTGTCGCGTCGCAGTCGCGTCGCGTCGCAATTTGCGCGGTCCCATTTGAACCTGTGATGTTACAAAAACACGCGCTGCGCTGCGCCGCGCCACACGCGCTTTACGCGTCTCAATTTGCGCCTAGCCTTAGTATAATGTCTTTATCAGATCTGTGTTCAGCTATTCATGAAAGAAATGCAAAACTGCTGACTTTGAGCCCGTCCGCCTTTGGTGTGATCCAAATACTGATTTGCAATTTATCTGATATTTATGGTGCAGCAACGAGACTGCAGTCTTTCAGGAACTAAGGCCAATACTCAATTAATTATACAGCATAATGTGATTGACCGATCGCGTTGTGCACTTGCCTTATGAAATTTACATTGGAGGCACATCTGCAACTTTGCATTTCTCTCGAACACCAACCTGGAGTAATAGGAAGTCACAACACGAATCAAGAAGCAATGCTCGGTTAATTTCAATTGACATTACTGAGCTGACTACCTGGTGGTAAGTGGTAGGAGATCATGACTATTTTCTCTACATTCTCTATCATCCTTCCACCTTCGCAAGCAGGCAAGGTAACAGTTACAGCTCACAACTTCCACTCGCTCATCCCCCTACCTGAGAGGTTGTTGCTGTTGTTGGATGGGGACCACTTATACTGTTGTCACTCCATGTATGGTTGCAGATTAACGTCATACCAGAGACATTTCTGTTTACAACAACAAAATATACTACAACCGCTACTTCAGTTCGCTGCATTGGCGAATAGTGTGAGATATATAGCTTTCCACATACGGGAATGAGCGGCACCGTTATTTTAGAGTAATATAGAAACGTCTTTTGCCATGTCAACAACCGAAGGTGGTGAATCACTTGAGATTTACCTTACTCAGTAGTTCTCCCAGGAAAGAACTTGCAAATTTGTGGACCAGAAACCTACCTTTCCCTCCCATCTCCTTCGCCAATGTTGCTGATGTGATCTTCAGTCTGAAGACTGGTTTGATGCAGCTGCCCAAGCTAGTCTATTCTGTGAAAGCCTCTTCAGCGCTGCATAGTTAACGCAGTGTACATCACTTTGAAACTACTAACTGTATTCAAGACTTTGTCTCTCTCTACAATCTTAACACACCACCCCCCCCCTCCCCAACACACACATATACACACACATCTCTCCATTACCAAACGGATAAGTCTTTGATGCCTTAGGATATGCCAATGAAACGAAGTTGTACCATAAATTTATTGTTTTCCCCAGTTTCACTCAGTATCTTCTTATCAGTTATTCGATCTGCAGTGCCACCACTATTGTTCGGCGCTACTGAGTAAAATTGTGACATTGCCATGGCTGTTGCAAAAGATCAGCGCCGACCAAACACCATTACGTCAGATGCAGCAATACCACTGGCAGATTCCCACATTGTGCTCCAGGAAAACGTATGGCACCGCCATAACCACGACACAGCAGAAAGGCATTGGTAGGCAGTAACTACACATCCAATCAGCAGACTTCTTATCGTCTACATGGTTGAAAGCTGTGCGCAAGTGCGCTCTGTCCCAACATGAATTACCATAATTATCAGTCAAAGATGTATCAGTCAGGTAGCTAATATTTAAGAGGATAGGTGGCGCTCTACGAGGCGACATGAGGCTACAAGCAGCCACCATGTTACTTGGCCTCTACTAACTGTGGGCCCCTGCTGCTGTTTTTAAGATCAGTGTTGTCAGCTTAGCATCTTATTCCCTATGGGCCAACTACCAGGTGCAACCAGCAATCGGCCGTAGGAGGCAGCTGTTTGAGGCCATGCCCACCTGTTGAGTAGTTCCTTAATACTCGCTGTCTTCAGCACACACTATGGAGGACGTTGAACCACAGAATGTTTTGGTTTGTTCTTCAGTAAAATGTATGACTAATAGTGAAGTCTTTATAAGCAGCCACCGATCATCATCCCGACAACAATCCACCGCCTCAACTCAAACCTCCACATGTAAACGTCATCCATCCTGGACCTCCACATTTTGATGTCGGAAGTGTGTGTCAAGTGTAAATTTCAGTGACAGGGGAACCTTACCAGCCATTCTCCAGGGAGACGATGACTCTCGACGACCTCAGTGTTGCAGTTACGTCGGCACACATCAGTGTGCAGTGGGCTAGTGGACTGACTGTATTTCTTCCCCTGCGACCATCACATTGAGACATTGCAACTTTTAGCAGCTTTTCAGTTCTGTTTACATGTGTGACATGTGGCAAGTACACTCCGACTGTGTTCTGATGATGTGTAAAGATGAACGTTATTTCTGCCTATCATGAATGTGTGTTGCTCATTGACTGGAAGTGTATAAGGTGTTAACTATAAATAGAGTCTTAGAAGGAGAAGATGAGTTTTGTCGAGAAGTCGTAGTTTTGTGGTAGTTTTTGCCGTTTTTGATGGGCAATGTATTTCATTCTGAGCAAATTATTTGGCTCACTGCGTTTAAGCGCGTATAGTACTCGTCATGAGTAGCCGCTAAAGTGCAGAAGTTAAGTAACAGTAAGTGTTAGGGTAGAATGAGATTAATGGTCCTTGTAGTCATACTGTTTTGTTCCCCTCGTTTGTTGTTTACATAATTAGTGACGTATACCCTGGCGGCGAGGTTGCGAATTTCTGCAGCCTGGACCAGATGTGGAGCGAAGTAGATGTGCCTACGATTTTGGAGTCATCCAGAGTGCCACTTTTGACAGTAATTTTGTTGTAGATACTTAGGAAGTGACACGTAAAACAAATTAATAGGACTGATTGCATTGCAGGTGTTTTGGGTACTGAAATGGTACAGACGCATTTAGTATTTCCGAAAGACGCATATTCGGCACCATCTGTGATGGCACTGCCTCCTCAGAAGGTGGGAGGAGAAGAAAGAGCAAATGTGTTTGTAGGGTTTATGATCGGGCCGACAAGGCTTGTGCCAGTAGACTGACAACAGGGACAACACTTGTAGGGTAATGGGTGATACAGGCGAAGGCTGCTGTGCAATCCCAGGGTTAGGCTTTCTCATCAAGCATCATGCCGAAACTGACTTTCGATGACGTGCAGTGGAACTCAGGGTGATAATGTTCGAGCTGGGGAAGCTGCCAACAGTGAAATACTGTCACAAGGTTCGTATATCATGATAGAACAAATGCGGGCAAAATCACTAAACATTAATCTGCGTGATGTATTGTCACGAGGCACTGGGAATTTGATTTAGGTGACCGAAGGTGTTGCTAACTTACACGATTCTGGACTTCGCCTCCGTGTAGCGAATCGTCGTTGAGTACGCAGCGCTCAGTGATTGAGAGCTCTTCTCCTGCATATACTCACATTGAGACTTTATATGAATTCCGTCCTTCCGGCTGGGATTTCGCGTTTCTTGTCTGTAGAATACAGAGAGGAGAAGATAGTAGCCAGCCGAAGTGGCCGTGCAGTTAAAGGCGCTGCAGTCTGGAACCGCAAGACCACTACGGTCGCAGGTTCGAATCCTGCTGCGGGCATGGATGTTTGTGATGTCCTTAGGTTACTTAGGTTTAACTAGTTCTAAGTTCTAGGGGACAGATGACCTAAGATGTTAAGTCCCATAGTGCTCAGAGCCATTTGAACCATCTTTGAGAAGATAGTATTAGATTATACTAGTCTGAGGACCGCCTTCTGCCGTCCTAGCGTTTAATGAGTTTTTTATTTTGTGGCTGGAGTTCTTCCATCGTCGCAGCCGTGCACGAGAAGCGTCACTCCGACACACTAACGCAGTACATTCTCTGATATTGCTAATTACTTCGGCTAATTAGGGCTATAAAGCTGAACAGCTGTGATCACGTAAGCTTCATTTACACTGAGGTTGGAAACCGCTATAGATCATTTTTGAAAGTAGTGCCTTTTAGTGTTTGGGGCGTAGATGATATCAGTCATCTCGTGTTATTTATACTAGAACACGGTGCCACCAAAAGGGGCACATTTGAGCAGTTGATCAATAATATTAGTCAGGAAATTCATTTGTATCTCTTTACGTCCTTTGCACATCGACATATAAACATTTGTAACATATAAAGAGGTTTAAATCCACAATAAATGTATAATTAGAAACAACATTAATATTTAGTAATAGCTAGTTCCCTTAATCTTTCATTTATTTTTATGTTGTAATGTATATGTTAAAGAGCAAGAAGCAGGAAATATTATCACCGTCAAGAGATATTAAGATCTTTTTCAGGGGGTAGTCAGACAGGGCCAAATCTATATATTTGCGTCCAGTATTTTCCACTGCGCACACTCATTTTTAAACCCGCCTGGAGCAGCATCTTGGAAACCATACAAATACCTTCCAGAAATACTTCCTAGCACTTAAATTTGTATTCGACGTTAGCAAATCCCTCGTTTTCATTAATACTTTTCTTTCTGTAGTCACTATTCATTCTATATCCTCTCTACTTCGGCCATCATCAGTTATTTTGCTGCCCAATAGTGCTTTTAGTGTCTCATTCCGTAATCAAATTCCTTTAACACTACCTGATTTAACCCTCGTAATACCAACGGAGAAGGAAGGGTTACTTTTTGCCTACCTTTTCAGAATGCTACAATCTAGTCATATACATTATATTTTAAAATTTTGAAAAAATTTTATTTGTGATTTTTAATGATTTCTTCTACCTGATTACGTTTTAAGTTTTTGAGTAAAAATTAACGCAAAAATTTAGGTCTTGTCAGTGGATGTAAATTTTCAGAACATGTGTCATATTCATATTTTCAAGTTTATGACTCTACTTACACATAAATATATGCTGTGCCTAAAAGGCAACATAAGTTAACGAAGTCCGTGTATCTTTGTGTTGGCCGTATATTACACCCCACTTTTGTAGTACACGTTATGGTAAATCCGTTGGTACTGCTAGGTTCAGTTCGAATAGGTTACATTGCCTTTCATTGAGTTACATTGAGGGTTATCTTATAATCCCTTTCCAAACCACTGTCTATTCCATTCAACTGTCATTCCAAGTTCTTTGCTGTCTCTGACAGAATTGCAGTGTCACTGGTAAACTTCAATATGTTTATTGCTTCTCCCTGATATTTAAGTCTGTTTACAAATATATTCGTGTATGCTTTACTGCTCGGTCCGAGTAGATGTTGAATGAGATCAATTGTTGTTCTTGTTATTGTGGTCTTCAGTCCTGAGACTGGTTTGATGCAGCTCTTTATGCTACCATATCCTGTGCAAGCTTCTTCATCACCCAGTACTTACTGGAACCTACATCCTTCTGAATCTGCTTTGTGTATTAATCTCTTAGTCTCTCTCTACGATTTTCACCCTCCACGCTGCCCTCCACTGCTACATTTGTGATTTTTTGATGCCTCAGAACATGTCCTACCAACCGGTCCCTTCTTCTTGCCAAGTCGTGCCACAGACTCCTCTTCTCCCCAATTCTATTCAATACCTCCTCATTAGTTATGTGATCTATCCATATAATCTTCAGCATTCTTCTGTAGCACCACATTTCGAAAGCTTCTATTCTCTTCTTGTCCAAACTATTTATCGCCCATGTTTCACTTCCATACATTCCATTATCTTCGTTTTGCTTTTGTTGATGTTCATCTTATATTCTCCTTTCAAGACACTGTCCATTCCATACAACTGCTCTTCCAGGTCCTTTGCTGTCTCTGACAGAATTAAAATCTCATCGGCGAACCTGAAAGTTTTTATTTCTTCTCCATGGATTTTAATACCTACTCTGTATTTTTCTTTTGTTTCCTTTACTGCTTGCTCAATATACAAATTGAATAACATCGGGGCTACAACCCTGTCTCACTCCCTTCCCTACCACTGCTTCCCTTTCATGTCACTCGACTGCTATAACTGCCATCTGGTTTCTGTACAAATTGTAAATAGCCGTTCGTTCCCTGTATTTAACCTCTGCCATCTTTAGAATTTGAAAGAGATTATTCCAGTCAACATTGTCAAAAGCTTTCTCTAAGTCTTCACATGCTAGAAACGTAGATTTGCCTTTCCATAATCTTTCTTCCAAGATAAGTCGTAAGGTCAGTATTGCCTCACATGTTCCAATATTTCCACGCAATCCAAACTGATCTTCCCCGTGGTCGGCTTCTACCAGTTTTTCCATTCGTCTGTAAAGAATTCGTGTTAGTATTTTGCAGCCGTGACTTATTAAACTGATAGTTCGGTAATTTGCACATATGTCAACACCTGCTTTCTTTGGGATTGGAATTATTATATTCTTCTTGAAGTCTGAGGGTATTTTGCCTGTCTCATACATCTTACTCACCAGATGGTAGAGTTTCGTCAGGACTGGCTCTCCCAAGGCCGTCAGTAGTTCTAATAGAATTTTGTTTACTCCCAGGGCCCTGTTTCGAGTCAGGTGTTTCAGTGCTCTGTCAAACTCTTCAAGCAGTATCATATACGTATTTTATCTTCATCTACATTCTCTTCCATTTCCATAAAATTGTCCCCAAGCACATCGCCCTTGTATAGACCCTCTATATACTCATTTCACCTTTCTGCTTTCCCTTCTTTGCTTAGAACTTGGCCTCCATCTGATATTCATACAAGTGGCTCTCTTTTCTCCAATGGTCTCTTTCATTTTCTTGTAGGCAGTATCTGTCTTACCTCTAGTGAGATAAGCCTCTTCATACTTGCATTTGTCCTCTAGCCATCCCTGCTTAGTCATTTTGAACTTCCTGTAGATCTCATTTTTGAGATGTTTGTATTCCTTTTTGCCTGCTTCATTTACTGCATTTTTATATTTTCTCCTTTCATCAATTAAATTCAATCTTTATTCTGTTACCCAAGCATTTCTACTAGCCCTTGTCTTTTTACCTACTTGATCATCTTCTGCCTACACTACTTCATCCCTCAGAGTTACCCATTCTTCTTCTACTGTATTTCTTTCCCCCATTCCTGTCAATTATTCTCTTATGCTCTACCTGAATCTCTGTACAACCTCTGGTTTAGTCAGTTTATCCAGGTCCAATCTCCTTACATTCCCACCTTTTTGCAGGTCCTTCAGTTTTAATCTACAGTTCATAACCAATAGATAGCGGTCAGAGTCCACATGTGCCCCTGGTAATGTATTGCAGTTTGAAACCTGGTTCCTAAATCTCTGTCTTACCATTATATAATTTATCTGATACCTTCTAGTACCTGCAGGATTCTTCCATGTTTACAACCTTCTATTATGATTCTTGAACCAAGTGTTAGCTATGATTAAGTTATGATCCGTGCAAAATTCTACCAGACGGATTCCTCTTTCATTTGTTACCCCAATCCATATTCAACTACTATGTTTCCTTCTCTTTCTTTTCCGACTCTCGGATTCCAGTCACCCAGTCTCCCTTCACTACCTCAATAATTTATTTTATTTCATCATACATTTCATCAATTTCTTCATCATCTGCACAGCTAGCTGGCATATAAACTTGTACTACTGTAGTAGGCGTGGGCTTCGTGTCTATCTTGGCCACAATAATGCGTTCACTATGCTGTTTGTAGTAGCTAACCCGCACTCCTATGTTTATATTCATTATTAAATCTACTCCTGCATTACCTCTATTTGATTTTATATTTATAACCCTGTATTCACCTGACCAAAAGTCTTGTTCCTTCTGCCACCGAACTTCTCTAATTCCCACTACATCTAACTTTAACCTATCCATTTCCCTTTTTAAATGTTCTAACCTATCTGCCCGATTAAGGGATCTGACATTCCACACTCAGATCCGTGGAACGCCAGTTTTCTTTCCCCTGACAACGACGTCCTCTTGAGTAGTCCACGCCCAGAGATCCGAATGGCGGACTATTTTACCTCCGGAATATTTTACCCAAGAGGACGCCATCATCATTTAACCAAACAGTAATGCCGCATGCCCTCGGGAAAAATTGCGGCTGTAGTATCCGCTTGCTTTCAGCAGTTCGCAGTACCAGCACAGCGAGGCCCTTTTGGTTAGTGTTACAAGGCCAGATCAGTCAATAATCCAGACTGTTGCCCCTGCAAATACTGAAAAAGCTGCTGCCCCACTTCAGGAACCACACGTTTGTCTGGCCTCTCACCAGATACGCCTCCGTTGTGGTTGCTCCTACGGTACGGCCATTTGCATCGCTGAGGCGTGCAAGCTTCCCCACCAACGGCAAGGTCGATGGTTCATGGGGGGAGGACATCGAGTGTAGGCTACCCGAATGTCTCACTCCCATCTTCAAGTTGCACAACTAGAAATCCAGAAGATGGCGTAGCAGAATTTATGTGCTTCTACATGATTTGTTCTTTGCTGGGGTGGGGCTGTGAAATACATGTCCAGCCTTATTACTCCTCTCTTCTTTTTACCTAAGGACTGCAGAATTCATATTTCTGTGCATTACGGCAAGAATTCAAACTTTCATTTAGGACAACATGGATTCCCAAGGAATCACATGTAACCAGTTCTGGAGGACCATGTAGGAATGAGCATCTCTCCTATTTCCGAACATTAAATGTTGTTTTTGTAACTTCCAGATGAGCAGACTACATTGAGATAACTATTTCTAGATCGAAAGGTAAGCCACTTCCGTTCGAACCCACTAGCGAGAACAAATAGGAAGACGGTTGGAGATGCAGTAATAGGAAATGTCGTTTGAGTGTATTGTGGGATTGGAGAAGTATGAAGCAGGAAAACTATTGGATCCATTTCATGACTTTACGCATCTTATCTTCAGATATCATTATTAAATGAGGAATGGTGACCAGAGCAAAGTTGCTACCTCACAGTATCTCTGGACAAACAGCTTTTCATATAATTAAAATTTGAGGAGTTTATGTAAAAGTACGATTTCAGAAACTTCTCTGTTCTGGGGCGCCTGACTCAAATGCTTTAACATTGTCATTGTCCATGTACACAGATGTGTACAGTGCAGTGTAGATGATTTCCCCAATTCTAATTCCTTGGACGCTGCATTGAAGAGCTACAGAAACTCTAGTGTTTTTGAAGCTGTAAAATAAATGATTGAGTATAAGAATAACAGTAATCGAATAGCATACATAACGTAAAAAATTCTTTCATCAGCGTATTATCAGTTACTTATTTTGGGCTATTTCTCCCTTCCCAGAGAGCTTCTTGCACGAAGACATTCTAACATTGTCAGCTGCTTATTCCAGCGAGCATCGTTAGACTGCTCAATTATCTACATAAATCATTAATTAGACCACTTTTCTTTACGTATGTGACGTGTTCTTTCGTCACAGTCAAAAGACCATGAAGTTATGGACAACTGACGCATATGCACTCCGCATTAAATTTATTTCGTAGTCCCATATTTAGCATATGGCAGGAACAATTCAATCGTGAATAATCATGAAGTGCAGCGACAATGTTGGTACCTTGATCAGTTGTGTGCTGCATGTCTTTCAAAGTGGAGTGATGGATACCAAGAGACATAAATCGTCTAAACAATTCTCTTAGAATGTTAGTGTCCACATTTGGCTCATGTGGAAACTCGGTTGTAAATAAAATGCGAGATCTGAGAGTGCAGTTAATGAAACAGGAGACAGTACATGTAAGATAATTGTTTCTTCTCGCACTGGATGTCCAAAAGTCTGTAGTTGCTGAGTATTCACCTTCTCTTATATGAGCAATTACCTAAGGCATAATTATAAGTCGTAGGCTTTTAGCACTTTATGCCATGTATCGCGACACATTTGGGTGTGAGACATTATGGCCTTTGCAGTGTCAACTAAAGTGTGAACAAGATCCATAAGACCTTCACCTCTTATAGTTCCATAAGACCCTACATCTCGTGCACACATAGCTATGCATCTATCGGCACTTATGTCCTGAGCAGGTTTAGGAAGTCGTTTCTTGTCTACACAAAACCCTTGTTTATTATACGCGCCTGGATGGGGAGAAATGTGCGAAGATCCGCTTGACCCTTCAGCGTGAGAGCAAAATTCACTGCACAGCGAACAGCTAATAAAATGAACGGTTTTCCTAACACCATCCACGACAGTCTTCACCACGGTCCAAACTGAACCTTTAAAATTCGCTTTAGGCTGTGTGGTTCTCCACTCACCACTCATTAGTTTTTCTTTTACTTCCCTTTTTATTGACACGTGCACCTCCTTCTGCATGTCATGCTTAGTTTCAGTGCTCACTAAATGCGTCTGTACCATTTCAGTTTCCATCTGCAATACCATCAGTCTTATTGATAGCTTTTTGCATCACCTCTCCAATATCTACAACAAAATTACTGTCGTCATTTGTGTGGTGTCACCGCCAGACACCACACTTGCTAGGTGGCAGCCTTTAAATCGGCCGCGGACCGGTAGTATACGTCGGACCCGCGGAGCGCCGCCACACGGCAGGTCTAGAGAGACGTCCTAGCACTCGCCCCAGTTGTACAGCCGACTTTGCTAACGATGGTTCACTGACAAATTACGCTCTCTTTTGCCGAGACGATAGTTAGCATAGCCTTCAGCTACGTCATTTGCTACGATCTAGCAAGGCGCCATTATCATTTGCTATTTATCTTGTGATGCATGTACCGTCAGGACGATGTTCACCAATTATAGATTAAAGTTAAGTATTCCAGCAGCTACGTACTTATTTTACTAGACTCAACTCCTTTAACTGTTCCAGACCTCACGCCAGCCTGCGTGAGCTTAAACGCGTGCCTTTTGGCCATCTCTTAGTGGCTTGACTGTCTTGCCAAGTCACAACAATTTGCACTCCGCATGACACAAAGTCCACTGGCACATGCACTTCCCTCCAAATCTGGCCCAGGCTGCAGAAATTCGCAACCTCTCCGCCAGGGTATACCTCACTAATTATGCAAACAACAAACGAGGAGAACAAAACAGTACGACGACAAGGACACATAATCTAATTCTACCCTGACGCTTACTGTAACTTAGCTTCTTCACCTGAGCGGCTAGTCATGCTTAAACATAGTGAGCCACACTTATTGCTCAAAATGAAATACGTTGCCCATTAAAAACTACCACTAAACTCCAACCTCTCGACAAAACTCATCTTCCCCTCCTAAGAAGTTACGCATGCTTAACACCTTATACACTTCCAGACAATGAGCCACACTCATTGATAATAGGATAAAATAGCGCTCATCCTTACACATCCTCAGAACATAGTCTGAGATTACTTTACACATGTCACACATGGAAACAGAACTGAAAAGATGCTAGATGTGCACTGAATCGGCGTGATAATCGCAGGAAAAAAAAAATAGAACAGACAGTGCACTCAGCTACAGCACACTGATGCTGTGTGTCGACCAAACTGCAACCCTGAGGTAGTGGAGAGTTATCGTCTCCAGAGAGGGTGGCTGGTAAGGCTGACATCAAAATGTGGAGGTCCAGGATTTATGACCTGTACACGTGGAGGTCTGAGTTAAGCTGGTGGATTGCTGCCGGGATGATGATCAGTGGCTGCTCATAAAAACTTCTCTGTTAGTCATACATTTTACTGAAGAACAAACTAGAACGTTCTGTGGTGCAACATCCTCCATAACGTGTGCTGAAGACAGCGAGTGTTACGGAAGTGGCGCCACTGGTGGCCATGGCCTCAAACGACTGCCTTCTATGGCGGAAGGCTGGCTGCACCTGGTAGTTGGCCCACAGGATGGAAGATGCTAAACTCACAGCACAGACCTTAAAACCAGCAGCAGGGGCCCACAGTTAGTGGAGACCAAGTCTCGTGGTGGCTGATTGTAGGCTCATGTCGCCTCGTGGAGCGGCATTCACCTCTCCTTTTAAATAGTAACTACGAGACTGAGATACCTTTGACTGAAAATAATGGTAATTTATGTTGGGATAAAGCGTTCTTGCTTTGCAAATCATAGCTTGTAACCATGTAGACCATAAGAAGTCTGTTGTAGTTACTGGCTTACCAACGCCTTACTGCTGCGTCGTTGTCATGGCCTTACCTTTAGCACAATGTAGGAATCTGCCAGTGGCATTGGTGCATCTGTCATAATGGTGTATGGTCGGCTCTGAGCTGGTCCATTCCCAAGATTTTTTGCAACAGCGATGGAAACATCACAATTTTACTCAGTAGCGCCGAAAATTAGTGGTGGCACTGCAGATCGAATAACTGATAATAAGATACTGAGTCGAACTGTGGAACACAAGAAATTTGTGGCACAACTTCGTTTAATACGGCATATCCTGATTCATCAAGGGCTCGTCTGTTTTGTATATATTTAAATTGATGAAAGGTGAAAATACAAAAACGCATTACATGAAGCAGGCAAAAAAGTATACATACGTTTAAAGAATGAGATCGACGGGAAGTGCAAAATGGCTAAGCAGGGATGGCTAGAGGACAAATGTAAGGATGTAGAGGCGCATATCACTAGAGGTAAGTTAGATAATGCCTACTGGAAAATTAAAGAGATCTTTGGAGAAAGGAGAACGATTTACATGAATATCAAAAGCTCAGATGGAATTCCAGTAATAAGCAAAGAAGGGAAAGCAGAAAGGTGAAGGAGTATATAGATGGTCTTTACAGGGGCGATGTTCTTGAGGACAATATTATAGAAATGGAAGAGAATGTACATGAAGATGAAATAGCAGATATGATACTGCTTGAAGAGTTTAACAGATCACTGAAAGACCTAAGTCGAAACAAGGTCCCAGGAGTAGAAAACATTCAATTAGAACTAATGACAGCCTTGAGAGAGCCAGGCCTAACAAAAGCAGTTGTTGACAGATGTGAAAATTACCGAACTATCAGTTTAATAAACCATGGCTGCAAAATACTAACACGAATTCTTTACTGACGAATGGGTGAACTGTTAGAAGCTGACCTCAGGGAAGTTCAGTTTGGATTCCGTAGAAATATTGGAACACGTGAGCCAATACTGACTCTACGACTTATCTTAGAATAAAGATTAAGGAAAGGCAAACTTACGTTTCTAGCATTTGTAGGCTTAGAGAAAGCATTTGTCAGTGCTGACTGGAATACTATTTATCAAATTCTAAAGGTGGCAGGGGAAAAATACAGGGAGCGAATTGCTGTTTACAATATGTACAGAAACCAGATTGCGGTTTTAAGAGTCGAGGGGCACGAATGGGGAGCAGTGGTTGGGAAGGGAGTGAGACAGGGTTGTAAGCCTATCCCCAATGTTATTCAATCTGTATATCGAGCAGGCAGTACAGGAAACAAAAGAAAAATTCGGAGCAGCAAATCCATGGAGAAGAAATAAAAACTTTGAGGTTCGCCGATGACATTGTAATTCTGTACGAGACACCAAAGGACCTGCAAGAGCAGCTGAACGGAATGGACAGTGCCTTGAAAGGAAGATATAAGATGAACATCAACAGAAATAAAACGAGGATAATGGAATGCAGTCCAATTAAACTGGGTGATGCTGCGGGAATCAGATTAGGAAATGAGACGCTTAAAGTAGTAAATGAGTTTGGCTATTAGGGGAGCAAAATGACTGACGATGGTCGAAGTAGAGGGGATATAAAATGTAGGCTGGCAATGGCTAGGAAAGCGTTTCTGAAGAAGAGAAATTTGTTAGCATCGAGTGTAGATTTAAGTGTCAGGAACTCGTTTCTGAAAGTATTTGTGTGGAGTGTAGCCATGTATGGAAATGAAACGTGGACGATAAATAGTTTAGACAATAAGAGAATAGAAGCTGTCTAAATGTGTTGCTACAGAAGAATTCCGAAGATTAGATGGGTAGATCACATTACTAATGAGGAGGTACAGAATAGAATTAAAGAGAAGAGAAATTTGTGGCACAACTTGACTAGAAGAAGGGATCGGTTGGTGGGGCATATTCTGAGGCATCAAGAGGACGCCAATTTAGTATTGGAGGGCAGCGTGGAGGGTAGAAATCGTAGAGGGAGACCAAGAGATGAATACACTAAACTGATTTAGATGGATGTAGGTTGCAGTAGGTACTGGGAGATGAGGAAGCTTGCACAGGATAGAGTACCATGGAAAGATGCAGCAAACCAGTCTCTGGACTGAAGAGCACAACAACGACAACAAGAGCTAACAGGAGAGGTGCGTACATAGCCAAAGCTGAAGAACAAAGGACGATACGAAACAGGAAGACATCTCCTAGCTGATCACAGAAAAAAAGTGAAGGTTTCTCTGTTCTTGAATATCATAGGTAGTATTACATGTACTTATTAACATTTGTGAACTTTCTGGTACACACATATTTCATAAACATAAGGAAAGAAAAATTTTCTTGGTGTCTTACTTTTTCCTATGACAAATTTGACTAAAATACTGGCTGTTACATGCGGAGTCATTCAAATAGTCAGTACAACAAAATTACAAGATTGGTGTATACAAGAATAAACAAGTAAACAGTTAGACAAATCATTTACATTGGCATGGGAGAAATTTGTAAAAGATACACTTACTTTAGAGGTTATGTGCTTCAACAAGATTAGTTCTTTGATGGGGTAGGGCTGTGAAATACAAGTCCAGCCTCATTAGTCATCCCTTATTTTAACCGGAGAACATCAAAATTCATATTTCAGTGCATATACCGCAAAAATTCAGACTTTGATATAGGACAACATGGATTCCCAAGGATTCACATGTTACAAGTTGTGGAGGAACATGTAGGAATGAGCACCTCTCTTATTTCTGAACATGAAATGTTATTTTTGTAACTCCCAGAAGAGAAGATTACATTGAGATAACTGTTTCTAGATCGAAAGGTAAGCCAGTTCCGTTCGAGCCTACTAGCGCGAACAAAGAGAGAAGATGGTTGGAGATGCAGTAAAGGGAAATATCGTTAGAGTGTATGTGGGATTGAAGAAGTATGAGGAAGGAAAACTATTGTGTCCTTTTCATGACTGTAAACCTCTTATCTTCAGATATAATTTTTAAATGACGAATGGTGGGCAAAGGAAAGTTGTTACCTCACAGTATCTCTGGACAAATCGCTCTTCATCTAAGTATAATTTGAGGGATTAATGTAAAAGTCCGATTTCAGAAGCTTCTCTGTCCTGGGGCGCCTGACTCAAATGCGTTAACACTGTCATTGTCCATGTCAACAGAAGTTGAAGTGCGTAGGATTTCTCCAGTTCTAGTTCCTTAGATGCTGCTTTGAAGAGCTATAAAAACCCTAATGTTTTAAAAGCTATAAAATAACCGAGTGTGAATAAGAGTTACAGTAATAGAATAGTATACATATCAGTGTGATATCAGTTCCTGCATTTCAGGCTGTTTCTCCCTTCCCAAAGAGCTTTTCGCACAAAGACGTTCTAACATTGTCAGCTGCTTATTCCAGCGATTATCTTTAGACTGGCTCAATTGTCTCTTAAGAGCATTAAGAACACCACTTTTCTTTATGTAAGTGACGCGTTTTTCCACCGCAGTCAAAAGACCATGAACTTATAGACAACTGCCGCATATTTACTCCGCATTAACAATAAGTCTTAGCCCTGTATTTAGCATATGACAGGAACAATTGAATCCTAATATATCGCGCAGTGCAACGACAATGTTGGTAACTTGATCAGTTGTGTGCTGCAAGTCTTTTCAATTTCTTCAACGTCTTGTTTTATACATTCAATAATTTTTTTTGCCAATTTGGTCCTCTATATACAACCGGATCTTTATAATTTCCTTTTATATATTTAATATAACAAGAAAATCCACTTTGTTCATGCTTTAGCTATTTCAAAAAATGGTTCAAATGGCTCTGAAAACTATGGGACTTAACATCATAGGTCATCAGTCCCCTAGACTTAGAACTACATAAACCTAACTAACCTAAGGAAATCACACACATCCATGCCCGAGGCAGGATTCGAACCGGCAACCGTAGCAATCGCGCGGTACCAGACTGAGGTGCCTAGAATTGCTTGGCCACACCGACCGGCTATATTTCAAGGTATATGGTTTTTCTGGATGTGGTTCACAATTATCCATTTTTAAAAGTAAACTTTCAAAATCATCATAAATAACAAATGGTGCTGCAAACGTCATCAAACTGTTCATGCAGATGGTTGTTTTCCTTCAAATAACCCCATCTGTTGACTCAGGGATCGAGATGTGGCTGCACGATCCGTTACAGCCATGCGGATGAGATGCCTGTCATCTCGACTGCTAGTGAAACGAGGCCGTTGGGATCCAACACGGCGTTCCGTATTACCCTACTGAACCCGCCGATTCCATATTCTGCTAACAGTCATTGGATCTTGACCAATGCGAACAGCAATGTCGTGACACGATAAACTGCGATCGTGATAGGCTACAATCCAAACTTTATCAAATTCAGAAACATGGTGGTACGCATTTCTCTTCCTTACACAAGGCATCACAACTTTTCGCCAGACAACACTGGTCAACAGTTGTTTGTGTATGAGAAATCAGTTGGAAACTTTGCTTGTGTCAGCACGTTGTATGTGTCGCCACCGGCGCCAACCTTGTGTGAATGTTCTGAAAATCTAGTCGTTTGCATATCACAGCATCTTCTTCCTCTTGGATAAATTTCGTGTCTGTAGCACGTCATCTTCATGGTGTAGCAATTTTAATGGGCAGTAGTGTAATATCTAGTTCAAAATTATTTTTACCAGCAATTTCTTCAGTTGGAAGTTCATAAAAAATTGGAATTTTTAATATTTTCACATTGTTCAAGTTCATAATTTAATTTATATTTAACAACAGGTACACGTATTACCATAGATTCTATAATTATTTTTCCTTCTTTTGGTAGGGTATCTTCTATTTCAACACCAGCATCATTCGTGTCAAATCAACATAAAATTGCTTCTCCGGAAGATGAACTAAGTGTAAAAATTACTGTTAAGTTTCCTTCACACATAATAAAATCCACCAAGTTATGATAATGGATAAAGTAGTTAATTTTTTGTTTTCTAATATTTATCTTTCCTCTATTAAGAATATGTCCTATTAAACTTATTTTGTCAGTAACAGATGTTAACAGTAAGTTAAATGTAGTAAAACTGAAAAACAAAAAATTTATTTAAATAATTAACAATTAATTTTTTATTTGATTTTCCATAATCTGTACCATCATTTCCAATAATACTAAAATTCATGTATAATTGTGCATGATTCGATGAAGTCATTTGTCATTAATATTTATTTCAATTTCTGTATCTTTGTTAGGAAAATTTTAGTTATTTTTAGTATTATCATTAACAGGAAATGAAAAACTGAAAACTTTCCATTTTATTCATGATTGTTATAGCAATTATTTATTTATTAAGGAAAAATTTAATAAGATATTTTTTTAAAATAACTATTGGAAAAGCACCCTTTAAGTCGATTACATTATCATTATCAACGGTTATAGTAAGTTGTAAATCTTGAATTGTATCAAATACGGTAGCATTTACAGGGTAATTTTGTTCATAAATTATTGGTCCACGAAATTCTGCATTTTGTTTAAATGAAGCAATAATAATACTTTCCTTACGAAAATGATCATCATGTTTTACATACATTCCATCAGCAAGATTAAAATTCAAATTGTTTAATTCAAAAGGAATTGTCTTAGGAACATCTTTCGTTATAGCTTTATCATTAGCTTGAACAATTTAATTAATAAATCCAACTAATTTTCCTATAATATCTTCTATACACATGTATAATTTTACATCACTTTAATATCACTTCCATTCAAAATTTCATCTGCTTACATATGTTCATTGGGTTTTTGTCAAATGTATATTGTTTTAAATTTTTAAACTATATTGACCTTAAGGAAGTTGTATTGTTTCTGCATCACAGTAAAGTTCATCATTTTTTGTTGTATTATTTGGTGTTAAAGAAATTGAATAATAACCAACTAATGAAATATTAGTATAATTATCACATATTGGAACAGTTAATCTTTTTCTAAGTATAGGAGATTTATCACTAAGTTGAAATAATCTAATCATTTACTAATGAAAAATTACTGATAAATGTAAAAATTATTAATAAATGAAAAATTATACAAAATATTTAAAAATATGAATAAATGCCAAAATATAAAAAATTGAAAAATATATTTATAAATGAGCAAAACAGAATTGGAACCTAAGGTAAGAACTTCAGAAAATAATTTAAAAGACAGACATTTTAAACTTTTATCAAATTCTAAAAGATGTGTGATAATTGGACCAAGTGGTTGAAGAAAAACGAAATTAATGATTGATAATTATATTGTCTTATTAATAGTTATAGAAATAATTTTATAAATTTTAAAACTTACTATATCGTAATGTATCTACGATGGCCGTTCAGAAAGTAACCTCCGGTTGATTTAAAAAAATACACCAAGTTAAATAAAAATGTTTTAATATATACATCTTACAACTACATCATTGCACTATTTTTCTACATAGTCTCCATAGCGATTGAGGCACTTATCGTATCTCTTCACAAGCTTTGAAATTCCTTCTGTATAAAAATCACCCGCTTGTGCCTGGAGCCAGCCTGTGACCGCATCTTTGAGCTCTTCGTCGTCATCAAACCGCTGTGACCCGAGCCATTTCTTCAAATGCATGAAGAGGTGATAATCATTTGGCGCCAGGTCTGGGCTGTAAGGTGGATGGTTGGTAACGTCCCACTTGAAGGACTCAAGAAGGGCCGTTGTTCTGCGAGCAGAGTGAGGACGAGCGTTATCGTGCAAAGAAACGATACTGGAAGTCAGCATACCACGGCGTTTGTTCTGTATAGCCCTTCGTAACTTTTTTATTGTTTCACAGTACACGTCTTGATTAATGGTCGTACCACATTCCATAAATTCAACCAACAACACCCCTTTGGCATCCCAAAAACCGTTGCCATCAGTTTTCTGGCAGAAAAATTTTGCGAGGCTTTTCTTGGTTTGGTAGGCGAGTTTGAATGTGCCCACATCTTTGATTGTTCTTTTGTCTTAGGGTTTACGTACTTAATCCAGGTTTCGTCACCAGTCACGATTCTGTTTAACAATGTTTCTCCTTCATCCTCATAACGTGACAGAAAGTCTAATGCAGAGGCCATTCTTTGAGTTTTGTCTTGGTCGGTAAGAATTTTGGGCACCCATCGTGCACAGAACTTACGGTACCCAAATCTTGCTGTCACTATCTCGTACAAGAGAGTCTTAGAAATCTGTGGAAAACCAGTAGACAACTCCGACATTGAGAAACGTAGATTTTCACAAACTTTAGCATCAACTGTCTGAACGAGTTCGGCAGTCACCAATGATGGTCTACCACTCCTCTCTTCATCATGAACGTTTTCGCGTCCACTTTTAAATAAACGTACCCATTCACAGACAACTCCTTCACTCATAACTGTTGGTCCGTACACGGCACAAAGCTCACGATGAATAGCTGCTGCAGAATATCCTTTGGCTGTATAAAACCTTATGACAGCACGCACTTCACATTTGGCGGGGTTTTCTGTTGCAGCACACATTTCAAACTGCCACAAAAACTAAACTAGCGCAGGTACGACGTTCACTCGATCACGGCTTGATGCCGACTGACCTGTTGAGTGCGTGAACACACAGATGGCGTCGCTACTCTCCCCACAACACGCACTGTGACCAATTGGAAGTTACTTTCTGAACCGCCCTCGTATTTTATTTTCAAATTCATATCTTGTATTATCGTGAGGATTTAAGTCTTTTTTGTCTACTTCAATTGTACTTATTTCATGTTTTTTACTTTTAATTAAATTAATTTTTCTGAATAGTTCTATATTGTTAAACAATCTATCTTTGTAATCCGCTAATATTGTTTAGTTTTTAACAACACATTTTTTATAGTCCATCAAATTTTTTCTATATTTCATCACCAACTTTATAGGCATACATTTTTGCTCTTAAACCACTAAATTCTTCAAATACTTTTCCATTACATTCATCTTTCATTTTACCAACAACTTTTTGTTTATATGTGGATTATTATATATGTTATCAGTTGGATAATCACTGGTATCAAAATAATCAGTAATTAATTTTTTATCTTCATAGGAATGTCCAATTTTAATATTATAAATATAACTGTCTGTATCTTGATAACATAATTCAATATTCTTTATACTTAGGTATCATAGCTTGATAGTGAAAAATCATACATTAAATCGTTAGATAAATCAAGTTCACTTAATACTACGTAAATAGGTTTATCAAATGCTAAATTAGTTTTGTTCATATTAATAGCATCCAGATTTTCATTAAATATACACTCCTGGAAATTGAAATAAGAACACCGTGAATTCATTGTCCCAGGAAGGGGTAACTTTATTGACACATTCCTGGGGTCAGATACATCACATGATCACACTGACAGAACCACAGGCACATAGACACAGGCAACAGAGCATGCACAATGTCGGCACTAGTACAGTGTATATCCACCTTTCGCAGAAATGCAGGCTGCTATTCTCCCATGGAGAAGATCGTAGAGATGCTGGATGTAGTCCTGTGGAACGGCTTGCCATGCCATTTCCACCTGGCGCCTCAGTTGGACCAGCGTTCGTGCTGGACGTGCAGACCGCGTGAGAAGACGCTTCATCCAGTCCCAAACATGCTCAATGGGGGACAGATCCGGAGATCTTGCTGGCCAGGGTAGTTGACTTACACCTTCTAGAGCACGTTGGGTGGCACGGGATACATGCGGACGTGCATTGTCCTGTTGGAACAGCAAGTTCCCTTGCCGGTCTAGGAATGGTAGAACAATGGGTTCGATGACGGTTTGGATGTACCGTGCACTATTCAGTGTCCCCTCGACGATCACCAGTGGTGTACGGCCAGTGTAGGAGATCGCTCCCCACACCATGATGCCGGGTGTTGGCCCTGTGTGCCTCGGTCGTATGCAGTCCTGATTGTGGCGCTCACCTGCACGGCGCCAAACACGCATACGACCATCATTGGCACCAAGGCAGAAGCGACTCTCATCGCTGAAGACGACACGTCTCCATTCGTCCCTCCATTCACGCATGTCGCGACACCACTGGAGGCGGGCTGCACGATGTTGGGGCTTGAGCGGAAGACGGCCTAATGGTGTGCGGGACCGTAGCCCAGCTTCATGGAGACGGTTGCGAATGGTCCTCGCCGATACCCCAGGAGCAACAGTGTCCCTAATTTGCTGGGAAGTGGCGGTGCGGTCCCCTACGGCACTGCGTAGGATCCTACGGTCTTGGCGTGCATCCGTGCGTCGCTGCGGTCCGGTCCCAGGTCGACGGGCACGTGCACCTTCCGCCGACCACTGGCGACAACATCGATGTACTGTGGAGACCTGACGCCCCACGTGTTGAGCAATTCGGCGGTACGTCCACCCGGCCTCCCGCATGCCCACTATACGCCCTTGCTCAAAGTCCGTCAACTGCACATACGGCTCACGTCCACGCTGTCGCGGCATGCTACCAGTGTTAAAGACTGCGATGGAGCTCCGTATGCCACGGCAAACTGGCTGACACTGACGGCGGCGGTGCACAAATGCTGCGCAGCTAGCGCCATTCGACGGCCAACACCGCGGTTCCTGGTGTGTCCGCTGTGCCGTGCGTGTGATCATTGCTTGTACAGCCCTCTCGCAGTGTCCGGAGCATGTATGGTGGGTCTGACTCACCGGTGTCAATGTGTTCTTTTTTCCATTTCCAGGAGTGTAGTTCTACATTTAAAGTCTGGTTTAGCTATAAGTTTATAACATATTTTACTATTTGAAACTAATTTTTTATCATGTCTGTTTCCTATATTTTCCATTGTTTTACCAAATACAGCATTATTCATTAAATTGTAGAAATATTTTTGAAAATTGTTTGTGGCTTTTGTTCTTAACTGTGTTTAAATCTATATACATTTTTAACCACTGAAAACTGTATGTATTTTTTTAAGTTGCATTCCTACAGATAAATATAGAGGGTGTTACAAAAAGGTACGGCAAAACTTTCAGAAAACATTTCTCACACACAAACAAAGAAAAGATGTTATGTGGACATATGTCCAGAAACGCTTAATTTTCATGTTAGATCTCATTCTAGTTTCTTCCACCTACGCTCAATGGAACATGTTCTCATGATTTAATACGGGATACTCTACCTGTGCTGCTAGAACATGTGCCTTTACAAGTACGACACAACATGTGGTTCATGCACGATGGAGCTCCTGCACATTTCAGTCGAAGTGTTCGTACATTTCTCAACAACAGATTCGGTGACTGATGGATTGGTACAGTGGACCAATTCCATGGCGTCCACACTCTCCTGTCTTCAACCCTCTTCACTTTCATTTATGGGGGCATTGGAAAGCTCTTGTCTACGCAAATCCGGCACCAAATGTAGAGACTCTTTGTGCTCGTATTGTGGACGGCTGTGATACAATATGCCATTCTCCAGGGCTGCATCAGCGCAGCAGGGATTACATGTGACGGAGGGTGGATGCATGTATCCTCGCTAACGGAGGACATTACTACTTGAAAATAATCTTTTATCATGTCCATTCCTTATATTTTCCATTTCCTGTAACAAAGTGTTCGAAGTCATGCTGGTACGTTCTGTTGCTGTGTGTTTCCATTCTATGATAAATGTGATTTGAAGAGAAGTAATAAAATGAGCTCTAACATGGAAATTAAGCGTTTCCAGACACGTGTCCAAATAACATATTATCTTTCTTTGTGTGTGAGGAATGTTTCCTGAAAGTTTGGTCGTACCTTTTTGTAACACCCTGTATTTTAAGATTTCTATAATTTACTACATAATTAGGTATTTTACCTAGAGTACTTATTAATTTACTTTCATTTCTACCTGGAACAAGTTTTGATTCAGGAGCTAATGTTAAATCTCTATGTAAATCATGTAATTCTTTTTGATGTTCTGAATCTACTTCAAATATATATCCATTTTCACAATTGTTTGAAATATCATTTATTTTTGTACAATTAAAAGTATTTGGTTCATCCCATTTAAATGCATCATACACCAAATATTGGATCATAGCACAACCATTTAAATTATTTGCATCTAGATACATTATATAATTTGATATTTCTTTATTACTAAAATCTTTTTAATATTTACTATCTGCCTTTACATGTCTGTGACAACATTGTGAAATTCCTCCTCTTATTCCTTTTTCAGCCTTTAAAAGCATATCATAATTATTTAATAATTAAATTTCTTGTTCAGTAATTTTTAACATTGCATTCCAAGACAAACCTGGAGCTGTGTAATACCAAGAAGGATCTAGATTTTACGTATTTATGCATGTTTTTCTCAAATTTTCAAAATATTTGTTGCCAATAGGGCATCTGTTTTAATTTATAAATCATAAGATTCACCAGGTTTTTTATGTTAAATTGTTCCCAAACTAATTTTTCATGTGCATAATCTTCATGAGTTACATTACAATCATTTAATTTATTTTAAAATTTATCTTTTTTTGGTAATTGTGTTTCTTCACATTTTTTATGAGAATCCATGTAATCATTTGGATAATCACCATTTCTAATTACGAAATTAAACAGTTATGGAGAAAAATTGTTTTTATATTTTTTAACTGCTTTTACTTTAAATTTCCTGAAATTATCAAGTGAAGAAGCTATAAATTCAAATGTATCAAGAAATCTGATTTTCAAATTTTTTGTATGTTTACCAAAAATTATGTATTTATTTTCATTGTTTGGTATTATTTCTATTTCTTTATTATGATAACAAAGTTCTTATACAAACAGATGAGAATCATTACCAGATAGATTATGTACAATGATTACATTTTTTACAATTATTGCTCAATGGAGCAATATATTTTTTAGTAAGATGTTCATCATGACGAACTTTTTTACTATAATTTGTATAATTATATTTATGTAATGTACAAAATTTTGAATTATTATGTATTTTATTTTCTTCAGTTGTAAGTGGTTCCTTTTCTTCAACTTCAGAATAAATTTTTCCAATTTCTTCTACTTCTTGTTTCATCCATTCAATAAATTTTTATGGCAATTTGGTCCTCTATATACAACAGGATCCTTATAATTTCCTTTTATACATTTAATATAATAAGAAAATCCATGTTTTTGATATGTCAAAGTAATGGTTTTTCTGGATGTGGTTCACAGTTATCCATTTTTAAAAGTAAACATTCAAAGTCAGCACACTGAAAAAAGTGAACTTTTTGAGTAAATTGATAATATTAAAATATACACATTCTCCTTTATTTGGCATTTCTACTTTTAGTCGTTTTTAGTTAAACAATTTGATGTATGTTTATCTAACTTTTCTTTACTATTGAAATGTAGTGAACATAAATCAGAAATAAATTTGAATGTTTCATGTTTGGTTATTCGACTTGATACAAGTCTATATAAATTTTTTGTATAACAACAATGTGAAAATTATCTTTCTTGAAATAAAGAAAATTTACAGGTTTTTCCTTTTAACATTATGTAACTTTCAATGGATACACTAGATATTTTTCATTATCAGCAAATGAATAAACATTAATAGATACATAAATACTATTTGCTATTTATGGAATCTGATCAAGTAGTACCGGAAATTCAAAGTTTCAAGTTTTTTTACCAAATCAAGACCAACATTCTTATATTTTGTTGTTTTTTCAGCATTTTAATCTACAGGAAAGAGATCTGATTTTATATAAGATAAAAGTATTTTTCATCATTACTTTTTACATTAATACAAGCTTTTTTGTTTTTTATTACTTCAGTTAAATCAATATAAGGATTCCTTTTAGTGGAATATATATATTAATTGCTAGTTGTAAACCAATAATTGTATTTAATTTCCATCCTGATCCAAGTGCTTGAAATTTCGAGATTTTTTTATAAAATGCCTCTTTTAGCTTTTTTAAATATTTTACTATAATCTTTTTCTGTTAATGTACAACAGTCACGTGTTTGTTGCCCAAATTCTTATACTTTTTCATTTACTTCATTTGTTTGTAGTTTATATTCACAAAATAAATAACAATTTATCTTTAAATCATTATGTATTTTTAAACTTTCTTTTACAATATTTAAAATTTTTGTATTTACTTCAGATAAAAATGTTTAGGTTCATGTATATCTATACTATTTTCCTAATTTAAAGCTTATAATCTATTTTCAAATGCTTTTTCAACACAGTAATCTTTATTTGTTTCTCTATCTTTTGGTTTCGGTTTTACAATTAAATTTGTAGAAAATAGAAATATTCTTTTTGATGGTTTATCTTCTTTAGTTGTAAAAAACACATAATAAATATCATAACATGGTAACTTTTTCAAAAATTTTTCTCTTACTTCTGCAAGACCTGTAGTGCGTCTTAGAAGTGCATTCACATTTTTTATTATTTTTAACATATTTATTTGATTTTCATGTACTTCTTCAGGTATATAAATTTTAACAATATTTGTTTAATTTTATTACTTCATTTATATAATTCTCATAATTTTCACTTATTTCAGGTGTATTATTTCTAAAATTATTTCTATTATTTCTAATAATAAATTTAATTAAATATGCTTCACAAAGTTTGTTTATCCTCATAAATTAATTATTTAACAAATTTCATGTAGTATCTCGTTAGCGAATTGTTCTAGCTGACTAGCAATATATCTCTCCATTTTGCCCTTTTATTTATTACAAAAAAGGGTTTTTCTTAATAAAATGATAATTATTTAATAGATGAATAAGGATTATTATTTAGTATTTAGTTAACAAAAAGCAAACTAGTTTATTATTTAGTTTGACAAATACTTTTTAAAAGAATTAATTTACTATTTAATTTAATAATCAATTTAGTTTAACAATCAATTAGTTTTTAAAGGTTTAGTTTAATGTTTTATTTAATTAATCAGAAAGATTTCTTCTTCTTTAAAAGATAATTGTTCATAAACTCAAGATGCTTCTTCTTCTTTAGCTTTCTTATTCTTAATATATTCTAAAGTTTATTTTTTACATTTATTATTATCTTTATCAATATATGATGGATTTGAGTAAAAACAAATTAAATCATTAATTTCTTGACAACATCTAAATTTATTTGTAGATGTAGATGTTTCTTTAGTTACAACTTCTTCATTTTTCTTTGTTAAAATTATTTTTGTATGTTCTTCACTTGGATTTCGACCTAAATGTTCTTCAAAATAATATTTAGCAACACTTTTTCCACATACACAAGGAATTCGAATTTTGTTGTAAAATTTCACACGATTTTTATTTATACATTACCTACATATAGTTCCATAACCATCTTTGGTATATTTTGTAAAGTAAAATTATCAATTGATTTCTCTGTATTACAGTATTTTCAAAATTAAGTTTTCACACTATATTATTGTTGAACTTGCTCAATTTGTACATAAAAAATTTATTAGCTTTGTAAAAAATTGAATTTTAATTATTTTAACCATTTTTACAATTTTTAGAATTTTTACAACTTAAATATGTAATTAATCAGAATTATATCTATAATTATATGCTGGTTCATCAAAAGATAATGCTTCAAAGATAGCATTAATATCAATTATCTCAATTTTTTCTGGTTCTTTATAATTAATAATACTTCTAGATAGTAGACAATTTTCTTTTTCCTTTAACCACTTATCAATACATTCTTTATGAAATATATGATTACAATATATTTTAACAAACTGATAATTATTTTCATCACTTAAACAAATAGGACAATCGATATCTTTTTCATATAGCTCAATTATTTCATACGTATCTTTGTTTAGTTTGCATTTCTTTTCTGTTCTCCATTTGTAAGAAATAATTTTTTATTATATTTAAAAAATTAAAAAAAGACATTTTTCAATCAGTGATTTAGCTATAAGTTAATAAAAATATATTATTTCAAATAATTTTACTTTGCGAACATAAGTAAATAATTAAATTGTATTATTTATTAAAAGTACACTATTTTAAATAAACACATTGTGAACTCTGTATCATGAAATTCATTATTTCTATTTTTAAGATTCTTCATTCCTTTGTATGTCAATTTCATTTGTCCTTTTATAATTATTTCAAAATGAAGATCATCAATTAATTTAGAAAATCTATTTGGTAAAATAGTTTTAAAATCATTATTAAGTTCTAGACTACGTTGTTCTCCAATTTAGTATTTAAATATTCATAGTTTGCAATATTATATAAAACATTTATATCTAGCTAATTATTTTTCTAATTCCTTTAGAAATATGTAAATTATTTAGCTTCTTGATTAAAGTAATTTCCTTTGGTACAGGGAAAATTCTTATTAGTTTTACAAACATACATTTATAGTTTACATTAAACATTTTTTAAAAAGTTGTATTTTTTTAACTTATATATTTTAATTAATTTACTTATATTCACAGTGTAAAATGTTTAATAATAGTGTACTTTGTTAACTATAACAATTTAATTAATTTATTTACTGTCACAAACTTGTTTTTTTTACATAACATACTTTTTTAACTAATACATTTTAATTAATTTACTTACTTATTTATTTACTTACTTAATTAATTATTTATTTACTTCTTTATTTAGTTAACATTAATAAAATCTGTTGACTTAATTAAATATACTGAATTTTAAAAATCAGTTGCTTTATATATAAAATGCAGAATTTACTTTAACATTGAGTTAGTGTGTCAGAATCTACAAAAACAATCTGCTCATGCTCGTAAATGCCTTTCACCAATCATTCATCATACCCACAGCCTGCCATTGGATAGCCACATTGTGTACCGTGATTCGTCACTCCACACAACGTTTTTCCACTGTTCATCATCCAGTGTTTACGCTCCTCACTCTAAGCGAGGCATCGTTTGGCATTTACCGGCGTGATGTGTGGCTTATGAGCGGCAGCTCGAGCATGAAATATAAGTTTTCTCTCCTCCCACCTAACTGTCATAGTACTTCCAGCGGACCCTGATGCAGTTTGGAATTCCTGTGTGATGGTCTGGATAGATGTCTGCCTATAACACATTACGACCGTCTTCAACTGTCGGCTGTCTGTCAATTAACAGACGAAGTTAGCCTGCACACTTTTATGCTTTGTGTGTCCCTTCATGTTTCCCCTTCACTATCACATCGGAAGCAGTGGACCTAGAGGTGTTTATGGATGTGGAAATCTCGCAAACAGGTGTGTGAGACAAGTGACACCCAAACACCTGAGCACGTTCGTAGTCCGTGAGTTCGGCAGAGCGCCCCATTCTGCTCTCACGATGTCTAATAACTACTGAGGTCAGTGATATGGCGTACCTGTCAGTAGGTGGCAGCACAATGCACCTGATATGATAAACGTATGTTTTTGCGGTTGCGCGGTTACTTTTGATCACATAGTGTATATTCATGTCAACAATGCAAGAGATTTATAAGCAACTATGAGATATAACATATTCGTTCTTCATTCAGGCATGTTGTATTATATGCAGAATGTCATACAGAGAACGAAGCCTCAGCATGGACGCCTTAAAACGTGCAAAGTGTGTCTTTACACTGTGGGTGGAGGAGGAGGAAACAATCGATAAAGTTCCCATGTACCTGTTGATGGGAAAACCAGATGGGGACAGTGGGTTCTGAAATGGTGGAAGTCGAGAGGAACAACTTGTTGCAGACTGCAGCAAGTGGAAACAGAAGTTCTATGTACACCTGAGTCTAGTATCGCTAGCAAGAGGGTATTTAGTGGAGCTGAACTTTTCACTGTGGCCAAACGAAACTGAATAACCATGGAAAATGTCAATGACCTACTTTTGGCGCACTCCAATACTATTGTAAGTTTCAGATACATTTGCATAACATCCTATTTTCTTATCATAAATCTCTAACGTCTCAATTTCCTGTTTCAGGTATAACTTTAATCATAAGTTCGTTACAGCGCTACGAGATGAAGGATATTCTTCTATTTACTTGAAGCAAGAAAGTTTTCAGTTAACTACATATGTCCTTATTGTCTGAAATTTGTGTTCCTTGATTACTTTGTTGCCTCGTGATGACTGGGTGTTGTGTGCTGTCCTTAGGTTAGTTCGGTTTAAGTAGTTCTAAGTCCTAGGGGACTGATGACCATAGATGTTAACTCCCATAGTGCTTAGAGCTGTTTGAACCAATACTTTGTTTTTAATTTTAAAACTTATGTTTGCATCCAACGAACAGTTCAGTGCTGTGTCATACAAGTGTGCTGCCATGTAGATATTTTTGCACATACCAAGGAACAGTGTTTCCTAAAGCTTTCATGAAAATCTGATGTATGTGGACCCCGCCTTACAAAAGGAAAAGATACTTACTGTAACATCAAATGGTTTAATAGACATAGTGCTTTTAAATCGCTTTGCATTTCAGTTGTACCACATTAAAAGGGCTAATGAAGACTTTTCGACAATGGCTTGGTGTACTATGCAATATTTAAACATTTTACACATTTATGTTAACGTACAAGTTTTGATCATGGAGTGAACTCGTTCAATCCTTCCTTGGAATGCGGTGAGCGGGATCCGCCTGCTTTGCACGTCGCACAGAAGTTAAAGAAGGTCTCAAATTACTTTTGTTACCACTGTCTGATCCCTCCAACCCAGTTCCACTCACGAATAGTGCTTGGGAAGAATGATTGTAGGTAAGCTTTTGTATTGGCTCTAATTTCTCGAATATTCACCTCGTGGTTAATACGTGAGATGTATGTGGGAGGTAGTAATACGTTGTCCGACTCCTGAAAAGTTCTGTCCCGAAATTTCAATAGAAACTCTCTCCGTGATGCACAATGCCTGTCTCCTAACGTCTGCCAGTGAAGTTTGTTTAGCATCTCTGTAACGCTTTCTCGCCAGCAAAACGATCCCTTGACGAAACGCACCGCTCTTCGTCGGATCTTCTGTATCGCCTCTATCAGTTCAACCTGATAATGATCCCAGATGGCTGAACAATACTCAAGAATCGGGCGAACAAGCGTCTTATAAGCCACTTCTTTCGTGGATGAGTTACATTTCCTCAAGACTCTTCCAGTGAATTTGGGTCTGGTTTCTGCTTTTCCCATTATCTGTTTTATATAGTCATTCAACTTAAGGTCGCCCTGGATAGTTACACCTAGATATTTTACGGCAGACGCTGTCTCCAGCTGTTTGTCATCGATAGTGTAGCTGTACAGTAGTGGATTTTTTTCCCTATGTATGAGCAACATGTTACATTTATTTACGTTCAGGGTCAACTGACAGAGCTTGCACCAATCATCAATTTTCTGCAGGTCGTTCTACAAATTCTTACTATCTTCTGGCGTTGATACTTTGGTATAGGCAACTGCATCTTCTGCGAATAGCCTTACAGAGCATCCGACGTTTTCTACTAGATCATTTATATATACTGTAAACAGTAACGGTCCTATCACACTTCCCTCTGGTACTCCGGTTGTCGATTTTGTTCCGTTAAGAGCGACGTGTTGAGTTCTATCTGCAAGAATGTCTTGAATCCAATCGCAAGTCTGCCCCAATACTCCGTAATCTCGTATTTTTTTATTAAATTGCAATGTGGGACGGTGTCAAATGCCTTACTGAAATCAAGGACACGGCATCAACCTGAGTGCCATTGTCAACTGCGCTGTGGATTTGATGGAGGAACAGAGCGAGCTGAGTTTCGCAGGACGTCTGTTTGCGAAATCCATGTTGATTTTTATAGAGGAGTTCATTTTCCGAAAACTTCATAATTCTTGAGCATAAAACATGTTTCATAATTCTACAACAGGTCAACGTCAACGATATAGGTCTATAATTGTGAGGATCTGTCTTACGCCATTTCTTAAAAACGGAAATGACCTGCGCTTTTTTCCAGTCCTTCGGTTCCTTTCGTTGCTCAAGCGATATGCGATAACTGACTGCTGGAAGGAGAGCAAGTTATTTCGCATAATCTTTATAGAATCTTATAGGTATCCCATCTTGTCCTGACGCCTTTCCCCTATTAAGTGATTGTCGCTGCTTTTCAATTCCATTGTCGGTTATCTCAATATCTGCCATTTCGAAGTTTGCACGACGATTGAAAGGAGGGACAATGTTACGATCTTCCGCGGTGAAACAGCTTCGGGAGACCGAATTCAGTAATTCGGCCTTCTGTCTGTTATCTTCCATTTTGGTGCCGATGTGGTCGCTGAGAGAATGAACAGACGATTTTGACCCATTTATTGATTTTGCATCTTCGGGTTTTTACTCAGGTCGGTTGACAACGTCTTACTTTCAAAATCATTGAACGCTTCTGTCATTGCTCTCCTTACGCTCATTTTCGCTTCGTTCATCTTTTGTTTGTCAGCTAGTTTTTTACTTATCTTGAATCTGAGATGAAGTGCTCTTTGTTTACGTAGCGCTTTTTTAACATGGCTTTTAAACTATGGTGGATCTTTCCCATCCCTTAAAGCCTTACTCGGAACATAATTGTGTAGAGAATATTGAACTATGCCTTTGATTTTTTTTCCATTTGTTCTCCACATCTTAGTTCTCATGACCGAATACTTGATGCTGACTGCTGAGATAGTCTGAGATCTGTATCCTGTCATCCTTGCTGAGCAAATATATCTTCCTTCTTTTCTTAACATTCCTTGCAGGATCGGTCGCCATAGATGCTGCCACACCCTTATGATCACTGATACCTTCCTCTTCGTTAACTGATTCAGTAAGGTCAGGTCTGTTTGTAGCCAATAGGTCTAAGACGTTACCCTCACGAGTTGGTTCGCTAACTATCTGCTCAAAGTAATTTTCGGACAAGACATCCTGAACAATTCCACACGAATCCGCTCCTTCCTCTGGCACTAGTTTTGATATCATAACACTCCCAATTTATACCTGGTAAGTTGAAGTCACCCCCTATTACAACGGCACGATCAGGAAAGTTACGAATGACATTCTGCAAGTTTTGTCTGAAGCGCTCCACAACGACAGACCCTGACCCACGTGGTCTATAGAAGCACCCGATGACACTTTTTGACCGTTCTTTGATACTCAATTTTACCTACATTAATTCACATTAGTAATCTGTGATAACTTGCTATATTTTATCGAATTTTTTACTGCAATGAACACACCGCCGCCATTGGCGACTGACTCGTCCTTACGACAAACAGTACAATCTGAACTTAGGATTTCGTTCTCACTGACGTCTGGTTTCAAGCAGCTTGCTGTTCCCAATACTATTTGTGCATTGTAACTTTCAGTAAATAATACTAATTCTGGGACCTTTTCTTCGATGTTCCTGCAGTATATTGAAATCATATTAATATTTTCTATCTCTGATTTACGAGGACCAAGATTCTCTGAGGTGACTGTGGCTGATTTAGCCGGCACATCGTCTTTGGTCATAAGGGAGGGGTTCTCTAACCTAAAAAATCTCGATGTGCACGCCACACGTACTTCGCTACCGTAGTAGCCGCTTCCTGTGTCTAATGCACGCCTAACCTGTTACGGGTGCCCTACAATTCAGCACCATACAGCAGAGGTCGAAAAATTCGCATCCTAAACCGTCGCTGAGTCGTCTGAGCCTCTGGTTTAGATCTTCCTCTCTGCTCCAAACCAGAGGACTGCGATCAACCCTGGATACGACGCTACAAACAGACAGCTTAGCCTGCACCCCGCGTGCGTTGGTAGTTGCCTTCACCAAATCAACCATCCACCGAAAGGAGCCGTGGATGGCCTCACAACCCAAGCAGCAGGCGTCATTCGTGCCGACATTCGCCACTATATGCAGCCGGTTGCGCCCAGTGCGCTCGATAGCCGCCGGCAGGGCCTCCCCCACATCACGGATGAGACCTCCAGGCAAACATACAGAATGCACTCTGGAATTCTTTTCCGCCTCGCCTGCTGAGGGGCTCCATCACCCGCCTAACGTTGGAGCTCCCAATGACAAGCATACCTACAATCTCTACTTGTCCGGACTGGGCAGGAAAACTGACCGCTTGCCCAACGGGGCCACCAGGGGTTCAAGTGGCGCCGCGACGTCACTGCAACTTCGAGCTTTAGCTAGATGCTTGCCGACGGTAGCCAACGCAGCTTCCAGCTGTTTTTGGACAGCAGCTAACTCTCCTTGTATCCGCTCACAACAAGCACAGCCCCTAGCCGTATCGTACTGTGTATAAAACAGATATAAGGTCTCAAATGGCGCTACTGAGTTTGAATTGTATACAAAATATACCAAAGGAGAATAAAGTTACACTAAAAGTTGCTGTGCAGATTTCTCACTGTACTCTGAGACTGCAAGCTATTAAACAGAAGTAAATTTCTCTACTGAAATTGATGTTTTTACGGATACTTGTTATTAGAAATCCTGTTTACCGAAAAGTTACTGCACGATATAGATATCCATACTAGAATGCACTGATCTAAGCTGTATGCTGTCTACTAGCACAAAATAAAAACTTTGTGGCATGATGAAGTCACCCTACATTCACAAGACTCACGCTAAAACAAAAACTACGATTAATTTTCTAACCACTGGTCTACACAGTAAAATACACCCGTATAATTCACTTCTTTGCAGAAGCGCGTACAAAAAACAAAGACTAAATTAATTTTCTGTTTATCAAACAGCTGCTGCTACTACTGCGCGTCCTTTCGGCTCGGCGGCTGCCGTCCTTGAGCGCCAACCTGTTCAAAAAAGAAATGGCCAGTACCATACGGTGAGACGTTGATCATACAGAGGAACTTCATACGGAGTGACTGGAGGTGAAGATCCCCACACTCGGTCATTCTGTGTGTTCACCCCACCTGTCATGGACAAATGAGCTTCGTCTGTCCATAGGATGGTCGAGGGCCAACCCTCGTCAACTTAAATCCTTGCGTGAAAGGGGAGAGCGAAATCAACACGTCGTTGTGCGTCCTATGGTGCAAGCTGCTGTATGATGTGGATTTTGTACGGATACCACTTGAGAATGGTTCGAAGCACCTTCCACACAGAGGACCACGGGATGTTCAACTGCCGGGGCACAGCACGCGCACTGCCTGACGATCGGGAATTGCGCTCAGCGTTGTCTGCCATAGCAACAGCGATTTCATCAACCGCCTGTGGTGCAACGGTCGTCGGTCTTGTCCCGGAGTGGCACCCAGTTCCGCAGTTGATTCGGACTTCTTCATCATGCCCTGCACAGCAGGTGGAGAAAGAGGACCCTTCGGTAATCTTTTCAGCCGGCGATATTATCGAAGTGCAGCTGCAGCATTACTGTTGTTTTGATAATAGAGGTTCACCACCTTGCTCCTTTTGTCCTAGCTCATACTGACATGGTAACAATTGCACTGTGACTGGTCAGGTGTGTGAGACTGTGGAGCACGATGACTAATCATTGTACCTTGTGGCCATAGTTGGAATTGGACGGCGGTGCTGTGACTCATGGAAATCATGCACTACATACTGTGGTTATTAATCCTACCAAGTTTGGTATTCGTACGTTAGATAGAATCCGTGTTATAACGTGTTAAATATGGAATGTTTAATTATAACTACCCGGTATATTAAATGGGACAGTAAAACAAGAACGAGCAGTAATCCAGCAGCGGCCGAGTAGCGCTGCATGTTGGCAGTAGCAGTCAGCCCGAGCCAGGACAGTGCTTTCGGGAGTACTGATCTCACGACCCTTAGGAGATAGGATGGTTGGTGGATTTGGGGGAGGGGCCAAACAGCGTGATCATTGTTCCCAACGGATGTAGGGAAATATGCGGAAGGAAATCGGCCATGCCCTCTCAAACGAACCATTCCGGCATTTGCCAGTAGCGATTTAAGGTAATCACGGAAAATATAAATCAGGATGGCCGGATGCGGGATTGCACCGTCGTCCTCCCGAATGCGAGTCCAGTGTGGAAACCACTGCGCCGCCTCACTCGGCTCGTTAGGAGAAATACCCTGCATATACAGATGTGGCAGAAACCAGAAAAAAGTACTGCTACATTGTTAACTAAGTGTTCGTGTGTATTTGCTCATGTAAACTGACTCCTCTTTCAAATCAGATTTTTCACATTCTAGCAATTTGTATGTTAGGGTTGTTGTTGTTTAATATGGTTGCCATGATCTAAGTGGAACTATCATTATATCATCGGCTGTACAAATCGGCTTTTCCGCTATCGTTGCTGGCCAGAGTGGCCGAGCGGTTCTAGGCGCTACAGTCTAGAACCGCGTGACCGCTACGGTCGCAGTTTCGAATCCTGCCTCGGGCATGGATGTGTGTGATGTCCTTAGGTTAGTTAGGTTTAAGTAGCTCTGAGTTCTAGGGGACTGATGACCTCAACAGTTAAGTCCCATAGTGCTCAGTGCCAGTTTTTTGCATGTCTTTCAAAGCAGAGTGGTGGATACCAGGAGACATAAATCGTCTAAGCAATTCTCTTAGAATGTTAGCGACCGTTTTTGGTTCATCTGGAAACTGAGTTGTAAACAAAATGCGAGATCTGAGAGTCCAGTCAATGAAACAGGAGACAGTACATGTCAGATAATTGTTTCTTCTCCTGTTGGATGTCCACATGTGTGTAGTTGCTAAGTATTCACCTTCTGTTACATGAGCAGTTACATCAGGAATAATTATATGTCTTAGGCTTTTAGGCGTTTAGCACTTTCTGCCATGAACCGCGACACGGTTGTGGGGTAAGACACAATGGCCTTTGCAGTGTCGATTAACGTCTGAACAAGATCCATAGACCTACACCTCTTATAGTTCCGTACAACCTTACGTCTCGTGCACACATAGCCACGCATTTATCGACAGTTATCACCTGAGCAGGTTTAGAAAGTCGTTTCTCGTCCACATGAGACCCTTGTTTATTAGACAAGCATGGATGACGAGAAATGAAAGCTTTTCGTAACGCCATCCACGATAGGCTTTAACAAAGTCCAAAGTGAACCTTAAACATTCGCTTCAGGCTGTGTGGTTCTCTACTCACCACTGATTACTTTTCCTTTTACTTCCCTTTTTATTGACATGCGCACCATGTTCATTCTGTGCGTTACGATAAAAATGAAGAAATCCCACAACTCCACTAAACTCTGGTAGTCTAAGGCGCTTCAGTCATGGACTGTGCGGCTGGTCCCAGTGGAGGTTCGAGACCCACTTGGGCATGGGTGTGTGTGTTTGCCCTTAGGATATTTTAGGTTAAGCAGTGCGTAAGCTTAGGGTCTGATGACCTTAGCAGTTAAGTCCCATGAGATTACACACACATTTGAACATTTGAACTAAACTCTGCTCTACTCACCGCTCGCAGTCCGTAGCTCACAACTGCGGTCAGTACTACCGACAGCCCGTAGGCTGCAGCACGCCACTGCTTGCGCAAGGCACTGCTGCAGTGACGTCACAGGCTCGCTCAGTGCGGAGCAGTGAGGTCGCGGCCCGTGGGCTATGTCCCCGTGCGTGACTCTGCTGAGCCCGAGGCATACAAGTTGTGTCGCAACAGCACTGCTCGGCTCTTGGGGTGACGTCAGGGACTCGCTCTGCCCGAGACTGCTGTAGCCCATTGCGGCCGCACGACTCAGCACCGTGCAGCCCGCTGGACGTCCATGCGGCTGCCCCCGCTGAACCGGCAGCGCTAGGCAAGGCTTGCACAGCTTTCATGGCTACGGTCCTGGACGGGCCCCGCCTCGATGCCCACCTATGCTGCAAACTGCACAACCAGAGCTCTCTGTGAGCCGGTTGTCAGCGCCCGATTGACATCTTACATTCCAACTGCGACATACTCCAGCAGATGCTACATCAATTCCCATGGTCAGCCACGTCCCTGAAATGACTTAACCTTCCTGTACACGATTAGAATGACTACCCATGTAACAGCCAGTATTGTAGTCAAATATATCCTAGGAAAATGCAAGACACAAAGAAAATTTGTCTTTCTTTCTGTTTATGAAATATGTGTGTACCTGAAAGTCCACAAATGTTAATAAGTACATGTAATATGGACCGATAATGAAGAACAGAGAAGCCTTCACATTTTTTCTGCGATCAGCTAGGATATGCCTTCCTGTTTCGTATCGTCCTTTGTTCTTCAGCTTTCGCTATGTATGCATCTATGTTGTTAGCTCATAAGAACCATGAATATACGAAGGTCGTTTGAAAAGTCATTGCAAAAATTAAAACTGCTTACATGTTTGGCGAAAACCTATTTTATTTTTCAACATAGTCTCCTTTTAGACTTATACACTTCGTCCAATGCTGTTCTAATTTGTTGATCCCTTCCGAATAGTAGGAATTGTCCAAGTCTGCAAAGTAGCCAATAGTTGCTACAATCACCTCCTCGATTGAACGAAATCTTTGTCCCTCCAGCCATTTTTTCAAATTGGGGAACAAATAGTACCCCGAGGGAGCCAGGTGTGGAGAATATGGGGTGGGGGATGTGAAACCAGTTGGAATCCTATTTCCATTAATTTTGCTACCACAACTGCTGAGGTGTGTGCTGGTGCATTGTCGTGATCGAAAACGACGGTCCAATAATGATGAATAATATTCACCTGTATTAATTTTACCCTTTTCCAGATAGTTGATGAGGATTATCCCTTGCGAATGCCAAAAGACAGTCGCCATAACCTTTCGGGCCGAAGGAATGGTCTACGGGTTTTTGGTGCAGATTCTCCGTTGGTAACCCATTGTTTAGATTATGGTTGGGCCTCAGGAGTATAGTAATGTATCCATGTTTCATCCACAGTGACGAAACGACGCTCAAAGTCCTGCGGATTCTTCTGAACAGCTGCAAACCATCCTTGCAACACTTCGCTCAATTCCGTTTTTGGTCAAGCGTCAGCAATCGCGGAACGCATCTTGCGGATAGCTTTCTCATGTCCAAATGTTCATGCAAAATATTATGTACCCGTTCATTCGAGATACTCACAGCACTACCAGTCTCACGCACCTTAACTATTCTGTCATCCTTCACCATATCATGGATTTAATCAATGATTTCTGGAGTCGTAACCTCCACAGGGCGTCCTGAACGTTCAGCACCACTTGTGCCCATATGGCCTCTCCTAAAATTTTGAAATCACTCATAAACTGTTCTAATCGAAGGCGCAGAGTCAACGTAATGTTTATTAAGCTTCTCTTTAGTCTCCTGGGGCGTTTTGCCATTCATAAAGTAAAGTTTAATCACCACACGAAATTCTTTTTCGACCATATTTTGACAATCACTCGACTTCCTTGATTCACACGAATGCAAAACACAAAGAAATAGACCAATATGACTGAAACTTGGTGTGCGTTCTTTCCAAATATTCTACTAACTAAACATTACCTCGATAGGCGCCGTTGGTGGTATCTCTCGGACTTTGCACAGACTTCTCAAACGCCTCTCGTATTTAAGTATATTTAAATTAATACCTTTCAGAAGTATTAATTTAACAAATTACACATATCTCTGTGTGTTAATGTCTGTATCAGCTCTTAGTATACAGCTATCCGTAAAAGAAATGCAAAACTGCTGACGAGGAGCCCGTCCGCCATTGGTATGATCCAAATACTTATTAGCAATTTATCAGATCTTTTATGGTGCACCAGAGAACCTACAGTCTTTCAGAAACGAAGTCCGATAGTCAATTAACTATACAGCATAATTCGATTGACCGATCGCGTTATGCACTTGTCTTATGAAAATTATATTGGAGCCACATCTGTAACTTCGCGTTTCTCTCGAACACCAACCTGGAGTAATAGGAAATCACAACAGGAATCGACATGCACTGCTCGGTTAATTTGAATTGGTATTAATGAGCTGAATACCTGCTGGTAAGTGCTTGGTGATCACGACTATTTTCTTTACATTCTCTATCTTCCTTCCACCTTTGCAAGCAGACAATGTAACAGTTACAGCTCACAACTTTCACTCGCTCATCCACCTTCGAAAGAGGTTGTTCCTATTGTTGAATAGGGACCACTCATACTGTGGTCACTGTGTATAGTTGCAGTTTAACGTCATACCAGAGACACCTCTGTTTACAAGAACAAAATAACACAAGAACCGCTTCCTCAGTTCGTTGCATTGACTAATAGTGTGAGATAAATAGTTTCCTCATACGAGAATGAGCAGCGCCGTTAATTTGGAGCTATATAGAAACGTCTTTTGCCATGTCAACAGCCGAGAGCGCTGAATCACACGAGATCTACTTTACTCGTGAGTTCTCCCAGTAAATAACTTGCAAAATTGTGAACCAGAATCCAACCTCTGCCTCCCGCCCCTTTCCCAATGTTGTTGTTGTGGTCTTCAGTCTGAAGACTGGCTTGATGCAGCTGTCCAAGCTAGTCTATTCTGTGCAAACCTCTTCAGCGCTGCACAGCTAATGCAATGTACATCAGTTTGAACCTGCTAACTGTATTCAAGACTTTTTTCTCCCTCTACAACTTTAACACCCTTTCACCTGTCCAACACCTACATATACACACTTCTCTCCATTACTCCATTACAAAACTGACAACTCCTTGATGCCTCAGGACTTGCCCTATGAAACGAAGTTGCGCCATAAGTTTCTTGTTTTCCCTATTCGTAATGCTTATGTCTCTGTGTGTGTGTTTATATTTCTCTCTCTCTGTCTCTCTCTCTCTCTCTCTCTCTGTGTGTGTGTGTGTGTGTGTGTGTGTGTTTATATTTCTCTCTCTCTCTCTCTCTGTGTGTGTGTGTGTGTGTGTGTGTGTGTATGAAGGCTGTGGCCAACTGGTACATTCTATTAATTGTGTCTGTCTGTAACGTGATGTGTCTTCTTTATGGTAATTTGCAGTCTTTCTTTTCTTACATTTTTGATGAATTTGTTTTTAAAATTTAATCTAAAAGAAACTGATTTCTTCCCTCAGGCGGGTTCTTTTAATTAAAATTTTATGGTTAACTGATTATCAATCATTTCATAATCATCTAAGATTTATGATTCTTCTGATATTTTATTTATTTTATATTCGGTTAAAATTTACATTTTTAATGATACTATTTATTTTTGTTGATAAGATTCGGTTTTTTTTTTAATTTTTGCCAAAATAAAAATTCTACGCTGGAAGTTGATCTGGAACTTAGTTGATTATAGATAGAATCTACTATTTCTGTGATATATATTCCAGAAAATTAGGGCGTTTCAGAGACCTACCAATAGTCTATGCTCATGTTCCTGTCTACCTTCACAACTGGAAGAAGAAAGGAATGAAAGGATAGTGGTATCAGTGGTACCCCCCGCCACGGACCGAAATGTGATTGCAGAGTGTACATATGAATATTTTTCATAACATGGTTGGAAAGACGCTGAAACAGCAAGTCCTTCGAAAATCCATTTTCGTAAAGTGTCCACACATGCGAAACCAAAACTGAGTTGGAATATAATCCTGGATTACAGTTATACTCAGTGACAAAGTATTTACTTTCTGTGACAGAGAAAAAGAAGCTGTTGTACATTTCTACTTCTGTGCATCGTCATCCGTTAGTGGTTGAAAACTGACATTCCGTCATTCCCAGGGAATGATGCCTCCATCTCGCAGATCACAAAGTAAACAAATTTGCTCACTGGTCTGTGGAACGTGTGACCAAATCGCGTCTGCAGACAGCGTGGGGATTGCGTGCTGACCGTTAACGTTTTCACTGGCGCAGCGTTCCAGGGCATCCGCTCATTTTGCCGTAAAAACTCGGTGCTTGCGGAAGGTACTGCTATTGTCTTCCGGAGAAAAGTGTCATAAAAGCACAAAGGGATTCTGCATCCAGTACCTATACTGCGTATTTGCTTTGAAAATTAAGTGGGTTCACATCAGATGCAGGGTGGTGGCAGTTGTCGATATCAGATGCTAGCACACAAGATAAGCATGTTTTAGTCTGGCGATATCGTCTAAATATCGTCAAAATACCACAATACAGTCAAGTTTGGATCTTCTACAGGGTGTTTCGCTATGTTTTGACGATTTCAAATTTGAATACCGCACACTAAAAACAAGATTCAGCGATGGTAGCACCGTCTATTAGTTGTGTGAAGAGTCAAGTTTCATCCGAGATACAGATCAGTAATCATGTCGAAAGAGTCGAAGCACATCGTGCTTTCGCAGTGGTGTGCTATTTTCGCTAAGTCGAATCTGTCGTGCGCGTGCAACGTGCGTTTTTTCGGCATTTCAAGACTCACCCGAGGTATCTAATCCTTGATCGTAGAACAATACTGATTTAGGTAAGAAACTTCTGTACAACTGCCAGTGCATTGGGTCGAAAGTCAAATGGCCCTTGAATAACCATCGGAACTGCCGAGAACATAGAATGTTTGCTCCGGCCAGGGTGGCCGAGCGGTTCTAGGCGCTTCAGTCTGGAACCGCGTGACCAATACGGTCGCAGGTTCGAATTCTGCCTCGGGCATGGATGTGTGTCATGTCCTTAGGTTAGTTAGGTTTAAGTAGTTTTAAGTTCTAGGGGAATGATGACCTCAGATGTTAAGTCCCATAGTGCTCAGAGCCATTTGAACCATAGAATGTTTGCGTAGCAGATTACAAGCAAACCCTCGTCATTAGTTAGGGAAACTTTTTTTCAAAACGACGGTGCGACATGCCACACATTCGAGATGACCTTGCAAATTCTCTGTGAAGCGTTTGGTAATCACAAAATTTCCAAACGCGCTTGTATCGAATGGCCGTCCCGATTGCGCGATTTAACAGTGCCATGCTTGACCTACGGTGTTATTTGAAGACGAGAGCGTACTCCGACAGGCCGAGAAGCTTGCAACAGTACAAATATCGAATTCACGATGAAATTTCCAGAATTTCTCCAGCAGTTACGAAAGATGTGTTCAAAAATTGTGTGAAACGCCTCGAGTATTGTGTAGCAGCCAATGGTCGCCATTTATCCGATGTAGTATTTCATAAATAAACTTTAATAAATGTTGTAACTCGTGTAAAATGTTCAACTTTGTTTCGAGATTATTTTGTGTGTTATTTAAATTTGAGACCGTCAAAGCATTGTGAAACATCCTGTATTTCAGTTTCTTCTACTTTCAGTAAATCTGTCGTCAGACTAACGTCAACCGGACGTTCTCCATACCTCTCTGTCTTGAGCATCATCCTTCATTTTCTTTTAACTTCTTCCTCTCTTCACTTATATTTGTATTCCAAAGGTTTTTCCTCCTCACTCTGTCTTTCCTTCTGCTTTCTCCGCCATGATTATCTGTAGTAGAAAATACCTACGCAATATGCGTCCCATCCAAAATGTTTTCCTCTTCTGTGTTATCCTCATAAAGTTCGCTTTCTCTCGTACCTTGCTCAGCACCTCGTTGCTCGTTCTACAGATCTATTTCACTTCATCCATTCTTCTCCATAATTACGTATCAATACATTCTAAATATCTTTGTTGTTTCTGTCTGACTATCCAAGTTTCACAGCCATATAACAGATTCCACAGAAAACATTTGGCGAATCTCTCGCTAAATGTAGTGGGTATGCTTCTGTTGTCGGCAAATCTCTCACTCGCCCGAAAGCAATCTTTCCCAGGGAGATTCTGTGTTTCACGCTCTCTGTACGACTTCCACTGCATATAATGGAATAAGTGAACCGGTTCTAATCTCATTCCACCTACTGATATATTAATCGTCCGTATCCTTTTCCGATTCCTATCACTTTGGTCTTGCCAACATTCAGCTTCATACCAAACTCTTTACTCTCACTAACAATGCTCTTCATCATTACTTGGAGCTCTTCCTCCGATTCTGCCAGCACAGTCATATCAGCAGCGTAATGGGTTTTTATTATTTATCTTCCTAATAAAAGTCCTTTTGACTTTTCCAAGGCGTTATTGATTAGCTCTTGGGCATGTAGTGTTGATGAAATATAGTAACCTTGACTCACACCTCTTCAGTATCATCTTCATCTATTCCAGCTACCGCCTCTGTCCCACATAGAGTTGGTGTATCATTTTCTGTCGTTCCAATCTATAACAGTGTCTTTCAGAGTCTTGTACAGCATACACTAATAAATTTTGTCAAATGCTTTTTCCTAGTCGACAAAACAAATATAAATTTCTCTATTCATTTCCAAACATCTTTCTTCCATCATTAACAGACACCAAATTGCATCGCTAGACCCTCTTCCTTTTCTACATCCGAACTGATCTTCTCCTATATTCCCCTCTCGTTTCCTTTTTCTCTCTGCACTGTGCTAGTCACAGCCTTGGTTACATTGCACTTACACTGAAGAGCGAAAGAAACTGGCACACCTGCCTAATATCGTGTAGGGCCCCCGCGAGCACGCAGAAATAGCGCAACACGACGTGCCATGCACTCGACAATTGTCTGAAGTAGTGCTGGAGGGAACTGACACCATGAACCCTACAGGGCTGTCTATAAATCCATAAGATTACGAGGGGTGGAGAACTCTTCTGAAAAGCATGTTGCAAGGCATCCTAGATATGCTAAATAATGTTCATGACTGAGGAGTTTGGTGGCCAGCGGAAGTGTTTACACTCAGAGGAATGTTCCTGGAGCCACTCTGTAGCAATTCTGGAAGTATGGGGTGTCGCATTGTCCTGCTGGAATGGCCCAAGTCCGTCGGAATGCACAATGGAAATGAATGGATGCAGGTGATCAGACAGGATTCCTACGTATGTGTCACCTGGCAGAGTCGTATCTAGACGTTTGAGGGGTCTCATGTCACACGCCCCACACCATTATAGGGCTTCCACCAACTTCATCAGTCCCCTGCTGACATGCAGGGTCCATGAATTCATGAGGTTGTCTCCATATCCGTACATGTTTATCCGCACGATACAATTTTACGCGAGACTCGTCCGACCGGGCAACGCATTTCGAGTGATCAACAGTCCAATGTCGGTGCTGACGGGCCAAGGCGAGGCTCAAGGCTTTCTGTCGTGCAGTCATCAAGGTTACACGAGTGGACCTCGGGCTCCAAAAGCCATATCGATGATGTTTCGGTGAATGGTTCACACGCTGACACTTGATGGCCCAGCATTGAAATGTGCAGACACTTGTCTTCTACAGGAGTTCCCAACTGCCTCGCCGTATTCTGTTTGATTGCATATCTCTGTATTTGAGTACGCTTGCCTGTACCAGTTTCTGTCGCGCTTCAGTGTAAAACTAATTGTCCTTTAATCTGTATACTGATAGGCATTCCGTTTGTTTGAAAAAGAAGCCATGATGGTCGTAAGGAGATCTTCATGCCAGCTATGCCAGCTATGGTTCGCGGGAAGAACGACTGTCTGAAAGCCTCCGTGCGCGCTCTAATCTCTCTAATTTTACATTCGTGATCTCCTCGGGAGGTATAAGTAGGGGGAAGCAATATATTCGATACCTCATCCAGAAACGCACCCTCTCGAAACCTGGCGAGCAATCTACACCGCGATGCGGAGCGCCTCTCTTGCAGAGTCTGCCACTTGAGTTTATTAAACATCTCCGTAACGCTATCACGGTTACCAAATAACCCTGTGACGAAACGCGCCGCTCTTCTTTGGATCTTCTCTATCTCCTCCGTCAAACCGATCTGGTACGGATCCCACACTGATGAGCAATACTCAAGTGTAGGTCGAACGAGTGTTTTGTAACACCTCCTTTGTTGATGGACTACATTTGCTAAGCACTCTCCCAATGAATCTCAACCTGGTACCCGCCTTACCAACAATTAATTTTATATGATCATTCCACTTCAAATCGTTCCGCACGCATACACCCAGATATTTTACAGAAGTAACTGCTACCAGTGTTTGTTCCGCTATCATATAATCATACGATAAAAGATCCTTCTTTCTATGTATTCGCAATACATTACATTTTTTTAAGACATCCTGGTGCTGTTTTTAAATTTTTGATTGGTTAATATGTGATCTATCTGGTACCTGGCTATATCACTAGGACTATTCCATGTATACAGTCTTCGTTTATGATTCCTGAACTGGGATCTTGCTGTGAGCACATCACTCTGGAATATTTCTTCTCAGAAACATACATTCACTGAAGGGTTTTGTCCAATGTGAATCGGAATACCACAATTGTCTTGAATGCGGTGGTTTCACATTGCCTTCCGCATCCTATGCCGTTGACCTCCAATACATTCTTCCTTATTTAAAATGATTTCTCATTTCAAGGGCATGAAGGTGCCCTGAACTTTTTAAGACCCAAGAAAATTTTTCTTACTATATGTCTATGAAATATGAAATGTATGGACCAGAGAGCCCACAAATGTTAAGAAGCACTTGTAATACTTTCTATGATAGTAAAGGAATGCTTCACATTTTTTCGGTGCCTAGCAAGGAGATGCCTTGCTGTTTCGTGTCGTCTCCTGTTCTTCAACTTTCGCTATGTAAGCATCTATCTTGTTAGATCTTAAGAACTATGACAACATTTAAGTTTTCTTAAATTCACATCTTTAAGATGTATTTATTTAATACCCAAACATATACTTTTCCATTAATCTCTTGTAATTAGCACCTTTGTTTACAGCTAATCGTGAAAAAAATTCAAAAGTGCTGACGTGGAGCCCATCCGCCGTTGGCGTTATCCAGATACTGATTAGCAAATTGTCATATATTTTATCGTGCACCAATGAACCTTCAGTCTCTAAGAAACGAAGTAGACACTCGAGTAACCATACAGATTAACGCAATTGACCGATCGCGATATGCACACACCTTTCCAAAATTGCGTTGTGGCCTCATCTGTAACTTTTCGTCTGGAGATATAGGAAATCACAACAGGAATGCTGAGGAGGCCATGGCTGTTGCACTCTCGGTTCAAAAGAGAACGCGCAAATGACTGACAAAAGTTCATAGAAATTCATGTGTCTGTAAAAAGATCGATGCGCGGAGCTAACAATAACTACCGCCGTCATACCGAAGAAAAGATCTGGTCCAGAACCCGCGAATGATCTAGTCCAATGTAAAATCGCTAGTAGGAGCTATGGGCATCCATCCAGACACCCGTTGACCAGTCTGTTGTGGCTGTTGAAGATAGCAAAACGAAAGCCGAAGGTTTAAATTCGGCACGAAATCGTTCACGCACGAAAATCGGCCAAACATTCCGTCGTTTGATCACAGCAAAGAGACCCGTATGGACGACATGGTAATAAGAATTCCTGACGTAGAGAAACAAATGAAAGCGTTGAAAACAAGTAATTCGCCAGGTCCGGACGGAATTTCAATTCGGTTTTTCAAAGAGTACTCTACGGCACTGGCCCCTTACTTAGCTTACATTTATCGTGAATCTCTCAACCAGCACAAAGTGCCAAGCGACTTGAAAGAAACGCAGGTGAGTCCTCTGTACAAGAAGGGTAAAAGAACGGAACTGCAAAATCCTATTGATTTGCTGCAGAAATCTAGGACATATACTGAGTTCGAATACAATAAATTTCCTAGAGACCGAAAAGCATATGTCCACCAATCATCAGGGTTTTAGAAAGCCTCACTCGTGTGAAACTCAGCTTGCTCTTTTCTCACATCATATACTGTGAACTATGAAAGGAGGGAAACAGGCATATTCCATATTTCTAGATTTGCGGAATGCATTTGACACGGTATCTCACTGAAGACTATTAATGACAGAATCCAGTATGTTGTCCTCGACAGCGAATGTTCATCTGAGACAAGGGTATCGTCAGTAATGCCCCAGGGAATTGTGTTAGTACCGCAGTTATTTTATACATATGGTGGACGGGATAAGCAGCAGTCTGTGGCTGTTTGCCGATGATGCTGTGGTATATGGGAAGGAGTCGTCGTTGAGTGACTCTAGGAGGCTGCAATACGACTTAGAAAAAATTTCTAGTTGGTTTGATGAATAGCTGCTAACCCCAAATATACAAAAATGATGTTAATTCAGATGAGTTGTAAAAACAAACGCATAATGTTTGAGTACAGTATCAGCAGGCGCTGTTTGACACAATAACGTCGATTAAATATCTAGGAGTGACTTGCAAAGAAGTATGAAATGGAAAGAGCACATAAATACTGTAGTAGGGAATGCGAATGGTCGACTTCGGTTTATTGGGAGAATACCGCATATAGGACGCTGGTACGACCTATTCTTGAGTACTGCTCGAGTGTTTGGGATCTGTACGAGGTCGGTTTAATGGAAGACACCGAAACAATTCAGAGGCGGGCTAATATAGATTTATTACCGGTAGGTTCGAAACACCAAAGTGTTACGAAGATGCTTCGGGGACGCAAGTGAGAATCGCTGGATAGAAAGCGAAGTTCTTTTCGAGGAGCACTTGTCAGAAAACTTAGAGAACCAGAATTCGAGGCTGACTGAAGAACGATTCCACTGCCGCCAACGTACATTTCGCGTAAGGACAACGAAGATCAGATTAAAGACATTAGGACTCGAGCGGAGGCATACAGATCGTTGTTTTTCTCTTGCTGTGTTTGCAAGTGGACCAGAAAAGGAAATGACCAGCAATCGTACAGGGTACCCTTCTCACGCACTAGACCCTTGCTTGCGGATTATGTGTATAGATTTAGAATCAACAAGCAATACTTGGCTAATTCAGTTAACATTGCTGTGTTGACTTCCTGCTGGGAAGTGGTAGGTGATTACAACGAGCAGTACGGAAATACTTGAGGTAAGAGTAGAATTAGTGTTGCGCTTCATTGCTAAAATTACCGAGTGCTAGGCTGATTTTCTTACGCTTTTATTCAGAAATTCAGCAGTACATTATTCTTCCTACCTTAGGTGGCTACATATTTTCACATTATACAGTTTACAGCTAATAACAGTGAACGCAACAATACGCATTTTAGCTGATGTAAGAAGTACGACTATTACCCTTCTCGCGCATAATAACGTGTTCCATTATTGAAGCAAAAGGTAGTTGTGCTTTAGCCATCCTTCAACGATAGTATTAATATTTTCCGCTGCGAGCTAACGCTATTTAAAGCAAAAAACGCTTCACTGCATTTTGTTAATTTCTAAACATTATGGTGAAGATGAGGCAGAAACAAATAATGAACGAAGCAAATCTTTGTAATATATTTTCGAACTATGAAAGCAGTGAAGTGGAAAGCAACACCATTATGGAAGACATTAATGCTTCAGCGTGTGAAATGATTACGCCGGATGAAAATAACATAATTCAGCTACATACTGAAAGATGACAAATGCAACGGTTCCACCTTCAGCTGACCTGCCGATTTCACCAGCACAGAATTCTGCTGAACTCACTACGCATGGATTGATGCTAAAAATTGATACCTGGGAGGCCAAAAGCAACGCACAAGCTCTCGTTGTCCACTTCTTCCCATCCAACGCCGTGGGATGGTGTTGTTAAGATAACGCCAAACTTCAAGGTGAACGTGAGGCGGGGCGCCGTCATGCATAAAAATGAAATCGCTGGAATCTTCGTGAAGTTGAGGAAACAACCAATGTTGCAACACGTTTAGGTATGACATTCCAATCAGTTTCCTCTCCAAAAAAGAAAGTTCCATAAACCATATGAACAGAAACGGCACAAAACACATTCAATTTCGGCGAGTCTCTCTCGGGTTGGACGACGACGAGGCCAGGATTATGGACCCCAAATTGTGACGCTATGGTGATTTACTTTACCATATAGATGAAACGTCGATTGCTCTGAAAAGATGAGCCGTTCGGAAAAAGTGTCCTCTGCCATGTGCTGGAGAACTGAGATGCAAAATCTGTACCTCCCCTTACGGTCGCCGGGATGCAGTTGCTGCAACAACTGTAACTTGGAAGGCTTCATATGCAGGCGTCGTTTCAGAACACGTTGTTTGAGGAAGTTGAAGTTCCCGACCAGCACGTCTTGTAGGCTTGCGAGGGCTCCGTGTAAACGCATCTCGGATGCTCTCGACATTTTCATCAGATCTGGGTATCCGACCAGTGCTCTTCCCATTGCATATGCAACCATCTTTCAAGAATTTCGTGTACCAGTCATAAGTCTGCTTGTGCAGAGGCGGCTTCTTGCTGAATCGACGGCGGAATGCACGTTGCACTTCAACAATGAATTGATTTCACGCAAATTCCAACACACAAAGTGATTTCTCTTGTGATGTAGTCACCACGTTGCTACAAACAGCACTGCAGCTGTGCCACACGTTGAACCTTCCTCATCCAGTGACATGCGCAATGTGTTTCTAACTTTTAGAGGCACTACTGCTGAGACAGAGGCGGGGGGGGGGGGGGGGGGGCACTACTGCACATCGCTTCTTTTTTCGAACACCTTTTGTAAATGTGATCAGTTGTAAACGTAGAAGTTAGAAAATTATTGCCCTCTCTGCAACCAAGCAAAAGCTGTTCTTATTTTGTGTTTCTTCCTTTTTACCCTTCTTTTTTTTTGTTTACAGACTTTATTTAGTAGAGTAAACGTAGGTTATTTACTGGTAACGTGACAATTTGGAAGCTTGTACTCTCTTAGTTGTGAGGCAATGCGCTAGCTTTTTGTTGTGCAGTACTTTGCAATAAACCAGCGGAGACCGCGAGACTTGTAAATGAAATAATAAATATTACTCAGAACAGACATATAATTGTCTAACGAAATAAAAAAAGTGCTTCTGCCACACGAAAGATTCGAACATACAGCCTCATGCGCCATAGTAATACACGCAGGCTCGGAGCCACACCGATGCCAATGTTTTACTTGGTGCAATGTGCAGGCACTCTAACGGCGAGATTAGGATCGACAAGCACAACCACTGCACATGCGGCGAGGTACATCATCTGCGGACGTCACGTGTTCAATATTTGTCGTCAACTTTTCGGGTGTTTCCGACATTTGCGGCCCCATGTGTCTCGTGTTTAGTTACTTGTCTCAGTGTCATCTACGTCGCTTCGTGAGTTTTTAGAATGCTAGTAATACTCACAGATATACAGGGTGTAATAATCAAGAGATCACCAATTTAGTATTGGAGGGCAGCGTGGAGGTAAAAATCGTAGAGGGAGACCAAGAGATGAATACACTAAGCAGATTCAGAAGGAGGTAGGCTGCAGTACGTACTGGGAGATGAAGAATTTTGCACAGGATAGAGTGGCGTGGTGAACTGCATCAAATCAGTCTCAGGACTGAAGACCACAACAACAGCAACAGTAACCCATGTGCTTGCAACGGTCGTACTGATGGCTGGAACAGTTGATGTTACCTATAATCAAGCAATGACATACGTTGCATTGCAAAGGAAACATGTAAAACATAACACTGGCGGCGCACAACGTAACCAGACGTCAGGAAGTGAGCATGTTCCCCATGAGTCTAATGTTCAGTCGTTTAAAAATTCAAAATTTTTTGTAAACCAGTGTACATAAATCAAACGTACGCAAAAACCCTGCAATAAACGAAAACGTTTCCATCAATATATACGACGGAGAAAGGATGTTAATGTTCGAAAAGAGTTTCAGCATACTTTTTCACTCATTTGTCTCCGATAGAGTTACTACAATTAAAAAGATCATCAACATGTCTGTAGCTAAAAGTGATCGACTTGCGCTGAGTAAAGAATCAGTATAACTAAAATTTCTCTCAGAGGCAGACAAAATGCATGTATACACAATACTTCTCCGGCGACTTTCTGAAGAGTAGGAAACTTTTGGCCGCTCGTTTTCCAGTAAGAAGCCACATTTTCTTCCATTTTGCAGTTCTGATTTAAATATCTTTCCAACACGTCTATTGGAGCAATACTATCATCGACATCTGCCCACAAAGGAAACTTCTTTACTTTCTCTGATAATTGAGTTCTTGTGGAATTTGATGAATGAATTCCCTTTTCGTGGCTTATCCGATGGTAAAAGTACAAAAGCTCTTTAATACATCATTTTGCAAACAGCACCAGTGTGATCCCCACTCTAAATATGAAAGTTTATTGAAACTAAAAGCAGAGGTCCTGTTGTTGAAGGTATTTAAATTATTTTATTCTGTTTCAGGGCTCCGCCAAGGTCTCTCACAGATTCGATCGGTCAATCTCACAAAGTATTCTCATGTATTCGGCTATGCTTTAAGGGAAGGAACATCGACTCTGAACGTATGAGGCTTGAACTTAATTCTATGACCGACCTCGGGAGTCGTCAGTTCTCTTTGAAACTGGCCACTCATGAGTTATTACCATAGCAATAAATGGATTCTACATCTTACCTCTGCCATTACTTTACGTCTCCTACCTTCAGATATCATTTTTAAATAACGAATGGTGGCGAGAGGAAAGCTGCTACCTCACAGAATCTCTGGACAAACAACTCTTCATCTAAGTATAATTTGAAGCGTTTATATTAAAGCCCGATTTCATAAGTTTCTCTGTCCTCGGGCGCCTGACTCAATTGCTTTAACATTCTCATCGTCCATGTCTACAGAAGGTGCAGTGTAGTTGATTTCTCCAGTTCTAATTCCTTGGACGCCGCTTTGAAGAGCTACAAAAACCCTTATGTTTTAAAAGCTATAAAATATACGATTGCGTATAAGAATTACAGTAATAGAATAGCATACATACCATGAAAAGTTCGTTCATCAACGTGATACCAGTTCCTTCAGTTCAGGCTATTTCTCCCTTCTCAGAGAGCTTTTCACACAAAGACATTCTAACATTGTCAGCTGCTTAGTCCAGCGACTACCGTTAGACTGGCTCAAAGATCTATCGAGAGCATTAAGAAGACCACTTTTCTATACGTAAGTGACGCGTTATTTCGCCGCAGTCAGAAGGCCATGAAGTTATGGACAATTGCCGCATATATAATCCACATTAAATTTATTTCGTAGCACTGTATTTAGCATATATCAGGAACAATTCAATCGCGAATAATCGCGCAGTGCAGCGACAATGTTGGTACCTTGATCAGTGGGACAATTGACGCATGTATACTGGGCATTAAAATCATTGGATACCAAGGGACAGCCGGCCGGAGTGGCAGTGCGGTTCTAGGCACTACAGTCTGGAACCGAGCGAGCGCTACGGTCGCAGGTTCGAATCCTGCCTCAGGCATGGATGTGTGTGATGTCCTTAGGTTAGTTAGGTTTAATTAGTTCTAAGTTCTAGGCGACTGATGACCTCAGAAGTTAAGTCGCATAGTGCTCAGAGCCCTTTTACCAACGGACATAAATCATGTAAACAATTCTCTTAGAATGTTACCGCCTATTTTTTGGTTCATCTGGAAACTGGGTTGTAAAGACAATGCGAGATCTAAGAGTCCAAACAATAAAACAGGAGACAGTGCATGTCAGATAATTGTTTCTTCTCGCGCTCATGCTGAATGTCCACATGTCCGTAGTTGCAGAGTATGCGCCTTCTGTTATATGAGCAATTACCTCAGGCATAATTATATGTTGTAGGCTTTTAACGCTTTCTACCATGTACTGCGACACAGTTGTGGGGTGAGATATAATGGCTCTACTCACCAATCATAGCCCACAGATCCCAACTGCGGTCAGTACTTCCAACAGTCCGTAGGCTGCAGCACACCAGTGCTTGCACACGACACTGTTGCAGTAACGTCACCGGCTCGCTCAGTGTGGAGCAGTGAGGGCGCGGCCCGTGGCCTGCGTCTCCATGCGCACCTCTGCTGATGCCATGGCATACAGGTTCTTTTTTTTTTTTTTAAATTCTTTATTCAAAACCATTATAATTATACAAATGTAATCCACTGCCTTAATTCATTAGTGGGTCCTAACAGTGATACATTTACATTAAATCTTGCAGCTTAGTGTACTTTTAGTGTGTGAGCTACAGTTAATGTTACTAACAATGGGCATCTAATGTCTACTTGTTCTACTATTTATACCTAACTACTATTACTAATTTAATTATATATGTATTCTGCAGCGTCACATGTGTGCCAGTGAAGAAGATATATACCTACTTTTTCACGCCCTGCTCTTCGAGCTAATCTCGAAGAGCATGCCCCTGGCACTGGGCGGGCCTCGATGTTAAATTCGCTGCAGTCCCTATCTTAATTTCCTATAACTAAGTCCTACAAACTAACCTATCCTACGTCATATCCGGTGTGTGTGTCACAATCGGTAGTTCCCCACTCCCCCTAGTCCTGCACGTGGCGGATCCCAACTTAGATGTAGTCGGCCAGTCCACGCACAGGCGGTATTGCAATAGGGCTCTTGGACGCAATTGGTGGTTGTTGTCGCTTATTGTTTACTATATCTCTCCTAAATAGTCAATTAAAACTTTTCGAGATACCCCGTTTGCCAAGGTGTTTAAAGTCTGAAAAGTCTCCTCTCGTCTAAGTAGTTGGTGTGTGTCACGGTTGGGTAGTCTGTCTCGCAGTGTGTTGGCGATATCATTGAAGAGGGGACACTCGTAAACCACATGCTCGGGCGTGCCTTCTTGTTCGCCACAGTCGCACGCTGGTGTTGCCCTTTTCCCAAATCGACATAGATAAGTCGGGTAGGGTCCATGGCCAGTGAGAAAGTGGATCAACCCTCGCGTAGGCTCAAAGTACTTCATTTCAAGTCGTTCCCTCACATCGGGTAGAAACTGGAAGGTTCTTCGTCCAGTCTCTTCTGCCTCCCAAATCTCCTGCCAAAGCTCCTCCCCTCTTTTCCTTATCTCTCTTTTATCCCCCACTCTAGTACCCATAATATCAACAATCTTCTCATAGTTTCCCTTCTTGGCCCAATACCAAGCCGCCTGTTCCCTTATCTTTATGTCCAGAGGGCAGAGCCCCATTATGACTAATAGGGCCCCCCCTGGAGATGTTCTATAGGCACCCACGGATCTTAATACCATGCTTCTCTGTACCCTTCTCACTGCCATGGCGGGCACAACCCTCGTGAGCCTGTGCGCCCAGACTCCCGAGCCATAGCCCACAACTGAGGTTAAGATACTATTATGATACAGTCTAATCAGGTGTGGAGGAAGATGGAATCTTTTGCGGCCTATGGAAATTAGGTTATTTAATATCTGAAGGGCTCGCTGAGTGACAGTTTCAATGTGTTTTCCGAAGCTCCACCTCTCATCAATGATAACTCCCAGGTAACGTGTCTCTCGTCGTCGGAGAACTGGTGTTCCGTCTATTCTGACAGTCGGGTTTCTGATAAGATTTCCTTTTAGTAGTAAGTAGGTGGATTTACTGGGTGAGATCGACATTTTAGTCGCGTGGCACCACTGTCGGAGTTTGTCTAATGCTGTCTCTATTTTCGGTTCAATGTCTTCGCGGCTACTGCCGCCAACCAACAGGAGGAGGTCATCTGCGTAGGCTATCACCTCTAGCACCTCATCGCTCTGTTGTAATTTATCTAATAAAGGCTCCATATGGATGTCCCAGAAAAGGGGGCCCAAGACGGAACCTTGGGGACATCCTTTGGTAATTATCTTTCTGATTCTTTCGCTAGATGATGATAACCATACCTCCCGATCTTTACAATAGCTCCTCAGGCAACCATATAGAGGCCCTGGACATTCTTTCTCCCGCAAGCAGGAGAAGAGCGAAGGCCACCAAAGGTTGTCGAAGGCGCCACTGATATCAACCATGATGCCAACCACGTATTTGTGCGGGGTCGAGCCACAGACCTCGGCCGCCAGGGCGATTGCATCAGATGCTGACCGCCCCGGCCTGAACCCGAACTGCCTGTCGCTCACCCCACACAACACTCGATGTGCCGTCAATCTATCACCCAGCAATTTCTCCAGTATTTTGCCAAATATATCCAACAAGCAAATCGGCCTGTAAGATTTTACTTCCGCAGGGTCCTTGTCCGGTCCTTTCTTTATAATAATTACATTTGCCGTTTTCCATATCTTTGGGAATTTTCCCTGTCTGAGGCACTCGTTATATAAGTGTGTTAGTGGCGCAGTCAGCTGGGACGCCAGAAGCTGCACCACCTCCGCCACAATGCCGTCTGGCCCTGGTGCTTTTCCTTTTTTCAGTGATCTTATGTGGGTTGCCACGTCCTCCTCTGAAAAGGGGTAGACAGCCGTCTCATTACCGTATTCCTCTTGATCTTCGTCTCTGAGTTGTTTCTGTTCCTCTGTTTCCCCATCCGCATTATCGTCAGCCAACAGGGACCGGAGGAGGACCCTCGCAGTTTCCTGCCAGGACTCCGTCATCCCGTCCCCGTACCTGACTGTTGATAACTCCAGAGGAGAGCGGATTTTCTCCCTCACCAGCTTGTATGGAAGCCCCCATGGGTCCGTAACCAACTGGTTGAGCACAAAATTTTCGCAACTTCTCATCCTGACTTCGCGTAGTTCCTTTTGGAGCTTCCGCTTTTCCTCTCTATATAGCACCTGCCACCTTTGGCGTTCCTGCCAGACGACACTGCGCTGGTAGTGCCTTCTCAGCCTTCTGACAGATTGACGTAGTTTACTTAGTTCAGCTGACCATGGTGACGGAGAGGCCGCCATGGCCCTCCTCATTGTTAGTACAGCTGCCTTCACCGCTCTTGTCACTGCATTCACCAGTTCCTCTGCTCTCTGGTCTACGTCTATGTCCAGATGCACGTCGCCTTCCGGTGATGGAGGAATGTCACACTCCCTGGCTAGGCGTTCCCAATCGGCTCTTCTATAATTTAGTTGCACCTCCCACCCCGTGGCCCAGCGGCAATCTCTTTCTCCCAGGGTAAAAGATATCAAATTATGGTCGCTTGTGGTGGCATTCTCTATGACTCACCAATTTTGAATACTGATAGCCATATTTGGTGTTACAAGGGTGACATCAATGTTTGTGCCTTGTCCTCCCCCTGCAGCGTAGGTAGGAGGATTGCCGGGCCTGTTTGCCACCACAAGTTGTGATGCCATTATGAGTTCCTCGATTTTTTCTCCGTTAGCACCTCTTGTGCCGCTGTACCACAGGGGGGATTTTGCGTTAATGTCAGCTGTTACTACTACTTTTCTTCCCTGCAACGCCGTGGTAACTCTCGCTAGATGGTCTATGTAGAGTTCTATGTTGTCCCCATATTGGAAATACATGTTTATAAGAGTTATTGTTCCCATAGGGGTTTGAAGCTCCACGACGTTGCAGTGGCTAGTTGTGAACTGTGAGAGTGTGGTGACTCTCAGGAGTTAATTTGTAATTATGATCGCCGCCATCGGGTCATCTCCTCTGCTGACTATATGCCAGCTCGCAGCAGCAAAAGCTATTTTTCCAGCCAGGGAGTATGGCTCCTGTAGACAGAGTACATCTAGTCTCCTCTCTTCCACCTCCCTTCGGAGCTCCTGCATAACGAGTCTGCTGTTGTGACTGTTAAGCTGTCCAATAGTTATTTTTGTCATTACGGGAAGTATGTATGTATTCGGTCATGTGGCCAAGTCTTGCTCCAGTCAAAAGCAATTCGTCCGTATGCTATTACCGATTGTTCGTATATGTCGTCAAGGTTAAATTTCTCTCCACGTCTTTCAAAAACTTTCTTGAGCAGGTCTCGCAAGGCTCCGAAGTCGGTGGGGAGATTCACTGATTTTAGCTGGATTCTGTCAACAGCCTCGATAACCGAGAAGGTTATCTTTCTGCCTTCTTCGTGTCCTACTCGGACCACATGTCGTAAGGCAGTGGTCAGGGTAGCCGGCTGCTCTAATCTGGATAGTTGCATAGTGTACTCCAAGTTGGGGTACACCCTCACTGGATCGACCGGTGGCACTCTGACAATTGGAGAGCTTTGTACAGTGGGGCTCGTACATGAGCTTGTCACTGTATTTTCTTGAATGGGTTTTTGGTTTGTGTGATCAGTGTGATTGTCTTTAGGCGTTACCACAGTCACAGGATGCCCTTGCCGTTGTTGGTATAATTCCGGCTTTGTTCCCCGGCTTCCAGAGGAGAGAGTTTCAGCCATGAGGGGGAGATTTGTTTGTATGCCAATGTCCATTGTGGGAAATCAGTCTGAGTTGCTTTATCTTGTATTTCAGTTTTAGTGGCGCAGGAGAGCGACCTCAGAAAATCCTTGAATCTGTTTGCCCTCATGGCGTCCCTCCTCCTCTTGCTCGGGGACTTTCGTTTTGGCATCCTATTCGGTGTGCCTGTCTCAGCCATAGTCGGTTCTGGAAATTAATCTTTGCTCCAACATTTTGTATGTCGGGCAATTCCTGCCTGTGGCTCCGCAAGACTTCTTTCCTCGATTCTTGCAAGGTATACAGACTGCCGCCGCCTTGCAATCTTTGCGGCCATGACCATGTTCCCCACACTTAGCGCACGCCGGCTCCCTGGTGCACAACCTTAAGACGTGATCCAAGTCTCCACAGCTGTGGCAACGAGGTACCACGACATAGTCTCTTGTGTTAATGGCATGGAAGCCAACATATATTCTGCCCATTGTTGTAATGTTTCTCCACATTTGCGCTGACACCTCGGCGACGTGATGAACAACATCACGACCCCGTGGCCCAGTCTTAAATTTTAATTTGAAGCAGTTCTTAAATTCTTCCTCATTAATTTGCTCAAAATTTTGTTGTCTAATTGTTTCTAGTAGTTCTTCATTGGTAATTATTGTGGGAACGTCGTATAATATTACTAGAGGATTTCTTTTCCTCGGTGGTTCTCATTTGACCACCGAGTTCAATTTTTGGTTGTTCAGCAGTTTTTCTTTATCTTCCTCTGAAGCCACTTCAACTATAACAGAATTTCTACTTGGCTTAACATTTTTAATTCTTATTTGGTCTTTAACAGGGTCTATACTTTTTGTAAAGAGTTCTTGGATCTTTTTGACACTTGTGTCCTGCCCAGGTAGTGTCCTGAGGAAAACTGCTGTGTCTGTTCTTTTTGTGATCTTATCTATAGTGTCTTTAGTCGAGTTTTGTGGGCGCTTAGTGGGCGCTTGCGCAGCCACGGCTGCCCACGCCTTTGCCGGTTGTTTCCTCAATCGGTCGTTCTCCTTTTCAAGTTCCTCCACCCTTCCTTCTAGTTTAGCGTGGGCAATAGCCCATGCTGCCAGCTCATTTTTAATAATGGCAAGCCCAGCTTGGCTTATTTTGCCATTTTTAATTTGTTGCTCCATAAGCGACGTGATTCTGTTGTATCTTTTAATAAATGTCTCATTCTCTGCCTGTCCCTGCTCGTCCTGGGTGGAAGGATCAGGCGCAGTGGAAGCTCGTTGAGGCGCACACGAGTCACTCGTTTCGTCTGTAGCCATGATGAACGAGTGAAGAAAAAAAGGGGTGAGAGCCCGTCTCTTGCCCCAGACCGGCTCCTCTGGCATTGGGGGGGGGGGGGGGACTTCTGCAGCTCGCCCACCGACCTCGCCCCTAGGTCAAGGGCAGGGCACTTCAGAGCTGCCAGGTTCAGCGCACCGTCGCCAGTGCACTGGTCCTCCTCAGTGTCCCCGTCGTCGACGATTTCACGCGACGCTCCTCGGCAACTGCACCCCGCACTCCGGAGAGGCGGATGCACCTCTCGCCCTTCGCCGCTTACTTGCCCGAGTTTCCACCTTCCGGCCAAGGACCCGCTCCTACTCAGGTGGCGGGCCGGTCCCCCAGACGTTCGGCGGTCTGGACCCATCTAACATGGTCCAGGTGATGTCACCACCTCCTGGGTTTGGCAGAACACGCCCCGGTTACCCAGGGGCGCGGCGAAGCGCCCTTGCCGACTCTCGCCGCGATCCCACGCCGACAAACGAGATCGCCGGCATGCAGAGCACGTGCTGGTCTGTACCCTGCGAACAGAAAGGGACTGATGTTCGGTCCCATGGCACAGCTCCCCCTGTGCCACGCACCCTTCGCTTTCGCATCGGGTTGGGTCGCAGCTCTCCCTTTTGTCGCAAGGCAGAATGCCAAGCTTATCATCTGGCACCACGGGAAGGCGGAAAGAGCCACTTGGGAAGTAGAGGCTATAAGAGACGCTTCACTTCCCCTGTGAGGACTGCCGCGGCACACCCGACTGGAAAGCGATACGCCCCAGTGCGAGCTTCCGTGCCCTACGGCGCGCTGGCAACGGGCGGGCCCGCCCCGAAACGCGCCGTCAAGCGACGGACCTCACGCCAGACATACAGGTTCTTTCGCAACAGCACTGCTCGGCCCTTGGGGTGACGTCAGGGACTCGCTCGACCCGAGACTGCTGTAGTCCAGTGCGGCCGCAGCTCGCGGCCGGGCCTCTGTGCACGACTCTGCACCCTAATGCCCGTCGGAACTCGATGCGGCTGTCCCGGCTGAACCGGCAGCGTGAGGCAAGTATCACACGTCTGTCATGGCTACGGTCCTGGACGGATGCCCAGCTCTGCTACAAAGTGCACAACCAGAGCTAGCGCTCAGCCGGTTGTTACCGACCGATTGACATCATACAAGCCAACTGCGACGTCACTTCAGCAGTGGCTTCATCAGTTCCCCACAGGCAGACACGTCCCTGAACTGACTTAACCTCTTAACCTCAGAACAATGAGTCCTCTGATATTTTTAGTTATTCTATCTTGTACAAGTATCTCCTGTGCCAATGACAATGATTTGTGAAACTGTTTATTGACAACATATCAAACTGAGTATTCTTTTTTCTTGTATACACCAATCCCATAATTTTGTTGTACTTACGACTTGAATGACTTCTCATGTAACAGCCAGTATCGTAGAAAATTTAAGACACCAAGGAAAATTTTGTTTCTTTATGTTTATGAAATACATGTATACCAGAAAACCACAGATGTTAGTAAGTACATGAAATACTTTCTACGACAATGAAGAACAGAGAAGGCTTCACATTTTGTCTGCGATCAGCTAGGAGATGCCTTCCTGTTTCGTATCGTCCTTTGTTCTTTAGCTTTCGCTATGTATGCATCTATCTCGTTAGCTCTTAAGAACTATGAAAACACGACGGGCTTTTGAAAAGTCCATGCAAAAATAAAAGCTGCTTACACGTTTGCTGTAAACCTTTTATAGTTTTCAACATAGTCTGCTTTTAGACTTATCCACCTCGTCCGACCATGTTCTAATTTATTGATCCCTTCCGAATAATAGAAATTGTCCGAGTCTGCAAAATAGCTAATAGTTGCTGCAATCACCTCCTCGTTTGAATACAATCTTTGCCCCACCAGACAATTCTTCAAATTGGGGAACAAATAGTAGTCAGAGGGAGCCAAGTCTGGTGAATAGGGGGGGGGGGGGGGCGGATGTGAAACCAGTTGGAATTATATTCCCATTAATTTTACGATCACAATTGCTGAGGTGTGTGCTGGTGATTTGTCGTGATAGAAAATGATGGTCCAGTAACAATGAATAATATTCAACCGTAATAGTTTTAACATTTTCCACATAGTTGATGAGGATTATCCCTTGCGAATCCCAAAAGACAGTCGTCAAAACCTTTCTGGCCGAAGGAATGGTCTTCGTTCTTTTTGGTGCAGATACTCCCTTGGTAACCCATTGTTTAGATTGTTGTTTGGTTTCAGGAGTGTAGTAATGTATCCATGTTTCATCCACAGTGACGAAACGACGCTCAAATTCCTGCGGATTCCTCTGAAGAGCTGCAAACCATCCTTGCAAGACTTCGCATAATTCCGTTTTTGGTCAAGCATGAGCAATCGCGGAACGCATCTTGCAGATACCAATATCGTGTCAAAATACTCATGCAAAAATTTACATACCTGTTCATTCGAGATAACCACAGCACTAGCAATCTAATGCATCTTAACTCTTCTCTCAGCCATCACCATATCATGGATTTTATGAATGATTTCAGGAGTCGTAACCTCCACTGGGCGTCCAGGACGTTCAGCATCACTTGTGCCCATACAGCCATTCCTGAAATTTTGAAATCACTCATAAACTGTTCTAATCGAAGACGCAGAGTCACAGTAATGTTTATCAAGCTTCTCTTTAGTCTCCTGGGACGTTTTGCCATTCGTACAGTAAAGTTTAATCAACACACGAAATACTTTTTCCTCCATGTTTTGACAATCACATGACTTCCTTGATTCACACAAATGCCAAAGAATTAGTCCAATATGACTGAAACTTGGTGTGCGTTCTTCCCAAAGATGCTGGTAACTAAACAAGACCTCGATAGGCGCCAGTGGTTCCATGTCTCGGACTTTGCACAGACTTTTCAACCGACCCCCGTATTTAAGTATATTTAACTTAACACCTTTCAGATGTCTTAATTTAACAAACCAAACAATGTATTCATGTCTTTATCAACTTTGTATACAGCTATTCGTAAAAGAAATGCAAAACTGCTCACGTGGAGCCCGTCCGAGATTGGTGGGATAAAAATACTGATTAGCAATTTATCAGATCTCTTATGATGCACCAAAGAACCTACAGTCTTTCTGAAACGAAGTCCGATACTCAATTAACTATACAGCATAATACGATTGATCGATCGCGTTATGCACTCGCCTTAGAAAAATTACATTGGAGCAACATCAGTTACTTTGCGTTTCTCTCGAACACAGACCTGGAGTAATAGGAAATCACAACAGGGATCAACAAGCACTGCTCGGTAAATTTCAATTGACATTACTGAGCTGACTACCTGCTGGGAAGTGGTAGGTTAACACGACTATCTGCTTTACATTCTCTATGTTCCTTCCACCTTCGCAATCAGGCAAGGTAACAGTTACAGCTCACAACTTCAACTCGCTCATCCACCTACCAGAGAGGTTGTTGGTATTTTTGGGTAGGGACCACTTTTACTGTTGTCACTCCATGTGTGGTTGCTGTTTAACGTCATACCAGAGACTCATCTGTTTACAACAACAAAATACTACAAGAACACCTACATCAGTTCTTTGCATCGGCCAATAGTGTGAGATAAATACCTGTTCTCATACGAGAACGAGCAGCGTCGGTAATTTGGAGCAATATAGAAACGTCTTTTGCCATGTCAACAGCCGAGGGCGCTGAATCACATTAGTTCTACCTTACTCATGAGTTCTCCCAGTAAATAACTTCTAAAATTGTGGACCAGAAGCCCGCCTCTCCCTCCTACCCACTTGCTCAATGTTGTTGTTGTGGTCTTCAGTCTGAAGACTAGTTTGATGTAGCTGCCCAAGCTAGTCTATTCTGAGCAAGCCTCTTCATCTCTGCACAGCTAATGCAATGTGCATCAGTTTGAACCTGCTAACTGTGTTCAAGACTTTGTCTCCCTCTATAGTTTTAACACCCCTCCCTCCCTCAGCACACATATACACACTTCTCATCATTACCAAACTGAGAAGTCCTTGATGCCTCGGGATATGCGCTATGAAACGAAGTTGTACCATAAATTTCTTGCTTACCCCAGTTCTTATCAGTTATTCGATCTGCAGTGCCACCACTACTTTTTGGCGCTACTGAGTAAAATTGTGTATTTGCAATGGGTGTTGCAAAAAATCTTGGGAGTGAGCCATCTAAGAGCGAACCAAAATCATTACGTCAGGTGCAGCAATGCCACTGACAGATTCCCAGATTGTGCTCCGGGAAAAGGCTGGCACCGCCATAACGACGACACAGCAGAAAGGTGTTGGTAGGTCAGTAACTACATATCAATTCAACAGACTTCTTATGGTCTTCATGGGTACAAGCTGTGATTCGCAAAGCAGGACTGCTCTGTCCCAACATAAATTACCATTATTTTCAGTCAAAGGTGTCTCAGTCTGGTAGCTACTATTTAAGAAGGGAGGTGTTGCCGCTGCTCGAGGCGACATGAGGCTACAAGCAGCCACCATGGGATTTGGCCTCCATTAACTGTGGGCCCCCACTGATGGTTTTAAGATCAGTGCTGTGAGCTTAGCATCTTTCAGCCCGTGGGCCAACTACCAGGTGCAACCAGCCTTCAGCCATAGAAGGCAGTCGTTTGACACCATGGCTACCTGTTGCGTCACTTCCTTAACACTCGCTGTCTTCAGCACACACTATGGAGGACGTGGCACCACAGAATTTTCTAGTTTTTCTTCAGTAAAATGTATGACTGATAGTGAAGTTTTTATGAGTAGCCATCGATCATCATCCCGACGACAATTCACCACCTCAACTCAGACTTCCACGTGTAGAGATCATGCATCCCGGACCTCCACATTTTGATGTCAGAAGTATGTGTCACGTCTAAATTTCAGTGACAAGGGAACCTTACCAGCCACCCTCCCTGGAGACGATGACTGTCGACTACCTCAGTGTTGCAGTTTCGTAGACACACAGCTTAAGTGAGCAGTGGGTGACTGCACTGACTGTTCTATTTTTTCCCTGCGAGTATCACATGCAGGAAGCCCATCTTTTGGCAGCATTCCAGTTCTGTTTTCATGTGTGACATGTGGCAAGTAAACTAAGACTGTGTTTTGAGGATGTTTAAATATGAACGTTATTTTTGCCTATCATCAATGAGTGTGGCTCATTGTCTGGAAGTGTTTTTGCAAGGTTTATGACCGGGCCGACAAGCCTTGTGCTAGTGGATAAGGAGTTTGTCAGAACCGACAACACTTGCAGTCTAATGCGTGATGCAGGCGAAGGCTGCTGTGCAATCCCAGGGCTAGAGTTTTTCATCAAGCATCATACCGAAACTGACTTTCGCTGATGTGGGTTGGAACTCAATGTTCAAGCTGGGGGATGCTGTCACCAGTGAAATACTGTCGCAAGGTTCGTTTGTCATGAAGGATAAATGCAGGCAAAATCACTAAGGCTTCATTTGCATGATATAGTGCCACAAGGCATGGGGAAGTTGCTTTAGGTGACCTAAAGTGTTGCTACCTTATACTATTCTGGACTTTGCCTCCGGGTAGAGAGTCGTTGTTGATCACGCTGCATTCGGTGATTGAGAGCACTTCTTTGTCTATACTCACGTTGAGACATTTAAATCACGTGCTTGTGTCTGGGAGTTCGCGTTTCTTCTCTCTAGAATACAGAGAGGAGAAGATAGTATTAAATTATACTAGTCAGAGGACCGCCTTCTGCTGTCCTAGTGTTTGAACGAGTTTTTTATTTTGTGGCTGGAGTTCTTCCATTGTCGCAGACATGTACGAGAACCATCATTCCGACGCACGGGACGCAGTACATTCGGTGATATTGATTGCTTCGGCTTATTAGAGCTATGATCACGTAAGTTTCCTATCCACTGAGGTTGCACACCACTGTTGATCATCTTTGACAGTAGTCTTCTAGTGTTTGGGACGTAGATGATATCAGTGATCTCGCGTTATTTAAATTATATCGCATAGCCATAAAAAGGGGGAGATTTGGGCTGTTGATCAATAATATTAGTCAGGAAATTCATTTCTATCTGTTTGTGTCCATTGCACATTGACATATAAACATTTGTAACATATAAAGAGGTTTTAATTTACAATGAATGTATAAGCAGAAACATTAATATTTAGTAGTTTCTTGTTCCCTTAATCATTCTCTTATTTTTATGGTGTAATTTACATGTTAAAGAACAAGAAGGAGGAAATAATATCACCTTTAAGAGATCCTAAGATCTGCTTCAGGTGGTAGTCAGACAGGGCCTAATCTTTACTTTCGCGTTCAGTATTTTCGATTGTGTACATTCATTTTATACCCGCCTGGTGCAGCATCATGGAAACCATACAAATACCTTCAAGATATACTTCCTAACACTTACATTTATATTCGATATTAGCAAATCCCTCTTTTTCATAAACACTTTTCTTGCTACAGTCAGTCTTCATTTTATATCCTCTCTACTTCGGCCATCATCATTTATTTTGCTGCCCAATAGTCCTTTTAGTGTCTCATTTCGAAATCAGATTCACTTAACACTATCTGATTTAACCATCGCAATAGCAAGGAATAGGGAAGGGGTACTTTATGCCTACCTTTCCAGAAAACTGTAATTTGGTCATATACATTATATTTTATAATTTTGAAAAAGATATATTTGTAATTTTTAATGATTTCTTCTACCAGATTCCGTAGTTGTTTTAAATTTTTCAGTAAAACTTAACGCAAAAATTTAGGTCTTGTCACTGGATGTGAATTATCAGAACAGGTGTCATATTCATATTTTCAGGTTTAGGACACTTGTTACACATAAATATATCTTTAAAAAGTATGCTGTGAGTAAAAGACAACGAAAATTAACGAAATCCGAATATCTTTGTGTTGGTCATATATTACGCCCCCCTTTTGTAGTACACGTTATGGAAAATCCGTTGGTACTGCTACGTTTATTTTGAATACGTTCCAAAATTTCAAACTTTCATTTAGGACAACATGGACTCCCAAGGATTCACGTGTTACCAGTTGTGGAGGAACATGTAGGAATGACCGTCTCTCCTGTTTCAGAACATTAAATGTTATTTTTATAACTTCCAGAAGAGCAGAGTACATTGAGATAACTATTTCTAGATCGAAAGGTGACCCACTTCCGTTCGAACCCACTAGCGAGAACAAAGAGATAAGACGGTTGGAGATGCAGTAAAGGGGAATCATTTTCTTGACATTACGCCTCTTATCTTCAGATATCATTTTTAAATGACGAATGGTGGCCAGAGGAAAGTTGCTACCTCAAAGTATGTCATGACAATTACCTTTTCATTTAAATATAATTTAGGCGTTTATGTAAAAGTCCGATTTCACAAGCTTCTCTGTCGTGCTTTAACGGTGTCATTGTGCATGTCAACAGAAGGTGCAGTGCTAGTGTTTTCCCCCGTTCTAACTCCTTGGACGCAGTTTTGAAGAGCTACAGAAACCCTCTGCATGGTATCAGGTCTTTTGGTTCGGGATATTTCTCCCTTCTCAGAGAGCTTTTCGCACAAAGTGTTTTTGAAGCTGTAAAATAAACGTTGCGTAATATCAGTTCCTTCATTTTGGGCTACTTCTCCCTTCTCAGAGTGGTTCTTGCACAAGGACATTCTAACATTGTCAGCTGCTTATTCCATCGGGTATCGTTAGAGTGGCTCTGTTATCTATCAAGAGCATTAAGTAGATTACTTTTCTTTACGTAAGTGACGCGTTCTTTCGCCACAGTCAAAAGACCATGTACATTCCTGGAAATTGAAATAAGAACACCGTGAATTCATTGTCCCAGGAAGGGGAAACTTTATTGACACATTCCTGGGGTCAGATACATCACATGATCACACTGACAGAACCACAGGCACATAGACACAGGCAACAGAGCATGCACAATGTCGGCACCAGTACAGTGTATATCCACCTTTCGCAGCAATGCAGGCTGCTATTCTCCCATGGAGACGATCGTAGAGATGCTGGATGTAGTCCTGTGGAACGGCTTGCCATGCCATTTCCACCTGGCGCCTCAGCTGGACCAGCGTTCGTGTTGGACGTGCAGACCGCGTGAGACGACGCTTCATCCAGTCCCAAACATGCTCAATGGGGGACAGATCCGGAGATCTTGCTGGCCAGGGTAGTTGACTTACACCTTCTAGAGCACGTTGGGTGGCACGGGATACATGCGGACGTGCATTGTCCTGTTGGAACAGCAAGTTCCCTTGCCGGTCTAGGAATGGTAGAACGATGGGTTCGATGACGGTTTGGATGTACCGTGCACTATTCAGTGTCCCCTCGACGTTCACCAGTGGTGTACCGCCAGTGTAGGAGATCGCTCCCCACACCATGATGCCGGGTGTTGGCCCTGTGTGCCTCGGTCGTATGCAGTCCTGATTGTGGCGCTCACCTGCACAGCGCCAAACACGCATACGACCATCATTGGCACCAAGGCAGAAGCGACTCCCATCGCTGAAGACGACACGTCTCCATTCGTCCCTCCATTCACGCCTGTCGCGACACCACTGGAGGCGGGCTGCACGATGTTGGGGCGTGAGCGGAAGACGGCCTAACGGTGTGCGGGACCGTAGCCCAGCTTCATGGAGACGGTTGCGAATGGTCCTCGCCGATACCCCAGGAGCAACAGTGTCCCTAATTTGCTGGGAAGTGGCGGTGCGGTCCCCTATGGCACTGCGTAGGATCCTACGGTCTTGGCGTGCATCCGTGCGTCACTGCGGTCCGGTCCCAGGTCGACGGGCACGTGCACCTTCCGCCGACCACTGGCGACAACATCGATGTACTGTGGAGACCTCACGTCCCACGTGTTGAGCAATTCGGCGGTACGTCCACCCGGCCTCCCGCATGCCCACTATACGCCCTCGCTCAAAGTCCGTCAACTGCACATACGGTTCACGTCCACACTGTCGCGGCATGCTACCAGTGTTAAAGACTGCGATGGAGCTCCGTATGCCACGGCAAACTGGCTGACACTGACGGCGGCGGTGCACAAATGCTGCGCAGCTAGCGCCATTCGACGGCCAACACCGCGGTTCCTGGTGTGTCTGCTGTGCCGTGCGTGTGATCATTGCTTGTACAGCCCTCTCGCAGTGTCCGGAGCAAGTATGGTGGGTCTGACACACCGGTGTCAATGTGTTCTTTTTTCCATTTCCAGGAGTGTATTATGTACAACTGACGCATATATATGTCGCATTAAATTTATTTCATAGGCCTGTATGTAGCATATGGCCGGAACAATTCAATCGTGAATATATCGCGCAGTGTAACGACAATATTGGTACCTTGATCAATCGTGTGCTGTATGGTTCAAATGGCTCTGAGCACTATGGTACTTAACTTTTAAGGTCATCAATCCCCTACAACTTAGAACTACTTAAACCTAACTAACCTAAGGACATCACACGCATCCATGCCCGAGGCAGGATTCGAACAAGCGACCATAACGGTCGCACAGTTCCAGACTGATGCACATTGAACCGCTCATCCACTCCGGCCGAAGTGTGCTGTATGTCTTTCCACGTAGAGTGTGGATACCATGAGGCATTAATCGACTAAAAATTTCTCTTAGAATATTACCGACCGTTTTGGTTCATCTGGAAACTGGGTTGTAAACAAAATGCTAGATCTGAGAGTCCAGTCAATAAAACAGGAGACAGTACATGTCAGCTAATAGTTTCTTCTCGCGCTAGACGTCCACATGTCCGTAGTTGCTGAGTATTCATCTTCTGCTATATCAGCAATTACCTCAGGCATAATTATATGTTGTAGGCTTTTAACACTTCCTGCCATGTACCGCAACTCAGCTGCGGGGTGAGATATAATGGCCTTTGCAGTGTTGATTAACATCTGAACAAGACGCATAAGACCTTCACATCTTATTGCTCCGTATGACCTTATGTATCGTGCACATATAGCCACGCATTTATCGACAGTTATCTCCTGAGCAGGTTTAGGAAGTCGTTTCTCGTCGATACAAGACCCTTGTTTATTAGACACGCATGGATGGCGAGAAATGTGCGAAGTGCCACTTGACCCTTCAGCATGAGAGTAAATTTCACCACACAGCGAACAGCAAACAAAACGAACGTTTTTCCTAACGCCATCCAAAATAGGCATTGACACAGTCCAAACTGAACTTCTAAGATTCGTTTAAAGCTGTGTGGTTCTCTAATCACCACTGATTGATTTTTCTTTTACTTCCCTTTCTTTTGTACATGCGACTCTACTTCTGCAGACCACATTTAGTTTCCGCGCTCGTTTTGTGCGATACCAAAAAAATTAAGAAATCCCACCACTCCAATAAACACTGCTCTACTGACCGCTCGTAGCCCGTAGCAAGCAACAACGGTCAGTAGACCGCAGCACGCCAGTGTTTGCGCACAGCACTTGTGCAGTGACGTCACGGTCTCGCTCAGTGTGGAGCAGTGAGGCCTTGGCCTGTGGGCTGCGGCTCCATTCGAACTGTGCTGAGCCCGTGGCATATAAGTGTTTTCGCAACAGCACTGCTCGACCCTTGGGGTGACGTCAGGGACTCGCTCGGCCGCCCAAGAGCGCTGTAGTATAGTGCGGCCGTAGCTCGCGCGCCGGGCCTCTGTGCTCGACTCTGCACCGTGCGGCCCGCAGGATCTCGATGCGGCTGCCCCAGATGAACCTGCAGCGCGTGGCAAGGCTCGCACGGCTGTCATGGCTACGGTCCTGGACGGGCAGCGCCTCGATGCCCACTTCTGCTACAAAGTGCACAACCAGAACTCACACTCAGCCGGTCGTCACTGACTGATTGACATCATACAAGCCAACTGCGACGTCACTCCAGCAGTGGCTGAATCAATTCCAACAGGCAGACACGTCCCTGAACTGACTTAACCTCTTATCCTCAGAACAATGATACTTCTCAAATTTTAAGTTAGTCTATCTTGTACACATATCACCCATGCCAATGAAAATTATTTGTCAAACTGTTTATTTAAAACATGTTTAACTGTGCATTGTTTTTCCTTGTATACACCAATATTGTACTTTGTTGTACTGACGACTTGAATGACTACTCATGTAACAGCCAGTATCGTAGTCAAATGCATCGTAGGAAAATGTAAGACACCTAGAAAATTTTTCTTTCTATATGTTTATGAAATATGTGTGTACCAGAAAGTCCACAAATGTTAATAAGTACATGTAATACTTTGAACGATGATGAAGAACAAAGAAGCCTTCACATTTTTTCTGTGATCAGCTGGGAGATGCCTTTCTGTTTCGTATCGTCTTTCGTTCAGCTTTTGTTATGCATGCATCTATCTTGAAGCTCTTGTTGCTGTTGTTGTGGTCATCAGTCCAGGGACTGGTTTGATGCAGCTCTCCATGCTACTCAATTTTGTGCAAGTTTCTTCATCTTCCAGTACCTACTGCAACCTACATCCTTCAGAATCTGTTTAGCGTATTCAACCCTTGATCTCTCTCTACGATATTTACCCTCCACGCTGCCCTCCAATACTAAATTGGTGATCCCTTGATGCCTCAGAATATGCCCTACCAACCGATCCCTTCTTCTAGTCAAGTTGTCCCATATATTTCTATTCTCTCTAATTCTATTCTATACCTCCTCATTAGTTATGTCATCTAAACATCGTTTTTCAGCATTCTTCTGTAGCACCACATTTCGAAAGCTGCTATTCTCCTCTTGTACAAATTATTTATCGTCCACGTTTCACTTCCATACATGGCTACACTCCACACAAATACTTTCAGAAAAGACTTCCTGACACTTAAATATATACTCTATGATAACAAATTTCTCTTATTCAGAAACGCTTTCCTTGCCATTGCCAGTCTACATTTTATATCCTCTTTACTTCGACCATCATGAGTTTTTTTGCTCCCCAGATAGCAAAACTCATTTACTACTTTAAGTGTCTCATTTCCTAATCTAATTTCCGCAGCACTACATTACAATATTCTCGTTTTGCTTTTGTTGATGTTAATTTTATATCCACCTTTCAAGACACTGTCCATTCTGTTCAGCTGCTCTTCCAGGTCCTTTGCCGTCTCAGAGATAATTATAATTTCATCGGCGAACCTCAAATCTTTTATTTATTCTCCATGGATTTTAATTCCTACTCCGAATTTTTCTTTTGATTCCTTTACTGCTTTCTCAATATACAGATTGAATAACATCAGGGATAGGCTACAACCCTGTCTCACTCCATTCCCATCCACTGCTTCCCTTTCATGCCCCTCAACTGTTATAACTACCATCTGGTTTCAAGACAAATTATAATCAGCCTTTCGTTCCCTGTATTTTACACCTGCCACCTTCAGAATTAGAAAGAGAGTATCCCAATGAACATTGTCAAAACTTTCTCTAACTCTACAAATGCTAGAAACGTAGGTTTGTCTTTCCTTAACCTATTTTCTAAGATAAGTCGTAGGGTCAGTATTGCCCCACGTGTTCCAACATTTCTACGGAATGCAAACTGATCTAAATGAACGTTCAAAATGGATCTGAGCACTATGGGAATTAACATCTGTGGTCATCAGTCCCCTAGAACTTAGAACTACTTAAACCTAACTAACCTAGGACATCGCACACATCCATGCCCGAGGCAGGATTCGAACCTGCGGCAGTAACGGTCGCACGGTTCCAAACTGTAGCGCCTAGAACCGCTCTGCCACTACAGCCGTCTCCGAGGTCGTCTTCTACTAGTTTTTCCATTCGTCTGTAAATAAGTCGTGTTATTATTATGTTGCAGCCGTGGCTTATTAAGCCGATAGTTTGGTAATTTTCACATCTGTCAACACCTGCTTCCTTTGGGATTGGAATTATTATATTCTTCTTGAAGTCTGAGGGTATTTCTCCTGTCTCATACATCTTGCTCACTAGATGGCAGAGCTTTGTTAGGCCCGGCTCTCCCAAAGCTGTCATTAGTTCTAATTGGATGTTGTCTACTGCTGGGGCCTTGTTTCGACTAATGTCTTTGAGTGCTCAGTAATACTCTTCACGCAGTATCATATCTTGTATTTCACCTTCATCTACATTCTGTTCCATTTCTTTAATATTGTGCTGAAGAACATCGCCCTTATATAGACCCTCTATATATTCCTTCCACCTTTCTGCGTTCCCTTCTTTGCTTATTACTGGATCTGAGCTAATGATATTCATACAAGTCGTTCTCTTTTCTCCAAAGATCTTTTCAAGTTTCCTGTAGGCAGTATCTATCTTACCTCTAGTGATATACGCCTCTACATCCTTCCATTTGTCCTCTAGCCATCCCTGCTTAGCCATTTTGCACTTCCTGTCGATCTCATTTTTGAGATTACAGTCTTTTTTGCCTGCTGCATTTACTGCATTTTTCTGTTTTCTCCTTTCATCAATTAAATAATATACGTGGGGCGTTTGAAAAGGTCGTAAAAAAATAAAATCTGCTTACATGTTTGGGGTAACCCGTTTTTACTTTTCAACATAGTCTCCTTTTAGCGTTAAACACTGTGTCCAATGCTGTTCTAATTTGTTGATCCCTTCCGAATAATAGGAAATGTCCAAGTATGCAAAATAGCTAATAGTTACTGAAATCACCTCCACGTTTGAATAAAAACTTTGTCCCACCAGCCATTTCTTCAAATGGGGGAACAAATAGTCGTTCGAGGGAGCCAAGTCTGAAGAACTGGAGGGGGGGGGGGGGGTGAATCTAGTTGGAATCATATTTCCATTAATTTTGCGACCACAACTGCCGAGGTGTGTGCATTGTCGTGATGGAAAAGGACGGTCCAACAACGATGAATAATATTCACCTTTTCCAGACAGTCGGTGAGGATTATTCCTTGCTAATCCCAAAAGACAGTGGCCATAACCTTTCCTGTGGAAGGAATGGTCCTCGCCTTTTTTGGTGCAGATTCTCCCTTGGTAACCCATTGTTTAGCATGATGTTTGGTCTCAGGAGTATAGTAATGCATCCATGTTTCATCCACAGTGACGAAACGACGCTCATAGTCCTGCGGATTCTTCCTGAACAGCTGAAAACCATCCTTGAAACACTACACACGATTCCGTTTTTGGTCAAGCGTCAGCAATCGCCGAATGCATCTTGCGGATAGCTTTCTCATGTCCAAATGTTCATGCAAAATATTATGTACCCGTTTATTCGAGATGCCCACAGCACTAGCAATCTCACGCACTTCAACTCTTCTGTCATCCATCACCATATCATAGATTTTATCAGTGATTTCCGGAAGTGGTAACATCCACAGGGTGTCAAGAACGGTCATCATCACTTGTGCCCATATGGCCACTCCGAAAATTTTGAAATCACTTATAAACATTTCTAATCGAAGGCGCAAAGTCCCTGCAATTTTTATTAGGCTTCTCTATAGTCTCCTGAGACGTTTTGCCTTTCATAAAGTAAAGTTTAATCACCACACGAAATTCTTATCCGTCCATTTTTTTGACAATCACTCGACTTCCTTGATTCACACGAGTGCCAAACAGAAAGAAATAGAACAATATGGCTGAAACTTGGTGTGCATTCTTTCCAAAGATGCTACTAACTAAAGATGACATCAATAGGCGCCGGTGGTGGCATCTCTCGGACTTTACACAGACTTTTCAAACGCCTCTCGTAGTTGAGTATATTTAAATTAATACCTTTCAGATATATTAATTTAACAAACTAAACATATCTCTCTGTATCAATGTCTTTATCAGCTTTGTATACAGCTATTCGTGAAAGAAATGCAAAACTGCTGACGCGGAGCCCATCCGCCATAGGTGCGATCCAGACACTGATTAGCATAATTCGATTGACCGATCGCGTTTCTCTCGAACACCAACCTGGAGTAATAGGAAAACACAACAGGAATCAACAAGCACTGGCCGGTTAATTTTAGTTGACATTACTGAGCTTACTACCTGTTGGTAAGTGGTAGGTGATGGCGACTATTTTCTTTACATTCCCTATCTTTCTTCCACCTTCGCAAGCAGGCGAGGTAACAGTTACAGCTCACAACTTCTACTCTATCATCCACCTACCACAGAGGTTGTTCTATTGCTGGCTGAGGAGCACTTATACTGTGGTCACTCCATGTATGGGTGCAGTTTAGAGTCATACCAGAGACACTCCTGTTTACAACAACAAAATAATACAAGAACCGCTACCTCAGCTCGTTGCATCGGCCAAGAGTATGAGATAAATAAATTTTCCCATACGAGAATGAGCAGCGCCGTTACTTTAGAGAAATATGGAAACGCCTTTTGCCATGTCAAATGCCGAGGGCGCTGAATAACACGAGATCTACTTCACTCATGAGTTCTCCCAGGAAATAACGTGCAAAATTGTGGACCAGAAGCCTACCTCTCCCTCCCACCCACTTGCTCAATGTTGTTGTTGTGGTCTTCAGTCTGACGACTAGTTTGATGCAGCTGCCAAATCAACAGACTTCTTATGGTCTACATGGGTACAAGCTGTGATTTGCAAAGCAGGAATGCTCTGTCCCAACATAAATTACCGTTCTTTTCAGTCAAAGGTGTCTCAGTCTGGTAGCTACTATTTAAGAGGAGAGGTGTAGGCCGCTCCACGAGGCGACATGAGGCTACAAGCATCCACCATGGGATTTGGCCTCCACTAACAGTGGGATCCTACTGCTGGTTTTAAGATCAGTGCTTTGAGCTTAGCATCTTCTAGTCTGTGTGCCAACCACTAGGTGCAACCAGCCTTCGGCCATAGAGGGCAGTCGTTTGAGGCCATGCCCACCTTTTGCGTCAGTTCCTTAACACTCGCTGTCTTCGGCACACACTATGGAGGACGTTGCACCACAGAATGTTCTAGTTTGTTCTTCAGTACAATGTGTGAGTAATAGTGAAGTTTTTATGGGCAACCATCGATCATCAACCTGACTACAATCTACCACCTCAACTCAGACTTCCCTGTGTAGAGGTCATCCATCCTGGAACTCCACATTTTGATGTCAGGAGTGTGTGACTATAATTCAGTGACAGTGGTACCTTACCAGCCACGATGACTTTCGACAACGTCAGGATTGCAGTTTCGTCGACACACAGCATCAGTATGCAGTGGGTGAGTACACTGATTGTTCTTTTTTTTCCCCTGCGAGTATCACGTCGAGTCAGTGCTCCTATGAGCAGCTTTTCAGTTCTGCTTTCGTGTATGACATGTGGCAAGTAAACTCAGACTCTGTTCTGAAAATGTTTAAAAAATGAACGTTATTTTTGGTTATCATCAATGAGTGTGGCTCATTGTCTGGAAGTGTATAAGGTGTTAAGCATACATAGCTTCTTAGGAGGGAAAGATGAGTTTTGTCGAGAAATCAGAGTTTTCTAAAGTAGTAGTTATGAGTAGCCTCTCAAGTGAAGAAGTTAAGTTACAGTAAGTGTTATGATAGAATTAGATTAAGTGTTCTTGTCGTCATTGTATTTTGTTCTCCTCGTTTGTAGTTTGTATAATTAGTGAGGTATACCCAGACGGAGAGGATGCGAATTTCTGCAGCCTGGACCAGATGTGGAGGGAAGTGCATGTACCGATGAATTTTGTGTCTTGCAGAGTGGTACTGTCGACACTAATTTTGTTGTATTTACTTAGGAGGTGACACAGAAAGCTATCAATAAGGCTGACTGTATTGCAGATGTTTTGGGTACTGATATGGTACAGACGCCTTTGGTATCTACGAAGGCCGCAGATTCGGCACCATCTGTGACAGCCCTGCCTTCTGAGATGGTGGGAGGGGAAGAAAGAGGAAAATCTTGTGCCAATTGATCAGGAGATTTCCAAAGTGACAACACTTGCAGTGTAATGCGTGATGAAGGTGAAGGCTGCTGTGCAATCCCAGGGCTAGACTTTCTCATCAATCATCATGACGGAACTGACTTTCGAGGACTAGCGGTGGAACTCAGGAGGACAATGTTAGAGCTAGGGGAAGGTGTCACCATTGAAATACTGTAGCAAAGTTCGTTTATCATGATAGGACAAATGCGGGAAAAATAACTAAGGCTTAATTTGCGTGATATAGTGGCAGAAGGCACTGAGAAGCTGCTTTAGGTGACCGAAGGTGTTGCTAACTTATACTAATCTGCACTTCGCCTCCAGGTAGAGATTCGCTGCTGAGTACGCAGCGTTCTGTGATTGAGAGCACTTCTCCTGTTTATACTCACGCTGAGACGTTATCTGATATCCGTCCTTGTGGCTCGGATTTCGTGTTTCTTGTCTGTAGAATTCAGAGAGGAGTAGATAGTAGTAGATTATACCAGGCAAAGGACCGCCATCTGCCCTCCTAGTGTTTGAACGAGTTTTTTATTTTGTGGCTGGAGTTCTTACATCGTCGCAGACATGTACGAGAACCATCACTCCGACGTACGGGGCGCAGTACATTCGGTGATATTGCTACTTGCTTCTGCTTATTACGTCCATAAAGATGAACAGCTGTGATCACGTAACTTTCATTTCCGCTGAGGTTACACACCACTGCAGATCATCTTCGAAAGTAGTGTCTTGTAGTGTTTGGGACGTAGATGATATCAATCATCTCGCGATATTTATATTAGTTCGCGTACCCATCAATAGGGGCAGAATTGGGGCAACTGATCAATAATATTAGTCAGATAATTCGTTTGTATCTCTTTATGTCCATTGCGTATCGATATATAAACATTTGGAATAAATAAAGGGGTTTGAATCTACAATAAATGTAAAAGAAGAAACATAATTAATATTTAGTAGTTACTAGTTCCCTTAATCATTCATTTATTTTTATGGTCTAATTTATATGTTATAGAGCAAGAAGGAGGAAATAATATCACCGTTAAGAGATCCTAAGATCAGCTTCAGGGGGTAGTCAGACATGGCCAAATCTTCTTTTGCGGGTTCAGTATTTTCCATTGCGCACATTCATTTTTACACCCGCCTGGAGCAGCAGCTTGGAAACCATACAAATAACTCCAAGAAATACTTCCTCACACTTAAATTTATATTCGAGGTTAGCAAATTCCTCTTTTCCATTAATACTCTTGTTGCTATAGTCAGTCTTCATTTTACATCCTCTCAACTTCGGCCATCATCAGTTATTTTGCTGCCCAATAGTCCTTTTAGTGTCTCATTTCGTAATCGGATTCCGTTAACACTACCTGATTTAACCCTCGCAATACCAAGGGAGAAGGAAGGGGTACTTTTTGCCTACCTTTTCAAAATACTGTAATCTTGTCATGTACATCATATTATAAAATTTTTGAAAATAAGTATATTTGTAATTTTAAGTGATTTCTTCTACCAAATTCCGTAATTGTTTTAAATTATTTAGTAAAACGTAGCGCAAAAATTTGTGTCTTGTCGGTGGATGCGGATTTTCAGATCGGGTGTCATATTTATATATTCAGGTTTAGGACCCTTCTTACACATAAATATATCTTTAAAAAGTATGTTGTATTAACGAAATCCGTATATCTTTGTGTTAGTCATACACTAGGCCCCCAATTTGTAGTACACATTATGGGAAGCACGTGGGTAATGCTACGTTTAATTCAAATACGTTTCATTACCTTTCATTTAGTTCCATTGAGGTTTATCTTATAATCCCTTTTCAGGGCACTATCTATTCCATTCAACTGTTATTGCAATTTCTTTTCCGTCTGACAGAACTGGAGTGTCACCAGTAAACTTCAAAATGTTTATTGTTTCTCCCTCATATTTAATTCTGTTCATAAATTTATCCTTGTATTCTTCACTGCTTGTTCAGTGTAGATGTTGAAATACATCGAGTGTAGGTTACACGAATGTCTCACCCCATCTTCAAATTGCACAACTAGAAATTCAGCAGATGGAATAACAGAATTTATGTGCTTCAACAAGATTTGTTCTTTGATGGGATGGGGCTGTGAAATACATGTCCAGTCCCATTACTACTCTATTCTTTATACCGGAGGGCAGCAAAATTCATATTTCAGTGCATATACGGCAAAAATTCAAACTTTCATTTAGTACGACATGGATTCCCAAGGATTCACCTGTTACCAGTTGAGGAACATGTAGGAATGAGCGTCTCCCCTATTTCCGAAATTCTTATGGTCTACATGGTTCCATGCTGTGATTTGCATAGCAAGAAGGCTCTGTCCCAACACAAATTACCATTATTTTCAGTCAAATTTGCTCCTGCTTCTGGTTTTAAGATCAGTTCTTTGGCTTATTATCTTCCAGCCAGTGGGCCACTTTCAGGCCAACTACCAGATGCAAACATCCCTCTGCCATAGAAGGCAGTCACTTGAGACCATGGCCACCTGTTGCATCACTCACTGTTTTCAGCACATGTTATGGAGGATGTTGCACTACAGAATGTTCTAGTTTGTTCATCAGTAAAATGTATAACTAATAGTGAAGTTTTTATGAGCAGCCATCTATCATCATCCCGGCAACATTCCACCACCTCAACTCAGAGCTCCACATGTACATCTACATCTACATGGATACTCTTCAAAACACATTTAAGTGCCTGGCAGAACCACCTTCACAATTCTCTAATTTCCCAATGTCGTAAGTAGGGGGACAAGGGGGTGTCAAGTCACTCTGCATTGTTGCCAAATTTATTCAAGATGGTGGCGATGACGTCATCCAAGATGGCCGCATGTAGACTTGGCAACAGCGCATGATGTCATCCAAGATGGCGGCTTTTGGCGGGAAAATAGGCCAATTGTGCTATGTCCACTAGCCTAACCTCAAGAAAAAATGGCGGCAATTTTGAATTTTGGCGGGAAAATAGCCCAATTGTCCTACGTCCACTAACCCAAGCCTCCAGAAAAAAAAATGGCGGGAGGTTTAATTCCAACACGATAATGCATGCAAAAACCGTACTTGACTTTATTATTATTGATTATCATTTATTAACATTCATTATCATTTATTATTATTTATATCATGCACGTGTGAATGCAAGCCAACTGTGTTAGTTCATACCCTTGCCCCCAGAGAGCGCCACCAAGGCGTTATTAAAGATGGTTGATTTTGGTGGGAAGAAAGCCAATTGTGCTACCTCCACTGAACTACCATTACTGTTCTCCTGCACATTCATTCTTCGCTGAGCTGTCGTTGCCATGTGTTCGATCATAGAGATGGATGTGGGTGATAGAGCATCCTTCAATAACTACATTTCATGTAGACATTCAAGGGAGGACTGTAGCCACAGTTCACTACATGAGGTGTGGAAGCGTATGATAATGGAGGAGTGTCGGAGCAATAAGTACAAGAATTCTGGTCAGCAGATTTCGGCATGCAGAGGAATGGAGCCAGGATGCATCCCGTAACCAGCATTGCTCATGCGCATGTGCAAACTGTAGGCTTATTTACCATCAAACATTCACTCTTCCAAAACGCAAGAGACGTTCAGTTGACACCAATTCGCTTCGGCGTAAGCATATTCGTATACAACGTATATACCATTGAAGACCATTCTGCAGAATGTGTTCAATCGATGAGTTATTAGTGTTTGACCTCGATGAGTTTAACAGCAGTGTAGTTTGCAAGCATACAGCCGGGGACTGCCCCCATAACCTCCTACATGCTGAATGGAAACGTACATTAATCCTGGAACATATGAATAAGAACAAGAACACAGTCCTCCAAATAAATTCCCTCCAACGGATTGCTTTAAAAATGCAGTACCCATCTCATGGAAACATCTGCTACTGTTGGAACTGTCTACCTTTTCTAAAGCCCACATATAAGCTCCCAGCCCCCAAGAGATGACTGCCTCCGATCCAGCAGAGCGACGAACTGATCTAGTTCACGAGTTCTCTGCTAGAGGGCACTTCGATAGGTCACGTGTTCACGTCATTCATTCAATAGCAGCACAGCATCATGATGACGTAGTTGGCTTCTATATAAGGAGCACTCAGCAGCTCCTCCATCTCTGTTCCAGTCGGTCAAGATGAAGCGACAGTCACCACCACAGCAGAATAATAGGAGCAGCAAGCAGCACCAGTAAAGTAAGTCCCCAAGTTATTGTTATTATTATTGCTCTTATTATTATTTCTCTACCAACATCACATCATTTCTTATGGATATTCGTCTTGGTCCTCCAGCAGCTCCACCCATCAGCTCCCGGCATCAGCGTGTCCCAGCATGTCCCGGTCCACGCACGTGAAGGCCTCGGACTCGTCCACGCAGGATCCTGTAGTTCAGCTTCTCAGCATGCTGGAGCACGATAGCCAGGTGTTAATGTCGGTGCCAGAGGCTGTGTTTGACGGGGCTTCACAGTACTGGGCTCCTTCATACGCGCCGTCCACTGATCATAATCCCACAAGGGACATCCCACCATTAGTGCAAGAACAGCAGGCTATCAGCGCTGGTGTGGATGTCGTGGATGAGAAGATACCGACCGCCCCTTCACCTCATCCTTTACTATTCGCCTCAAGCTATATGTTAACAGTTAGTGGTTCAAAACGTATCCATGTAGGACTTGAAGTTTCACAATACGGTAGCCTCTCAACTGTTTTAGTGCTGGAAAATGTGCTCAAAAATACTAAAGTGAAATATTCTGACTACAAGTGGGATGAACTGTGTCGTTTAAAAACACACATCAAGAATCATATGACTACCGAATATTATTCATCCCACTCCTACCAGGACATGTACTGTGGCAGTCTAACTGCGAATATTCTATCAATGTATGATGATGCTACACTAAAAATTAAAAGTGCTGATAGTTATAGTATTTTCATGCATCAACCCACTGTTGATAACTTGTTCAATTTAGACATGGCTCTAACTAGTACGACAGAGAGACTAAATAGATGGTGCCCATATGTTCAGGCAGTGTACACCGACATCATTAACTGGCTTCACAAATGTAGCATCCACATAGATGATATAGAACATTGTTTTAGTATGTGTGTAACACCAGTGCACAAGTCTTGTGCTATTACTCGAATAAGTGTTGAAAATGTCGAACTCAAATTGATTGACGGAATACAGGACTATTGTAATTCACCCATAACATTACGAGATATACGTGCTGAATTTCAAGCATACAAGAAGCAGCTATTTTCCAAATACTGTACTGCTGCTGCACCACTTAAAAAATAATGTACTGATTTTTTCTCATGCTGATCATATTTGTAAATATTTCAATAAATATATATATTATTTTATAATATAAAATTCGTCATTGCGTGTTTTTTATTTGTCAAGACAAAATGTCACCTACGTTAATCTATATGACAGCCTTCCCTTTAAATATACCACCTCTAGTTCATTCTATTGTGTAGCCGTTGTAGCTCAGTTGGTAAGGGGACTGCGCTATAGTGACTACACACAAACACATATTTTTAATCATATAAAAGCGTATTCCACACCTTGACGTACCACAGTAGGTATCATGGCAGGCTGGGTGAAACACCCTCGCCTCAAGGGCTTTGTTGTAGGTGACTGGTCCTATGATGATGACCAAGACCAGATGACCAGCAAGAATGGACCAACCTTCCAGACAGCATACGAGCTATAATTGTAGGTCGATCCAGCTGTGGTAAGACAAATGTGCTCATGGCTCTATTAACGCACATAGACGGAGTCCACTTCGAGCACCTTTTCGTCTTCTCCAAAACACTCTTTCAGCCCAAGTACCAGTTACTGAAGAAAATATTAGATGGAGTAGGCGGTGCAACGTACAGAGCCTTCAGTGAAACCGACGTCGTCCCCCCACCTGAAGTGGTAAAGCCTAACACCGCCTTCATATTTGACGATGTCGCTGTTGAAAAGCAAGATCAAATCCGTGAATATTTCTGCTTTGGCCGTCATATGGGTGTTGATGAATTTTATCTGAGTCAAACGTATTCCAGGATCCCAAAACAGCTGGTGAGGGACAAAGCAAATCTCATTATAGCATTCAAACAAGACAACCTCAATTTAAAGCTAATTTACCATGCTCACGTACGGACCGACATGTCATACAATGAATATTGTAAATATATGTGCTGATTGCTGGAAGCACTCACAGTACGGCTTTCTCGTTATTGATAAAACCCGTAAACTAAATGACGGTAGGTATAGCCGGAACTTCCAAGACTTTCTCCATATATAAACGTACGAAAATACCTTATCCCATCAGTTAACATTTTACCATGGACAAATTCGCACGCATGGCGGACGCTCAGTCTGACAGATTAGGTGTGCAAAGATAGAGTGTCCGAATGTACACCGATATCAAATTTAAAAATCTTGAGTCCAGACTAGTTAAAGTGGCAAGGGAATTAAAGGACGCTCGGAAACTTCTTGCCATTAACCAAAACCGGATAGAGAACAGAATTAGCGCAATTGAGGACATGATAGAAGCCGAGGCCGTTGTTATTGAAGAAGGTGGCGTAGGAAAAAAAGGAGAGGTACAACAAAGCATATATAAAACCACGTAATATTCAGATCTCTGATTAGTATCCCTCGAGATGTCGACAAAGCATAAAGTCATTCAGGCGCGCTAAGCAGTTCGAGAAAAATTACGTTTGCTGAAGTTGGGGAATATAGGTCGTGAGCAAACACTAAATGAAACTTTTAAACCTGTTACCGAATCTATCACCAAGATAGCTTTGCATAATAATGACCCAATCGCAGAATTCACCAACCATTATCCGACCGTTAAGATAGACAGAACATTTGGTGTCATCAGGGCGAGACCGTACATGCCGGGCTCTCAAACTATAACTTTATCCGATAGCACAATACGCATCGGGGATACAGAGTTTAAAAGAACACCTGGCTTAATGAACCTAATCATCCTAAGGCCATCAAGAAACTTAAAATACTCAGCCGATGATCGCAAAGTCTATCGGGAAATACTTAACTAGACTGATCTGTACAAAAATCCCGACAGAACACTGAAAAAGCCTGAATACTCTAAATACACTACCATTATACGAGTACAATCTTTACTCAATTAGCAAGCTAAAAGTGTCGATGAGGGTGAAGAATTTCAGCATAAAGGAGTGAGCAATCAAGTCCCACAGTATATATATTACGATTACCCAGATGAACTAATAGACAGACTTCGACTGTTGATGGCTTCGGCTGCTGCGGGCAATACAGCTCTTTCGAATGAGGTTGTATCCATAATCTCACAGCTTCGAGAGAGAGGTATCATCGAATAAGTATGGATACCGTGGTTCGAGAACTGCACAAGCCAGCACGCAAAACATACCATCGTAGACATATCACGATTAAAGGGCTGGATGATCTCTGGCAAGCTGATCTTGTAGATATGAATCGATATTCGCGTCATAATAATAGATTCAAATACATTTTAATGGTTATTGATACATACTCTAAATTCGCATGGGCATTACCTGTGAAAACGAAAACCGGTAGAGATATTGCTGTGGTGTTTGAGCTTCTGCTGCAGACAGGAACGAATCGATGCCCGGCCAATCTTCAAACCGATCACGGTGGGGAGTTTTACAATGACCATTTGAAGACTGTGATGGCGCGGTATGGCATACGCCACTACTCCACGTTTACCTGCCTTAAAGCTAGTATCGTCGAGCGGTTGAACAGAACAATCAAAGCTCAAATGTGGATGCAGTTTAATCTTCGCGGTTCGTACAAGTGGGTAGATATCCTCGCACAGATAATTGCAAAGTATAATCGAACCAAACATAGTACAATAACAATGAGACCGATCGATGTTCACGATCATTCACTCATGGACACAGTATATTTCCGGATTAAAATGCTCGACCCTCGCAAACAGAGGTTCAATATAGGCGACATAGTATGTGTTTCAAAACACAAGACAGCTTTCGAGAAATCGTACTTACCAAATTGGTCGGCTGAAATATTCACAGTATCCAAAGTGCAGCGAACCAACCCTAGGACATATATCTTAAAGGACGGCAAGGGCGAAGAAATTGCAGGATGCTTTTACACGGAGGAATTGCTGAAGAGTTCTGAACCAGATGTATTTCTTATCGAGCGCGTGATAAGACGTCATGGGTATGGAGCACTGGTTAAATGGCTAGGATTTCGATCATCAGAAAACAGTTGGATCGAAGCTGACATGTTAGTATATAACAGGGAGAGTAGACCTCTATCTCCTCAGTAGTGTACCATGCACGACATGAGGCACATCATAATAAGAGGTGGAGGTGGTGTTCTCGACAAGTTGCCTGTTGAATTGCACATTCCCGGATATAACTTCTGTGAGCCTGAAACAAAGCTTCAGAAGCGCCTGGCACGAGGCGATAAAGGTATTAACCTACTAGACGAAGCCTGCCTTGAGCACGACCTCGCATACGCAGCAAGTAAGGATCTCCCAGCACGTCACGTCGCCAACCGGATATTAGCAGATAAAGCCAAGCAACTAAGGCGAAGAAAAGATCTCGGAATAGGCCAAAGCGTTGCTGCATTCGTGGTTGATAAAACCATGCATGGAAAAATTAAGTTCGGCTTGGGTGTGATGAATTTCAAACGAATTATGAAAGCAGTGCGAACGGCTTTGCGAACGAAGAAGAACAGGAAGAAGAACAACAAACCCAGTTGTTGGAAAAACTGTATTCTCACCTCGATGTCTGCAGCTAAACAAGTGTTGAATGGTGGGAACAAGAAGAAAAACACGGCTTCATTTAAACCACCTAGGGTCCCACCACTACCAAAGACTTCGGGCAGAATTATCCCGTTCCTCGTTCCAGCCCTAGCAGCCCTGTCCGCTGTAGGTTCAATCACAGGCGGGGCCGCAGCTGTCGCCAAAACGGTCAAAAACGGTCAGAATGCACAAGCCCAAGTAGAGGAAACCAGAAGACATAATCGCGCTATGGAGGCAGCAGCTATAGGAAAAGGCCTCTACTTGAAACCATACAGGAAAGGACTAGGTCTCTTCACAAATAAAAAAAGCCCGTTAGTTATCCCCGAAGACCATGTGGTGGACTAATGAGTGCGGAATTGTAAATTTAGATGTTGCTGGGGGTCCAGGGACCCACTGGGTTGCGTATGTTAAGAAAAGTCCAAATACAGTTCAGTATTTCGATTCATTCGGCGATTTATAGCCACCTGAAGAATTAGAACGCTACTTCACCAGCAAAAGACGCATCTTCTACAATGTCTGGCGATATCAGGACTTTAACACATAACTCTGTGGTCATCTCTGCGTTATGTTCCTCATCACAGCGACGGCGAACCCCCTCTAGAATGCGTCATCGTCAGATCATGTGCGCGAGATATAAATGAGCTGTCATTGAACACATGACCATCATTTGATGTTTAGATGCAATGTCGTACACTCTGACTTTAAAAGAGCGAGGATCAGTATTACGCGGAAATTACTTTCCGCCGATTGATTTAAGTGCCGGGGACTGGAGTATTGCACTGATTGGTCTAGAGACGTATAACAGCATTCCAAATATTACACAGAGCAACAATAAACTGCATCTTGAAATTGACGGCCGGAAGGAGATTCTACAAATACAACCTGGTGCCTACGATATTGATGGTTTAAACGAACTCTTAAAACAGTCAGAAAAAGGTATTGAACTACAGGCAAACATTAATACCCTTAAATCTGAAATACGGACAGAGAGTGCTACGATTGACTTTACACAGGGACATTCAATTGGTCCACTACTAGGTTTTGCGAAGGATCGTGTTTTGGTGAAGGTCGGAAGTAAATTTTTACGCATCAGATCATGCTGTAGATATACTCCCAGTGAGTACATCCACGTTGAGTGTAATATTGCCACAAACTCATACCTGAACGATAAATTGATTCACTCAATTTACGGATTCTTTCCTGCAGTCGGCACAGTGTATAAAATAGTTCAAGCCTCCACAAATGCTATATATCTCCCAGTGACTGTTCAGACACTGGACTACCTTGAACTGCGTATTGTGGACCAGAATAATCAGCTTGTTAACTTTAGAGGAGAAGAGGTCATTGTATGCCTGCATCTAAGGCGCGATGGGAATAAGGTATAAAGCTAGCACACCAGGCTCGCAACCCGTCAGTGGAATGCGGAAGGGCAAGGTGATAACACGCCTTAATTACGAATCCCTCATTTCAACAGGTTTAAAACCGCAGAATGACGTCGCTCAACGTAACTCTGTCAGTAGAGTGTGATGACCGAATTATTCGTCATGAATACCACTCACACAAACCCTATGCTTCAAGCACATTTAACAAAAATGATGAAATTAGGATTGTTATCCAGCATCAGGACGCGGTAACACTGCCTAGCAGGAGCTTCCTCTATCTGGACTACACATTTAAGAAAGCTGACGGGGCTGCCGTAGCGCTCTCGAAGCTCACTCGAAATGCCGTAGCATTCCTGTTTCAAGAGATACGCTATGAACTCAACGGAATTGAAATAAACCGAACACGCAATGTTTGTATTACATCAGCCCTTAAGACGTACGTTTCAGCCTCACCCTCTGATTCAAACAGTTTGGAAAATGCTGGGTGGTTCATAGATGGAGCGGATAGGGAGGGTGGACAAAGCCGATTTACCGCTTGCGTGCCACTAAACATGCTTATGGGTTATTTTGAGGATATGCAGTGAATAATTATCAACGCTAAACAGGAACTTATTTTGGTGAGAAGTGCAAGTGACGCGGATTCATTCTCTCAAACAGCTGCAGAGAATGTTCAAATCAAGATTAATAGCATATCATGGAAAATGCCTCACATCACTGTTGCTGACGAGGAGCGCTTGAAGCTCCTAAAGGTTCCGAATGCTGACACCTACCTACCACTAACTTTCTAATCATGGGTGCTTTTTGAATACCCAGTCCTACCTACAGTGTCCACACATACTTGGGCTATTAAAACATCAGTGCAGTTGGAAGCACCTCGATTCATCATACTCGCATTTAAAACTCAAAAGCGTGCTAATGTATCAAAGGACTCAACTGAATTTGACCACTGCAAGTTAACTAACGCCAGAGTCTACTTGAATTCAGAAGACTACCCATATGAAAATCTACATCTACAGTGGGACAGCAATGTATACAGTCTGGCATTTGACATGTATGCGAGATTCCGAGCATCTTACTATAAAGGTGTTGAAAATGAAGGATGCCTACTCAGCCCACAGAGTTTCAAGAAGTTAGGGCCAATAATCGTGATTGACTGTTCAAAACAGAATGATATAATTAAATCAGGACCTATAGATGTACGGATTGAATTTGAATCTTCAGCAAACTTCCCTGATCAGACTTTGGAATATGTTCTCGTTCTACATGATCGTCTCGTTAACGACTGTCCCTTCACTGGTGTAGTGCAACGAGTTGTATATATTAATACGCACTCTGCTAGCAGTAGTGTATATCACGATGCTACCTGAAGGTGTGAGGATCGTAGCTGAAGTTCAAGGATTGTACTATGATGTAATTAAAGACTGTGCATTAATAGCATTCACGCAAAGTGATGAAGTAACAGGAACATTTGTATCAAGAGTTGAATCGCCGAAACCATTTAAAGACGTCAAGTGCAATAAGACAGTCAGAAGTGCGATGTGGCTAACAAAATTTTATCATGGTATTATGTGGGATGCCCCTGGCATCTCTTAGAAACATTTGCTGCAATTGCTGAGTGTATCTGATGACCAGGAGACAATAATCTACGTTAAAGGCGATGAGAAGAGTAGCTGGCTGCGTCGAATCTTCAAATATGCGGCTATCCATAACCTGTAATACAACGATTGTCCACCTATCCATCAACTTAGACAGCGAACGTGTGAAGAAGAAAAAAATAGTTTTGTGTCTACATCTGAAAATATAAAATAACTTTTAAAATGGCTCACAAATAAATAAATAATTTTTTTTCTCCGTAAGAATTCTTGTTGTTTTCTTTCTCTGACACCTACGTCCATAGAAGTAAGTTTATTGGTGATACTGTGCATGAAGTGCATTCCACTGGAGCTGTCTGAGCCAGTTTACCTACTTCCACCTCTCCGGCGCGGCGATGAGTCAGCCATTGAAAGTGACGACCTGAAAGCGATAGTGCTAGGGTCGACTTCGCCAGATGCCCGCCGTTTAAAGTGACAGGACCACAGAGAGAGTGGCGGGGTCTGTTTGTGACTGGTGGACGAAGTCCAGCACGCATCATTCAGATTTCATCTGTCTTTAAATCAGTAAAAACCTTATAGGTCTCTCTCTACCAGTTCAACGTATATGGATCATGACTGAGGGTGAAACAATAACAAACTCAGGCAATTTTTTTTACAGTAAAATAATTGAATTTATTATTCAATTCATATTTTTTTCAAACGTTGTTTGCGACATATCAGTTTACAGTAAAATGATTCACTCTTTTTTTTCACATTATATAAGTTTAGAGATACATTATTTGTCTTCAAGTAAAAATATGAAAGTTCAAATATTTGCAGATACGTGTTTTTACATTATTCGTAAATATATAAGCATTGTGCAGAGATAACAATCTCTCTCTCTCTCTCTTCTCTCTCTCTCTCTCTCTCTCTCTCTCTCTCTATATATATATATATATATATATATATATATATATATATATATGTAAAACAGAGGTACTAGAACGTACTTATAGTATCTTACAAGGTAAATAATATCTCTAGTGAAGTTCCACCGGAAACACTTTTTTAACTAATGGCAAACGTATTTTTAGTTCAAGATAGTGGCTCTAAAACAATTTCCGCTAGCAATTTATATTATATTTCATTGAAGTAAGTGGCTCTAGACATTTTCCACTACAACAAGGAGGTGAACACATATTTCTCGGTATAAAGATTTTTTCCACAGTCAAGTGAACATTATATATATATAAAGAATTTAATTGATGGAACTCACATTGTTAAAAAACTAGTTCTGACTGGATTGTTAGCGGCAGGTGAAACTTACAACTACTACTAAGATCAAAGCAGATACGAACTGCGAAAATTGTATTTTCGTCTTCTTCTATTTGAATATAAAAGGTGTAAAATTTTTATCTGTTTTCAGTCATATAGCCATTGACTAGTAATAGTAGCAAAAAAATATACAAATATGTATAAAGACTTTTTCTTATAAATGGTTTTATTTTAGTTTTTTATGATTTTTTGTTTTTTCTTTGATAGAATAAATAATATTTACACACATGCACACTTAACACAGGCTCGCACACATTCACACACACTCAGACATACACGGAAGTACGCAAGCTGATACACACTACAAAACACTCTCATCCAGTAATTACAATATGATAAAAGGGTCATACTACTACTCTGCAGACACTCTCACCGTCTCTCTCTCTCTCTCTCTCTCTCTCTCTCTCTCTCACTATCTCTCTCTCCCTCACAATCAGAGTCCCCCGCCCCTTCTCTCGCTACAAGTGAGTAGTGTGAGTACGGGCGAGTTTCAATGCCGTAATCACAGATGACCCTTTTATCGTCATGAGGCGACAGATAGATTTTAAACTGCAGCACAGTGTACACCTCGTGCGCTGTCGATCGAATACTTGTTTGGCGGACCATATGCGGCGGCTGCAGCTCAGCACCGCGAACACCACCACGTAGGCACTGCAAATAGTCTTCGATAGACAGAGCTCGTGATGCCATCCGTCGTACCCCTTAGCCGGTCTGTGAGTGGGACCTTCCAATATGCGATATGCATACATCTTGGAACGAAGAAGTACAAACTCCGCAATCGGCAATCCATTCGACTCGTCTTTCATGAGATCGATAACCTTCTTGTTTTGCGGAACAATACCATAAGGATTATCGGCCGCATAAGAAGACGTGTCGAATTCATTGGCGTGGTACCTAATTACTTCATATGGATCGCAGTTCTTCACCCAATAGATGAAACTATCTGTATCCATGTAAAGTAATTTAGGATCTGCGAAATGAAGTTTCGCGAACTCATGATGAAATCAGTACATGTGGAGTTTGGGTAGGTCTAGTATGCACATCCCCACATAGATACGTTAAGTAAACTCTACTGCAGTTTTAGCCATCTTCACAGCAACAAAATTCTTATTGAAAATAGTGACCCGTTTAAAATTTGGTCTGGCAATGCATTTTCGTACGCCATAACGCCCATCCCATTGCGTTCTAATAAAAATTTCACGTCGTTCCCTCAAATTCTCCATAGTTTTTCTGAAAATTGAATTATTCATTAATTTATAAAAATCTTTCTCAAAGTCACACGACGCGGAAGTTCTCTGTCTCGTATTCAGATCAATATATTCCTTCAGCCAGAGGGACTGCTTGAAGGAGATGGCCCGGGTGATTTTAACCAGCTCCATACCCAAGCTGAGGCATTGCTGGGGGTTAAGACAGTGAATGATGTACCTCTGCTTGTCCCCCAGCGTTGTCATCAGTTTCGGTGTGGAACCTCCTCGCGGAACTAGTTGCTCTGGACACAGCGGCCAATCGGCATGCAAACTAATAGGTTATTTTAGTTCTGCCTCTACAACATACCCTACATCAGAATCGGCGGCCATACCCCCCCTGATTTTTCCACCTAATCCCTTGCATTCATCTTCAGACAGCCATGCAAACTCGCTAATGGGCAGACATTGCTTAATGGCGTGTCCGTATAAGTTATTCACATCGAGATACCATATATAACTTGAATCAAGGGATGCGTTAAATTAAACCTGTCACCCATGCATGGGTTATTTGCTTTTGCGTGTCTATGAATATATTGGCAGAGCCCCCCACGGATCCCTCTCTCAAAGAAAAGAAGCATGTCAGGATCGGTCAATAATTCGATACTGCCCATCGTTTTCTTGAGCATTGCGTCCCAAGACAACCCAGGTGCCGTGTAATAAAAGGGAGGGTCCTGAGAATGTGTGGTCATACATAGACTCCGGAACTTCTCTAAAACGTCCGCAAGCAAGCGCACGTCTGTGTCCATGTAAAGACGTGCGTACTCTCCTAAATTAAAAATACTGAATTCCCGCCAGACATTCACGGCATGCTCATACTCCGCATTCGTTATCGTGTCGCCTGTGAGGTTACTGGAGAATGCAGTTATGTCGGGTAGCCTGGTTTCGTCGAGTTTGGCCATACTATTCACATACTCGTATGGGAAAACCCCTTTTCTAGTCACAAGTTGCAACTTTTCCTCGTCGGGAAATGCAGCTCGAGTGATATGCATATCCGCCGGAGGTAAAGTTTCAACAAGTTTTTGTAGTGGTGCCTGCATAAAACGTAGTGTATCGAGGAAGTGCAGCGTAGTTCTTGCCATCATTCGTTTTGAGAATGATATATACTTCTCGACGCTCTCAGGTAGGACACTCGATAGATCTTTCTCCAAACCGAAATCTGCCAAGTGCTCAACTAGGAAATGGGCGTCATACCTACTTAAATTATGAGAAAAAACTGGTATGGGCCTAGGTAATTGGTACTTCAAATTGCACGCATTGTGAGCAGCGCCACGTAATTGCCCTGTAAGATGACAGTGGTTCCTACGAGGAGTTTCCGCTTTTCTGTCCAACGGCAGCCCACAAATATGACACTCGGTGGCTTTATTGTACAAATCTTCATTCTCCTTAAACTTCATAAATTTGTTTTCCTGGGTAGGCATAATAACACGTACCGCATCCTTGGAAGTACAGTCTACCAGATGCATAGCTAATAACTGTTCAAAGGAGAAATAATTGAGACACCTTAAACAAATATGCTTTTTACACCGTATGTCACTTAACTGGGAATAAAGGAGGCGGGACATGTCCTTGATCCAGACATAGTGATAATTATCGCCTTCAGAGAAGAGTAGAATATTTACATGCAGTTCACGCTCACTGGCAAATTTTGAGAAATGGAGAGGTCCTATAACAACATGCTTGTCTTGCTCGTCTGACTTGCTTTTCTTCTTCTCCAGGCCATAAACGTGTACCGATGTTCCAGTATTTTGTGCCTCGAATTTAGGTATGTCCTGGATCTTGATGGGGAACTCAATAGCATCAAAGTTATAATATGCGTTAATATCACTGACTTTGTATGTACCCGGACGATGAGGGTTATCTGTATAATTATAGTTTCTTTTGCAAGCCATGATGGACCATGCAAAACAAGTGTGATCTTTTCTATTTTGAACATTAATGCACGTCCTCTTGTTACCTATATCTTGAGAGAGCTTGATATAGCTAGACCCTCCATTTAACAGATCGTGGACATGTATATGGATGTCCAGGTGTAGAATTCTGCTGAGTGCCTTAGCTGAGCCGTTGACTTCCATCTCGGAAAACCGACCCAATATGACACTCAAGGTGGATTTACGAAACCACTCGGCGATCGATGTGCTCTGCGCTATCACGCCATTATCCCCCCAACGATAATGGATGCTGGTCTCTCCATCGCCAGAATGTTCTTTGGGGAGGGGGGGGGGGGTGCGATAACTCAATGCATAGAACTGCACTGCACGTAACGGCGAGGTAACGCGGATTATCGACTACCTTGTGGAGCTCGGTTTCCAGGACAGGGAGGCTCGCGTTTAAAAATCCAACAGGATCGCGGTACCCCCCTGCCGAGTTTTCGATCCTAGCGACCGAGATACGCTCCTCGAAGGCGTCGGCAATCGGCGAGTATTGTAACTGCGGTATGGTGTCACCGACCTGATCTACTTGACTAAAAGGGCGGGTTAGAGAAATGCCACTAGTCACAGGATGATAACTATTACTGCTAATAATACTGGGGGTCCAACCATTGGGTGACGGTGTTAGCGATGGTGTGTCATCATCATTTAATGGGAGGGGTATGCGTGTTGGCACACGAACCTTGCGCTGGCGGTGTCGTGGATTGTGAGCTTGCGGAGGCGGAGAAGGTGGCGAGGAGAGACCAGTGGAGCAGCCAGGCCGCAGCGAGGGACCCCTGGCAGTGCTGCTAACCGCTTGTTGTGATGTACAAGGACGACAGGTAGTTTGGGCTGCCGCCGCGGCCTGTCAAGCTGTGTTGATCGGTGCGATGGAAGGTGGGGCGTCTCTTCGCCCACCCTCAAGCCCCACGCCTGCAACCGCTGCTCGCGGAACACGGGCAATGCCGTGAGATATACCTGTAACGTAAATATAAGTTTAATGATCTGGATTTAAAAGTGGGATAAATATCAAATGGTTCAAATGGCTCTAAGCACTATGAGACTTAACATCTGTGGTCATCAGTCCCCTAGAACTTAGAACTACTTAAACCTAACTAACCTAAGGACGCCACACACATCCATGCCCGAGGCAGGATTCGAACCTTCGACCGTAGCAGTCGCGCGGTTCCGGACTGAGCGCCTAGAACCGCTAGACCACCGCGGCCGGCAGGGATAAATAATAATAATTATTATAACAGTAAATAATGGTAATTATTTTGGACTAATGATGAAAACTATTCACCTTTTCCGATCTCATTCCACAGCTTCAGCAGTTCATTGCCGCATTCGACAAGCCCCTCGAGCCAGTCAGGCATGTCCAGTTCGTCCTCATCTAAAAAGTTATTACTATGTTCGGCTCCCTCGTTCTGCGTGGAATTAGGATGATCTAGAAACAAAATATATGTTAAGGCTAGATCAATACACTAGGAAAAAGCGAATATATATTAAAAGAACAAGAATAAAAAATTATTTAATTTTTTAGCGAGTATGATATTTTTATTATTAGAGATGAACTCACATTCACGACGAGCTCTCTCCATTTCGAGTTGGCGATCAAGCTCTTCTAGCGCTGGGCCGGTGTAATCTAGAAAGATGGAATATAATGAGTATAATATAAAGTAAGAAATGTTTGTAGAAGAAGTTTGGTGATACAGAAATGAGAGGACGAAGGCAGATATATAAAAAAATGAAATCTTTATAGAGAGCGAGTATAGCATACACACACACACACACACACACACACACCACGTGAAAAGCGGATCTTTATATAGAACTATCCAAAATAGATGTAGCGCTCGTACACGGAGTTAAAGGGTAGAGATATCAGAACATTCAAAAAATGTACTTACCAGGTAATGGAACTCGTTCAGGACAAGGCTGATTGACGCCACCTACTCGCTCCTCAGACTCGAGGATAATGTCCACGAGTTCAGCTATAACAATGAGACATATATTTAATAACCGGAATATATAAGATATAAAGGAAAAATGATAATCAAAAATAAAAATTATTTACTTACTCGATAATGGTGAATCGTGGAGTCTAAGTCTCTTCGCAGCAGCAGACTCCTGGCTGTTGAATCTCTTCATTTTGCCGCGCGGGATTAGCCGAGCGCTCTGGGCGCTGCAGTCATGGACTGTGTGGCTGGTCCCGGCGGAGGTTCGAGTCCTCCCTCGGGCGTGGGTGTGTGTGTTTGTCCTTAGAATAATTTAGGTTAAGTACTGTGTAAGCGGGGGAGTGTGACTCCTTATATAAGTGTGATGACGTAGTATCACGTGATCTTAGGATGAACGAATGGCTGTTGAGAATTCTGTGGGGGTGGTGAATGAGTTCACTAGCGCCCTTAGTAGCAGAAATCTGAACTAGTCAGATGGTTGCAGGACATGGTGGAGGGCTGAGCATTTTATAATGTATTAAATTATAGACAAATAATCTTATTTAGATTAGAGAGAGGATTATAGTGAGATCATTATGTGTGTGTTAGGATGAATGATTTATTATTATTATTATTATTATTTAAAAGTATGTTATATAGGCGCAATTCGAGGTTGATGGTATTAAGAATGGCATGGAAGGAAATGTTTTTGGAGATGAATATTGTTAGGTACTTTTTTATTGGCGACGAGTTTATGGTAGGGAGCGAATATATTTTGAATGAATAAAGGGGAGGTTAAGTATTTTGGGACCATATAGAATTTGAGTGAGTTGAGACGTTTGCTAGGAGCGTGCGATGGCTCCCGCATGTGCGCATGATATTGACTGGTTTTTTATTTATTTGAGTTGAGAGCTTCGTGTTAAATTCACTTGCGGAGGTACGTATCTTGACGGGAGCGACGGTTCACGCGTATGTGTATGTATCCACGAAGATCTCAGATTAGGTAATCGGGATATGTGGGGTGAATAATGAGAATCGGGTGATCAGTTAACTTAGTGAGAGCGTTCTTTGTCCCACAGAGCCACGTGGTCGATCGCGGGTTGTGATGCCAAAGAAGTTTCCATCTCGGTAGCAATCAATCCAGTTCGAGTGTGTTGGTTCCTGTCTATCGGTGAGGGAATTCCAGAGTTTATGGGGCGAAAGCGTAGTTTGTGCTCCATCATCACTTGTCCGGGGGCGCCGTGGAGTCGGGGGCATGTGGCGTAATGGTGGTTTGGACAAAGCAAGTGTGTCGGTTCCTGTCCGTCGGTGCTGGGAAATTGCGGACTTTAGGACCGATATAGCTTTTAGTGTGTCACGTGATAGAACTTTCCAAACATCTCGGGCGGTTGTGTGAGCTAGGTATCGGCAGGTTGGAACCTGTTCAGAAAAAAAAAAATTGGGGTGGAACGTGTCCTTTGTCCAGCACGAAGTCCTGTCCAGCATTAAGTGCTCGCGGGCGAGTGAGAATGTTTACGTCGCCGGACTCTGAGGTGAGCGCGGCTGACAGTTTGTGGCGGGACTCTGGGACGCCAGTTGGCGACTACCTACCTGGCGTGCTGGCTGGGGACTCTGCGGGCCTGCCGACAGGCGGGGCACGGAGCGGGCTGAGCCATGCGCGCGTACGTCAGCTGCGCTCTGGAGTTCGATGGGTAATGCATTTTTAAAGCTTTTCGTTGGAGGGAATTTATTTGGAGGACTGTGTTCTTGTTCTTATTCATATGTTCCAGGATTAATGCACGTTTCCATTCAACATGTAGGAGGTTATGGGGGCAGTCCTCGGCTGTATGTTTGCAAACTACACTGCTGTTAAACTCATCGCGGTCAAACACCAGTAACTCATCGATTGAACACATTCTGCAGGATGGTCTTCAATGGTATACACGTCGTATACGAATATGCTTATGCCGAAGCGAATTGGAGTCAACTAAACGTATCTTGCGTTTTGGAAGAGTGAATGTTTGATGGTAAATAAGCCTGCAGATTGCGCATGTGCATGAGCATATGCTGGTTACGGGATGCATCCTGGCTCCATCCCTCTGCATGCCGAAATCTGCTGAACAGAATTCTTGTACTTATTGCTCCGACACTCCTCCATTATCATACGCTTCCGCACCTCATGTAGTGAACTGTGGCTACAGTCCTCCCTTGAATGTCTACATGAAATGCCGTTATTAAAGGCTGCTCTATCACCCACATCCATCTCTATGATCGAACACATGGCAACGACAGCTCAGCGAAGAATGAATGTGCAGGAGAACAGTAATGGTAGTTCAGTGGAGGTAGCACAATTGGCTTTCTTCCCACCAAAATCAACCATCTTTAATAACGTCTTGGTGGCGCTCTCTGGTGGCAAGGGTATGAACTACCACAGTTGGACTGCATACACACTTGAATGATATACATAATAATAAATAATAGTAAATGATAATGAATGTTAATAAAAGATAATCAATAATAATAAAGACAAGTACGGTTTTTGCATGCATTATCGTGTTGGAATTCAAACTTCCCACCATTTTTTCTTCTGGAGGCTTGGGTTTGTGGACATAGCACAATAGGGCTATTTTCCCGCCAAAATTCAAAATTGCCGCAATTTTTGTTGAGGTTAGGTTAGTGGACGTAGCACAAGTGACATACTTTCCCACCAAAAGCCGCCATCTTGGATGACGTCATGCGATATTGCCAAGTCTACATGCCGCCACCTTGGATGACGTCATCGCCGCCATCTTGAATAAATTTGGCAAGAATGCAGGGTGACCTGACACCCCCGTTGTCCCCATACTGTCGTATAACACACGGAAAGAATGAGCACCTATATCTTTCCGTACGAGCTCTGATTTCCCCTATTTTATCGTGGTGATCGTTCCTCCCTATGTAGGTCGGTGTCAACAAAATATTTTCGCATTCAGAGGAGAAAGTAGGTGATTGGAATTTGGTGAGAAGATTCCATCGCAACGAAAAACGCCTTTCTTTTAATGATCTCCAACCCAAATCCTGTATAATTTCTGTGACACTCTCTCCCATATTTCGTGATCATACAAAACGTGCTGCCTTTCTTTGAACGTTTTCGGTATACTCCGTCAGTCCTATCTGGTAAGAATCCCACACTGCGCAGCAGTATTCTAAATGAGGAGGGACAAGCGAAGTATCCTCTTGTAGCGTAGTTTCCTCCTTAGTAAGTTTGTTACATTTTCTAAGTGTCCTGCCAATAAAACGCAGCCTTTCTTTAGCCTCCCCCACAGCAGATTCTATGTGCTCTTTCCCATTTAAGTTGTTCGTAATTGTAATACCTAGGTATTTAGTTGAATATACGGCTTTTAGATTAGACTGATCTATCATGTAACAGATGTTTAAGCAGTTCCTTTTAGCATTCATGTGGATGACCTCACACTTTATGTTATTTAGGGTCAACTGCCACTTTTCGCACCATTCAGATATTTTTTCTAAATAGTTTTTCAATTTGTTTTTACCTTATGATGACTTTATTAGACGATAAACGACAGTGTCATCTGCAAACAATCGAAGACGGCTGCTCAGATTGTCTCCCAAATCGTTTATATAGATAAGGAACAGCAAAGGGCTTATAACACTACCTTCTTACTTCTGTATTACTCGATGACTTTCTGTCAATTACTACGTACTGTGACCTCTCTTACAGGAAATCGCAAGTCCACTCACATAAGTCAGACGATATTCCACAACCACGCAATATCACTACGAGCTGCTAGTGTGTTACGGTGTCAAAAGACTTCCGGTAGTCCAGGATTACGGAATCGATCTGAAATCCCTTGTCAATAGCACTCGGCACTTCGTGTGAATAAAGAGCTAGTTGTATTTCACAGTAACGATGTTTTCTAAACCCATGTTGACTGTGTGTCAATAGTTCGTTTCCTTCGAGGTAATTCATAATGTTCGATCACAATATATGTTCTAAAATCCTGCTGCATATAGACGCGAACGGTATGGGCCTCTAATTTAGTGGGTTACTCCTACTGCCTTTCGTGAATATTGGTGTGACCTGTGCAACTTTCCAGTGATTGGGTACGGATCTTTCGTGGAGCGAACGGTTGTATATGATTGTTAAGTATGGAGCTAATGCATCAGCATACTCGGAAACGAATCTAATTGGTATACAGTCTGGTCTAAATGTCTTGCTTTTATTAAGTGATTTGAGCTGCTTCACTACTTCGAGGATACTCACCTCTACGTTACTCATGTTGGCAGCTGTTCTGGAATATTTACTTCGTCTTCTTTTGTTAGGCTTTTCGGAAGGCTGTATTTAGTAACTCTGCTTTGGTAGCACTGTCTTCGATAGTAACTCCATTGTTATCGCGCAAGAAGGTATTGATTGTTTCTTGCCGCTAATGTACTTCACATACGATCAGAATCTTTTTGGATTTTCTGCCAGGTTTCGAGACAAAGTTTCGTTGTGGAAACTGTTATAGGCGTCTCGCATTGAACTCCGCGCTAAATTTCGAGCTCCTGTAAAGGATCGCCAATCTTGGGGATTTTGCGTCTGTTTAAATTTGGCATGTTGGTTTCGTTGTTTCTGCAACAGTGTTCTAACACGTTTTGTGTACCAAGGAGGATCAGCTGCGTTGTTTGTTTGTTTATTTGATATAAATCTCTCAATTCCTGCCGATACTATTTCTTTGAATTTAAGCCACGTCTGGTCTACATTTATATTATTAATTTGGAATAAGTGGAGATTGTCTCTCAGGTGGTCGTCAAGTGAATTTTTATTTGCTTTTTTGAATAGGTATATTTTTCGCTCGTTTTTCGAGAATTTGGCGATTACAATATTCAGTCTCACTACGACAACCCTGTGTTCACTAATTCCTATATCGGTTTTGCTGCTCGTTATTAACTCAGGATTATTTGTTGCTAAGAGGTAACCTGTGTTTTCACAACCGTTTACTATTCGCCTGGTCTCATGAACTGCTCGAAATAATATTCAAAGAATGCGTTTGGCAAAAATTTCGGATGATATTTTATGCTTACTTCCGGAATTAAACATGTATTTTCGCCAACATATCGAGGGTAAATTAAAGTCGCCACCAACTATTATCGTATGAGTCGGGTCCGTGTTTGAAATGAAACTCAAGTTTTTTTGAACCTTTCTGCAACTGCATCACCTGAACTCTGAGGACAGTAAAAGGATCCCATTATTATTTTATTCCGTTTGCCAACAATGACCTCTGCCCATAATAACTCACAGGAAGTATCTACTTCAATTACGCGACAAATTAAACTACTTCTGACAGTAACTAACACGCCACCGCCAACGGTGTTTAGCCTATCTTTTCGAAACACCGTTAGGTTCAAAAATGGCTCTGAGCACTATGGGACTTAACATCAGAGGTCATCAGTCCCCTAGAACTTAGATTTACTTAAACCTAACCAACCTAAGGACGTCACACACATCAATGCCCGAGGCAGGATTCGAACCAGTCTCGCAGTTCCGGACTGAAATGCTTAAAACCGCTCGGCCACCGGGGCTGGCACACGGTTAGGTTCTTCGCAAAAATTTCGGCTGAGCTTATATACGATTTTAGCCAGCTTTCAGTGCCTATAACGGTTTGAGCATCAGTGCTTTCTATTAGCGCTTGGAGCTCTGGTTCGTTCCCAACACAGCTACAACAATTTACAACTGTTATACCAATGAGTCCTGCATCTACGTTCTTTCCGTGTTCAGCTTGCACCCTTTGTGACCGAAGCCCTTCTTGTGTTTTCCCGAGACCCTCTAACCTAAACAACCGTCCAATCCACGCCACACACCCCTTCCACCCGTGTAGCCGCCTCCGGCGTATAGTGGACACCTGACCTATTCAGTGGAACCCGAAACCCAACCACCCGTTGGCGCAAGTCGAGGAATCTGCAGACTACCCGCTCGCAGAACCGTTTGAGCCTCTGATTCAGACCCACCACTCGGCTCTGTACCAGAGGTCCGCAATCAGTCCTGTCGACTAAGCTGCAAATGGTCAGCTCTGCTTTCGTCTTGCAACCAAGACTGGCAGCCTTTACCACTTCTGTTAGTCGCTCGAAACCGGAGAGAATCTCTTCCGATCCAAAGTGACACACACCACTGGTACCGATGTGAGCAACCACCTGCAGTTGGCTGCACACTGTGCTCTACATGGCATCCGGGAGGACCCTTTCCACATCTGAATGACTCCACCCGGTATGCACACGGAGTGCACATTGGATTTCTTACCCTTCTTGTCAGCCAAGTCGCTAAGGGGCCCCATAACGCACCTAACGTTGGAGCTCCCAACTACCAATAATCCCACCCTCTGCAATTGCCCAGATCTTGCAGGCTGGGTGGTTTCCTCTGAAACAGGACAGGCGACAGCATCTGGCTCATCAACAGCGTCAGTCACAGATATTGCCTGGAAGCTGTTTGTCAGAGAAACCGGCGAGGCCTTATGTGCGGCCGCTTGGGATGTCTTTTGCCGCCTGCTTCGCCCTGGGGCGACCTCTACATTTTGATGTCAGAAGTGTGTGTCACCACTAAATTTCAGTGACAGAGGAAACTTACCAGCCACCCTCCATGGAGACGATGACTCTCGGCTACCTGAGCGTTGCAGTTTCGTCGACAGACGGCATCAGTATCCAGTGGGTGATTGCACTGACTGTTCTTTTTTTTCCCCCTGCGAGTGTCACGGACCTTTCACCAGCTTTTCAGTTCCGTTTTCATGTGTGACATGTGGCAAGTAAACTCAGACTGGGTTATGAGGATGTGTTAATATGAACGTCATTTTTCTCTGTCATCAATGAGTGTGGCTCATTGTCTGGAATGGTATAAGGTGTTAACCATGTGAAGCTTCTTAGTGGGGGAAGATGAGTTTTGTTTAGAAGTCGGAGTTTTCTGGTAGTTTACGCCGTTTTGAATGGGGAATGTATTTCATTTCGAGCAATAGATGTGGCTCACTACGTTTAAAAGCGTAAAGTAGAAGTCATGAGTAGCCGCTCAAGCGCAGAAGTTAAGTTACAGTAACTGTTAGGATAGAATTACATTAAGTGTTGTAAGGTGGCATGACTTTAAGCCACATTACAACTACTACTCCGTAAAGAAGACCCTTTAACAATACAAACATCGAGACAGGAAACCATTAACAATACTAACATCGGCTAGGGATCTTAATTTGTTGCAGAATTTCTGCACGTTGGACGATAGTGAAGCGGACGGAGACGGGAGGCTGGCAGGAGAACGGGAAAGTCACAAGCGAGGCAGGCAGGCCTGAGAGCTGTAGACAACATCGAACGTAAGCTCCTGGAAACCCCAGGCGGGTGGATCGCTGCTTAGCGGGAGCTACGTGGCCGAGGACAAGGAGAAGACACAGGGGCTCGATCACAAAACGCGTGGCGGCGTGTAGGTGGTATCCCGTATGACCGTAGCAGAAGGTTATGGAACAATCGGGAAACTTCTAGAAGCTTCGGTCGATTGCCAAACTGAGATTGGTCGGCGCTCGGAAACGAACGCATTCCAACAACATGATTGGCCACACACTTTAAAGGGGGGGGGGGGGGGGGGGAAAGAACAAGAGCTACGAAAAAGCGTAGCGTCTGTGAAACACTTGTTCCTGGGGCGTCGAGGAGAGAGATTGGTCCTGGCGAGGTGTGCGACCTCGTTACTGGGATAGAGTACTTATCGCGTGAGCCTGAGGATCATTTGGTGGTCCACGGCAGCTGTAGAAGAGCCTACGGAAGCTTTTGGTGATGTAGAATTTATGTTATCTTGCTGAGGCGAAAACCTTTGCAGCGATAAGCGTTGGATCACTGTAGTGGTTGTGCATTCGCAACGGCGGTTAGGGAAGTATAGTAAATTGCTGAACACGAGTCTTTTTCGTTCTATGCTGAGGCTTCACGTTGCTAGTCGTGAGTGTAGTTCTAAATGTAAATGCAATTGCCATAGCTGTGGATTACGCGTTGAATTAACAACCGCGAATATATCAAAGGACAGGCGATTACCAAATGTGAATAGGCAGAACTAAAATGTTGCTCGTACTGTGTAATCTTGTATAGGGTAGATTGCAGAAGAGTAAAGAATTTAACACTACTAAGTGTATCATTTCAAAGCTAGTACTTTCCTTTGTCATTTTATTATATCCGTATTTTGTATTTCATGTTTGCAACCAGCTGGTGGAGGCAGTATTTATAGGTCAGCACATCTGAACATTCTAGCATATACTGAGGATATGGTTAGAAACCAACCAGATTTGCATACGACTACTTGATGTCACATGTAGAGCAAAGGATAAGCTTTCCCTTCTGGGGAGCGTATAAGTGTCAGTGCGACTAATTAGCGTTATAAAATCCGTTGTGCAAAATTATTCAGTTATACGTTCGGGTCGCAGGCTTACCCATCAGCAGAAAAGAGCAAAACAGAAGCGGTAGCAAAATAGCTCAAATGGCTCTGAGCACTATGGGACTTAACATCGGAGGTCATCAGCCCCCTAGAACTTAGAACTACTTAAACCTAACTAACCTAAGGACAGCACACACATCCATGCCCGAGGCAGGATTCGAACCTGCGACCGTAGCGGTCGCGCGGTTGCAGACTGAAGCGCCTAGAACCGCTCGGCCACTCGGGCCGGCAGAAGCGGTAGCATACAGTGTCCTTGTCGTCGTACTGTTTTGTTCTCCTCGTTTGTTGTTTACGTAATTAGTAAGGTATATCCTGGCAGAGAAGTTGCGAATTCCTGCAGCCTGGACCAGATGTGGAGGGAAGTGCATGTGCCGATGATTTTTGTTTCTTGCACAGTGCAACTGCCAACAGTAATTTTGTTGTAGATATTTAGGAGGTTGCACAGAAAGCTATCAATAACACTGATTGTATTGCAGATGTTTTGGGTACTGAAATGGTACAGACGCATTTAGTATTTCCGAAGGACGCAGATTCTGCACCATCTGTCACGGCACTGCCTCCTCATAACGTGGAAGGGGAAGAAAGAGGAAATGTGTTTGTAAGGTTTATGATCGGGCCGACAAGGCTTGTGCCAGTGGGTCAGGAGATTGACAAAAGAGACAACACTTGCAGTGTAATGCGTGATGCTGGAGTAGGCTGCAGTGCAATCACAGGGCTGGACTTCCTCATCAAGTACCATGCCGAAACTGACTTTCGATGACGAGTGGTGCAACTCATGGGGATAATGTTCGAGCTGGGGGGAGCTGTCACCAGTGAAGTACACTCGCAAACTTCGTTTGTCGTGAAGGACAAATGCGGGCAAAATCAGCAAGGCTTAATTCGCATGATATAGTGGCAGAAGGCACTGGGAAGCTGCTTTAGGTGACCGAAGGTGTTGCTAACTCATACTATTCTGGACTTCGCCTCCGGACAGAGAGTGATTGACAGCACTTCTCCTGTCTATACTCACGTTGAGACGTTATCTGAATTTCGTCCTTGTGGCTGGGAGTTCATGTTTCTTGTCTGTAGAATACAGAGAGGAGAAGATAGTACTAGATTACACTAGTCAAAGGACCGCCTTCTGTCGTCCTAGTGTTTGAACGAGCTTTGTATTTTGTGGTTGGAATTCTTATACCGTCGCAGACGTGTACGAGAATCATCACTCCGACGCACAGGACGCAGTACATTCGGTGTTATTGGTAATTGCTTCGGCTTATTGTGGCTATAAAGCTGAACAGCTGTGATAAGGTGAGTTTCATTTCCACTGAGGTTGCACACCAATGTAGATCACCTTTGAAAGCAGTGTCTTCTAGAGTTTGGGACGTAGATGATATCAGTCATATTGCGTTATTTATATTAGATCGCGTAGTAATAAATAGGGGCAGATCTGGGGCAGTTGATCAATAATGTTAGTCACGAATTTCGTTTGTATCTGTTTATGTGCACTGCACATCGACATATAAACATTTGTAATAAATAAAGGGGTTTGAATCTACAATAAATGCATAAGCAGAAACATTAATGTTTAGTAGTTACTAGTTACCTTAAACATTCATTTACGTTTATGTTGTAATTTATATGTTAAAGAGCAAGAAGGAAGAAATAATAGCACCGTTAAGAGATCCGAAGATCTTCTCCAGAGGGTAGTCAGAGAGGGTCGAATCTTTATATTTGCGTTCAGTATTTTCCATTGCGGACATTTATTTTTAAACCCGCCTGGAGCAGCATCTTGGAAACCATACAAATACCTTCAAGAAATACTAACACTTAAATCTATAATCGATGTTAGCATCTAACATTCTGCGTGGTGTCTGTTGTTCTAAGTCGTGTCTCCCTACCACTTTCGCGCAAAGACGCTCTGAGCATGTTTTATAGGGAATTGATTAGTTTGAACCTGGGACCTGTTGCTGGTAAGGAGACGCCAGACCACACATGACATGTAGAGTTCAGAAGAGTTCTGTGAGACTAGCGATGATATAACCAAATACTTAATGATTTCAGAGTCAGCTCGACTGCACTCCCTGTAAAAGAATCTTAATACTAACTAAATGTAGTGGAAGGGGTTCAAGGCTTTCCTATTTTTAGTTAGCTGGTAAAATAACGTCGAAAAAGCAGTTAAGTTTACGATTGGAAATTTTATTCTACTCACAAAACATGGTTTATAAATTGCACTGTTGATAAAAGGAAATATTTTAATACAGGATGATAAAAACCAACTGCGTTCAACAAAAATGTGAACGAATATTTCCTGAGTGGGTTTCCAGGTTCTACAATGGATCGAAGGATGACCTATGCCATATCACATCTATAATCTAGGTTTAAATTAAATTTCACAAAAGAGAAAACTATCAAAATGGTCTACAGTGACCCTCAATTATCTTTAATTACTTATCTAACTTGTCGTAAATTAAGTGGCTTATGTGGCTTCTCAGTAATTATATAACAGAAAAATCATCGCGTTTCAGATTTTAACTTACGTAGCAAATGTGAATACATTGAGCTTCAATTGACGATCGACACTAGTATTACGTAAAAATGGGATGTAACAGATGAGACTTCTGCAGTTCTGAGTGAAGCCATATGCGCTCAAAAATGCGGCATCGCGTGCGCTCATTACCTTGTCGGTTTTCGTCAGGGGGCGGCGGCCGGCACAGCTCCATACAGCTCGCTGTCACGGAAGCAACTCTGTCCTAACTTCTACTTACTACAATTTACCAAAGTTGGTTAAAAAAAAAACTATTTGCCTGTGTTTTCATCGGACCTATCAGGGTCTCAATGTTAACCTTAAGCTCCGCCTACAAAAATTCTGTCTATCCAATGAGAAACGTTATACTTTTCGTGGTGGGGCAATGTTTTTGACGTTTGCAATGTAACAGAGACGCGAAACAGTCACACGCTAAAACTTGAAGCTGGTGTGGCCCTTTTAATGTTACCGCAAGATATATACTGTTCTTCTGGAGGGCTCTGGCTTTTAACATGGGCTGGGGGGTGGTCCTGGTGGTTAGCTAGAGACGTGGGTGTCCGTCCCTTATCGTAGGGCCTTCTAGCTTAACACGGTTCTGCTCGGCTTCTGTTCTCGTTTCTCCCCTCAGAACTGCATCTGTCTCACGGTGGGAAGGTATGACATACATTTAGGCATTCTTGTGTTAGTCTGTGGTATTCCATTTGCTCACTCGTTACTCGTATTACTTTGGTTAATTTAATGTCACGATTTATTCGGAGCTATGTCACATACTACCGGATTTGCTTATCATGTCAGGGTTTTCATGGAAGGTGTAGGATTTGTCTGACACCTTACAAGCAAATACCTCTCATTCCATTAATACTCTTGTTGCTATAGTCAGTCTTCATTTTATATCCTCCCTACCTCGGCCATCATCAGTAATTTTGCTGCCCAATAGTCCTTTTAGTGTCTCATTTCGTAATCAGGTTCCTTAACACTTCCTGATGTAACCCTCGCAATACAAAGGGAGAGGGACGGGGTATATTATGCCTACCTTTTCAGAATACTGTAATCTAGTCATGTGCATATTAATTTAAAATGTTGAAAAAAACATATTTGTGGTTTTTAATGATTTCTTCTACCGGATTCCGTAGTTATTTTAAATTTTTGACTAAAACTTAACGAAAAAATTTAGTCTTGTCAGTGGATGTGAGTTTTCTGGGCAGGTGTCATACTCATATTTTCAAGTTTAAGACCATTCTTACACATAAATATATGTTTAAAATGTATGTTGCGCGTAAAAGACAACGAAAATTAACAAAATCCGTATATCTTTGAGTTGGTCATATATTACGCCCCCGTTTTGTAGTAACCGTTATAGAAATTCCGTTGGTACTGCTAGGTTTAATTCGAATACGTTCCATTACCATTCCTTTAGTTCCATTGAGGGTTATTTTACAATCTCTTTTCAGGACACTATCAATTCCGTTCAACTGTTATTCCAAGTTCTTGGCTGTCTCTGACAGAATTGCAGTGTCACTGGCAAACTTCAAAATGTTTATTGCTTCTCCCTGATATTTAATTCTGTTTACAAATTTATCCTTGTATGCGTTACTGCTTGTTTGGTGTAGATGTTGAATGACATCGAGTGTAGGCTACCCGAATGCGTCACTCCCATCTTCAAATTGCACAACTAGAAATCCAGCAGATGGAGTAGCAGAATTTGTGTGCTTCAACAATATTTGGTGTTTGATGGGGTGGGGCTGTGAAATACATGTAGAGCCTCATTACTCCTCTCTCCTTTTTACCTGAGGACAGCAAAATTCATATTTGAGTGCATATACGGCCCAAATTCAGACTTGGATATAGGATAACATGGATTCCCAAGGATTCACATGTTACCATTTGTGGAGGAACATGTAAGAATCGGCGTCTCTCCTATTTCCGAACATAAAATGTTACTTTTGTAACTTCCGGAAGACAAGATTACATTGAGATAACTATTTCTGGATCGAAAGGTAAGCCAGTTCCTTTCGAACCAACTAGCGAGAACAAAGAGAAAGGACAGTTGGAGATGCAGTAAATGGAAATGACGTTAGAATGTATTGTGGGATTGGAGAAGTATGAACAAGGAAAACTCTTGTATCATTTTCATGAGTTTACGCCTCTTATCTTCAGATATCATTTTTAAATGACAAATGGTGTCAAAAGAAATTTGCTACTAACAGTATCTCTGGACAAATAGATTTTAATATAAGTATAATTTGAGGCATTAATGTGAAGTCAGATTTCAGAAGTTTCTCTGTCCTGGGGCGCCTGATTCAAATGCTTTAACATAGTCATTGTCCATGTCAATAGAAGGTGCAGTGCAGGTGATTTCTCCAGTTCTAATTGGTTGAACGCCGCTTTGAAGAGCTACAAAAATCCTTATGTTTTAAAAGCTATAAAATACACTATTGTGTATTAGAATTACAGTAATAGAATAGCATACATACCGTGAAATGTTCTTACATGACCGTGACATCAGTTCCTTCATTTCGGGCTATTTCTCCCTTCTCAAAGAGAATTTCGCACAAAGACATTCTAACATTGTCACCTGCTTATTCCAGCGAGTATCGTTAGACGGGCTCAGTTATCTATCAAGAGCATTAAGAAGACCACTTTTCTCTACGTAAGTGACGCGTTCTTTCGCCACAGTCAAAAGACAATGAGATTATGGGCAATTGACGCATATATACTCCGCATTAAATTTATTTCGTATCCCTGTATTTAGCATATGGCAGGAATAATTCAATCGTGAATAATCATGCAATGCAACGACAATGGCAACCTTGATCAGTCGTGGACTACATGTCTTTCGAATTAGAGTGTTGGATACCAGGAGACATAAGTCGTCTAAACAATTCTCTTAGAATGTTACCTCCCATTTTAGGTTCATCTATAAACTGAGTTGTAAATAAAATGCGAGATCTGAGAGTCAAGTCAATGAAACAGGAGACAGTACATGTCAGATAATTCCTCTTTGTCGAGCTGAATGTCCACATGTCTGTAGTTGTTATATGAGCAGTTACCTCAGGCATAAATATATGTCGTAGGCTTTAAGCACTTTCTGCCATGCACCGCGTCCCAGTTGTGGGGTGAGACATAATGGCCTTTGCAGTGTCGATTGACGTCTGAACAAGATCCATAAGACCTTCACATCTTATAGCTCCGTATGACCTTACATCTTGTGCACACTTAGGCACGCATTTATCAAAATGGTTCAAATGGCTCTTGGCACTATGGTCATCAGTCCCCTAGAACTTAGAACTACTTGAACCTAACCAACCTAAGGACATCACAAAACACCCAGTCATCACGAGGCAGAGAAAATCCCTGACCCCGCCGGGAATCGAACCCGGGAACCCGAGCATGAGAAGCGAGAACGCTACCGCACGACCACGAGCTGTGGACACGCATTTATCAACAGTTCTCTCGTCAGCTGGTTGAGAAAGTCGTTTCTCGTCCGCGTAAGGCCCTTGTTTATTAGACACGCATTGATGGCGAGAAATGTACGAAGTGCCACTTGACCCTTCAGCATGAGAGTAAATTTTGACAATAGAGCGAGCAGCATAGAAAATGAAGGCTTTTCCTAATGCTATCCACAATAGACTTCAACAAGGTCTAAAGTGTACTTTTAAAATTTGCTCCATTCTGTGTGGTTCTCTACTCACTACTGATTAGTTTTTCTTTTGCTTCCCTTTTCCTTGACATGTGCTCCTTGTTCTGCAAACCACGTTTAGTTTGCCGCTCTCATTTTGCGTGTTAGGAAAGAAATGAAGAAATCCCATCACTCCACTAAACACTGCTCTACTCACCGCTCATAGCCCGTAGCTCGCAACTGCGGTCAGTACTACCAACAGCTCGTAGGCCGCAGCACGCCAGTGCTTGCGCACGGCACTGGTGCAGTGACGTCATGGGCTCGCTCGGTGTCGAGCAGTGAGGCCGCGGCCCGTGGGCTGCGTCTCCATGCGCGACTCAGCTGAGGCCGCGGCGTACAGGTTCTTTCGCAACAGCACTGCTCGGCCCTTGGGATTACGTCAGGGACTCGCTCGGCCCGAGACTGCTGCAGTCCAGTGCGGCTGCAGCTCGCGGGCCGAGCCTCTTCGCACTACTCTCCCGGCGGACCTCGATGCGGCTGCCCCGCCTGAACCGGCAGTGCTAGGCAAGGCACGCACGGCTGTCATGGCCACGGAACTGGACGGGCCGCGCTTCGATGATCACCTCTGCTGCAAACTGCACAACCAGACCTCACACTCAGCTGGTTGTCACCGACCGATTGACATCATACAAGCCAACTGCGAAGTTAGTTCAGCAGTGGCTGCATCAATTACCACGGGCAGACACGTCCCTTAACTGACTTAACCTTTTAGCCTCAGAAAATTGATACTTCTTAAATTTTAAGTTAGTGTATCTTGTTCAAATATCTCACGTGCCAATCTAAATGATTTGTCAAACTGTTTATTTAAAACATGTCAAATAGTGTATTGTTTTTCTTGTATACACCAATCTTGTAATTTTGTTGTACACGACTTGAATGAGTACTCATGTATCAGCCAGTATCGTAGTCAAATGTATCGTAGACAAACGTAAGACACCAAGAAGTTTTGCTTTCTTTATGTTTATAATATATGTGTTTACCAGAGAGTCCACAAGTGTTAAAAAGTACATGTAATACTTTCTATGATTATAAAGACCAGAGAAGCCTTCACATTTTTTCTGCAATCAGCTAGGGGATGCCTTCCTGTTTCGTATCGTCCTTTGTTCTTCCGCTTTCGCTGTGAAGCATCTACACTACAGGCCATTAAAATTATTACACCACGAACGTGCTACAGACGCGAAATTTAAACGACAGGAAGAATATGCTGTCATATGCAAATGATTACCTTTCCAGAGCATTCACGCAAGGTTGCCGCCGGTGGCGACACCTACAACGTGCTGACATGAGGAAAGTTTCCCACCATTTTCTCATACACAAACAGCAGTTGACCGGCGTTGCCTGGTGGAACGTTGTTGTGATGCCTCGTGTAAGGAGGAGAAATGCGTACCATCACGTTTCCGACTTCGATAAAGGTAGGATTGTAGCCTATTGCGATTGCGGTTTCACGTAGCGCGACGTTGCTGCTCTCATTGGTTGAGATCCAATGACTGTTAGCAGAATATGGATACGGTGGCTTCAGGAGGGTAGTACGGAACGCCGTGGTGGATCCCAACGGCATCGTATAACTAGCAGTCGAAATGACAGGCATCTTATCCACTTGGCTGTAACGGATTGTGCACCCATGTCTCGATCCCTGAGTCAACAGATGGGGACGTTTGCAAGACAACAACCTTCTGAACGAACAGTTCGATGACGTTTGCAACAGCATGGACCCTCAGCTCGGAGATCATGGCTGCAGTTATCCTTGACGCTGGATCACAGACAGGAGCGCCTGCGGTGGTGTACTCAAGGACGAACCTGGATGTACGAATGGCAAAATATCATTTCTTCGGATGAATCCAGGTTCTGTTTACAGCGTCATGATGATTGCATCTGTGTTTGGCGACATCGCCATACTGGCGTATCACCCGGCGTGATGGTATGGGGTGCCATTGGTTACACGTCTCGGTCACCTCTTGTTCGCACTTTGAACAGTGGACGTCACATTTATTATGTGTTACGACCCGTGGCTCTACCCTTCATTCGATCCCTTACATTTCAGTAGGATAATGCACGACCCCATGTTGCAGGACCTGTACGGGGCGTTCTGGATACAGCAAATGTTCGACTGCTGCCCTGGCCAGCACATCATGCAGATCTCTCACCAACTGAAAGCGTCTGGTTAATGGTGGCCGAGCAACTGGCTCGTCACAATACGCTAGTCACTACTCTTGATTAACTGTGGTATCGTGTTGAAGCTGCATGGCCAGCTGTACCTGTACATGCCGTCGAAGCTGTTTTTGTCTCAATACCCAGGCCTATCAAGGCCATAATTACGGCCAGAGGTGGTTGTTCGGGATACAGATTTCTCAGGATCTATATACCCAAATTGCCTGAAAATGTAATCACATGTCAGTTCTAGTATAATATATTTGTCCAATGAAACACGTTTATCATCTGTATTTCTTCTAGGTGCAGCAATTTTAATGGCCAGTAGTGTATCTTGTTAACTCTTAAGAACCATGAATATATTTAAATGTATTTAAATTAATAACTTCCAGATGTATTAACTTAACAAACTAAACATATCTCTTTGTATAATGTCTTTATTATCTTTGTGTTCAGCTGTTCGTGATAGAAATGCTAAACTGCTGACGTGGAGCCCGTCCGCCATTGGTGTGATCCAAATACTGATTAGCAATTTATCAGATCTTTTATGGTGCACCAAAGAACCTACAGTCTTTCTGAAACGAAGTCCGATACTCAATTAAGTATATAGCATAATTCGATGACCGATCACATTACGCACTTGACTTATGAAAATTACATTACGCCACATCTGTAACTTTGCGTTTCCCTCTTACACCAACCTGGAGTGATAGGAAATCACAAAAGGAATCAACAAGCACTGCTCGGTTAATTTCGATTGACATTACTGAGCTGACTACGTGGTGGTACGTGGTAGGTGATCATGACTATTTTCTTTACATTATCTATCATCCTTCCACCTACGGAAGCAGGCAAGGTAACAGTTACAGCTCAGAGCTTCCACTCGCTCATCCACCTACCAGAGAGGTTGTTGCTGTTGTTGGATGGGGACCACTTATACTGTGGTCACTCCATGTGTGGTTGCAGATTAACGTCATACCAGGGACATTGCTGTTTACAACAACAACATGTACAAGAACCGCTACTTCAGTTCGCTGCACCGGCGAAATGTGTGAGCTAAAAAGCTTTCCTCATACGGGAATGAGCATCACCGTTAATTTAGAGTAATATAGAAACGTCTTTTGCCATGTCTCAGCCGAGGGTGCTGAATCACATGAGATCTACCTTACTCATGAGTTCCCCCAGGAAAAAACTTGCAAATTATGAACTAGAAACCTACCTTTCCCTCCCATCTCCTTCCCCAATGTTGTTGTGGTCTTCAGTCTGAAGACTGCTTTGATGCAGCTGCACAAGGTAGTCTATTCTGAGCAAGCCTCTTCAGCGCTGCACAGCTAACGCGATGTACGAGGGCCATTCAGAAAGTAACCTCCGGTTGATTTAAAAAAATACACCAAGTTAAATAAAAATATTTTAATATATACATCTTACAACTACATCTTTGCACTATTTTTCTACATAGTTTCCATAGCGATTGAGGCACTTATCGTATCTCTTCACAAGCTTTGAAATTCCTTCTGCATAAAAATCACCCGCTTGTGCCTGGAGCCAGCCTGTGACCGCATCTTTGAGCTCTTCGTCGTCATGAAACCGCTGTGACCCGAGCCATTTCTTCAAATGCATGAAAATGTGATAATCACTTGGCGCCAGGTCTGGGCTGTAAGGTGGATGGTTGATAACGTCCCACTTGAAGGACTCAAGAAGGGCCGTTGTTCTGCGAGCAGAGTGAGGACGGGCGTTATCGTGCAAAAAAAACGATACCGGAAGTCAGCATACCACGGCGTTTGTTCTGTATAGCCCGTCGTAACTTTTTTATTGTTTCACAGTACACGTCTTGATTAATGGTCGTACCACGTTCCATGAATTCAACCAATAACACGCCTTTGGCATTCCAAAACACCGTTGCCATCAGTTTTCTGGCAGAAAAATCTTGCGAGGCTTTTCTTGGTTTGGTAGGCGAATTTGAATGTGCCCACATCTTTGATTGTTCTTTTGTCTCAGGGTTCACGTACTTAATCCAGGTTTCGTCACCGGTCACGATTCTGTTTAACAATGGTTCTCCTTCGTCCTCATAACGTGACAGAAAGTCTAATGCAGAGGCCATTCTTTGAGTTTTGTGGTGGTCGGTAAGAATTTTTGGCACCCATCGTGCACAGAACTTACGGTAACCCAATCTTGCTGTCACTATCTCGTACAAGAGAGTCTTAGAAGTATGTGGAAAACCAGTAGACAACTCCGACATTGAGTAACGTCGATTTTCACGAACTTTTGCATCAACTGTCTGAACGAGTTCGTCAGTCACCAATGATGGTCTACCACTCCTCTCTTCATCATGAACGTTTTCTCGTCCACTTTTAAATAAACGTACCCATTCACGGACAACTCCTTCACTCATAACTCTTGGTCCATACACGGCACAAAGCTCACGATGAATAGCTGCTGCAGAATATCCTTTGGCTGTAAAAAACCTTATGACAGCACGCACTTCACATTTGGCGGGGTTTTCTATTGCAGCACACATTTCAAACTGCCACAAAAACTAAACTAGCGCAGGTACGACGTTCACTCGACCACGGCTTGATGCCGACTGACCTGTTGAGTGCGTGAACGCACAGATGGCGTCGCTACTCCCCCCACAACCCGCACTGTGACCCATCGGAGGTTACTTTCTGAACCGCCCTCGTACATCAGTTTGAACCTGCTACCTGTATTCAAGACTTTGTTTCCATGTAAAATTTTAACACCCCTCCCCAACACCCATATATACACATATCTCTCCATTACTAAACTGACAACTCCTTGATGCCTTAGGATATACTCTATGAAACGAAGTTGTGCTAAAAAATTTCTTGTTTTCCCCAGTTTGACTCAGTATCTTCTTATCAGTTATTCGATCTGCAGCGCCACCACAGTTTTTCGGCGCTACTGAGAAAAATTGTGGCATTGCCATGGCTGTTGCAAAAGATCAGCGCCGACCAAACATCATTACGTCAGATGCAGCAATGCCACTCGCAGATTCCCACATTGTGCTCCAGGAATATGGCTGGCACCGCCATAACGACGACACAGCAGAAAGGCGTTGGTAGGCCAGTAACGGCACATCCAATCAGCAGACGTCTTATCCTCTGCATGGTTGCAAGCTGTGATTTGCAAAGCAACTGCGCTCCGTCCCAACATAAATTAACATTATTTTCAGTCAAAGTTGTCTCAGTCTGGTAGGTACTATTTAAGAGGAGAGGTGTTGCCGCTCCAAGAGACGACATGAGGCTAGAAGCAGCCACCATGTTACTTGGCATCCACAAACCGTGGGCCCCTGTTGCTGGTTTTAAGATCAGTGCTGTGAGCTTAGCATCTTCCAGCCTGTGGGCCAAATACCAGCTGCAACCAGTCTTCCGCCATAGAAGGCAGTCTTTTGAGGCCATTCCCACCTGTTGAGTCAATCTTTAACACTCACTGTCTTCAGCACACACTATGAAGTACGTTGCACACCAAAATGTTATAGTTTGTTCTTCAGTAAAATGTATGACTAATAGTGAAGTTTTTATGAGCAGCCACCGAACATTATCCCGACAACAATCCACCACCTCAACTCAGAACTGTACTTGTAGAGGTCGTCCATCCTGGACCTCCACATTTCGATGTCAGAAGTGTGTGTCACGTCTAAATTTCAATGACAGAGGAACCTTACCAGCCACTCTCCCTGAAGACGATGACTCTTGACTACCTCAGGGTTGCAGATTCGTCGACACACAGCATCAGTGTGCAGTGGGTGAGTGGATTGACTGTTCTATTTTATCCCCTGCGACTATCACGTCGAGTCATTGCACCTTTCAGCAGCTTTTCAGTTCTGTTTTCATGTGTGACATGTGGCAAGTAAGTTCTGACTGTGTTCTGACGATGTGTAAATATGAACGTTGTTTCTGCCTATCATCAATGATTGTGTCTCATTGTCTGGAAGTGTATAAGGTGTTAACCATGCGTAACTTCTTAGGAGGGGAAGGTGAGTTTTGTCCAGAAGTCGGAGTTTTGTGGTAGATTTCGCCGTTTTTAATATGCAATGTATTTCGTTTTAAGCAATAAATGTGGCTCACTACGTGTAATTCCGTAAAGTGGTAGTCATGAGTAGCCGCTCAATGGGAGAAGTTAAGTTACAGTAAGTGTTAGGGTAGAATTAGATTAAGTGTCCTTGTCGTCATACTGTTTTGTTCTCCTCGTTCTTTGTTTGCATAATTAGTAAGGTATACCCAGCGGAGAGATTGCGAATTTCGGCAGCATGGACCAGATGAGGAGAGAAGTGCATGTGCCGATGATCTTTGTGTCTTGCAGAATGCAACTGCAGACAGTAACTTTGTTGTAGATATTTAGGAGGTGACACAGAAAGCTATGAATATCGCAGATTGTATTGCAGATGTTTTGCGTCCTGAAACGGTACAGACGCATTTAGTATTTCCGAAGGCCGCAGATTCGGCACCATCTGTAACGGCACTGCGTCCTCAGAACGTGGGAGGAGAAGAAGGAGGAAATGTGTTTGTAAGGTTTATGATAGGGCCGACAAGGCTTGTGCCAGTGGGTTAGGAGATTGACAAAAGCGACAACACTTGCAGTGTAATGCGTGATACAGGCGAAGGCTGCTGTGCAATCCCAGGGCTAGACTTTCCCATCAAGCATCATGCAGAAACTGACTTTCGTGGACGGGCGGTGGAACTCAAGGGGATAATGTTCAAGCTGGGGGAAGCTGTCACCAGTGAAATACTATCGCAACGTTCGTTTATCATGACAGGACAAATACGGGCAAATTCATTAAGCCTTAATTTGCATGATATAGTGCCCCAAGACACTGGGAAGTTGCTTTAGGTAACCGAAGGTGTTGCTAACTTATACGATTCTGCACTTCGCCCCTAGGTGGGGAACTATCGTTAAGTACGCAGCGTTTAGTGATTGAGAGCACTTCTCCTGTCTGTACTCACGCTGAGACGTTATCTGAATTCCATCCTTGTGACTGGGAGTTCGAGTTTCTTGTCTGTAGAATACAGAAAGGAGAAGATAGTATTAGATTATACTAGTCAGAGGACCACCTTCGCCATCCTAGTGGTTAATGAGTTTTTTATTTTGTGGCTGGAGTTCTTCCATCGTTGCAGCCGTGTGCGAGAATCATCACTCCGACGCATGGGACGCAGTACATTCTCTGATATTGCTAATTGCTTCGGCTTATAAGGGCAATAAAGCTGAACAGCTGTGATGGTGTAAGTTTCATTTCCGCTGAGGTTGCACACCACTGTAGATCATCTTTGAAAGTAGTGTCTTCTAGTGTTTGGGACGTAGATGATATCAGTCATCTCGTGTTATTTATATTAGATCACGTGGCCATAAAAAGCGGCACATTTGGGCAGTTTATTAATAATGTTAGTCAGGAAATTCATTTGTATCTCTTTATGTCCAATGCACATCGACATATAAACGTTTCTAATAGGTAAAGGGGTTTTAATCTACAATAAATGCATAAGCAGAAACAACATCAGTATTTAGTAGTTACTAGTTCCCTAAATTTATTTCTATGTTGCAATTTATATGTTAAAGAACAAGTAGGAGGAAATAATATCACCATTAAGAAATCCTAAGACCTGCTTCAGGGGGTAGTCAGACAGAGCCGAATCTTTATATTTGCGTTCAGTATTTTCCATTGTTCACCTTCATTTTTACACCCGCCTGGAGCAGCATCTTGGAAACCATACAAATACCTTCCAGTAACACTTCCTAACACTGAAATTTAAATTCGATGTTAGTAAATCACGCTTTTTTATTAATAATTTTCTTGCTATAGTCATTTTTCATTTTATATCCTCTCTACTTCGGTCATCATCTGTAATTTTGCTGCCCAATAATCATTTTACTATCTTATTTCGTAATCTGATTCCCTTAACAGTACCTGATTTAAAACTCGCCGTACCAAGGGACAGGGAAGGGTTTCTTTATGCCTACCTTCTCAGAATATTGTAATCTACCCATTTACATTATATTTTAAAATTTTGAAAAAAATAAATATGTGATTTTTAATGATTTCTTCTGCCAGATTACGTAGTTGTTTTTAATTTTTCACAAAATCTTAACGCAAAAATTTAGGTCTTGTTATTAGATGTGAATTTTCAGAACAGGTGTCATAATCATATTTCCAGGTTTAGAACCCTTCTTACACACAAATATATCTTTAAAAAGTATGTTGTGCGTAAAAGACAACGAAAATTAACGAAATCCGTATTTCTCTGTGTTGGTCATACAATACGCCCGCTTCAGTAGTACACGTTATGGAAAATCCTTTGGTACTGCTAGGTTTAATTCGAATAGGTGACATTACCTTTCATTTAGTTTCATTGAGGGTTATGTTATAATCCCTTTAAAGGGCACACTCTGTTCCAGTCAACTGTTATTCTAAGTGCTTTGATGTCTCTGAAAGAATTGCAGTGTCACCAGTAAACTTCATAACGTTTATTGCTTCTCCCTGATATTTAATTCTGTTTACAGATTTATCGTTGTATGCTTTACTGCTTGTTCGGTGTAGATGTTGAATGACATCGAGTGTAGGCTACCCGAATGTGTCACTCCCATCTTCAATTTGCACAACTAGAAATCCAGCAGACTGGCTAAAATTTACAGATGCGCGCAATTTGGCACGGACTTCAATGCGAGATTCTTTTAATAGGTTCCACAACGAAACATTGTCTCGAAATTTGGTAGAAAATCCGAAGAAATTCTGGTCGTATGTAAAGTACACAAGCGGCAAGACGCAGTCAATACCCTCGCTGCGCAGTGCCGATGGTACTGTTACCGACGACTGTGCCGCTAAAGCGGAGTTATTGAACGCAGTTTTCCGAAATTCCTTCACCAGGGAAGATGAATGGAATATTTCAGAATTTGAAACACGAACAGCTGCTAGCATGATTTTCTTAGAAGTAGATACCTTAGGGGTTGCGAAGCAACTCAAATTGCTTGATACGGGCAAGTCTTCAGGTCCAGATTGTATGCCGATTAGGTTCCTTTCAGATTACGCTGATACAATAGCTCCCTACATAGCACTCATATACAACCGCTCGCTCACTGATAGATCTGTACCTACACATTGGAAAATTGCGCAGGTCGCACCAGTGTTTAAGAAGGGTAGTAGGAGTAATCTATCGAACTACAGACCTATATCATTGAAGTCGGTTTGCAGTAGGGTTTTGGAGCATATACTGTATTCAAACATTATGAATCACCTCGAAGGGAACGATCTATTGATACGTAATCAGCATGGTTTCAGAAAACATCGTTCTTGTGCAACGCAGCTAGCTCTTTATTCGCATGAAGTAATTTCCGCTATCGACAGGGGATCTCAAGTTGATTCCGTATTTCTAGATTTCCGGAAAGCTTTTGACACCGTTCCTCACAAGCGACTTCTAATCAAGCTGCAGGCCTATGGGGTATCGTCTCAGTTGTGCGACTGGATTCTTGATTTCCTGTCAGGAAGGTCGCATTTCGTAGTAATAGACGGCAAATCATCGAGTAAAACTGAAGTGATGTCAGGTGTTCCCCAGGGAAGCGTCCTGGGACCTCTGCTGTTCCTGATCTATGTAAATGACCTGGGTGACAATCTGAGCAGTTCTCTTATTTTGTTCGCAGATGATGCTGTAATTTACCGTCTAGTAAGGTCATCCGAAGACCAGTATCAGTTGCAAAGCGATTTAGAAAAGATTGCTGTATGGTGTGGCAGGTGGCAGTTGACGCTAAATAACGAAAGTGTGAGGTGATCCACGTGAGTTCCAAAAGAAATCCGTTGGAATTCTATTACTAGATAACTAGTACAATTCTCAAGGCTGTCAATTCAACTAAGAACTTGGGTGTTAAAATTACGAACAACTTCAGTTGGAAAGACCACATAGATAATATTGTGGGGAAGGCGAGCCAAAGGTTACGTTTCATTGGCAGGACACTTAGAAGATGCAACAAGTCCACTAAAGAGGCAGCTTACACTATACTCGTTCGTCCTCTGTTGGAATATTGCTGCGCGGTGTGGGATCCTTACCAGGAGGGATTGACGGAAGACATCGAAAGGGTGCAAAAAAGGGCAGCTCGTTTTGTATTATCACGTAGTAGGGGAGAGAGTGTGGCAGATATGAAACGCGAATTGGGATGGAAGTCATTACAGCAAAGACATTTTTCGTCGCGGCGAGATCTATTTACGAAATTTCAGTCACCAACTTTCTCTTCCGAATGCGAAAATATTTTGTTGAGCCCAGCCTACATAGGTAGGAATGATCATCAAAATAAAATAAGAGAGATCAGAGCTCGAACAGAAAGGTTTCGGTGTTCGATTTTCCCGCGCGCTGTTCGGGAGTGGAATGGTATAGAGATAGTATGATTGTGGTTCGACGAACCCTCTGCCAAGCACTTAAATGTGAATTGCAGAGTAGTCATGTAGATCTAGATGTAGACGTAGATGGAGTAGCAGAATTTATGTACTTCTACAAGATTTGGTTTTTGATGGGGTGGGGCTGTGAAATACATCTACAGCCTCATTACTCCTCTCTTATTTTTACCTGAGGAGAGCAAAATTCATATTTCAGTGCATATACCGCAAAAATTCAGACTTTGATATAGGACAACATGGATTCCCAGGGATTCACATGTTACCAGTTGTGGAGGAACTTGTGGGAATGAGCGTCTATCCTATTTCCGAATATTAAATGTGATTTTGTAAGTTCCAGAAGAGTAGAGTATATTGAGATAACTATTTATAGATCGAAAGGTAAGCCAGTTCCGTTCTAACCCACTAGCGAGAACAAATACAAATCACAGTTGGAGATGCAGTAAATGGGAATGACGTTAGAGTGTATTGTGGGATTGGAGAAGTATGTACAACCAAAACTTATATCATTTTGATGGCTTTACGCCTCTTATCTTCAGATATCATTTTTAAATGACGAATGGTGGGCAAGGGAAGTTGCCAGCTCACAGTATCTCTGGAGAAACAGCTTTTCATCTAAGTATAATTTGAGGCGTAAATGTAAAAGTCCGATATCAGAAACTTCTCTGTCGGGGGGCGCCTGATTCAAATGCTTTAACATTGTCATTGTCCATGCCAACAGAAGGTGCAGTGCAGGTGATTTCTCCAGTTCTAATTGGTTGGACGCCGCTTTCAAGAGCTACAAATACCTTTATTTTTTAAAAGCAATAACATAACCGATTGCGTATAAGTATTACAGTAATCTAATAGCAAACATACCGTGAAAAATTCTTTCATCAGCGTGATATCAGTTCCTACATTTCGCGCTATTTCTCCCTTGTCAGAGAGCTTCTCGCACAAAGACATTCTAACATTGTCAGCTGCTTATTCCAGCGACTATCATTAGACTGGCTTATTTATCGAACAAGAGCATTAAGAAGACCACTTTTCTTTAAGTAGGGGAAGCGTTCTTTCGCCCCAATCAAAAGACCTTGAACTTATGGACAACTGAAGCATGTATACTCCGCATTAAAATTATTTCGTAGCCCTGTATTTGAAATATGGCAGGAACAATTCAATCGTGAATATATCGCGCAGTGCAACGACAATGTTGGTACCTTCCTCATTCGTGTGCTGCATATCTTTCAAAGTACTGTGGTGGATACTAAGAGACTTAAATCGTCTAAATAATCCTCTTAGAATGTTACCACCCGTTTTTGGTTCATCTGGAAACTGAGTTGTAAACAAAATGCGAGATCTGAGAGTCCAGTCAATGAAACAGGAGACAGTACACGTCAGATAATAGTTTCTTCTCGCGCTGGATGTCATCATTTCTCTAGTTGCTGAGTATTCATTTTGTGTTATATGAGCAATTACCTCAGGCATAATTATAAGTCGTAAGCTTTTAGCACTTTTTGCCATTTACCTCGACACAGTTGTGGGGTGAGATATAATGACCTTAGCAGTGTCTACTAACGTCGGAACAAGATCCCTAAGACCATTATCTCTCATAGTTCCATACGACCTTACGTCTTGTGCACACATAGCCACGCATTTATCGACAGTTATCAGTTATCTCCTGGGCAGGTTTAGGAAGTCGTTTCTCCTCCACATAAGACCCTTGTTTATTATACACGCATGGATGGCGAGAAAGCCGGCCGGAGTGGCCGAGCGGTTAAAGGCGCTACAGTCCGGAACCGCACGACCGCTACGGTCGCAGGTTCGAATCCTGCCTCGGGCATGGATGTGTGTGATGTCCTTAGGTTAGTTAGGTTTAAATAGTTCTAAGTTCTAGGGGACTTATGACCACAGCAGTTGAGTCCCATAGTGCTCAGAGCCATGGCGAGAAATGTGTGAAGTGCCACTTGGGCCTTCAGCATGAGAGTAAATTGCTTCTAACAGCGAACAGCAATCAAAATGAACGCTTTTCCTCACGCCATCCACAATAGTCTTCAACACGGTCGCAACTGAACTTTTAAGATTCGCTTTATGCTGTGTGGTTCTCTGCTCACCACTTATTAAACTTCCTTTTACATGCCTTTTTCTTGACATGTTCTCCTTCTTCTGCAAACCCCTTATAGATTCCACCCTCATTCTTGCATTATGAAAAAAATGAGGAAATCACACCCTCCACTCGTATCCCGTAGCTGACAACTGCGGTCAGTGCTACCAACAGCCCGTAGGCGGCAGCACACCAGTGCTTGCGCATGGCACTGGTGCAGTGACGTCACGGTCTCGCTCAGTGCGTAACCGTGAGGCCGCGGCTCATGGGCTGCATCCCCATGCGCGACTCTGCTGAGCCCGTTATGTACAAGTGCTTTCGCAACGGTACTGCTCGGCCCTTTGGGTGACGTCAGGAACTCGCTCAGCCCGAGATTGCTGTAGTCGAGTGTGGTCGCACGACTCTGCACTGTGCGGACCGTCGGTCCTCGATGCGGCTGCCCCGGCTGAACAGGCAGCGCGAGGCAAGGCTCGCACGGCTGTCATGGCTACGGTCCTGGACGGGCTGCGCCTCGATGCCCACTTCTGATACAAAGTGCAGAACCAGAGCTCACACTCCGCCTGTCGTCACCGACCGACTTACATCATACAAACGAACTGCGACGTCACTCCAGCAGTGGCATCATTAATTCCCACGGGCAGGTACGTCACTGAACTGACTTAAACTCTTATCCCCAGAACATTGAAACCTTTCAAATTCTTAGTTAGTGTATCTTGTACAAATATCTCCCATGAAAATAAAAAGGATTTGTCAAACTGTTTATTTAAAACATGTCAAATAGCGTATTGTTTTTTCTTGTATAAAACATTCTTGTAAATGTGTTGTACACAACTTGAATGACTACTCATATATCAGCCAGTATCGTAGTCAAATGATCCGTAGGCACATGTAAGATACCAAGAAAATCTTTCTTTCTTTATTTTTATGAAAAATGTGTGTACCAGTGAGACCACAAATGGTAATAAGTACATGTAATACTTTCTATGAAGATGAAGAACAGAGAAGCCTTCACACATTTTCTGTGATTAGCTAGGAGATGCCTTCCTGTTTCGTATCGTCCTTTCTTCTTCAGCTTCCGCTATGAAATCATCTACCTTGTTAGCTCGTAAGTACCATGAATATATTTAAATATATTTCAATTAATACGTTTCACATGATTAATTTAATAAACTAAACATATCTCTTTGTATCAATGTCTTTATCAGCTTAGTGTTCAGCTATTCGTATTGGAGGCACATCTGTAACTTTGCGTTTCTCCCGAACACCAACCTGGAGTAATAGGAAATCACAACAGGAATCAACAAGCACAGCTCAGCTTTGTGTCGGCTATTCGTGATACAGGTGCAAAACTGCTGACATGAAGCCTGTCAGCCATTGGTGTGATCCAAATACTGATTAGCAATTTCTCAGTTCTTTTATGGTGCACTAACGAAACTGCAGTCTTTCAGAAACGAAGTCCGATACTCAATACAGCATAATTCGATTGACCGATCGCGTTGTGCACTTGCCTTAGGAAAATTACATTGGAGCAACATGTGTAAGTTTGCGCTTCTCTCGAACACCAACCTGGAGTAATAGGAAATCACAACAAGAATCAAGAAGCACTGCTGAGCCCGTTATGTACAAGTGCTTTCGCAACAGTACTGCTCGGTGCTTTGGGTGACGTCAGGAACTCGGTTAATTTCAACTGACATTACTGGGCTGACTACCTGCTGGGAAGTGGTAGGTTAACATGACTATCTTCTTTACATTCTCTATGTTCCTTCCACCTTCGCAAGCAGGCAAGGTAACAGTTACAGCTCACAACTTCAACTCGCTCATCCACCTACCAGAGATGTTGTTGGTATTTTTGGGTAGGGACCACTTATACTGTGGTCACTCCGTGTGTGGTTGCAGTTTAACGTCATATCAGAGACTCATCTGTTTACAACAACAAAATACTACAAGAACACCTACATCAGTTCTTTGCATCGGCCAATAGTGTGAGATAAATACCTTTTCTCATACGAGAACGAGCAGCGTAGGTAATTCGGAGCAATATAGAAACGTCTTTTGCCATGTCAACAGCCGAGGGCGCTGAATCACATTAGTTCTACCTTACTCATGAGTTCTCCCAGAAAAGAACTTGCAAAACAGTGAACCAGAATCACACCTCTCCCTCTCGCCCCCTTCCCCAATTTTGTTGTTGTGGTCTTCAGTCAGAAGATTGGTTTGATGCAGCTGCCCAAGATAGTCTATTCAGTGCGAATCTCTTCAGGCTGCACAGTTAATGCAATGTACATCAGCTTGAACCTGCTAACTGTATTTAAGACTTTGTCTCCCTCTACAACTTTAACACCCTCCCCCCTCCCCCACACTCACATATACACACTTCTCTCCATTACTCCATTACCAAACTGAAAATTCCTTGTTGCCTCAGGACATGACCTATGAAACAAAGTTGTGCCATAAATTTATTGTTTTTCCCAGTTCTACTCAGTATCTTCTTATCAGTTATTCGATATGCAGTGCCACCACTATTTTTCGGCGCTACTGAGTTAAATTGTGATGTTGAAATGGCTGTTGCAAAACATCTTAGGAGTGAGCCAGCTCAGAGCCGACCAAACACCATTATGTCAGATGCAGCAATGCCACAGGCAGATTCCCACATTGTGCTCCAGGAAAGGGGCTGGCACCGCCATAACGACGACACAGCAGAAAGGCGTTGGTAGGCCAGTTGCTACACATCCAATCAAGAGACTTCTTATGGTTTACATGGTTACAAGCAGTGATTTGCGAAGCAAGAATGTTCTGTCCGATCATAAATTGCCACTATTTTCAGTCAAAGGTGTCTCAGTCTGGTATCTACTGTCTTCGAGAAGAGGTGTATGCCACTCCTCGAAGCGACATGATGCTTCAAGTAACCACCACGAGATTTGGCCTCCACTACCTGTGGGCCCCTGCTTCTGGTTTAAGATAAGTGCTGTGGGCTTAGCATCTTCCAGCCAGTGCACCAATTACCATGTGCATTGTAAGGTTTATGATCGAGCCGACAAGGCTTGTGCCAGTGGGCCAGGAGACTGACAAATGTGACAACACTTGCAGTGTAATGCGTGAGCAAGCCGGAGTGGCCGTGCGGTTCTAGGCACTGCAGTCTGGAACCGAGCGACCGCTAAGGTCGCAGGTTCGAATCCTGCCTCGGGCATGGATGTGTGTGATGTCCTTAGGTTAGTTAGGTTTAACTAGTTCTAAGCTCTAGGGGACTAATGACCTCAGAAGTTGAGTCCCATAGTGCTCAGAGCCATTTTTTTGTAATGCGTGATGCAGGCGAAGGCTGCTGCGCAGTCCAAGGACTAGACTTTCTGATCAAGCATCATGACGAAACTGAGTTTTGATAACGAGCGGTGGAACTGAGGGGGATAACTTTAAAGCTGGGGGAAGCTGTCACAATCGAAATACTGTTCTAAGGTTCGTTTATCATGATAGGAGAAATGCGGGCAAAGTCACTAAGGCTTAGTTTGCATGATATAGTGCCACAAGGCATTGGGAAGTTGGTTTGGGTGACCGATTGTGTTGCTAACTTATACGATTCTGGACTTCCCCTTCGGGTAGGGAATCGTCGTTGAGTACGCAATGTTCCCTGATTGTGAGCGCTTCTCCTGTCAGTACTCACGTTGAGACGTTATCTGAATTCCGTCCTTGTGGCTGGGAGTTCACGTTTCTTGTCTGTAGAATTCAGACAGGAGAAGATAGTGTTAGATTATACTAGTTAGAGGACCGCCTTCTGCCGTCCTAGTGTTTAATGAGTTTTTTATTTTGTGGCTGGAGTTCATCCATCGTCGCAGACGCGTACGAGAACCATCACTCCGACACTAGGGAAGCAGTACATTCGGTGATATTGCTAATTGCTTCGGTTTATTAAGGCTATAAAGCTGAATAGCTGTGATCACGTAAGTTTCAATTCCTCTGAGGTTGCAAACCACTGTAGATCATCTTTGTAACTAGTGTCTTCTAGAGTTTGGGACGTAAACGATATCAGTCACCTCGCGTTATTTATATTAGATCGCGTAGCCACAAAAAGGGGCACATTTGGGCAGTTGGCCAATAATATTAATCAGGAAATTCATTTGTATCTCTTTATGTCCATGGCACATCGACATAGAAATATATGTACTGTATAAAGAAGTTTTTACCTACAATAAATGTATATGGAGAAACAACATTTATTATTTAGTAGTTACTAGTTCCCTTAATCATTCATTTATTTTTATGTTGTAATTTATATGTCGAAGAGCAAGAAGGAGGAAATAATATTACCGATAAGAGATGCTAAGATCTGCTTCAAGTGTTAGACAGACAGGGCCAAATCTTCACTTTCGCGTTCAGTATTTTCCATTGCGTACATTCATTTGCGCACCCGCCTGGAGTAGAATCTTGGAAACCATACAAATACCTTCAAGAAATACTTCCTAACACTTAAATTTATATTCTGTGTTAGCAAAACTATCTTTTTCATTAATACTTTTCTTGCTGTAGTCAGTCTTCACTTTCTATCCTCTCTACTTCGGCCATCATCAGTTATTTTGCTGCCCAATAGTCCTTTTAGTGTCTCATATTGTAATCTGATTCCTTAACACTACCTGATTTAACCCTCGCAATACCAAGGAAGAGGGAAGGGGTACTTTATGCGTACCTTTTCAGAATACTTTAATCTAGTCATGTACATAATATTTTAAAATTTTGAAAAAAATATATTTGTCATTTTTAATGAATTCTTTTACCAGATTCCGTACTTGTTTTAAATATTTCAGTAAAACTTAACGGAAAATTTAGGTCGTGTCAGTGGTATAGAATTTTCAAAACAGGTATAATATTCATATTTTAAGTTTTAGGACCCTTCTTACACATAAATATATCTTTAAAAAAGTATGTTGTGCGTAAAAGACAACGAAAATTCACGAAATCCGAATATCTTTTAGTTGGTCTTATGTTACGCTTCCCCTTTGCAGTACACGTTATGGAAAATCCGTTAGTACTGCTAGGTTTATTTCGAATACGTTCCAAGATTTCAAACTTTCATTTAGAACAACATAGATTCCCAAAAATTCACGTGTTACCAGTTGTGGAGGAAAATGTAGGACTGAGCGTCTCTCCTATTTCAGAACATTAACTGTTATTATTGTAACTTCCAGAAGAAAAGAGTACATTGAGTTAACTATTTCTAGATCTTTCGAGCCCACTAGCGAGAACAAGGAGAAAAGACGGTTGGGGATGCAGTAATGGGTAATGTCTTTAGAGTGTATTGTGGGATTGGAGAAGTATGAGGAAGGACAACTATTGTGTCCTTTTCATGACTTTACGCCTCTTATCGTCAGATATAATTTTTAAATGACGAATGGTGACCAGAGGAAAGATCTTACCTCAAAGTATCTCTAGACAAATAGGTTTTAATCTAAGTATAATGTGCGGCGTTTATGTAAAAGGCCGATTTGATAAGCTTCTCTGTCCTGATGCGCTTGAGACAAATGCTTTATCATTGTCATTGTCTAGGCCAACAAAAGGTGCAGTGCATGTGATTTCTCCAGTTCCATTTCCTTGGAAGCCGTTTTGATGGGCTACAAAAACACTTATGTTTTAAGAGCTATAAAATAAACGATTGCGTATAAGATTACAATAATCGAATAGCATACATAACGTAAAAAGTTTTCATCAGCGTATTATCAGTTCATCATTTCGAGCTATTTCTCCCTTCTCAGACAGCTTCTCGCACAAAGACGTTCTAACATTGTTAGCTGCTTATTCCAGCGACTTTCGTTAGACTGGCTCAGTTATCAATCAAGAGCATTAAGAAGACCACTTTTCTTTACGTAAGTGACGCGTTCTTTCGCCACAGTCAAAAGACCATGCATTATGGACAATTGACGCATATATACTCGACATTAAATTTATTTCATTGCCCTGTATTTAGCATACGGCAGGAACAATTCAATCGTGAATATATCGCGCAGTGCAACGACAATGTTGGTACCTTGGTCAGTCGTGTGCCGTATGGTTCAACTGACTCTGAGCACATGGGACTTTACTTCTGAGGACATCAGCCCCTAGTACTTAGAACTACTTAACCTAACTAACCTAACGACCACACACAACCATGCCCGAAGCAGGATTCGAAACTTACAGACTGAAGCGCATAGAACCACTCGGCCACTCTGGCCGGCGTTTACTGTACGACTTTCAAAATAGAGTCGTCGATACCAGTACATCTTAATCGTCTAAATAATTCTCTTAGGATATTACAGACCGTTTATGGTTCATCTGGATGCTGGGTTGTAAACAAAATGCAAGATCTGAGAGTCAAGTCAATAAAACAGGTGACAGTACGTGTCAGCTAATGGTTTCTTGTCGCGCTAGACGTCCACATATCCGTCGTTGCTGAGTATTCACCTTCTGTTATATGAGCAATTACATTAGGCATAATTATATGTCGTAGGCTTTTAACACTTCCTGCCATGTACCGCGACACAGCTGTGGGGTAAGATATAATAGCCTTTGCAGTGTTGATTAACGTATGAACAAGATCCATAAGAACTTCACATCTTATAGCTCCGTATGATCTTACGTCTCGTGCACATATAGCGACACATTTATCGATAGTTATGCCCTGAGCAGGTTTAGGAAGTCGTTTCTCGTCAACACAAGACCCTTGTTTATTAGACACGCGTAGATGGTGACAAATGTGCGAAGTGCCACTGGACCCTTCAGCATGAGAGCAAATTTCACCGCACAGCGAACAGCAAACAAAACAAACGTTCTTTCTAACGCCATCAACAATAGGGTTTAACTCGGTCCAAAGTGAACATTTAAGATTCGCTTCAGGATGTGTGGTTTTTCACTCACCACTGAATAGTTTTTCTTTTACTTCCCATTTTAATTGACATGTGCTCCTTCTTCTGCAGACCACATTAGTTTCCTCGCTCATTTTGTGAGTTAGGACAAAAATTAAGAAATCCCACCACCCCACTAAACACTGCTCTACTCACCGCTCATAGTCCGTAGCTCACAACTGCGGTCAGTGCCACCAACAGCCCGTAGGCCGCAGCACAACAGTGCTAGCGCAAGGCACTGGTGCAGTGACGTCACGAGCTCGCTCAGTGTGGAGCAGTGAGACCGAGGGCCGTGGACTGCGTCTCCATGCGCAACCATGCGCAACTCTGCTGAGGCCGTGGCATACAGGTGCTTCTGCAACTGCACTGCTCGGCCCTTGAGGTGACATCAGGGACTCGCTCGGTCCGAGACTGCTGAGGCCAGTGCGGCCGCAGCGCGCGGGCCGGGCCTCTGCGCACGACTCAGCACCGTGCAGCCCAGCGGATCACGATGCAGCTGCAACGGCTGAACCTGCAGTGCGAGGCAAGGCTCGCACCTGTGCCATGGCTACGTTCCTGGACGGGCCGCGCCTCGATGCCTATTTCTGCTACAAAGTGCACAACCAGAGCTCAGACTCAGTCGGTCGTCACCAACTGTTTGACATCATATAAGCTAACTGCGACGTCACTCCAGCAGTGGCTGCATCAATCCGCACTGGCAGTCAAGTCCTTGAACTGACTTAACCTGTTATCCTCAGAACAATGATACCTCTCAAATTTTAATTTATTCTATCTTGTACACATATCTCCTGTGCCAATGAAAACGATTTGTCAAACTGTTTATTTAAAACATGTCTAACGGTGCATTGTTCTTTCTTGTATACACCAATCTTGTAATTTCATTGTACTAACGACATAAATCACTACTAATGTAACAGCCAGTATCGTTGTCAAATGTATCGTAGGAAAACGTAAGACCCCAAGAAAATTTTTCTTTCTTTATGTTTATGAAATATGTGTGTACCAGAAAGTCCACAAATGTTATTAAGTACATGTAATACTTTCTACGATAATGAAGAACAGCGAAGCCTTCACATTCTTTCTGTTATCAGCTAGGAAATGCCTTCCTGTTTCGTATTGCCCTTTGTTCTTCAGATTTCGCTATGTATGCATATATGTTGTTAGCTCTTGTTGTTGTTGTTGTGGTCTTCAGTCCAGAGACTGGTTTAATGCAGCTCTCCATGCTACTCTATCCTGTGCATGCTTCTTCATCTCCCAGTACCTACTGCAACCTACATCCTTCTGAATCTTTTTAGTGTATTCATCTCTTGCTCTCCGTCTACGATTTTTACCCTCCACACTGCCCTCCAATACTTATTTGGTGATCCCTTGATGCCTCAGAACATGTCCTACCATCCGATTCCTTCTTCTAGTTAAATTGAGCCACAAACTTCTCTTCTCCCCAATCCTATTCAATACCTCCTCATTAGTTATATGATCTACCTGTCTAATCTTCAGCATTCTTCTGTAGCCCCACATTACGAAAGCTTCTATTCTCTTCTTGTCCTAGCTAGTCATCGTCCATGTTTCACTTCCATACATGGCTACGCTCCATACAAGTACTTTCAGAAACGACTTCCTGACACTTAAATCAATACTCGATGTTAACAAATTTCTCTTCTTCAGAAACGCATTCCTTGCCATTGCCAGTCTACATTTGATATCCTCTCTACTTCGACCATCATCAGTTATTTTGCTCCACAAATAGCAAAACTCCTTTACTACTTTAAGCGTCTCATTTCCTAATCTAATTCTCGCAGCACCACCCGATCTAATTCGACTACATTCCATTATCCTCGTTTTGTCTCTGTTGATGTTCATCTTATGTCCTCCTTTCAAGACACTTTCCATTGCGTTCAGTTGCTCTTCCAGGTCCTTTGCTGTCTCTGACAGAATTACAATGTCATTGGTGTACCTTAAATCTTTTATTTCTTCTCCATGGACTTTAATTCCTACTCCGTATTTTTCTTTTTTTCCTTTACTGCTTACTCAATATACAGATTGAATAACATCTGGGAGAGGCTACAACCCACTCTCACTCCCGTCCCAACCACTGCTTCCCTTTCATGCCCCTCGACTCTTATAACTGCCATCTGGTTTCCGTACAAACTGTAAATAGCCTTTCGCTCCCTGTGTTTTATGCCTGCCACATTCAGAATTTGAAAGAGAGTATTCCAGTCAACATTATCGAAAGCTTTCTCTAAGTCTACAAATGCTAGAAACGTAGGTTCGCCTTTCCTTAATCTATTTTATAAGACAAGTCGTAGGGTCAGTGTTGTCTCACTTCTTCCAACATTTCTACGGAATCCAAACTACCCTTCCCTGAGGTCGGCTCTACCAGTTTTTCCATTCGTCTGTAAAGAATTCGTGGTAGTATTTTGCAGCTGTGACTTATTAAACTAATAGTTCGGTAATTTTCTCATCTCTCAACACCTGCTTCCTTTAGGATTGGAATTATTATATTCTTCTTTAATTCTGAGGTTATTTCGCCTGTCTCATACATCTTGCTCACTAGATGGTAGAGTTTCGTTTGGTAGAGTTTTGTTAGGCCTGGCCCTCCCAAGGCTGTCATTAGTTCTAATGTGATGTTGTCTACTCCCGGGGCCTTGTTTCGACTTAGGTCTTTCAGTGCTCTGTCAAATTCTTCACGGAGTATCATATCTCGTATTTCATCTTCATCTACATTCTCTTCCATTTCTATAATATTGTCCTCAAGATCATCGCCCTTGTATAGACCCTCTATATTAGGCTCGCCCCCTTGCCCCGCAGCGCAAGGCAGTGTAGTTCAGCGCCGTGTACACGACCGTGTGTCGCTAGTGTCGGCATAGGCAGAGAGAGAGAGAGAGAGATAGCTGCGGAGTGAGTGAGACCTCTTAGCACTGCTCGGTGCTGGAATGTCATGCGGTCTGATCCAAAGTAAACAAAACATTATATTTGAGAAATAGTTTTATGTAAACAAAACATTATATTTTAGAAATAGTTTTATGTAAGGGATATAGTGTCTCATTCTTATTGTTAATAGTTACAAGTAAATATTTTTTTTTATACTTCGTGCTACAGCTTTCTGTATCACTTTTCAGAGTTTAGAAATCGGATCCTTAGTCTGATGTGTTGTACATAATAATTTCAACTGACCAAGTTTGAAAACTTATCAAAAATAGATTTAAGGTTATAAATCTCTTTAATTCTTACAGTCAACATTGTTAAAGACGACAATTAACATTTTACACGTTTCTCTTTTTCGAGGAAACGATTTTGTCTAGGTATGGTACAATATTCCGTGAGACTGCTTACCTCAAAGAATTTGTCAAATTTTTATCGCCAAGTAATGAACGTTTCTTAGTTTTAGCAAGCTTTAAAAGAGAGAAAAAGCGCTCACAAATATACGTAGAGCCAAACATTGGGAGAAATTTGGCCGCGTGCTTGTGCAAAAGAGGATATTTCTCTCGTGGAAGACATCTGTAAAAAACATCCAAAGTTTTACACATAAGAAAGTGGTTCTTCAGGCGGATATCGCACTGCAGGTCAATCAGCTCTAGTTGAAGCACTTGTGAGACGTCCTCTGCCCGAAGGGAAAACGGGCGAACAAATATATATAAGGCCAGATGTAGCTCACTTATCTCCAAAAATTTGTTTTCAAACTGTCCTTGTAATTCGCAAATGATTTGAACATAATCTGAAAAATCCACACCTTCTTTAACACTGTCTAGTGCAGAAAAGCGTCCACAATTCTTCTCGCGCAACTGTTTTCCCCACAAAATAACATTTTTTTAAAATGCTTCAATCGTCTGCACTAAATCAGCAACAGAATGATTTTCGCCTTGGACTGAAATGTTCAAAGTATTTAAATGACCATTAAGGTCACTCAAAAAAGCCAAATTCGCGACACACTTAGGATCACAAAGTAATTCTTCTGGCGTCGTTTCATTTAAAAAAGATATTTATTTCACCCCTCAAGGAGAAAAACCGATGAAGCACATTTCCTCTGCCCAGCCATCTTACTTCGGTGTGGTAGGGGATGTCAGGGTATTCCGCTTCGATATCAGCGAGAAATTCTTTAAATTGGAGATGTGTGAGTCCATGCGATCGAAGATAATTAACAGTTCAAAGAACTGTGTCCATAACATTTTTTATGTTGACTATCTTCGCACAAAGTGCCTTGATATTCATGCAAGTCGTTCTCTTTTCTCTAAAGATCACTTCAGTTTTCCTGTAGGCAGTATCTATCTTACCCCTAGTGATATGCTCCTCTACATCCTTAGATTTGTCCTCTAACCATCCCTGCTTAGCCATTTTGTGCTTCCTATCGATCTCATTTTTGACACGTTTGTATTCTTTTTTGCCTGCTTCATGTACTGCATTTTTGTATTTTCTCCATTCATCAATTAAATAATATACGAGGTGAGTTTGAAAAGTCTGTGAAAAAAAAAACCGCTTATATGTTTGGGGTAATATTTTTTATTTTTCAACATAGTCTCCTTTTAAATTTATACACTTCGTCCAATGCTGTTCTAATTTGTTGATCCCTTCCGAATAATAGGAATTGTCTAAGTCTGCAAAATAGCTAATAGTTGCTGAAATCACCTCCTTGTTTGAATAAAATCTTTGTCCCACCAGCCATTTCTTCAAATTGAGGAACAAATAGTAGTTCGAAGGAGCCAAGTCTGGAGAATAAGGGAGGGGGGCATGTGAAATGAGTTGGATTCCTATTTCCATTAATTTTGCGACCACAACTGCTGATGAGTATGATGGTCCATTGTCATGATCGAAAAGGACGGTCCAATAAAGATGAATAATATTCACCTGTAATAGTTTTACCTTTTTCCAGATAGTCGATGAGGATTATTCCTTGCGAATCCCAAAAGACAGTCTCCATAACCGTTCCGGCCAAAGGAATGGTCTTCGCCTTTTTTGGTGCAGATTCTCCCTTCGTAACCCATTGCTTAGAATGTTGTTTGCTCTCAGGAGTATGGTAATGTATCCATGTTTCATCCACAGTGACGAAACGACGTTTGATGTACTCTTAAAGTCCTGCGGATTTTGCCGGAACAGCTGCAAACCATCCTTGCAACACTTCGCACGATTCCGTTTTTGGTGAAGCGTGAGCAAACGCGGAAGGAATCTTGCGGATAGCTTTCTCATGTCCAAATATTCATGCAAAATATTATGTACCCGTTCATTCGAGATGCCCACATCACTAGCAATCTCACACACTTCAACTCTTCTGTCATCCATCACCATATTATGGATTTTATCAATGATTTCTGGAGTGGTAGCCTCAACAGGGCGTCCAGAAAGTTCAGCAACACTTGTGCCCATATGGCCACTCCTAAAATTTAAAATCTCTTATAAACTGTTCTAATCGAAGGCGCAGAACAACATGACTGATACTACGTGTGGGTTCTTTCCAAGGATGCTACTAACTAAACATTACCTCGATCGGCGCCGGTGGTGGCATCTCTCGGGCTTTGCACGGTCTTTTCATACACCTCTCGTATTTGAGTATATTTAAACTAATACCTTTCAGATATATTAATTTCACAAAATAATCATATCTCTTTGTGTTAATGTCTCTATCAGCTTTGTGTACAGCTATTCGTGAAAGAAATGCAAAACTGCTGACGTGGAGCCCTTCTGCCATTGGTGTGATCCAAATACTGATTAGCAATTTTTCAGATCTTTCGTGGTGCACCAAAGAACCTACAGTCTTTCAGAAACAAAGTAAGAAACTCAATTAACTATATAGCATAATTCGATGACTGATCACGTTATGCACTTGACTTATGAAAATTACATTAAGCCACATCTGTAACTTTGTGTTTCTCTCTTACACCAACCTGGAATTATAGGAAATCGCAAACAGGAATCAACAAGCACTGGCCGGTTAATTTTAGTTGACATTACTGAGCTTACTATCTGCTGGTAAGTGGTAGGTGATCACGACTATTTTCCTTACATTCTCTATCTTCCGTCCACCTTCCCAAGCAGGCGAGGTAACACTTAAAGCTCACAGCTTCCACTCGCCCACCCACCTTCGAGAGAGGATGTTGCTATTGCTGGCTGGGGAGCAATTATACTGTGGTCACTCCATGTATGGTTGCAGTTTAATGTCATACCTGAGACACTTATGTTTACAACAACAAAATAATAATAGAACCGCTGCATCAGTTGGTTGCATCGGCCAACAGTGTGAGATAAATAGCGTTTCTCATACGAGAAGAAGCAACGCCGTTAATTTAAACCAATATAGAAACGTCTTTTGCCATGTCAACAGCCGAGGGCGCTGAATCACACGAGATCTACTTTAGTCATGAGTTCTCCCGGTAAATAACTAGGAAATTTGTAGACCAAGAGCCTACCTCTCCCTCCGGCCCCCCTCCCTAATTTTGTTGTTGTGGTCTTCAATCTGAAGACTGGTTTGATGCGGCTGCGCGAGCTAGTCTATTCTGTGCAAGCCTCTTCAGCGCCGCACAGCTAATGCAATGTGCATCAGTTTGAACCTGCTCACTGTATTCAAGATTTTGTCTCCCTCTACATTTTTGACACCCACATATACACACTTTTCTCCATTACCAAACTGACAAGTCCTTGATGTCTTAGGCTATGCCCTATGAAAAGAACTTGTGCCATATATTTGTTTTCCCCAGTTCGACTCAGTATCTTCTTATCAGTTATACGATCTGCAGCGCCACCACGATTTTTCGGCGCTACTGAGTAAAATTGTGATGTTGCCATATCTGTTGCAAAAAACCTTGGGAGTGAGGCAGCTCAGAGTCGACCGTTACGTCAGATGCAGCAATGCCACAGGCAGATTCCCACATTATGCTCCAGGAAAGGGGCTGGCACCGCCATTACGACGACACAACACGAAGGCGTTGTCAGGCCGGTTACTACACATCCAATCAACATACTTCATATAGTCCACATGGTTGCAAGCTGTGATTTGCGAAGCAAGAACGCTCTCTCCCAACATAAATTGCCATTATTTTCAGTCAAATGTGTCTCGGTCTGGTAGCTACTATTTACGACAAGAAGTGTATGCCACTCCCCGAGGCGACATAATACTTCAAGGAATTACCACGAGATTTGCCCTCCACTACATGTGGGCCCCTGCTGCTGGTTTTAAGATCACTGCTGAGGACTTAGCATCTTCCAGTCTGTGGGCCAACTACCAGGTGCAACCAGCCTTCCGCCATAGAGTGCAGTCGTTTGAGACCATAGCCACCTGTTGCCTCAGTTCCTATACACTCGCTGTCTTCAGCACACGCTATGGAGGATGTTGCACCATAGAATGTTCTAGTTTGTTCTTCAATAAAATGTATAACAAATAGTGAGGCTTTTATGAACAGCCATCGATCATCATCCCGACAATAATCCACCACCTCAACTCAGATCTCTGTGTGTCTAGGTCATCCATCCTGAATCTCTACATTTCGATGTCAAAAGAGCGTGTCACCACTAAATTACAGTGACAGAGAAAATTGCCAGCCACCCTACCTGTAGACGATGACTCTCGACTTCCTCAGGGTTGCAGTTTCGTCAACACACAGCATCAATAAGCAGTGGGGAGTACACCCGCCTGCGAGTATCACGTCGAGTCAGTGCACCTATAAGCAGCCTTTCAGTTCTGCTCCCATGTGAGACGTGTGTGAAGTAAACTCAGTCTGTGCCGGCCGGAGTGGCCGAGCGGTTCTAGGCGCTTCAGTCTGGAACCGCGCGACAGCAACGGTCGCAGGTTCGAATCCTGATTCGGCCATGGATGTGTGTGACGCCCTTAGGTTATTTAGGTATAAGTAGTTCTAAGTTCTAGGGGACTGATGATCTAAGATGTTAAGTCCCATAGTGCTCAGAGCCAGCCAAACTCAGTCTGTAATCTGAGGATGTGTAAACATGAACTTTATTTATGTCTATGATGAATGGGTGTGGCTCATTATCTGTAAGTGTATAAGATGTTAACCATACGTAGCTCCTCAGGAGGGAAGATGAGTTTTGTCGTGAAGTTGGAGTTTTGTGGTTGTTTTCGCCGCTTTTAATGGGCAGTGTGTTCCATTTTGAGCAATAAATGTGGCTCACTGCGTTTAAGCGCGTAAAGTAGTAGTCATGAGTATCCGCTCAAATGGAGAAGTTAAGTTACAGTAAGTGTTAGGATAGAATTAGATTAAGTGTCCTTGTCGCCGTACTGTTTTGTTCTCCTCGTTTGTTGTTTGCATAATTAGTGAGGTATACCCTGCCTGAGAGGTTGCGAATTTCTGCAACCTGGACCAGATGTGGAGGGAAGTGCATGTGCCGATAATTTTGGTGTCTTGCAGAGTGCAACTGCAGACCGAAATTTTGTAGTAGACACTTAGGAAGTGACACAGAAAGCTATCAATAAGGTTGATTGAATTGCAGATGTTTTCGGTACTGAAATGGTACAGACGCCTTTCGTATTTCCGAAGGCCGCAGATTCGGCACCATCTCTGACGCACTGCCTCCTCAGAACGTGGGAGGAGAAGAAAGGGGAAATGTGTTTGTAAGGTTTATGATCGGGCCGACAAGGCTTGTGCCAGTGGATCAGGAGATTTACAAAAGTGACAACACTTGCAGTGTAATGCATGATGCAGGCTAAGGCTGCTGTGCAATCCAAGGGTTAGACTTTCTCATCAAGCATCACGCCAAAACTGACATTCGATGAAGCGCTGTGGAACTCAGGGTGATAATTTTCAAGCTGGGGGAAGCTGTCACCAGTGAAATACACTCACAAGGTTCGTTTGTCAAGAGGGACAAAAGCAGGCAAAATCACTAAGGCTTAATTGGCATGATATAGTGCTACAAGGCACTGGGAAATTTGCTTTAGGTGACCGAAAGCGTTCCTAACTTATACGATTCTGGACTTCGCCTCCGGGGAGGGAATCGACGTTGAGTACGCAGTGTTCAGTGATTGAGAGCACTTCTCCTGTCTATACTCACGTTGAGACGTAATCTGCATTCCGTCCTTGTGGCTGGGAGTTGGCGTTTCTTGTTTGTAGAATACAGAGAGGAGATGATAGTATTAGATTATACTAGTCAGAGGACCGCCTCCTGCCGTCCTAGTGTTTAATGAGTTTTTTATTTGGTGGCTGCAGTTCTTCCATCGGCGCAGACGTGTACGAGAAGCATCACTTCGACATACGGGACGCAGTATATTTGGTGACATTGCTAATTGCTTCGGATTATTAGGGCTATAAAGCTGAACAGCTGCGATAACGTAAGCTTCAATTCCACTGAGGTTGCACACCACTGTAGATCATCTTTGAAACCAGTGTCTTCTAGTGTTCTAGTGTATGGGACGTACATGATAACAGTCATCTCGTGTTATTAATATTATATCACGTTGCCATAAAAAGGAGCAGATTTTGGCAGTTGATCAGTAATATTAGACAGGAAATTCATTTGTATCTCTTTATGTCCATTGCACATCGACATATAAGCATTTGTAATGTATAAAGAAGTGTTAATGTTCAATAAATGTATAAGCAGAAACAACATTAATATTATGTAGCTACTAGTTCCCTTAATCATTCATTTATTTTTATGTTGTAATTTATATGTTAAAGTGCAGGAAGGAGGAAGTAATATCACCGTTAAGAGATTCTAGGGTCTGCTTCAGGGTTTAGTCAGACAGTGCCAAATCTTCATTTTCGCGTTCAGTATTTTCCATTGCGCACATTCATTTTTGCACCCGTCTAGAGTAGCATTTAGGAAACCATACAAATTCCTTCGAGAAATGCTTCCTAACATTTAAATATACATTCTATGTTAGCAAATCCGGCTTTTTGTTAATACTTTTCATGCTATAGTCAGTCTTCATTTTATACCCTTTCTACTTTGGCCATCATAATTTATTCTGCTGCCCAATAGTCCTTTTAGTGTCTCATTCCGTAATGTGATTTCCTCTACCTGATTTAACCCCCGCAATACCAAGGGAAAGGGAAGGGGTACTTTATGCCTATCTTTTCAGAATACTGTAATCTAGTCATGTTCATTATATTTTAAAATTTTGAAATACATATATTTGTGATTTTTAATGGTTTCTTCTTCCACATGCCGTAAATGTTTTAAATATTCCAGTAAAACTTAACGCAAGAATTTATTTGTTCTCACTGTTATAGAATTTTCAGAACAAATGTTACATTAATATTTTCAGGTTTAGCACCCTTCTTACACATAAATATATCTTTAAAAAGTATGTTGTGCGTAAAAGATAACAAAAATTAACGAAATCCGTATATATTTGTGTTGGTCATATATTACGCCACCCTTTTGTAGTACTCGTTATGGGAAACACGTTGGTACTGCTACGTTTATTTCGAATACGTTCCAAAATTTCAAACTTTCATTTATGACAACATGGACTGCCAAGGATTCACGTGTTACCAGTTGTGGAGGAACATGTAGCAATGAAAGTCTCTTGTATTTCAGAACATTAAATGTTATATTTGTAACTTCCAGAACCACAGAGTACATTGAGATAACTATTTCTAGATCAAAAAGTAAGCCAGTTCCGTTCGAAACCACTAGCGAGAACAAAGAGGTAAGCGGTTGGAGATGCAGTAAAGTTAAATGTCGTTAAAGCGTATTCTGGGATTGGAGAATTATGAGGAAGGAAGACTATTGTCTCCTTTTCATGACTTTTCGCCTCTTATCGTCAGATATCTTTTTTAAATGACGAATGGTGGCCAGAGGAAAGTTGCTACCTCAAAGTATCTCCAAATACTGATTAGCAGTTTATCAGATCTTTTATGGTGCACCAAAGAACCTACAGTCTTTCAGAAACGAAGTCCGAAACTCAATAAACTATACAGCATAATTCGATTGACCAATCGTGTTACGCACTTGCCTTGTGAAAATTACATTGGAGCAACGTCAGGCGAAGGCTGCTGTGCAATCCCAGGCCTAGTCATTCTCATCAAGCATAATCGCGGAACTGACTTTCGAAGACGAGTAGTGGAACTCAGGGGGATAATATTCTTGCTGGGGGAGGCTGTCATCTTTCAAATACTGTTGCAAGGTTCGTTTATCATGTTAGGACAAATGCAGGGAAAATCACTAAGGCTTAATTTGCATGATATAGTGCCACAAAATTATTCAGTAAAACTTAACGCAAAAATTTGTGTCTTGTCAGTGGATGTGAATTTTCAGACCAGGTGTCATATTCATATTTTCCGGTTTAGGACCCTTCTAACACATAAATATATCTTTAAAATGTATGTTTTGCGCAAAAGACAACGGAAATTTACGAAATCCGTATATCTTTGTGTTCGTCATACACTACGCCCTCATTTTGTAGTACACGTTATGGGAGACACGTTTGTACTGCTAGGTTTAATTCGGATACGTTCGATTACCTTTCATTTAGTTCCATTGAGGGTTACCTTATAATTCCTTTTCAGGGCACTATCTATTTCATTCAACTGTTATTACAATTTCTTTGCTGTCTCTGACAGAACTGGAGTGTCACCAGTAAACGTCAAAAAATTTATTGATTCGCCCTCACATTTAATTCTGTCTACAAATCTATTCTTGTATTCTTTACTGCTTGTTCGGTGAAGATGTTGAATTACATCGAGTGTAGGCTACCCGAATGTCTTACACCCATCTTCAAATTCCACAATTAGAAATTCAGCAGATGGAGTAGCTGAATTCATGTGCTTCAACAAGATTTGTTCTTTGATGGGATTGGGCAGTGAAAAACATGTCCAGTCAAATTACTCCTCTATTCTTTATACCGGAGGGCAGCAAAATTCGTATTTCAGTGCATATACGGCAAAAATTCAAACTTTCATTTAGTACGACATGGATTCCCAAGGATTCACGTGTTAACAGTTGTGGAGTAACATGTAGGAATGAGCGTCTCTCCTATTTCCGAACTTCTTATGGTCTACATGGTTGTAAGCTGTGATCTGCAAAGCGATAACGCTCTGTCCCAACATAAATTACCATTATTTTCAGTCAAAGGTGAAATTTGCCCCTACTTCTGGTTTTAAGATCAGTGCTGTGGCCTAGCATCTTCCATCCAGCGGCCATCTTCAGGCCAACTACCAGATGCAAAAAGCCCTGTGCTATAGAAGGCAGTCGCTTGAGACCATGGCCACCTGCTGCATCAGTTCCTTAACATTCACTGTCTTCAGCACACGTTATGGAGGATGTTGCACCACAGAATGTTCTAGTTTGTTCTTCAGTAAAATATATGACTAATAGTGAAGTTCTTATGAGGAGTCATCTATCTTCACCCCGACAACATTCCACCACCTCAACTCAGACCTCCACATGTCCATCTACATCTACATAGATACTCTGCAAATCACATTTAAGTGCCTGGCAGAGGATTCATCGAACCACCTTCACAATTCTCTATTATTCCAAGGTCGTATAGCGCGCGGAAAGAATGGACACCTATATGTTTCCGTACTAGCTCCAATTTCCTTTATTTTATCGTGGTGATAGTTTCTCCCTATGTAGGTCGGTGTCAACAAAATATTTTCGCATTCAGAGGAGAAACTTGGTGATTGGAATTTGGTGAGAAGTTTCCATCGCAACGAAAAACGCCTTTCTTTTACTGATTTCCAGCCCAAATCCTGTATCATTTCTGTGATACTTTCTCCCATATTTCGTAATAATACAAAACGTGCTGCCTTTCCTTGAACTTTCTCGATGTACTCCGTCAGTTCTATCTGGTAAGGCTCCCACACTGCGCAGCAGTATTCTAAAAGAGGAAAGACAAGCGTAGTATCCTCTTGTAGCGTAGTGTCCTCCTTAGTAGGTTTGTTACATTTTCTAAGTGTCCTGCCAATAAAACGTAGCCTTTCTTTAGCCTTCCTCACAACTGTTTCTATGTGCTCTTTCCTATTTAAGTTGTTCGTAATTGTAATACCTAGGTATTTAGGTGAATTTGCGGCTTTCAAATTAGACTGATTTATCGTGTAACCGAAGTTTATCCAGTACGTTTTAGCACTCATGTGGATGACCCTCCCACTTTTTACTATTTAGGGTCAACTGCCACTTTTGGCACCATTCAGATATTTTTTCTTAATCGTTTTGGATTTTGTTTTGATCTTCTGATGACTTTATTAGCCGATAAACGACAGTGTCATCTGCAAGTAACCGAAGACGGCTGCTCAAATTGTCTCCCAAATCGTTTATATAGATAAGGAACAGCAAAGGGCCTATAACACTACCTTGGGGAACGCCTCAAATCATTTCTGTATTACTCGATCACTCTCCGTCAGTTACTACGAACTGTGACCACTCTGACAAGAAATCGCAAATCCAGTCACATAACTGAGGCAATATTCAATAGGCACGCCATTTCCCTACGAGCAGCTTGTGTGGTACAGTGTCAAAAGCTTTCCGGAAATCCAGGAATACGAAATCGATCTGAAATCCCTTGTCAATAGCACTCAGAGTTCGTGTGAATAAAGAGCTAGTTGCGTTTCACAGGAACGATGTTTTCAAAACCCGTTTTGACTGTGTGTCAATAGACCGTTTCCTTCAAGGTAACTCACAATTTGCGAACACACTATATTTTCTAAAATCCTGCTGCATATCGACGTTAGCGATATAGGCCTGTAATTTAGGGGACTACTCCTACTACCTTCCTTGAATATTGGTGTGACCTGTGCAACCTTCCAGTCTTTGGGTACGGATCTTTCGTGGAGCGAACGGTTGTAAATCATTGTTAAGCATAGAGCTAAGGCATCAGCATACTCGGAAAGGAATCTAATTGGGATAAAGTCTGGACCAAAAGACTTGCTTTTATTAAGTGATTCGAGTTGCTTCACTACTTAGAGGATATTTACTTCTACGTTACCCATGTTGGCAGCTGTTCTCCATTCGAATTCTGGGATATTTACTTCGTCTTCTTTTGTGAAGGCATTTCGGAAGGCTGTGTTTAGTAACTCTGCTTTGGCAGCACTGTCTTCGATAGTAACTCCATTGTTATCGCGCAGAGAAGGCATTGATTGTTTCTTGCCGCTAACGTACTTCACATACGACCAGAATCTATTTGAATTTTCTGCCAGGTTTAGAGACAAAGTTACGTTATGGAAACTGTTGTAGGCGTAAAACTCCGCGGTAAATTTCGAGCTCCTGTCAAGGAGCCCTAATCTTGGGGATTTTGCGTCGTTTAAATTTGGTACGTTTGTTTCGTTGTTTCTGCAACAGTGTTCTAGTCCGCTTTGTGTACCAAGGAGGATCCACTGCGTTGTTTGTTTGTTTATTTGGTGTAAATCTCTGAATTGCTGCCGATACTATTTCTTTGAATTTAAGCCACGTCTGGTCTACGCTTTATATTATCAATTTGGAATGAGTGGAGATTGTCTGTCAGGTGGGCGTCAAGTGAATGTTTATTTGCTTTTTTGAATAGGTATATTTTTCGCTCGTTTTTCGAGAATTTGGCGATTACATTATTCAGTCTCACTACAACAACTCTGTGTCCACTAATCCCTATATCGGTTTTGCTGCTCGTTATTAACTCAGGATTATTTGTTGCTAAGAGGTAAACTGTGTTTTCACAACCGTTTACTATTCGCCTGGGCTCATGAACTAACTGCTCGAAATAATTTTCAGTGAATGCGTTTGACAAAATTTCGGCTGATATTTAATGTGTACTTCCGGAATTAAACATGTATTTTCGCCAACATATCGAGGGTAAATTAAAGTCACCACCAACTATTATCGTATGAGTCAGGTACGTGTTTGAAATCAAACTCAAGTTTACTTTGAACATTTCAGCAACTGTATCACCTGAACTGAGAGGGCAGTTAAAGGGTCCCGTTATTATTTTATTCCGTTTGCCAACAATGACCTCAGCCCATACTAACTCACAGGAAGTTAAACTACTTCTGACAGCAACAAACACGCCACCGGCAGCGGTGTTTAGCTTATCTTCTCGGAACACCGTTAGTTTAAAAAATAGCCCTGAGCACTATGGGACTTAGCATCAAAGGTCATTAGTCCCATAGAACTTAGAACTACTTAAATCTAACCAACGTAAGGACGTCACACACATCCATGCCCGTGGCAGGATTCGAACCTGCGCCCGTAGCAGTCTCGCAGCTCGGGACTGAAACGCCTAAAACCGTCGGCCATCGGGTCCGGCACACCGTTAGGTTCTTCACATAAATTTCGGCTCAGCTTATATCCTATTTTAGCCAGCTTTCAGTGCCTATAAAGATTTGAACATCAGTGCTTTCTATTAGCGCTTGGAGCTCTGGTACTTTCCCAACACAGCTACAACAATTAACGACTGTTATACCAATGGTTCCTGTATCTACGTTCTTCGTGTGTTCAGCTTGCACCCTTTGTGACTGAAGCCCTTCTTGTTTTTTCCCGAGACCCTCTAACCTAAACAACCGTCCAATCCACGCCACACCCCCGTTCCACCCGTGTAGCCGCCTCCTGCGTATAGTGGACACCTGACCTATTCCGTGGAACTCGAAACCCAACCACCCATTGGCGCAAGTCGAGGAATCTGCATCCTACACGCTCGCAGAACCGTCTGAGTCTCTGATTCAGACCCACCACTCGGCTCTGTACCAGAGGTCCGCAATCGGTCCTGTCGACTATGCTGCAAATGGTCAGCTATGCTTTCATCTTGCAAGCATGACTGGCAGCCTGTACCACTTCTGTTAGCCGCTCGAAACCAGACAGAATCTCTTCTGATCCAAAGTGACACACATCACTGGTACCGACATGAGCAACCACCTGCAGTTGGCTGCACACTGTGCTCTTCATGGGATCGGGGAGGACCCTTTCCACATCTGGAATGACTCCACCCGGTATGCACACGGAATGCACATTGGTTTTCTTACCCTTTTGGTCAGCAAGGCCCTAAGGGACCCCATAACGCACCTAACGTTGGAGCTCCCAACTACCAATAATCCCACCCTCTGCAACTGCCCAGATCTTGCAGGCTGAGTGGTTTCCTCTGAAACAGGACAGGCGACAGCATGTGGCTCAGCGACGGCGTCAGCCACAGGCAATGCCTGGGACCTGTTTGTCAGACACAAAGGCGAGGCCATATGTGCTCACGCTTGGGAAGTCATTTGCCGCCTGCTTCGTCCTGGGGAGATCTCTACATTTTGATGTCAGAAGTGTGTGTCACCACTAAATTTCAGTGACAGAGGAACCTTACCAGCCACCCTCCCTGGAGACGATGTCTCTCGGCTACGTGAGATTTGCAGTTTCGTCGACAAAAATGGTTCAAATGGCTCTGAGCACTATGGGACTCAACTTCTGAGGTCATTAGTCCCCTAGAACCTAGAACTAGTTAAACCCAACTAACCTAAGGGCATCATACACATCCATGCTCGAGGCAGGATTCGAACCTGCGACCGTAGCGGTCTCGCGGTTCCAGACTGCAGCGCCTAGCACCGCACGGCCACTTCGGCCGGCTTTCGTCGACAGACAGCATCAGTATGCAGTAGGTGATTGTACTGACTGTTCTTTCTTTTCCCCTACGAGTGTCACGTCGAGTCAGTCCACCTTTTACCAGCGATTCAGTTCTGTTTTCATGTGTGACATATGGCAAGTAAACTCAGGCTAGGTTCTGAGCATGTGAAAATATTAACGTAATTTTTCTCTGTCATCAATGGGTGTGGCTCATTGTCTGGAATGGCATAAGGTGTTAAACATGTGAAGGTTCATAGGAGGAGAAGATGAGTTTTGTTTAGAAGTCGGAGTTTTGTGGTAGTTTACGCAGTTTTCGCCGTTTTGAATGGGGAATGTATTTCATTTCGTGTAATAAATGTGGCTCACTAGTTTAAGAACGTAAAGTAGTAGTCATGAGTAGCTGCTCAAGCGGAGAAGTTAAGTTACAGTAAGTGTTAGGATAGGATTAGATTAAGTGTTGTAAGGTGGCATGAATTTGAGCCATATTACAACTACCACTCCGGAGAGAAGGCCCTTTAATAGTATAAGCATCGAGACAGGAAACTATTAACGATACTGACATCGGATAGGGATCTTAATTTGTAGCAGAATATCGGCACGTTGGGCGATAGTGAAGGGGACGGAGATGGGAGGCTGGCAGGAGAACGGGAAAGACACCAGCGAGGCATGCAGGCCTGAGCTTTAGACAGCATCGAACGTAAGCTCCTGGAAATCCCTGGCGGGTGGACCGCGGCTTAGCGGGAGCCACGTGTCCGAGGACAAGGAGAAGACACAGGGGCTCGCTCTTAAAACGCGTGGCGGCGTGTAGGTGGTTTTTCCGAACGGCCGTAGCAGAAGCTTATGGAACAGCCTGGAAACTTCTAGAAGCTTCGGTCGTTTGCAAAACTGAGATTGGTCGGCGCTCGGAAACGAACGCCTTGCAGTAACATGATTGGCCACACACTTTAAAGGGGGGAAGAAAAAAGAACAGGAGCTACAAAAAAGCGTTGCGACTGTGAAACACTTGTTCCTGGGGCGTCGAGGAGAAAGGTTGGTACTGGCAATGTGTACGACCTCGTTACTAGGACAGAGTACTTGTAGCGAGAGCCTGAGGATCGTTTGGTGTTCCACGCAGCCGTGGAGGTGCCTACGGAAGCTTTTGGGAGGCAGAATTTATGTTATCTCGCTGAGGCGTGTACCTCTGCAGCGACAAGTATTGATCACTGTAGTGGTCGTGCATTCGCATCGGCGGTTAGGGAAGTAAATTAAATTGCTGAGCTGGCCTGTGTGGCCGAGCGGTTCTTGGCGCTTTAGGCTAGATCCGAGCGACCGCTACGGTCGCAGGTTTGAATACTGCCTCGGGCATGGATGTGTGTGCTGTCCTAAGGTTTGTTAGGTTTAAGTAGTTCTAAGTTCTAGGGCACTGACGGCTTCAGATGTTAAGTCACATAGTGCTCAGAGCCATTTCAGCCATTTGAACCATAAATTGCAGATCACGTGTCATTTTCGTTCTATCCTGAGGCTTCACGTTGCTAGTCGCGTGTGTAGTTCTAAATGGATTTGCAATTGCCACAGCTGATGTCAGTATTCCGCGTTGAATAAACAACCGCGAATATATCACAGGACAGACGATTACCAAATGTGAATAGGTAGAACTAAAATAGTGCTCGTACTGTGTAATCTTGTAAAGGGTAAATTGCAGAAGAGTAAAGAGTTTAACACTACTACTTTCGTTTGTCATGTTATTGTCTCCTTATTTGTGTATTTCATGTTTGCAACCAGCTGATGGAGGCAGTGTTAGTAGGTCTGCACATCTGAACAGTCTAGGATATATTGGGGATATGGTTAGAAACCAACCAGATTTGCTTACGACTGCTTGATGTCACATGTAGAGCAAAGGATAAGCTTACCCTTCTGGAGAGCGTATAAGTGTCAAGGCGAATAATTAACGTTATAAAATCCACTGTGCGAAGTTTTTCACTTTTACGTTAGCAGGCTTACCCATCAGCAGAAAAGAGCAAAACAGAAGCGGCAGCCAAATTGTTCATATGGATCAGAGCACTATGGGACTTAATATCAGAGGTCATCAGTCCCCTAGAACTTAGACCTACTTAAACCTAACCAACCTAAAGACAGCACACACATCCATGCCCGAGGCAGGATTCGAACCTGCGACCGTAGCGGTCGCGCGGTTCCAGACTGAAGTTCCTAGATCCGCTCTGCCACTCCGGCCGGCAGAAGCGGTAGCGTACAGTGTCCTTGTCGTCGTACTGTTTTGTTCTCCTCGTTTGTTGTTTGCGTAATTAGTGAGGTATATCCTGGCGGAGAGGTTGCGAATTCCTGCAGCCTGTACCAGATGTAGAGGGAAGTGCATGTGCCGATGATTTTTGTGTCTTGCGGAGTGCAACTGCCAACAGTAATTTTGTTGTAGATATTTAGGAGGTTGCACAGAAAGCTATCAATAACGCTGATTGTATTGCAGATGTTTTGGGTACTGAAATGGTACAGACGCATTTAGTATTTCCGAAGGACGCAGATTCTGCACCATCTCTGATGGCACTGCCTCCTCAGAACATGGGTGGGGAAGAAAGAGGAAATGTGTTCGTAAGGTTAATGATCGGGCCGACAAGGCTTGTGCCAGTGGATCAGGAGATTGACAAAACTGACAACACTTGCAGTGTAATGCGTGATGCAGGTGAAGGCTGCTGTGCAATCACAGGGCTGGACTTCCTCATCAAGCATCATGCCGAAACTGACTTTTGATGACGAGTGGTGGAACTCAGCGGGATAATGTTCAAGCTGGGGGGAGCTGTCACCAGTGAAATACACTCGCAAGCTTCGTTTGTCATGAAGGACAAATGCGGGCAAAATCACTAAGGCCTAATTTGTTTGATATAGTGCCACAAGGAACTGGGAAGTTGCTTAAGGTGACCGAAGGTGTTGCTAACTTATACGATTCTGGATTTCGCCTCCGGGTAGGGAGTCATCGTTGAGTACGCAGCGTTCAGTGATTGAGAGCACTTCTTCTGTTCATACCCACGTTGAGCCTACTAAATTCTATCCTTGTGACTGGGAGTTCGCAGTTCTTTTCTGTAGAATACAGAGAGGAGAAGCTAGTATTGGATTATACTAGTTAGAGGACCGCCATCTGCCGTCCTAGTGTTTGAATGAGTTTTTTTATTTTGTGGCTGGAGTTCTTTCATCGTCGCAAACGTGTACGAGAACCAAAACTCCGACGCACGGGATGTAGTACATTCGGTGATCTTACCTATAGCTTTGGCTTTTAGGGCTATAAAGCTAAACAGCATTTCCACTGAGGTTGCCCACCACTGTAGATCATCTTTGAAAATACTGTCTTCTAGTGTTTGGCACGTAGATGATGTCAGTCATCTCACGTTATTTATATTATATCACGTAGCCAGAAAAAAGGTGCAGATGTGGGCAGTTGGTCAATAATAATAGTCAGTAAATTCATTTGTATCTCTGTGTGTCCATTGCACATCGACATATAAACAATTTGTAATAAATTAAGGCGTGTTAATCCTCAATAAATGTATAAGCAGAAACACAAATATTTAGTAGTTACTAGTTCCCTTAAACCTTCATTTATTTTTATGTTGTGATTTATACGTTAAAGAGCAAGATGGAGGAAATAATATCACCGTTAACAGATCCTAAGATCTGTTTAAGGGTGTAGTCAAACAGGGCAAAATCTTTATTTTAGCGTTCAGTATTTTCCATTGCGCACATTCATTTTTGCACCCGCCTGGAGTAGCATCTAGGAAACCACACAAATACCTGCAGGAAATACTTCCTAACACTTAAGTTTATATTCGATGTTAGCCAAACCCTCTTTTTCATTAATACTTTTCTTGCTATAGACAGTCTTCATTTTATATCCTCTCTACTTCTGCCGTCATCAGTTATTTTGCTCCCCAATAATGCTTCTAGTGTCTCATTTCGTAACCTGGTTCTCTTAACACTTCCTCATTTAACCCTTGCCTTACCAATGGGGTGGGAAGGGGTACTTTATTCCTACGTTTCCCGAACACTGTTATCTAGTCATGTACATTATATTTTAAAATTTTGAAAAAGTATATATTTGTGATTTATAATGATTTCTTGTACCATATTCAGTAATTGTTTAAAATTTTTCAGAAAAACTTAATGCAAAAATTTAGGTCTTGTCAGTGCATGTGAATTTTCACAACTAGTGTCATATTTGTATTTTCAGGTTCAGGACACATCTTAAACGTAAATATATCATTAAAAAGTATGTTGTGCGTAAAAGACAACGGAAATTATCTGGACAGTTAACTTTTCATCTAAATATAATTTGAGGCGTCTATGTAAAAGTCCGATTTCAGAAGCTTCTCAGCCCTGGGGCGCCTGACTCAAATGCTTTAACATTGTCATTGTCCATGTCAACAGAAGGTGTAGTGTAGGTGATTCCTCCAGTTCTAATTCCTTGGACGCCGCTTCGAAGAGCTACAAAAACCCTTATATTTCAATAGCTTTAAAACAAACGATTACGTCTAAGAATAACTGCAATAGAATAGCATAAATACTGTGAATAGTTCTTTCATCAGCGTGATATCAGTTCATTCGTTTCGGGCTATTCCTCTCTTCTCAGTGAGTTTTTAGCGTAAAGGCAAACTAACATTGTCAGGTGCCTATTTCAGCGAGTATCGTTAGACGGGCTCAGTTATCTATCAAGAGCATTAAGAAGACCAACTTTGATTACGTTATTGACACGTTCTTTCGCCACATTCAAAAGACCGTCAACGTGTGGACAATTCACACATATATACTCCGCATCAAAATTATTTCGTAGTCTTTTATTTATCATATGGCAGGAACAATTCAATCGTGAATAATCGCGCAGTGCAACGACGATGTTGGTTACTTGATCTGTTGTGTGCTGCATGTTTTTCAAAGTGGAGTTGTGGATACCAAGAGACATAAATCGTTTAAACAATTCTATTAGAATGTTACCGCCCGTTTTTGGTTCATCTGGAAACTGAGTTGCAAACAAATTGCGAGATCTGAGAGTCCAGTCAATGAAACAGGAGACAGTGCATGTCAGATAATTGTTTCTTCGCGCACTGGAAGTACACATGTCTGTAATTGCTGAGTATTCACCTTCTGTCATATGAGCAATGAGTAATTATATGTCATAGGCTTTTAACACTTTCTGCCATGTACCGCGACACAGTTGTGGGGTGAGACATAACGGCCTTTGCAGTGTCAATTAACGTCTGAACAAGATCCATAAGACATTCACCTCTTATAGTTCCATACGACCTAACATCTCGTGCTCACATAGCCACACATTTATCGACATTTACCTCCTGAGCAGATTTAGGAAGTTGCTCCTCGTCCGCATGAGACCCTTGTTTATTAGACACGCATGGATGGCGAGAAATGGGCGAAGTGCCACTTGACCCTTCGGCAGGAGTGTAAATTTCACAGCACAGCGTACAGCAAACAAAATGAACGCTTTTCCTTACGCCATCCAAAATAGGTTTTATAACGGTACACACTGAACATTTAAGATTCGTTTCAAGCTGTGTGGTTCTCTACTCATCACTGAATAATTTTTCTTTTACTGCCCTTTTTCTTGACATGCGCTCCATCCTCTGCAGACCACGGTTAGTTTCCGAGCTCATTTTGTGTGTTACGACAAAAATGAAGAATTCCTACCATGCCACTAAACACTGCTCTACTCACCGCTCGTAGCCCGTAGCTCGCAACTGCGGTCAGTACTACCAACAGCCCGTAGGCCGCAGCACGCCAGTGCTTGCGCAGGGCACTGGTACAGTGACGTCACAGGCTCGCTGAGTGCGGAGCAGTGAGGGCGCGGCCCGTGTGCTGCGTCTCCAAACGCAACTTTGCTGAAGCCCTGGCACACAGGTTCTTTCGCAACAGCGCTGCTCGGCCCTTGGGGTGACGTCAAGGACTAGCTCGGCCAGAGACTGCTGTAGTCCAGTGCGGCTGCAGCTCGCGGGCCGTGCCTCTGTGCACGACTCTGCACCCTGCGGCCCGCCGGACCTCGATGCGGCTGCCCGGCAGAACCAGCAGCGCACGTCTGTCATAAGTACGGTCCTGGACGGACCGCACCTCGATGCCGACCTCTGCTACAAAGTGCACAACCAGAGCTGGAGCTCAGCCGGTCGTCACCGACCGATTGATATCATACAAGCCAACTACGACGTCATTTCCACAGTGGCTGCAGCAATTCCCAAGGTCAGACATATCCGTGAACTGACTTAACCTCTTATCCTCAGAACAATGATTCCTCTAAAATCTTAAATTACTCTATCTTGTGCAAATATCTCAAGTGCCAATGTAATGATTTGTCTAACTGTTTATTTAAAACTTGTCAAATTTTGTATTGTTTTTTCTTGTATACACCAATCTTGTAAATTTGTTGTACTGACGACTAATCATGTAACAGCCAGTATCGTAGTCAAATATATCGTCGGAAAATGTAAGACAAAAGAAAAATTTTCTTTCTTTATATTTATGAAATATCTGTGTACCATAAAGTCCAAAAATGTGTTAAAACGTAGATGTAATACTTTCTACGATAATGAAGAACAGAGAAGCTTTCACATTTTCTCTGCAATCAGCTAGGAAACGCCTTCCACTTTCGCATCGTCCTTTGTTCTTCAGCTTTCGCTATGTATGCATCTATCTTCTTAGCTCTTAAGAACAATGAATATATGAGGGTGGTTTGAAAAGTCCCTGCAAAAATAAAAACTGCTTACATATTTGGGGTAAAACTTTTTTACTTTTCAACATAGTCTCATTTTATACTTACGGACTTCGTCCAACGCTGTTCTAATTTCTTGATCCCTTCCAAATAACAGGCATTGTCCAAGTCTGCAAAATAGGTAATAGTTGCTGCAATCACCTCCTCGTTTGAATAAAATATTTGTACCGCCAGCCATTTCTTCAAATTGGGGAACAAATAATATGAGGGACCCAAGTCTGGATAATAGGGGGGAGGGGACGTGAAACGAGTTGGAACCCAATTTCCATTAATTTTGCGACCACAACTGCAAAGGTGTGTGCTGTTGCATTGTCGTGATGGAAAAGGACGCTCCAATAATGGTGAATAATATTCACCTGTAATAGTTTCACCCTTTTCCAAATAGTTGATTACGATTATCCCTTGCGAATCCCGTAAGACAGTCGCCATAACCTTTCTGGCCGAAGGAATGGTCTTCGTCTTTTTTGGTTCAAATTCTCCCTTGGTAACCCATTGTTTAGATTGTTGTTTGGTCTCAGGAGTGCAGTAATGTATCCATGATTCGTGCACATTGACGAAACGACGCTCAAAGTCCTGCGGATTCTTCTGAACAGGTGCAAACCATCCTTGAACACTTCGCACAATTCCGTTTTTGCTTAAGCATGAGCAACTGCGGAACGCATCTTGCGGATAACTTTCTCATATCCAAATGTTCATGCAAAATATTATGTACCCGTTCATTCGAGATGCCCACAGCACTAGCAATCAAACGCACCTTAACTCTACTGTCATCCATCACCATATCGTGGATTTTATCAACGATTTCTGGAGTCGTAACCTCCACAGCGTATCCAGAACTTTCAGCATCAAATGGCTCTGAGCACTACGGGACTTAACATCTGAGGTCATCAGTCCCCTAGAACTTAGAACTACTTAAACATAACTAACCTAAGGACATCACACACATCCATGGCCGAAGCTGGGTTCGAACCAGCGACCGTAGCGGTTGCGCGATTCCAGACTGTAGCGCCTAGAACCACCCGGCCACTGAGGCTGGCTCGTTCAGCATCACTTGTGTCCATATGGCCACTCGTAAAATTTTGAGTCAGTTATAAACTGTACTAATCGAAGGTGCAGACTCACTGTAATTTTTATCAAGCTTCTGTTTAGTTTCCTGAGGCGTTTTCCCTTTCATAAAGTAAAGTTTGAACACCACACGACATTCATTTTCATTCATTTTTTGACAATCACTCGACTTCCTTGATTCATACGAATGCCAAACACAAAGAAATAAAACATTATGACAAACTTGGTGTGCGTTCTTTCCAAAGATGCTACTAACTAAACATGATCTCGTTAGGCGCCGGTGGTGACATATCTCGGACTTTGCACAGACTTTTCAAACGACCCTCGTATTTACGTATATTTAAATTAGTACCTATCAGATGTATTATATTAACAAACTAAACATATCTCTTTGTATTAATGTCTTTATCGGCTTTGTATACAACTATTCGTGAAACAAATGTAAAACTGCGGACGTGGAGCCCCTCCGCCATTGGTGTGATCAAAATACTGAATATCAATTTATGAAATCTTTTATGGTACGCCAAAGAACCTATAGTCTTTCAGGGACGAAGTACGATAGGAATTAAGTCCCGGAATCGACAAGCACTGCTCAGCTAAATTCAGTTGACATTACTTACCTGATTACCTGCTGGTAAGTGGTAGGTGATCATGCGTATTTTCTTTACATTCTCCATCTTCCTTCCACGTTCGTAAACAGGCAAGGTAACAGTTACAGCTCACAACTTCCGCTCGCTCATCCACCTACCAGAGGGATTGTTGCTATTGTTGGATATGCTGTGGTCGCTCCATGTGTGGTTGCAGTTTAACGTCATACCAGAGACAAATCTGTTTACAACAGCAAAATTTACAAGAACCGCTACATCAGTTCGCTGATTGGAAACTAGTGTGAGACAAATACCTTTTCTCATACGAGAATGAGCACCGCCGTTAATTTAGAGCAATATGGAAACGTCTTTTGCCATGTCAACAGCCGAGAGTGCAGAATCACACGAGATCAACCATACTCGTGAGTTCTCCCAGTAAAGAACTTACAAAATTGTGGACCAGACGCCTACCTCTTCCTCCCGCCCACTTCCTCAATGTTGTTGAAGTGGTCCTCAGTCTGAAGACTGGTTTGATGCAGCTGCCCAAACTAGCCTATTCTGTGCAAACCTCTTCAGCGCTGCAGAGATAATGCAATGTGCATCAGTTTGAACCTGCTAACTGTATTCAAGACTTTGTCTCCCTCTACAATATTGTCACCCCCCCACTCCAACACCCACATACGTACACTTCTCTCCATTACCAAACTGAGAAGTCCTTGATGCCTCAGGATATGCCCTATGAAACGAAGCTGTACCATAAATTTCATGTTTTCCCCAGTTCGACTCAGTATCTTCTTCTCAGTTATTCGATCTGCAGTGCCACCACTATTTTTCGGTGCTGCTGAGTAAAATTGTGATGTTGCTATGGCTGTTGGAAAAGATCTTGGGAGTGGGCCAGCTCAGAGGCGACCAAACAACATTACGTCATATTCAGCAATGCCACTGGCATATTCCCACATTATGTTCCAGGAAAGTTGCTGGCACCGCCATAGCGACGACACAGCAAAAATTCGTTGGTAAGACAGTAACTACACATCGAATCAGCAAATTTCTTATCGTCTACATGTTTGCAATTTGTGATTTGAAAAGCAAATGCCCTCTGTCCCAACATAAAATACCGTTATCTTCAGTCAAATGTGCCTGTGTCTGGTAGCTACTATTTAAGAGGAGGGGTCTTGCCGCACCACGAGGCGACATGAGGCTACAAGCAGCCACCACGAGATTTGGCCTCTACTAAGTGTGGGCCCCTGCTGCTGGTTTTAAGATCAGTGCTGTGAGCTTAGCATCATCCAGCCTGTGGGCGAACTACCAGGTGCAACAGGCCTTCGGCCATAGAAGGCAGTCGTTTGAGAGTACGGCCACCTGTTGCGTCAGTTCCTTAACACACTCTGTCTTCAGCACACTCTATGGAGGACGTTGCCCCACGGAATGTTCTAATTTGTTCTTCAGTAAAACGTATGACTAATAGTGAAGTTTTTATGAGTAGCCATCGATCATAATCCCAACAACAATTCACCTCCTCAACTCAGATCTGTCTTCAGCACACTCTATGGAGGACGTTGCACCACGGAATGTTCTAATTTGTTCTTCAGTAAAATGTACGACTAATAGCGAAGTTTTTATGAGCAGCCATCGAACATAATCCCAACGACAATTCACCTCTTCAGCTCAGACTTCCACTTGTTGAGGTCATCCATCGTCGACCTCCACATTTTGATGTCAGAAGTGTGTTTCACGTCTAAACTTCAGTGACAGGGGAACCTTACCAGCCACCCTCCCTGGAGACGATGACTCTCGACTACCTCAGGGTTGCAGTTTCGTCGACACACAGCATCAGTATGCAGTGGGTGAGTACACTGCATGTTCTATTTTTCCCCCTTTGCGAGTGTCACGTCGAGTCAGTGCACCTTTTCAATTCTGTTTTCATATGTGACACGAGGCAAGTAAACTCTGACTGTGTTCTGAGGATATGAAAATATGAGCGTTATTTTTGCCTATCATCAATGAGTGTAACTCATTGTCTGGAAGTGTGTACGGTGTTAACCATGCGAAGCTTATTAGGAGGGGATGATGAGTTTTGTGTAGAAGTCGGAGTTTTGTGGTAGTTTTCGCCGTTTTGAATGGGCAATGTATTTCATTTTGAGCAAAAAATGTGGCTCAATGCGTTTAAGCACGTAAAGTAGTAGTCATGAGTAGCCGCTCAAGTGGAGAAGTTAAGTTATGGTAATTGTTTGGATGAAATTAAATTAAGTAACCATGTCGTCATACTGTTTTGTTCTCCTCGTTCATTGTTTGCATAATTAGTGAGGTATATCCTGGCGGAGAGGTTGCGAATTTCTGCAGCATGGACCAGATGTGCATGGACGCGCATGTGCTGATGATTTTTGTGTCTTGCATAGTGCAACTGCCGACAGTAAGTTTGTTGTAGATAGTTAGGTGGTGACACAGAAAGCTTTCAATTCGGCACCATCTGTGACGGCACTGCCTCCTCAGAAGGTGGGAGAAGAAGAACTAGGAAATGTGTTTGCACGGTTCTCCTGTCTATAATCACATTGAGACGTTATCTGAATTCCGTCCCTGTGGCTAGGAGTTCGCGTTTCTTGTCTGTAGAATACAGATAGGAGCAGATAGTATTAGATTGTACTAGTCAGAGGACCGCATTCATCAAAAAATGGCTCTGAGCACTGTGGGACTTAACATCTGAGGTCATCACTCCCATAGAAGGTCGAACTACTTAAACCTAACTAATCTAAGGACATCACACACATCCATGCTCCAGACAAGATTCGAACCTGCGACCGTAGCAGTCGCGCGATTCCGTACTGAGCGCCTAGAAGTGCACTGCCACCGCGGCCGGTGGACCGCATTCTGCCGTCCTAGTGTTAAATGAGTTTTTTATTTTGTGGCTGCAGTTCTGGCATCGTCGCAGACGTGTACGAGAACCATCACTCCGACGCACGGGATGCAGTACATTCGGTGATATTACCAATAGCTTCGGCTTTTACGGCTATAAAGCTAAACAGCTGTGATCAAGTATGTTTCATTTCCACTGAGGTTGCCCACCACTGTAGATCATCTTTGAAAATACTGTCTTCTAGTGTTTGGGACGTAGATGATATCAGACATCTGGCGTTATCTATATTAGATCGCGTGGCCATAAAAAAGTGCCAATTTGGGCAGTTGATCAATTTTATTAGTCAGGAAATTCACGGGGATATTGTTCAAGCTGGGGGAAGCTGTCACCAGTGAAATACTATCGCAAGGTTCGTTTATCATGACAGGAAAAATACGGGCAAAATCATTAAGCCTTAATTTGCATGATATAGTACCCCAAGACACTGGGAAGTTGCTTTAGGTAACCGAAGGTGTTGCTAACTTATACGATTCTGGACTTCGCCTCCAGGTGGGGAACTATCGTTAAGTACGCAGCGTTCAGTGATTGAGAGCACTTCTCCTGTCTGTACTCACGCTGAGACGTTATCTGAATTCCATCCTTGTGACTGGGAGTTCGAGTTTCTTGTCTGTAGAATACAGAAAGGAGAAGATAGTATTAGATTATACTATTCAGAGGACCACCTTCGCCATCCTAGTGGTTAATGAGTTTTTTATTTTGTTACTGCAGTTCTTCCATCGTTGCAGCAGTGTGCGAGAATCATCACTCCGACGCATGGGACGCAGTACATTCTCTGATATTGCTAATTGCTTCGGCTTATTAGGGCTATAAAGCTGAACAGCTGTGATGGTGTAAGTTTCATTTCCACTGAGGTTGCACACCACTGTAGATCATCTTTGAAAGTAGTGTCTTCTAGTGTTTGGGACGTAGATGATATCAGTCATCTCTTGTCATTCATATTAGATCACGTGGCCAATAAAAGCGGCACATTTGGGCAGTTTATTAATAATGTTAGTCAGGAAATTCATTTGTATCTCTTTATGTCCGTTTCAAATCGACATATAAACATTTGTAATGTATCAAGAAGTTTTAATCTACAGTAAATGTATAAGCAGAAAAAACATATTTAATAGTCACTAGTCCCCTTAATCATTCATTTATTTTTATGTTGTAATTTATATGTTAAGGAGCAAGAAGGAGGAAATAATAACACTGTTGAGAGATCCTAAGATCTGCTTCAGCGGGTAGTCAGACAGGGTCAAATCTTTACTTTCACGTTCTGTATTTTCCATTGTAAACATTCATATTTACACCCGCCTGGAGCAGCATCTTGGAAACCATAAAAATAACTTCAAGAAATACTTCCTAACACTGAAATTTATATTCGATGTTAGCAAATACCTCTTTTTCATTTATACCCTTTTTGCTATAGTCAGTCTTCATTTCATATCCTCCCTACTTCGGCCATCGTCAGTTATTTTGCTGCCCAATAGTTCTTTTAGTGTCTCATTTCGTAATCAGATTCCCTTAACACTACCTGATTTAACCCTCGCATTACCAAGGAAGAGGGAATGGGTATTTTATGCCTACCTTTTCACAATACTGTAATATAGTCATGTGGATATTATTTTAAAAAATTGAAAAATAAATAGTTGTGATTGTTAATGATTTCTTCCACCAGATTCAGTAGTTGTTTTAAATTTTTAAGTAAAACTTAACGCAAAAATTTAGGTCTTGTCAGTGGATATGAATTTTCTGAACAGGTGTCATATTCATATTTTCAGCTTTAGGGCCATTATTACACATAAATAAATCTTTAAAAAGTATGTTGTGCGTAAAAAACAACGAAAATTAACGAAATCCGTATATCATTGTGTTGGTCATATATTACGCCTCCCTTTTGTAGTACATGTTATAGAAAATCGGTTGGTACTGCTAGGTTTAATTCGAATACGTTACATTACCTTTCATTTAGATCCATTGAGTGTTATCTTACATTCCCTTTGCAGGGCTCTATCTATTCCATTCAACTGTTATTCCAAGTTCTTTGAGGTTTCTGACAGAATTGCAGTGTCACTGGTAAACTTTAAATGATTATTGCTTCTCCCTGATATTTATTCTGTTTAAAAATTTATCCTTGTATGTGCTTCAACACGATTTGTTCTTTGAAAGGGGTGGGCTGTGAAATACATGTCCAATCGCATTACTCCTCTATTCTCTTTACCTGAGGACAGCAAAATTCATATTTCAGTGCATATACGGCAACATTGAGACATTGATATAGGACAACATGGATTCCCAAGGATTCACATGTTACCAGTTGTGGAGGAACATGTAGGAATCGGCGTCTCTCCTATTTCCGAACATTAAATGTTATTTTTCAAACTTCCAGAAGGGAAAACTACATTGAGATAACTATTTCTAGATCGAAAGATAAGCCAGTTCCGTTCGATCCCACTCTTGAGAACAAAGAGAAAGGTCGGTTGGAGATGCAGTAAACAGAAAAGTGTATAGAGTGTATTGTGGGATTGGAGAAGCATGAACAAGGAAAACTCTTGTATCGTATTCATGACTTTACGCATGTTATCTTCAGATATCATTTTTAAATGACGAAGGGTGGCCAAAAGAAAGTTGCTATTTCACAGTATCTCTGGACAAATAGCTTTTAATCTAAGTATAATTTGAGGCGTTAATGTAAAAGTCAGAATTCAGAAGTTTCTCTGTCCTAGGGCACCTGAGTCGAATGTTTTAATATTGTCATTGTCCATGCCAACAGAAGGTGCAGTGCAGGTGATTTCCCAAGTTCTAGTTCCTTGGACGGCGCTTTGAAGAGCTACAAAAACCGTAGCGTTTTAAAAGCTGTAAAATAAACTATTGCCTATAAGAATTACAGTAATCGAATAGCGTACATACCGTGAAATATTCTTTCATCAGCGTGATATCAGTTCCACCATTTCGAGCTGTTTCTCCCTTCTCAAAGAGCTTTTCGCACAAAGACATTCTAACTTTGTCGGCTGCTTATTCCAACCACTATCGTTAGACGGGCTCAGTTATCTATGAAGAGCATTAAGAAGACCACTTTTCTTTACATAAGTGACGCGTTATTTCGGCACAGTCAAAAGACCATGTACGTATGGCAATTGACGAACATTTACTCTGCATTAAATTTATTTCGTAGCCCAGCATTTAGCATAGGGCAGGAACAATTCAAACCTAAATAATCATGCAGTGCAATGACAACGACAACCTTGATCAGTCGTGGGCTGCATGTCTTTCAAAGTAGAGTGTTGGATACCAGGAGACATTTGTCATCTAAACAATCCTCTTAGAAAGTTACCTCCCGTATTTGGTTCATCTACAAACTGAGTTGTAAATGAAATGCGCGATCTGAGAGTCCAGTGAATGAAACAGGGGACAGTACCTCTCAGATAATTGTCTTTTTTTTGTCTCGCTGAATGTCCACATGTCTGTAGTTGCTGACTATTCACCTCCTGTTATATGAGTAATTACCTAAGGCATAAATATATGTCGTAGGCTTTAAGCACTTTCTGCCATTTACCGCGACCAAGTTGTGGGGTGAGACATAATGCCCTTTGCAGTGTAGATTAACGTCCGAACAAGATCCATAAGAACTTCATCTCTTATGGTTCCGTATGACCTTACGTTTCGTGCACACATAGGCACGCCTTAATCGACAGTTATCTCCTCAGCTGGTTTAGAGGTCGTTTCTCATCCACATAAGATCCTTGTTTATTAGACATGCATGGATGGCGAGAAATGTGCAAAGTGCCACTTGACCCTTGAGCATGAGAGTAAATTGCACTGCACAGCGAACAGCAAACAAAATGAACCCTTTTCCTACCACCATCTACGACACGCTTCACCACGGTCCTAACTGAAACTTTAAAATCAGCTTCAGGCTGTGTGGTTCTCCACTCACCACTCATTAGTTTTTCTTTCACTTCTTCTTTTATTGACATGTGCACCTTCTTCTGCCGACCACGTTTAGTTTCCACACTCAGTTTGTCCGGTACGAAAAAAACGGAGAAATCGCACCACTCCATTAAACTCTGGCAGTCTAAGGCGCTGTAGTCATGGACTGTGCGGCTGGTCCCGGTGGAGATTCGAGTCCTCCCTCGGGCAAGGTTTGTGTGTGTTTCTCCTTAGGATAATTTAGGTTAAGTAGTGTGTAAGTTTAGGGTCTGATGACCTTAGCAGTTAAGTCTCATAAGATTTCATACACAATTGAATATTTGAACTAAACTCTGCTCTACTAACCGCTCGCAGACCTTAGCTCACAACTGCGGTCAGTGCTACCAACAGCCTGTAGGCCACAGCTCGCCAGCGCTTGCGCACGGCACTGGTGTAGTGACGTCACAGGCTTGCACAGTGCAGAGCAGTGAGGCCGCGGCCTGTGCACTGCGTCTCCATACGCCCATGGCATACAAGTTGTTTCGCAACAGCACTGCTCTGCCCTTGGGGTGACGTCATGGACTCGGTCGGCCTGAGACTGCTGTAGCCCAGTGCCGCCACACGACTCCGCACCGTGCGGCCCGTCGGACCCCCATATGGCTGCCCTGGCTGAACCGGCAGCGCAAGGCAGGCTCGCACGGCTGTCAGTGCTACGCTCCAGGATGGGCCGCGCCTCGATTCCCACCTCTGCTGCAAACTGCACAACCAGAGCTCGCTCTCAGCCGGTTGTCACCGTCCGATTGAAATCATACAAGCCAACTGCGGCGTTAATCCAGCAGTGGCTGCATGAATTCACACGGGCAGACACGCCCCTGAACTGTCATAACCTTGTTGTACACGACTTGAATGACTCCTCATGTAACAGCCAATATCGTAGTGAAATATATCGTAGGAAAATGTAAGACACCAAGAAAATTTTTCTTTCTTTATGTTTATGATATATGTGTGTACCAGAAAGTAAACAAATGTTAATCAGTACATGTAATACTGGCCGATAATGAAGAACAGACAAGTCTACACATTTTTTCTGCGATCAGCTAAGAGATGCCTTGCTGTTTCGTATCGTCCTTTCTTCTTCAGCTTTCGCTATGTATGCATCTATGCATCTATCCTGTTAGCTCTTAAGAACCACGAATATACGAGGGGCGATTGAGAAATCCGTGCAAAAATAAAAACTGCTTGCATGTTTGGGGTATACCTCATCTATTTTTGAACATAATCTCCTTTTAGACTTATACACTTCGTCCAACGCTGTCCTAATTTGTTGATCCCTTCCGGATAGGAGCAACTGTCCAAGTCTCCAAAATAGCCAATAGTTGCTACAATCACCTCCTTATTTGAATAAAACCTTTGTCCCAAATTGGGGAACAAATAGTAACCCGAGGGAGTCCGATCTGGAGAATAGGGGGTGGGGGACGTGAAACGAGTTCGAATCCTATTTCCATTAATTTCACAACCACAAATGCTAGGGTGTGTGCTGATGCATTGTCGTGATCGAAAAGGACGGTCCAATAACGATGAATAATATTTACATAGTTTTCACATTTTCCAGATAGTTGTTGAGGATTACCCATTGCGAAACTCAAAAGACAGTCGCCATAACCTTTCCAGCTGAAGGAATGGTTTTCGCCATTTTTGGTGCAGTTTCTACTTCGGTAACCGATTGTTTAGATTGTTGTTTGGTCTCTGGAGTATAGTAATCTATCCATGTTTCATAAACAGTGACGAAACGACGCTCAAAGTCCTGCGGATTATTCTGAATAGCTTCAAACCATCCTTGCAACACTTCGCACAATTCCGTTTTTGGTCAAGCGTTAGCAATCGCAGAACGCATCTTGCGGATAGCTTTCTCATGTCCAAATGTTCATGCAAAATATTATGTACCCGTTCATTCTAGATGCCCACAGCACTGGCAATCTAACGCACCTTAACTCTTCTGTCATCCATCACCATATCATGGATTTTATCAGTGATTTCTAGAGTGGTACCTTCCACATGGCGTCCAGAACGTTCAACACAACTTGTGCCCCTATGGCCACTCCTAAAATTTTGAAATCACTTATAAACTGTTCTAAGCCAAGGACAGAGTCATCAAGCTTCTCTTTACTCTCCTGAGACGTTTTGCCTTCATAAAGTAATGTTAAATCACCACACGCAATTCTTTTTCTTCCATTTTTGTGACAATCACTCGGCTCCCTTGATTCATACGAATTCCAGACCCAAAGAAGTAGACCAAATTGACTGAAACTTGGTGTGCGTTCTTTCCAAAGATGCTAATAACTAAACATGACCTCGATAGGCGCCGGTGGTGGCATATCTCGGACTTTACAAACGCCCTTCGTATTTAAGTATTTTTAAATTAATACCTTTTAGATGTATTAATTTAAAAAATTAAACATATCTCTTTGAATTAATGTCTTTATCAGCTATGTATACAGCTACTCGTGAAAGAAATGCAAAACTGCTGACATGGAACCTGTTCGCCATTGGTGAGATGCAAATACTGGTTAGCAATTTCTCAGTTCTTTTATGGTGCACCAAAGAACTTACAGACTTTTAGAAACGAAGTACGATACTCAATTAACTATACAGCATAATTTGACTGACTGATCGCGTTATGCACTTGCCTTATGAAAATTACATTGGAGCCACATCTGTAACTTTGCGGCCGGCCGTTGGTGGCCGAGCGGTTCTAGGCGCTTCAGTCTGGAACTGCGCGACCACTACGGTCGCAGGTTCGAATCCTGCCTCGGTCGCGGATGTGTGTGATGTCCTTAGGTTAGTTAGATTTAAGTAGTTGTAAGTTCTAGGGGACTGATGATCTGAGATGTTAAGTCCCATAGTGCTCAGAGCCATTTTTTTAACTCGGCGTTACTATCGAACTCAAACCTGGAGTTACATTAAATCACAACAGGAATCTACAAGCACTGCTCAGTTAATTTCAATTGACAATACTGAGCTCACTACCTGCCGGCAAGTGGTAGGTGATCACGACTATTTTCTTTACATTTTCTATCTTCCTTCCACCTTCCCAAGGAGGCCAGGTAGCAGTTACAGCTCGCAACTTCCAATCGCTCATACACCTACCAGAGAGGTTGTTGCTATTGTTGGATAGGGACCACAAACACTGTATGGTTGCAGTTTAACGTCATACCAGAGATACTGGTGTTTACAACAACAAAATAATACAAGAACCGCTACATCAGTTGGTTGCATCGGCCAACAGCGTGAGATAAATACGTTCTCTCATACGAGAATGGCTTCAAAATAGCTCTGAGCACTATCGGACTTAACATCTATGGTCATCAGTCCCCTAGAACTTAGATCTACTTAAACGTAACTAACCTAAGGACAGCACAAAACACCCAGCCATCACGAGACAGAGAAAATCCCTGACCCCGCCGGAAATCGAACCCGGGAACCCGGGAGTGGGAAGCGAGAACGCTACCACACGACCACGAGCTGCGGACCATACGAGAATGAGCAACGCTGTTATTTTAGAGCAATACAGAAACGTCTTTTGCCATGTCAACTGCCGAGGGCTCTGAATCCTACGAGATTTACCTTACTCATGACTTCTCCCAGTAAAGAACTTGCAAAGTTTTGGACCAGAAGCCTACCTCTCCCTCCCGCCCACTTCCTCAATGTTGTTGTTGTGGTCTGCAGTCTGAAGACTGCTTTGATGCAGCTGCCCAAGCTAGTCTACTCTGTGAATGCCTCTTCAGCGCTGCACAGCTAATGCAATGTGCATCAGTTTGAACCTTCTAACTGTATTCAAGACTTTTTCTCCTTCTACAATTTAACACCCCCCTCCCACCTCCACACTACGTATACACACTTCTCTCCATTACCAAACTGACAAGTCCTTAACGCGTCATGATATGCACTATGAAACGAAGTTGTGCCATAGATTTCTTGATTTTCCCAGTTCGACTCAGTATCTTCTTATTAGTTATTGGTTTTGCTGTGTCACCACTATTTTTCGACACTACTGAGTAAAACTGTGATGTTGCCATGGCTGTTGCAAAAGATCTTGGGATTGGGCCATCTCAGAGCCGACCAAATAACCATTACGTCAGATGCAGCACTGCCGCTGGCAGATTCCCACATTGTGCTCCAGAAAAGGGGCTGGCACCGCCATAATGACGACGCAATAGAATGGCGTTGGTAGGCTAGTAACGAAACATCCAATCAACAGACTTCTTATGGTCTACATGCGTACAAGCTGTGATTTGCAAAGCAGGAATGCTCTGTTACAACATTAACTACCATTATTTTTAGTCAAAGGTGTCTCAGTCACGTAGCTACTATTTAAGAGGAGAGTTGTTGCCGCTCCACGAGGCGACATGACGCTACAAGCAGCCACCGTGGGATTTGGCCTCTACTAACTGTGGGCCACTGCTGCTGCTTTTAGGATCAGAGATGTGAGCTTAGCATCTTTTAGCCTGTTGGCCAACTACCAGGTGTAACCAGCCTTCAGCCATAGAAGGATATCGTTTGAGACCATGGCCACCTGTTGCATCAGTTCCTTAACACTCACTGTCTTCTGCACACACTATGGAGGACGCTTCACCACAAAATGTTCCAGTTTGTTTTTCAGTAAAATGTATGACTAACAGTGAAGTTTTTATGAGCAACCATGGGTCATCATCCCAACAACAATCCACCACCTCAACTAAGACATCTACTTGTAGAGGTCATCCATCCTCGACCTCCACAGTGTGATGTCAGATGTGTGGGTCACGTCTAAATTTCAGTGACAGGGGAACCCTACCAGCCACCCTCCTTGGAGACGATGACTCTCTACTACCTCAGGGTTGCTGTTTCGTCGACACACAGCACCAGTGTGCCGTGGCTGAGTGCACTGACGGTTCTATCTTTTCCCCTGTGAGTATCACATCGAATTATTGCAGCTTTTAGCAGCTTTTCAGTTCTGTTTTCATGTGTCATGTAAACTCTGACAGTGTTCTGAGGATGTGTTATTTTTGCCTATCTTCAATGGGTCTTTCTCATTGTCTGGAAGTGTATAAGATGTGAACCATGCGTAACTTCTTAGGAAGGGAAGACGAGTTTTGCCGAGAAGTCGGATTTTTGTAGTAGATTTCGCCGTTTTGAATATGCAGTGTATTTCATTTTAAGCAATAAATGTGGCTCACTACGTGTAAGCATGTAAAGTAGTACTCATGAGTAGCCGCTCAATGGGGGAAGTTAAGTTACAGTAAGTGTTAGGGTAGAATTAGATTAAGTGTCCTCGTCGTCATACTGCTTAGTTCTCCTCGTTTGTTTTTTGCATACTTAGTGATGTATACCCTGGCACAGAGGTTGCGACTAAATGTGGAGGGAAGTCCATATGCCGTTGATATTTGTGTCTTTCAGAGTGCAACTGCAGACAGTAATTTTGTTATAGATACATAGAACGTGACGCAGAAATAAGGGTGACTGTATTGCAGATGTTTTGGGTACTGAAATGGTACAGACGCTTTTAGTATTTTCGAAGGCCGCAGATTCGGCATCATGTGTGACGGCACTGTCTCCTTAGAAGGTGGGAGGAAAGGAAGAGGAAATGTGTTTGTAAGGGTTATGTTCGGGCCGACAAGGCTTGTGCCAGTGGATCAGGACATTGACGAAAGTGACAACACTTGAAGTGTAATGCGTGACGCAGGCGAAGGATGTTGTGCAATCCCAGGACTAGACTTTCTCATCAAGCATCATGCCGAAACTGACTTTCGATGACGCGCGGTGGAACTCAGGGGGATAATGTTCAAGCTCGGGGAAGCTGTCACCAGTGAAATACTGTCGCAGGGTTCGTTTATCATGATAGGACAAACGTGGCAAAATCACTAAAGCTTAATTTGCATGATATATGGGCACAAGGCACTGGGAAATTGCCTTAGGTGACCGAAGGTGTTGCTAACTTATACGATTCTGGACTTCGCCTCCGGGTGGGGAACCGTCGTTGAGTACGCAGCGTTCAGTGATTGAGAGCACTTCTCCTGTCTATAGTCACGTTGAAACGTTATCTGAATTCCGCCCTTGCGGCTGGGAGTTCGCGTTTCTTGTCTGTAGAATACACAGAGGAGAAGTAATAGATTATACTAGTCAGAGGTCCGCCTTCTGCCATCCTAGTGTTTAATGAGTTTTTTTATTTTGTGGCTGAAGTTCTACCGTCGTCGCAGACGTGCACGAGAACCGTCAGTGCGTCGCACGGGACGCAGTACATTCGGTGATATTGCTAATTGCTTCGGCTCATTAGGGCTATACAGCTGATCAGCTGTGATGGTGTAAGTTTCATTTCCACTGAGGTTGCACACCACTGTAGATCACCTTTGAAAGTAGTGTCACCTACTGTTTGGGACGTAGATGATATCAGTCATCTCGCGTAATTTACATTATATCACGTAGCCATAAAGAGCGGCACATTTGGGCAGTTGAAGAATAATATTAGTCAGGAACTCCATTTGTATCTCTTTATGTCCATGGCACACGACATATAAACATTTGTAATATATAAAGGGGTGTTAATTCACAATAAATGTATAAGCAGAAACAACATATATAATTTAGTGGTCGCTAGTTCCCTTAAACATTCATTTATTTTTATGTTGTAATTTATATGTTAAGGGCAAGGAGGAGGAGATAATGTTACCGTTAACAGATCCTAAGACCTGCTTCAAGTGTTAAGCAGACGGGGCTGAATCTTTATATTCGCGTTCAGTATTTTCCATTGCGCACATTCATTTTTACATCCGCCTATAGCAGCATCTTGGAAACCATACAAATACCTTCAGTAAATATTTCCTAACATTAAAATTTGTATTCGATGTTAGCAAATCCCTCTTTTTCATTAATACTTTTCTTGTTATAGTCAGTCTTCATTTTATATCCTCTGTACTTCGGTAATCATCAGTTATTTTGGTGCCCAATAGTCCTTTTAGTGTCTCATTTCGTAATCAGATTCGTTAACACTTCCTGATTTATCCCACGCAATACCAAGTGACAGGGAAGGGGTACTTTTTGCCTACCTTTTCAAAATACTATAAACCAGCACATTATATTTTAAAATAAAAAAAAATTCTTGTGATTTTTAAAGATTTATTCAATCAGATACCGTAATTGGTTTAATTTTTATCAGTAAAACTTAATGCAAATATTTAGGTCTTGTCAGTGCATGTGAATTTTGAGATCTGGTGTCATATTCATATTTTCAGGTTTACGACACTTCTTACACATAAATATATCTTTAAAAAGTATGTTGTGCGTAAAAGACAACGAAAATCAACGAAATCCGTGTATCTTTGAGTTGGCCTTATATTACTCCCCCCTTTTGTAGTACACGTTATGAAAAATCCGTTGGTACTGCTAGATTTAATTCGAATACGTTCCATTACCTTTCATTTCGTTCCGTTGAGGGTTATCTCATAATCCCTTTGCAGGGCACTGTCTATTCCATTAAAGTGTTATTCCAAGTTCTCTGCTGTCTCTGACAGAATTGCAGTGTCACCGGTAAACTTCAAAATCATTATTGCTTCTCCCTAATATTTAATTCTGTTTACAAATTTATCCTTGTATGCTTTACTGCCCCTCCATGAACCACGGACCTTGCCGTTGGTGGGGAGGCTTGCGTGCCTCAGCGATACAGATAGCCGTACAATTGGTGCAACCACAACGGAGGGGTATCCGTTGAGAGGCCAGACAAACGTGTGGTTCCTGAACAGGGGCAGCAGCCTCTTCAATAGTTGCAAGTGCAACAGTCTGGATGATTGACTGATCTGGCCTTGTAACAATAACCAAAACGGCCTTGCTGCGCTGGTACTGCGAACGGCTGAAAGCATGGGGAAACTACAGCCGTAATTTTTCCCGAGGGCATGCAGCTTTACTGTATGATTAAATGATGATGGCGTCCTCTTGGGTAAAATATTCCTGAGGTAAAATAGTCCCCCATTCGGATCTCCGGGTGGGGACTACTCAAGAGGATGTCGTTATCAGGAGAAAGAAAACTGGCGTTCTACGGATCAGAGCGTAGAATGTCAGATCCCTTAATCGGGCAGGTAGGTTAGAAAATTTAGAAAGGGAAATGGATAGGTTGAAGTTAGATATAGTGGGAATTAGTGAAGTTCTGTGGCAGGAGGAACAAGACTTCTGGTCAGGTGACTACAGGGTTATAAACACAAAATCAAATTGAGGTAATGCAGGAGTAGGTTTAATAATGAATAGGAAAATAGGAATGCGGGTAAGCTACTACAAACAGCATAGTGAACGCATTATTGTGGCCAAGATAGATAAGAAGCCCACACCTACTACAGTAGTACAAGTTTATATGCCAACTGGCTCTGCAGAGGACGAAGAAATTGAAGAAATGTATGATCAGATAAAAAAAATTATTCAGATTCGGAAGGGAGACGAGAATTTAATAGTCATGGGTGACTGGAATTCGACTGTAGGAAAAGGGAGAGAAGGAAACATGGTAGGTGAATATGGATTGGGGCTAAGAGATGAAAGAGGAAGCCGCCTGGTAGAATTTTGCACAGAGCACAACATAATCATAACTAACACTTGGTTTAAGAATCATGAAAGAAGGTTGTATACATGGAAGAACCCTGTAGATACTAAAAGGTATCAGACAGATTATATAATGGTAAGACAGAGATTTAGGAACCAGGTTTTAAATTGTAAGACATTTCCAGGGGCAGATGTGGACTCTGACCACAATCTATTGGTTATGACCTGTAGATTAAAACTGAAGAAACTACAAAAAGGTGGGAATTTAAGGAGATGGGACCTGGATAAACTGAAAGAACCAGAGGTTGTACAGAGTTTCAGGGAGAGCATAAGGGAACAATTGACAGGAATGGGGGAAAGAAATACAGTAGAAGAAGAATGGGTTGCTTTGAGGGATGAAGTAGCGAAGGCAGCAGAGGATCAAGTAGGTAAAAAGACGAGGGCTAGTAGAAATCCTTGGGTAACAGAAAAAATATTGAATTTAATTGATGAAAGGAGAATACACTCCTGGAAATGGAAAAAAGAACACACTGACACCGGTGTGTCAGACCCACCATACTTGCTCCGGACACTGCGAGAGGGCTGTACAAGCAATGATCACACGCACGGCACAGCGGACACACCAAGAACCGCGGTGTTGGCCGTCGAATGGCGCTAGCTGCGCAGCATTTGTTCACCGCCGCCGTCAGTGTCAGCCAGTTTGCCGTGGCATACGGAGCTCCATCGCAGTCTTTAACACTGGTAGCATGCCGCGACAGCGTGGACGTGAACCGTATGTGCAGTTGACGGACTTCGAGCGAGGGCGTATAGTGGCCATGCGGGAGGCCGGATGGACGTACCGCCGAATTGCTCAACACGTGGGGCGTGAGGTCTCCACAGTACATCGATGTTGTCGCCAGTGGTCGACGGAAGGTGCACGTGCCCGTTGACCTGGGACCGGACCGCAGCGACGCACGGATGCACGCCAAGACCGTAGGATCCTACGCGGCGCCGTAGGGGACCGCACCGCCACTTCCCAGCAAATTACGGACACTGTTGCTCCTGAGGTATCGGCGAGGACCATTCGCAACCGTCTCCAAGAAGCTGGGCTACGGTCCCGCACACCGTTAGGCCGTCTTCCGCTCACGCTCCAACATCGTGCAGCCCGTCTCCAGTGGTGTCGCGACAGGCGTGAATGGAGGGACGAATGGAGACGTGTCGTCTTCAGCGATGAGAGTCGCTTCTGCCTTGGTGCCAATGATGGTCGTATGCGTGTTTGGCGCCGTGCAGGTGAGCGCCACAATCAGGACTGCATACGACCGAGGCACACAGGGCCAACACCCGGCATCATGGTGTGGGGAGCGATCTCCTACACTGGCCGTACACCACTGGTGATCGTCGAGGGGACACTGAATAGTGCACGGTACATCCAAACCGTCATCGAACCCATCGTTCTACCATTCCTAGACCGGCAAGGGAACTTGCTGTTCCAACAGGACAATGCACGTCCGCATGTATCCCGTGCCACCCAACGTGCTCTAGAAGGTGTAAGTCAACTACCCTGGCGATCAAGATCTCCGTATCTGTCCCCCATTGAGCATGTTTGGGACTGGATGAAGCGTCGTCTCACGCGGTCTGCACGTCCAGCACGAACGCTGGTCCAACTGAGGCGCCAGGTGGAAATGGCATGGCAAGCCGTTCCACAGGACTACATCCAGCATCTCTACGATCGTCTCCATGGGAGAATAGCAGCCTGCATTGCTGCGAAAGGTGGATATACACTGTACTAGTGCCGACATTGTGCATGCTCTGTTGCCTGTGTCTATGTGCCTGTGGTTCTGTCAGTGTGATCATGTGATGTATCTGACCCCAGGAATGTGTCAATAAAGTTTCCCCTTTCTGGGACAATGAATTCACGGTGTTCTTATTTCAATTTCCAGGAGTGTATATAAAAATGCAGTAAATGAAGCAGGCAAAAAGGAATAGAAACGTCTCAAAAATGAGATCTACAGGAAGTGAAAATGGCTAAGCAGAGATGGCTAGAGGACAAATGTAAGGATGTAGAGGCCTATCTCACTAGGGGTAAGATAGATACTGCCTACAGGAAAATTAAAGAGACCTTTGGGGATAAGAGAACGACTTGTATGAATATCAAGAGCTCAGATGGAAACTCAGTTCTAAGGAAAGAAGGGAAAGCAGAAAGGTGGAAGGAGTATATAGAGGGTCTATACAAGGGCGATGTACTTGAGGACAATATTATGGAAATGGAAGAGGATGTAGATGAAGATGAAATGGGAGATACGATACTGCGTAAAGAGTTTGACAGAGCACTGAAAGATCTGAGTCGAAACATGGCCCCCGGAGTAGACAACATTCCATTGGAACTACTGACGGCCTTGGGAGAGCCAGTCCTGACAAAACTCTACCATCTGATGAGCAAGATGTAAGAAACAGGCGAAATACCCTCAGACCTCAAGAAGAATTTAACAATTCCAATCCCAAAGAAAGCAGGTGTTGACAGATGTGAAAATTATCGAACTACCAGTTTAATAAGTCACAGCTGCAAAATACTAACACGAATTATTTACAGACGAATGGAAAAACTAGTAGAAGCCAACCTCGGGGAAGATCAGTTTGGATTCCGTAGAAACACTGGAACACGTAAGGCAATACTGACCTTACGACTTATCTTAGAAGAAAGATTAAGGAAACGCAACCCTACGTTTCTAACATTTGTAGACTTAGAGAAAGCTTTTGACAATGTTGACTGGAATACTCTCTTTCAAATTCTAAAGGTGGCAGGGGTAAAATACAGGGAGCGAAAGGGTATTTACTATTTGTATAGAAAGCAGATGGCAGTTATAAGAGTCGAGGGGCATGAAAGGGAAGCACTGGTTGGGAAGGGAGTAAGACAGGGCTGTAGCCTCTCCCCGATGTTGTTCAATCTGTATATTGAGCAAGCAGTAAAGGAAACAAAAGAAAAATTCGGAGTAGGTATTAAAATTCATGGAGAAGAAATAAAAACTTTGAGGTTCGCCGATGACATTGTAATTCTGTCAGAGACAGCAAAGGCCTTGGAAGAGCAGTTGAATTGAATGGACAGTGTCTTGAAAGGAGGATATAAGATGAACATCAACAAAAGCAAAACAAGGATAATGGAATGTAGTCTAATGAAGTCGGGTGATGCTGAGGGAATTAGATTAGGAAATAAGGCACTTAAAGTAGTAAAGAAGTTTTGCTATTCGGGGAGCAAAATAACTGATGATGGTCGAAGTAGAGAGGATATAAAATGTAGGCTGGCAATGGCAAGGAAAGCGTTTCTGAAGAAGAGAAATTTGTTAACATCCAGTATTGATTTAAGTGTCAGGAAGTCATTTCTGAAAGTATTCGTATGGAGTGTAGCCATGTATGGAAGTGAACCATGGACGATAAATAGTTTGGACAAGAAGAGAATAGAAGCTTTCGAAATGTGGTGCTACTGAAGAATGCTGAAGATTAGCTGGGTAGATCATATAACTAATGAGGAAGTATTGAATAGGATTGGTTAGACGAGAAGTTTGTGGCACAACTTGACCAGAAGAAGGGATCGGTTGGTAGGACATGTACTGAGGCATCAAGGGATCACCAATTTAGTATTGGAGGGCAGCGTGGAGGGTAAAAATCGTAGAGGGAGACCAAGAGATGAATACACTAAGCGGATTCAGAAGGATGTAGGTTGCAGTAGGTACTGGGGGATGAAAAAGCTTGCACAGAATAGAGTAGCATGGAGAGCTGCATCAAACCAGTCTCAGGACTGAAGACCACAACAACAACATGCTTTACTGCTTGTTCGGTGTAGATGTTTAATGACATTGAGTTTAGGGTACCCAAATGTCTCACTCCCATCTTCCCATTGCACAACTAGAAATCCAGCAAATGGAGTAGCAGAATTTATGTGCCTCTTCAAGATTTGTTCTTTGATGTGGTGGGTCTGTGAAGTACATGTCCAGCACCTATACTCCTCTCTTCTTTTTACCGGAGGACCGCAGAATTCATATTTCAGTGCATATACGGCAAAAATTAAACGTTCATTTAGGACAACATGGATTTCCAAGGATTAACGTGTTACCAGTTGTGGAGGAACAAACAGGAATGAGCGTCTCTCCTATTTCCGAACATTAAATGTTGTTTTTGTAACTTCCACTTTAGCAGACTACATTGAGATAACTATTTCTAGATCGAAAGGTAAGCCAGTTCCGTACGAACCCACTAGCGAGAACAAATAGAAAGGCGTTTGGAGATGCAGTAATGGGAAATGTCGTTAGAGTGTATTGTAGAATTGGAGAAGTATGAAGAAGGAAAACTATCGCATCCATTTCATGACTTTACGCCTCTTACCTTCAGATATCATTACTAAATGACCAATGGTGGCCAGAGGAAAGTTGCTACCTCCCGTTATCTCTGCACAAATAGCTTTTCATGTAACTAAAATTTGAGGCGTTTATGTAAAAGTTCGATTACAGAAACAAATCTGTTCTGGGTCGCCTGACTCAAATGCTTTAACATTGTCATCGTCCATGTCAACAGAAGGTGCAGTGTAGGTGATGTCTCCAGTTACAATTCCTTGGACGTCGCTTTGAAGAGCTACAAAAACCCCTATGTTTTAAAAGCAATAAAATAAACGATTGCGTATAAGAATTACAGTAACAGAATAGTAAACATACCGTGCAAAGTTCTTTCATCAGCGTGATATCAGTTCCTTCATTTCGGGCTATTTCTCCCTTCTCAGAGAGCTTCTCGCTAAAAGACATTCTAACATTATCAGCTGCTTATTCCAGCGACTATCGTTAAACTGGCTCATTTATCTGACAAGATCATTCAGAAGAACACTTTTCTTTACGTAAGTGCCACGTGCTTCGCCGCAATCAAAAGACCATGAACTTATGGACAATTGACGCATATATACCCTGCATTACAATTACTTCGTAGCTCTGTATTTGACGTATGGCAGGAACAATTCAATCGTTAATATATCGCGCAGTGCAACGACAATCTTGGTACCTTTATCAGTCATGTGCTGCATGTCTTTCAAAGTACTGTGGTGGATACCAAGAGACATAAATCGTACAAACAGTTCCCTTAGAATGTTACCGCCCGTTTATGGTTCATCTGAAAACTGAGTTGTAAACAAAACGCGAGATCAGAGAGTGCAGTCAATAAAACAGGTGACAGTACATGTCAGATAATTGTTTCTTCTCTCGCTGGATGTCCACATTTCTGTAGTTGCTGAGTATTCACCTTCTGTTATATCAGCAATTACCTCAGGGATAATTATATGTCCTAGGCTTTTAGCACTTTTTGCCATGTACCTCAACACAGTTGTGGGGTGATATACAATGGCCTTTGCAGTGTCAACTATCGTCTGAACGAGATCCATAAGACCTTCATCTCTCATAGTTCCATACGACCTTACATCTCGTGCACACATAGCCATGCATTTATCGACAGTTATCTCCAGGGCAGGTTTAGGAAGTCGTTTCTCCTCCACATAAGACCCTTTTTTATTATATACAAATGGATTGGGAGAAATGTGCGAAGTGCCATTTGGCCCTTCAGCATGAGAGTAAATTCCATCGAACTGCGAAATGAACGCTTTTCCTAACGGAATCCACAATAGGCTTTAACACAGTCCAAACTGAACTTTTAAGATTGGCTTCAGACTGTGTGGTTCTCTGCTCACCACTTGTTAGTTTTTCTTTTACATCCCTTTTTCTTGATGTGCTCCTTCTTCTGGAAACCATATTAGTTTCGCTCATTTTGTGCGTTACGACAAAAATGAAGAAACCCCTCCACTCCACTAAACACTGCTCTACTCAGCGCTCGTAGTCCGTAGCTTTCAACTGTGGTCAGTACTACCAACAGCCCGTAGGCCACATCACGCCAGTGCTTGCTCACGTCACTGGTGCAGTGACGTCACGGGTTCGTTCATTGTGGAGCAGTGAGGCCGCGGCGCGTGGGCTGCGTCTCCATGCACAAGTCTGCTGAGCCCATGGCATACAGGTGCTTTCGCAACAGCACTGCTCGACGTCAGAGACTCGCTTGGCCGAGACTGCTGCAGTCCAGTGCAGCTCGCGGACCAGGCCTCTGTGCACGACTCTACGTCGTGCGGCCCGTCGGACTTCGATAGGGCGCCCCCAGTTGAATCGCCAGCGCGAGGCAAGGCACGCACGGCTGACATGGCTGCGCTCCTGGACGGGCCACGCCTCGATGCCCACCTCTGGTGCAACTTGCACAACCAGAGCTCGCTCTCAGTCCGTTGTCAACGACCGACTGACACCATACAAGCCAACTGCGATGTCACTCCAGCAATGGCTGCATCAATTCCCACGGGCAGACCCGTCCCTTAACTGACTTACCCTCTTATCCACAGAACAATGATACCTCTCAATTTTTAAGTTACTGTATCTTGTACAAATATCTCCCGTGCCAATGAAAATGATTTGTCAAACTGTTTGTTTAAAACATGTCAAATTGTGTATTGTTTTTTCTTGTGTGCACTAATCTTTTTAGTTTTGTTTTACTTACGATTTTAATGACTACTTTTGTAACGGCCAGTGTCATAAGCAATTGTATCGTAGGCAAGTGTAAGACAAGAAGACAATTTTTCTTTCTTTATGTTTATGAAATGTGTGTGTAGTAGAGAGTCCACAAATGTTAATCAGTATATGTAATACTTTCCATAACAATAAAGAACAGAGTAGCCTTCACATTTTTTCTGTGATCAGCTCGGAGATGCCTTCCTGTTTTGTATCGTCCTTTCTTCTTCAGCTTTTGCTATGTAAGCATCTATCTTGTTAGCTCGTAAGATCCATGGATATATTTAGGTCTATTTAAATTAATACCTTTCAGATGTATTAATTTAAAAACTAACCATATCTCTTTGTATTAATGTCTTTATCAGCTTTGTGTACAGCTATTCGTGAAAGAAATGCAAAACTGCTGACGTAGAGTCAGTCTGCCATTGGTGTGATCCGAATACTGATTAACAATTTATCAGATCTTTTATGGTGCACCTACGAACCAGCAGTTTTTCAGAAACGATGTTGGATACTCAATTAACTATACAGCATAATGCGAGGGACCAATCGCGTTATGCAATTGCCTTATGAAAATTACATTGGAACCACATCTGTAACTTTGCGTTTCTCTCTTACACCAACCTGGAGTAATAAGAAATCACAACAGGAATAAAAAAGCACTGCTCGGTTAATTTCAATTGACATTACTGAACTGAATACCTGCTGGTAAGTGGTAGGTGATCACGACTATTTTCTTTACATTCACTATCTTCCTTTCACTTTCCCAAGCAGGCAAGTTAACAGTTACAGCTCACAGCTTCCACTCGCTCATCCACCTTCCAGAGAGGTTGCTGCAATTGTTGCTTATACAGTGGTCACTCCACGTATGGTTAAAGTTTAACGTCATACCAGAGACATTTCTGTTTACAACAACAAAACAATACAAGAACTGATACCTCAGTTCGTTGCATTGGCTAATAGTGTGAGATAAATGGCTTTTCTCATAGGAGAATGAGCAGTGCCGTTAATTTAGAGCAATATAGAAACGTCTTGTGCAATGCTAACAGCCGAGGGTGCTGAATCACACGAGACCTACCTTTCTCAAGAGTTTTCACAGTAAAGAACTAGAAAATTGTGGACCAGAAGCCTACTTCTCCCACCCGCCCCCTTCCCCAGTGTTGCTGTTGTGGTGTTCAGTCTGAAGACTGATGCAGCTGCCCAAGCTAGTCTATTCTGTAAAAGCCTCTTAAGCGCTGCACAGCTAATGCAATGTGCATCAGTTTGAACCTGCTACCTGTATTCGAGACTTTGTCTCCCTCTACAATTTTAACACCCACCTCTCTCTCCAACATCTACATATTCACACTTATCTCCATTAGCAAATTGACAATTCCTTGGTGCCTCAGGATATGCCCTATGAAACGAAGTGTGCCATACGTTTCTTGTTTTCACCAGTTCGACTCAATATCTTCATATCAGTTATTCGATCTGCAGCGCCACCACTAATTTTCGGCGTTACTGATTAAAACTGTGATTGTGGTATCGATAGCTACGATGCCACGGAGTAGGTGGAAGTTCATAAGTGGGCACTACGACAGACAACGATGACACCACCCTCTAGCCGGTGCTGTGGAGGTCTACTAGCTCCATGACAGATTCTGCCTATTTTGATCAAGAACAGATGGCCAGGAAGCTTCGCTTGCTATTGAGATATGTACTTCTTATGATGGGTCTAAGGCTTCCCACCTCTGTACAAAGTTATGTATTGTAGTGTTGCGGAATAGTAAAGAGTTTGAAACGTGGAATATGGTCAATGTTTCGTTGCCTCTGCCAAGTGCCAGAGGCAGTAAGTTAGCCAAGAGGTAAGAGGATTGCACATATATCGGAATGAGTCGTCACCCAGGGGCAGTGGCCAGTTACATACAACAGGCGAGAGAGATTTGCTTAGCATGCGGGTTTGTGTTAGACGGAGATTTTTGTAGAGTGCAAGACAGAGGTATAGTGTCAGGTGTACTGTATTTCACAACTTTGAATAAGTCTGCCGTAACAACACATAACGCCGGCCAGAGTGGCCGAGCAGTTCTAGGCGCTACAGTCCGGAACTGCGCGACCGCTATGGTCACAGGTTCGAATCCTGCCTCGGGCATGGATGTGTGTGGTGTCCTTAGGTTAGTTAGGTTTAAGTAGTTCTAAGTTCTAGGGGACTGATGACCACAGCAGATAAGTCCCATAGTGCTCAGAGCCATTTGAGCTACAACAGGTAACTCCATCGCAAGAACACCTAAGGGGCGAGTACGACAGATGAATCAGCAGTATAAGTGGAACGAATGCATTCATTACAAACGAGCATGACGTCAGGACGTCGCTCGTGCTTCCTTTAAATACACCAGCTTTGATAGCAACAAGGCACTCGCAGTTAGACTTGCAGTTAGATGTTACTGGGTCATTGTTTAGTGCTCAGCTCAGTGATCGACGTGTTAATCTTTATTACGGAGATTTTGCAGTAAGGGTAGCCCGCGTCTCGTGGTCGTGCGGTAGCGTTCTCGCTTCCCACGCCCGGGTTCCCGGGTTCGATTCCCGGCGGGGTCAGGGATTTTCTCTGCCTCGTGATGGCTGGGTGTTGTGTGCTGTCCTTAGGTTAGTTAGGTTTAAGTAGTTCTAAGTTCTAGGGGACTGATTACCATAGATGTTAAGTCCCATAGTGCTCAGAGCCATTTGAACCATTTTTTTTTGCAGTAAGGGCGGCCCATCCAGCAGCAGACGTGAGGGGACAGTACCAGCTCTGGTCCTCTCTGCTGCCACTGTCAATCATTTACGCAGGATTAGCAGACATCGCAGTAGACTTGCTCGCCGCCAATGCTGACCACATCAGAGAGCCATCGTCGAAATCATGCGGGGTCTAGGCCCTGTGCATCTGCTGTCACAACTGGGTGAGCCGACGATGCTGGGGGACTGCAGCCGGTTCTGCCCGTCCACCGTGGACGAGCCACCAGTTGGAGCAGGGAAGAAGACGGGGTGGGAGAGAGTACACTCTGCACTACGAGGACGCCTCTCGTGCCGACAGCGCCAGGACTCCAACCCAGAGCCCCCTACGTGCAGCAGCTTGCTGTCCGCAGCCGAGCCGGCTGGCCAGCTGGGCGCCACCAGCCTCGCGCGGCCGAAGTACGAAGTAGGGACATTCCTTCGCAACGTCACAGCATGCGGCGCTGTGCTAGCAAGACTGTGGCCCCGGAGCTGGTGACATTGCTATGAGTCAAAAATGGTTCAAATGGCTCTGAGCACTATGGGACTTAACATCTATGGTCATCAGTACCCTAGAACTTAGAACTACTTAAACCTAACTAACCTAAGGACATCACACAACACCCAGTCATCAAGAGGCAGAGAAAATCCCTGACCCTGCCGGGAATCGAACCCGGGAACCCGGGTGCGGGAAGAGAGAACGCTACCGCACGTGCTATGAGTCAGCGAGGACTCGGGAATGTCGTTAGTATCACCAAGCCACATTGTACTCGGCAGAATTAAAGGTGTTATGAATTAATAATGTTTCTTTGGCGTTTCTGACGCGTCCACAGTCATTTCCTAGTATCCTGACAACTGGAGGGGTCACCGCTCGGCCATACAGTCCAACGTAGGCGACCGGGACCGCCTACAGATTTGGTGTCAGGAGGGGTGTCAGAGGTCCTCGCATCTACTGCCTACAGATTTGGTGTCAAAAGTCCTTGCACCCACCGCCTACGGATTTGGTGTAGTGGTAAGTGCTCAAGGCGATTTTTGTTAATAACTATGGATGCACGTTCTTTGTTGGGAGTGCACTTTGTGAGACCTGCTGAAACCCCAGATTTATCTGAGTTTAAGGGCAACAGTTGGGAAACGTAATTGGTACCAGTCAGATGTACTGTGTGTAATTTAACGGGGCATGGGGAGCCTTGCACGAAGTTTGTACCAGTAGAATGTTCAATTTGTAAACGGTTTGGTCACACAGCGAACAATTGTGGACAGTGTTGCTGGGCAATAACAAGGCGGAAGGATTGATTTTGTTTAGTTGTGCATTGTGAGTCTTGTTTGTCTTCGTGTGTGTAGTGCTCAACTGTGACAAAGGAGTTGAGTAGCTGGTGTTGTTATTGTTCTGAGGAGTAAATTCAGTATAGAGTAAGTTGTTGGTAATTTGCAGAAATCATGTCAGAAACAAGATCCGTTAGTACTGATGTGAGTATAGCTGCTCTGACGGAGCAAGTCTCAAAATTCTTAGAAGAGAATGCGCAGCATAAGTTACGTCATGTAGAATTAATGACGCAAATGGAGACCTTGCGTTCGGCGCAAGAGTCGCAAACGGGTTCAAGTGAGTGCAAGTCAGTAGCAATGTCCAACCTTGCAATATATCCTTCAGTAGCTAACCTGATCACGCCTTTCTCGGGTAAAACAGCAGAGGATGTCACAGCGTTCATTAATGATGTTTTGGCAACAGCTGCAATGAGCAATTGGTCGGACGTAACTATGTCACGTATATCAAATTTTCGACTTGCATGGGAAGCCAAGACGTTCGTGATGTACCATGAGACGCAGACGCTTAGTAAGGCGAGCACGTTTGAAGAATTGGCAGATGGGTTACGACAAAGATATCGTAAGCAGAATAGTGCAAGATTTTTTAGGGAGAAGTTAGGTAATTTGACACAGAAGGTCAATGAGACAGTGGAGTCCTTTTCAGATAGGACACGGAAAATTAATTCGCAGACCTATGAATTATCGGGTAATTCTGATGCGGATTATGTATTACTATGAGAGGCAGAAAACAGGGCCCTCGATGTATTCCTCAGGGGAATTCCTGCAGGATTTTCTTGTAGGGTTAGGATGGAGAATACTGGGGATATAGCTGCAGCACTGCGTATTGCGACGCATCTGCAGGAGATAGACATTGCAACAAGAGTTCGCAATGATAAACGCATCTTTGCGTCGGACAGGAATTGTTACCGTTGTGGGAGGAAAGGTCACATGAGGGCTCAATGCAGACAGCCGCAGTGCTATGTTTGTAAACATTACTGTCACAAGGCGAATGAGTGTCGTAGTAAGCAGAATGGTAACGGAATAAACAGGAAAAAGCGTTAAACAGGAACGGGAGTGTTTCGTCCATCGGAAGACATTCCCGGTAAGCAGAAGTACGGTGAAAACTAGTACAGCGACGGATTGTTGCTTGATGGTTGTTGTAAGGAATAACAGATGTAAGTTTTAGATTGATACAGGGGCACATGCATCTGTTGCTAGTCTAGACCTCGTGGGTAGGAGAAGACTAGATACTCCTAGGTATAGATTACGTGGAGTAGGGAATAATGAGTTGCAATCATTGGGTACACCACAGCTGGTTTTTAAGATTGGAACTGTAGAGTTCGGAAAGCATATGGAAGTGTTGCCAAATGTGGGACAAGGGTATTCTGTGATTCTCGGACTGGACTTCCTCGATAAACACCATGCCAAAATTAAGCCTTCACAGCGTACAGTTGAACTTAGTGGAAACTTGTTTTGAATTGGTACAACAGCTGTAAATGTTTCTACGTCGCGAGGTACATCCGTTGCTAAGATATCACCAATTGAGCCGCGTACAAGGGCATTAAAGATGATTACGCATGTCAAAGTGCCTTCGGGTACAGGGAAGTTAGTTTGGTTGTCAGTATGTACCGATTTACCACAGCAGAGACTATGTGTGGTGGAGCCACTGCAGAGCAATGAAGCATTGGATAAAATGCATTGTTTTATTAGGAGGAGCGTTGCGCACGTAACGGATATAAATGAGGAACTGATGATTCCGGTCAGTGTAGATAATTTTGGGGCAGATGAAGTGGATCTCTCAAAGGGTTTAGTGGTAGCAAGTTTGGAAATACTCGATGATGAGGATATAGGTGAATCCCAAGGTGATTATAACGTCAAGCAAACCGTCAAGGCATCTGTACTACGTGATAAGATTCGTCATTTGGAGAATGGTGATCGGAGAGCTATGGAAGCTTTGTTATTAGAGTATTTAGATTTGTTTAATTTGGATGGTCCATTACCAGCAACTCCTATTACACAGGACCATACACCGACTGGCGATAGTCCGCCGGTCTATAGAAAACCATACAGGATAGCGAAACACCTACAACCACTAGTGGAAGAATTTATTAATCAACAGTTAAGGGACGGTATTATAGAGAACAGTGAAAGCCCGTGGTCTGCCAACATAGTGGTAGTTCCTATAAAGTCATTGGACGGTACTAAGAAGTATAGGTCTTGTTGTGACTATCGTTTTTTGAACACACGAACTGTAACAGATGCGTATCGAATACCGAACGTCACGGAAACATTGGACAACCTAGGTCGGTGTAACTATTTTTCGACGCTAGATCTAGAGAGTGGGTACCCTCAGATAGAAGTAAGTCCCAAGGATAGACCGAAGACGACCTTTACAACAAGCCTTGGTTACTTTCAGTGTCACATAATGCTATTTGGGTTGAAAAACACTCCTGCTACTTTCCAGCGTCTGTTAGATGGTGTGCTTCGAGGACTGAAACCGAAGATTGCTATGGTATACCTCGATGATATTGTTACTTTTTCGCGTAATATAGAAGAGCATGTGGAACGACTGAACGAAGTATTTAGTAGGCTAAGAGAGGCAAATCTTACGCTTAATGTAAAGAAATGTCAGTTTTTCCCAGACGCAAGTGACTTATCTTGGGCATATTATCAGTCAGGAGGGGGTAAGAACGGATCCTCGTCTAACGTCGGCTGTGCGTGGTTTCCCAGTACCACAGACCATTAGACAAGTTCAGCAATATGTCGGTTTATGTAATTACTACAGACGATATGTAAAGGGGTTCGCGGAAATTGTTGTTGTTGTTGTGGTCTTCAGTCCTGAGACTGGTTTGATGCAGCTCACCATGCTACTCTATCCTGTGCAAGCTTTTTCATCTCCCAGTACTTACTGCAACCTACATCCTTCTGAATCTGCTTAGTGTATTCATCTCTTGGTCTCCCCCTACGATTTTTACCCTCCACGCTGCCCTCCAATACTAAATTGGTGATCCCTTGATGCCTCAGAACATGTCCTACCAACCGATCCCTTCATCTGGTCAAGTTGTGCCACAAACTTCTCTTCTCCCCAATCCTATTCAATACTTCCTCATTAGTTATGTGATCTACCCATCTAATCTTCAGCATTCTTCTGTAGCACCACATTTCGAAAGCTTCTATTCTCTTCTTGTCCAAACTATTTATCGTCCATGGTTCACTTCCATACATGGCTACACTCCATACGAATACTTTCAGAAATGACTTCCTGACACTTAAATCAATACTGGATGTTAACAAATTTCTCTTCTTCAGAAACGCTTTCCTTGCCATTGCCAGCCTACATTTTATATCCTCTCTACTTCGACCATCATCAGTTATTTTGCTCCCCAAATAGCAAAACTCCTTTACTACTTTAAGTGCCTCATTTCGTAATCTAATTCCCTCAGCATCACCCGACTTAATTAGACTACATTCCATTAACCTTGTTTTGCTTTTGTTGATGTTCATCTTATATCCTCCTTTCAAGACACTGTCCATTCCATTCAACTGCTCTTCCAAGTCCTTTGCTGTCTCTGAAAGAATTACAATGTCATCGGCGAACCTCAAAGTTTTTATTTCTTCTCCATGAATTTTAATACCCACTCCGAATTTTTCTTTTGTTTCCTTTACTGCTTGCTCAATATACAGATTGAACAACATCGGGGAGAGGCTACAACCCTGTCTTACTCCCTTCCCAACCACTGCTTCCTTTTCATGTCCCTCGACTCTTATAACTGCCATCTGGTTTCTGTACAAGTTGTAAATAGCCTTTCGCTCCCTGTATTTTACCCCTGCCACCTTTAGAATTTGAAAGAGAGTATTCCAGTCAACATTGTCAAAAGCTTTCTCTAAGTCTACAAATGCTAGAAACGTAGGTTTGCCTTTCCTTAATCTTTCTTCTAAGATAAGTCGTAAGGTCAGTATTGCCTCACGTGTTCCAGTGTTTCTACGGAATCCAAACTGATCTTCCCCGAGGTTGGCTTCTACTAGTTTTTCCATTTGTCTGTAAAGAATTCGTGTTAGTATTTTGCAGCTGTGACTTATTAAGCTGATAGTTCGGTAATTTTCACATCTGTCAACACCAGCTTTCTTTGGGATTGGAATTATTATATTCTTCTTGAAGTCTGAGGGTATTTCGCCTGTTTCATACATCTTGCTCACCAGATGGTAGAGTTTTGTCAGGACTGGCTCTCCCACGGCCGTCAGTAGTTCCAATGGAATATTGTCTACTCCGGGGGCCTTGTTTCGACTCAGGTCTTTCAGTGCTCTGTCAAACTCTTCACGCAGTATCGTATCTCCCATTTCATCTTCATCTACATCCTCTTCCATTTCCATAATATTGTCTTGAAGTACATCGCCCTTGTATAGACCCTCTATATACTCCTTCCACCTTTCTGCTTTCCCTTCTTTGCTTAGAACTGGGTTTCCATCTGAGCTCTTGATATTCATACAAGTCGTTCTCTTATCTCCAAAGGTCTCTTTAATTTTCCTGTGGGCGGTATCTATCTTACCCCTAGTGAGATAGGCCTCTACATCCTTACATTTGTCCTCTAGCCATCCCTGCTTAGCCATTTTGCGCTTCCTGTCGATCTCATTTTTGAGACATTTGTATTCCTTTTTGCCTGTTTCACTTACTGCATTTTTATATTTCGCGGAAATTGCACATCCATTAACGAGATTGTTAAAGAAAGGTGTTAAGTTTAAATGGAGAGCACAGTGTCAGGAGGCATTCGAGAAACTCAGATACTAATGGCAGACCCAGTGCTGATACTCCCTGATTTCGAACAAGAGTTCATACTATCTTGTGATGCCAGTAATATTCCTGTAGGTTTTATTCTTTCTCAGAAGGTTAATGGACAGGATCATCCCGTGGCTTATGCTTCCAGGCACCTGAATAAGGCAGAGAAGACTTATTCAACTACAGAGAAAGAAATGTTAGCAGTGATTTACGTTATCTCGTATTTTCGCTGTTATTTATATGGGCGTAAGTTCAAGGCGATTACAGATCACGCAGCATTGAAGTGGTTGTTGGAGTTGAAAGGTTCTTCAAGTCGTTTAACTAGATGGGCACTGAAACTAAGTGAATTTGACTACGAGGTAATTCACAAACCAGGGGTAAAACATACGAATGCAGATGCACTTAGTAGAAAAACAGCAGCTGTACAAGTTGTGGGCTAAAGTGAGAAGGAGTGGATAAAGGCGCAAACTACTGACAGAGAGTGTCAATTGTTCGAACGCAACCGCAGTTTGAAATGCAGGATGGGTTGCTTTGCAGGAAGACAAAGTGCGGACTACGCGTCGTAGTACCGGAGTCGCTGAGGAAAGAAGTGTTGAAACAAGGGTACGACCATGTATTGTCGGGTCATGGTGGTAAAAGAACGACTGATAGACGGGTAGCTGAAAGGTTTTGGTGGAAGACACGTCGCAATGATGTAGAGCAGTATGTGCAGAGAGCAGATTTAAGTCATCAGAAAATTCAGTCACAGAGACTACCTGAAGCGGATCGTCCGTTCGCATTCATTGGATTAGAGGTAATCGGAGCATTTAACAAGACCCAAGCGGGTAATCGATACGTGTTAACAATATTAGATCATTTTTACCGATACCTGGTAATGGTAGCTATTCCAGATCAGAAGACAAGCACTGTTGCGGAAGCCTTAGTAAATAAGTGGTTGCTGATGTATGGTGTGCCTGATACTATAATTACAGATCAGGATAGTAACTTTATGTCGGAGCTGATGAAGCAGTTATGCCGTTTATTGAAAGTTAAGAAATTGCTGTCAAGTCCATTTCATCCTCAGTCGAATCGACAAACAGAATGGGTTCATAGGACGTTAGTTAAGATGATTAGTCATTACGTAAATTCAGAACACGCGGATTGGGACGTGTATTTAAATCTGTTGACAGGCGCATATAACGCGAAATTTCATACAGGAACGGGGCTCTCTCCGTATGAGGTAAGTTATGGTCGGAAAATGCCATCACCATTTGATGTGCTCAACCCTCAGGTAGGTTCACAGGATGAGTCAGTGAAGAATTTCGCCAAGAAATTGAGAAAGATTTGGCAAAGAGTACGGCGTGCTAATACTAAAAGCTTTGGAGAAACAAGAGAGTATTGGGCAAAGAACAGGTAAACTGCCGCAATACAGAATTGGTCAATGGGTATTGTTGGCTAATCCTTATGTTCCGAAGGGTAAAACGAAGAAATTTTTGAGGAAATATTCAGGACCGTATCAGGTAAATGAAATAGTGTCTCCCGTGAACGTAAATTTGCAGTTTCCAACCAAGTCGTCAGTAGTTAATGTGAGTAGGATTAAGCCGTTTAAGGGCGCAGTGGATGCGTTACCGCAGATTCCTCCAGCAGTCACAATGGGTGTGAGGGTACCGAAGCTAAAAAAACAGCAGAGGAACGTTCCTTACGCACGTAGGTCTAGTGATAAGTAGATTATGTGTCCTCCAGGACGAACATGTCGTATATATTGTTATTAGGTAATAGGGTATGTGTAGTTTTTACTTGTCATTTGTGTGTTTTAGACGTGGTAAGGAAGGGAGCGATTGACATGGCTTCCTTTTCCTTCAGGTGCCGTGCCAGGATGTGGCCCGGGAAACTTTTCGTCAGTCTGGTACTGCTACACTGTTGCAGAGGAGAGGTGGTGCAGGTGCAACCACTGGATAAGGGAATTTTGTTTGCAAGACAATTAGAAGTGGTATTGTCAAGCCGCAGGTAGACAATTGTGTTCACGTATAATATATGGAGAGTGAGGAATGATGTATGGACACTACAGGATAGGTTTACGGCACCACAGGTGGCCACGGAGAAAGAGGGGTTGTTTCAAGACATACGGTACGAGTATCAGGAATTGAAGCTCTTATATGAAAAGCTGAGAAGGCAGTTGCAACAAGTAATAGAAGTGGTCCCGCAAACGCTCTTTCGCAGGAAACGAGCGTGGTTGGATGCAGGGGGAAAATTGCTGAAAACAGTGTTTGGAACCACGGACGAGGAAGATATAAGGAGCTTAAATAGTATGGTGGGGAGGTGCAGGAGTTGGCGGAGGAGACAAAATCGAAAGTGGATTGGCACACGACAGGTATAGGTAACATGCAGCAGGGGATATTGAATGTCACTAGAACAGTGCGGGAGTTGACGTCAGACCTGGAACGGTATGCAGCAAATACCAGGAAAGTGTTGAATAGGGATATAGTGCGGTAGCGTTCTCGCTTCCCACGCCCGGGTTCCCTGGTTGGATTTCCGGCGGGGTCAGGGATTTTCTCTGCCTCGTGATGGCTGGGTGTTGTGTGATGTCCTTAGGTTAGTTAGGTTTAAGTAGTTCTAAGTTCTAGGGGACTGATGACCATAGATGTTAAGTCCTATAGTGCTCAGAGCCATTTGAACCAATGGGGATATAGAGGCTATACAGACGAGATTGATCCGAATAGACGGGAAAATACAAGTAGCACCTTTATTGAGGGCATTGGCAGACAGGGTGGATGATGCACGTGTCGAATTGGAAGCGTTATATGAAACTATGTATCACGCAGTGCATGGGCAATTGAGTGCCACTTTGTTAGGTCCAGATCACGTGCTGAAGGCGTTGCTGAAAGTGCAGAAAGAATTCTCGGAGGGAGTGCGTCATGTCGTGCCTCCGGCAAAGCGGAATTTACCGTTACTCTATCGCATGTCTAAACTGAGAGTAATTACAGATCAGACGAGTATACACGTAGAAGTGCAAATACCAGTGATGGGTATCAATTCGCAGTACCAGTGTTGTACAGTACACCCGTATCCAATTAGATGGGGTGCACTTGGGAAGTGGGTGCAAGTGCAAACTCGGGAAGTATTGTCAGTGTCAAGACGGAAGAGTGCTCATGTGGTAATGTCTACGGAAGATTTGACAGACTGTTTCAGGGGAAGTGTTTTTATTTGTCCAGCAAAGGAGGTGGCAACCCACAATCATTCGTGTGAAATGTAGTTGTTCTTGGGGAATATGAGAACCTTAGAATGCGAAAAGAAGGTGATACTTCCCAGACCGAAATATCAGAAAGTTGGGGAATATTGGATTCACTCTGTGTTCGAACTAGAGATCGTAGTTGCCACTTGTTACAGAAATGGTAGATTTACAGATATATCAAAGCTTGAATTGCAGGGCAGTGGGTTTTTGATTAATGGCACTGGATGTAAAATAGTGGGGAAGCATTTTCACCTATCAGCTACTTTCATAGGTACAACAATGATTAACGTGACACAGCCTATCTTGAAATATCCAGAGGAACCGCCACACATATTGCCTCGCCAGAATCTAACGTTTATAAAGAGTCCTTGGATCCTACATTACTACAATCTTTAGATAGCCTGATTATCTCAGAAAAAGAGCAGATCTCAGTTAATCAACTACTGCAGCACGTGCAGCAATATCGGGAGAAACGTAAGCAAAACACAATCATATTTGGTGTCTCAATGACGCGCATAATATTAGTTCTAGCGCTTATTTGTGCAACTTACTTTTGTATACGGAAAAAGATGTCTCGTTCTCAAATAACAACCGTACATCAAATACCGATGGGATGGATTGGGAATAGTGAAACGTAATATAAATTGATAAGCAATGATAACATTGGAATCAGTATTGAGCGTAAATAGATTATTAGCGGGTAAGAAAAGTTTGACAGTGTTGAAGGAGTAGTTGTAAGATGCCTGTAGATTATAAGGAAGTATGGCGTGCACAACCAGTAAGTCCACAATTATAAAATTCGGGACAAATTTTGTTAAAGAAGGGGGATGTGTAGTTTCACGGAATACTAAAGAGTTGGAAACGTGGAATATTGTCAAAGTTTCGTTGCCTATGCCGAGAGCCAGAGGCAGTAAGTTAGCCAAGAGGTAAGAGGATTGCACATATATTGGAATGTGTCGTCACTCAGGGGCAGTGGCCGGTTACACACAAGAGGTGAGAGAGAATGCGGGTTTCTGTAAGACGGAGACTTTGTAGAGTGCCTGACAGAGGTATAGCGTCAGCTGTACTGCATTTCACAACTTCGTGTAAGTCTACCGCAACAGCATGTAACTATGTCGCAGTATAAGTGGAAAGAATGTGTTCATTACAAACGAGCATGACGTCAGGACGTCGCTCGTGCTTCCTTTAAATACGTCAGCTTTGATAACAACAAGGCACTCGCAGTTAGACTTGCAGTTAGATGTGTAATGGGTTGCTGCGTAGCGCTCAGCTCGGTGATCGACATGTATTAAGGAGATGTTGCAGTAAGGGTGGCCCAACCAGCAGCAGACGTGAGGGGACAGTACCGGCTCTGGTCCTCTCTGCTGCCGCTGTCAATCATCAACCCAGGATTAGCAGACATCACGGCAGACTGGCTCGCAGCCAATGCTGACCACGTCAGTGAGCCGTCGTCGAGATCGTGCGCGGCCTAGACCCTGTGCATCCACCTTCACAACCAGGTGAGCGATGACACTGGGGGACTGCAGCCCGTTCCGCCTGTCCACCGTGGACGAGCCACCAGGAGGAGCACGGAAGAAGACGGGGTGGGATAGAGTACACTCTGCACTACGAGAACGCCTCTCGTGTGAACAGTGCCGGGACTCCAACCCAGAGCTTCCTATACGCAGCAGCTTGATGTCCGCAGCCGATACGGCCGGCCAGCCGAGTGCCACCAGCCACGCATGGCCAAAGTACGAAATAAGGACATTCCTTCGCAACATCACAGCACGCGGCGCTGCGCTTCAAGACTGTGCGGCCCAGAGCTGGTGTCATTGCTATGAATCAGTGAGGACTCAGGAAGGTCGTTGATATCACTAAGCCACATTGTACTTGGCAGGAATAAAGGTGTTATGAACTAATAATGTTTCTTTGGCGTTTCTGACGCGTCCACAGTCATTTCCCAGAATCCTGACTGTGGTGTCACCGCCAGACACCACACTTGCTAGGTGGTAGCCTTTAAATCGGCCGCGGTCCGTTAGTATACGTCGGACCCGCGTGTCGCCACTATCAATGATTGCAGACTGAGCGCCGCCACACGGCAGGTCTAGAGAGACTTCCAAGCACTCGCCCCAGTTGTACAACCGACTTTGCTAGGGATGGTTCACTGACAAAACACACACTCATTTGCCGAGACGATAGTTTAGCATAGCCTTCAGCTACGTCATTTGCTACGACCTAGCAAGGCGCCATTGTCATTTACTATTGGTATTGTGAATCATGTACTGTCCACACCGACGTTTACCATTAATGGATGAAAGTTAAGTATTCCACCAGCTACGTCCTTTTTTCTAAATTCTAATTTCTTTGTCCTGTTCCAGACCTCACGCCAGCATGCATGAGCTAAAATGCGTGCCTTTCGGCCTCCTCTAGTAACCCGGTGTTGGCTCTCCTGCCAATCAAAACATTGGCGACGAGGCAAAACCGCGTTCTTATCGATATTGCCCTGATTTACTTGTGTAATGGCTTCGCCACAATCTCCAGATGTACTGTCCGAATTTTTTCGCTTACAGAATCAGCAGAAACAGGCCTTACTGGATGCCCTTGGACAGTTCGTCCAGGGTCAACAGGCAATGCAAAACGAAGCGGCAGCCGCCGCTCCACCGCTAACGCAGCCATAACACGCTGTTGCACCAACTTTTCGTCCTTTTGATGCTGCACTGGAAAGCTGGACGGAGTGGTCATGCCAATTTGGATTCCATCTCGCCGCCTATAGTATTGAAGGTAACGAGCGGCAGCCATTGTTGTTATCATTGGTCGGCGTCCAAAGGTACCGTGTGATAGTCAAATTATTTCCCCAATGTGACATAGCAACTCTGTCCTACGACGAAATTTTGTCTGCATTAGATGCATATTTCAAAGAATCAGTCAATGTAGTTGCGAAAAGGTATACCTTCTTTCGTACAAAATGTATGGCAGGTCAGACTAATCGGGAGTGGGTTGCAACCTTGCATTGCCTTACTAGGGATTGTGCTTTTGAGTTTCAATGTGGACTCCCTTATTCAGATACTATGATACGTGATGCAATTGCACAGAACGTTTCTGATGTTCGTATAAGGGAACAGATTTTGAAACTCGTGATGACTGGGTGTTGTGTGATGTCCTTTGGTTAGTTAGGTTTAGGTAGTTCTAAGTTCTAGGGGACTATGACCATAGCTGTTAAGTCCCATAGTGCTCAGAGCCATTTAAATAATTTTGATTTTGAAACTATTCAATCCCTCCCTTCAACAAGTGATGGACATATTGGATCGGCAGGACACACTTGACTTTGCTCAGGAATCATTTGAAACCAGCCGTGTGTCAGGTTAACCAGCCCGCTGGGCGAGCTGCACGGAGCAGTAAACAGCCCTCGCACCCGGCCCCGTCGCTGCCGCCAGGATCTCAGCCACGCTACTAGACATTCGTGTGAGAATTGCCTGTCACACCAAGCTATTTGCTTTTTCTGTAATAAAAAAGGACATGTTCAGAGTGTTTGCCAGAAAGTCTCAGATCAAAACTCACAACCATTCCAGGCCCTTTGCTTCGCGCCGGATTAGAACCTAGGATACTCAGGCTCATGAAACATCGCCCATGGAAATTCGTGTAGTTCATTCCACTACGCCCACTCTCTCTAACAGCGACTGTGTTCGTCCCACAAATAGTGTGCGTCGACATCGCCGGAAATCCCGTCAAGTCGCAAGTGATTATATACCAGTGTCAGTTCATGTTGCGCGAGACAGTCGCTCTTCTCGTCAGGAAGACAATTAACTTTTTGTAGACTTGGACATTAGCGGCAAAGTGATACCATTCCAGCTCAGTACCAGAGCTGCTGTTTCACTGATCAATCAAGACATGTACAAACAGCTGGGCACACCTCCATCGCGTGCCGCAAATGTTAAGTTAACTAGTTATTCAGGTCAAGATCTCCCTGTGTTAGGACAGTGCAGCCTTCTTGCAACATACAAAGGACAAACAAAACTTGTGTCATTTTACATCCTTCTTTCTTCTTCTGCAGTGAACTTGTTTGGTTTCATTTTTTTCAGTTGTTTAACTTGTCTGTAGTAAGTCCCGCCCCTGCATTGTTCCAGCAATATCTCCAAACTGTTTATGCATCGGTCCCTACTGCAGCAAACTATCTGGACGATATTGTGATCTCCAGAAAGACAGAAGAAGAACATTTAGCCAATCTCAGAACATTATTTTCAGGTTTTGCGACAAAATGGTCTTCGCTTGCAGGACAAATGTGTGTTTTTTGCTCGTGACTTGCCCTACCTGGGACATGTACTCAATGCCCAAGGCATACTCCCAGTCCCGAGCACCTCCGTGCCATACAAGACTTGCCTTCACCGCAGCTACAGAGTGTGCTGGGAAAAATTAATTATTATCACCATTATATACCACACGCCTCTTCCATTTCAGCTCCGCTTCATCGCTTACGCTGTAAAGGTGTTCCGTTCGTCTGGACGACGGAATGCGAAAGCGCCTTTCGCCAGTTGAAATCGGCGTTGCTTTCCAATACTTGCCTTACGCCATTCGATCCCCGGAAGCCCCTTTTGTTGATGGTGGATTCATCGGATTTCGGGATCGGCGCTGTGCTTGCACACAAAGATAGATCACACGATCGTCCTATTGCCTTTGCGTCCAAATTCCTCTTGTGTGCGCAAAGAACTTATTCACAGATCGAGATAGAAGCATTGGCTCTCGTATTTGGTGTTACATAGTTTCATGATTTCTTGTATGGTCGTCACTTTACCATCATCACAGACCATAAACCTTTGACATCGCTTTTCCATCCGAACAAGCCTGTACCTCCACATACAGCGCAGAAATTCATTCGCTGGTCTATTTTCCTCTCGCAGTACCACTACGATATCTTGTATCGGTCCACTGCTAAGCACGGAAACGCCGATGCGTTGTCCCGTTTGCCCATTGCTGAGGATAGAGCACTCGATTCCTCTGAACTTGCTTGCATGTTCATTGATTCGGAAACCGATGACGTGGTCGAATCGTTTAAGATTGATTTTCGTCGTGTAGTTACAGCTACAGCTGCCGACCCTGTCCTTGCTACCATTCTGCGTTTTGTTGCTACGCAATGCCCCTTGCCAAAGTCATGGATCGGGGACCCGTTGGTTCGCCGATTTTTTGCTCACAATGAGAGACTTTTCGTTCGACGTGGTGTTTTGCTGTTGCGTTCTCATAATGATCAGTCCAGGGTCGTGGTCCCGCGTTCGTTACAGTCCTCTGTCTTACAGCTTCTCCACCAAGGACTTGGGTTATAGTGAGAACGAAACAAATGGCTCGTCAGCACTGTACTTGGTTCGGAATCGAAGCCACGATTACGAGTATGTGCTCTTTTGCATGGTGTGTGCCGAACAACAATTAGCCCCACTGTGGAAATTCTTTGCATGGCCAAAAGCCACTTCCCCTTCGCAACGCTTACACATCGATTTTGCTGGTCCATTCTGGAATGCTCAATGGTTGGTTGTGGTTGATTCATTCACTCATTTTCCTTTTGTTGTTCGGATGTCTTCCACGACGTCATCTGCCACCATCCAAGCGTTATCTGCTATCTTTTGCATTGAAGGTCTTCCACAAACTATTGTTTCTGACAATGGCCCACAATTCATGTCCGCGGAATTTCAGTCATTCTGCAAAGCCAATGGTGTTCAACATCTGACGTCCACGCCGTTTTCGCCACAGTCAAACAGTGCCACTGAACGAGTGGTCAGGACTTTGAAGTCACAGATGTTGAAGTTAAAAGAGTCGCATTCTCGGGAGGACGCGTTATTGCTCTTTTTGTCCTCGTATCGCTCTCAGCCCCGACATGGTCGCTCGCTGGCTGAGTTGCTCCACGGTCGTCATCATCGAACCTTGATGTCTTTGCTACATCTGTCGCATCAGGTTCCTGTGCAGCGGCAGACACCTGCTTTTCCTCCAGGCGACGTTGTCTACTATCGTCAGTACCGAGGTTCACGGCGTTGGATCAAATGGCGCATTCTTCGCTGCCTCGGTCGCACTATGTATCTGGTTTTGGGAGTCTCTGGTGAGGTGCGCCGGCATCTCAATCAGCCGCGCCTGTGTCGTCGCACGGGATCTGCTGCTCCCCGCCTGCTTTCAGCGGCGGTGCCGTCCGGTCAGCGCCCTGGGGACCCATCTACTGGCTCGCCTCAGCCCCAGGTGTTACCGACGCTGCATTCCATTTTGCCCCATGGGGACGCGCTGCCGCCACCGCCGCCGCCGCCTGTTCTCCCGCCGGCGACGCCCGCAGTGGACGCGTTGCTGCAACCGCCGGGCACCTCCCTGGGTCACGCACTGCCGATCGCTTCCCGTGACCAGTTGTCCTCCGACATGGAACTCTTGCCTGCTCCAGACCATATGTCGTCTTCCCCGGCCCGATGGAGGTCGACCTTTCGGCCCCTCCTGTCTCTCTGCGGGCGCATACACCGCATGTTGGCGTGCACCCTAGAGCAGGTTTTCAGGCGTTTCCTAGCTCCCCGCGGTCCGAATGGCAGGATGCAGGTGGCACAGCCTCGCCTGTTGTTAGCCTCCCCACCTCGTCGCATGCGTCAACATGGGGCACTCCCCACGGCGGGCGGAAGCCTTATGCCACCACCGTACGCCGATTTGCGGGGGAGGAATGTGGTGTCACCGCCAGACACCACACTTGCTAGGTGGTAGCCTTTAAATCGGCCGCGGTCCGTTAGTATACGTCGGACCCGCATGTCGCCACTATCAGTGAATGCAGACCGAGCACCGCCACACGGCAGGTCTAGAGAGACTTCCTAGCACTCGCCCCAGTTGTACAATCGACTTTGCTAGCGATGGTTCACTGACAAAATACGCTCTCATTTGCCGAGACGATAGTTCAGCATAGCCTTCAGCTACGTCATTCGCTACGACCTAGCAAGGCGCCTTATCAGTTACTGTTGATATTGTGAATCATGTACCGTCCACACCTAAGTTCACCATTAATGGATGAAAGTTAAGTATTCCAACATCTACGTCCTTTTTTCAAAATTCTAATTTCCTTGTACTGTTCCAGACCTCACGCCAGCCTGCGTGAGCTAAAACGCGTGCCTTTCGGCCTCCTCTAGTAACCCGGTGATGGCTCTCCTGCCAACCAAAACATTGACAACTGGAGGGGTCACCGCTCGGCCATCTAGTGCACCATAGGGGACTTGGACCACCGGGGCGCCTACAGTATTCAGTTAATATTGTGATATAGCAAAACCATTTCGAAGAGCAGTACCGAGAGATTTTCACCTTTTCCTGCTCCTACTCACTTCCTTCATTCGGCCAACCTTTCACTTTACAGGAGCAGACCCACCTGCCGCCTTCAGGGTGGGATACAAGACTTCTCGACGAACTGCAATTATAATCTTTTTTTCCCTCTCCTCTCATTTCGTTTTTTCCTCGGTACTGCTTTAGCCTTTTTGTGATATCCCCGTCTGGCAGAGTGACTGTATGTTAGTGTTCCCACCATTCGCTATAAGAATTTCATTTGTGTAAACCACGGCTTCGCCACAGGCACAGGCTTCACTGTCCCATCTTGTACGTTTTCAGGCTCAGCAAACGGCGCAGCTGCTTGCTGCCATAAATGGACTGGTCACACTACAAACTGCAGCTACTTCGGTGCCTCCGACGCCACCGCCTGTACCGACGCCGTGGCCAACGGCGCCGCTATTTCGTGCCTTTAACCCTGACGTTGAAAGTTGGCCAGAATACATCACACAACTCGAGGCACACTTCGCAGCTTACAACATACCAGGTACAGAGCGGCTTACTTTTTTCAATGTCAACGCGGGTTTTGTGTTGTACTCTGTGCCCGTCAAATTGTTTCCCACCACCCCCCACTTTCGTGATAGTGTAAATGTGGTAGCTGCACGCTACAAATTCTTTCGCCTCCAGCGTGGCTCTACTCGGTCGAATAAAGCTTGGAAATTGGGCCTTCAGAGACTAACTTCTGATTGTGACTTCCATGGCTCATGTGGACGCCCATGTGCGGATGAAATGATTAGAGGCGCTATTGCGCAGAATGTAGCGGATCACATTGCAGGAAGTAGACTTGCTAGGCAGACAAGATACATTAGACATGGCTACTTCCACGTTCCCACGGGTGTGTGTACTGCTAGCGCGGCACAACACGTGCCCTCCCACCCGCTAGCACGGCCAGCCACGCCGTGCCACTCGCGCTCAAGTACACAAATTTCAAACCAGGTACCCACTGAGAAACTGAAATCATGTCCAAACTGCTTTCGTGCCCACCCACGGGACAGTTCCCAATCCCGCCAAGCTCTGTGTTATTTTTGTAATAAGAAAGGACATGTGCAAGCTGTGTGTAGTAAGACAAACTCTAATTCACCAATTGTCTCCCGTTCGTGTGACTCACGTGGGCGTCACCGCAACGGCAACCGCCATAATCATGATTCACATCAGCCTATGGATGTTAATGCCATTTAATCAAAGCCTTCTGCTTCAAATGCTTCGACAGATCGTCGTACGAATCTAGTTTTGCCAGACACTTCCTCTCGCATTCAGCGCGATGCGAGGAAACTTTTTGTGACGGCTCATTAGTGTTCGTTCTGTTCGCATGCAGCTGGACACTGGTGCATCAGTTTCTTTACTGAACAAATCGACGTATGACTTACATTACTCACTCCCGCTTTATCGTTCACATTCCACGCTGGTTGCACTTACTGGACAGGAAATCTCAGTGATTGGCGTGTGTAGTTTGCTAGCCACATATGGTGCCACGACCGCTACACTGTCTTTCCGTGTGCTCTGCTCTAGTGATTCTACGAACATTTTCGGCATGCGCGCATTTGAACTTTTAGGCCTCGCTATTCAGGAAAATGTACTTTGCATCAAGGCTATTCACCATGCAGACAATGTTGCCGCACTAAGCGATGATTTTGCTGAACTCTTTTCTGATGGTCTACGATTTGCCACAGATTTTTCAGCCCATGTTGCAGTTAAAGGCAATGAAAAGCCTATTTTCCGTGATGGACGCCCGGCACTGCACGCCCTGCGCGACGCCGTAGCTTCTGAACTTAAGCATTTGCAAGACATTGGTCTCATTGAACCTGTTTCTGCTTCGCCATGGGCTACGCCTATAGTGTGTCTGAAGAAACCAAACGGTTCTCTCCGTATTTGTGCTGACTTTAAGTCTACAGTAAACCCCCAGACAGTGGTAACTACATTTCCATTACTGCATGCTGAAGACATTTTTGATAAGTTTGATGCGAGGAAATTCTTTCCCACGATTGACTTGCGGGACACATACTTTCAGATTCCGCTCGACGAACAGTCGCAGCGCTATTTTGTGATCAACACCCACAGTGGATTGTTCAAGTTTCGCCGCCTTCCGTTCGGATGTGCTTCAGCTCCAGCTATTTTTCGGTCTTATTTGCAGCAGTTGTGGACCACTGTCCCTGGTTGCTCAAATTATCTGGACGATATAGTGGTATGAGGTCGCATCCCTGACGAACATTTGCATAATTTGCGTGCCTTATTTATTGTACTTTTGCAGGCAGGACAAAAGTGTAACAGAGGTAAGTGCAATTTTTTTGAAAGTGGTATTTAGTATTTAGAACATATGATTAACGAACAGGGTATCCACCCCTTTCCCTCACATCTCAGTGCAACTAGAGACTTGCCAGCACCCAGGAACTTGAAAGAACTTCAGTCTGTGCTGGGCAAAATTTCATATTATATTCGGTTTATACCAAATGCAGCGGAGATTGCAGCGCCTTTGCATCGCCTTCGGCGTAAGAACGTTCCTTTTGTTTGGTCTTCGGAATGTGACGCTGTTTTCTACAAGCTCAAATATGCTTTGTTGAGTGACCGCTATTTGATTCCTTTCGATCCCTCCAAACCAGTTGTTTTGCCTGTGGATGCATCTTCTCACAGCATCAGGGCAGTTTTCTCACACCGCATTAAATTTGTCGATCGCCCGATGGCTTTTGCGTCTAAGTTGCTCAATTGTGCCCAGCAAAACAATTCTCAAATCGAGAAAGAAGCTTTAGCTATTATCTATGGTGTGAGAAAGTTTCATGATTTTTTTGTACGGTCCCAAGCTCTATTTGGTCACCGACCATAAGCCTTTGACGTTGTTGCTCCACCCGTCAAAGCCAGTTCTGGCCCGTACTGCACAAAAGTTGCTACGTTGGTCTTTGTTTTTCTCTAGCTACAATTACGAAATTTTGTTTCAGCCCACAGCCCAGCATGGCAATGCTGATGATTTGTCTCGTCTGCCTATTGGTCCTGACGAAGTGTTTGATTCTTCCGAATTGTCATGCATGTTTATTGATTCACAAGATAAGGAATTAGCTGATGGTTTTGCAGTGAATTTTCGTCGCATTGCTTCCGCGCCAGCCACCTATGCTTCTCTGCAGATTCTTTTGCAGTATATCCATACTCAATGGCCTCCATCTGCCATGCAGGTTCGTGATCCACTTGTTCGACGTTACTTTGCGCAAAGTCCCAAACTGTCTATACACCACAGCGTTATCTTGTTACGAACTGACAATGATCAGTCTTATGTGGTTGTACCTCATTCGTTGCAGTCGGAAATTCTCCACTTGCTGCACGCTGGTCATTGGGGTATAGTGCGGATGAAGCAATTAGCGCGTCGTCACTGCACTTGGGTTGTGATTGATAAACATATTGAGAATTTGCTTGCTAACTGTAGCTCTTGCGTGGAGCATCAATCTGCTCACCGCCAGCGCTTCTTTGTGTGGCCGACTCCTACTGCGCCAGGGTAGGGCGTTCATATTGGATTTGCGGGTCATTTCTGAGACTCCCGCTGGTTGATAGTCATTGATGCGTACAGCAACTTTCCTTTTGTTGTACCTGTGTCTTCTACTACATCTGCCAGTACTATTTGGGGTTTGGCGTCTATTTCCTGCACTGAGGGCTTTCCTGAAGTTATTGTCTCCATCAATGGCCCCCAATTCGTATCGTCAGATTTTTAAGCGTCCTGGGCTGCTAATGGCATTCGCCATCTGACCTCAGCCCTGTTCCACCCCCAGTCAAATGGCAAGGCTGATCGTTTAGTGCGTACGTTTACGTCGCTGATAAGCAAATTGCGCGCCACACACTGTCACAAGCACACGCTCTGGACTTTCCTTGCTTCATATTGCTCGCAGCCGCTCGGCACCCGTTCTGCAGCGGAATTGCTACACGGCCGCGCCCATCAGTCGCTCCAGCAGCTATTGCACCCGCTGCCGCACGCTTCGCTGCTTCGCCTCGTTGTGGCTTGGCGCCGCATGGTTTAGTGTTCTATCGCGTTTTCTATGGCAGGCAGCGCTGGGAGCAGGGACCCATCCTTCGACCACTTGGCGGCGCCTTATTTGTCATTTCTGATCCCTACAGCACTGACAAGCGACATCGCAATCAGATCCGTTTGTGCCGTCCTCGGTTTTCTGCTGTTGGTTGTTTTCTGGCAGAATTGGAGGCTTCACGGATTCCGCCGCCTCAGCCCACTACTCCACCGACGGCGCCTCCGCTGCTCGCGCCCCCGCCGCGTTCGCGCATGCCGTTGTCTCCGTCGCCGCTGCCGGTCCAGTCACCTGCACCGGACGGACGCCTCTCGCCGTCGCCACACCCCCGGCTGTCGCCGTCGCCGCGTACCTCCACGGTGCCGGAACCGATGGACGCTGAGGCTGCTGTCACGCCACCGCCGTCGTCGCCCATAGAGGTCGATGCTCTGCCTCCTCATCCGAGCATACCTAGTGGCGGTGCGCGGCCTGGGCAGGTTTTCCACGGGGCGTTTTCCTCGCCAACTCGCGAGCAATTCGGGGCCACGGGTGGACAGCACACCCCGGCAGTACCGCTGTCTGCTGTTCTCCCTGGGTCCCTCCAACCGTCGTCGGAAGCCCTACTCAACGACGGTATGTCGTTTCAGGGGGGAGGGATGTGGTACCGATAGCTACGATACCACGTCGTAGGTGAAGGTTCTGAAGTTATTATTACAACAGACACCGACGACAGCGCCCTCTAGCTAGTGCTGTAGAGATCTACGAGCTCCGTGACAGATTCTGCCCATTTTGATCAAGAGCAGACGGCCAGAAGACTTTGATTGCTATTGAGACTATGTACTACTTATGATGGGTCTAAGGCTTCACATCTCAGTGAAACGTTATGTATTAAGTTAATATTGTGATATACAAAAACCATTTCTAAGAACAGTACCGTGAGATTTTCATCTTTTTCTGCTCCTACTCACTTCCTTCATTTGGCCAACCTTTCACTTTACACGAGCATACCCACATGCTGCCTTCCAAGTGGGACACAAAAGTGATATTGCCATAGCTGTTGCAAAAGACTTTGTTAGTGAGCCAGCTCAGAACCGATCAAACACCATTACGTCAGATGCAGCAATGCCACTGGCAGATTCCCATATTGTGCTCCAGGAAAGGGGCTGGCACTGCCATAACGAAGACAAAAATGGTTCAAATGGCACTGAGCACTATAGGACTAAACTTCTGAGGTCATCAGTCCCTTAGAACTTAGAACTACTTAAACCTAACTAACCTAAGGACATCAAACACATCCATGTCCGAGGCGTGATTCGAACCTGTGACCGTAGCGGTCGCGCGGTTCCAGACAGAAGCGCCTAGAACCGCTAGGCCATTCTGGCCGGCCATAACGAAGACACAGCAAAAAGGCGTTTGTCGGCCAGTTACTACACATCCAAACAACAGACATTTTAGCAGGCCGCGGTGGCCGTGCGGTTCTAGCGCTGCAGTCCGGAACTGCAGGACTGCTATGGTCGCAGGTTCGAATCCTGCCTCGGGCGTGTGTGTGTGTGTGATGTCCTTAAGTTAGTTAGGTTTAAGTAGTTCTAAGTTCTAGGGGAGTCATGACCTAAGATGTTGACCCCCAAAGTGCTCAGAGCCATTTGAACCATTTGAACAGACTGCTTATGGTCTACATGGCTCCGAGCTGTTATTTGCAGAGCAAGAACGCTCTGTCCCAACATAAATTGCAATTACATTCAGTCAAAGGCGTCTCAGTCTGGTAGCTACTATTTACGAGGAGAGGTGTAAACCGCTCCTCGAGGCGACATGATGCTACAAGTAGCCATCACGAGATTTGGCCTCCACCAACTGTGGGCCCCTGCTTCTGGTTTTAAGATCAGTGCTGTGGCTCAGCATCTTCCAGCCAGTGGACCACCTTCGGGCCAACCAACAGGTGCAAACAGCCTTCCGCCATAGAAGGCAGTCGCCTGAGACCATGGCCACTTGTTGCATCAGTTCCTTAACACTCGCTGTCTTCAGCACACTTTATGGAGGATGTTGCACCACAGAATGTACGAGTTTGTTCTTCAGTAAAATGTATAACTAATAGTGAAGTATTTAGGAGCAGCCATCTATCATCATCCTGACAACAGTCTACCACCTCAGTTCAGACCTCCACACGCACATCTACATGGATACTCTGCAAATCACATTTAAGTACCTGGCAGAGGGTTCATCGAACCACCTTCAGAATTCTCTATTATTCCAATCTCGTATAGCGCGTGGAAAGAATAAACACCTATATCTTTGCATACGAGCTCTGATTTCCCTTATATTATCGTGGTGTCTTTTTTCCCTATGTTGGTTGGTGTCAACAAAATGTTTTCGCATTCGGAGGAGAGAGTTGGTGACTGGAATTTCGTGAGAAGATTGCAACACAACGAGAAACGCCTTTCTTTTAATGATTTCCAGCCCAAACCCTGTATCATTTCGGTCACACTCTCTCCCATATTTCGTGATAATTCAAAACGTGCTGTCTTTCTTTGAACTTTTTCGATGTACTCCGTCAGTCCTATCTGGTAAGGATCCCACACTGTGTAGCGGTATTCTAAAAGAGGACAGACAAGCGTAGTATCGTCTCGTAGCGTAGTGTCCTTAGTAGCTTTGTTGCATTATTTAAGTGTCCTGCCAATAAAACGCAGCCTTTCCTTAGCCTTCCCCTCAACATTTTCTATGTGCTCTTTCCGATTAGAGTTGTTCGTAATTGTAATACCTAGGTATTTATTTCAATATACGGCTTTTAGATTAGACTGATTTATCGTGTAACCGAAGTTTGAAGAGTTCCTTCGTGCAACAGTGTTCTAACCCGTTTTGTATACCAAGGAGGATCAGCTCCGTTATTTGTTTGTTTATTTGGTATAAATCTCTCAATTTCTGCCGATACTATTTCTTTGAATTTAAGCTACATCTGGCCTACACTCATATTATTAATTTGGAATGAGTGGAGATTGTCTCTCAGGTAGGCGTCAAGTGAATTTCAATCTGCTTTTTTGAATAGGTACATTTTTCGCTCATTTTTCCACGATTTGGGGATTACAATATTCAGTCCCACTACGACCACCCTGTGTTCAGTAATCCTTATATCGGTATTGATGTTCGTTATTAACTCAGGATTATTTGTTGCTAAGAGGTAAAGTGTGTTTTCACAACCGTTTACTATTCGCGTGGGCTCATGAACTAACTGCTCCAAACAATTTTCAGAGAATGCGTTTAGCAAAATTTCGGATGATATTGTACTTGCGGAATTAAACATGTCTTTTCGCCAACATATCGAGGGTAAATTAAAGTCACCACCAACTATTATCGTATGAGTCGGGTACGTGTTTGAAATCAAACTCAAGTTTTCTTTGAACCTTTCAGCAACTGTATCATCTGAACTGGGAGGCCAGTAAAAGGATCCCATTATTATTTTATTCCGGTTGCCAACAATGACCTCTGCCCAGACTAACTCACAGGAAGTATCTACTTCTATTTCGCGACAAGTTAAACTACTTCTGAGAATCTTTTCGGAACACCACTGGGTTCAAAAACGGCTCTGAGATCTATGGGACTTAACATCAGAGATTATCAGTCCCTTAGAACTTAGAACTACTTAAACCTAACTAACCTAAGGACATTACACACACACATGCCCGAGGCAGGATTTGAACCTGCGACCGTAGTGGTCTCGCATTTCCAGACTGAAATACCTAGAACGACTCGGCCACCGCGGGCAGCACACCGTTAGGTTCTTCGCAAATATTTCGGCTGAGCTTATATACGACTTCAGACAGATTTTAGTGCCTATAACGATTTGAGAATCAGTGCTTTCTATTAGCTCTTGGAGCTGTGGTACTTTCCCAACACAGCTACGACAGTTTACAACTGTTATACCAATGGTTCCTGTATCTAAGTTCTTCCTGTGTTCAGCTCTGTACCAGAGTTCCGCAATCGGTCCTGTCGGCTATACTGCAAATGGTGAGCTCTGCTTTCATCTTGCAAGCAAGACTGGCAGCCTTTACCACTTCTGTTAGCTGCTAGAAACCTGGGAGAATCTCTCCTGATCGCAAGTGACACACATCAATGGTACCGACGTGAGCAACCACCGGCAGTTGGCCCCACCCTGTGCTCTTCGTGGCATCCAGGACGACCTTTTTCCAAATCTGGAATGACTCCACCCGGTATGCACTCGGAATGCACATTGGTTTTCTTACCCTCCTTGTCAGCAAGGCCCTAAGGGTCCCCTTAACGCGCCTAACGTTGGAGCTTCCAACTACCATTAATCCCGCTTACTGCGATTGCCCGGATCTTGCAGGCTGAGTAGTATCCTCTGAAACAGGACAGGTGACAGCATCCGGCTCAGCAACAGCGTCTGCCACAGACAGCACCTGGAACCAGACAAACCGGGGAGGCCTTACGTGCGGCCTCTTTGGAAGTCTTCTGCCGCATGCTTCGCCCTGGGGCGACCTCTACATTTTGATGTTAGAAGTGTGTGTCACCACTAAATTTCAGTGACAGAGGAACATTACCAGCCACCCTACCTGGAGACAATGACTCTCGACTACCTGAAGGTTGCAGTTTCGTCGACACACAGCATCAGTGTGCAGTGGGCCGGCCGAGTGGCCTAGCGGCTCTGGGCGGTTCAGTCTGGAGCCGCGCGACCGCTATGGTTGCAGTTTCGAATCCTGCCTCGGGCATGGATGTGTGTGATGTCCGTAGGTTAGTTAGGTTTAAGTAGTTCTAAGTTCTAGGGGACTGATGACCTCAGAAGTTAAGTGCCATAGTGCTCAGAGCCTTTTGAAGCCAAGTATGCAGTGGGTAAGTGCACTAACTGTTCTATTTTACCCCCTGCGAGTATCATGTCGAGTCAGTGCACCTTTTAGCAGCTTGCAAGGTCTGTTTTCATGTGTGACAGGTGTCAAGTAAACCCAGACTGTGTTCTGTGGTTGTGTAAATATGAACGTTATTTTTCCCTATCATCAATGTGTGTGGCTCATTGTCTGGAAAGATATAAGGTGTTAACCATGCGTTGCCTCTTCGGAGGGGATGATGAGTCTTGCTTAGAAGTCGGAATTTTGTGGTAGTTTACGCCGTTTTGAATGGGGAATGTATTTCATTTCGTTAATAAATCTGGTTCACAACGATTAAGCAAGGAACGTTGTGGTCATGTGTAGATGCTCAAACGTAGAAGTTAAGTTACCGTAAGTGTTAGAATGGAATTAGAATAAGTGTCCTTGTCGTCGTACTGTTTTGTTCTCCTCGTTTGTTGTTTGCGTAATTAGTGAGGTATACCCTGGCGGAGTGCTTGCGAATTTCTGCAGCCTGGACCAGATGTGCAGTGAAGTGCATGTGCCGATGATCTTTGTGTCTTGCAGAGTGCAACTGCCAACAGTAATTTTGCTGTAGATACTTTGGAGGTTGCACAGAAAGCTATCAGTAAGGCTGATTGTAACGCAGATGTTGCGGGTACTGAAATGGTACAGACACATTTAGTACTTCCGAAGGCAGCAGATTCGGCAACATCTGTGATAGCCCTGCCTCCTCAGAACGTGGGAGGAGAAGAAAGATAAAATGTGTTTGTAAGCTTAATGATCGGGTCGACAAGGCGTCTGCCAGTGGATCAGGAGATTGACGAAAGTGACAACACTTGCAGTGTAATGCGTGATGCAGTCGAAGGCTGCTGATGAATCCAAGGGCTAGACTTTCTCATCATGCATCATGCCGAAACTTTCGATGACACGCGGTGGAACTCAGGGGTATAATGTTCAAGCTGGGGGAAGCTGTCACCAGTGAAATACTGCTGCAAGGTTCGTTTATCGTGATAGGACAAATGAGGGCAAAATCACAAATAGTTAATTTGCATGATCTAGTGCCGCAAAGCACTGGGAAGCTGCTTTAGGTGACAGAAGGTGCTGCTAACTTATACGATTCTGCACTTCGGCTATGGGTAGGGAATCGTTGTTGGCTACGCAGTGCTCAGTGATTGAGAGCACTTCTCCAGTCAATACTCACGTTGAGACGTTATCTGAATTCCGTCCTTGTGGCTGGGAGTTCGCGTTTCTTGTCTGTAGAATACAGAGAGGAGAAGATAGTATTAGATTATACTAGTCAGAGGTCCGCCTTCTGTCGTTCTAGTGTTTGAATAAGTTTTTTATTTTGTGGCTAGAGTTCTTCCATCGTCGCAGACGAATACGAGAACCATCTCTCCTACGTACGGGACGCAGTACATTCGGTGATATTGCTAATTGCTTCGGCTTATTGCGGCTATAAAGCTGAACAGCTGTTATCACATAAGTTCCATTTCTTCTGAGGCACACAACTGTCGATCATCTTTGAAAGTTCTGTCTTCTAGTGTTTGGGACGTAGATGATATCAGTCATCTCGTGTTTTTTATTTTAGATCGCGTAGCCATAAAAAGGGGCAGATTCGGGCAGTTGATCAATAATATTAGTCAGGAAATTGTAATATATAATGGGGTTTTAATCTACAATAATTGTATAAGCAGAAAAAACATTAATAATTAATACTTACCAGTTCCCTTAATCATTCATTTATTTTTATGTTGTAATTTATATGTTAAAGAGCAAGAAACAGAAAATAATATCACCGTTAAGACATCCTAAGATCTGCTTTAGGTGGTAGTCAGACAGGGCCAAATCTTTACTTTCGCGATCAGTATTTTCCATTGTGCACATTCTGTTTTACACCCGCCTGGAGCAGCATCTCGGAAACCATGCAAATACGTACCAGTAATACTTCCTAACACTTAAATTTATATTCGATATTACGAAATCCCTCTTTCTCATTAACACTTTTCTTGCTATAGTCATTCTTCATTTTAAATCCTGTTGTGCGTAAAAGACAACGAAAATAAACGAAATAGGTATATTTTTGTGTTGGTCGTATATTATGCCCCTTTCTGTAGTACACGTTATTTAAAATCCGTTGGTACTGCTAGGTTTAATTCGAATACGTTCCATTGCCTTTTATTTAGTTCCATTGGGGATTATATTATTATCCCTTTCCAGGGCAATATCTATTCCATTCAACTGTTATTCTAAGTTCTTTGCTATCTCTGACAGAATTGCAGTGTCACCGATAATCTTCCAAATGTCTATTGCTTCTGCCTAATATTTAATTCTGTTTACAAATTTATCCTTGTATACTTTACTGCTTGTTCGGTGTAGATGTTGAATTACATCGAGTGTAGGCTACCTGAATGTCTGACTCCCATCATCTCATTGCACAACTAGAAATCCACCGGATGATGTGGCATAATTTATGTGCTTCAAAAATATTTTTTTTGATAGGGTGGGGCTCTGAAATACATGTCCAGTCTAATTACTCCTCTCTTCTTTTTGTCGCAGGACAGCAAAATTAATAGTTCAGCACACACACGGTAAAAATTCAAACTTTAATTTAGGACAGCATGGATTCCCAAGAATTTACAGGTTACCAGTTGTGGAGGAACATGTAGGAATAAGCATCTCTCCTACTTCAGAAAATTAAATGTAATTTTTGTAACTTCCAGAACAGCAGAGTACATTGAGATTACTATTTCTAGATCGAAAGGTAAGCCACTTCCATTCGAACCCACTAGCGAGAACAAAGAGAAAAGACAGTTGGAGACGCAGTAAAGGATAATGTCGTTAGAGTGTTTTCTGGGATTGGAGAAGTATATCCTGTCGTGACTTTACGCCATTTATCTTCAGATATCATTTTTAATTGACGAATTGTCGCCAGAGGAAAGTTGCTACCTCACAGCATCTCTGGACAAATAGCTTTACATCTAAGAATAATTTGAGGCGTTAATGTAAAAGTCCGATTTCAGAAACTTCTCTGTCCCGGAGGCCTGACACAAATGCTTTAACATTGTCATTGTCCATGTCAACACAAGGTGCAGTGTATGTGATTTCCCCAGTTCTAATTCCTTGGACGCTGCTTTGAAGAGCTACGAAAACCCTTATGTTTTAAGAGCTATAAAAGAAACGATTGCGTATAAGAATTACAGTAATCGAATAGCATACATACCGTGAAACGTTCATTCATCAGCGTGATATCGGTACCTTCATTTCGAGCTATTTCTCCCTTCTCAGAGAGCTTCTTGCACAAAGACATTCTAACATTGTCATCTGCTTATTCCAGGGAGTATCGTTAGAAAGGCTCAGTGATCTTTCAAGAGCGGGAAGGCTGAAGGAAGATAGAGAGTGTAAAGAAAATAGTGATCACCTACCACTTACCAGCAGGTTGTCAGCTAAGTATTGTCAATTGAAATTAACTGAGCAGTGCTTGTTGATTCCTGTTGTGATTTCCTTTTACTCCAGGTTTGTGTTCGAGAAAACCCCAAAGTTAGAGATGTGGCACCAATGTTATTTTCATAAGGCAAGTGCATAACGCGGTCGGTCTATCGAATTATGCTGCATAGTTAATAGAGTCGGACTTCGTTTCATATTTATTGTAGGTCCTTTGATTCACCATAAAAGATCTGATAAATTACTAATCAGTATTTGGATCACACTAATGGCGGACGGGCTCCACGTCAGCAGTTTTAAATTGGTTCAAATGGCTCTAAGCACTATGGGACTTAACATCTGAGGTCATCAGCCCCTAGAACTCAGAACTACTTAAAGCTAACTAACCTAAGGACATCTCACACATCCATGCCCGAGGCAGGATTCGAACTTGCGACCGTAGCAATCTCGCGGTCCCGGACTGAAGCGCCTAGAACTGCTCGGCCACGGCGGCCGGCCACAGCAATTTTGCATTTCTCTCACGAATAGGTGTATACAAAGCTGATAAAGACATTAACACAAAGAGATATGTTTAGTTTGTTAAATTAATACATCTGAAAGGTATTAATTTAAATATACTAAAATAGGGGTGCGTTTGAAAAGTCTGTGAAAAATCCGAGAGGTGCCACCACCGGCGCCTATCGAGGTCATGTTTTGTTAGTAGCATCTTTGGAAAGATCGCACACCACGTTTCAGTCATATTGGTCTATTTCTTTGTGTTTGGCATTCGTGTCAGTCAAGGAAGTCGAGTGACTGTCAAAAAATGGACGAAAAAGAATTTCCTATGGTGATTAAACATTACTTTATGAAAGGCAAAACGCCTCAGGAGACTAATGAGAAGCTTGATTAACATTATGTTGATTCTGCGCCTTCGCTTAGAACAGTTTATAAGTCACAAATTTAGGAGTGGCCATATGGGCACAAGTGATACTGAACGTTCTGGATGCCTTGTGGAGTTTACGACTCCAGAAGTCATTGATAAAATCCATGATATATTGATGGATGACAGAACAGTTATGGTGCGTGAGACTGCTAGCGCCATGGGCGTCTGGAATGAACGGGTATAAAATATTTTGCATGAACATTTGGACAGGACAAAGCTATCTGCAAGATGTGTTCCGCGATTGCTAACCCTTGTCCAAAAACGGAATCGTGTGTAATGTTGCAAGGATGGTTTGCAGCTGTCCAGAAGGATCCGCAGGACTTTGAGCGTCGTTTCGTTACTGTGGATGAAACATGGATACGTTACTATACTCCAGAGACCAAACAACAATGTAAACAATGGGTTACCAAGGGAGAATATGCATGAAAAAAGGCAAAGATCATTCCTCCGGCCAGAAAGGTTATGACGACTGTTTTTCGGGATTCGCCAGGGATAATCCTCATCGACTATCTGGAAAAGGAGAAAACTATTACAGGTAAATATCATTCATTTTTATAGGACCGTTCTTTCCCATCATGACAATGCACCAGGACAAACCTAAGCAGTTCTGGTGGCAAAATTAATGGGAATATGATTCCATCTCATTTACCATAACACACTATTCTCCAGACATGGCACCCTTGGACTATTATTTGTTCCCCAATTTGAAGAAATGTCTGGCGCGGCAAAGATTTTATTCAAACGAGGAGGTGATTGCAGCAACAATTAGCTATATTGCAGACTTAGACAATTCCTATTATTCGGAAGGGATCAACCAATTAGAACATCTTTGGACGAAGTGCATAAGTCTAAAGGGAGACTATGTTGAAAAATAAAAGGTTTACCCCAAAGATGTAAGCAGCTTTTATTTTTTCACGGTCTTTTCAAACGCCCCTCGTATATTCATGGTACTTAAGAGCTAACAAGATGGATGTATACACAGCGAAAGCTGAAGAACATAGGACGATACGAAACAGAAAGACATCTCCCAGCCAATCACAGATACAATATGAAAGCTTCTCTGTTCTTCAATGTCGTAGAAAGTATTACATGTACTTATTAACATTGTGGACTTTCTGGGACAAACATATATCATAAACATAAAGAAAGAAAAATTTTCTTGGTGTCTTACATTTCCCTGCAATATATTTGACTACGATACTGGCTGTTACATGAGTAGTCATTCAAGTCGTGTACAACAAGGTTAAGTCAGTTCAGGGATGTGTCTGTCTGTGGGAATTGATTCAGCCACTGCTGGAGTGACGTCATAGTTGGCTTGTATGATGTCAATCGGACGGTGACAACCGACTGAGAATGAGCTCTGGTTGTGCACTTTGCTGCAGAGGTGGGCATCGAAGCACGTCCCGTCCAGGAGTGTAGCCGTCACAGCCGTGCGAGCCTCGCCTAGCGCAGCTGGTTTAGCTGGGACAGTCGCATGGAGGTCCGACGCGCCGCACAGTGCAGAGTCAAGGCCGGTTCCCACTAGAGCGCGGCAGCGTGGCTTGCGGCAACGGCAGCGGCACGCGTTTTCCGCGTTGACGCGGCGGCTCGCGGAATTGGCGTTCCCACCTGGAAGCGGCAGACGCTAGCGGTAGCCAATGACGAACAGCCACTGAGGTACGGGGTGGGGCCCACCGAAACGACCGGTGTGTTTGAATAACTATATCTTATACCTACATGAAGGAAAGACGAAGTTGGGTGAAGACATACTAATTTTTCATTTTCTGTACAATGTACTCTTTAACATATTTCATTATTCATGTTTTCTCATTTCGACATAAACAGATTTCATGACTACCGTTCATGATTGTTCACTATCTCCTTACACATTGAAACAATGTACGATAAAAGGGATTATTCAGATAGTTAAGCGAGACAAAAATTTAAAGTGTGATACGGTAGCAGGTGCAGGAAAACACTAAAAACACAAAGGCTTGGGGGAAGGGATGAAAGTGGAAGCCACCTGATAGAATTTAGCACAGAGCACAATGTAATCATCGCCAGCACCTTGCCTAAGAATCATGAAAGAATAATACATACTTGGAACAAAGTTTTCGAAACCAGATTTTAAATTATAAGATATTTCCTGGTGCAGACGCAAACCTACAATAATTTATTGGTTACGAGCTGCGGTTTACAACTAAAGAGACAGTAAACGGTAGCAAATTAAGGAAATGGAACTTGAATAAGTCAAGACCCACAGTTTTTCGATAATCTTAAAGTTACCGTAATGCAACAACTGACTGAAACAGAGAAAGGAATCCGCTAGAATACGAATGGATGTCTTTGAGAGAAAAAGTGGTGAATGCAGCAGAGTATGTGAACGGGAAGAAGGTACAGTAGAAATCGTTAGATAAAACGTCATATATTAAATTTGACACTAGGGAAATATATAAAAATGGAGCAAATAAAGTAGGCCATGGGAAATAGAAATGTCTAAACATGACGTTGACAGAAAGTCAAAGTTGCAACGCGATTTTGCACTTGGAAAACAGGGGAATGAAAATGAGAAAGAACAAAGAAAACTTTGCTCAAAGGAGAAGCAACTGCCAAGGACTCATCTGGCAAGCCAGAACTAAGTAAATAAGAGAAGGCTAGAAAGTGGAAGGAATATGTAGAGAGAAGAGGGGGAGGGGTTGTACAAACTAACATAAGCACAATGTTAGATTCCTGTGAAATGTCTGAACACGCAAGGCAGTACTGATCCTACCACTTAGTTAAGTAGACACACTGAAGAACTGCAAAACTGTGTTTATAGCAGTTGCATGTTTAGAGAAAGATTTTGACAATCTTAATTAAAACATTCTTTGAAGCTCTAAAACATAGGGCCACAAGATTATCTACAACTTGTACAGAAACCAAACTGCATTTCTAAGACTTTAATGACTTGCTAGGGAAGCAGTAATTGAGAATGCAGAAGTAGAGAGGATATAAAATGAAGACTGTGAATAGCAACAAAAGCGTTCTGAAAAAGAAACTTTGTTCACATCGAATATAAATTCTAATGATTGGGTACAATTTTACAAAGGTATTTGTGTGGAGTGCAGCCTTGTATGTAAGTGAAACGTGGGCTATGAACACTTCTGTCAAGAAGACAATGGACACTTTCAAAACGTGGCGATCAATAAGAATGCTGAAGATTAGATATGAGGATCGTGTAACTAAAGAAGAGGAACGGAATTAGAGCAGGAAGAGGAAGAGGAAATTACGGCACAACTTTGACTACAAGAGGGGTAAGTTGACAGGACATATTATGAGGCGTCAAAGAGTGAGGAATAAGGGGTTGGGTGATAGTATTCTGATAATAATCATCTGTTGAAATGCTATTCTGCTATTTTATCGATTAATGTAAGCAGTGAATTTACTATTCCATGCACTTCTCCACGAAACATTTAAACCAGAACTGAAATCAGCTGAACACCAAATCTTTCAACCACTGTCTGACAACTACTGCATTCTCTTTCAATTTTCTATAACTATCACTGGCTAGCCACACACACATAAAGATATAAGGAGGACAGAAATAAACAAACATTAGTTTTCAGCATATAATTCTTTAGATTGGCAACATGCACATAAACAAACCAAACAGGAAGGGACATGAGGTGAACACACTGTAGTTATGACTTCAAATCAGTGTTTTCGGTAAAATGTCTACAGCTAGTGACAGAAGGAAAAAGAGTGAACATGAAAATGTGCTTACGTTCCATAATCTAAGTTTTAGTTCAACCTCCAGCATGTGACCAGGTGAGGGGAAACGCAGATGTCCGCCAGAAACTCGATTCACTGTAAGTAATCAGTTGTTGTTGTTGTGGTCTTCATTCCTGAGACTGGTTTGATGCAGCTCTCCATGCTACTCTATCCTGTGCAAGCTTCTTCATCTCCCAGTACCTACTGCAGCCTACATCCTTCTGAATCTGCTTAGTGTATTTATCTCTTGGTCTCCCTCTACGAGTTTTACCCTCCACGCTGCCCTCCAATACTAAATTGGTGATCCCTCAATGTCTCAGAACATGTCCTACCAACCGATCCCTTCTTCTAGTCAAGTTGTCCCACAAACTTCTCTTCTCCCCAATTCTATTCAATATCTCCTTATTAGTTATGTGATCTACCCATCTAATCTTCAGCATTCTTCTGTAGCACCACATTTCGTAAGCTTCTATTCTCTTCTTGTCTAAACTATTTATCGTTCACGTTTCACTTCCATACATGCCTACACTCCATACAAGTACTTTCAGAAACGACTTCCTGACATTTAAATCTATACTCGATGTTAACAAATTTTTCTTCTTCAGAAACGCTTTCCTTGCCATTGCCAGTCTACTTTTATATCCTCTCTACTTCGACCATCGTCAGTTATTTTGCTCCCCAAATAGCAAAACTCCTTTACTACCTTAAGTGTCTCATTTCCTAATCTAATTCCATCAGCATCACCTGACTAAATTCGACTACATTCCCTTATCCTCGATTTGCTTTTGTTGATGTTCATCTTATATCCTCCTTTCAAGACACTGTCCATTCCGTTCAGAGTATTCAGTTATTCACGTAAAAAAAGATGTGAACTGTTTTATAATCTGCAAGTATCACATATCAAAACAAAACTGAGTCATTCTAGATTCCACCGAAGATGCCTTAAAGTAAAAGGCGAAACGCGTCTTGAACCAATAAAGTACACTGAATAAAGAAAAAAAACGTTTGTTACTTCCAAAGGAAATAATCAATAGCTGTAGATAATTAGCAAATTACATCTTATGACATACCAGCAAATTAGTCTCGGTTTAACTTCTCATTACACACGCTGTTAAATGCTGTTTAAAAAAATTCATCTATCCCTTCCGAAAAAACTGTAGTTTCTTTCATATCTTGGTAGTTAAACAGATTTTGGATATTTCTCATGCGACGAAATACATGAGTTTTTACAAGTTATCGTTTGCAAAAACACACGTTTCGATTTCTTGAACCGTTTACGAAATTTGCAGTTGATACAACCACATGGTTTACGACGAGCAGGACGAAAGTATCGGTTGCGTCGCGAGCGACCCGCGCGCGGTCACCGCACAGCCCGTCCGCCGACATATCATCCAATATCTCGAGAACGGTGATAGCTATCGTTCTGCTCTCAGCTTTAAAAACAATTTCGATATGTTGACTAAATTTCATACACAATAATGTATTACCTAAAATGAACTGTACGCAAAGTCCACGCAATGCGTTTTTACCTCTGCACACTCATTCAAATTTCGTGTAAAGGTTTACGTAAATGCGATACAGCAAGTAACCACGACGAATAACGAAAAGAAATTCGGTCCTTTATCGAGAGAAGATATCAGGCTGTAACATGCCCAAGAATCAAATTTTTCTACCGAATAGTTTCCTTGGAATCGGATGAAAGTATTTCATAGCTGCCGCCGCGTCCGCGCCAGCGGTTCGGCGAAAGTTCGTGTGGCCCGGGGGTCCGTACCTGACGTCACGCTCAGCGCGTTCTGTGATTGGCGGCGCGCACCTGGAGCGCGGCACGCGGCAGCGGAAGCGGTTCGACATGGTCAAACCGCGACGCAGAGCCCGCCGCGCCTTGCCGCTGACGCCATTTCCATGGCAACCACGCCGCTGACGCGCGGTTTTGACGCGCGGCAGCCCTAGTGGGAACCGGCCTTCAGGCAGCCGCACTGGGCTACAGCAGTCTCCGGCCGAGCGAGTCCCTGACGTCACCCCAAGGGCCGAGCAGTGCTGTTGCGAAATAACTTGTATGCCACGGGCTAAGAAGCAGAGTCGTGTATGGAGACGCAGCCCATGGGTCGCGACCTCACTGCTCCGCACTGAGCGAGGTTGTGACATCACTGTATCAGTGACGTGCGCAAGCGCTGGCGTGCTGCGGCCTATGTGCTGTTGGTAGCGCTGACGGCAGCTGTGGGCTAGGGCTGTGACCGGTGAGTAGAGCAGAGTTTAGTTCAAATGTTCAAATGTGTGTGAAATCTTATGTGGCTTAACTACTATGGTCATCAGACCAAACACCATTTCGTCCGATGCAGATTCCCATATTGTGATCCAGAAAAGTGGGTGACACTGCCGTAACGACAAAATCAGCAGAAAGGCGTTATTAGGCCAGTTACTACACATCCAATCAACAGACTTCTTTTGGTCTACATGGTTGCAAGCTGTGATTTGCGAAGCAAGAGCGCTCTGTCTCAACGTGAATTACCGTTACTTTCAGTGAAAGCTGTCTCAGTCTGGTAGCTACTGTTTACGAGAAGACGTGTATTCCACTCCTCGAGGCGACGTGATGCTCATGCAACCACCACGAGATGTGGCCTCTACTACCTGTGGGCCCCTGTTGCTGGTTTTATGATTAGTTGTGTGGGCCTAGCATCTTCCAGCCAGTAGGGCAACTACCAGGTACAACCAGCTTTCCGCTATAGAGGGCAGTCGTTTGAGACCACGGCCACCTGTTGCGTCAGTTCCTCAACACTCACTGTCTGCAGCACACACTATGGAGGACGTTGCACCACAAAATGTTCTAGTTTGTTCATCAGTAAAATGTATGACCAACAGTGAAGTTTTTATGAATAGCCACAGATCATCACCCCGAAAACAATCCACCACCTCAACTCAGACCTCCACATGTAGAGGTCACCCATCCTGAACCTCTACATTTTGATGTCAGAAGTGTGTGTCACCTGTAAATTTCAGTGAAAGAGGTACATTACCAGCATCAGTGTGCAGCGGGTAACTGCACTGACTGTTTTTTTTCTTCCCTGCGAGTATCACGTCACGTCATTGCACCTTTTAGCAACTTTTCAGTTCTGTTTTCATGTTTGACATGTGTCAAGTAAACTCAGACTGTGTTTTGAGGACGTCTAAATTTGAGCGTTATTTTTGCCTATCATCAATGAGTGGGGCTCATTGTCTTGAAGTGTATAATGTGTTAACCATGCATAGCTTCTTAGGAGGTGAAGGTGATTTTTGTCGAGAAGTCGGAGTTTTGTTGTAGTTTTCGTTGTTTTTAATGGGCAATGTATTTCATTTTGAGCAATAAATGTGGCTCAACACGTTTTAGCACATGATGTAGTAGCCATGAGTAGCCGCTCAAGTGGGGAAGTCAAGTAACTGTAAGTGTTAGGATAGAATTAGATTAAGTGTCCTTGTAGTCATACTGTTTTGTTCTCCTCGTTTGTTGTTTGCATGATTGGTGGCGGGATCCCCTGGCGGAGAGGTTGCGAATTTCTGCAGCCTGGACCAGATGTGCAGGGAAGTGCATGTGCCGATGATTTTGGTGTCTTGCACAGTGCAACTGCCGACAGTAATTTTGTTGTAGATACTTAGAAGGTGACAAAGAAAGCTGTCAATAAGGCTGATAGTATTGAAGATTTTTTGGTACTGAAATTTGAGTGTAGAAATGAATGTGCGGAATGGAAAATACTGAAAGCTAATATAAAGATTTTGCCCTGTCTGGCTACCATGTGAAGCTGATCTTAGGATCTCTTAACGGTGATATTATTTCTTCCTTCTTGCTCTTCAACATATAAATTACAACATAAAAATAAATGAATGATTAAGGGAACTAGTAACTACTAAATTATAAATGTTGTTTCTGCTTATACATTTACTGTAGATTGGAACACCTTTATTTATTACAAATGTTTATATGTCGACGTGCAATAGACATTAAGAGATACAAACTCCAGCCACAAAAAAAAAAACCTCATTAAACACTAGGACGGCAGAAGGCGGTCCTCTGACTAGTATAATCTAATACTACCTTCTTCTTTCTGTATTCTACAGACAAGAAATGCGAACTCCCACCCACAAGGACGGAATTCAGATAAAGACTCAGCATGAGTACAGACAGGAGAAGTGCTCTCAGTCACTGAACAATGCGTACTCAACGACGATTTCATATCCGGAGACGAAGTCCAGAGTCGTATAAGTTAGCAACACCTTCGGTCACCTAAACCAACTTTCCCGTGCCATGTGCAATATATAATGCAAATTAAGCATTAGTGATTTCGACCGCATTTGTCCTATCAACCCTGCGACAGTATATCACTGGTGACGGCTTCCCCCAGCTTCAACATTATCCTCCTGGGTTCCACCGCTCGTCATCGAAAGTCAGTTTCGGCATGGGGCTTGATCAAAAAGTCTAGCCCTGGGATTGCACAGCAGCCTTCGCCTGCATCACGCATTACACTGCAAGTGTTGTCACTTTTGTAAATCTCCTGATCCACTGGCACAAGCCGTGTCGGCCCGATCATAAATCTTACAAACACATTTCCTCCTACCTTCTGAGGAGACAGTGCAGTCAAATATGGTGCCCAATCTGCGGACTTCGTAAATACTAAATGCGTCTGTACCACTTTAGTACTCAAAACATCTGCAATACAATCAGCCTTATTGATAGCTTTCTGTGTCACCTCCTATGTATCAACAACAATATTACTGTCGGTAGTTGCACTCTGCAAGACACAAAGATCATCGGCACATGCACTTCCCTCTACATCTGGTCCAGGCTTCAGAAATTCGCAACCTCTCCGCCAGGGTATACCTCACTAATTATGCAAACAACAAACGCGGAGAACAAAACAGTACGACTGTAACACTACCGTATGCTACTGCTATAACATAACCTTAAAGTAGGAGGCAGGTCATGAAATATAACTATCTAGTTATAACAATTATGGTATAAGGCAACAGAGCAGTGTTACCCTCTGAGAGGAATTTTGTTGAGTTGACCGAGTTGTACCTAACGAAGGTGGCTTATCGGAAATGAAAGTCAGAATTACGTAAATATTTGAACAGTAACAAACAAAATTTTTGTTTATCTGCACTGTTTAACGCATAGAGAAAACGGTCACCAGCCTAATTAGGCAAGAGAATGATTAACATTTTTGTTCAAGAAAATAGTTATTAGTAACTTTAACGGATAAACACAACCTATACTTTGTCACACGTGAGTGCAATGAACTCTGACACATACATATGTTTACGGTAAGAATGAAGCTAACAGCTAGAGCAGCACAAACTATTTGCAAAAATATAACAGATACCGAAACACACTATTACTTTCAGGGCTTGTTCAAACTGAATAGTCTTTATAACATTACTATTAACATTCACTGCAGGATCATAAACTGGACATAGGTAAAGTCTCTCTCAGTTAAATACTTTAATATTTAAAATGAAAGTTAATTGGAATCCACTAACAGGTTGCTTCTCACTATCTTTTGAATAAAGAAATTATGGTTTTGATAAATAGTGGTCTTCCTGTTACTTGATACCTAGCATTAGCACAATAGACAAACCGTGAATCCTGTTATACTATTAATATGCACTTCCAATACACAAGAGAGACAAACACTTAGCAATCATGAACAAATAATTTTCTACTATTGCAGTTTTCCACTTTTACTACAGTGAAACACAATGTTGACAAATTTGCAAGAAACTGACTCACCTTTTAAAATTTACTACATGTAGCACTATGATAATTAACTAAGCAAAACTTTATAAGCCTCAATTTTAAGAACTTTAATTTATAAAAGAAACAGCAAATTGTCTTTATTACCACAGTCTTCTACTTTCAAGTAAATGATTAAATAGGTGACTTTGACACTTCACAAAACTACATTTACTGCCTACCACAATTTCACTAAATCCACAATAAATCTGAATATTCCCTTCTCATCAAAGATAAAAAAACATTATGTAATTAACTGTCTAACTTTGAGGCTTTCATTTTTACCACAAAATACGACACTTGGTAGTCATAGTTCAGATGGAGAGGAACCTGAGAGGTGTTGTGATAGGGAAAAAATCAAGGTAGGTACATAAATTCAGTTATATGTTACCTTATATTTGTGCACACTAAATCACCCAGTAAGCTGATCCTTCACTGTACATTATTATAGCATTCCGTTACAGTGATTGCGCAATGTGGTGTGGATTTGCAGGCAGAATTGCTGGACTCTGTCCCTTCCTGGTGGCGATGATGGATACCAATTCTAGAATCGTTCCAGCTATTTATCCATCCATCCGAGGCATTGCTAAGCGGCAGGAAAAGCTTCTCTCGGAACCAGCACAATATACAACTCTTACACAGACAGTGGACAGTTTGGTAGCTCGCCCCCGACTGACTCTTGGCTCCATCTTTTCTACCTAGGCCAACCACATTTTGCGCGCGCTACACAGTTCCGTTCCCGAGGGGAACCACAAGACGTTTTACATGCAAAATGACTAAGAACCCTAAGTGACGATCAGCAGTTTACATAACTGTAACCAAACATATTAATTAAAACAGGACATTTGCACATATAGGTAGTTCTAAACAAAATTATTTAAACAAATTCCAATTATATACAGTAAGTTTTGTTCCCTCCAAATGGGACAAAGAATTTAAATGACAGATACACTACATTGCACAGAATCACACCATAACATCAAAGTTTTCACAAAGAAAGGAGTATACAATTTTGTGTTATCTATTCAATGAAACACATTTACAAATACTCAATGTTATAACATTAAACCAAAGCAAAAGGCAAAATAAATCCATACAGCATTAGAACTATGGTGTTACACGACGACAAGGACACGTAATCTAATTCTATCCTAACACTTACTGTAACTTGTCCACCTGAGCGGCTAGTCATGCTTAAACGTAGTGAGCCACACTGATTGCTCAAAATGAAATACATTGCCCATTAAAAACGACGAAAACTACCACAAAACTCCGACTTCTCGACAAAACTCATCTTCCCCTCTTAATAAGTTACGCATGATTAACATCTTATACACTTCCAGACAATGAGCCACACTCATTGATAATAGGATAAAATAACGCTCATATTTACACATACTCAGAACACAGTCTGAGTTTACTTGACAGATGTCACAAATTAAAACAGAACTGAAAAGCTGCTAAAACGTGCACTGACTCGGCGTGATACTCGCAGGGGACAAAAATAGAACAGACAGTGCACTCACCTACTGCACACTGATGCTGTGTTGGTTGGTTGGTGGTTTTGGGGAAGGAGACCAGACAGCGTGGTCATCGGTCTCATCGGATTAGGGAAGGATGGAGAAGGAAGTCGGCCGTGCCCTTTCAGAGGAACCATCCCGGCATTTGCCTGGAGTGATTTAGGGAAACCACGGAAAACCTAAATCAGGATGGCCGGACGCAGGATTGAACCGTCGTCCTCCCGAATGCGAGTCCAGTGTCTAACCACTGCGACACCTCGCTCGGTGATGCTGTGTGTCGACGAAACTGCAACCCTGAGGTAGTTGAGAGTTATCGTCTCCAGGATGGGTGGCTGGTAAGGTTCTCCTGTCACTGAAATTTGGACGTGACACACACTTCTGACATCAAAATGTGGGGGTCCAGGATGGATGACCTCTACACGTGGAGGTCTGAGTTGAGGTGGTGGATTGTTGTCGGGATGATGATCGATGGCTGCTCATAAAAATTTCACTGTTAGTCATACATTTTACTGAAGAACAAACCAGAAAATTCTGTGGTGCAGCGTCCTCCATAGTGTGTGCTGAAGACAGCGGGTGTTACGGAACTGATGCAAAAGGTGGCCATTATCTCAAACGACTGCCTTCTATGGCTGAAGGCTGATTGCACCTGGTAGTTGGCCCACAGACTGGAAGATGCTAAACTCACAGCACTGACCTTAAAGCCAGCAGCAGGGGCCCACAGTTAGTGGAGGCCAAATCCCATGGTGGCTGCTTGTAGCCTCATGTCGCCTTCTGGAGCGGCATATTCCTCTCCTCTTAAATAGTAGCTACCAGACTGAGACACCTTTGACTGAAAATAATGGTAATTTACGTTGGGACAGAGCGGTCTTGCTTTGCAAATCATAGCTTTTAACCATGTAGACCACAAGAAGTTTGTTGATTCGATGTGTAGTTACTGGCTTACCAACGCCTTTCTGCTGCGTCGTCGTTATGGCCTTTCACTTAGCAGATTGTGGGAATCTGCCAGTGGCATTGCTGCGTCTGACGTAATGGTGTTTGGTTGGCTCTGAGCTGGCCCACTCCCAAGATTTTTGGCAACAGCGATGGTAACATCACAATTTTACTCAGTAGCGCCGAAAAGTAGTGGTGGCACTGCAGATCGAATAACTGATAAGAAGAGACTGAGTCGAACTGGGGTAGACAAGAAATTTGTGGCACAACTTCGTTTAATAGGGCATATACTGAGGCATCAAGGACTCCTCAGTTTGGAATATCATAAATGATTGGTGACAGGAGAAAATACAAAAACGGATTACATGAAGCAGGCAGAAAGGAATACATACGTCTAAAGAATGATATCGACTGGAAGTGCAAAATGGCTAAGCAGGGATGTCTAGAGGGCAAATGTAATTATGTCGAGGCGCATATCACTAGGGGTAAATTAGATAAAGCCTACAGGAAAATTAAAGAGATCTCTGTAGAAAAGAGAACGACTTGCATGAATATCAAAAGCTCCGATTGAAATCCAGTAATAAGCAAAGAAGAGAATGCAGAAAGGTGGAAGGAGTATATAGTGGATCAATATAAGGGCGATGTTCTTGAGGACAATATTATAGAAATGGAAGAGAATGTACATGAAGATGAAATAGGAGATATGATACTGCGTGAAGAGTTTAACAGAGCACTGAAAGACCTAAGTCGACAGAAGGTCCCAGGAGTAGACAACATCCCATTAGAACTAATGACAGCCTTGGGAGAGCCAGGCCTAACAAAACTCTACCATCCAGTGAGCAAGATGTATGAGACAGCCGAAATACCCTCGGACTTCAAGAAAAATATAATAATTCCAATCCCAAAAGAAAGTAGGTGTTGACAGATGTGAAAATTACCAAACTATCAGTTTAATAAACCATGGCTGCAAAATAGTATCACGAAATCTTTACAGACGAATGGAAAAACTGTAAGAAGCCTACCTCGGGGAAGTTCAGTTTGGATTCAGTAGAAATGTTGCAACACATGTGGTAATACTGACCCTACGACTTACCTTAGAATAAAGATTAAGCAAAGGCAAACTTACGTTTCTAGCATTTGTAGACTTAGAGAAAGCTATTGACAATGTTGACTGGAATACTCTCTTTCAATTTCTGAAGGTGACAGGCGAAAAATACAGGGAGCGAAAGGCTATTTACAATTTGTACAGAAACCAGATAGCAGTTATAAGAGTCGAGGGGCATGAAAGGAAAGCAGTGGTTGGGAAGGAATGAGACAGGGTTGTAGCCTATCCCCGATGTTATTCAATCTGTATATGGAGAAGAAATAAAGACTTTTGAGGTTCGCCGATGACATTGTAATTCTGTCAGAGACAGCAAAGTACCTGGAACAGCAGAACGGAATGGACAGTGCCTTGAAAGGAAGATATAAGGTGAACATCAACAGAAGCAAAACGAGGATAACAGAATGCAGTCGAATTAAATCGGGTGATGCTGCGGGAATTAGATTAGGAAATGAGACGCTTAAAGTAGTAAATGAGTTTTGCTATTCGGGGAGCAAAATAACTGATGATGGTCGAAGTAGAGAGGACATAAAATCCAGACTGCCTGTGGCAAGGAAAGCGTTTATGAAGAAGAGAAATGTGTTAACATCGAGTATAGATTCAAGTATCAGGAAGTCGTTTCTGAAAGTATTTGTATGGAGTGTAGTCATTAATGGAAGTGAAGCGTGGACGATAAATAGTTTAGACAAGAAGAGAATAGAAGCTTTCGAAATGTGGTGCTACAGAATAATGCTGAAGATTAGATGGGTAGATCATATAACTAACGAGGAGGTACTGAATAGAATGAAAGAGGAGAGAAAATTTGTGGCACAACTTGACTAGAAGAAGGGATCGGTTGGTAGGGCATATTCTGAGGCATCAAGGGATCGCCAATTTAGTATTGGAAGGCAGCGTGGAGGACAAAAATCGTAGAAGGAGACCAAGAGATGAATACACCAAACAGATTCAGAAAGATGTAGGTTGCAGTAGGTGCTGGGAGATGAGGAAGCTTGCACAGGATGGAGTAGCATGGAGAGCTGCAGCAAACCAGTCTCTGGACTGAAGAGCAAAACAACGACAACAATAGCTAACAAAATAGGTCCATACATAGCGAAAGCTGAAGAGCAAAGGACGATACGAAACAGGAAGGCATCTCCTAGCTGGTTGCAGAAAAAATGTGTAGGCTTCTCTGTTCTTCGTTACTGTAGAAAGTATTACATGTACTTGTTAAATTTTTTGAACTTTCTGGCACGCATATAATTCACAAACATAAAGAAAGAAAAATTTTCTTGGTGTCTTACATTTTCCTACGACACATTTGACTACGATACTGGCTGTTACATGAGCAGTCATTCAAATAGTCAGTACAACAAAATTAATAGATTGGAGTATACAAGAAAAAAAACAGTACACAATTTGACATGTTTTAAATAAACAGTTTGACAAATCATTTACATTGGCATGGGAGAAATTTCTAAAAGATACACTAACTTAATGTTTGAGACGTATCCATGTGCTGAGGATAAGAGGTTAAGTCATGTCAGTGACGTGTCTGCCCGTGGGAATTGATGCAGCCACCGCTGGAGTGACATCGCAGTTGGCTTGTATGACGTCAGTCGGTTGGTGACGACTGGCTAAGTGCGAGTTCCGGTTGTGCACTTCGCAGCAGAGGTGGGCATCGAGGCGATGCCTGTCCAGGACCGTAGCCATGTGAGCCGTGCGAGACCTGCCTCGCGCTGCCGGTTCAACCGGGGCAGCCGCACCGAGGTCCGACGCGCCGCACGGTGCAGAGTAGTGCGCCCACACTGGACTACAGCAGTCTCGGACCGAGCGAGTCCCTAACGTCACACCAAGGGCCGAGCAGTGCTGTTGCGAAAGCACCTGTATGCCAGCGGTTCAGTAGAGTTCCATATAGGGACTGATATTATCTACGTCCCAAACACTAGAAGACACTACTTTCAAAGATGATCTACAGTGGTGTGCAACCTCAGTGGAAGTGAAACTTACGTGATTACAGCTGCTCAGCTTTATAGCCTTAATATGCCGAAACAATCACTATCACCGAATGTGCTGTGTACCCTTGTGTCAGAGTAATGTTTCACGTATATGTCTGCGACGATGGAAGAACTCTGGGAGTTCGCGTTTCTTGTCTGTAGAACACAGAGAGGAGAACATATTATTAGATTATAGTAGTCAGAGGATAGCCCTCTGCCGTCCTAGCGTTTCAATGAGTTTTTTATTTTGTGGCTGGAGTTCCTCCATCGTTACGTGAACGCGAACTTTCAATCCGACGCACGGGACGCAGTACATTCGGTGATATTGATTGCTTTGGCATATTAGGGCTATAAAGCTGAACACCTGTGATCACGTAAGTTTCGCTTCCACTGAGGTTGCACACCACTCTAGATCATCTTTGTAAATAGTGTCTTCTAGGGTCATCCTAGATGATGTCAGTCATCTCGCGTTATTTGTATTAGATCGCGGATCCACAAAAAGGGGCGGATTTGGTCAGTTGATCAATAATATTAGTCAGGAAATTCATTTGTATCTCTTTATGTCCAATGAACATCGACATATAAACATTTGTAAATTATAAAGATGTTTTAATCTACAATAAATGTATAAGCAGAAACATTAATATTTAATAGTTACTAGTTCCCTTATGCATTCATTTATTTTTATGTTGTAATTTATATGTTAAAGAGCAAGAAGGAGGAAATAATATCACCATTAAGAGATCCTATGATCTGCTTCAGGGGTTAGTCAGACAGGGCCAAATCTTCATTTGCGCATTCAGTATTTTCCAGTGCACTTATTCTTTTTTACACCCGCCTGGATCGGCATCTTGGAAACCATACAAATACCTTCCAGAAATACTTCCTAACACTTAAATTCATATTAGATGTTAGCAAATCCCTCTTTTTCATTAATACTTTTCTTGCTATAATCAGTCTTCATTTTGTATCCTCTCTACTTCGGCCATCATCAGTTATTTTGCTGCCCAATATCCCTTTTAGGGTCTCATTTTGTAAAAAGATTCCCTGAACACTACCTGGTTTAACCCTCGCAATACCAAGGGAGAGGGAAGGGGTACTTTATGCCTACCTTTTCAGAATACAGTAATATAGTCAGGTATATTATATTTTAAAATTCTGAAAAAAAAAATATTTGTGCTTTTTAATGAATTCTTCTGCCAGATTCCATAATTGTTTAAAATTTTTCAGTAAAACTTAACGCAAAAATTTAGGTCTTGTCAGTCGATGTGAATTGTCAGAACATGTGTCATATTCATATTTTCAGGTTTAGGACACTTCTTACTCATAAATATATCTTTAAAATAGAGGGTTATCTTATAATCCCTTTTCAGGGCTCTATCTATTCCATTCAACTGTTATTCCAAGTTCTTTGCTGCCACTGACAGAACTGCAGTGTCACCGGTTAACTTCAAAATGTTTATTGCTTCTCCCTGATATTTAGTTCTGTTTACAAATTTGTCCTTGCATGCTTTACTGCTTGTGAAGTGCAGATGTTGAATAACATCCCTCGGGCATGGACGTTTGTGCCGTCCTCTTAGGTTAGTTAGGTTTAAGTAGTTCTAAGTTCTAGGGGACTGATGACCTCAGAAGTTAAGTCCCATAGTGCTCAGAGCCATTTGAACCATTTTTGAATAACTTCGAGTGTAGGCTACCAGAATGTCTCACACCCATCATTCCATTGCACAACTAGAAATCCAGGAGATGGAGTAGCAGAATTTATGTGCTTCAGCAAGATTTGTTCTTTGATGCAGTGATTTACCGGTCGACAGCAAAATTCATATTTCAGTGTATATACGGCCAAAATTCAAACTCTGATTTAGGACAACATGGATTCCCAAGGATTATCATGTTACCAGTAATGGAGAAATATTTAGGAATGAGCGTCTTTTCAATCTCAGAACATTAAATGTTATTTATGTTACTCCAAGAAGAGCAGAGTACATTGAGACAACTATTTCTAGATCGAAAGGTAAGCCACTTCCGTTCGAACCCACTAGCGAGAAAAAACAGAAAAGACGGTTAGAGTTGCAGTAAAGGGAAATGTCGTTAGAGTGTATTGTGGGATAGCAGAAGTATGAGGAAAAGAAACTACTGTATCCTTTTCATGACTCTACGCCTGTTATCTTCAGATATCATTTTTAAATGACGAATGGTGGCGAGAGGTAAAGTTGCTACCTCACAGTATCTTTGGATTAATAGCTTTTCATCTAAGGCGTTTATGTAAAAGTCCAATTTCAGATGTTTCTCTGTACTGGGGCGCCTGACTCAAATGCTTTAACATTGTCATCGTCCATGTCAAGAGAAGGTGCAGTGTAGGTGATTTCTCCAGTTCTAATTGCTTGGACGCCGTTTTGAAGTGCTACAAAACCTATTATGTTTTAAAAGCTATAAAATAAACGATTGCGTATAAGAATTACAGCAGTAGAATAGTACACGTACCGTAAAATGTTCTTTCGTCAGTATGATATCAGTTCCTTTTGTTCGGGCAATTTCTCCCTTCTCAGAGATCAATTCGCTACAAGACATTCTAACATTGCCAGCTGCTTATTCCAGCGACAACCTTAAGACTGGCTCAGTGATCTATCAGGAGCATCAAGAGGACCAACTTTCTTTAAGTAAGTGATGTGTTCTTTCGCCGCAATCAAAGGACTATGAACGTATAGACAATTAACGCATATATACTCCGTATCTAAATTATTTCATAGCCCTATATTTAGCATATGGCAGGAACAATTCAGTCGTGAATAATCGCGCAGTGCTACGACAATGTTGCTACCTTGATGAGTCATGTGCTGTATGGTTCAAATGGCTCTGAGGACTATGGGACTTAATTTGTGAGGTCATCAGTCCCCTAGAACCTAAAACTACTTAAACCTAACTAACCTAAGGACATCACACAAATCCATGTCTGATGCAGGATTCGAACCGGCGACCATAACGGTAGCGCGGCTCCAGACTGAAGCATCCAGAACCGCTCGGCCACTACTGCCGGCATGTGCTGTATGTCTTTCAAAGTAGAATCGTTTATACCAAGAGACATTAATCGTCTAAACAATTCTCTTAGAATATTGCTGACCGTTTGTGGTTCATTTGGAAACAGGGTTGTAAACAAAATGCGAGATCTGAGAGTCCAGTAAATGAAACAGGAGATAGTACATGGCAGCTAACGGTTTCAACTCGCGCTGGACGTGCCCATATCTGTAATTGCTGAGTATTCACCTTCTGTTACATGAGCAATTACCTCAGGCATAATTATATGTCATAGGCTTTTAACACTTCCTGCCATGTACTGCAACACTGTTGTGGGGTGAGATATAAGGGCCTTTGCGGTGTCAACTACAGTATTAAAAAGATCCATAAGACCTTCACCTCTTAAAGTTCCATTATGTCTCGTGCACACATAGCAACGCAATTATCGACAGTTATCTCCTGTGCTGGTTTAGGAAGTCGTTTCTCGTCCACATAAGACCTTTGTTTATTACATACGCATGGATGTCGAGAAATGTACGAAGTGCCACTTGACCCTTCAGCATGAGAGTAAATTTCACAGCACAGCAAACAGCAAAGAAAAAGAACGTTTTTCATAACGCCATCCACAACAAACTTTAACAAGTTTCAAACTGAACTCCACGCTGGTTCTGTACTCACCACTGACTAGTTTTTCTTTTACTTCCCGTTTTCTTGATATGTGCTCCTTCTTCTGCAAACCACGTTTAGTTTCCCGCTCTCATTTTGTGTGTTACGAAAAAGGTGAAGGAATCTCATCACTCCACTAAACACTTCTCCACTGACCGCTCGTAGCCCGTAGCTCGCAACTGCGGTCAGTGCTATCAACAGTTCGTATGTGCAGCACACCAGTGCTTGCGCACAGCACTGGTGCAGTGACGTCACGGACTCGCTCAGTGCGGAGCAGTGAGGTCTCAACGCCAACTCTGCTGAGGCCGTGGCATACAGGTGCTTTCGCAACAGCACTGCTCGGCTTGTGGGATGACGCCAGGGACTCCATCAGCCAGTTACTGCTGTAGTCCAGTGCGGCCGCAGCTCGCGGGCCGATGCTCTTCGCACGACTCTGCCGGCGGACCTCAATGCGGCTGTCCTGCCCGAACCGGCAGCGTGAGGCAAGGCTCGCACGGCTGTCATGGCCACAGTCTTGGACGGGCCGCGCTTCGATGATCACCTCTGCTGCAAACTGCACAACCAGAGCTCACACTCAGCCGGTTGCCACCGACCGATTGACATCATAAAAGCCAACTGCGAAGTCACTCCAGCAGTGGCTGCATCAATTACCATGGGCAGACACGTCCCTGAACTGAATTAACCTCATATCCTCAGAACATTGATACCTTTCAAATTTTAAGTTGGTGTATCTTGTACAAATATCTCACGTGCCAATGTAATTGATTTGTCAAACGGTTTATTTAAAACATATGAAATTGTTTATTGTTTTTCCTTGTATGTACCAATCTTGTGGTTTTGTTGTACTTACGACTTGAATGACTACTTTTGTAACGGCCAGTGTCGTAGTCAAATATATCGTAGACAAACGAAAGACACCAGAAAATTTTTCGTTCTTTATGTTTATGAAATATGTGTTTACCAAAGAGTCTACGAGTGTTAAATAGTACATGTAATACTTCCTATGGTAATAAAGAAAAGAGAAGCGTTTACATTTTTTTTTGCGATCAGCTAGGGGATGCCTTCCTGTTTCGTATCGTCCTTTGTTCTTCCACTTTCGCTGTGTAAGCATCTACATTACAGGCCATAAAAATTATTACACCACGAAGATGACGTGCTACAGACTTAAACGACAGGAAGAAGGTGCTGTGAAATGCAAATGATTAACTTTTCAGAGCATTCACGCAAGGACAGCATAACGTTCTGACATGAGGAAGGTTTCCAACCCATCTCTCATACACAAACAGCAGTTGACCGGCGTTGCATGGTGGAACGTTATTGTGATGCCTCGTGTAAGGAGGAGAAATGCGTACCATTACATATATGACTTTGATAAAGGTAGGATTGTAGCCTATTGCAATTGCGGTTTGTCGTATCGCGACATTGCTGCTCGCGTTGGTCGAGATCCAATGACTGTAGGCACGGCCGCATTGGTCTAGCGGTTCTAGGCGCTCAGTCCGGAACCGCGCGACTGCCACAGTCGCAGGTTCGAATCCTGCCTTGGCATGGATGTTTGTGATGTCCTTAGGTTAGTTAGGTTTAAGTAGTTCTAAGTTCTAGGGGACTGATGACCAAAGTAGTTAGGTCCCATAGTGCTCAGAGCCATTTGAACCAGCCATTGACTGTAGGCACAATATGGTATCGGTGGTTTCAAGAGGGTAATACGGAACGCCGAACTGGGTCCCAGAGGCCTCGTATCACTAGCAGTCGAGATGACAGGCATCTTATCCACTAGGCTGTAACAAATCGTGCACCCATGTCTCGATCCCTGTGTCAGGAGATGGGGACGTTTTCAAGACAACAACCATCTGAGCGAACAGTTCGACGACGTTTGCAGCAGCATGGACCATCAGCTCGGAGACCATGGCTGCAGTTACACTTGACGCTGCATCACAGACAGTAGCGCCTGCAATGGTGCACTCAACGACGAACCTGGGTACACTAATGACAAAACGTCATTTTTTCCGATGAATCCAGGTTCTGTTTACATCATCATGATGGTCGCATCTGTGTTTGGCGACATCGCGGTGAACGCACTTTGGAAGCGTGTATTCGCTAAAGCCATACTGGCGAATCACTGGGCGTGATGGTATGGGCTACCATTGGTTACACGTCTCGGTCAACTCTTGTTCGCACAGTGGACGTTCCATTTCAGATGCGTTACGACCCGTGGCTCTACCCTTCATTCGATCCTTGCGAAACCTTACATATCAGCAAGATAATGCACGACTGCATGTTGCAGTACCTGTATGGGCCGTTCTGGATACAGAAAATGTTCGACTGCTGCCCTGGGCAGCATATTCTACAGATCTCTCACCAATTGAAAACGTCTGGTCGATGGTGGCCGAGCAACTGACTCGTCACAATACGCCAGTCACTACTCTTGATTAACTGTGGTATTGTGTTGAAGCTGCAAGGCCAGTTGTACCTGTATACATCAACCAAGCTCATTTTGGCTCAATGCCAAGGCGTATCAAGGCCGTCATTACGGCTAGAGGTGGTTGTTCTGGGTACTGGTTTCTCAAGATCCATATACACAAATTGCCTGAAAATGTAATCACATGTCAGTTCTAGTATAATATATTTGTCCAATGAAACACGTTTATCATCTGCATTTCTTCTTGGTGCAGCAATTTTAATGGCCAGTAGTGTATCTTGTTAGCTCTTAAGAACCATGAATATATTTAAGTGCATTTAAATTAATAACTTTCAGATGTATTAACTTGACAAACTAAACTCTTTGTATAATGTCTTAATCAGCTCTGTGTTCAGCTTTCGTGAAAGATATGCAAAACTGCTGACTTGGAGTCCGTCCGCCATTGGTGTGATCCAAATACTGATTAGCAAATTTATCAGATGTTGTATGGTGCCCCAACGAAACTGCACTCTTTCTGAAACGAAGTCCGATACTTAATTAACAACACAGCATAATGCGATAGACCGATCGCGTTATGCACTTGCCTAATGAAATTAACATTGGAGGCACATTTGTAACATTGTGGTTCTTTCGAACACCAACCTGGAGTAATAGGAAATCACAACACGAATCAAGAAGCACTCAGTTAACTTCTATAGACATTACTCAGCTGGCTACCTGCTTGTAAGTGGTAGGTGATCATGACTATATTCTTTACATTCTCTATCATCCTTCCACCTCCGCAAGCAGGCAAGGTAACAGTTACAGCTCAGAACTTCCACTCGCTCATACACCTACCAGAGAGGTGGTTGCTGTTGTTGGATGGGGACCACTTATACTGTAGTCACACCATGGTAGTGACTATTTTCCTTAATCATTCATTTATTTTTATGTTCTAATTTATATGTTAAAGAGCAAGAAGGAGGATATAATATCTCCGTTAAGACATCCTAAGATATGCATCAGGGGGTAGTCAGACAGGACCAAATATTCATTTTTGCGTTCAGTATTTTCCATTGCGTATATTCATTTTTACACTCGCCTGGAGAAGCATCTTGGAAACCATACAAATACCTTCCAGAAATGCTTCCTAACACTTAAATTTATATTCGATGTTAGCAAATCCCTTCTTTTCATTAATACTTTTCTTGCTATAGTCAGCCTATATTTTGTATCCTCTTTACTTCGGCCATCATCAGTTATTTCGCTGCCCAATGACGGTTTTAGTGTCTTATTTCGTAATCAGATTCCCTTAACACTACCTGATTTTACCGTCGCGATACCATGGGATAGGGAAGGGCTACTTTATCCCTACCTTTTCAGGATACTGCAATCTAGTTAGGTACATTATATTTCAAAATTTTGATTTTTTGATTACTTCTACTAGATTCCTTAATTGTTTTAAATTTTTCAGTAAAACTTAACGCCAAAATTTAGCTCTTGTCATTTGATGTGAATTTTCAGAACATGTGTCATATTCATATTTTCAGGTTTTGGACCCTTCTTACACATAAATATGTCATTAAAATGAATGCTGTGCGTAAAAGCCAACGAAATTTAACGAAATCCGTATATATTTGTGTTGGTCATATATTGCAACCCCTTTTTGTAGTGCACATGATGGAAAATACGTTGGTACTGCTAGGTTCAATTCGAATAGGTTATATTACCTTTGATTTAGTTGCATTGATTGTTATCTTATAATCCCTTTCCAGGGCACTATCTATGCCATTCAACTGTTATTCTAAGGTCTTTGCTGTCTCTGACAGAACTGCAGTGTCACCAGAAAACTTCAAAATGTTTATTGCATCTCCCTGATATTTAATTCTGTTTACAAATTCATCCTTGCATGGTTTACTGCTTGTAAGGTGCAGACGTTGAATGACTTCGAGTGTAGGCTACCAGAATGTGTCACTCCCATCTTCAAATGGCACAACTAGAAATCCAGCAGATGGAGTAGCAGTATTTATGTGCTTCAACAAGATTTGTTCTTTGGTGGCGTGGGGCTGTGAAATACATGTCCAGCATCATTACTCCTCTCTTCTTTTTACCTGAGGGCAGCAAAATTCTTATTTCAGTGCATATACGGCAAAAATTCAAACTTTCATTTATGACAACATGGATTCCCAAGGATTCACATTTTACCAGGTGTGGAGGAACATGTAGGACTGATCGTCTCTCCTATTTTCGAACATTAAATGTTGTTTTTTTACTTCCAGATGAGCAGAGTACATTGAGATAACTATTTCTAGATCGAAAGGAAAGCCAGTTCCGTTCGAACCCACTAGCGAGAACAAATAGGAACATGGTTGGAGTTGCAGTAATGGGAAATGTCGTTAGAGTATATTGTGGGAATGGAGAAATATGGAGAAGGAAAGCTATTGTATCCATGTCATGACTTTACGCCTCTTATCTTCAGATATGATTTGTAAATGACGAATGGTGGCCAGAGGAAAGTTGCTACCTCACAGTATCTCTGGACAAATAGCTTTTCATCTAAGTATAATTTGAGGCGTAAATGTAAAAGTCCGATTTCAAAAACTTCTCTGTCCTGGGGGGGGGCTGACTCAAATGCTTTAACATTGTCATCGTCCATGTCAAAAGAAGGTGTAGTGCAGGTGATTTCTGCAGTTCTAATTTCTTGGACGCCGCTTTGAAGAGCTACTAAAACCCTTATATTTTAAAAGCTATAAAATAATCGATTGCGTATAAGAATTCCAGTAATAGAATAGTATACATACCGTGAAAAGTTCTTTCATCAGTGTGATATCAGTTCCTTCATTTGGGGCTATTTCTCACTTCTCAGAGAGCTTCTCGCACAAAGACATTCTAACATTGTCAGCTGCTTATTCCAGGGAGTATCGTTAGACTGGCTCAGTGATATATCAAGATCATCAAGAAGACCACATTTCTTTACGGAAATAACGCGTTCTTTCGCCGCAATCAAATGACCTTGAACCTATGGACAACTGACGCATATATACTCAGCATTAAAATAAATTTTTTAGCCCTGTATTTAGCATTCGGTAGGAACAAGTCAATCGTGAATATATCCCGCAGTGCAACGACAATGTTGGTATCTGCATCAGTGGTGGATACCAAGAGAAATAAATCGTCTAAACAATTCTCTTAGAATGTTACCGCCCGTTTTTGGTTCATATGGAAACTGAGTTGTACACAAAATGCGAAATCTGAGAGTCGAGTCAATGAAACAGGAGACAGTACATGTCAGATAATTGTTTCTTCTCGCACTGGATGTCTGCATATCTGTAGTTGCTGAGCATTCACCTTCTGTTATATGAGCAATTACCTCAGGCCTAATTATATGTTGTAGGGTTTTAACTCTTTGTGCCATGTTCCACGACACAGTTGTGGGTTGAGAGATAATGGCCTTTGCAGTATCAATTAACGTCTGAACAGGATCCGTAAGACCTTCCCCTCTTATAGTTCCGTTCGACCTCACGTCTCGTGCACACACAGAGACGCATTTATCGACAGTTATCTCCTGGGGTGGTTTAGGAAGTCGTTTCTCGTCTCTTGTTTATTAGACGTGCATGGATGGCGAGAAACGTGTAAAGTGTCACTTGACCATTCAGGATGAGAGTAAATTTCACAGCACCGGAACAGCTAACAAAACGAACGTTTTTCCTAACGCCAACCAGTATAGGCTTTAACACGGTCCAAACTGAACTTTTTAGATTCGCTTCAAGCTGTGCAGTTCTCTACTCATCACTGATTAATTTTTATTTTACTACCCTTTTTGTTGAAATGCGCTCCTTCCTCTGCAGACGACGTTTATTTTCCGAGCTCATTTTGTGCGTTACGACAAAAATGAAGAATTCCCACCACTCCACTACACACTGCTCTACTCACCACTCGTAGCCTGTAGCTCTCAACAGTGGTCAGTACAACCAACAGCACGTAATGCGCAGCACGCCATTGCTTGCGTATGGCACTGGCGCAGTAACGTCAGGGTCTAGCTCAGTGCGGAGCAGTGAGAGCGCGGCCCGTGGGCTGCGTCTAAATGCGCAACTCTGCTGAGGATGTGGCATACGGGTTCTTTCGCAACAGCACTGCTCAGCCCTTGGGGTGACGTCCGGGACACGGTCGGAAAGAGACTGCTGCAGTCCAGTGCGGCCGCAGCACGTGGGCCGGGCCTCCGTGCACGACTCTGCACTGTGCTACCTGTCGGACCTCGATGCGGCTGTCCCAGCTGAACCGGCAGCGTGAGGCAAGGATCACACGGCTGACATGGGTGCGCTCCTGGACGGACCGCGCCTTGATGCCCATCTCTGCTACAAAGTGCACAACCAGAGCTCGAGCTCCGCCGGTCGTCACCGACCGATTGACATCATACAAGCCAACTGCGACGTCACTTCAGCAGTGGCTGCATCAATTCCCTCGGGCAGACACGTCCCTGAACTGAATTAACCTCTTTTCCTCAGAACAATTATTCCTCTGATATTTTAAGTTACTCTAATTTTTACAAATATCTTCTGTGACAATGAAAATGATTTGTCAAACTTTTTACTTAAAACATGTCAAATTGTGTAATGTTTTTTCTTGTATACACCAATCTTGTAGTTTTGTTGTACAGACGACTTAAATGACTAAGCATGTAACAGCCAGTATCGTAGTCAAATATATCGTAGGAAATGTAAGGCACCAAGAAAAATTTTCTTTATTTATGTACATGTAATACTTTCTACGACAATGAAGAACAGAGATGCCTTCACGTTTTTTTCTGCGATCAGCTAGGAGATGCCTCCCTGTTACGTTTCATCCTTTGTTCTTCAATTTTTGCTATGTATGCATCTATCTTGTTAGCACTTAAGAACTATGAATATACGACGGGCGTTTGAAAAGTCCGTTCAAAAATAAAAACTGCTTACATGTTTGGGGTAAATCTTTTTATTTTTCAGCATAGTCTCCTTTTAGACTTATACACTTCGTCCAATGCTGTTCTAATTTGTTGATCTCTTCAGAATAATAGCAATTGTCTAAGCCTGCCAAATAGCTAATAGTTGCTGAAATCACATCATCGTTTGAATAAAATCTTTGTCCCGCCAGCCATTTCTTCAAATTGGGAAACAAATAGTACTTCGAGCGAGACAAGTCTGCAGAATAGTTGAGGGTTGGGAGGGATGTGAAACGAGTTGGAAACAAATTTCCATTAACTTTGCGACCACAATTGCTGAGGTGTATGCTCCTGCATTGTCGTGATGGAAAAGGACGGTCCAATAACGATGAATAATATTCGCCTGTAATAGTTTTACCCTTTCCCAGACAGTCGATGAGGATTGTCCCTTGCAAATCCCAAAAGACAGTCGCCATAACCTTTCCAGCGAAAGGAATTGTCTTCGCCTGTTTTCGTGCAGATTCTCCGTTGGCAGCCCATTGTTTAGAATGTTGTTTGCACTGAGGAGTTTAGTAGTGTATCCATGTCTTATCTACAGTGACGAAACGACGCTTAAAGTGCTGCGGATACTTCTGAACAGCTGTAAACCATCGTTGCAATACTTCACACGATTCCATTTTTGGTCAAGCGTGAGCAATCGCGGAACACATCTTGTGGGTAGCTTTCTCATGTCCAAATCTTAACGCAAAATATTATGTACCCGTTCATTCGAGATGCCCACAGAACTAGCAGTCTCATGCACCTCAACTCTTCTATCATCCATTACCATGTTATGGATTTTATCAATGATTTCTAGAGTGGTAACCTCCTCAGGGCGTCCAGAACGTTCAGCATCACTTGTGCCCATATGGCCACACCTAAAATTTTTAAATCACTTATAAACTATTTTAATCGGAGGCGCAGAGTCACCGTAAACTTTATTAAGCTTCTCTTTAGTATCCTGACGTGTTTTGCCTATCATAAAGTAATGTTTAATCACTACACGAAATTCTTTTTCGTCCATTTTTTGACAATCACTCGACTTCCTTGATTTACACGAATGCCAAACACAAACAAATAAACCAAATCGACTGAAACTTGGTGTGCGTCCTTTCCAAAGATGCTACTAACTAAACATAACCTCTAAAGGCGCCGGTGGTGGCATCTCTCAGATTTTGCATGGAATTTTCAAATGCCTCTCGTATTTGAGTATATTTAACTTAATATCTTTCAGTTGTATTAATTTAACAAACTAAACATATTTCTTTGTATTAATGTCTTTATCAGCTTTGTACACAGCTATTCGTGAAAGAAATGCAAAACTACTGACGTGCTGCCCGTCTGCCATTGGTGTGACCCAAATACTGATTAGCAATTTATCAGATCTTTTATGGTGCACCAAAGAACGTACAGTCTTTCAGAAACGAAATCTGATACTCAATTAACTCCAAAGCGTAATTCGATTGACCGATCGCGTTATGAAATTGACTTATGAAAATTACATTGAAGCCAAATCTGTATCTATGCGTTTCTCTCGAACACCACGCTGGAGAAATATGAAATCACAACAGGAATCAGCAAGCACTGCTCGGTTATTTTCAATTGAGATTACTGAGCTGACTACCTGCTGGTAAGTGATAGGTGATCACGAGTATTTTCTTTACGATCCCTATCTTCCGTCCACCTTCGCAAGCAGGCGAGGAAAGAGTTACAGCTCACAACTACCACTTGCTCATCTACCTTCGAGAGCGGTTGTTGCTATTGTTGGATAGGGAACATCAGTGTGAGATAAAAAGCTTTCCTCATACAAGAATGAGCAGCGCCGTTAATTTAAAGCAATTTAGAAACGTCTTTTGCTATGTCAAAAGCCGAGGGCGCTTAATCACAAGAGATCTTCCTTACTCATGAGTTCTACCAGTAAAGAATTTGCAAAATTGTGGACCAGAAGTCTACATCTCCCTCCCGACCCCTTCCTCAATGTTGTTGTTGTGGTCTTCAGTCTGAAAACTGGTTTGATGCAGCTGCCCAAGCTAGTCTATTCTGCGCAAGCCTCTTCGGCGCTGCACAGCTAATGCAATGTGCATCAGTTTGAACTTGCTCACTGTATTCAAGACTCTGTCTCCCTCTACAATTTTAACACCCCCCCATCCCTCCCCATCACGCGCATATACACACTTATCTCCATTACCAAACTGACAAGTCCTTGGTGCCTTTGGATATGCCCTAGGAAACGATGTTGTGCCATAAATTTCTTTTTTTCCCCAGTTCGACTCAATATCTTCTTATCAGTTATTTTATCTGCAGTGCCACCACTACTTTTCGGCGCTACTGAGTAAAATTGTGAAGTTGCCATCGCTGTTGCAAAATATCTTGGGAGTGGGCCAGCTCAGAGGCGACCAAACACCATTACGTCAGATGCAGCAATGCCACAGGCAGATTCCCACACTGTGCTCCAGGAAAGGGGCTGGCACCGCCATAACGACGACGCAGCCCGAAGCCGTAGGTAGGCCAGTTACTACACATCCAATTGACAGACTTCTTATGGTTTAGATGGTTACAAGCTGTGATTTGCAAAGCAAGAACGCTCTGTCGCAACATAAATTACCATTATTTTCAGTCAAAGCTGTCACAGTCTCATAGCTACTAGAGGAGAGGTGTATGCTGCTCGACGAGGCGACATGAGACTACAAGCAGCCACCATGGTATTTGGCCTCCACTAAATGTGAGCCACTGCTTCAGGTTTGAAGATCAGTGAAGTGAGCTTAGCATGTTGCTGCCTGTGGGCCAACTATCAGGTGCAAGCAGCCTTCAGCCATAGAAGGCAGTCGTTTGAGACCATGTCCATCTGTTGCATCAGTTCCTTAACACTCGCTGTCTTCAGCACACACTGTGGATGTCGTTGCACCACAGAACGTTCTAGTTTGTTCTTCAGTAAAATGTATGACTAACAGTGAAGGTTTTATGGGCAGCCATGGATCATCATCCCGACAAAAATCCACCTCAACTCAGACCTCCACGTGTAGAGGTCATCCATCCTGGACCTCCACATTTTGATGTAAGAAATGTATGTCACCTCTAAGTGTCAGTGACAGGGGAACCTTAAAAGCCACCCTGCCTGGAGACGATGGCTCTCGACTACCTCATGGTTGCATTTTCGTCGACACATAGCATCAGTGTGCAGTGGGTGAGTGCACTGCCTGTTTCTTTTTTCACCTGCGAGTATCACGTCGAGTCAGTGCACCTTTTAGCAGCTTTTCAGTTCTGTTTTCATGTGTGACATGTGTCAAGTAAACTCAGACAGTGATCTGAGGATGTGCAAATATGAGTAGTTGAGCTACGTTCATTCCACCCCACTTTCTTCTGTTGCCAAATTTATTGAAAAAGGCGGGGATGACGTCATCCAAGATGGCGGCGTGTAGACTTGGCAACAGTGCATGACGTCATTTAGGATGGCCGATTTTGGCTTGAAAATAGGCCAACTGTGCTATGTCCAGTAACCTAACCTCCAGAAGAAATAGCGGGAATTTTGAATTTTGACGGAAAAATGGCCTATTGGGCAACGTCCACTAACCTAACTGTCCAGAAGAAATTTGCGTGAAATCCAAATTCCAACATGACAATGCATGCAAAACCTTACTTTTCTTTATTATTATTCGTTAACATTTATTAACATTGATTATTATTTATTATAATTCATTATCAATCATTATCATTTATCATCATTTATTATTATTTGTTATTACTCGCCTACATCCACGAAACAATTCACGCCAAATGCAAATTCCAAAATGATATTGGCTGCAAAACAATATTTGTATGTATTATTATTCATTATCGTTCATCATTTAATATAATTTATTATTTATTATTATTTATTATCATTTATTATTATTTGTTGTTATAGGCCTACCTCCACTAACATAGAAAATCGCGCCATGTTCAAATTCACACTCCATAATCTCTTGACATCCGTACTTCTATTTATTATTATTATCGTTTACTATTATTTATTAACATTTAAAATGATTTATTATAATTTATTCAAGACGGTTTATTTTTGCATCAAAAAAAATCTCTCACAAATTCAATTTCAAACCCCATTATCTGTCACACCTACGAAAAAAAGAAAAAGAGACCAATTGGGCTATGTGCACTAACCTAAGTTCACCTCATCCTACGAAGTTTGAATTTTTCGCACTCACTTATTGTTTCACTCCTAAGCTATGAAAATCGCGTCAAATAGTAATAAAGTGCACTTTTACTAACGTAAGTCACCTCCTTTGAATTCGTGGGAAAAGGACTGAAGTCTTTATTTCAAACAGTACCGTCGTCACTTGTTCTCCAACAGAGTTAGTACACATGTTATAGATCGCAGTCCAGTCGCCACAAGGCCTCTAGTCCAACTGAATTAGTTCATATGGTCGTCGCCGACCCGATCCAGACCGCGCGCCACCGGCAAGCGAGCGATCGCCTCACGTGACGGCCGTCGGATACGTCCGCGTCTGCTACCCGTCCAGCGGCCGTTCGCGTCACAGCCCATTGGCGCCGACTCGCGTCGCAGGCCTGCGCTGGTCCAGCGATGTAAACATGTTTTCGTGGACAGTCGAGTTCGCCCCCACCGAACAGTTGGCGCCAAATCTATTCGCTGCACAGGTTGGAACCTGCAGACTTCATAACGATCGGTCGGTTGATCCAGCATCTGGTTGACAAAGAACGCCCTGCCACACGTTTGGCGTCAAAGTTCGCTCGAGAGTGGATCCCGCAGTGACGTCACAAAAGGTTGTCCAGCACATGTGCCCGCCACGACGTCCCTCGCTAAGTTAATTGATCACCCAACTCTCATATTCAATCCACATTCTGCGTTTACCTAATTCAAGATCGTCGCGAAAACACACGTCCTTACATATGAGCCATCGCTCGCGCCTAAATTAGTACCTCCGCAAGGAATGTAACAAAGTTCGCATGACTACTAAATTAAATTGATCAATTAATTAACCTCTCTGATGCAGAAAAGTGCCACGTCCACCTAGAAATGGAATCAACTTTCGCCATTGCCACGCCCACCTGGGCTTGAAGTGAAAACACAAGAAAATTGTGGCAAACGAAGCCCCTAACCTAAGTCATCTGTGATGACTCAAAATCGTCTGCTTTGCCTCTCTCACACACCACGAGCGCGAGTCCGCCCACGTCGCAACCTGGACAACCTGGACCTTTATACTCGCGTCGGACATACTCTTCTGTAAATATTCAAGCTGAACTATGTCCCGCATACTCTTATTCAATCCACACGGTCTAGGACACGGCCACAGCACACCACCAGTACCTAAGCGGAGAACACCGCTCACCCCACCTGTAGTTAACCGCTGAGAGACGGAGATATGCTGCAATCACATCCCTCGCGCTCTCGTAGCTACTTGCCTCAGTAAGTCCATCTAACAAAACCTCCAAGTAGAAGAAATAAGAACCAACTCGAACTCTCTCATATTCTAAATCGTCCCACAAATAATTAACGTACATTTTCTTTAGACATCGAGTATATCTATCACTCTCATACAAAAAACACTCGCCCTGATGTACCTGGTGTCATGTTGCACAGTCGACAGACAGTCAGTGCACAATATCAGACTGCTCCTAAAAAATGCAGTACACATAACTGTAAACACCATCAGTACTTGTAATCTGTCCAAATAACTCATAGCAAAATAACTCAACAGATGCGTTCAATCAACCTGTCCCACACTAAGTCACACGTCCGACAGCTCTCAATTTGCTCAAAGGTCTCTGTTCGACCCCTCAAACATGACTTGATGACAGCCGCATTTACACCTAACACCCGAGAAATTCATATCACCTACACGGCGAACATGAGTATACAAGCCAGAAAAAAAAAGAGTCCAGTCAACATCTCCGAAATTTTATAGTGCCCCGAGAAATAGTTAACGCTCCCTTTCGTGTTTTCTCAGCTTATTTGTATATTCAAATTCTTACCCTAACAGAGCTTGCTCACAATAATAGTACTGAATGCGCTCCTAACCTCCTACCTTTCCAGCTCTCAACATACACAAATGTTCTCAATCCTCCAACATCCCAGCACAACCGATTAATCATTCTCATTTCTTATCGAATTTACTGGCCTAATTTCCTAAGGACCCGTTATCGAAGTACCATCCTGGTTTTCTTTCTGAGGCTTGCTGTGCTTACTTTTACAGGGATCTCTAAATTACCTCCACAGCCCCGTCAATCTACACACACACACACACACACACACACACACACACACGGTCATCCTCTCGTCATCCCATAACATAAGCAATAGTAACTTCACAGTCCTTTATATACAAACGCTACACAATGTAAACCACAGTAACGTTACAATACAGTATATACACATTTGACACAAAACAGTGCACTTATCCAGTATATCTCTACAGCATGCGAAAAAAATACCCTATTCCTACAGCCTCTATATACCGCAATGCTCCCCAATCCTAGGAAAGTACCGTCAACCTGAACTTACTCTCTACAGACCTGACACTCAGAGCTAAACATCTCTCTTATATAAGTGGACCTACGTCACCCTGAGAACTCTTTTTACAAATTCGGTATCGTCCCCCTTACCACAAACGCCTTACTGTCTCTCCCTGCCTATCTGTTTGCCTCAAACTCATAGACTGCAAGAACACATGAACTTTCTCCATAATATTACACCATTTTAGCTGTACTTCACAATATCATGCACTAGGCTACACCCTACCGAACAATAGTTCGTCATAATTCCCAAGATATAGACTTCAAATTAATTCTCTATAAACGCCAAACATTATCTATGTTCAACATGCTGTAAACCACTGTCTCACTAAAAACAGACGTATGCAAAATGGTATTTCCACTCTCGAATATCGCTCTCAGTCATGTAACATATTCGAGATCTTGGCTATAATTTACACGTCAACTAACGTCTGTCACAGAACTAGAGAACAGACAAGCGTGTATCCAACACAGCACATTCGATCTTCACTCAACTAAATAAAGGAATCGAATGTGCAGAAGTAGTCAACCGAACAATCTTCATCCCATCGAACACTCCAACCCAAATCAATCATCTTCTCAAATTCTGACTTAATCACCAAAGCCGCCCAACACATACTATTACTTCGCTATTCGGTCGTCTAGAGGACATCAAAGTTAACTCTTACAGATCGATACATTCCGACAGGTCTCTGCATTCAAACAGCTGCTCCCGTTATTTATTACTATTTATTATCATTTCTGATCATTTAATATTATATATTATATCTTTTTATTTATGTCATGCTTCTGTGTTCGCCACGAGGTCCGGAGTCCAACTGGGTTTTTACACATGCCACCAGCAGGGGGCCTCATTCAAGTTGTCCGATTTTGGTAGGGAGTTTGAATTTTGGCAGAGGATCCCACAATTCGTTTACCTAACAAAAATGGCTCCAAGTTCAACTGTGTTTACATTCTATCTCAACCATCAGAGCACTCTGTCATCACGTCAGTTGATTATGCAATTACCATTGTTCAAGATGGCTGCACCCAGTGCGATACATGTCACCTTTAACGAACCTGCATGCTACAGTCTAATTCCAACTTGGCTTTAGTCTCACACTACACATCGTTCAACTGATCCCATTTCCAGATCTTTGGGCATATGATATCTGCAATTAAAGTCGGAGAAAGACATATCCATTACCTTTTGCAGTCTGTCTAGAAACAGAACGACCTCAGTTAGTGCAACAGGACCTTCTCTTGACCATTCGCCGGAAATGCGAGCGCCGGGGCGGCATGTCAAAGCCACATATCTGTCCATCTAATCAGCCGTCTGCTCAGCCCCAGGGCGAGCGTGCCGAAGTTGGCTCCCTCTATACCTGCTCCGCAGCTATTGTCTAATGACATACACTGCACAAATGGATTCCTGAATAGCGCAGATCTCTGTCCTCCCCTGCATCTCCTACTCAACATGTAAACACTGTCTGCCCCAGCCAGCGAACCCGACGTCATTCACGCCGTGCTGACTATTTCCACTCACAAATTTTAAATACCTAAATATATAAAAGCTTATTCACTCCTATCAAAACTCACTTAATAATAAAAATGCATTCTCCCTTTCTAAGCATAAATGAGTATGCATTTAGAACAAATAGACAAACATAATTCCAAGCAGAAGTCATACATATGATTAAAAAGAAAAATAAGACCTCAATTTAGATTATCTGACATTTATTTACGTGTACTATTGATACAGTCGTAGATGAGTTATGTCATCCACTCACTCGCTCCCTCAACACACACATTCACAGAACTTGTTCTACTTATATGCCCCCGACCCTGTTATAATAACAATTTTCTACAAGCATTTACGCCCCCACATACAACCCAGCTCAAGACAACATAATAATTCCTTTTTCCACAGATAGTCATATTCGGTGAACAATTAAACGTACTGAATTACACATACATATAGTCAAATAAGCACCATTATACATCTGAGCACCCTCAGTCGACCAAAGTCGCTCTCCGAACAGTTCAGCTAATTCGAGAGCCGTTTCCCCTTCACAGAGACCCGTCAGTCTTTCTGATCAGAGCCTGCTCCCGTTTCTACAGACATCTCCAGACTCACATATTGGAAGACCAAAAATATTTTTAAAATAATGTTATAAAATTCACGTCGTACTCGTCTATATTAAGCACAGTCCTAGTACTTTAGCGTGTCATAGACCTCTGACTAACTAGAATTCCTGCCCTGCACAGACAGTATAACGGACTGATGCAGAGCCTCTCACAGGAAACTATACCTTGCACCTTGTAAATCATAGTCTTACAGTCGATAGCATAACGTTGTAGCGACTTACCTCGAAAGTGGTTGACCACCTCTACATTTAAACTCATATGTCACAATGACCCAATAGTTGATAACTCTGTGTTCCATTTTTAGTGATTGTTCATTTTGCACGCAAGTACGGGATCACCGTTTTCGTTGTTAGCAACCCCAGAAGTGGCGGCCCATCAACCAAAGTGTCTCCCCCAACTAAAACAAGCCTTGTCACTCAGTCATTACGTGGTACCCAATGCTCGGATGGGATGGATAAGACATCACCGATCTACTGTAACATTATCCATCACAGCTGATATCGCGAAAAATTTTACAGTAAGTCCAACACTGGCCAAACATGTGACAGCATGTTTTCCTAATTTCAGTATCATAGCTAAACTATACCTCCTCTACTTTGCAAGTATCATTGCGAGCATTGATAGGCGACTGCTCAGTACGTCCATTCACACTTAATTCTCGATCACATAAAAACGATCAAAGCATACCAGACAACGATATACATATTTCTAAGACCTCGCGCATAGTACTCGATCTATCTCCCTGCATATGCAGTTACAGAGCAATCTCGCCCTCTTACGTTGAAAGACCAACCTTATTCGCTATTCACCAGCCTACCCCGCAACATCGCTACCCAATTAATCCTCAACCGAGCAGACAAATATAGCTACACTTCACCTCTCTTGACTGAATAGAGCTTTCCTAGTCAAACCCCTCCAAGTGCACCACATTTCTCGAGATGTAACTAAGTCTTGGAGCCTAGCACATCATATCGATTTGTAGTAACAGATCTCAAAATGGCATAATTTAATAGCATACAGTTAACAAGAACAAGAACGGAGTGATATTTATACGCTACGTAGTTCAACACATTTTTACATAAATCATCCAACCTATCATGCGTAAAGTACTGTAGCTGTATACGATTAAAATGCAGGCTATATCACGTGACTAAAGCATCCAGATGGAACACTGGAAAAAAATTGACCTTCAGCAACTTGTCCTCTAGAATAAATGAGACAACGTTTAAATCGTGCCTTGTTACAGCTCTGTCTCAATCGATCATCCCGTACATTCTCTGTTATCATTTGACACAGATGTGGGTAAGTTTAGACTTGATTATTCTCTGTCCTCTTGAAAAGCATCAAATACAGTATTCAACTCGCGAATATCACTGCTACCGTAGTAGACATACACTATAATACGAACTCAACGAGAAAAAAATTGACTGCCTTCCTGATTCCACTCTCTTCATTGTCATCGTTTACCTACATTCCTCTTGCTGCCGCGTACTTGACTCCATGTTCAAATTGTCCCTTGCGATCCAGATGATAAGCATGCACGTCCTCACTTTCACCGCATTTTGGTGTATATTAGGTTAGTTTATACGTATGTGCTAATCAGTTTTCGCATTTCTTTCGACTCTCTGTCAGATCCAATCATGCGACCGCGACACAACATATCGTTCTGTGTTCTAAAATTGCCTGTAAATGTAAGCAAGCCGTATCTAGTCACCTCCACATTCGGAGAGCGCTTGCTCTGTTTTCTGTATGTCTGGGTACATGCACGCCTCGCGGAATGCTCCCAGGACCGGCAATAGACTCGAGTTAACGTTCGAATGTGAATCAGTAGCGAGTTATATCCGGAGCGGTGTTCAGATGTGGATCCACAATATGCAGCGCACGGGGTAGTGTTTGAAGGTGGATCTTCCTCGCGCAAGGTAGGAAGCTGTATTCGAATGCAGATCCACAGTATACAATACCCGAGTTAGCGTTTTAGTGTGAACCTGCTGCGTACTATATATCCGGAGCTGTGTCTGGGGTCAGATCCACCACACACAGCATCCAAGATAGGGTTCGCAGGTGGACCAAGCACGCATTACGTCCTGACAAGTAATCGATGCTCGAAGTTTGGTCCACCAGCCGATGCGACTGGGTCCTCGGAGCCGTCCGCGAGGCGTGCATGTACACAGACATACAGAAAACACAGCAAGCGCTCTCCGAATCTGCAGTTGACTGGATATGCCTGGGTTACATTTACAGGCAATTTTAGAACACAACGATATGTTATGTTACTGTCGCATGGATGGATCTGACATAAAATCGAAAGAAATGCGAAAACTGATTAGCACATACGTATAAACAAACCTAATATACACCGAAATGCGGTGAAAATGAGGACGTGCTTGCTTATCCTCTTGTTCGCAAGGGGCAAATTGTACGTGGAGTCAAGTATGCGGCAACAAGAGGAATGTAGGAAAACGATGACATCAAAGCGAGCAGAATCACGAATGTAGTCAATTTTTTTCTCGTTGAGTTCGTATTATAGTGTATGTCTACTGAGGTAGCAGTGATATTCGCGAGATGAATTCTGTACTTGATGCTTTTCAGGAGGACAGAGAATCATTCACGTCTAAACTTACCCGCATCTGTGTTAAATGATAATAGAGAATGTACGGAATGATCGATAGAGATAGAGCTGTAACAAGGCACGATTTAAACGTTGTCTCATTTATTCTAGAGAAGGACAAGTTGCTGAATGTCAATTTTTTTCCAGTGTTCTATCTGGATGCTTTAGTCACGTGATATAGCCTGCATTTTAATCGTATACAGCTACAGTACTTTACGCATGATAGGTTGGATGATTTATGTAAAAATGTGTTGAACTACGTAGCGTATAAATATCACTCCGTTCTTGTTCTTGTGAACTGTATGCTATTAAATTATGCCATTTTGAGATCTGTTACCACAAATCGATATGATGTGCTAAGCTCCAAGACTTAGTTACATCTCGAGAAATGTGGTGCACTTGGAGGGGTTTGACTAGGAAAGCTCTATTCAGTCAAGAGAGGTGCAGTGTAGCTATATTTGTCTGCTCGGTTGAGGATTAATTGGGTAGCGATGTTGCGGGGTAGGCTGGTGAATAGCGAGTAAGGTTGGTCTTTCAACGTAAGAGGGCGAGATTGCTCTGTGACTGCATATGCAGAGAGATAGATCGAGTACTATGCGCGAGGTCTTAGAAATATGTATATCGTTGTCTGGTATGCTTTGATCGTTTTTATGTCTTCGAGAATTAAGTGTGAATGGACGAACTGAGCAGTCATCTATCACTGCTAACAATGACACTTGCAAAGTATAGGAGGTATGGTTTAGCTATGATACTGAAATTAGGAAAACATGCTGTCACATTATTGGCCAGTGTTGGGCTTACTGTAAAATTTTTCGCGATATCAGCTGTGATGGATAATATTACAGTAGATCGGTGGTGTCTTATCCATCCCATCCGAGCATTGGGTACCATGTAATGACTGAGTGACAAGGCTTGTTTCAGTTGGGGGAGACATTTTGGTTGATGGACCGCTAGTTGAGTTGCTAGCACCGAAAATGGTGATCTCGTACTTGTGTGCAAAATGAACAATCACTAGAAATGGAACGCAGAGTTATCAACTATTGCGTGATTGAGACATATGAGTTTAAATGTAGAGGCCGTCAATCACTTTTCGGTGGTAGTTTGGAAAGTCGCCACACCACCACCAGGCACTTCTAGTTTCCTTGTGTTGTGCCTGTCCTTTATTTAAAATCATTCAATGTTTTGCTATCGACTGTAAGAATATGATTTTCAAGGTGCAAGTTAGAGTTTCCTGTGAGAGGCCGAGCATCAGTCTGTGTTAATGTCTGTGCAAGGCAGGAATTCTAGTTAGTCAGAGGTCTATGATACGCTAAGGTACTAGGACTGTGCTTAATATAGAAGAGTACGACGTGAATTTTATAATATTATATTAAAAATATTTTTGGTCTTCCAATATGTGAGTCTGGAGATGTCTGTAGAAACAGGAACAGGCTCTGATCAGAAAGACTGACGGGTCTCTGTGAAGGGGAAACGGCTCTCGAATTAGCTGAACTGTTCTGAGTGCGACTTTGGTCGACTGAGGGTGCTCTGGTGTTTAATGGTGATTTTGTACGCTATAGGTAAATGAATTCTATCTTCATTAAAACGACAAGGTGCGCATCGGAATATTGTTATCATTCGTCTTTGCTTAAGTATATAATGTTAACTACCCTATCCTCATTGAGAGGAGTGTCTATGTCGGTAAAAGTATTTGCTTATTTGACTACATGTATGCGTAATTTAGTACGTTTAATTGTTCATCGAAAATGACTATCTGTGGAAAAAGGAATTATTATGTTCTATTGAGCTGGGTTGTATGTGGGGGCGTAAATGCCTGTAAAGAATTATTATTATTACGGGGTCGGTGGGATATATGTAGAACAAGTTCTGTGAAAGCGTGTGTTGAAGAAGTGAGCGAGTGGATGACATAACTCATCTACGACAGTATCAATAGGACATGTAAATAAATGTCGGAAAATCTAAATTGAGGTCTTTTTTTTTCTTTTTAATCATATGTATGACTTCCGCTTGGAATTATGTCTGTCTATTTGTTCTAAATGCATACTCATCTATGTTTGGAAAGGGAGAATGCTTTTTTATTATTAAGTGAGGTTTGATAGGGGTGAATAGGCTTTTATATATGAAAGTAATTAAGATTTGTGAGTGGAAATTGTCAGCGCAGCATGAATGACGTCGGGTTCGCTGGCTGGGGGAGACAATGTTTACATGTCGAGTTGGAGATGCAGGGGAGGATAGAAATTTGCGCAATTCAGGAATCCATTTGTGCAGTGTATGTCAATAGACAATAGCTGGAGAGCAGGTATAGAGAGAGCCCACTTCGGCATGCTCGTCCTGGGGCTGAGCAGACGGATGTTTAGATGGACAGATATGTGGCTTTGACATGCCGCTGGCGGCGCTCGCATTTCCGCCGAATGGTCAAGACATGGTCCTGTTGCACTAACTGAGGTCGTTCTGTTTCTAGACAGACTGCAGAAGGTAATGGATATGTCTTTCCCCGACTTTAATTGTAGATTTCAGATGCGCAAAGATCTGGAAATGGGCTAAGCTGAACGATGTGTAGGGTGTGACTAAAGCCAAGTTGGAATTTTACTGAAGCATGCAGGCTCGTTAAAGGTGACACGTTTCGCACTGGGTGCAGCCATCTTGAATAATGGTAATTGCGTAATCAACTGACGTGAAGATAGATTGCTCTGGTGGTTGTGATAGAATCTAAACACAGTTGAACTTGGAGCCATTTTTGTTAGGTAAGCGAATTGTATGATCTTCCGCCAAAATTCAAACTCCCTACCAAAATCGGACATTTTGAGTGAGGCCCTCTGCTGGTGGCGATCTGTAATAAGCCAGTTGGACTCCGGAACACACGAGCATGACATTAATAAAAAATTATAATAAATAATATTAAATGATCATAAATGATAATAAATAATAATAAATAACTGGAGCAGCTGTTTGAATGCAGAGACCTGTCGGAGTGTATCGATCTGTAAGAGTTAACTTTGATGTCCTCTAGACGACCGAATAGCGAAGTAATAGTATGTGTTGGGCGGCTTTGGTGATCAAGTCAGAATTTGAGAAGATGATTGATTTGGGTTGGAGTGTTCGATGGGATGAAGATTGTTCGGTTGACTACTTCTGCACATTTGCTTCCTTTATTTAGTTGAGTGAAGATCGATTGTGGTGTGTTGGATACACGCTTGTCTGTTCTCTAGTTCCGTGACAGACGCTAGTTGACGTTTAAATTATAGCCAAGATCTCGAATATGTTACATGACTGAGAGCGATATTCGAGAGTGGAAATACCGTTTTGCATATGTCTGTTCTTAGTGAGACAGTGGTATACAGCATGTTGAACATAGATAATGTTTGGCGTTTATAGAGAATTAATTTGAAGTCTATATCTTGGGAATTATGACGAACTATTGTTCGGTAGGGTGTAGCCTAGTGCATGATATTGTGAAGTACAGCTAAAATGGTGTAATATTATGGAGAAAGTTCATGTGTTCTTGCAGTCTATGAGTTTGAGGCAAACAGATAGGCAGGGAGAGACAGTAAGGCGTTTGTGGTGAGGGGGGACGATACCGAATTTGTAAAAAGAGTTCTGAGGGTGACTTAGGTCCACTCATGAAAGAGAGAAGATTTGCTCTGAGTGTCAGGTCTGTAGAGAGTAAGAGCAGGTTGACGGTTCTTTCCTAGGATTGGGGAGCATTGCGGTATATAGAGGCTGTAGGAATAGGGTATTTTTTTCGCATGCTGTAGAGATATACTGGATAAGTGCACTGTTTTGTGTCAAATGTGTATATGCTGTACTGTAAAGTTACTGTGGTTTACATTGTGTAGCGTTTGTATATATTGCACTCTAAAGTTAATATTGTTGATGTTATGTGATGAGTAGAGAGGAAGTCGTAAAGATGGTAGAGATATTTCCAGAGTAACAGTGGTCAAGAGAGTGTATTTCCGATGCTTAGCTCATTGTGGAATGCCAATCAATTGAGACCGCGATCGTAAGATTTAACTGTAAGTATAATGACATCAACGACTTCGGTAATCTAGAGTGCAAATATCATTTTTTGGTCGCTTTGTTTCTAGTTACTCAGTGGTTTACAGGAAGCTGTACTTAGAAAAATTTTGGTGTATTCTTGTAGTCTATGAGTCTGGAGATGTTTGTAGGAAAAAAGCTAGCAGGCAAGGAATAAGAAGAGAAAGTAACGCATTTGTATTGAGGGGAAGAGATCGCCGAATTTGTGGAACAGTTCTGAGAGGGACTTCCGTCCATTGATGTAGAAGGGCTGATTACCGCTGAGTGTCATGTGTGTAGAAAGGAAGAGCAGGTTCACAGTGCTTCCTTAGGATTGGAGACAATTGGGGCATGTAGTCGGTATTGTAAAGTTACTGTGGCTTACATTGTGTAGGGTTTGTATATAAAGGAGTGTAAATTTACGATTGCTTATGTTATGGGATGAGTAGAGAGGATGACCGTGTGTGTGTGTGTGTGTGTGTGTGTGTGTGTGTGTGGGTTGAAGGGGCTGTGGAGTTAATTTAATCGGTTGTGCTGGGATATAGGAGGATTGAGAACATTTGCTTATGTTGAGAGCTGGAAAGTTAGGAGGTTAGGAGCGCATTCAGTATTATTTTTGTGAGCAACTTCTGTTAGGGTAAGAATTTGAATTTGCAAATAAGGTGAGAAAACACGAAAGGGAGCATTAACTATTTCTGGGGGCACTATACAATTTCGGAGCGGTTGACTGCGCTCTTATTTTTTTCTGGCTTGGATAGTCATGTTCGCCGTGTAGGTGATAAAAATTTCTCGGGCGTTAGGTGTGAATGCGGTTGTCATCAAGTCATGTTTTAGAGATCAAACAGAGACCTTTGAGCAAATTGAGAGCTCTCGGACGTGTGACTTAGTGTGGGACAGGTTGATTGAGTGCGTCTGTTGAGTTATTTTGCTATGCGCTATTTGGACAGATTGCGAGTACTGATGGTGTTTACAGTTATGTGTACTGCATTATTTAGGAGCAGTCTGATATTGTGCACTGAAATTAGGAGCTGTTTACGTGTCTGCCGACTGTGCTACATGACACCAGGTACATCAGGGCGAGTGTTTTTTGTATGAGAGTGATAGATATACTCGATGTCTAAATAAAATGCACGTTAATAATTTGTGGGACGATATAGAATATGAGAGAGTTCGAGTTGTTTCTTATTTTTTCTGCTTGGAGGTTTTGTTAGATGGAATTGCTAAGGCAAGTAGCTACGAGAGCGCGAGGGATGTGATTGCAGCATTTCTCCGTCTCTCAGCGGTTAACTACAGGTGGGGTGAGCGATGTTCTCGGCTTAGGTACTGGGGGTATGCTGAGGCCATGTCCTAGACTGTGTGGATTGAACAACAGTATTCGGGTCATAGTTCAGCAAGAATATTTACAGAGGAGGATGTCCGACGCGAGTGTAAAGTTCCAGGCTGCGACGTGGGCGGTCTCGCGCTCGTGGTGTGTGAGAGAGGCAGATCAGACGATTTTGAGTCATCACAGGTGACTTAGGTTAGTGGCTTCATTTCCCACAATTTTCTTGTGTTTGTAGCGAAACACGAACTGAGCATCAGAATTCAAACTTGGCTTATTTGTGTAGACAAAATGTGATATAAGTTAATGTAGGTTAGTACATGTTAGTACATCTTGGTAAACGGAATTACATATTAGTACATGTTAGCCAACGAACATGGGTCGGTTAGGGGGCATGGTGGTCGGTAGGGACTTCAACTATTTCATTTCAAGTCCAGGTGTGCGTGGCAGTGGCGAAAATTGATTCCAAGTCTAGGTGGACGTGGCCCTTCTCCGCATCAGAGAGGGTAATTAATTGATCAATTTAATTAAATAGTCATGGAAACTTTCTTAAATTCACTTGCGGAGGTACTAAGATGGCGCGAGCGATGGGTCATGTGTACGGACGTGTGTTTTCGCGACGATCTTGGATTAGGTAAGCGCAGAATGTCGATTGAATATGAGAGTTGGGTGATCAATTAACTTAGCGAGGGTCGTCGTGGCGAGCACATGTGCTGGACTACCTTTTGTGACGTCACTGCGGGATCCACTCTCGAGCGAACTTTGACACCAACCGTGTGGCAGAGCGTTCTCCGAACTTTGACTCACAGAGCGCATATTATTTCTCACGGAAGCAGTCTGCAAGATGAAGTTTCCCACTTACAAAGAGTGATGAAGACAATGGGTACTCTCCACAACAAATACAGAGAGCACTGAAAATGAAACCGAAAGAGGCCACAAAGACAGCAGAAGTAGATGAAGAAACCTTTAAATCTATGGCCTTCCTGCCATATGTGGGTAGCCTCTCATCAAAAATAGGACGCACTCTCAGCAGACAAAAAGTAAAAGTGATTTTTCGTCCTGCACCCAAGACAGCTGCACTCGTGGGCTCCGTCAAAGATGTTTTGCTGCTCCGAAAATCTGGAGTTAACAAAATTCCATGTGAATGTGGACTTTCTTACATCGGACAAACAACTCGTACTGACCAAGAAAGATGTACAGAACACCGGAGGTACACACGACTTTTACAACCTAACAAGTCGGCAGTGGCAGAGCACTGTATTGATAATGGTCACAGTATGTCGTATGACAACATCGAAATTTTGGCAACTACATCATCCTTTTGTGACCCGATAGTGAAGGAGGCAATTGAAATTCGCTTGACGACGAATTTAATTAATAGAGATAGTGGTTTAAATTTTGACAAATCATGGAATCCGGCACTTGCTGTAATAAACTCGCAAAGACGTCGTCACAGTGCAGGTCACAATGCTATATCGATTTGCAAACGCAGATCAACTGCGGAGTCATAGATACAACTCGCGCATTATGCACGTCTCTGCCGCCGACCAACGTCTCTGGCGCATTTGCATCTGTGGCCGCATGCGCAGTCGCGAGGTACGATAGTATAAAGGGACGAAGCGAGCACTGGAGCGGCAGTCTTGCGGTTCACTCTTAAGATGGCTGAACGTTATACAGCCGAAATATTAAAAGAAGAAGGACATTTCTTGCGGCTGCAACCCCGACACGTAATGGAACAGTCTTTGCGCCGCCAAAACCTGAAGATTCACATTAAACGTTATTTTTGTAACATCCAGAAGAGCAGAGTACATTGAGATAACTATTTCTAGATCGAAAGGTAAGTCAGTTCCGTTCGAACCCACTAGCGAGAACAAAGAGAAAAGACCACTGGAGATGCAGTAAACGGAAATGTCATTAGAGTGTATTCTGGAATTGAAGAAGGGAAACTATTGTATCCTTTTCATGACTTTACGCCTCTTATCTTCAGATATCATTTTTAAATGACGAATGGTGGCCAGAGAAAAGTTGCTACCTCACAGCACAACTGGTCAATAGCTCTTCATCTAAGTATAATTTGATGCGTTCATGTAAAATTCCAATTTCAGAAGCTTCTCCGTCCTAGGGCGCCTGACTCAAATCCTTTAACATTGTCATTGTCCACGTCAAAAGAAGGTGCAGTGCAGGTGATTTCTGATGTTCTAATTCCTTGGACGCCGCTTTGGAGAGCTACAAAAATCCTTATGTTTTAAAACCTATAAAATAAATGATTGCGTATAAGAATTACAGAAATAGAATAGCAAACATACCGTGAAAAGTTCTTTCATCAGCTTGATATCACTTCCTTCATTTCGGGATATTTCTCCCTTCTCAAAGAGCTTCTCGCACAAAGACATTCTAACATTGTCAGCTGCTTATTTCAGCGACTATCGTTAGACTGGCTCATTTATCTAACAAGAGCATTAAGAAGACCACTTTTCTATACGTAAGTGAAATGCTCTTTCGCCGCATAAAAAGACCACGTACGTATGGACAATTGACGCATATATACTCCGCATTAAAATTATTTCCTAGACCTGTATTTAGCATACGGCAGGAACAAATCAATCCCAAATATATCGCGCAGTGCCACGGCAATGTTGGTACCTGGATCAGTCGTGTGCTTTATGTCTTTCAAAGTAGAGTGGTGGATACCAAGAGAACTAAATCGTATAAATAATGCTTTTAGAATGTTACCGCCCGTTTTTGGTTCATCTGGAAACTGAGTTGTAAAAAAATGCGAAATCTGAGAATCCAGTCAATGAAACAGAGATAGTAGATGTCAGATAATTGTTGCTTCTCGCAGTGGATGTCCGTATGTCTGTAGTTGCTGAGTATTCACCTTCTGTTATATGAGCTTTTACCTCAGGCATATTTATATGTCGCAGGCTTTTAGTACTTTCTGCCATGTACCACGACACAGTTGCGGGGTGAGATATAATGGCCTTTGCAGTGTCAACTAACATCTGAACAAGATCCGTAACACCTTCATCTCTTATAGTTCTGTACGACCCTACGTCTCGAGCCCACATAGCCACACTTTTATCGACAGCTATCTCCTGAGCAGATTTAGGAAGTCGTTTCTCGTCCACAAAAGACCCTTGTTTATTGGACATGCATGGATGGCGAGAAATGTGTGAAGTGATACTTGACCCTTCAGCATGAGAGTAAATTTCACCGCACAGTGAACAGCAAACAAAATGAACGTTTTTCCTAACGCCAAAGGCTGGCCGCGGTGGTCTCGCGGTTCTAGGCGCGCTGTCTGGAACCGTGCGACTGCTACGGTCGCAGGTTCGAATCCTGCCTCGGGCATGGATGTGTGTGATGTCCTTAGGTTAGTTAGGTTTAAGTAGTTCTAAGTTCTAGGGGACTGATGACCACAGCTGTTAAGTCCCACAGTGCTCAGAGCCATTTGAACCTAACGAATTACACAATAGGCTTTAACACGGTCCAATTTGAACTTTTAAGATTCGCTTCAGGATGTGTGGTTCTCTACTCACCACTCATTACTTTTTCTTTTAGTTCCCTTTTTATTGTCATGTACTCCTTCTTCTGCAATCCGTATTACTTTCCTCACTCATTTTGTGCGTTACGACAAAAATGAGGAAATGACACCACTCCACTAAACACAGCTCCACTCACCGCTCTTAGGCCGTAGCTCGCAACTGTGGTCAGTACTACCAACAGCCCGTAGGCCGCAGCACACCAGCGCTTGCACACGGCACTGTTCCAGTGACGTCACAGGCTCACTCTGTGTGGAGCAGTGAAGCCGCGGCCCGTGGCCTGCGCCTCCATGCGCAGCTCTGCTGAGCACGTCGCATACAGGTTCTTTCGCAACGGCACTGCTCGGCCCTTGGGGTGACGTCAGGGACTCGCTCGGCCCGAGACTGCTGCAGTCCATTGCGGCCGCAGCATGCGGGCCGGGCCTCTGTGCACGACGCTACACCGTGCGCCCCGTCGGACGTCGATGCGGCTCAACCGGCAGAGATAGGTAAGGCTCACACGGATATCATGGGTACGCTCCTGCATGGGTTGCGCCGCGATGTCCATCTCTACTGCAAACTGCATAACCAAAGCTCACTCTCACCCTGTTGTCACCGACTGATTGACACCATACAAGCCAACTGCGACGTCTCTCCAGCAGTGGCAGCATCTATTCCCACGGGCAGACACGTCACTGAACTGACTTACTCTCCTACCTTCAGAATAATGATACCCCTCAAATTTTAAGTGAGTGTATTTTGTACAAATATCTCCCGAGCGAATGAAAATGATTTGTCAAACTGTTCATTTAAACCATGTCAATTGGTGTATTGTTTTTTCTTGTATGCACCAATCTTGTAGTTTTGTTGTACTTACTACTCGAATGCCCTTTTTTGTAATGGCGAGTGTCATAATCAAATGTATCATAGGCAAATATAAGACACCAAGAAAACTTTTCTTTCTTTATGTTTATGAAGTGTGTGTGTAGCAGAGAGTCCAAAAACGTTAATAAGTACTTGTAATACTTTCTATGATGATAAAGAACAGAGAAGCCTTCACATTTTTTCTGTGATCAGCTAGGAAATGTCATCCTGTTTCTTATCGTCCATTTTCGCTATGTAAGCATCTATCTTGTTAGCTCGTAAGAACCATGAATAAATTTAAGTCTATTTAAATTAATACCTTTCAAATGTATTAATTTAACAAACTAAACATATGAGTTTGTATTAACGTCTTTATCAGCTTTGTGTACATCTATTCATGACAGAGCTGGCCGCGGTGGTCTCGCGGTTCTAGGCGTGCAGTCCGGAACCGCGCGACTGCTACGGTCGCAGGTTCGAATCCTGCCTCGGGCATGGATGTGTGTGATGTGCTTAGGTTAGTTGGGTTTAAGTAGTTCTAAGTTCTAGGGGACTGATGACCACAGCTTTTAAGTCCCATAGTGCTCAGAGCCATTTGAACCATTTTTATTCATGATAGAAATGCAAAATTGCTGACATGGAGCCAGTCTGCCATTGGTGTGATCCAAATATGGATTAACCATTATGAGTTATTTAATGGTGCACCACTGAACCTGCAGCCTTTCACAAACAAAGTCCGATAGTCAACTAACTACACAGCATAATTGGTTCGGCCGATCACGTTATTCACTTGCCTTATGACAGTTACATTAGATCCACATCTGAAACTTCACGTTTCTGTCGAACAATAACCTGGAGTAATAAGAAATTACAACAGGAATCAACAAGCACTGCTCGGTTAGTTTCAATCAACAGTACTGATCTGACTACCTACTGGTAAGTGGTAGGTGATCACGACTATTTTCTTTACATTCTCTATCTTCCTTCCACCTTCGCAAGCAGGCAAGGTAACAGTTAGAGCTCACGACTTCCACTCGCTCATCCACCTTCCTGAGAGGTTGCTGCTATTGTTGCTTGTACAGTGGTCACTCCATATGTGTATATGTCTCATACCTGAGACATTTCCGTTTACAACAACAAAAGAATACAAGAACCGCTACCTCAGTTCGTTGCGTCGGCCAATAGTGTGAGATAAATAGCTTTTCTCATAAGAGAATGAGCAGCGCCGTTAGTTTAGAGCAATACAGAAACGTCTTTTGCCATGTCAACATCTGAGGGTGCTGAATCACACGAGACCTACCTTTCTCATGAGTTTTCCCAGTTAAGAACTTGCAAAATTGTGGACCAGAAGCCTACTTCTCCCTCCCGCCCCCTTCCCCAGTGTTGTTGTTGTGGTGTTCAGTCTGAAGACTGGTTTGATGCAGCTGCCCAAGCTAGTCTATTCTGTGCAAGCTTCTTCAGCGCTGCACAGCTAATGCAATGTGTATCAGTTTGAACCTGCTACCTGTATTCAAGGCTTTGTCCCCCTCTAAAATTTTAATACCCCACCCCCTCCCCAACACCCACATATACACACTTCTCTCCATTACCAATTTGGCAATTCCTTGGTGCCTCAGGATATGCCCTAAGGAACGAAATCGTGCTATAAGTTTCTTGTTTTCCCCAGTTCGACTCAATATCTTCATATCAGTTATTCGATCTGCAGTGCCACCACTAATTTTCGGGGCTACTGATTAAAATTGTGATTGTGGTATCGATAGCTACGATGACATAGCGTAGGTGGAAGTTCTTAAGTTGGCACTACGACAGACATCGACGACAGCTCCCTCTAGCCGGTGCTGTGGAGGTCTACGAGCTCCACGTCAGATTCTTCCCATTTTGATCAAGAGCAGACGGCCAGGACATTTCGCTTGCTATTGAGACTATGTAATACTTACGATTGGTCTAAGGATTCCCACTTCTGTACAAAGATATGTATTCAGTTAATACTGTGATAAAGTAAAACCATTTCTAAAAGTAGTACCGAGGGATTTTCACCTTTTCCTGCTCCTACTCACTTCCTTCAATCGGCCAGCCTTTCAGTTTGCAGGATCCGACCTACACGCCGCCTTCCAGGAGGGGTACAATACTTAGAGACGAACAAGGATTACAATTTTTTTCCTCTCCTCTCATTTCCATTTTTACTCGTTACTCGTTTAGCTTTTTGTGATATGCCCGTGTGTCTGAGTGACTGCCTTTAGGTGTTCCCACCATTCGCTATTAGGACTTTCAATTGTGTAAACCATGGCTTCGCCACAGGAACCGGCTTCGTTGTCCAAAGTTGTACGAATTCAGGCTTAGCAACTGACGCAGCTGCTTGCTGCCATAAATGGACTGGTGACACTACAAACTGCAGCTACCTTGGTGCCTATGACGCCACCGCCTGTACGGACGCCGTCGGCGACGGCACCGCCATTTCGTGCCTTCAATCCTGACGTTGAACGATGGCCAGAATCCATCGTACATCTCGAGGCACACTTCACAGCTTACAACATGCCAGGTACAGAGCGGCCTGCGTTTTTCATTGTCAACACGGGTGTTGTGTTGTACGTTGTGCTCATGAAATTGTTTCCCACCACCCGCCCAGAAACTAAAACTTACCATGAAGTAATTGATGCTTTCAACACCCACTTTCGTGATAGTGTAAATGTGGTAGCTGCACGCTACAAATTTTTTCGCCTCCGGCGTGGCTCCACTCGGTCGAATAAAGCTTGGTTAGCGGGCCTTCGGGGACTAACTTATGATTGTGACTTTAATTACTCGTGTGGACGCTCATATGCGGATGTAATTACTAGAGTCACTGTTGAGCAGAACGTGGCGTATCACTGCAACCACGAACCAATCCTCAGATTTAAAAACCCGTCTTTGCCGGAAGTGGACTTGCTAGACAGACAAGATACATTATACATGGCTTCTTCTACGTTCCCCCGGGTATGTGTACTCTTAGCGCGGCACAAGACGTGCCCTCCCACCCGCCAGCACGGCCCGCCACGCCGCGTCGCTCGCGCGCAAGTAAACAAATTTCACACCGGGCACCCACTAAGAAACTGAAATCATGTCCGAACTGCTTTCGTGCCCACCCACGGGACAGTTGCCCATCCCGCCAAGCACTGTGTTATTTTTGTAATAAGAAAGGACATGTGAAAGCTGTGTGTAGTAAGAGAAACTCAAATTCACGAATTGTCTCGGGTGGGCGTCTCCGCAACGGCAACCGCCACGATCATGATTCACATCAGCCTATGGATGTTATGCCATTTATTCAAAGCCTTCTGCTTCACGTGCTTCAACAGCTCGTCGTGTGAACCAAGTTTTGCCATTCACTTTCTCTCGAATTCAGCGCGTTGCGAGGAAACTTTTTGTCACTTTGCTCATTTGCGTTCGCTCTGTTCGCATGCAGCTGGACATTGTTGCGTCAGTTTCGTTACTGAAGAAATCGATGTAAGACTTGCTTTATTCACTCCCGCTTCATCCTTCACATTCCACGCTGACTACACTTACTGGACAGGAAATCTCAGTGCTTGGCGTGTGCAGTTTGCTAGCAACGTATGGTGCCACGACACGTACAGTGTCTTTCCATGTGCTCTGCTCTAGTGATGGTACGAATATTTTTGGCATGGACGCATTTGAACTTTTTGGCCTCGCAATTCAGGACAATGTACTTTGCATCAACGCTATTGACCATGCAGGCAGTGTTGCCGCACTATGCGATGATTTTGCTGAACTCTTTTCTGATGGCCTTGGTTGTGCCAGAGACTTTGCAGCTCATGTTGTAATTAAAGACAATGCCATGTCTATATTCCATCGTGAGCGCCCAGTAGTGCACGCACTGCCCGACGCCGTAGCTTTTAAACTTAAGCATTTGCAAGACATTGATGTCATTGAACTTGTTTCTGCTTCGCCATAGGCTTCGCCTATGTGTGTGAAGAAACCAAATGGTCGTCTCCGTATTTGTGATGACTTTAAGTCTACAGTAAATCCCCAGACAGTGGTAGCTACATTTCCCTTACTGCGTCCTGAATATATCTTTCATAAGCTTGATGCGGGAATATTCTTTTCCACGATTGACTTGCGGGACGCATACTTTCAGATTCCTCTCAACGAACAGTCGCAGCGCTATTTTGTGATCAACACCCACCTTGGATTGTTCAAGTTTCACCGCCTTCCGTTCGGTTGTGCTTCGGCTCCTGCTATTTTTCAGTCTTATTTGCAGCAGTTGTGGGCCACTGTCCCTGGTTGCTCAAATTGTGTGTACGATATAGTGGTATCAGGTCGCACCCCTGACGAACATTTGCAGAATTTGCGTGAGTTATTTATTGTATTTTTGCAGGCAGGACTAAAGTGTAACAGGGGTAAATGCAACTTTTTTGAAACTCAGATTCAGTATTTAGCACATATGATTAACGAACAGGGTATCCACCCCTCGCCCTCACATCTTCTGACGGCATCGGAGCGGTTCTCTCACTCCGCGTGAAGTCTGTCGATAGCCCGATAGCTTTTGCCTCTAAGTTTTCAATTCTGCCCAGCAAAATTATTCTAAAATCGAGAAAGAGGCTTTAGCTCTTGTATATGGTGTGACAAAGTTTCATGATTTTTTGTACGGTCGCAAGTTCTATTTGGTCACCGACCATAAGCCTTTGACGTCGTTCTTCCACCCGTCAAAGCCAGTTCCGGACCATACTGCACAAAAGTTGGAATGTTGGTCTTTGTTTTTCCCTAACTGCATTTACGAAATTTTGTTTCGGTCCACAGTCTAGCATGGCAATGCTGATGCTTTGTCTCGTCTGCCTATCGGTCCTGACGAAGTGTTTGATTCTTCCGAATTGTCATGCATGTTTATTGATTCACAAGATAAGGAATTAGCTGATGGTTTTGCAGTGGATTTTCCTCGCATTGCTCCCGTGACAGCCGCCGTTGCTTCTTTGCAGATTCTTTTACAGTATATTCGTGCTCAATGGCCTCCATATGCTACGCAGATTCGTGATCCACATGTTCGACATTACTTTGCGTAATGTCACAACTTGTCTGTACACCACGGTGTTATTTGTTAGGAACTGACAATGATCAGCTTTGTGTGGTTTTACCTCGTTCGTTGCAGTCGGAGATTCTCCGCTTGCTGCACGCTGGTCATTGGTTTATAGTGCGGATGAAGCAATTAACACGTCGTCACTGCACTTGGGTTGGCATTGATAAACGTATTGAGAATTTGCTTGCTAACTGTCGCTCTTGCGTAGAGCATCAATCTGCTCGCCGGCAGCACTTCTTTGCGTGGCCGACTCCTACTGCGCCTTGGCAGCGCGTTCATATTGATTTTGCGGGTCGTTTCTGCGACAGCCGTTTGATAGACATTGACGCGTACAGCAACTTTCCGTTTGTTCTACCTATCTCTTCTACTACATCTGCCAGTACTACACTCCTGGAAATGGAAAAAAGAACACATTGACACCGGTGTGTCAGACCCACCATACTTGCTCCGGACACTGCGAGAGGGCTGTACAAGCAATGATCACACGCACGGCACAGCGGACACACCAGGAACCGCGGTGTTGGCCGTCGAATGGCGCTAGCTGCGCAGCATTTGTGCACCGCCGCCGTCAGTGTCAGCCAGTTTGCCGTGGCATACGGAGCTCCATCGCAGTCTTTAACACTGGTAGCATGCCGCGACAGCGTGGACGTGAACCGTATGTGCAGTTGACGGACTTCGAGCGAGGGCGTATAGTGGGCATGCGGGAGGCCGGGTGGACGTACCGCCGAATTGCTCAACACGTGGGGCGTGAGGTCTCCACAGTACATCGATGTTGTCGCCAGTGGTCGGCGGAAGGTGCACGTGCCCGTCGACCTGGGACCGGACCGCAGCGACGCACGGAGGCACGCCAAGACCGTAGGATCCTACGCAGTGGCGTAGGGGACCGCACCGCCACTTTCCAGCAAATTAGGGACACTGTTGCTACTGGGGTATCGGCGAGGACCATTCGCAACCGTCTCCATGAAGCTGGGCTACGGTCCCGCACACCGTTAGGCCGTCTTCCGCTCACGCCCCAACATCGTCCAGCCCGCCTCCAGTGGTGTCGCGACAGGCGTGAATGGAGGGACGAATGGAGACGTGTCGTCTTCAGCGATGAGAGTCGCTTCTGCCTTGGTGCCAATGATGGCCGTATGCGTGTTTGGCGCCGTGCAGGTGAGCGCCACAATCAGGACTGCATACGACCGAGGCACACAGGGCCAACACCCGGCATCATGGTGTGGGGAGCGATCTCCTACACTGGCCGTACACCACTGGTGATCGTCGAGGGGACACTGAATAGTGCACGGTACATCCAAACCGTCATCGAACCCATCGTTCTACCATTCCTAGACCGGCAAGGGAACTTGCTGTTCCAACAGGATAATGCACGTCCGCATGTATCCCGTGCCACCCAACGTGCTTTAGAAGGTGTAAGTCAACTACCCTGGCCATCAAGATCTCCGGATCTGTCCCCCATTGAGCATGTTTGGGACTGGATGAAGCGTCGTCTCACGCGGTCTGCACGTCCAGCACGAACGCTGGTCCAACTGAGGCGCCAGGTGGAAATGGCACAGCAAGCCGTTCCACAGGACTACATCCAGCATCTCTACGATCGTCTCCATGGGAGAATAGCAGCCTGCATTGCTGCGAAAGGTGGATATACACTGTACTAGTGCCGACATTGTGCATGCTCTGTTGCCTGTGTCTATGTGCCTGTGGTTCTGTCAGTGTGATCATGTGATGTATCTGACCCCAGGAATGTGTCAATAAAGTTTCCCCTTCCTGGGACAATGAATTCACGGTGTTCTTATTTCAATTTCCAGGAGTGTATTTGGGGTTTGACGACTATTTTCTGCATTGAGGGCTTTCCTGAAGTTATTGTCTCCGATAATGGCCCCCAATTTTTGTCCTCAGAGTTTGAAGCGTTCTGTACTGCTAATGGCATTCGCCATTTGACCTCAGCCCCGTTCCACCCCTAGTCAAATGGCGAGGCTGAATGCTTTGTGCGTATGTTTAAGTCGCAGATGAGCAAGTTGCGCGCCACACACTCTCACAAACACGCGCTCTGGTCTTTCCTTGCTTCATATGGCTCGCAGCCGCTCAGCATCCGCTTCCCAGTGGAACTGCTACATGTCCGCACCCATCTGTCGCTCCTGCAGCTATTGCGCCCTCCGCCTTGTGCTCCCGCTGCTTCGCCGCGTATTGGCTTGGCGCGAATGATTTAGTGTTCTATCGCGTGACACACATCATTGGTACCGACGTGAGCAACCACCTGCAGTTTGCTGCACCCTGTGCTCTTCGTGGCCTCCGGGAGGAGCCTTTCCACATCTGGAATGACTCCACCAGGTATGCACACGGCATGCACATTGATTTTCTTACCCTCCTTGTCAACAAGGCCCTAAGGGGCCCCATAACGCGCATAACGTTGGAGCTCCCAACTGCCAATAATCCCACCCACTGCGACTGTCCGAATCTTGCGGTCCGAGTGGTTTCCTCTGAAACAGGACAGGCGAGAGCATCCGGCTCAGCGACAATGTCAGCCACAGACAGCACCTGGAACCTGATTGTCAGACAAACCGGGGAGGCCTTATGTGCGGCCGCTTGCGAAGTCTTTTGCTGCCTGCTTCGCCATGAGGTGACCTGTGCAATTTGATGTCAGAAGTGTGTGTCACCACGAAATTTCAGTGAAAGGAGGAACCTTACCACCCGCCCTCCCTGGAGACGATGACTCTCGACTACCTCAGGGCTGCAGTTTTGTCGACAGACAGCATCACTATGGAGTGGGTGATTGCCTTGACTGTTCTTTTTTTTTCCCCCTGCGAGTATCAGGCATAGTCACTCCACCTATTATCGGCTTTTCTGTTCTGTTTTCATGTATGACATGTGGCAAGTAAACTCAGACTCTATTCTGAGGATGTGTAAATATGAACATTATTTTTACCTATCATCAATGGGTGTGACTCATTGTCTGGAAGTATATAAGGTGTTAACCATGTGCAGCTTCTTAGGAGGGGAAGATGAGTTTTGTTTAGAAGTCGGAGTTTTGTGGTACTTTACACAGTTTTGAATGGGGGATGTATTTCTTTTCGAGTAATAAATGTGGATCATTACGTTTAAGCACGTAAAGTAGTCATGACTACATGCCCAAGCGGAAAAGTTAAGTTACAGTAAGTGTTACAAAGGAATTAGTTTAAGTGTCTTTGTCATTGTACTGTTTTGTTTTCCTCGTTTGTTGTTTGCAGAATTAGTAGGGATACCCTAGTGCAGAGGTTGCGAATTTCAGCAGCCTGGACCAGATGTGCAGGGAAGCGCACGTGCCGATGATTTTTGTGTCTTGCAGAGTGCAACTGCCGACAGTAATTTTATTGTAGTTACTTAGGAGGTGACACAGAAAGCTATCAATAAGGCTGATTGTATTGCAGATGTTTTGGGTACTGAAATGGTACAGACTCATTTAGTATTTCCGAAGAACGCAGATTCGGCACCATCTATGACGGCACTGCCTCCTCAGAAGGTGGAAGGAGAAGAAAGAGGAAATGTGTTTGTAAGGTTTATGACTGGGCCGACAAGGCTTGTGCCAGTCGGTAAGGAGATTGACAAAAGTGACAACACTTGCAGTGTAATGGGTGATGCAGGCGAAGGCTGCTGTGCAATCCCAGGGCTAGGCTTTCTCATCAAGCATTATACCAAAACTGACTTGTGCTGCCACGCAGTGGAACTCAGGGGGATAATTTCTAAGCTGGGGGGAGCTGTCACCAGTGATATACTGTCGCAAGGTTCGTTTATCATGATAGGACAAATGCGGGCAAAATCACTAAGGCTTAATTTGCATGATATAGTGCCACAAGGCATTGGGATGTTGCTTTAGGTGACCGAAGGTGTTGCTAACTTATACATCTCTGAAATTCGCCTTCGGGTAGGGAATCGTCGTTACGTACGCAGCGTTCAGTGATTGAGTGCACTTCTCCTGTCTACACTCACGTTGAGACGTTATCTAAATTCCATCATTGTGGCTGGGAGTTCACGTTTCTCGTCTGTAGAATACAGAGAGGAGAAGATAATATTAGATTATACCAGTCAAAGGACCGCCTTCTGCCATCCTAGTGCTTAATGAGATTTTTATTTTGTGGCTGGAGTTCTTCCAACGTCGCAGCCGTGTACGAGAACCATCACTCCAACGCAAGGGACGCTGTACATTCGGTGATATTGCTAATTGATTCGGTTTATTAGGGCTATAAAGGTGAACAACTGTGATAATGTAAGTTTCATTTCCACTGAGATTGCACACCACTGTAGATCGTCTTTGATAGTAGTGTCTTCTAGTGTTTGGGACGTAGATGATGCCAGTCTTCTTGTAACTAGGCTGTTTAGGTTTTATTATTGGTAACGCCACCTCTGTATGAAAATCACTGGCTGTGCTGTGTGCAGTCTGTGGCTGCTTTGCATTGTTGTAATACTCGCCATTGTAGTGTTAGGCACCTGGCTGTGAACAGCGCGTAGCGTTGCGCAGTTGGAGGTGAGCCACCAGCAGTGGTGGATGTGGGGAGAGAGATGGCGGAGTTTTGGAATTTGTCATGAACTGCTACATATATTATGACTATTAAGGTAAATACATTGTTTGTTCTCTATTAATATCTTTCATTTGCTAACTATCCCTATCAGTAGTTAGTGCCTTCCATAGTTTGAATCTTTTATTTAGCTGGCAGTAGTGGCGCTCGCTGTATTGCAGTAGTTCGAGTAATGAAGATTTTTGTGAGGTAAGTGATTTCTGAAAGGTATAGTTTAATGTTAGTCAAGGCCATTCTTTTGTAGGGATTTTTGAAAGTCAGATTGCGTTGCGCTAAAAATATTGTGTGTCAGTGTAAGCACAGTCGTGTACAATTGTTCTAAGGGGACGTTTCATATGTCGACCCTTTGCCGAGGATACCTCACTGGAATCTACTGATTTTTCCTTGTAGTTTGTGTAATTAGTGTAGCTTTTGTTTATTGCTAGCGCGTAATTATAGAGAGAATTTGCTTTGTAGTTGTAGTTTTTCATTGTTGTACACAGTTGTGGCATGCATGTAGATTTGCACCAAGTATTTCGCAGCTGCAATTAACTAGATATTATTTTCAGTGCTATGTTAATGTGTTCTCTTGTTTTTGCTCTTCAAATTGTGCTTTTCTGTGTTATCGTGTGAAATATTGTGACAATAATGGCGTGTGAAAAACGTAACACTTGGCTACAAAGTAAACTGAGAAATAATAGTGACGACGAGCGTAGCTTATCAGCACCACAGTGTAATTTATTAACAGACATTCAAAGTAGTAATTTGGTAACTGTGCATAGGGAAATGGAGCGGGCGGCAAACAATGGCGTAGGCAGTGAAACCGGTAGTGAAAAGGGAAGCATTATCGATCGATCGGTCGGCAACAGCTCGCCTCAGGAATACGAAATGACAGGACACAATCTTGCAAATACTGAAGATTCAGGTTTTGGGTCCTCACCGTTTTCTCAAATGAGTCAAGACACATTTTCTGCTTGTCAAAATGTGAATGTTGCCGGTGCAAATGCACTGCCGAAAAGCGTAGAGGAACAGATTCCAGACACTAATGCATTGTTATTACAATTAATGCAACAAATGGGACAAAATCTTCAAAAGTTAGACACAATGGAACAGAATCTTCAAAAGTTAGACACAATGGAACAGAATCTTCAAAAGTAAGACACAATGGAACAAAATCTTCGGAAGTTAGACACCACACTTGAACAAACACGTGAAGATTTAACTACTGAGTTACATAACATTGAAACGAAATGTCAAAAAGTCTGTAATGACATAAAAACTCAAATTTGTGGGCATTTTCAACCTATTTTTTCGCGGCATGAAAATGCATTATAGAATCACGAAGCAGCCATAAAAGAACTGCAAACTAGTGTTCATGAAAATCATGAGACCTTGCAAGCTAAATTTGACTCAGTTGCATCTACCGATTCGGTTACGCAACTTGCAAAAACTCAGGAAAACTTAAAGGACACAGTAGATACTCTGAAACTGGGTTCAGAAAAACACACTGAGGAAATAAGTACACTATCGGAGAAAGTAGCCGAACTTTCGGATCAGTTCACTAATTTATCTACGAAGGTAGATGATAATCTGAATGACACAAAACCGGTAGTCTTCACTGACACAGAAGAGTATGAACAAATTAGAAAATTCAAACAAAATCAAAATCAAATCAATACACAGTACAAAAGAGAAATCCGGGAAGTACAAGATCAGTTGACGCAGGTAATACAAGAATTACATATTTCAGAGGACACTCGCGCTCCAATACGGGAAGAGGGACATAGAAATACGGAACAGCCACAAAATAATAGCACAGAACATTTCGGAAATTATGAAAGATATTGGCAATGTGCACCGAATTTTGAGATTGAACCGCCGACACGACGTAGCAATGACCGACATGCAACTCGCTGACATGATGATTTTGACTATAAGCTGTTCATTACTACACGTAAATTCAAAACATTTAAGAATTCTGGCAACGACATTCATCCACAAGCATGGCTCCATCAATTTTCTCATTGTTTTCCTCCCAACTGGTCACTGGAGCACAGGTTAGAATTTATGTGTGGCTACTTGGAGAATGAACCAGCTGTAAGAATGCGATCGGTCATTCACGATTGTCACAGTGAAGGAGAATTTTATCATGCCTTCCTCTCAGCGTATTGGTCTCAAGCTACACAAGACCGAGTAAAACATAGCATCATAATGATGAAACGTTTCGAACAATCTGAATTTTCCAGTCTTATGAAATATTTTGAAGACATGTTGCATAAGAATCAGTATCTTTCAAACCCATACAGCCCCTCAGAACTCATCCGCATTTGCTTAATCAAATTACCTGAACATTTACGACATATTATTTTGGCAGGACGTTACAAAGACGACATTGAAGCTTTTCAGGGACTCTTACAAAAATTAGAAATTGACACTGACAGTCGCGGGATGCGAAAACAGGAAAACAATCTCTACAGGTCACATCCGTCACAATTCCGTGACGACAGAAGCAATAACTGGACACGACAAGCCTATTCTTACAACGTAAATCGTGACCAAAACAGACACCACCCATATGACAACCGTTGGCAGGGTAGTAATAATTAGAGGGAAAGATCACCTCTCCGCGGTAATGACCATCACAGAGACAATCAGAGAAACAGACAATATGGGAACCAAAATAATTATTATCAAGGGAGACAGAATAACTTCAGACGCAACAGTTCAGCGCGCAGTTACGATTCAGGAAGAAATTCTCCACCACTTAACCGACAAGAAAGAAACTACAGGAACTACCGACATGACGACAGACGAGATAATCATAACGACAGACCTGAATTTCATCAGAACTGGCGGGATTCAAACAGAGCAGGGCACTTTCGACAACGTGAATTTGTAGAAGCTAGGTCTCCTAATCCCAATAACGACGCGCGCCAACAAAGGAACAGACAATGACTCGCACAGCAGGCACCCACGTGCGCCGGTTGGCTCAGAGAAAAATTACATAGACGCTAACCTTGAGAAATATTCCAGTATTCTTTACCGACGTAGACCACATGATAATTGCGTTGAAGTTGAAACTTTGTGTACTAGGAAGAGTAAAGGTTAACACCACATTTCACATGTATAACCGTTTATTGAAAGATAATCTGCTTTTTAACTTAGTCTTTGGTATAAAACTTTTCACTTCACATTTCTAGTATGATCTATCAGACTTAAGAAACTGTTAACATGCAACAATGTTTGAAGTTAAATATCCAGTCTAGAACCTAGGGAACATTTTTAAACAGAAATTACGAATGCATTGTGATAGTGAACAGACGTCACAGTGTTATTGTGTGTGTACATTCTTGCTTGTTAGTTGCACAGTTACGTAACGACTATAAGGCTCACATACTTAGAACATTTACCAGTACTGCTAATGAGATTTTAATGCAACATTTTGGTTTACTTGAAATTTGGTGTATCATGAGGTAAGTACATTGGCTTCTGCAGAACTTAGCTTTCGGAGGACGATAACTACGACACTTCCACAGAGATTATCTTACAGCAAGATGCACATTTATCGCTACAGGACACGTATTTGAGTGATTAATTTCGCACTTAAAACATGCATTTTTTAAGATATTTGAAGTACAATGATACGAAGGTTTTCAGTGATACATTTCATTTCATTGCTGTAATCTGTAACACCTGAGGGTATAATTACATTAATCCTCAGGGGGGTACACGCTTACTTTGTGTACCATTGGTTTCGCAAGCACAAGGAGCCCTAGCTAATATGGTATTTGCTTATACAACTTTACACATAGGTACCATATTTCTCTAACACGTAAATTACACAGCTATCTGATCATTTAACTGAGAGAGACAAACATTTATTTTACTATATCAGTGACAGATGTTTACGTAATTACACAGTTGGATAACTTCACACTTATGAAATTGTATTTTGTCAGTACTTTGTGAACTGTTCATATTTTTTCGGTAACATTGTGAGCTTTGGATGATGTATTTGGTATGGGATCATGATTTTTGAAGTGCGTTTGAGGTAGATGACACTCTTGAAATGAGCAGAGAATTTTTTAGGTTTTGACATTATTGCAGAAAGCTACGACGTTTCTGAGATTTGACTGAGGTGTTATGATGTTATTTTTACGACGACGATGTGTATTATGCTGTTGAGGTATGTTTATGGTCAATAAGCTGATGCTATATGAGGAGTTTGATTATGCTACGTATTTCTTATGCTGAAATATTGAAGAAGTGTCGACGAATATGTAAGGAATAATGAGTTGTGGTTAGGGACTCTGGTTTGTGGAAAAGGATGTTGGAAACCAAGAATCGTACTGTAAGAGGTATGAAATGTGTGTAAATGCGTGAATGTATCACAATGCCGGCGAAAATTTTTTGGACACTGTTATATTCAAAAGATTTTGTATCTGCACATTTGCAACGCAAATTCTCGACCTCTGAAATTTTTTATCTGAGACTGCCACTGTAGCGGAAACTGCTGTCGTAAATATTTCGGTAAGAAAGCTAAGTGACCTTGATGTAATGCGTTGTGGCGCCCAGCTGGGCCAGCCGCCTGGAGAAAAAGCCATTAGGTGGAGAAAAAAAAAAGAGGCCATTAACCACGCTTTTCACATTCCTTTGTAGAAAGCATCGCAAATACGACACCCTCATTACTTGGAAACATATCGTACTTTCTGATATTTACTGAAATGCCTAGTGAAATGACAAGAAATAGTTTGTCTACACACCTGATTATGACTACTGTCTTTCTAGATGAGAGATTTTTTTACTACTTATGAAATGCCACATGGCTATTGAACGATGTTCTTATGCTTTGCTTTGTACATAGTTGCTTATTTCATTTGATATCTAGTTTCTAGCTGCACTGCAGCATTGGTAAAAATAAAATTTTATACATGAATTAATATAAATATTTTCTGTCTACAGATCGAATAAATAATAATTTTTTTCAAAAAAATGAGGGAGCACAAAAATACATTTACCTTCACAGGAACTGCATTCATAATTTTCTTTTCAAGTACTTGGTAATTTCTTTTCTAGAATAAATTGTGATGCATCACTCTAGTGTTAAGATGTGACATAGGTATCAGACATGGCCATTTTTACTCTAATATTTTTCTGCTTGAGCTTTGTCATGTTTAGATATAATTTATTACCTTTGCTTCTGCTGTTTGCCAGGCATAGTGCTACTAAATTTCACTTTGCATTACTCTGTTAAGCTAGTTTTACTACTGATTTATTTTTCTTGTTGCTGCACATTGGCTCATATTAGTTGTAATGTTGCATTGCTTGGTAATTTAGATTTACTGTAGCTTGCTTTGCAATTTTCCATTTTTTTGTCATTGATGCTTGTGTTGATTGTTTTGTGCTGCTGCATTGCCTCGTCCCTTAGTTTAGCATCTGAGCTCAGTAGATTTAAGTTTGCTTAAGAGGGGTAGACTATATAAGAACCTAACTATGGAGAATAGGGAAAGAATGCATTGAAAGTTATATGAAAACGATTTGGGCCAAAATCAGTATTGTACAATGAGCCATAATTAATTTGAAAGAAATATGGTTAGAATACAGAAAAGAGGTATAGATAGGACTTTTTGGGAATAATGATGAACGAAGGGAGATCTCCAAGAACAAAAAAGGTTTTCTTCACAAAATACTGCAGTACCAAATGCTACACTCAAAACAAACCCTGTCCTTTCCTTTTGTGTTATCCCCCTATGTGTTTGTGTACCCTTGTGTATTTGTTTTCTTCCTGTCTCTGTGTACTGTTTCATAGAATTTTTTTCTCTTCTAATACTAAGCTACATTCACTATGATGAGGAATACTGTTATCCTCAAATATAATTTGCATTAATAATATGTTATTTACTTTGTAAAGATGTTTAGACATTATTTATCTGTTCTGTTTTGTTGCTCATGTGTGAAGTTGATGTTTCAAAAGTTATTCTGATCTTTTATGTAGGTACTTATAATTCCTGTAACACTGATGTATATGTTATTTCGATTCTTTTGTAAAGCCTGTATTACTACAAATGTTATCTGTATTATTATATTTTTAATGATGTTTTCTGTAACTTTGTTATTGTATTCTTATGTTATAAAATTGTAATGGACACTAGTTCATCAAATTAAGTAACTTGTAAGTTACATTTCACTGCACACGTTTTTGTTGGTCATAGTATATGGACAATATGTGAGAAGTAGGGACAGTTAGTGTTTGCACATGTGTTAATAATTCAGCAAGGGACTGGATAACAGCATATGCTGGTTCTAAGGACAATTCCAAAAATTTCGTGAGTGGACAAGTGGTGGTTTATCGTCTTGCTATATTCTCCGCAAGACTCTTCGATGGTGATTGTGTACCTGCACAGTCGCAACAGATGGCTGCTGGCCGTCTCTATATGGACTACAGTGGGTCTGCATCTTTGATGACCCACCAGTATCATTATCTCTACAAGGACTACAGTGGGTCTACATCTTTGATGATCCACCAATACCATTATTCCTACAAGGACTGCAGTGGGTCTGCACCTCTGGTGGCCCACCAATACCGTTATCTCTACCAGGACTACAGTGGGTCTGCTCTGTGATGACCTACCTACCAATAGTCTTGAACACTTCGAATGACTGTTGTGGGTTTGCTCTGTTGTGGCCCATTACCTGTCTGCATGTCGACAGTCAGCACTGTCTTTTCGTTGGAAGGACAACACTACTTCTTCAAGATTGCATGGAAATCCACTACTTCCGTGTGCATTTTCTTTTACTGCTCAGACATTGAGAAAAACACTGCAATGTTACTGTGATGAATGACCAGGACTGTCTTTATGGACTATGATAAAATTTTAGCTTTTGACCAACATTGTATCAATAAGTGTGTGCATTTGATTTTTTTGTTATTGTAATTATGAAAAATTTTTTTCAAATCTGTATTGGTCACTGCCCAAAACCATTTGTAAAATTTTTTGTGGGGAGCATGGGGGCTATGTAAGTAGGCTGTTTAGGTTTTTTTATTGGTAACGCCACCTCTGTATGAAAATCACTGGCTGTGCTGTGTGCAGTCTGTGGCTGCTTCGCATTGTTGTAATACTCGCCATTGTAGTGTTAGGCAGCTGGCTGTGAACAGCACGTAGCGTTGTGCAGTTGGAGGTGAGCCGCCAGCGGTGGTGGATGTGGGGAGAGAGATGGCGGAGTTTTGGAATTTGTCATGAACTGCTACATATATTATGACTATTAAGGTAAATACATTGTTTGTTCTCTTTTAATATCTTTCATTTGCTATATATCCCTATCAGTAGTTAGTGCCTTCCATAGTTTGAATCTTTTATTTAGCTGGCAGTAGTGGCGCTCGCTGTATTGCAGTAGTTCGAGTAATGAAGATTTTTGTGAGGTAAGTGATTTCTGAAAGGTATAGTTTAATGTTAGTCAGGGCCATACTTTTGTAGGGATTTTTGAAAGTCAGATTGCATTGCGCTAAAAATATTGTGTGTCAGTTTAAGCACAGTCATGTATAAATTTTTCTAAGGGGACGTTTCAATCTCACGTTACTTATATTAGATAGCGTAGCCATAAATGGGGCAGATTTGAGCAATTCACTGATAATGTTAGTCAGGAAATTAATTTGTATCTCTTTATGTCCATTGCACATCGACATATAAACATTTGTAATACATAAATGGATTTCAATCTACAATAAATGTATAAGCAGAAACAACATTAATATTTAGTCGTTACTAGTTCCCTTAAACATTTATTTATTTTTATGTTGCAATTTATATGTTAAAGAGCAAGAAGGAGGAAAAATATCACCGTTAAGAGATCCTAAGATCTGCTTCAGGGGGTAGTCAGACAAGACCAAATCTTTATATTTGCGTTCAGTATTTTATACTGCGCACATTCATTTTTACATCCGCCTCGAGCAGCATCTTGGAAACCATACAAATACCTTCAAGAAATACTTCCCAACACTTAAATTTGTGGTCGATGTTAGCAAACCCCTCTTTTCGTTAATACTTTTCTTGCTATAGTTAGTCTTCATTTAATATCCTCTCTACTTCGGTTACCATCAGTTATTTTTCTGCCCAATAGTGCTTTTAGTGTCTCATTTAGTAATCAGATTCCTTAACACTACCTGATTTAACCCTCGCAATACCAAGGGAGATGGAAGGGGTACTTTATGCCTACCATTTTAGAGTACTGTAATCTAGTCATGTACATTATATTTTAAAATTTTGAAAAAAATATATTTGTGATTTTTAGAGATTTCTTCTACCAGATTCTGTAATTGTTTTAAAATTTTCAGTAAAACGTTAGGTCTTGTCAGTGGATGTGAATTTTCAGAACGGGTGTTATATTCGTATTTTCAGGTTTAGGACCCTTCTTACAGATAAATATATCTTTTAAAAGTATGTTGTGCTTGAAAGAGAACGAAAATTAACGAAAGCAGTATATCTTAGTGTTGGTCGTATATTACGACCCCCTTTTGTTGTACACGTTATGGAAAATCCGTTGGTCCTGCTATGTTTCATTCGAATACGTCCCATTACCTTTCATTTAGTTCCATTGAGCGGTATCTTACAACCCCTTTCCAGGGCACTATCTATTCTGTTCAGCTGTAATTCCAAGTTCCTTGCTGACTCTGACAGAACTGCAGTGTCACCGGTAAACTTCAGAATGTTTATTGCATCTCCCAAGTATTTAATTCTGTTTACAAATTTATCCTTGTATGCTTTACTGCTTGTTCAGTGTAGATGTCGAATGACATCGAGTGTAGACTACCCACATGTCTCACTTCCATCTTCAAACTGTACAACTAGAAATCCAGCGGATGGAGTAGTAGAATTTATGTGCTTCAACATGATTTTTTTTTCTTTTGGGGCAGAGAGGGGTGGAGAGAATCTGAAATACATGTCTAGCCTCTTTATACATCTCTTCTTTTTACCTGAGGGCAGCAAAATTCATATATAAGTGTAAATATGGCAAAAATTCAAACTTTCATTTAGGACAGTATGGATTCCCCAGTTGTCGAGGAACATGTGGGAATGAGCGTCTCTCCTATATCAGTGCACTGAATGTTATTTTTGTAACTCCTGCAGGAGCAGAGTACATTGAGATAACTATTTCTAGATCGAAAGGTAAGCCAGATCCTTTCGAACCCTCAAGCGAGATCAAAGAGAAAGTCAGTTGGAGATGCAGTAAAGGGAAATGTCGTTAGAGTGTATTGTGGGATTGGAGAAGTATGAGGAAGGAAAAAGATTGTATCCTTTTCATGACTTTACGCCTCTTATTTTCAGATATCATTTTTAAATGACGAATGGTGGCCATAGGAAAGTTGCTACCACACAGTATATCTGAACAAATAGCTTTTTCTCTAAGTATAATTTGAGGCGTTTATGTAAAAGTCCGATTTCAGAAGCTACTCTGTCGTGGGGCGTTTGACTCAAAAGCTTTAACATTGTCATTGTCCACGTCAACAGAAGGTTCAGTGTAGGTGATTCCTCCAGTTGTAATTCCTTGGACGCCGCTTTGAAGAGCTACAAAAACCCTCATGTTTTAAAAGCTTTAAAATAAACGATTGCGTTTACAAATAACAGCAATAGAATAGCATAAATACCGTGAAAAGTTCTTTCATCAGCGTGATATCAGTTCCTTCATTTCGGGCTATTCTTCCTTTCTCAGAGACTTTTTAGCACAAAGACATTCTAACATTGTCAGCTGCTTATTCCAGCGAGTATCGCTAGACTGGCTCAGTGATCTATCAAGAGCATTAAGAAGACCACTTTTGTTTACATCCACATAAGACCCTTGTTTATTAGACGCGCTTGGATGGCGAGTAATATGCGAAGTGCCACTTGATCCTTTAGCGTGAGAGTAAATTTCACAGCACAGCGAACTGCAAACAAAATGAACGCATTTCCTAACGCCATCCAAAATAGGCTTTAACACGGTCCAAACTGAACTTTTGACATACGCTTCAAGCTGTGTGGTTCTCCACTCAACAATGATTAATTTTTCTTTTACTACCCTTTTTCCTGACATGCGCTCCTTCCTCTCCAGACCACGGTTAGTTTCGAATCTCATTTTGTGCGTTACAACAAAAATGAAGAAATCCCACCATCCCACTAAACACTGCTCTACTGAAGGATCGCAGCCCGTCGCTCACAGCTGCGGTCAGTGCTACCAACAGCACGTAGGCAGCAGCACGCCAGTGCTTGCGCAAGCCACTGATGCAGTGACGTTACAGCCTCGCTCAGTGCGGAGCAGTGAGGCCGCGGCCCGCAGGCTGTACGTGACTCTGCTTAGCCCGTGGCATACAAGTTGTTTCGCAACAGCACTGATCGGCCCTTGGGGTGACGTCAGGGACTCGCTCGGCCTGAGACTGATGTAGCCCAGTGTCGCCGCATGACTCTGCACCGTGCGGCCCGTCGGACCACAGTGCGTCTGTCCCGCCTGTACAGGCAGCGCGAGGCAAGGCTCGAACGGCTGTCTGAGCTACGGTCCTGGATGGGGCCGCGCCTCGATGCCCACCTCTGCTACGAAGAGCTCAACCAAACTCACACTCATCCTGTTGTCACCGACCGATTGACATCATACAAGCCAACTGCGATGTCACTCCAGCAGTGGCTGCATCAATTCCCATGGGCAGAAACGTCCCTGAACTGACTTACCTCTTATCCTCAGAACAATGATTCCTCTGAAATTTTAAGTTACTTTATCTTGTAAAAATATCTCTCGTGCCAATGAAAATGATTTGTTTATTTACAACATGTCAAATTGTGTATTCTTTTTTCTTGTATACACCACTCTTGTAATTTTGTTGTACTGACGACTTAAATGACTACTCATGTAACAGCCATTATCGTAGTAAAGTATATAGAAGGAAAATGTAAGACATCAAAAAAATTTTCTTTCTTTATGTTTATGAAATATTTGTGTACCAGAAGGACCACAAATGTTAATAAGTACATGTAATACTTTCTACAATAATGAAGAACAGTGAAGCTTTCACATTTTTTTCTGCCATCAGCTTCCAGTTTTGTATCGTCCTTTGTTCTTCAGCTTTCGCTATGAATGCATCTATCTTGTTAGCTCTTAAGAACAATGAATATATGAGGGGCGATTGAAAAGTTCCTTCAAGGGTCCAACGCTGTTCTAATTTGTTGATCCCTTCTAAATAATAGGAATTGTCCAATGCTGCAAAATAGCTAATAGTTGCTGCAATCACCTCCTCGTTTGAATAAAATATTTGTTCCACCAGCCATTTCTTCAAATTGGGGAACAAATAGTAGTCTGAGGGAGCCAAGTCTGGTGAATAGTGGGGTATGCTAAACGAGATGGAATCATATTCCCATTAACTTTGCCACCAGAATGGCTTAGGTTTGTCCTGGTGCATTGTCACGATGGGAAAGGACGGTCCTATAACAATGAATTATATTCACCTGTAATACTTTTGCCCTTTTCCAAATAGTAGATGAGGATTATCCCTTGCGAATCCCAAAAGACAGTCGCCATAACCTTTCCGGCCTAAGGAATGGTCTTCGCCTATTTTGTTGCAGATTCTCCCTTGGTAACCAATTGTTTAGATTGTTGTTTAGTCTCAGGAGCATAGTAAGGTATCCATGTTTCATCCGCAGTGACGAAACGACGCTCATAGTCCTGCGGATTCTTCTGAACAGCTGCAACATCTTTGCAACACTTCGCAAAATTCTGTTTTTGGTCAAGCGGGAGCAATCGCGGAACGCATCTTGAGGATAGCTTTCTCATGTCCAAATGTTCACGCAAAATATTATGTAACCGTTCCTTCGAGATGCCCGCAGCACTAGCAATCTAACGCACCTTAACTCTTCTGTCATCCATCACCTTATCATGGACTTAATCAATGATTTCTGAAGTCGTAAATTCCACAAGGTATCCAGACATTTCAGCATCAAATGGCTCTGAGCACTATTCGACTTAACATCTGAGGTCATCAGTCCCCTAGAACTTAGAACTACTTAAACATAACTAACCTAAGGACATCACACACATCCATGCCCGAAGCAGGATTCGAACCTGCGACTGTAGTGGTCGCGCAGTTCCAGACTGTAGCGCCTAGAACCACTCGGCCACTCCAGCCGGCGCGTTCAGCATCACTTGTGTCCATTAGAACTACTTAAACATAACTAACCTAAAGACATCACACACATCCATGATCGAAGCAGGATTCGAACCTGCGACTGTACTGGTCGCACGGTTCCAGACTGTGTCGCCTAGAACCACTCGGCCACTCCAGCCGGCTCGTTCAGCATCATTTGTGTCCATATGGCCACTCCTAAAATTTTGAAATCACTTATAAACTGTTCTAATCGAAGGCGCAGGGTCACCGTAATGTTTATCAAGCTTCTGTTTAGTCTCCTGAGGCGTTTCGCCTTTCATAAAGTAAAGTTTCATCATCACACGAGATTCTTTTTCGTCCATTGTTTGACTATCACTCTACTTCCTTGACTCACACGAATGCATAACGCATAACACAAAGACTAATATTACAGAAACTTGCTGTGCGTTCTTTCCAAACATGCTACTAACTAAACATGACCTCGTTAGGCGCCGGTGGTGGCATCTCTCGGACTTTGCAAAGACTTTTCAAATGACCCTCGTATTTACGTATATTTAAGTTAATACCTTTCAGATGTATTAATTTAACAAACTAAATATATCTCTTTGTATTAATGTCTTAATCAGCTTTGTATACAGGTATTCGTGAAAGAAATGCAAAACTGCCGACTTGGAGCCCGTCCGCCGGTGGTGTGATCCAAGTACTGATTAGCAATTTATCAGATCTTTTATGGTGCACCAAAGAACCTACAGTAATTCGGAAACGAAGTTCGATACTCAATTTACTATACCGCATAATGCGATTCGCCGATCACGTTGTGCACTTCCCTTATGAAAATTAAATTGGAGCCACATCTGTAACTTTGCGTTCCTCTCGAACACCAACCCGGAGTAATAGGAAATCACAAGAGGAATTAACAACCACAGCTCGGTTAATCTCAATTGACATTACTGAGCTGACTACCTGCTGGTAAGTGGTAGGTGATCACGATTGTTTCCTTTACATTCTCTGTCTTCCTTCCACCTTCGCAAGCAGGCAAGGTAACAGTTACAGCTCACAACTTCCACTCCCCCATCCACCTTGATGCTATTGTTGGATAGGGACCACTTATACTGTGGTCACTCCATGTGTGGTTGCAGTTTAACGTCATACCAGAGATACTTCTGTTTACAACAACACAATAATACAAGAACCGCTACATCAGTTGGTGGCATCGGCCAACAGTGTGAGATAAATATCTATTCTCATTCGAGAATGGGCAGCGCCGTTAATTTAGAACAATATATATACATATTTTTGCCATTTCAACAGCCGAGAACGCTGAATACTCGCAACTTGTCCCAGTAAAGAACTCGCAAAATTGTGGACCAGAAGCCTACCTCTCCCTGCTGCCCCCTTCCACAATGTTGTTATTGTGGTCTACAGTCTGAAGACTAGTTTGATGCAGATGCCTAAGCTAGTCTATTCTGTGCAAGCCTCTTCAGCACTGCACAGCTAATGCGACGTGCGTCAGTTTGAACCTGCTAACTGTATTAAAGGCCTTGTCTCCCTCTACAATTTTAACGCTCCCACCCCCTCCCCAACGCCCACATTTACACATTTCTCTCCATTACCTACCAACCTGAAAAGTCCTTGATGCCTCAGGATATGCCCCATGAAAGGCAGTTGTGCCATAAATTTCTTGTTTTCCCCAGTTCGACTCAGTATCGTCTTATCAGTTATTCGATCTGCAGTGCCCCCAATATTTTTCGTCGCCACTGAGTAAAATCATTACCTACCAACCTGAAAAGTCCTTCATGCCTCAGGATAGGCCCCATGAAAGGAAGTTGTGCCATAAATTTCTTGTTTTTCCCGGTTCGACTCAGTATCTTCTTATCAGTTATTCGATCTGCAGTGCCTCCACTATATTTCGGCGCTACTGAGTAAAATTGTGATGTTGCCATGGCTGTTGCAAAAGATCTTGGGAATGGGCCAGCTGAGCACCGACGTAACACAATTACGTCAGATGCAGTAATGCCACTGGCAGATTCCCACACTGTGCTCCAGGAAAATAGCTGGCACCGCCATGACGACGACACAGGAGTAATTCGTTGGTAAGCCAGCAACTACACATCCAATCAGCAAACTTCTTATTGTCTACATATTTGCAATCTGTGATTTGCAAAGCATGTGCGCTCCATCCCAAACTAAATTACCATTATTTTCAGTAAAAGGTAGCTACTATATAAGAGGAGAGGTGTTGCCACTCCACGAGGCGAGATGAGGCTACCAGCAGCCATCACGAGATTTGGCCTCCACTAACTGTGGGCTAATGCTGCTGGTTTTAAGGTCAGTGCTGTGAACTTGGCATCTTCCAGCCTGTCGGCCAACTACCAGGTGCAATTAGCCTTCGGCCATGGAAGGTAGTCGTTTGAGACCATGGCCACCTGTGGCGTCAGTTCCTTATCACTCGCTGTCTCCAGCACACGCTGTGGAGGACGTTGCACCACGGAATGTTCTAGTTTGTTCTTCAGTAATATGTATGACTAATAGTGAAGTTTTTATGAGCAGCCATCGATCATAGTCCCAACAACAATTCACCTCCTCAACTCAGACCTCCACGTGTAGAGGCAATCCATCGTGGACCTCCACATTATGATGTCATAAGTGTGTGTCACGTCTAAATTTCAGTGACAGGGGAAACTTACCAGCCACCCTCCCTGGAGACAATGACTCAGTGATTGAGAGAACTTCTCCTGTCTATAGTCACGTTGATACGTTATCTGAATTCCGTCCTTGCGGCTGTTTGTTCGCGTTACTTGTCTGTAGAATATAGAGAGGAGAAGACAGTAATAGATTATACTAGTCAGAGGACCGCCTTCTCCCATCCTACTGTTAATGAGTTTTTTATTTTGGGGCTGGAGTTCATCCATCGTCGCACACGTGCACGAGATCCATGAGTGCACTACATTCGGTGATATTGCTAACTGCTTCGGCTTATTAGGACTATAAAGCTGATCAGCTGCGATAGTGTAAGTTTCATTTCCACTGAGGTTGCACACCACTGTAGATCATCTTTGAAAGTAGTGTCTTCTAGTGTTTGGGACGTAGATGATATCAGTCATCTCGCGATTTTTATATTAGATCACGTAGCCATAAAAAGCGGCAGATTTGGGCAGTTTATCAATAATATTAGTCAGGAAATTCATTTGTATCTCTTTATGTCCATTGCACATCCACACATAAACATATGTAATATATAAAGGTGTTTTAATCAACAATAAATGTATAAGCAGAAACAATATTTATAATCTAGTAGTTGCTAGTTCCCTTAATCATTCATTTATTTTTATGTTGTAATTTATATGTTAAGGGCAAGAAGGAGGAAATAATATCACCGTTAAGAGATCCTAAGACCTGCTTCAAGGGGTAGTCAGACAGGGCCAAATCTTTATTTTCGTGTTCAGTAGTTTCCATTGCGCACATTCATTTTTACATCCGCTAGGAGTAGCATCTTGGAAACCACACAAATACCTTCAGTATATACTTCCTAACATTAAAATTTATTTTCGATGTTAGCAGATCCCTTTTTTTCAATAATACTTTTCTTGCTACAGTCAGTCTTCATTTAATTTCCTCTCTACTTCGGTCATCACCAGTTATTTTGCTGCCCAATAGTCCGCTTAGTGTCTCATTTCGTAATCAGATTCGATAACACTTCCTGATTTAACCCACGTGATACCAAGGGAGAGGGAAGGGGTACTATTTGCCTACCTTCTCAGAATACTGTAATCTAGTCATGTACATTATATTTTAAAATTAAAAAAATTTATATTTGTTATATTTAATGATTTCTTCTGCCATATATAGTAATTGTTTTCAATATTTCAGTAAAAATTAAAGGAAAAATTTAGGTCTTGTCAGTGGATGTGAATTTTCAGAACAGGTGTCATATTCATATTTTCAGGTTTAGGACACTTCTTACGCATAAATACATCATTAAAATATACGTTGTGCGTAGAAGACAACGAAAATTAACGAAACCCGTATATCTTTGTCTTCATCATATATTACGCCCCCCGTTTGGTGAACAGGTTACGGAAAATCCTATGGTACTGCTAGGTTTAATTCGATTACGTTCCATTACCTTTCATTTAGTTCCATTCAGGGTTATCTCATAATCCCTTTCCAGGGCACTGTCTATTCCATTCAAGTGTTATTCCAAGTTCTTTGCTGTCTATAAGAGAATTGCAGTGTCACTCGTACACTGCAAAATGTTTATTGCTTTGAGAGGCACCCATATGCCTTGCTCATACTGTGGCATCAAGCAGTCAGGCCTCCAAGATGAGCGGTCTGCCAAGCGAGTGGATATATTCTTATTTATCGCAATACATCAGTGACTGATTGTGAGCTCTAGTAACCACAATTAAGCTACAAATTAAACTCCTGTTTGAATATTACGCAACGGATACGGGTAACGCACATCTGACTATTAAAAATGTATACAACTCTGATTGTTCACTACGCACTGGCAATACCACATTTTCTTTCTCACCCAACGGCTTTGATCAACACGTAGCCATCGCACTGAATATGAATGGCGCACAAGTTATAATTTCTGGATATCATGACTACACACTATTCGAAGAACAAGGCAACCAATCTTTTTCTGTTAACTATCTTTTTTATTCAGATAAATTCTATTATGGTTCACAGATAACCTAAACACACCATTACATTTTATGCTACAATTACACATGAGAAACTCCGCCGAGAGGGAATGGCTTTACATTGGTGATTCTCTATCTTATGGTTTTGTAATTATCTAACGCTACAGTGCACTTTCCTTACAGTACCCATCACATCGAAGTGGCCGACATTAATTTCAAGTCCTGTACACGCCATTTCTTAAATATTTCCAAATTATAGTACACACGCCAGTAATTCAGCTTAACTTTAGCACTCGCAAGTATTTCAACTTCTTGCTACACGTGTTTTCATTGTGAAGGTTCGTTACTTCCGAAGAGTACTACAATCCCCTTAATATTATCTGACCGACATTTAATTCTCCCCACAAAACTTCCTGAAATAGAGAAATAATTATTCCACACTAATCTTAAGTATTTCACATGCATACCATCTCTCCGCTCTTCTGTCTTTTACGGAGCACACCTAAGACAGGTCTTACCAACACAAGATCCAGCGCCAGAGTGCTGAAACATGGCCGTTCTTCAGCTCAGCTCGCACCTCCGGCAAGGTGGGGGAGCACCATGTTACCGTATTGGTCAGCCACATTTCAGGCACTCAAATCTCTGGTAAATTTCACCTCTTTGGTTCCACCAAAGGTGACCAAAGGACCATCTTAAAGATGATCATATATTACACATTCACTATCTGCGGTTAGCAGACGACCATACATTCATTCATTTCACAGATCTCACCAAATTGGATGTAATGATTTATTTTGTGGGAGTGCACATGTGATCAATTAAATAAATAATTTGTCATTCTTTCCCACAGTGATATCCGGCTTCGGTGTATTAAGTGAAATTGAGTTATTACCCACAAGAAAATATGAAGAATGTTGTACCTATTTTCAATGTTGGGCTGTACTGTACCCTTTCACCACCGGCTACCCATGCAAGAAGGAAAAAAAATTATAATAATTCACGGTACTATCCTTGCAATGTGAGGGTAGTTCCGAACATTTTTTTAAGAAAGCTGTTTTCGAACAAATGTAGTAAGTCACGGTAATAACCAGAAGAAGACCTTAGCCCCTCGTGACCTTAAGCAGACGACCAAATGCTATTACTTTACCAACTTATTGACACAGTTGTCACATTATTGTACTCTGCACAATCCGGAGTAATGTACACATACAAATTTACAACAATCCAAATGACAAATAAAACATCACATCATACAAATTTAAAAAAAATGGCGAGATAAAAATTTGCTTAGTTACCTGTATCTCCATTGTTCTTAGGAGTAATCCAAACTTTACTAATTCTATAACAAATAAAAAAAATACTAATTGTACTCATGAAATTTTAAATAGCTCACCATCCACAAAGAGCAAGTAATCTGACGTACATAATTTTGGGGGTAATAAACTTTACACATCAATGGTTCAAATGGTTCAAATGGCTCTGAGCACTATGGGACTTAACATCTATGGTCATCAGTCCCCTAGAACTTAGAACTACTTAAACCTAACTAACCTAAGGACATCACACAACACCCAGTCATCTCGAGGCAGAGAAAATCCCTGACCCCGCCGGGAATCGAACCTGACACAGCAATGTCTAAATACAAAACAAAATGAACAAAAGAAAAAAAATTGCGTATACTAGTTACATGTAGAATGTCAGGCTCTGTACCATTACTTTAAAATGTACATCAAAAATGGCTCTGAGCACTATGGGACTCAACATCTTAGGTCATAAGTCCCCTAGAACTTAGAACTACTTAAACCTAAGTAACCTAAGAGCATCACAGACACCCATGCCCGAGGCAGGATTCGAACCTGCAACTGCAGCTGTCCCGCAGTTCTGGACTGCAGCGCCAGAACCGCACGGTCACTGCGGCCGGCAAAATGTACATCACCTACAGAGAAATCAAACTGAGAAAAAAACAATGAAATGTAACACAAGTTACATACGGGTTACATAATAAGTCAATGTAAGACACAATGTCATACCTCATTAACTATCATCACTTAAGCAATTGCCACCACTACTCGACTGTGAGTTTAAACCTTATTCTTGTCCAGCAGTATAAATACCTCCTGCTGAGCTAGTCAGTCCATCAACTTTGATCAATAACCGCAGTAAATAGTTAACAATAAGTGCCTGAATCCACCAGTAGCTATCGTATTTTACTCTACTGCTCATTTCTCTGTTGTTACATATTTAGACGACAAGAACTTGCATTTCGACTAGCCTCCATTACACTTCAATGTGAAATATCACCACTGTGATAATACAAATAAGTGGCTTCAGTCAACACACCAACTAGATTATTACTGTCCACGACATCAAAATGCATCAGTTAATGCCTATATTTGTTGTTCAATACAAACTCTTGTCCCCTGTGACAACCTTACTGACCAATGCAACAAGAGCCGCTATGTTAGTATTACGACACTGGCTAATAATTAAAGCATCCTTGTACCAAATATTCCAATAAACATGCTACATGAACTTGATAACCCAGAACAAACAAAAAAAAACCCCCCTAACTATTCTAAACACATATGTTACTGAAATACGATTACACTTGCTGTCCCTTCAGGAATAACACATATAAAAAAATTTACACAGTTACAAATACAAATACATTATTCCCTATCTTGTGAGACACAGAGAACCATTCCATTCTGTGATTTTCTTGGGGTCAAAAAGTTGCTGACAGTTTTCCTAGAAACACTGCCTCGATGTTAAAGCTCTCCCATGGTCACCCGGACGAAAGTCTTTAGGTCACTCAAATCGGCATTTTGAACACACACTGAACAGTAAACTGTATCTCACATTAAACTCAAATGTCATAGTCACTCTCAGATTACCATCCACACGAATCTGGTCGTCCAGAAATGGCCCTACAACTACTATTACCCACGGTCCTTTCCTTCCAGTTCATGGTGTAATTAAAAGTCATTATGTTCCAACAAACAAAACTTATTCTCGCACCAATTATAGAAATGTCTCCTACTACAAATGCATATGTCAATGTCCCACTTTAGTTTCTTGTGTTCAGACAATAATTAGTCAACAAACGACAACTGTCCTCTTTAAGTATAACTATCATCAGACATGCATTTTACAAAGCACACTTAACAAGTCAGTCCCAAACGTATATGGATCCCACCGTCCTGTTGTCAAGACAAAACAAACCAATCGTCCTGTCTGCAAAAGACAAAATCTTTTCCATCACTCACAACGTGGAAACACCAATCCTTCACTTTCCAACTTATTGAGACATACGAGCAGTCATATTGTTCCACGGCTGCACAGTCCAGTACTAGTTAATAGCTGCTGTTAAAAAATCCCCGCCGGACTCTGCTGCGCATCGTTCATTCTACCGTCGCGCCGACGCCAGGCGAGCCATTGAGCAGAAAAACCACCCGCTGTTGCCTCTGTGGGATACTGTCTCCATTCGGAAGGGTGGCGCAATTTATGAATGGCAGTGGTAGGTGCTCATCGCCCCAGGCTGTTGACCTGTTGTAGCGGGCACGAGGAGTGTACCCCAACCGACAGTGGAGTGGGGAGCGCAGTGGCTCTGTCGCCTCTCCCATGCTGACGTCAGCTTGGCCTCCCGCATTTTTATGTAGGTACGGGCGCGTTCTGCGTGGGCACCTCAGCGCTACGACACCCAATCAGTCAGACCCTTCCGTGCATCTCGCAAAATTACAGACAAAAGGTTATTCTTACAGTATTTAAATACTCATTGATTACATGTATGATCTATTAGATACATTGGTAAAAAAAGAATCTTTGTTCTAAAAAACATAAAATCATACACCCTAGTTTTCTGCACATACAACATCAACATTTATCCCTTTTCTATATACAGCCCACACTTGTGCTATTGATTGTAACTGTCGTCCCTCATACAAAACATGAAAGTGTTACAAAGAAAAGGAATAAGAAACAATCTATACAGCTCATAGTTACAATATCAAATAGTGGACTACTTTAACATCCTATCACAGTGAACATATTAGAAACTGTTGATTCTAAAACTACAATATACAACACACCTTTGCCAGCTGGAGTGGCCGAACAGTTCTAGGCACTTCAGTCCAGAACCACGCAACCGCTACGGTCGCAGGTTCGAATCCTGCCTCGGGCATGGATGTGTGTGACGTCCTTAAATTAGTTAGGTTTAAGTAGTTTTAAGTTCTAGGGGACTGATGACCGCAGAAGTTAATTCCCATAGTGCTTAGAGCCATATGAACCATTTTGAACAACAAACCTTTGTGCTTGTGACAGACTGAAATTAATGCCCCTTGAAAGTGTTCTAACAAAAAAATAAGAAACAATCCATACAGCTCACAATTACCTATTACATAATATCAAATGGTAAACTATTTTTACATCCCAACACAATAAACATTTTAGAAACTGATGACTCTAAATCTACAACATACACTGCACCTTTGTGCTTGTGACAGACAGAAATTAGTATCTCTTTACATATTTTTACCTTTTATTATATATAACAACATTTCTAGGACATGTATGTACCATCCACATGACGTCATATCCTGACCTACCATCGAGGTTCATCCAAATCAAACAATAAAGCACATAATGTTTTACTTATTTATAGGTTGCATCCCCTTTAACGGGGATGTGCGCATTGATCACACTACTGCCGGCCGGTGTGGCCGAGCGATTCTAGGCGCTTCAGTCTGGAACCGCGCGACCGCTACGGTCGCAGGTTCGAATCCTGCCTTGGGCATGGATGTGTATGATGTCCTTACGTTAGTTATGTTTAAGTAGTTCTAAGTTCTAAGGGACTGATAACCACAGAAGTTAAGTCCCATAGTGCTCAGAGCCATTGGAACCATTTGATCACACTACTCTATGACTCTCAGTCAACTGTCTGTTTACAAATTATCCTTGTATGCTTTACTGATTGTTCGGTGTAGATGTTGAATGAAATCGAGTGTAGTGTACCCGAATGTCTCACTCCCATTTTCAAATTGCACAACTAGAAATCTAACAGATGGAGTAACAGAATTTATGTGCTACAACAAGATTTGTTCTTTGATGGGGTGGGGCTGTGAAATACATGTCCAGCCTCATTATACCTCTCTTCTTTTTACCTGAGGACAGCAAAATTCATATTTCAGTGCATATATGGCATACATTCAAATTTTCATTTAGGACAATATGGATTCCCAAGGATTCACGTGCTACCAGCTGTGAAGGAACATGTAGGAATGAGCATCTCTCCTATTTCAGAACAATAAATGTTATTTTTGTAACTTCCAGAAGAGCAGAGTGCATTGGGATAACTATTTCTAGATCGAGAGGTAAGCCAATTCCGTTCGAACCCACTAGCGAGAACAAAGAAGAAAGACGGTTGGAAATGCAGTAAAGGGAAATGTCGTTAGAGTGTATTGTGGGATTGGAGAATTGTGAGGGTGTCGTATTCATGACTTTACGTCTCTTATCTTCAGATATCATTTTTAAATGACGAATGGAGCCCAGAGGAAAGTTGCTACCTCACAATATGTCTGGACAAGTAGTTTTTCGTGTAAGTATAATTTGAGGCGTAAATGAAAAAGTCCAATTTGAGTAGTTTCTCTGTCCTGGGGCGCTTGACTCAAATGCTCTAACATTGTCATTGCCCATGTCAAGAGCAGGTGCAGTGCAGCTGATTTCTGCGGTTCTGATTTCTAGGACGCCGTTTTTGAAGCGCTACCAAAACCCATATGTTTTAAAACAATTAAATAAACGATTGCGTATAAGAATTACAGTAATAGAATAGCATAAATATCGTGAAAAGTTCTTTCATCAGCGTGATATCAGTTCCTTCATCTCGGACTATTTCTCCCTTCTCAGAGTACTTTCCGCATAAAGACAGTGTAACAAAGGGACTTAAATCGTGTAAACATTTCTCTTAGAATATTACCGCCCGTTTTTGGTTCATCTGGAAACTGGGTTATAAAGAAAACGCGAGATCTGATAGTTCAGTCAATGAAACAGGGACAGTGCATGTCAGATAATGGTGTCTTCTCGCGCTCGCGCTGGACGTGCACACGTCCGTAGTTGCTGAGTATTCGCCTTTTGTTATATGAGCAATTACCTCAGGCATAATTATATGTCGTCGGCTTTTAACAATTTCTGCCACGTCCGGCGACACAGTTGTGGTGTGAGATAGAATGGCCTTTGCAGTGTCGATTAACATCTGAACTAGGTCCATAAGACCCTCACCTCTTATAGTTCCGTACGACTTTATGTCTCGTGCACACATAGGAACGCAATTATCGACAGTTAGCTCCTGAGCTGGTTTAGGAAGTCGATTCTCGTCCACGTAAGACCTTTCTTTATTAGAGACGTATGGATGACGAGAAATGAGTCCGCCGCTCGTGGTCTCGCGGTAGCGTTCTCGCTTCCCGAGCACGGGGTCCCGGGTTCGATTCCCGGCGGGGTCAGGGATTTTCACCTGCCTCGAGATGACTGGGTGTTTGTGTTGTCCTCATCATTTCATCATCATCCAGGAAAGTGGCGAAATTGGACTGAGCAAAGATTGGATAATTGTACGGGCGCTGATAACCACGCCGTTGAGCGCCCCACAACCCCAACATCATCATCATCATCATCACGAGAAATGAACGAAGTGCCTCTTGACCCTTCAGCATTAGAGTAAATTTGACAGTACAGCGAACAGCAAAGAATAAGAACGCTTTTCCTAAATCCATCCACAATAGACTTTACCAGGGTCCAAAGTGTACTTTTAAACTGCTCCAGGCAGTGTGGTTCTCTACTCACCACTGATTAGTTTTTCTTTTACTTCCATTTTTCGTGACATGTGCTCCTTCTTCTCCAAACCATGTTTAGTTTCCCGCTCTCATTTTGTGTTACGGAAAAAATGAAGAAATCCCATCACTCAACTAAACACTGCTCTACTCACCGCTCGTAGCCCGTAGCTCGCAACTGGGGTCAGTGCTACGAACAGGTCGTAGGTGCAGCACACCAGTGCTTGCGCAAGGCACTGTTGCAGTGACGTCATGGGCTCGCTCAATGCGGAGCAGTTGGGCCGCGGCCCGTGGGCTGCACTCCAGGCGCAACTCTTCTGAACCCGTGGCATACAGGTGATTTCGCAACAGCACTGCTCGGCCTTTAGGATGACGTCAGGGTCTCGCTGAGCCCGATGGTACTGTAGCCCAGTGCGGCCGCAGCTCATGGGCCGAGCCTCTTCGCACGACTCTCCCAGCGGACCAAGATGCGGGTGCCTCTCCTGAACTGGCAGTGCGAGGCAAGGCTTGCACTGCTGTCATGGCTACTTTCCTGGACGGGCCGCGCTACGATCACCTCTGCTGCGAACTGCACAGCCAGAGCTCACACTCAGCCGGTTGTCACTGACCGATTGACGACATACAAGCCAACTGCGAAGTCACTCCTGCAGTGCCTGCATCAATTCCCACGGGCAGACACGTCACTGAACTGACTTAACCTCTTATACTCAGAACATTGATACGTCTCAAATTTTAAGTTAGTGTATCTTGTACAAATATCTCACGTGCCTATGTAAATGATTTGTCAAACGGTTTATTTAAAACATGTCAAATAGTGTATTATTTTTGTTGCATACACCAATCTCGTAATTTTGTTGTACACGACTTGAATGAGTACCCATGTATCAGCCAGTATCGTAGTCAAATGTATCGTAGACACGTAGAAAATTTTTCTTTCATTATGTTTATGAAATATGTGTTTACCAGAGAGTCCACAAGTGTTATAAAGTACATGCAGTACTTTGTATATTGATAAGGAACAGAGAAGCCTCCACATTATTTCAGCAGTCAGTTAGGGGATACCTGCCTGTTTGGTACCGTCCTTTGTTCTTCCGCTTTCGCAGTGTAAGCATCTACACTACAGGCCATTAAAATTAGGACACCACGAAGACGACCGAGCGAGGTGGCGCAGTGGTTAGACACTGGACTCGTATTCGGGAGGACGACGGTTCAATCCCGCGTCCGGCCATCCTGATTTAGGTTTTCCGTGATTTCCCTAAATCGCTCCAGGCAAATGCCGGGATGGTTCCTTTGAAAGGGCACGGCCGACTTCCTTCCCCATCCTTCCCTAATCCGATGAGACCGATGACCTCGCTGTCTGGTCTCCTTCCGAAAACAACCCTTCCCAACCACGAAGACGACGTGCTACAGACGCGAAATTTAAACGACAGGACGAAGATGCTGTGATATGCAAATGATTAGCTTTTCAGAGCATTCACGCAAGGTTGCCGCTGGTGGCGACACCTACAACGTTCTGACATGAGGAAAGTTTCCAACCGTTTTCTCATACACAAGCAACTGTTGACCGGCGTTGCCTGGTGAAACGTTGTTGTGATGCCTCGTGTAAGGGGGAGAAATGCGTATCATCACGTTTCCCACTTTAATAAAGGTAGGATTGTAGCCTATCGCGATTGCGGTTTATCATATCGCGACATTGCTGCTCGCGTTGTTCGAGATCTAATGACTGTTAGCAGCATATGGAATCCTTGGGTTCAGGAGGGTAATACGGAACGCCTTGCTGCATCGCAACGGCCTCGTATCACTAGCAGCCGAGATGAGAGGCCTCTTATCCGCTTGGCTGTAACGGATCGTGCAGCCACGTCTCGATCCCTGAATCAACAGATGGTGACGTTTGCAAGACAACGACCATCTTCACGATCAGTTCGACGACGTTTGCAGCAGCAAGGACCATCAGCTCGGAGACCATGGCTGCAGTTACCCTTGACGCTGCATCACAGACAGGAGCGCCTGCGATGGTAAACTCAACGACGAATTTGGGTGCACGAATTTTTTCCGAAGAATCCAGATTCTGTTTACAGCATCGTGATGGTCGCATCTGTGTTCGGTGGCATCGCGGTGAACGCACATTGGAAGCATGTATTCGTCATCGCCATAATGGCGTATCACTCGGCGTGATGGTATGGGGTGTCATTGGTTACACGTCTCAGTCACCTGTTGTTCGCACTTCTTAACAGTGGACATTACATGTCAGATGTGTTATGACCCGTGGCTCTACACTTCATTCGATCCCATGCATTCCTGCAGGATAATGCACGACCCCATGGTGCAGGATCTGTACTGGCCATTCTGATAAAGAAAATGTTCGACTGCTGCCCTGGCCACCACATCATGCAGATCACTCACCAACTGTAAACGTCTGGTCAATGGTGGCCGAGCAACTGGCTCGTCACAATACGCTAGTCACTACTCTTGATTAACTGTGGTATCGTGTTGAAGCTGCATGGCCAGCTCTACCTGTACACGCCGTGCAAGCTCTGTTTGACTCAATGCCCAGGCGTATCAAGGCCATAATTACAGACAGAGGTGGTTGATCTGGGTACTGATTTCTCACGATCTATTTACCCAAATTACCTGAAAATATAATCACATGTCAGTTCTAGTAGACTATACTTGTCCAGTGAAACACGTTTATCATCTGCATTTATTCTTGGGGTAGCAATTTTAATGGTCAGTAGTGTATGTTATTAGCTTTTAAGAACCATGAATATATTTAAAGTATTTAAATTAATAACTTCCAGATGTATTGACTTAACAAACTAAACATATCTCTTAGGCTAGGCGCAAATTGAGACCCGTATAGCACGTGTGACGTGACACGACACTACAGCGCGACACACACGTGCTGCACGAGTCGCGCGGATGCAGCGCGTATTGCGACGCGTACACCATACTTCACACGCGCCGACTGACGGCGCTCTACGCAGAGAGAACCGAAGCGCGCGCAACCTGTTACCTTCCTCAAACGATTTTTCAGAAACAATTTACTGAAAATATTTGATTTTAGCCTTACTTGTAGCGTTATATGTCAGCTACGTGGCGAAGTGCCCATCATCTCGCTAATAACCATTCTTATTGTGATGTACACATTTTAGTAAGACACTCCGCAAAACTCAAAAAGTTTGCAACGAAAATTAGGGGTCGCTATGATTTTGCGTTGGGTGCGTATTACATCATATGTTGCAGCGTATGAAATTTAGCTAACATGTTGAATTTTTATTTAGACTTGTGAGGAGATCTCTATCTGCCTCCGATCTCGAGAAAATGGATCCTATGTAGCGCGCTCACTTCCGATCTCACGCCCGCGAGAATGAAGTATTCGCAACATTTCTCTTATCTCCTAAACCACTAAAGACATCGAAACGAAAGTCTGGCGAATGACAGCACACAAGGAGGAAAGTGTTTTGTCAGTTCTTAAACACATGGAACATCCGGTCTATGGCGATATATCAGTGCTTAACATACCTTTTTATTTATTTCACTCCAGTGACTGTAATTTTTTAAGAGTTATCGACAGCTACCGAAACAAGAGCTTCCTAGTATGAAAATAAACATGAAATTTTTGCTCCTACGTTACTGCAGACGGACACTACGAGGTTTTTCGTAAGCTATTGAGTTCTGTAACTGCCAATTACTTGTTTAATATGACATTCCGTTTCAGAATTGTGTCGGAATAGCTGCTGTGAGATGAGTTTGGCAAATTACACTGTGACAAAGGAAGTTTAATTAAACCTGTACCAACAGAAATGTGGCCGTTACTCATAAATGGTGATGCTTATTCGAATGAGAAAAGGTTAACTGACACAAAAATAGATTGCCAATTCTGTTGGAATTTTGGTGGAATCCCCGTAACCCATCGTATTTTTAAAAGTGAGTGACTGGATTGGAAACTTAACAAAGGATATCATTCCGTCTCCTGAACTGAGCAGTATTAAAATAATGACAAGCGTTCCTTCGAGCAGAATGATAGGCACATGCCAGATACTGGTTACTCACCTACGGTTTGCCAAACTGACAATGTGTGATCACGAATAAAATAGTTGTTATTGAGAAAAATAAACAATTGATCTGTCGCACAACTCAATGGTCAGTGTATTGTCAGCAGCGGAGGAAAATGCGCGCGACAAGAATGCAGAAGCTAGCCATGTGTGCCTTGTGAGCTGAAGTTCGAAAAGCATTGTCATGAAAGTAGGTCTGCCTTTGTCAGCAGTACATTTCAACAAATTAAATCTATCTAGTCATGATACTCCTTTAGGATATTCCTACTTTCGTAATAATACTGACCATTTTCTTCATTTGTGTAGCCTGTTGAATAATTAGTTTATTAACGCTAATAATGTGCATGCAACAATTAAAATGCTTTTTCTCATCACGGCGAACCAATTAAAACATTATTTGTGACTGTTTTTCGACTGTTTCTGGCTTGTAGCGGAAATGTGATAATCACATGCATGTAGTACAGTGTGTCGTATTACATTATTACATCCATATCCAAGTGTTCACAGTGAGACTTCTACACTTCTGACCTTCGACGCTTTTTACCAGATTACCCCTTTCCAAATTTTTGTAACAGATCGTACAGATACGCCAGCATACGAGGCAGCGAGAAGATAACTTTGTTTTACTTTCCTGTCTTGCTTCTTAATCACATGAGTTTATAATATTCCTTGCTTCCTTATTCACTACCCTCTGTCCCTTCTACATCTACATCTACATGATTACTCTGCAATTCACATTTAAGTGCTTGGCAGAGGGTTCATCGAACCAGAATCATACTATCTCTGTATCATTCGACTCCCGAACAGCGGACGGGAAAAACGAACGCCTAAACCTTTCTGTTCGAGCTCTGATTTCTCTTATTTTATTTTGATGATCATTCCTACCTATGTAGGTTGGGCTCAACAAAATATTTTCGCATTCGGAAGAGAAAGTTGGTGACTGAAATTTCGTAAATAGATCTCGCCGCGACGAAAAATGTCTTTGCTGTAATGACTTCCATCCCAATTCGCGTTTCATATCTGCCACACTCTCTCCCGTACTACGTGATAATACAAAACGAGCTGCCCTTTTTTGCACCCTTTCGATGTCCTCCATCAATCCCTCCTGGTAAGGATCCCACACCGCGCAGCAATATTCCAACAGAGGACGAACGAGTATAGTGTAAGCTGTCTCTTTAGTGGACTTGTTGCATCTTCTAAGTGTCCTGCCAATGAAACGCAACCTTTGGCTCGCCTTCCCCACAATATTATCTATGTGGTCTTTCCAACTGAAGTTGTTTGTAATTTTAACACCCAAGTACTTAGTTGAATAGACAGCCTTGAGAATTGTACTATTTATCGAGTAATAGAATTCCAACGGATTTCTTTTGGAACTCACGTGGATCACCTAACACTTTTCGTTATTTAGCGTCAACTGCCACCTGCCACACCATACAGCAATCTTTACTAAATCGCTTGGCCACTGATACTGGTCTTCGGATGACCTTACTAGACGGTAAATTACAGCATCATCTGTGAACAACCTAAGAGAACTGCTCAGATTGTCACCCAGGTCATTTACATAGATCAGGAACAGCAGAGGTCCCAGGACGCTTCCCTGGGGAACACCTGATATCACTTCAGTTTTACTCGATGATTTGCCATCTATTACTACGAAATGCGACCTTCCTGACAGGAAATCACGAATCCAGTCGCACAACTGAGACGATACCCCATAGGCCTGCAGCTTGATTAGAAGTCGCTTGTGAGGAACGGTGTCAAAAGCTTTCCGGAAATTTAGAAATACGGAATCAACTTGAGATCCCCTGTCGATAGCGGAAATTACTTCATGCGAATAAAGAGCTAGCTGTGTTGCACAAGAACGATGTTTTCTGAAACCATGCTGATTACGTATCAATAGATCGTTCCCTTCGAGGTGATTCATAATGTTTGAATACAGTATATGCTCCAAAACCCTACTGCAAACCGACTTCAATGAAATAGGTCTGTAGTTCGATGGATTACTCCTACTACCCTTCTTAAACACTGGTGCGACCTGCGCTATTTTCCAATCTGTAGGTACAGATCTATCGGTGAGCAAGCGGTTGTATATGATTGCTAAGTAGGGAGCTATTGTATCAGCGTAATCTGAAAGGAACCTAATCGGTATATAATCTGGACCTGAAGACTTGCCCGTATCAAGCGATTTGAGTTGCTTCGCAACCCCTAAGGTATCTATTTCTAAGAAACTCATGCTAACAGCTGTTCGTGTTTCAAATTCGGGATTATTCCATTCGTCTTCCCTGGTGAAGGAATTTCGGAAAACTTCTTGCAAACGGAAAACACTGTGGAGGCATATGATACAATTTCAGTGGCCAATGGCTCAGCAGTTACTGAAGTATGCATTTTTCTTGACAGAAGAAAAAAATACTATATGGATATAAATAACAGAAAAGCATAAGGTAATAACGAAGAAAGCTGGAGCGTTTAATTGGCGAAAAATGAAACACCACCCAAAGGCAATAAAATTTAGTATACAGTACGGCAATATATATCGTATGGGCAATGCTACCACATCTCATACGCACCGTGCCGATGTGAGCATATGGCCGGAGTCCTTTTCCGATCCCCGCCTCAAATTTCCCACGGTGCTAGCGAGGCACGCGCGACGCGCGGCGCGAGAAACTGTGCCACAACCACAACGCCGCGCGACCCAGCGCAGGCGCGTGTCGCGTCGCGTCGCAATTTGCGCGGTCCCATTTCTACCTATGATGTTACAAAAACATACGCTGCGCTGCGCCGCGCCACACGCGCTTTACGCGTCTCAATTTGCGCCTAGCCTTAGTATAATGTCTTTATCAGATCTGTGTTCAGCTATTCATGAAAGAAATGCAAAACTGCTGACTTGGAGCCCGTCCACCTTTGGTGTGATCCAAATACTGATTAGCAATTTATCAGATATTTATGGTGCAGCAATGAAACTACAGTCTTTCAGAAACTAAGGCCGATACTCAATCAATTATACAGCATAATGCGATTGACCGATCGCGTTGTGCACTTGCCTTATGAAATTTACATTGGAGGCACATCTGCTACTTTGCATTTCTCTCGAACAACAACCTGGAGTAATAGGAAATCACAACAGGAATCAAGAAGCAACGCTCAGTTAATTTCAATTGACATTACTGAGCTGTCTACCTGGTGGTAAGTGGTAGGAGATCATGACTATTTTCTTTACTTTGTCTATCATCCTTCCACCTTCGCAAGCAGGCAAGGTAACAGTTACAGCTCAGAACTTCCACTCGTTCATCCCCCTACCAGAGAGGTTGTTGCTGTTGTTGGATGGGGACCACTTATACTGTGGTCACTCCATGTATGGTTGCAGATTAACGTCATACCAGAAACATTTCTGTTTACAACAACAAAATATACTACAACCACTACTTCAGTTCGCTGCATCGGCGAATAGTGTGAGATAAATAGCTTTCCACATACGGGAATGAGCGGCACCGTTATTTTAGAGTAATACAGCAACGTCTTTTGCCATGTCAACAACCGAAGGTGGTGAATCACTGGAGATTTACCTTATTCAGTAGTTCTCCCAGGAAAGAACTTGCAAATTTATGGACCAGAAACCTACCTTTCCATCCCGTCTCCTTCCCCAATGTTGCTGTTGTGATCTTCAGTGTGAAGACTGGTTTGATGCAGCTGCCCAAGCTAGTCTATTCTGTGAAAGCCTCTTCCGCGCTGCACAGCTAACGCAGTGTACTTCAGGTTGAACCTGCTAACTGTATTCAAGACTTTGTCTCTCTCTACAATCTTAACACTCCACACCCCCCGCCCCTCCCCAACACACACATATACACACACATCTCTCCATTACCAAACGGATAAGTCTTTGATGCCTTAGGATATGCCAATGAAATGAAGTTGTACCATAAATTTCTTGTTTTCCCCAGTTTGACTCAGTATCTTCTTATCAGTTATTCGATCTGCAGTGCCACCACTATTGTTCGGCGCTACTGAGTAAAATTGTGACATTGCCATGGCTGTTGCAAAAGATCAGCGCCGACCAACCACCATTACGTCAGGTGCAGCAATACCACTGGCAGATTCCCACATTGTGCTCCAGGAAAATGTATGGCACCGCCATAACGACGACACAGCAGAAAGGCGTTGGTAGGCCAGTAACTACACATCCAATCAGCAGACTTCTTATCGTCTACATGGTTGAAAGCTGTGCGCAAGTGCGCTCTGTCCCAACATGAATTACCATAATTATCAGTCAAAGATGTATCAGTCAAGTAGGTAATATTTAAGAGGAGAGGTGGCGCTCCACGAGGCGACATGAGGCTACAAGCAGCCACCATGTTACTTGGCCTCTACTAACTGTGGGCCCCTGCTGCTGGTCTTAAGATCAGTGTTGTCAGCTTAGCATCTTATACCCTGTGGGCCAACTACCAGGTTCAACCAGCAATCGGCCGTAGGAGGCAGCTGTTTTAAGATCAGTGTTGTCAGCTTAGCATCTTATACCCTGTGGGCCAACTACCAGGTTCAACCAGCAATCGGCCGTAGGAGGCAGCTGTTTGAGGCCATGCCCACCTGTTGAGTCAGTTCCATAACACAAGCTGTCTTCAGCACACACTATGAGGACGTTGCACCACAGAATGTTCTGGTTTGTTCTTCAGTAAAATGTATGACTAATAGTGAAGTCTTTATAAGCAGCCACTGATCATCATCCCGACAACAATCCACCGCTTCAACTCAGACCTCCACATGTAGACGTCATCCATTCTGGACCTCCACATTTTTATGTCAGAAGTGTGTGTCAAGTGTAAATTTCAGTGACAGGGGAACCTTACCAGCCATTCTCCAGGGAGACGATGACTCTCGACCACCTCAGTGTTGCAGTTACGTCGGCACACAACATCAGTGTGCACTGGGCTAGTGGACTGAATGTATTTTTTCCCCTGCGACTATCACATTGAGACATTGCAACTTTTAGCAGCTTTTCAGTTCTGTTTCCATGTGTGACATGTGGGAAGTACACTCCGACTGTGTTCTGAGGATGTGTAAAGATGAACGTTATTTCTGCCTGTCATGAGTGTGTGTGGCTCAGTGACTGCAAGTGCATATGGTGTTAACTATACGTAGACTCTTAGAAGGAGAAGATGAGTTTTGTCGAGAAGTCGTAGTTTTATGGTAGTTACTGCCGTTTTTGATGGACAATGTATTTCATTCTGAGCAAATTATTTGGCTCACTGCGTTTAAGCGCGTATAGTAATCGTCATGAGTAGCCGCTAAAGTGCAGAAGTTAAGTAACAGTAAGTGTTAGTGTAGAATGAGATTAATGGTCCTTGTAGTCATACTGTTTTGTTCCCCCCGTTTGTTGTTTGCATAATTAGTGAGGTATACCCTGGCGAAGATGTTGCGAATTTCTGCAGCCTGGACCAGATGTGGAGCGAAGTAGATGTGCCTACGATTTTGGAGTCTTGCAGAGTGCCACTTTTGACAGTAATTTGGTTGTAGATACTTAAGGTAAAACAAATTAATAGGACTGATTGCATTGCAGGTGTTTTGGGTACTGAAATGGTACAGACGCATTTAGTATTTCCGGAAGACGCGTATTCGGCACCATCTGTGATGGCACTGCCTCCTCAGAAGGTGGGAGGAGAAGAAAGAGCAAATGTATTTGTAAGGTTTATGATCGGGCCGACATGGCTTGTGCCAGTGGATCAGGAGACTGACAAAAGTGACAACACTTGTAGGGTAATGGGTGATACTGGCGAAGGCTGCTGTGCAATCCCAGGGTTAGGCTTTCTCATCAAGCATCAAGCCGAAACTGACTTTCGATGACGTGCAGTGGAACTCAGGGTGATAATGTTCAAGCTGGGGAAGCTGCCAACAGTGAAATACTGTCACAAGGTTCGTATATCATGATAGAACAAATGCGGGCAAAATCACTAAGCATTAATCTGCGTGATGTATTGCCACGAGGCACTGGGAATTTCATTTAGGTGACCGAAGGTGTTGCTAACTTACACGATTCTGGACTTCGCCTCCGGGTAGCGAATCGTCGTTGAGTACGCAGCGTTCAGTGATTGAGAGCTCTTCTCCTGCATATACTCAGATTGAGACGTTATCTGAATTCCGTCCTTCCGGCTGGGATTTCGCGTTTCTTGTCTGTAGAATACAGAGAGGAGAAGATAGTAGCCGGCCGAAGTGGCCGTGCGGTTAAAGGCGCTGCAGTCTGGAACCGCAAGACCGCTACGGTCGCAGGTTCGAAACCTGCCTCGGGCATGGATGTTTGTGATGTCCTTAGGTTAGTTAGGTTTAACTAGTTCTAAGTTCTAGGGGACTAATGACCTCAGCAGTTGAGTCCCATAGTGCTCAGAGCCATTTGAACCATTTTTGAGAAGACGGTATTAGGTTATACAAGTCTGAGGACCGCCTTCTGCCGTCCTAGCGTTTAATGAGTTTTTTATTTTGTGGTTGGAGTTCTTCCATCGTCGCAGCCATGCACGAGAAGCGTCACTCCTACACACTAACGCAGTGCATTCTCTGACATTGCTAATTGCTTTTGCTTATTAGGGCTATAAGGCTGAAAAGCTGTGATCACATAAGCTTCATTTATACTGAGGTTGCAAACCGCTATAGATCATTTTTGAAAGTAGTGTCTTTTAGTGTTTGGGACTTAGATGACATCAGTCATCTCGTGTTATTTATATTAGAATACGTAGCCACCAAAAGGGGCACATTTGAGCAGTTCATCAATAATATTAGTCAGGAAATTCATTTGTATCTCTTTACGTCCTTTGCACATTGACATATAAACATTTGTAACATATGAAGAGGTTTAAGTCTACAATAAATGTATAATCAGAAACAACATTAATATTTATTAATTACTAGTTCCCTTAATCATTCATTTATGTTTATGTTGTAATGTATATGTTAAAGATCAAGAAGCAGGTAATAATATCACCGTTACGAGATACTAAGATCTTTTTCAGGGGGTAGTCAGACAGGGCCAAATCTGTATATTTGGGTCCAGTATTTTCCACTGCGTGCTCTCTTTTTTACACCTGCCTGGAGCAGCATCTTGGAAACCATACAAATACCTTCCAGAAATACTTCCTAGCACTTAAATTTATATTCGACGTTAGCAAATTCCTTGTTTTCATTACTACTTTTCTTGCTGTAGTCGCTATTCATTTTATATCCTCTCTACTTCGGCCATCATCAGTTATGTTGCTGCCCAATAGTGCTTTTAGCGTCTCATTCCGTAACCAGATTCCTTTAACACTACCTGATTTAACCCTCGGAATACCAACGGAGAAGGAAGGGTTACTTTTTGCCTACCTTTTCAGAATGCTACAATCTAGTCATATACATTATATTTTAAAATTTTGAAAAAAATGTATTTGTGATTTTTAATGATTTCTTCTACCAGATTTCGTTTTAAGTTTTTGAGTAAAAATTAACGCAAATATTTAGGTCTTGTCAGTGGATGTGAATTTTCAGAACATGTGTCATATTCATATTTTCAGGTTTATGACTCTTCTTACACATAAACATATCTTTCAAAAGTATGCTGTGCCTAAAGGGCAACGAAAGTTGTTGGCCATATATTACACCCCCCTTTTGTAGCACACATTATGGTAAATCCGTTGGTACTGCTAGGTTCAGTTCGAATAGGTTACATTGCCTTTCATTTAGTTGCATTGAGGGTTATCTTATAATCCCTTTCCAAACCACTGTCTATTCCATTCAACTGTCATTCCAAGTTCTTTGCTGTCTCTGACAGAATTGCAGTGTCACCGGTAAACTTCAATATGTTTATTGCTTCTCCCTGATATTTAAGTCTGTTTACAAATTTATCCTTGTATGCTTTACTGCTCGTTCCGAGTAGATGTTGAATGAGATCGATTGTTGTTCTTGTTATTGTGGTCTTCAGTCCTGAGACTGGCTTGATGCAGCTCTTTATGCTACCCTATCCTGTGCAAGCTTCTTCATCTCCCAGTACTTACTGGAACCTACATCCTTCTGAATCTGCTTAGTTTATTAATCTCTTAGTCTCCCTCTACGATTTTCACCCTCCACGCTGCCCTCCACTGCTACATTTGTGATTCCTTGATGCCTCAGAACATGTCCTACCAACCGGTCCCTTCTTCTTGCCAAGTCGTGCCACAGACTCCTCTTCTCCCCAATTCTATTCAATACCTCCTCATTAGTTATGTGATCTATCCATATAATCTTCAACATTCTTCTGTAGCACCACATTTCGAAAACTTCTATTCTCTTCTTGTCCAAACTATTTATCGGCAATGTTTCATTTCCATACATTCCATTATCTTCGTTTTGCTTTTGTTGATGTTCATCTTATATCCTCCTTTCAAGACATTGTCCATTCTATACAACTGCTCTTCCAGGTCCTTTGCTGTCTCTGACAGACTTACAATCTCATCGGCGAACCTGAAAGTTTTTATTTCTTCTCCATGGATTTTAATACCTATTCCGTATTTTTCTTTTGTTTCCTTTACTGCTTGCTCAATATACAAATTGAATAACATCGGGGAGAGGCTACAACCCTGTCTCACTCCCTTCCCAGCCACTGCTTCCCTTTCATGTCCCTCGACTGCTATAACTGCCATCTGGTTTCTGTACATATTGTAAATAGCCTTTCGCTCCCTGTATTTAACCTCTGCCACCTTTAGAATTTGAAAGAGTGTATTCCAGTCAACATTGTCAAAAGCTTTCTCTAAGTCTTCACATGCTAGAAACGTAGGTTTGCCATTCCATAATCTTTCGTCTAAAATAAGTCGTAAGGTCAGTATTGCCTCACGTGTTCCGACATATCTACGGAATCCAAACTGATCTTCCCAGAGGTCGGCTTCTACCAGTTTTTCCATTCGTCTGTAAAGAATTCGTGTTAGTATTTTGCAGCCGTGACTCATTAAATTGATAGTTCGGTAATTTTCACATCTGTCAACACCTGCTTTCTTTGGGATTGGAATTATTACGTTCTTCTTGAAGTCTGAGGGTATTTCGCCGGTCTCGTACATCTTACTCACCAGATTGTAGAGTTTCGTCAGGACTGGCTCTCCCAAAGCCGTCAGTAGATCTAATAGAATTTTGTTTGCTCCCAGGGCCCTGTTTCGAGTCATGTGTTTCAGTGCTCTGTGAAACTCTTCACGGACTACCATATACGTATTTCATCTTCATCTACATTCTCTTCCATTTCCATAACATTGTCCCCAAGTACATCGCCCTTGTATAGACACTCTATATACTCATTCCACCTTTCTGCTTTCCCTTCTTTGCTTAGAACTTTGTTTCCATCTGAGCTCTTGATATTCATCCAAGTGGCTCTCGTTTCTCCAAAGATCTCTTTAATTTTCTTGTAGGCAGTATCTGTCTTACCTCTAGTGAGATAAGCCTCTACATCCTTGCATTTGTCCTCTAGCCATCCCAGCTTAGTCATTTTGAACTTCCTGTCGCTCTCATTTTTGAGACGTTTGTATTGCTTTTTGCCTGCTTCATTTACTGCATTTTTATATTTTCTCCTTTCATCAATTAAATTCAATATTTATTCTGTTACCCAAGGATTTCTACTAGCCCTCGTCTTTTTACCTACTTGATCCTCTTCTGCCTACACTACTTCATCCCTCAGAGCTACCCATTCTTCTTCTACTGTATTTCTTTGCCCCATTCCTGTCAATTATCCTCTTATGCTCTGCTTGAAACTCTGTACAACCTCTGGTTTAGTCAGTTTATCCAGGTCCAATCTCCTTACATTCCCACCTTTTTTTCAGTTTCTTCAGTTTTAACCTACAGTTCATAACCAATAGGTAGTGGTCGGAGTCCGCATCTGCCCTGGTAATGTATTACAGTTTGAAACCTGGTTCCTAAATCTCTGTCTTACCATTATATAATTTATCTGATACCTTCTAGTACCTGCAGGATTCTTCCATGTTTACAACCTTCTGATTCTTGAACCAAGTGTTAGCTATGATTAAGTTATGATCTGTGCAAAATTCTACCAGACGGACTCCTCTTTCATTTGTTACCCCAATCCATATTCAACTACTATGTCTCCTCTTTCTTTTCCTACTCTCGAATTCCAGTCACCCAGTCTCCGTTCACTACCTGAATAATTTCTTTTATCTCATCATATATTTCATCAATTTCTTCATCATCTGCACAGCTATCTGGCATATAAACTTGTACTACTGTAGTAGGCGTGGGCTTCGTGTATCTTGGCCACAATAATGCGTTCACTATGCTGTTTGTAGTAGCTAACCCACACTCCTATGTTTATATTCATTGTTAAACCTACTCCTGTATTACCTCTATTTGATTTTATATTTTTAACCCTGTATTCACCTGACCAAAAGTCTTGTTCCTTCTGCCACCGAACTTCACTAATTCGCACTACATCTAACTTTAACCTATACATTTCCCTTTTTAATTGTTATAACCTATCTGCCCGATTAAGGGATCTGACATTCCGCACTCAGATCCGTGGAACGCCAGTTTTCTTTCCCCTGATAATGACGTCCTCTTGAGTAGTCCCCGCCCGGAGATCCGAATGGGGGACTATTTTACCTCTGGAATATTTTACCCAAGAGGACGTCATCATCATTTAACCATACAGTAAAGCTGCATGCCCTCGGGAAAAATTACGGCTGTAGTTTCCCCTTGCTTTCAGCAGTTCGCAGTACCAGCACAGCAAGGCCATTTTGGTTAGTGTTACAAGGCCAAATCAGTCAATCATCCAGACTGTTGCCCTGCAAATACTGAAAAAGCTGCTGCCCCGCTTCAGGAACCACACGTTTGTCTGGCCTCTCAGCAGATACCCCTCCATTGTGGTTGCTCCTATGGTACAGCCATTTGCATCGGTGAGGCACGCAAGCTTCCCCACCAACGGCAAGGTCGATGGTTCATGGGGGGAGGACATCGAGTGTGGGCTACCCGAATGTCTCACTCCCATCTTCAAGTTGCACAACTAGAAATCCAGAAGATGGAATAGCAGAATTTATGTGCTTGAACATGATTTGTTCTTTGCTGGGGTGGGGCTGTGAAATACATGTCCAGCCTTATTACTCCTCTCTTCTTTTTACCTAAGGACTGCAGAATTCATATTTCTGTGCATTACGGCAAAAATTCAAACTTTCATTTAGGACAACATGGATTCCCAAGGAATCTCATGTAACCAGTTCTGGAGGACCATGTAGGAATGAGCATCTCTCCTATTTCCGAACATTAAATGTTGTTTTTGTAACTTCCAGATGAGCAGACTACATTGAGATAACTATTTCTAGATCGAAAGGTAAGCCACTTCCGTTCGAACCCACTAGCGAGAACAAATAGGAAGACGGTTGGAGATACAGTAATGGGAAATGTCGTTTGAGTGTATTGTGGGATTGGAGAAGTATGAAGTAGGAAAACTATTGTATCCATTTCATGACTTTACGCATCTTATCTTCAGATATCATTATTAAATGAGGAATAGTGACCAGAGGAAAGTTGCTACCTCACAGTATCTCTGGACAAATTGCTTTTCATATAATTAAAATTTGAGGAGTTTATGTAAAAGTACGATTTCAGAAACTTCTGTGTACTGGGGCGCCTGACTCAAATGCTTTAACATTGTCACTGTCCATGTACACAGATGGTGCAGTGTAGGTGATTTCCCCAGTTCTAATTCCTTGGACGCCGCATTGAAGAGCTACAGAAGCTGTTTTTGAAGCTGTAAAGTAAATGATTTCGTATAAGAATAACAGTAATCGAGTAGCATACATAACGTAAAAAATTCTTTCATCAGCGTATTATCAGTTACTTTATTTTGGGCTATTTCTCCCTCCCCAGAGAGCTTCTTGTACGAAGACATTCTAACATTGTCAGCTGCTTATTCCAGCGAGCATCGTTAGACTGGCTCAGTTATCTATCAAAATCATTAATTAGACCACTTTCCTTTAAGTATGTGACGTGTTCTTTCGTCACAGTCAAAAGACCATGAGGTTAGGGACAAATGACGCATATGCACTCCGCATTAAATTTATTTTGTAGTCCCATATTTAGCATATGGCAGGAAAAATTCAATCGTGAATAATCATGCACAGCAGCGACAATGTTGGTGCCTTGATCAGTGGTGTGCTGCATGTCTTTCAAAGTGGAGTGGTGGGTACCAAGAGACATAAATCGTCTAAACAATTCTCTTAGAATGTTAGTGTCCATTTTTGGTTCATGTGGAAACTCGGTTGTAAATAAAATGCGAGATCTGAGACTGCAGTCAATGAAGCAGCAGACAGTACATGTAAGATAATTGTTTCTTCTCGCACTGGATGTCAACAAGTCTGTAGTTGCTGAGTATTCACCTTCTCTTATATGAGCAATTACCTAAGGCATAATTATAAGTCGTAGGCTTTTAGCACTTTATGCCATGTATCGCGACACATTTGGGGGTGAGACATAATGGCCTTTGCAGTGTCAACTAAAGTGTGAACAAGATCCATAAGACCTTCACCTCTTATAGTACCATAAGACCCTACATCTCGTGCACACATAGCTACACATCTATTGGCACTTATGTCCTGAGCAGGTTTAGGAAGTCGTTTCTCGTCTACACAAGACCCTTGTTTATTAGACATGCCTGGATGGGGAGAAATGTGCGAAGATCCACTTGACCCTTCAGCGTGAGAGCAAAATTCACTGCACAGCGAACAGCAAATAAAATGAACGGTTTTCCTACCAACATCCACGACAGTCTTCACCACGGTCACATTCGCTTCAGGCTGTGTGGTTCTCCACTCACCACTCATTAGTTTTTCTTTTACTTCCCTTTTTGTTAACACGTGCACCTTCTTCTGCATGCCACGTTTAGTTTCCACGCTCATTTTGTCTGATGATCTAAGCAGTTAAGTCCCATAAGATTTCACACACATTTAAACATTTGAAATAACTCTGCTCTACTCACCTCTCGCGGCCCATAGCTCACAACTGCGGTCAGTGCTACGAACAACCTGGCCGCAGCGCGCCAGTGCTTGCACAAGGCACTGGTGCAGTGACGTCACGGGCTCGCTCAGCGTGTAGGAATGAGGTCTGCTGAGCCCGTGGTATACAGGTGATTTCACAACAACACTGCTCGGCCCTTGGGTGACGTCAGGGACTCGCTCGGCCCGCGACTGCTGTAGCCCAGTGCGGCCGCACGACTCTGCACCGTGCGGCCTGTCTGACGACCATGCAGCTGCCCCAGGTGGACGGGCAGCACTACGCAAGGCTCGCACGGCTGTCATGGTTACGCTCCTGGACGGGCCGCGCCTCGATGCCCACCTCTGCTGCAAACTGCAAAACCAGATCTCACTCTCAGCCAGTTGTCACCGACCGATTGACATCATACAAGCCAACGGCGGCGTGACACCATCAATGGCTGCATCAATTCCCACCGGCAGACATGTCCCTAATCTAAAGTAACCTTGTTGTACACGAATTGAATGACTACTCATGTAACAGCCAGTATCGTAGTCAAATATATCGTAGGAAAATATAAGACACCAGGAAAATTTTTCTTTCTTTATGTTTATTAAATATGTGTGTACTAGAAAGTCCAGTACATGTAATACGGGCCGATAATGAAGAACAGAGAAGCCCTCACATTTTTTCTGCTAGGAGATGCCTTCCTGTTTCGTATCGTCCTTTGTTCTTCAGTTTCACTATGTAAGCATCTATGCATCTGTCCTGTTAGCTCTTAAGAACGATGAATGTACGAGGGGCCATTAAAAAGTCCGTGCCAAAATAAATACTGCCTACATGTTTGGGGTAAACCATTTTTATTTTCTACATTGTCTCCATTTAGACTTATACGCTTCGTCCAACGCTGTTCTAATTTGTTGATCCCTTCTCAATAATAGGAATTGTCCAAGTTTGAAAAATAGCTAATATTTGCTGCAATCTTTGTCCCGCCAGCCATTTCTTCAATTTGGGAAACAAATAGTAGTGCGAACGAGCCAGGTCTGGAGAATATGGGGGTTGTGGGATGTGAAACGAGTTGGAATCCTATTTCCATTAGTTTTGTGACCACAACTTCTGAGGTGTGTGCTGGTGCATTTTCTTGATCGAAAATTACGGTCCAATAACAATGAATAATATTCACCTGTAATAGTTTTACCCTTTTCCACATAGTAGATGAGGACTATCCCTTGAGATTCCCCAAAGACAGTCTCCATAACCTTTCCGGCGAAAGGAATTGTCTTCGCCTTTTTTGGTGCAGATTCTCCCTCGGTACCCATTGATTAGATTCTTGTTTGGACTCAGGAGTATAGTGATCTATCCATGTCTCATGCACAGTGACGAAACGACGCTCAAAGTCCTGCGGATTCTTCAGAACAGCTGTAAACTATTCTTGCAACACTTCACACAGTTCCGTTTTGGTCAAACGTGAGAAATCGCGGAACGCATCTAACGGATAGCTTTCTCATGTCCAAATGTTCATGTAAAATATTATGTACCCGTTCATTCGAGATGCCCACAGCACTAGCAATCTCACTCACCTTAACTCTTCTGTCATCCATCACCATATCATGGATTTTATCAATGATTTCTGGTGTCGTAACCTCCACTGGGCGTCCAGAACGTTCAGCATCACTTGTGCCCATGTGGCCACTACTAAAATTTTTAATCACTTATAAACTGTTCTAAGCGAAGGCGCAGAGTCACCGTAATGTTTATCAAGCTTCTCTTTAGTCTCCTGAGGCGTTCTGCCATCCATAAAGTAATGTTTAATCACCACACGAAATTCTTTTTCGCCCATTTTTTGACAATCACACGACGTCCTTGATTCACACGAATGCCTAACACAAAACAATATACCAATGTGACTGACACTTGGTGTGCGTTCTTTCCAAAGATGCTACTAACTAAACATGACCTAAATAGGCGCCGGTTCTGGCATCTCTCAGACTTTGCACGGACTCTTGAAACGCACCTCGTATTTAAGTATATTTAAATTAATACCTTTCAGAGGTATTAATTTAACCAACTAAACATATCTCTTAGTATTAATTTCTTTATCGGCTTTGTATACAGCTTTTCGTGAAAGAAATGCAAAACTTCTGATGCCGTCCGTTCGAACCCACTAGCGAGAACAAAGAGAAAAGACGATTGGAGATGCAGTAAAGGGAAATGTCGTTAGAGTGTATTCTGGGATTGGAGAAGTATGAGGAAGGAAAAGTATTCTATCATTTTCATGACTGTACGCCATTTATCTTCGGATACCATTTTTAAATGACAAATGGTCGCCAGAGGAATGTTGCTACTTCACAGCATTTCTGGACAAATAGCTTTACATCTAAGTATAATTTGAGGATTTTATGTAAAAGTCCAATTTCACAAACCTCTCTGTCCTGGGGGGTCTGACTGAAATGCTTTAACATAGTCATTTTCCATGCCAACAGAAGGTGCAGTGTAGGTGATTTCCCCAGTTCTAGTTCCCTGGACACCGCTTGGAAGAGCTACAAAACCATTATGTCTTAAAAGCTATAAAAGAAACGATATGGTATAAGAATTACAGTAATCGAATAGCATACATAACGTAAAATGTTCTTTCATCAGCGTATTATCAGTTTCTTCATTCTGTGCTATTTATCCCTTCTCAGAGAGCTTCTTGCATAAAGACATTCTAAAATTGTCAACTGCTTATTCCAGGCAGTATCGTTAGACTGGCTCAGTGATCTATCAAGAGCAGGAAGGTTGATGGAAGATAGAGAATGTAAAGAAAATTGTCATTATATTTACCACTTACCAGCAGGTAGTCAGCTCAGTATTGTCAATTCAAATTAACTGAGCAGTGCTTCTTAATTGCCGTTGTGATTTACTGTTACTCCAGGTTTGTGTTCGTGAGAAACGCAAACTTCCAGATGTGGCTCCAATGTTATTTTCATAAGGCAAGTGCATAACACGGTCTGTCTATCGCATTATGCTGTATAGTTAAATGAGTATCGGACTTCGTTTCATAAAGAATGTAGGTTGTTAGGTGCACCATAAAAGATTTCATAAATTACTAATCAGTATTTGGATCACTCCAATGACTGACAGGCTCCACGTCAGCAGTTTTAAATTGGTTCAAATGGCTCTGAGCACTATGGGACCTAACATCTGAGGTCATCAGTCCTGTAAAACTGAGAACAACGTAAACCTAACTACCCTAAGGACATCACACACACCCATGCCCGAGGCAGGATTCCAACTTGCGACCGTAGCAGCAGCGCAGTCCCGGACTTAAGGGCCTAGAAACGCTCGGCCACCACGGACGGCCTCAGCAGTTTTGCATTTCTTTCACGAATAGCTGTATACAACGCTCATAAAGTCATTAATACAAAGAGATATGTTTAGTTTGTTAAATTAATACATCTGAAAGGTATTAATTTAAATATCCTTGAAAAGTCTGTGCAAAGTCCGAGAGATTCCACCACCGTCACCTTTAGAGGTCATGTTTAGTTAGTAGCATCTTTGGAAAGTACGCACACCAAGTTTCCGTCATATTGGTCTGTTTCTTTGTGTTTGGCATCCGTGTGAATCAAGGAAGTCGAGTTATTGTCAAAAAATGGACTAAAAATAATTTCGCGTCTTGATTAAACATTACTTTATGAAAGGCAAAACGCCTCAGGAAACTACAGAGGAGCTTAATAAAGTTTGCGGTGACTCTCCGCCTTCGATTAGAACAGTTTGTAAGTGATTTCAAAATTTTAGGAGTGGGCATATGGGCACAAGTGATGTTGAACGTTCTGGACGCCCTGTGGAGGTTACCACTCTAGAAATCATTGATAAAATCCATTATATGGTAATGGATGACAGAAGGGTTGAGGTGCGTGAGACTGCTAGTTCTGTGGACATCTCGAATGAACGGGTACATAATATTTTGCATGAACATTTGGACATTAGAAAGCTATCCACAAGATGCGTTCCGCTATTGCTCCCGCTTGACCAAAAACGGAATCGCGAGAAGTGTTGCAAGGATGGTTTGCAGCTGTCCAGAAGAATCCGCAGGACTTTGAGCGTCGTTTCGTCACTGTGAATGAAACATGGATACATTACCATACTCCTGAGACCAAACAATAATCTAAACAATAGGTTACCAAGGGAGAATCAGCACCAAAAAATGTGAAGACCATTCCTTCAGGCCGGCTGAAGTGGCCGTGCGGTTAACGGCACTGCAGTCTGGAACCGCAAGACCGCTACGTTCGCAGGTTCGAATCCTGCCTCGGGCATGGATGTTTGTGATGTCCTTAGGTTAGTTAGATTTAACTTGTTCTAAGTTCTAGGGGACTAATGACCTCAGCAGTTGAGTCCCATAGTGCTCAGAGCCATTTGAACCATTTGAACCATTCCTTCGGCCAGAAAGGTTATGACGACTGTCTTTTAGGATTCGCAAGGGATAATCCTCATCGACAATCTGGAAAAGAGTAAAACTATTACATGTGAATATTATTCATTATTATAGGACCGTCCTCTTCCATCATGACAATGCACCAGCACTAAGCTAAGCAGCTCTGGAGGCAAAATTAATGGAAATAGGATTCCAGGTCGTTTCCCATACCCACCTATTCTCCAGACTTGGCTCCCTCGGACTACTGTTTGTTCCACAATTTGAAGAAATTTCTGGCGAGACAAAATATTTTATTCAAACAAGGAGGTGATTGCAGCAACTATTAGCTATATTAAAGACTTGGACAATTCCTATAATTCGGAAGGTATCTACAAATTAGAACAGCGTTGGACGAAGTGTATAAGTCTAAATGGAGACTATGTTGGAATAAAAAGGTTTACCACTAACATGTAAGCACTTTCTACTTTTGCACGGACTTTTCAAACGCCCCTCGTATATTCGTGGTACTTAAGAGCTAACAAGATGGATGCATACATAGCGAAAGCTGAAGAACAAAGGACGGTACGAAACAGGAAGGCATCTCCTAGCTGATCGCAGAAAAAAGGTGAAGGCTTCTCTCTTCTTCATTGTCGTAGAAAGTATTACATATACTTATTAACATTTGTGGACTTTCTGGTACACAAATATTTCATAAACATAAAGAAAGAAAAATTTTCTTGGTGTCTTACATTTTCCTGCGATATATATGACTTCGATACTGACTGCTACCTGAGTAGTCATTCAAGTCGTGCAGAACAAGGTTATGTCAGTTTAGGGATGTGTGTGCCTGTGGAAATTGATGCTGCAACTGCTTGAGTGACGTCGTACTTGGCTTGTATGATGAAAATCAGTTGGTGACCACCGGCTGAGAGTGAGCTCTGGTTGTGCAGTTTGCAACAGAGGTTGGCATCGTATTGCGGCCTGTCCAGGATTGTAGCCATCACAGCCATAATAGCCTTACCTAGCGCAGCCGGTTCAGCTGGGGCAGTCGCATGGAGGTCCAACGCGCTGCACGTTGCAGAGTCATGCAGCCGAACTGGGCTACAGCAGTCTCCGGCCTAGCGAGTCCCTGACGTCACCCCAAGGGCCGAGCAGAGGTGTTGCGAAGCAACTTGTATGCCACGGGCTAAGCAGAGTCGCGTATGGCGATGCAGCCCACGGGACGAGGACTCACTGCTCCGCACTGTGCTAGGCTGTGACGTCACTCCATCAATGCCTTGCGCAAGCGGTGGCGTGCTGCGGCGTATGTGCTGTCAGTAGCACTGGCGGCAGCTGCGAGCTACGGGCTGCGAGTGGTGAGTAGAGTAGAGTTTAGTTCAATATCCAAATGTTTATGAAATCTTTTGGGACTTCATCAGACCAAACACCATTTCGTACAATGCAGATTCCCACATTGTGCTCCAGAAAAGGGGGTGGCAACGCCGTAACGACGACACAGCAGGAAGGCATTGTTAGGCCATTTACTACACATCCAATCAACAGACTTCTTGTGGTCTACATGGTGGGATGCTGTGATTTGCGAAGCAAGAGCACTCTGTCCCAACATAAATTACCATTACTTTCAGTCAAAGGTGTCTCAGTCTGGTAGCTACTATCTACAAGGAGAGGTGTATGCCACTCCTCGAGGCGACATGATGCTTCAAGCAACCACCGCGAGATGTGGCCTCCACTACCTGTGGGCCCCTGATGCTGGTTATAAGATCAGTTGTATGGGCTTAGCATCTTCCATCCTGTGGGCCAACTATCAGGTGCAACCAGCCTTCCACTATAGAGGGCAGTCGTTTGCAACCATGGTCACCTGTTGCGTCAGTTCCTTAAAACCCGCTGTCTGCAGCACACACTATGGAGGACATTGCACCACAGAATATTCTAGTTTGTTCTTCCGTAAAATGTATGACAAACAGTGAAGTTTTTATGAACAGCCATGGATCATCATTGCGACAACATTCCACCACCTCAACTCAGACCTCCACGTGTAGAGGTCATCCATCCTAAACCTCTACATTTTGATGTCAGAAGTGTATGTCACCTGTATATTTCAGTGAGAGAGGAACCTTACCAGTCAACCTATGTGGAGACGATGCCTCCCGATTTTCTCATGGTTGCAGTTTCTTCGACACACGGCATCATTGCGCAGTGGGTAATTGCACTGACTGTTTCATTTTTTTTTCCCCTTCGAGTATCGCGTCGCGTCAGTGCACCTTTTAGCAGCTTTTCAGTTTTGTTTTCATGTGTGACATTTGTCAAATACACTCAGACTGTGTTCTGAGGATGTGTAAATATGAGCGTTATTTTTGCCTATCATCAATGAGTGGTGCTCATTGTCTCGTAGCATTTAAGGTGTTAACCATGCATAGCTTCTTAGGAGCGAAAGGTGATTTTTGTCGGGAAGTCGGAGTTTTGTGGTAGTTTTTGCCGTTTTTAATGGGCAATGTATTTCATTTGGAGCAAAGAATGTGGCTCACTACGTTTAAACACGTAAAGTTGTAGTCATGAGGAACCGCTCAAGTGGAGAAGTTAAGAAACAGTAAGTGTTAGGATAGAATTCGATTAAGTGTCCTTGTCGTCGTACTGTTTTGTTCTCCTCGTTTGTTGTTTGCATGATTGGTGGAGGGATTCCCTGGAAAAGAAGTCTCGAATTTCAGCACCCTAGATCAGAAGTGGAGGGAAGTGCGTGTGTCGATGATTTTGGTGTCTAACAGAGAGCAACTGCCGACTGTAATTTTGTTGTACATACTTAGGTGGCGAAGAAAGCTTTCAATAATGCTGATTGTATTGAAGATGTTTTGGGTGCTGAAATGCGGGTGTAGAAATGAATGTGCGCAATGGAAAATACTGAAAGCGAAAATAAAGATTTTGCCCTGTCTGACTACCCCGCGAAGCAGATCTTAGGATCTTTTGACGGTGAAATTGTTTCCTCCTTCTTGCTTTTTAACATATAAATAACAACATAAAAATAAATGAATGATTAAGGGAGCTAGTGACTACTATATATTAATCTCGTTTCTGCTTATACATTTATTGTAGATTAAAACCCGTTTACATATTACAGATCTTTATATGTCTATGTGCAATGGACATAAAGAGATACAAATTTCAGCCAAAAAATAAAAAAAACTCATTAAACACTAGGAAGGCAGAAGGCGGTCCTCTGACTAGTAAAGTCTAATACTATCTTCTTCTCTCTGTATTCTACAGACAAAAAATGTGAACTTCCACACACGCTGCGTTCTCAACGACGATTACCTTCTCGGACGCGAAGTCCAGAACCCTGTAAGTTAGCAACACCTTCGGTCACCTATAGCACCTTCCCAGTGCCTTGTGCCCTATAAAATGATAATTAGGCATTAGTGATTTTGCCCGCATTTGCCCTATGATGATAAACGAACCCTGCGACAGTATTTCACTGGTGACAGCTTCCACCAGCTTGAACATTATCCCCTTGGGTTCCACCGCTCGTCATCGAAAGTCAGTTTCGGCGTGATGCTTGATGAGAAATTCTAGCCTTGGGATTGCACGGCAGAGTTTGCCTGCATCACGCAGTACACTGCAAGTGTTGTCACTTTTGTAAATTTCCAGATCCACTGGCACAAGCCTTGTCGGCCCGATCATAGCCCTCACAAAAAAATTAATGATGTTCTCCTCCTACATTCTGAGGAGGCAGTGCCGTCAAATATAGTGCCGAAACTGCGGCCTTCGGAAACACTAAATGCGTCTGTACCATTTCAGTTTCCATCTGCAATACCATCAGTTTTATTGATAGCTTTTTGTATCACCTTTCAAATATCTACAACAAAATTACTGTCGTCATTTGTGTGGTGTCACCGCCAGACACCACACTTGCTAGGTGGTAGCCTTTAAATCGGCCGCGGACCTGTAGTATACGTCGGACCCGCGTGTCGCCACTATCAGTGATTGCAGACCGAGCGCCGCCACGCGGCAGGTCTAGAGAAGTCCTAGCACTCGCCCCAGTTGTACAGCCGACTTTGCTAGCGATGGTTCACTGACAAAATACGTTCTCATTTGCCGAGACGATAGTTAGCATAGCCTTCAGCTACGTCATTTGCTACGACCTAGCAAGGCACCATTATCATTTGCTATTTATCTTGTGATTTTCACCAATTATGGATTAAAGTTAAGTATTCCAGCAGCTACGTACTTATTTTACTAGACTCAACTCCTTTAACTGTTCCAGATCTGACGCCAGCCTGCGTGAGCTTAAACGCGTGCCTTTCGGCTATCTCTTAGTGGCCTGGCTGTCTTGCCAAGTCACAACAATTTGCACTCCGCATGACACAACGACCATCGGCACATGCACTTCCCTCCAAATCTGCCCCAGGCTGCAGAAATTCGCAACCTCTCCGCCAGGGTATACCTCACTAATTATGCAAACAACAAACGAGGAGAACAAAACAGTACGACGACAAGGACACATAATCTAATTCTACCCTGACGCTTACTGTAACTTAGCTTCTTCACCTGAGCGGCTACTCATGCTTAAACGTAGTGAGCCACACTTATTGCTCAAAATGAAATACGTTGCCCATTAAAAACTACCACTAAACTCCGACCTCTCGACAAAACTTATCTTCCCCTCCTAAGAAGTTACGCATGATTAACACCTTATACACTTCCAGACAATGAGCCACACTCACTGATAATAGGATAAAATGGCGCTCATCCTTACACATCCTCAGAACATAGTCTGAGATTACTTTACACATGTCACACATGGAAACAGAACTGAAAAGATGCTAGAAGTGTACTGAATCGGCGTGATACTCGCAGGAGAAAAAAATAGAACAGACAGTGCACTCAGCTACAGCACACTGATGCTGTGTGTCGACCAAACTGCAACCCTGAGGTAGTGGAGAGTTATCGTCTCCAGAGAGGGTGGCTGGTAAGGCTGACATCAAAATGTGGAGGTCCAGGATTTATGACCTGTACACGTGGAGGTCGGAGTTGAGCTGGTGGATTGTTGCCGGGATGATGATCCGTAGCTGCTCATAAAAAATTCTCTGTTAGTCATACATTTTACTGAAGAACAAACTAGAACGTTCTGTGGTGCAACATCCTCCATAACGTGTGCTGAAGACAGCGAGTGTTACGGAACTGACGCAACGGGTGGCCATGGCCTCAAACGACTGCCTTCTATGGCGGAAGGCTGGTTGCACCTGGTAGTTGGCCCACAGGATGGAAGATGCTAAACTCACAGCACAGACCTTAAAACCAGCAGCAGGGGCCCACAGTTAGTGGAGACCAAATCTCGTGGTGGCTGATTGTAGCCTCATGTCGCCTCGTGGAGCGGCATACACCTCTCCTTTTAAATAGTAACTACGAGACTGAGATACCTTTGACTGAAAATAATGGTAATTTATGTTGGCATAAAGCGTTCTTGCTTTGCAAATCATAGCTTGTAACCATGTAGACCATAAGAAGTCTGTTGTAGTTACTGGCTTACCAACGCCTTACTGCTGCGTCGTTGTTATGGCCTTACCTTTAGCACAATGTAGGAATCTGCCAGTGGCATTGCTGCATCTGTCTTAATGGTGTATGGTCGGCTCTGAGCTGGTCCACTCCCAAGATTTTTTGCAACAGCGATGGAAACATCACAATTTTACTCAGTAGCGCCGAAAATTAGTGGTGGCGCTACAGATCGAATAACTGATAATAAGATACTGAGTCGAACTGTGGAAGGCAAGAAATTTGTGGCACAACTTCGTTTAATAGGGCATATCCTGATTCATCAAGGACTCGTCTGTTTTGTATATAATTTAATTGATGAAAGGTGAAAATACAAAAACGCATTACATGCAACAGGCAAAAAAGAATACATACGTCTAAAGAATGAGATCGACGGGAAGTGCAAAATGGCTAAGCAGGGATGGCGAGAGGACAAATGTAAGGATGTAGAGGCGCATATCACTAGAGGTAGGTTAGATACTGCCTACTGGAAAATTAAAGAGATCTTTGGAGAAAAGAGAACGACTTGCATGAATATCAAAAGCTCAGATGGAATTCCAGTAATAAGCAAAGAAGGGAAAGTAGAAAGGGTCTTTACAAGGGCGATGTTCTTGAGGACAATATTATAGAAATGGAAGAGAATGTACATGAAGATGAAATAGCAGATATGATACTGCTTGAAGAGTTTAACAGAGCACTGAAAGACCTAAGTCGAAACAAGGTCCCAGGAGTAGAAAACATCCAATTAGAACTAATGACAGCCTTGAGAGAGCCAGGCCTAACAAAAGCAGGTGTTGACAGATGTGAAAATTACCGAACTATCAGTTTAATAAACCATGGCAGCAAAATACTAAGACGAACTCTTTACAGACGAATGGGTGAACTGTTCGAAGCCGACCTCGGGGAAGTTCAGTCTGGATTCCGTAGAAATATTGGAACACGTGAGCCAATACTGACACTACGACTTATCTTAGAATAAAGATTAAGGAAAGGCCAACTTACGTTTCTAGTATTTGTAGGCTTAGAGAAAGCTTTTGTCAGTGGTGACTGGAATACTCTCTATCTAATTCTAAAGGTGGCAGGGGAAAAATACAGGGAGCGAATTGCTGTTTACAATATGTACAGAAACCAGATAGCTGTTTTAAGAGTCAAGGGGCACGAAAGGGAAGCAGTGGTTGGGAAGGGAGTGAGAGAGGGTTGTAAGCCTATCCCCAATGTTATTCAATCTGTATATCGAGCAAGCAGTAAAGGAAACAAAAGAAAAATTCGGAGCAGCAAATCCATGGAGAAGAAATAAAAACTTTGAGGTTCGCTGATGACATTGTAATTCTGTCCGAGACACCAAAGGACCTGGAAGAGCAGCTGAACGGAATGGACAGTGCCTTGAAAGGAAGATATAAGATGAACATCAACAGAAGTAAAACGAGGATAATGGAATGCAGTCCAATTAAATCGGGTGATGCTGCGGGAATTAGGTTAGGAAATGAGACGCTTAAAGTAGTAAATGAGTTTGTCTATTAGGGGAGCAAAATGACTGATGATGGTCGAAGTAGAGGCGTTATAAAATGTAGGCTGGCAATGGAAAGGAAAGCGTTTCTGAAGGAGAGAAATTTGGTAACATCGAGTATAGATTCAAGTGTCAGGAAGTCGTTTCTGAAAGTATTTGTATGGAGTGTAGTCATGTATGGAGGTGAAACGTTGACGATAAATAGTTTGGACAAGAAGAGAATAGAAGCTTTCTAAATGTGTTGCTACAGAAGAATTCCGAAGATTAGATGGGCAGATCACATTACTAATGAGGAGGTACAGAATAGAATTAAAGAGATGAGAAATTTGTGGCACAACTTGACTAGAAGAAGGGATCGGTCGGTAGGGCATATTCTGAGGCATCAAGAGGACGACAATTTAGTATTGGAGGGCAGCGTGGAGGGTAGAAATCGTAGAGGGAGATCAAGAGATGAATATACTAAACTGATTTAGATGGATGTAGGCTGCAGTAGGTACTGGGAGATGAGGAAGCTTGCACAGGATAGAGTAGCATGGAGACCTGCAGCAAACCAGTCTCTGGGCTGAAGAGCACAACAACGACAACAAGAGCTAACAAGAGAGGTGCATTCATAGCCAAAGCTGAAGAACAAAGGACGATACGAAACAGGAAGACATCTCCTAGCTGATCGCAGAAAAAATGTGAAGGCTTCTCTGTTCTTGAATATCATAGGTAGTATTACATGTACTTATTAATATTTGTGAACTTTCTGGTACGCACATATTTCATAAACATACAGAAAGAAAAATTTTCTTGGTGTCTTACTTTTTCCTATGACACATTTGACTAAAATACTGGCTGTTACATGAGGAGTCATCCAAATAGTCAGTACAACAAAATTACAAGATTGGTGTATACAAGAAAAAACAAGTAAACAGTTTGACAAATCATTTACATTGGCATGGGAGAAATTTGTAAAAGATACACTAACTTTAGAGGTATCAATGTTCTGCGGATAAGAGCTTAAGTCATTTCAGTGACGTTTCTGCCTGTGGGAATTGATGCAGGCACTGCTGGAGTGACTTTGCAGTTGGCTTGTATGATGTCAGTCAGTCGGTGACGACTGGCTGAGTGCGAGCTCTGGTTGTTCACTTCACAGCAGACGTGGGCATCGAGTCAATGCCCGTCCAGACCCTAGCCATCTCAGCCATGCGAGACTTGCCTCGCGCTACCGGTTTAGCAGGGGCTGCCGCATCGAGGTCTGACGCGCCGCACGGTGCAGAGTCATGCTCCCGCACTGGACTACAGCAGTCTCGGGCCAAACGTGTCCCTGACGTCACACCAAGGGCCGAGCAGTGCTGTTGCGAAACCACCTGTATGCCAGCAGAGTTCCGCATAGAAAAGCAGCCCACAGGCCGCGGCCTCGCTGCTTCACACTGAGCGAACCCGTGACATCACTACACCAGTGCCGTGCGCAAATAGTGCTGTGGTGCGGCCTACGGGCTGTTGGTAGCGAGTTACGGGCGACGAGCGGTGAGTAGAGCAGTGTTTGATGGAGTGGTGGGATATCTACTGTTTTTCGGTCGTGCACAACATGAGCGCGGAAAGTAAAGGTGGTTTGCAGATGAAGGAGTGCATGTCAAGGAAAAGGAAGGTACATGAACCATCACTCCGACGCATTGGATGCAGTACATTCGTTGAGATTGATTATAAGCTGAACAGGTGTGATCACATATGTTTCACTACTACTGGGGTTAAACACCACTGTAGATCATCTCTGAAAATAGTGTCTTCTAGAGTTTGGGACTTACATGATGTCAGTCATTTCACATTATTTATATTAGATCGTGTTTCCATAACAAAGGGCAGATTTGGGCAGTTGATCAATAATATTAGTCAGGTGCCGGCCGTTGTGGCCATGCGGTTCTAGGCGCTTCAGTCTGGAACCGCGTGACCACTACGTTTGCAGGTTCGAATCCTGCCTTGGGCATGGGGTGTCCTTAGGTCAGTTAGGTTTAAGTACTTCTAAGTTCTAGCGGACTGCTGACCTCAGATGTTAAGTCCCATAGTGCTCAGAGCCATTTGAACCATCAGTCAGGAAATTCATTTGTGTCTCTTTATGGCCCTTGCACATCGGCATATAAACATTTGTAATATATTGGGAGGCATCCGCATGCCTTGCTCATACTGTGGCATCAAGCAGTCAGGCCTGCAAGATGAGTGGTCTGCCAAGCGAGTGGTCTCATTCTTATTTATCGAGTGACATGAACTCTAGTACCCACAATTAAGTTACAAGTTATTCTCCTGTTTGAGTATTACGCAACGGAAACGGAAATGCACATCAGACTATTAGTAATTTACACAACTCTGACTGTTCACTACACACTGGCAATACCACATTTTCTTTCTTATTTAACGGATTTGATCAACACGTGGCCATCACACTGAATATGAATGGTGCACACATTATAAATCCTGGGTATCGTGACAACATACTATTCGAAGGAAAAGGCCACCAATCTTTTTCTCTTCACTATCTTATCTATTCTGATAAATTCTATAACCTAAACACACAAATTCTATAACCTACAACAATAACACGTGAGAAATTCTGCCCAGTGGGCATGGCTTTACATTGATGGTTCTCTATCCTATGGTGTCGTAATTATTTAACGCTACAGTGCACTTTCTGGATAGGATGGTGTATCTTTTGCTGTATCTCACACTTCGACTCTCACACCCATCATCATGAAAATTTCCTCCAGACCGAGTGGTACAAAAAGGAACATGCATAACCCACTGCTTCTGAAACTATCTTGTTACTCTCCCATGCCAACCACACATACTTAAATTTAATGAAATACATCAGACATAACAACATAAAATACAAAGAATAGTCGCAACGTTATAATCATATCACTTTCAGCTTTCCCACTTCAATTAGTATTTATCCCAGTTTCCCAGGACACTGCCCCACTTTGTAACTTTTCTTTCCTACTATGAACTCTGGAGGATATGTGCACGTCTACCTGTGCAATGCAAGCCAAGTGGCGTTGCTGGATAGACGGCTGACTCACCTTGCTTCTCTCTCAGAGGATTATAGTTTGAATAAAGCGTCACACGGAAACATAACACGCAAAGTAATATTAAGAACATATTCATCACACACGCGAGTCCTCAACTGATACCATGGATGAGTACTTTTCATTATCCTTTGTCTCATACACAGATTGAGACTCACACAGTACTCACCACGTAGAACTACTCATCTCTAATTTCAAGTCCTGCACGCTCCATTTCTTAAATATTTCCAACTTATAGTACACACACTAGTAATTCAGCTTAACTTACACACTCGGAAGTATTTCATCTTATTGCTACACATGGTTTCATTGTGACCGTTGGTCACTTCCGAAGACAGGTCCTACCAACACAGGATCCAGCACCAGAATGCCCAAAACATGGTCGTTCTTCAGGTCAGCTCGCACCTCCATCGAGGTGGGGAACATCGTGCTACCCATTGGTCAGCCACATTTCAGGCGCTCAAAGCTCAGGTAAATTTAATCTCTTTGGTTCCACCAAAGGTGACCATTGGACCGTCTCAAAGATGTTCATATATTCACATTCACTATCTGCGGTTAGAAGACGACCATACATTCATTCAATTCACAGATCTCACAAAATTGGATGTAGGGATTTATTTTGTGGGAGTGTACATGTAATCAATTAAATAAATAAGTTGTCATTCTTTCTTACACTGGTATCCGGCTTCACTGTATTAATTGAAATTGAATTATTATTAGAAAAAGTATGTTGTTATGACAGGATTAACGAAGACTGTTGTACCTATTTTCAATGTCGGGCGGTACTGTACCCTTTCAGTATATAGGGCGTTTAACAATAAATGTATAAGCAGAAACAACATTTATTATTTAGTAATTACTAGTTCTGTTAATCATTCATTTATTTTTATGTTGTAATTTATATGTTAAAGAGCAAGAAGGAGGAAATAATATCACCGTTAAGAGATCCTATGATCTGCTTTAGGGGGTAGTCAGACAAGGCCAAATCTTCATTTTCGCGTTCAGTACTTTCCAGTGCGCACATTAATTTTTCACTCGCCTGGAGCAGCAGCTTGGAAACCATATAACTACCTCCAAGAAATGCTTCCTAACACTTAAATTTATATTCGATGTTAGCAAATCCCCCTTTTTCATTAATACTTTTCTAGCTATAGTCAGTCTTCATTTTGTATCCTGTCTACTTCGGCCATCATCAGTTATTTTGCTGCCCAATAGTCGTTTTAGTGTCTCATTTCGTAATCAGATGTCCTTAACGCTACCTAGTTTAACCCTCGCAATACCAAGGGAGAGGGAAGCGGTACTTTATGCCTACCTTTTTAGAATACAGTAATCTAGTCATGTACATTATATTTTAAAATTCTCAGAACAATATATTTGTGATTTTTAATGAATTTTTCTACCAGATTCCGTAATTGTTTTAAATTTTTCAGTAAAGCTTAACGCAAAAATTTAGGTCTTGTCAGTGGATGTGAATTCTCAGTACATGTGTCATATTCATATTTTCAGGTTTGGGACACTTCTTATGCATAATTATACCTTTAAAAAGGATGTTGTGCGTAAATGCCAACGTAAATTAACGAAATCCGTATTTTTTTATTTTGGTCATATATTACATCCCTTTTTGTAGTGCACGTTATGGAAAATCCGTTGATACTGCTAGGTTTCAATCAAAAACGTTCCATTTCCTTTCATTTAGTTCCATAGGGGGTTATCTTATAATCCCTTTTCAGGGCGCTATCTATTCCAGTCAACTGTTATTCCAAGTTCTTTGCTGTCTCTGACAGAACTGCAGTGTCACCGTTAAACTTCAAAATGTTTATTGCTTCTCCCCGATATTTAATTCTGTTTACAAATTTATCCTTGCCTGCTTCACTGCTTGTTCAGTGTTGATGTTGAATAACATCGAGTGTAGGCTACACGAATGTCTCACTCCCTTCATCCCATTGCACAACTAGAAATCCAGGAAATGGAGCAGCAGAATTTATGTGCTTCAACAAGATTTATTCTTTGATGGGTTGGGGATATGAAATCCTTGTCCAGTCTCATTACTCCTCACTTCTTTTTACCGGAGGACAGCAAAATTCATATTTCAGTGCATATACGGTCAAAATTCAAACTCTGATTTAGGAAAACATAGATTCCCACGGATTCACATGTTACCAGTTGTGGAGGAACATTTAGGAACGAGCCTCTCTCCTATTTCAGAACATTAAATGTTAATTTTGTAACTCCCAGATGAGCAGAGTACATTGAGAAAACTATTTCTAGGTCGAAAGACGGTTGGAGATGCAGTAAATGGAAATGTCGTTAGAGTGTATTGTGGGATTGCAGAAGTAAGAGGAAGGGAAACTATTGTATCCTTTTCATGACTTTATACTTCTTATCTTCAGATATCATTTTTAAATGACGAATGGTGGCCAGAGGAAAGTTGCCACCTCACAGTATCTCTGGACAAATAGCTTTCATATAACTACAATTTGAGACATTTATGAAAAAGTCCAATTTCAGAAGTTTCTCTGTCCTGGGGCGCCTGACTCGAATGCTTCAATATTGCCATCGTCCATGTCAAGAGAAGGTGCAGTGTAGGTAATTTCTCCAGTTCTAATTGCTTGGACGCCGCGTTGAAGTGCTACAAAAACCATTATGTTTTAAAAGCTATAAAATAAATGATTGCGTATAAGAATTACAGTAATAGAATAGCATACATACCGTAAAAAGTTCTTTCATCTGCATGGTATCAGGTCTTTTAGTTCGGGATATTTCTCCCTTCTCAGAGAGCTTTTCGCACAAAGTGTTTTTGAAGCTGTCAAATAAACGATTGCGTATAAGAATTACAGTAATCGAATAGCATACATAACGTAAAAATTTCTTTCATCAGCGTATTATCAGTTCCTTTATTTTGGGCTATTTCTCCCTTCTCATAGAGCTTCTTGCACGAAGACATTCTAACATTGTCAGCTTCTTATTCCAGCGAGTATCATAAGCCTGGCTCAGTGATCTATTAAGAGCATTAAGAAGACCACTTTTCTTTACGTATGTGATGTGTTCTTTCGCCGCAGTCAAAAGACCATGAACGTATGGACAATTAACGCATATATACTCGGCATCAAAATTATTTCATAGCCCTGTATTTAGAGTATGACAGGAACAATTCAATCATGAGTAATCGCGCAATGCCACGACAACATTGGTACCTTGATCAGTCGTGTGCTGCATCGGTTCAAATGGCTCTGAGCACTATGGGACTTAACTTCTGAAGTCATCAGTCCCCTAGAACTTGGAACTACTTAAACCTAACTAACCTAAGGACATCTCACACATCCATGTCTCAGGCGGGATTCGAACCTGGGACCGTAGCGGTAGCGTGGTTCCAGAGTGAAGCGTCCAGAACCGCTCGGCCACACTGGCTGGCATGTGCTGTATGTCTTTCAAAGTAGAATCGTGGATACCAAGAGACATTAATCGTCTAAACAATTCTCTTAGAATATTAGCGACGTTTGTGGTTCATCTGGAAACTGGGTTGTACACAAAATGCGAAATCTGAGTGTCTAGTCAATAAAACAGGAGACAGTACATGTCAGCTAATGTTTTCTTCTTGCACTGGACGTGCACATGTCCGTATTTGCTGAGTATTCACCTTCTGTTACATGAGCAATTACCTCAGGCATAATTACGTTTTAGCTCTTTCTGCCATGTACCGCGACACAGTTGTGGGGTGAGACATATTAGCGTTTGCGATGTCAACTAATCTCTGAAAAAAATCCATAAGTCCTCACCTCTTACAGTTCCGTATGACCTTATGTCCTGTGCACACATAGCAACGCAGTTATCGACAGATAGCCCCTGAGCTGGTTTAGGAAGTCGTTTCTCGTCCACATAAGACCTTTGTTTAATAGACACGCAAGGATGGCGAGAAATGTTCGAAGTGCCACTTAACCCTTCAGCATGAGAGTAAATTGGTCTGCACAGCGAACAGCAAACAAAATGAACGCTTTTCCTAACACCATTCACGACAGGCTTCACCAGGGTCGTAACCGAACCTTTAAAATTCGCTTCAGGCTATGTGGCTCTCCACTCACCACTCATTAGTATTTCTTTTGCTTCCCTTTATATTCACATGTGCACCTTCTTCTGCATATGACGTTTAGTTTCCGCGCTCATTTTGTGCGTTACGAAAAAATGAAGAAATCCAACCACTACACTAAACTCTGACGGTCTAAGGCGCTGCAGTCATGGACTGTGCGGCGAGTCCCGGTGGAGATTAGAGTCCTCACTCGGACAAAGGTTCTGTGTGTTTCTCCTTAGGATAATTTAGGTCAAGCAGTGTGTAAGTTTAGGGTCTGATGACCTCAGCAGTTAAGTCCGATAAGATTTCAAACACATTTGAATATTTGAACTAAACTGTGCTCTACTACCCGCTCGCAGCCCGTAGCTAACTACTGCAGTCAGTGCTACCAACAGCCTGTAGGCCACAGCACGCCAGCACTTGCGCACGGCACTGGTGCAGTGACGTCACATGCTCGCTCAGTGCAGAGCAGTGAGGCTGCGGCCCGTGGGCTGCGTCTCCACGCGCGACTCTGCTGAGCCCGTGGAATACAAGCTGTTTTGCAACAGCACTGCTCGGCCCTTGAGGTGACGTCAGGGACTCACTCGGCCTGAGAGTGCTGTAGCCCAGTGCGGCCATACGACTCTGCACCGTGCGGCCTGTCAGACCTCCATGTGGCTGCCCTGGCTGACTCGGCAGCGCTAGGCAAGGCTCACACAGCTGCCATGGCTATGCTCCTGGACAGGCCACGCCACCATGCCCACCTCTGCTGCGAACTGCACAACCAGAGCTCGCACTCAGCCGGTTGTCACCATCCAATTGACATCATACAAGCCGACTGCGGCGTCACTCCAGCAGTGGCTGCATCAATTCCCACGGGCAGACACGTCCCTGAACTGTCTTCACCTTGTTGTACACAACTTGCATGACTACTCATGTAACAGCCAGTATCGTAGTCAAATATATGCCTTCCTGTTTCGTATTGTCCTTTGTTCTTCAGCTTTCGCTATTTATATCCATCTATGCATCTATCCCGTTAACTCTTAAGAACCATGAATATACGAGGGGCGTTTTAAAAGTCCGTGTTTGGAGTGAACCTTTTTTATTTTTCGACATAGTCTCCTTTTAAACTTATAGACTTAGTCCAACGCTGTTCTAATTTGTCGATACCTTCCAAATAATAGGAATTGACCAAGTCTGCAAAATAGATAATACGTGCTGCAATCATCTCCTCGTTTAAATAAAATCTTTGTTCCACCAGCCATTTCTTCAAATTGGGGAAGAAATAGTAGTCCGAGGGAACCAGGTCTGGAGAATATTGGAGGGTGGCGGATGTGAAACGAGATGGAAACCTATTTCCATTAATTTCGCGACCACAACTGCTGAGCTGTGTGCTGGTGCATTGTCGTGATCGAAAACGACGGTCCCATGACGAAAGAATAATATTCACATAGTTTTACCCTTTTGCAGAGAGTTGATGAGAATTATCCATTGCGGATCCCAAAAGACAGTCGCCATTACCTTTCTGGCCGAAGGAATGGTCTTCGTTTTTTTGGTGCAGATTGTCCCTCGGTAACCCATTGTTTAGATTGTTGTTTGGTCTAATGAGTATAGTAATTTATCCATGTTTCATAAACAGTGGCGAAACGACGCTCAAAGTGCTGCGGATTCTTCTGAACAGCTGCAAACCATCCTTACAACACTTCGCACAATTCCGTTTTTGGTCAAGCATGAGCACCCGCGGAACGCATCTTTCGGCTAGCTTTCTCATGTCCAAATGTTCATGCAAAATATTATGTACCCGTTCATTCGAGATGCCCACAGCACTAGCAATCTCATGTACCTTAGCTCTTCTGTCATCCATCACCATATCATGGATTTTATCAGTGATGTCTGCAGTGGTATCCTCCACAGGCCGTCCAGAAAGTTCTGCATTACTTGTGCCCATATGGCCACTCCTAAAATTTTGAAATCACTTATAAACTGTTGTACGCGAAGGCGAAGGGTCACCGTAACTTTTATCAAGGTTCTCTTTAGTCTCCAGACGCGTTTTTCCTTTCATAAAGTAATGTTAAATCCCCACACGAAATACTTTTTCGTCCATTTTTTGACAATCACTCGACTTCCTTGATTCATACGAATGCCAAACACAAAGAAATAAACCAGTATGACTGAAACTTGGTGTGCGCTCTTTCCAAAGATGCTACTAACTAAACTCGATAGGCGCCGGTGGTGGCATCTCTCGGACTTTGCACAGACTTTTCAAACGCCCCTCGTATTTAAGTATATTTAAATTAATGCCTTTCAGATGTATTAATTTAACAATTTAAACATATCTCTTTGTATTAATGTCTTTATCAGCTTTGTATACAGGTATTCGTGAAAGAAATGCAAAACTACTGACACGGAGCCTCTCTGCCTTTGCTATGATCCAAATACTGATTAGCAATTTATCAGATCTCTTATGGTGTACCAAAGAACCTACAGCCTTTCAGAAACGAAGTACGATACTCAATTAACTACACAGCATAATTCGATTGACCGATCGCGTTATGGTCTTCCATTATGAAAACTACATTGGAGCCACATCTGTAAGTTTACGTTACACTCGAACACAAACCTGGAGTAACATGAAATCACATCAGGAATCAGCAAGCACTGCTCAGTTAATTTCAATTGACAATACTGAGCTCACTACCTGCTGGTAAGTGGTAGGTGATTACGACTGTTTCCTTCACATTCTCTATCGGCCTTCCACCTTCGGAAGCAGACAAGGTATCAGTAACACCTCACAAGTTCCACCGGCTCATCCACCTTCGAGAGAGGTTGTTGCTATTGTCGGATAGGGACCGCTTATACTGTATGGCTGCAGTTTAACGTCATACCAGAGACACTTCTGTTTACAACAACAAAACAATACAAGAACCGCTACATCAGTTGCATCAGTTGCATCGGCCAACAGCGTGAGATAAATACCTTTTCGCAAACGAGAATGAGAAACGCCGTTAATTTAGAACAATATAGAAACGTCTTTTGCCATGTCAACTGCCGAGGTCGCTGATTCACACGTGATCTACCTTACTAATGAGTTCTCCCAGTAAACAACTTGCAAAGTTGTGACCAGAAGTCTACCTCTCCCTCCCACCTCCCTCCACAATGTTGTTGTTGTGGTCTGCAGTCTGAAGACTGGTTTGATGCAACTGCCCAAGCCAGTCTATTCTGTGCAAGGCCCTTCAGCGCTGCACAGATAATGCAATGTGCATCAGTTTGAACTTGCTAACTGTATTCAAGCCATTGTCTCCCTCTACAATTTTAACACCCCCCGTCTCTCAACACCAACATACACACAGCTCCCCATTACCAAACTGACAAGTCCTTAGTGCGTCAGGATATGCACTATGAAACGAAGTTATGCCATAAATATATTGATTTCCACAGTTCGACTCAGTATCATCTTATTAGTTATTTTATTTGCAGTGTCACCACTATGTTTCGGCGCTACTGAGTAAAATTGTGATGTTGCCATGGCTGTTGCAAAAGATCTTGGGATTGGGCAAGCTCAGAGCCGATAAAACACCATTACGTCAGATGCAGCAATGCCACTGGCAGAATCCCACATTGTGCTCCAGAGAAGGGGCTGGCACCGCCATAATGACGACGCAGCAGAAAGGCGTTGGTAGCCCAGTAACTATACATCCAATCAACAGACTTCTTACGCTCTACATGGGTACAAGCTGTGATTTGCAAAGCTCCGTCCCAACATAAATTACCATTATTTTTAGTCAAAGGTGCCTCAGTCTGGAAGCTACTATTTAAGAGGAGAGGTATTGCCGCTCCACCAGGCGACATTACGCTACAAGCAGCCGCCATGGGATTTGGCCTCCACTAACTGTGGGACCCCGCTGCTGGTTTTGAGATCAGTGCTGTGAACTTATCATCTTCCAGCCTGTGGGCCAACTATCAGGTGCAACCAGTCTTCTGCCATAGAAGGCAGTCGTTTGAGATCATGGCCATCTGTTGCGTCAGTTCCTTAACACACGCTGTCTTCAGCACACGCTATGGAGGACGTTGCACCACAGAATGTCCTAGTCTGTTTTTCAGTAAAATGTACGACTAACAGTGAAGTTTTTATGAGCAACCATGGGTCATTATCCCGGCAACAATCCACCACCTCAACTCAGACATCCACGTGTAGAGCCGGCCGAAGTGGCCGTGCGGTTAAAGGCGCTGCAGTCTGGAACCGCAAGACCGCTACGGTCGCAGGTTCGAATCCTGCCTCGGGCATGGATGTTTGTGATGTCCTTAGGTTAGTTAGGTTTAACTAGTTCTAAGTTCTAGGGGACTAATGACCTCAGCAGTTGAGTCCCATAGTGCTCAGAGCCATTTGAGCCACGTGTAGAGGTCATCCATCCTGGACCTCAACATTTCGATGTCAGAAGTGTGGGTCACGTCTAAATTTCAGTGACTGGGGAACCTTACCAGCCACCCTCCCTGGGACGATGACTCTCTACTACCTCGGGGTTGCTGGTTCGTGGACGCACAGCATCAGTGCACAGTGGCTGAGTGCACTGACTGTTCTATTTTTTCCACTGCGAGTATCACGTCGAATCATTGCACCTTTTAGCAGCTTTTGAGTTCTGTTTTCATGTGTGACATGTGTCAAGTAAACGCTGACTGTGTTCTGAGGATGTGTAAATATGAGCGTTATTTTTGCCTATCATCAATGGGTGTGGCTCACTGTCTGGGAGTGTATAAGGAGTTAGCCATGCATAGCTTCATTGGAGGGAAAGATGAGTTTAGTCGAGAAGTCGGAGTTTTGTGGTAGTTTCCGCCGTTTTTATTATGCTGTGTATGTCATTTTGAGCAATAAATGTGGCTCACTACGTTTAATCACATAAAGTAGTAGTCATGAGTAGCCGCTCAATGAGAGAAGTTAAGTTACGGTAAGTGTTAGGATAGAATTAGATTAAGTGTCATTGTCGTCGTACTGTTTCGTTCTCCTCGCTTGTTGTTTGCATAATTAGGCAGGAGAGGTTGCGAATTTCTGCAGCCTGGACCAGATGTGGAGGGAAGTGCATGTGCCGATAATTTTTGTGTCTTGCAGAGTGAAACTGCCGACAGCAATTTTATTGTAGATACTTAGGAGGTGTCGCAGAAAGCTATCAATAAGAATGTTTGTATCGCAGATGTTTTGGGTACTGAAATGATACAGACGCATTTAGTATTTCTGAAGGCCGCAGATTCGGCACCATCTGTGACGGCACTGCCTCCTCAGAAGGTGGGATTAGAAGTAAGAGGAAATGTGTTTGTAAGGTTTATGATGGGGCCGACAAGGCTTGTGCCAGTGGATCAGGAGACTGAATAAAGTGACAACACTCGCAGTGTAATGCGTGATGCAGGTGAAGGCTGCTGTGCAATCCTAGGGCTAGACTTCCTCATCAAGCATCATGCCGAAACTGACTTTCGATGACGCGCGGTGGAACCCAGGGAGATAATGTTCAAGCTTGGGGAAGCTGTCACCAATGAAATATTGTCGTAGGGTTCGTTTATCATGATAGGACAAATGCGGGCAAAATCACTAAGGCTTAATTTGCATGATATAGTGCCACAAGGCATTGGGACGTTGCTTTAGGTGACCGAAGGTGTTGCTAACTTATACATCTCTGAAATTCGCCTTCGGGTAGGGAATCGTCGTTAAGTACGCAGCGTTCAGTGACTGAGAGCACTTCTCCTGTCTACACTCACGTTGAGACGTTATCTGAATTCCGTCATTGTGGCTGGGAGTTCACGTTTCTCGTCTGTAGAAATGTGGGCAAAATAACTAAAGCTTAATTTCCGTGATATATGGACACAAGGCACTGGGATGTTGCTTTATGTGAGCGAAGGTGTTGCTAATTTATACGATTCTGGACTTCGCCTCCGGGTAGGGAATCGTCGTTGGGTACCCAGCGTTCAGTGATTGAGAGCACTTCTCCTGTCTATATTCACGTTGAAACGTTATCTGAATTCCGTCTTTGCGGTTGGGATTTCGTGTTTCTTGTCTGTAGAATACAGAGAAGAGAAGACAGTAATAGATTGTACTAGTCAGAGGACCACCTTCTGCCATCCTAGTGTTTAATGAGTTTTTTATTTTGTGGCTGGAATTCTTCCATCGTCTCAGACGTGCACGAGAACCATCACTGCGACACACGGGACGCAGTACATTCGGTGATATTGCTAATTGCTTCGGCTATTCAAAAATGAGGGTGGAAACTAAAAATGGCTTGCAGAAGAAGGAGCACATTTCAAGAAAAAGGGATGTAAAAGAAAAACTAATCAATGGTGAGCAGACACCCACACAGCGTAAATCGAATCTTAAAAGATCAGTTGGGACTCTGTTAAAGCCTATTGTGGATGGCGTTAGAATAAGCGTTCATTTTGTTTGCTGTTCGCTGTTCTATGGAATTTTCTCTCATGCTGAAGGCCCAAGTGGCACTACGCACATTTCTCCCCATCCATGCGTGTATAATAAACAAGGGGCTTATGTGGAGCAGAAACGACTTCCTAAACTTGCTCAGGAGATAACTGTCGATAAAAGTGTGGCTATGTGTGCAGGAGACTTAGGTTCGTATGGAACTATGAGAGATGAAGGTCTTAGGGATCTTGTTCATACGTTATTTGACATTGTAAAGGCCATTATATCTAACCCCACAACTGTGTCGGGGTACATGGCAAAAAGTGCTAAAAGCCTACGACCTATATTTATGCCTGAGGTAATTGCTCATATAACTGAAGGTGAATACTCAGCTACTACAGAAATGTGGACATACAGCGCGAGCAGAAACAATTATCTGACATGTACTGTCTCCTGTTTCATTGACTGGACTCTCAGATCTCGCATTTTGTTTACACCTCAGTTTCCAGATGAACCAAAAACGGGCGGTAACATTCTGAGAGAAATGTTTCGACGATTTATGTCTCTTGGTATCCACCACAGTACTTTGAAAGACATGCAGCACCCGACTGATCAAGATACCAACATTGTCGTTGCAATGCGCGATATATTGAATTGTTCCTGCCGTAAGTCAAATACAGGGCTATGAAATAATTCGGAGTATATATGCGTCAATTGTCCATAAGTTCATGGTCTTTTGATTGCGGTGAAAGAACACGGTACTTACGTAAAGAAAAGCGGTCTTCTTAATGTTCTTGTTAGATAAATGAGCAAGTCTAACGATAGTCTCTGGAATAAGCAGCTGCCAATGTTAGAATGTCTTTGTGCGAGAAGCTCTCTGAGAAGGGAGAAATACCTCGAAATGAAGGAACTGATATCACGCTGATGAAAGAACTTTTCACGGTATGTTTGCTATTCCATTACTGTAATTCTTATACGTAATCGTTTATTTTATGCTTTAAATAAGATAAGGGTTTTTGTAGCTCTTGCAAGCGGCGTCCAAGCAATTAGAACTGGAGAAATCACCTACACTGCTCATTCTGTTGACATGGACAATGACAATGTTAAAGCATTTGAATCAGGTGCGCCAGGATAGAGAAGTTTCTGATGTCGGGCTTTTACATTTACGCTTCAAATTATACTAAGATGAAAAGCTAATTGTCTAGAGATACTGTGAGGTAGCAACTTTCCTCTGGCCACCATTCGACATTTAAAAATGATATCTGAAGATAAGAGGCGTAAAGTCATCAAATGGATACATATGTTTTCCTTCCTCATACTTCTCCAATCCCACAAAGCACTCTAACGACACACACTCGCTAGTGTGTTAGAACGGAACAAAGCACTCTAACGACACACACTCGCTAGTGTGTTAGAACGGAACTCGCTTACCTTTCCATCTAGAAATAGTTAACTCAATGTACTCTACTCTTCTGGAACTTACAAAAATAATATTTAATAATCAGAAATATTAGAGACGCTCATTCCTACATGTTTCTCCAATACTGGTAACGTGTGGATCCTTGGGAGTTCAAGTTGTCCTAAATCAAAGTCTGAATTTTTGCCGTATATGCACTGAAGTATGAATGTTTCTTTCGTGTGGTAGATAGAAGAGAGGAGTAATGAGGCTGGACATATATTTCACAGTCCCACTCCATCAAAGAACAAAACTTGTTGAAGCACATAATTTCTACTACTCCATCTGCTGGATTTCTAGTTGTGCAATTGGAAGATGGGAGTAACACATTCCGGTAGCCTACACTCGATGTCATTCAACATCTACACCGAACAAGCAGTAAAGTATAGAAGGATAAATTTGTAAACAGGATTAAATATCAGGGAGAAGTAATAAACGTTTTGAAGTTTACCGATGACAATGCTATTCTGTCAGAAACAGTAAAGAACTTGGAATAACAGTTGAATGGAATAGATAGTGTCCTGGAAAAGGAATATAAGATAACCCTCAATGGAACTAAATGAAAAGTAATGGAACGTTTTCGAATTAAACATAGCAGTACCAACGGATTTTCCATAACGTGTACTACAAAAGTAGGGCGTAATATATGACCAACACAAAGATATAAGGGTTTCGTTAATTTTCGTTGTCTTTTACGCACAACATACCTTTTAAAGATATATTTGTGTGTAAGAAGGGTCCTATACCTGGAAATATGAATATGACACCTGTTCTGAAAACTCACGTCCACTGACAAGACCTAAATTTTTGCGCTAAGTATTAGTGAAAAATATAAAACAACAACGTAATCTGGTAGAAGAAATCATCAAAAATCACAAATATATTTTTATCAAAATTTTAAAAATATTTTATTTATTTATTTAGCGTATGGCTCGTAACATCACAGTAAAAATTACAGAAACAGCATGATTAAAAAAGATCACATATGTATAAACAGAGCAATAAATAACAGTTTGTATATAAGGACACCGCCAAATGTAAATTTACACTCACATAAGAGCAATTACAAGCAGACGATTTATGTCTCTTGGTATCCACCACAGTATCCACACCGTCGGATCTCGATGCGACTGCCCCGCCCGAACTGCCAGTGCGAGGCAAGGCTCGCACGGCTGTCATGCCTACGGTCCTGGATGGGGCCGCGCCTCGGTGCCCACCTCTGTTGCGAAGTGCTCAACCAGAACCCACACTCAGCCTATTGTCACCGACCGATTGACATCATAAAAGCAAACTGCGACTTCACTCCAGCAGTGGCTGCATCAATTCCCACAGGCAGACACATCACTGAACTGACTTAACCTCTTATCCGCAGAACATTGATACCTCGCATACTTTTAGTTAGTGTATCTTCTACACATATCTCCCGTGCCATTGCAAATGATTTGTCAAACTCTTTACTTAAAACATGTCCAATAATTTATTGTTTTTTCTTGTTTACATCAATCTTGTAATTTTGTAGTACAGGACTTGAATAAGTACTCATATTACAGCCATTATTGTAGTCAAATGTATCGTAGACAAACGTAAGACATCCGGAAATATTTCTTTCTTTATGTTTATGAAATGTGTGTGTAGCAGAGAGTCCGCAAATGTTAATAACTACATATAATACTTTTTATGATGATAAACAACAGAGAAGCCTTCACATTTTTTTTCTGCCATCGACTAGGAGAAGCCTTCCTGTTTAGTATCGTCCTTTGTTCTTCAGCTCTTGCTATGTTTGAATCTATCTTGTTAGCTCTTAAGAATAATGAATATATTTAAGTATATTTAAAATAACACCTTTCAGTTTTATGATCAGCTATTCATGAAAGAAATGCAAAACTGCTTACATGGTGCCCGTCTGTGTTTGGTGTGATCCAAATATTGATTGGCAATTTATCAGATCTTTAATGCTGGCCGGTGTTGCTGTGCGATTCTAGGCGCTTCAGTCTGGAACCGCGTGACCGCTACGGTTTGAGGCCATGCCCACCTGTAGAGTCAGTTCCTTAACCCTAGATGTCTTCAGCACACACTATGGAGGACTTGCACCACAGAATGTTCTAGTTTGTTCTTCTGTAAAATGTATGACTAATAGTGAAGTTTTTGTGAGCAGCCATCGTTCATCATCCCGACAAGAATCCACCACCTCAACTCAGACCTCCGCGTGTAGAGGTCATCAATCCTGGGCCTCTACGTTTTGATGTCAGAAGTGTGTGTTATGTCTAAATTTCAGTGACAGGGGAACCTTACCAGCCACTCTCCCTGGAGGCGATGACTCTCGACTACCTCAGTGTTGCAGTTTCGTAGACACACAACATCAGTGTGCAGTGGGTGAGCAGAATGACTGTTCTTTTTTTTTCCCATGCGACTATCTCGTCGAGTCATTGCACCTTTCAGCAGCTTTTCAGTTCTGCTTCCATGTGTGACATGTGGCAAGTAAACTCAGACTGTGTTCTAAGGATGTGTAAATATGAATGGTATTTTTGTCTATCATGAATGGGTGTGGCTCATTGTCTGGAAGTGCGTAAGGTGTTAACCATGCGTAGCTTTTCAGGAGGGGACGATGAGTTTTGTCGAGAACTCGGAGTTTGGAGGTAGGTTTCGCAGTTTTCAATGGGCAACGTATTTCATTTTCAGCAATAAATGTGGCTCACTGCGTTTAAGCGCTTAAAGTAGTAGTCATGAGTAGCTGCTTAAGTGGAGAAGTTAAGATACAGTAAGTGTTAGGAGAGAATTAGATTAAGTATCCTTTTCGTCGTACTGTTTTGTTCTCCTCGTCTGTTGTTCGCATAATTAGTGAGGTATACCCTGGCGGAGAGGTTGCAAAATTCTGCAGCCTGGTCCAGATGTGCAGGGAAGTGCATGTGACGATGATTTTTGTGTCTTGCGGAGTGCTACTGCCGGCAGTAATTTTATTGTAGATACTTAGGAGGTGACACAGAAAGATATCAATAACGTTGGTTGTATTGACGATGTTTTGGGTACTAAAATGTTACAGACACATTTACTATTTCCTAAGGACGCAGATTCACCACCATTGTGACAGCCCTGCCTCCTCAGAAGGTAGGAGGAGAAGAAAGAGGAAATGTGTTTCTAAGGTTTATGATCAGTCCGACAAGGCTTGTGCCAGTGGATCAGGAGATTGGCAAAAGTGTAATGCGTGATGCACGCGAAGGATGCTGTGCAATCCCAGGGCTAGACTTTCTCATCAAGCATCATGCTGAAACCGACATCCGATGACGCGCGGTGGGTTCAAATGGTTCAGATGGCTCTGAGCACTATGGGACTTAACATCTGTGGTCATCAGTCACCTGGAACTTAGAACTACTTAAACCGAACTAACCTAAGGACATCACACACATCCATTCCCGAGGCAGGATTCGAACCTGCGACCGTAGCAGTCGCGCGGTTCCGGACTGAGCGCCTGAACCGCTAAACCACCGCGGCCGGCCGCGCGGTGGGACTCAGGGGATAATGGTTAAGCTCGGGGAAGGTGTCACCAGTGAAATACTGTCGCATGGTTCGTTTAACATGATAGGACAAATGCGGCAAAATCACTAAGCTTTAATTTGCATGATATAGTGCCGCAAGGCATTGGGAAGTTGTTTTAGGTGACCGAAGGCGTAGCTAACTTCAACTATTCTGGACTTCGCCTCCGGGTACGGAGTCGTCGTTGAGTACGCAACGTTCAGTGATTGAGAGCACTTCTTCTGTCTATACTCACGTTGAGGCATCTAAATTCCGTTTGTGAATGGGAGTTCGCGTTTCTTATCAGTAGAATACAGAGATGAGAAGATAGTATTAGATTAAACTAGTCAGAGGACCGCCTTCTGCCGTCCTAGTGTTTGAACGAGTTTTTTTATTATGTGACTGGAGTTCTTCGATCATCGCAGACGTGCACGAGAACCATCACTCCGACGCACTGGAAGAAGTACATACGGTGATATTGCTAATTCCTTCGGCTTATTAGGGCTATAAAGCCAAACAGCTGTGATCATGTAAGTTTCATTTCCACTGACGTTTCACACCACTGGAGGTCATCATTGAATATAATGTCTTCTAGTGTTTGGGAAGTAGATGATATCAGTCATCACGTGTTATTTATATTAGAACACGTAGCCACCAAAAGGGGCATATTTGAGGATTTGATCAATAATATTAGTCAGGAAATTCATTTGTATCTCTTTATGTCCATTGCACATCGACATATAAACATTTGCAATGTACAAAGAACTTTTAATCTACAATAAATGTATAATCAGAAACCACATTAATATTTAGTTGTTGCTAGTTCCCTTAATCTTTCATTAATTTTTATGTTGTAATTTATACGTGAAAGAGCAACAAGGAGGAAACAATATGTCCGTTAAGAGATCCTAAGATCAGATTCAGCAGCCAAATCTTCATTTTCGCGTTCAGTATTTTCCATTGCGCACATTCATTTTTATATCCTATAGCGTCCCCAGTGAAATAATATTAAAAGACTTAAAAACAGTTTTTACAAAGGAGAGACATTTAAAAATGTAATAATATACATTTTTATCGTGAACCCGGATATAATAATTTCTCTGTGTATGTTTTGATGGCAAAGAAATGATCTAAGGAGACGACAAGATACGCTCTTTTGTTATCTTTTGTTAATTTTTTTGTCATCTTCACTTCTTCTCTTGTTTTGGTTGCGTGTAGATGGACATCTTGCAAGTGCTGGCAAATGTAAGCATATTTGTACTAATTAAGCAAATAACATATTGATTTAATATTATTGTTCACTTTTAATTTGTAAGAGGTGATCCCCATTTCATGTCCGTCTTCCTTAAATTAGTCTGCATTCGAGTAATTTACAGTGCTACAATTGCAGCGGCCGATGCAGTCAACGACGTCATTACGTGGCAATATTAACTAATAAAATTTTAGCGGAAGCGAAAAACTCGCCCGCTATTGACATAATATACATTATTCTCCACAACCGACCGACGCTGCAGAAAATACGCAGCTTTAAGATTCTTATCTTCAGTACAACAGCCGATGGCCAGAGCCAGGACTCCGACTACAATGCAATGGTTAACGGAGGTAAGAAAAAATACTGTCGTGCGTGTGTGGGCCGCAATTGTGATTAATAACTAAAGATTTTGTGCTTTAAAGTGAACTGAGTAGCTGAGGAAATTAATATGAAAAGTTTATTCCACTGTTCAAATTACTTGCTCATGTTTTAAGACTCAGCGAGTCTAACGTTCATAAACGTAACAAATAATTTATACTGAAGAATAATATTGTTAAAAAAGAGAACTTCACAAAAGTATTTTATTGTAAATCAAAACAAAAAGAAATATCATTTCTATTAACGCCCACCACATGTACTGTCTCCTGTTTCATTTACTGGACTCTCAGATCTTGCATTTTATTTACAACTCAGTTTCCAGATGAACCAAAAATGGGCAGTAACATTCTAAGAGAATTGTTTAGACGATATATGTCTCTTGGTATCCATCACTCTACTTTGAAAGAAATGCAGCATACGACTGATCAAGGTACCAACTGAGTCGTTGCACTGCATGATTATTCACGATTGAATTGCTCCAGCCGTATGCTAAATACAGGGCTGCGAAGAAAATTTAATGCGCACTATTTATGCGTCAATTGTCCATAAGTTCATGGTCTTCTGATCGTGGCGAAAGAACGCGTCACCTACGAAAAGAAAAGTCGTCTTTTTAATTCTCTTAATAGATAGTCGCTGGAATAAGCAGCTGACAACGTTAGAATGTCTTTGTGCAAGACGCTCTCTGAGAAGGGAGAAATAGCCCAAAATGAAGGAACTGATAATACGCTGATGAAAGAACTTTTTACGTAATGTATGCTATTCGATTACCGTAACTCTTTTCCGCAATCGTGTATTTTATAGCTTTTAAAACATAAGGGCTTTTGTAACTCTCCAAAGCGGCGTCCCAGGAATTAGAACGGGGGAAATCACCTACACTGCAGCTTCTTTAGACATGCAAAATGACGGTATTAAAAGCATTTGAGTCAGGCGCCCCAGGACAGAGAAGCTTCTGAAATCGGACTTCTACATAAACATGCAGTGATGCTGTGAGTTAGCAACTTTCCTCTGGCCACCATTCGTCATTTAATAATGATATCCGAAGATAAGAGGCGTCAAGTCATGAAAAGGATACATTAGTTTTCCTTCCTCATACTTTTCCAATCCCACAATACACTCTAACGACATTTCCCTTTACTGCATCTCCAACCGTCTTCTCTCTATGTTCTCGCTAGTGGGTTCGAACGGAACTGACTTATCTTTCGATCTAGAAATAGTTATCCCGATGTACTCTGCTCTTCAGCAAGTTACAAAAATAACATTTTATGTTCGGAAATAGAAGAAACGCTCATTCCTACATGTTCCTCTACAACTGGTAACACGTGGATCTTTGGGAATCCATGTTGTACTAAATGAAAGTTTGTATATTTGCTGTACATGTACTGAAATATGAATTTTGCTGTTCTCCAGTAAAAAGAAGAGAGGAGTAAGGAGACTGGACATGTATTTCAGAGGCCCACCCCATAAAAGAACAAATCATATAGAAGTACATAAATTCTGCTACACCATCTGCTGGATTCCTAGTTGTGCAATTTGAAGATGAGAGTGAGACATTGGGGCAGCCTACACTCTTTGTTGTTCAACATTTACACTGATCAAGCAGTAAAGCATACAAAGATAAATTTGTAAATAGAAGCAAGTATCTGGGAGAAGCAATAAACATTTTGAAGTTTACCGGTGACACTGCAATTCTGTCAGATACAGTAAAGAACTTGGAATAGAGACAGTACATGTCAGATAATTGTTTCTTCTCGCGCTGGATGCGCACATGTCTGTAGTTCCTGAGTGTTCACCTTCTGTTATATGAGCAATTACCTCAGGCATAAACATATGTTGTGGCTTTTAGCACCTTCTGCCATGTATCGCGACACATTTGTGGGGTGAGACATAATGGCCTTTGCAGTGTCGATTAACGTCTGAACAAGATTCATAAGACCTTCACCTCTTATAGTCCCGTACGACCTTACGTCTCGTGCACCCATAGCCACGCATTTATCGACAGTCATCTCCTCAGTTGGTTTAGAAAGTCCTTTCTCGTCCACATCAGACCCTTCTTAGTAGACACGCATGGATGGCGAGAAATGTGCGAAGTGCCACTTGACCCTTCAGCAAGAGAGTAAATTTCACCGCACGCCGAACAGCAAACAAAATGAACGCATTTCGTAACGTCATCCACGATAGGCTTTAACACTGTCCAAAGTGAACCTTTAAAGTTCGCTTCAGGCTCCACTCACCACTGATTAGTTTTCCTTTTACTTCCCTTTTTATTGGTATGCGCACCTTCTTTTACAAACCACGTTTAGTGTCCGCGCTCATTTTGTTCGTTACGAAAAAAAATGAACAAGTCCCACTACTCCAGTAAACTCTGGCCGTCTAAGTCGCTGGAGTCATGGACTGTGCGGCTGATCCCAGTGGAGGTTCGAATCCTCCCTCAGGCATGGGTGTGTGTTTGTGCTTGGGATAATTTAGGTAAAGTAGTGTCTAAGCTTAGGGTCTGATGTCCTTAGCAGTTAAGGCGCATAACATTTCACACACATGTAAACTACGCTCTGCTCTACTCATACTCGCAGACTGTAGCTCACAACTGCGATCAGTGCTACCAACAGCCCATAGGCTGCAGCACACCAGCGCTTGCACACGGCCTCGGTGCAGTGGCGTCATGGTCTCACTCAGTGTGGAGCAGTGAGGCATCGGCATGTGGGCTGCGTCTCCATGCGTGACTCTGCCGAGCCCCTGGCATACAAGTTGTTTCGCAACAGCACTGCTCGGCCCTTGGGGTGATGTCAGGGACACGCTCGGCCCGAGGCTGCTGTAGCCCAGTGTGGCCGCAAGACTCTGCACCGTGCAGCCCGTCGGACCTCCATGTGGCTGCCCCGGCTGAACCGACAGTGCTACGCAAGGTTCGCACGGCTGTAATGACTATGCTCCAGTAGTGGCTACATCAGTTCCCTCAGGCGGACACGTCCCTGAACTGACTTAACCTTGTTGTACACAACTTAAATGCCTGATCATGTAACAGCCAGTATCGTATTCTAATATATCGTAGGAAAACGTTAGGCACCAAGAAAAAATTTTTATCTTTATGTTTACGAAATATGTGTGTACCAGGAAGTCCACAAATGTTAATAAGTACATGTAATACGGACCGATAATGAAGAATAGAAAAGCCTTCACATTTTTTCTGCGATCAGCTAGAAGATGTCTTCCTGTTTCGTATCGTCTTTTGTTCTTCCGGTTTCGCTATGTATACATCCACTTGTTAGCTCTTAAGAACGATGAATATACGAGGGGCGTTTGAAAAGTCCATGCAAAAATAAAACCTGCTTACATATTAGGGGTAAACCTTTTTTATTTTTCAACATAGTCTCCTTTTAGACTTAGACACTTCGTCCGACGCTGTTCTCATTTATTGAACCTGTCGGAATTATAGAAATTGTCCAAGTCCGCAAAATAGCTAATACATGCTGCAATCACTTCCTCGTTTGAATAAAATCATTGTCCCAACAGCCATTTCTTCAAATTGGGGAACAAAAAGTAGTCTGAGGGAGCCTGGACTCGAGAATATGGCGGGTGGGGGATGTGAATCGAGTTGGAATCCTATTTCCATTAATTTTGTGACCACAACTGCTGACATGTGTACTGGTGCATTGTCGTGATGGAAAAGGACGGTCCAGTATCGATGAATAATATTCACCTGTAACAGTTTTACCCTTTTCCAGACAGTAGATAAGGATTATCCCTTGCGAATCCCAAAAGACGGTCTCCATAAACTTTCCGACCGAGGGAATGGTGTTCTCCTTTTTTGGTACAGATTCTCCCTTGATAACCTATTGTTTAGATTGTTGTTTGGTCTCAGGAGTATAGTAATGTATCCATGTTTCATCCACAGTGACGAAACGACAGTCAAAGTCCTGCGGATTCTGCTGAACAGCTGCAAATCATCCTTACAACACTTCGCACAATTCCGTTTTTGGTCAAGCGTGAGCAATCGCAGAACGCAACTTGCGGATGGCCTTCTCGTGTCCAAATGTTGATGCAAAATATTGTGTACCCGTTCATTCGAGATGCCCACAGCACCAGCAATCCCACACACCTTAACTCTTCTGTCATCCATCACCATATCATGGATTTTATCAATGATTTCTGGAGTTGTAACCTTTACAGGGCGTCCAGAACGTTCAGCATCACTTGTGCCCATATGGCCACTCACAAATTTTGAAATCACTTATAAACTGTTCTAAGCGAGGGCGCAGAGTTACTGTAATGTTTATCAAGCTTCTCTTTAGTCTCCTGAGGCGTTTTGCTTTTCATAAAGTGGTGTTTAATCACCAAAGGAATCTTTTTCGTCCATTTTTTGACAATCACTTGTTTTCCTTGATTCACACAAATGCCTAACGCAATGAAACAGACCAATATGACTGAAACTTGGTGTGCGCTCTTTCCAAAGATGCTACTAACTAAACTCGATAGGCGCCGGTGGTGGCATGTCTCGGACTTTGCACGAATGTTTCAAACGCCCCTCGTATTTAAATATATTTAAATTAATACCTTTCAGATGAATCAATTTAACAAATTAAACATATCTCTTTGTGATAATGTCTTTATCAGCATTTATAAACTGCTATTCGTAAAAGAAATGCAAAACTGCTGACGTGGAGCCCGTCCGCCATTGGTGTGATCCAAATACTGATTAACAATTTATCAGATCATTTATGGTGCACCAAAGAACCTACAGTCTTTCAGAAACAATGTCTGATACTCAATTAACTATGCAGCATTATTCGATTGACCGATCGCGTTATGCACTTGCCTCATGAAAATTACATCGGAGCCACATCTGTAACTTTGCGATTCTCTCGAGCACAAACCTGGAGTAACAGGAAATCCCATCAGGAATCAACAAGCACTGCTCAATTAAATTCAATTGCTAATAACTAGCTGACTACATGCTGGTAAGTGGTAGGTGATCACGACTATTTTCATTACATTCTCTATCATCCTTCCACCTTCGCCAGCAGGCAAAGTAACAGTTACAGCTCACAACATCGACTGGCTCATCCACCTTCGAGAGAGCTTGTTGCTATTGTAGTATAGGGACCACTTATACTGTATGGTTGCAGTTTAACGTCATACCACAGACACTTTTCTTTACAACAACCTCTACATCAGTTAGTTGCATCGACCAACAGTGTGGGATAAATACCTTTTCACATACGAGAATGAGCAACGCCTTTAATTGAGGGCAATATAGAAACTCTCTTCCCATGTCAAGAGCAAAGGGCACTGAATCACACGAGATCTACCTTACTCATGAGCTTTCCCAGTAAATAACTTGCAAAATTGTGCTTCAGAAGCCTACCTCTACCTCCCACCCCCTTCCTCAATATTGTTGATGTGGTCTTTAGCCTGAAGTCTGGTTTGATGCAGTTGCCCAAGCTAGTCTATTCTGTGCAAGCCTTTTCAGCGCTGTACAGCTAATGCCATGTGCATCAGTTTAATCCTGCTAACTGTATTCAAGACTTTGTTCTCCCTCTACAACTTTAACACCCTCCCCTCCCCAATACCCACATATACACACTTCTCTCCATTACCAAACAAAGAAGTCCTTCATGCCTAAGGATACGCCCTATGAAACGTAGTTGTGCCATAAATTTCTTGTTTTCCCTCGTTCGACACAGTATCGTCTTATCAGTTATTCGATCTGCAGTGCCACCACTATTTTTTGCGCTATTGAGAAAATATGTGATGTTGCCATGGATGTTGCAAAAGATGTTGCTAGTGGGCCAGCTCAGAGCCGACCAAACATCATTACGTCCGATGCAGCAATGTCACTGGCAGATTCCCACATTGTGCTCCAGGAAAGGGGCTGGCAGCGCCATAACGCTGACACAGCAGAAAGGCGTTGGTACGCCAGTAACTACACATTCAAGCGACAGACTTCTTATGGTCTACATGGATACAAGCTGAGATTTGCAAAGCAAGAATACTCAGTCGCAACATAAATTACCATTATTTTCAGTCAAAGGTGTCTCAGTCTGGTAGCTACTATTTAAGGGAAGCGGTGTTGCCACTCCTTGAGGCGACATGAGGCTACAAGCAGCTACCATGGAATGTGGCTCCACAAACTGTGGGCCCCTGCTGCAGGTTTTAAGATGAGTGATGTGAGCTTAGCATCTTCCAGCCTGTGGGCCAACTACCAGTTACAACCAGCCTTTGGCCATAGAAGGCAGTCGTTTGAGACCACAGAATGCTCTAGTTTGTAGTACAGTAAAATGTATGACAAATAGTGAAGAGTCTATGAGCAGCCATCGATCATCATCCCACCACCCCACTACACACTGCTCTACCCGTCGCTCGCAGCCAGTATCTTGCAACTGCCGTCAATACTACCAACAGGCCGTAGAGCCCAGCACTGGTACAGTGACGTCACGGGCTCGCTCAGTGTGGAGCATTGAGGCCGCGGTCCGTGGGCTGCGTCTCCATTTGCAACTCTGCTGAGCCTGTGACATACAGGTGCTTTCGAAACAGCACTGCTCGGCCCTTGGGGTGACGTCAGGGACTCGCTCGGCCCGACAGTGTTGGTATCCAGTGCGGCCGCAGCTCGCAGGCCAGGCCTCTGTGCATGACTCTGCACCTTGCGGCCCGTCGGACCTCAATACGGCGGTCCTGGTTCAACCGGTAGCGCGAGGCAAGGCACGCACGTCTAACATGGCTGCGCTCCTGGATGGGCCGCACCTCAATGCCCACCTGTGCTACAAAGTGCGTGACCAGAGCTCGCTCTCAGCCTGTTGTCACCCACCGATTGACATAATACAAGCCAACTGCGATGCCACTGCGGCAGTGGCTGCTTCAATTCCCATGGGCAGACACGTCTCTGAACTGACTTACCCTCTTATACTCAGAACAATGATAACTCTCAAATTTTAAGTTAGTGTATCTTGTACAAATATCTCCCATGCCAATGAAAATGATTTGTGAAACTGTTCATTTAAAACATGTGAAATTGTGTATTCTTTTTCCTTGTATGCCCCAATCAAATGGTTGAAGTGGCTCTGAGCACTATGGGACTTACATGTATGGTCATCAGTCCCCTAGAACTTAGAACTACTTAAACCCAATTAACCTAAGGACAGCACACAACACCCAGTCATCAGAAGGCAGAGAAAATCCCTGACCCCGCCGGGAATCGAACCCGGGAACCCGGGCGTGAGTAGCGAGAACGCTACCGCAAGACCACGAGCTGCGGACTATGCCCGAATCTTGTGGTTTTGTTGTACTTACGACTTGAATGACTACTTTTGTAACGGCCAGTGTCGTAGTCAAATGTATCGTAGACAAACGTAAGACACCAAGAAAATTTTTCTTTCTTTATGTTTATGAAATATGTGTTTACCAGAGAGTCCACAAATGTTAATAAGTACATGTAATACTTTCTATGATAATAAAGAACAGAGAAGCCTTAACATTTTGTCTGCGACAAGCTAGGAGATGCCTTTCTGTTTCGTATCGTCCTTTGTTCTTCAGCTTTTGCTATGTAAGCATCTATTTAGTTTGCTCTTCAGAGCCATGAATATATTTAAGTATACTTTAATTAATACTTTTCACATGCATTAATTTAACAAACTAAACATATCTCTTTGTATTAATGTCTTTATCAGCTTTGTGTACAGCTAGTTGTGAAATAAATGCAAATGTGATGACGTGGAGCCCGTCCGCCATTAGTGTGATCCAAATTCAGATTAGAAATTTATCAGATCTTTTATGGTGCTCCAACGAACCTGCAGTCTTTCAGAAACGAAGTCCGATACTCATATAACTATACAGCATAATGCGACTGACCGATCATGTTATGCACTTCCCTTATGAAAATTACTTTCGAGCCGTACTTGTAACTTTGCGTTTCTCTCGAACACCAACTTGGGTTAATAGGAATTGACGTTAATGAGCTGACTACCTGCTGGAAAGTGGTTGGTGCTCACGACTATTTTCTTTGCAGTCTCTATCTTCCTTCCACCTTCGCAAGCAGGCAAGGTAACAGTTACAGGTCACAACTTCCATTCGCTCATCCACCTTCCCGAGACGTTGTTGCTACTGTTGGACGGGGACCACTTATACTCTGGTCACTCCACGTGTGGTTGCAGTTAATCGTCATACCTGAGACACTTCTGCTTACAACAACAAAATAATACAAGAACCGCTACATCGGTTGGTTGCATCGGCCAACAGTGTGAGATAAATAGCTTTTCTCATACCAGGATAAGCAGCGCCGTTAATTTAGAGCAATATGGAAACGTCTTTTGCCATGTCTACAGCCGAGGGCGCTGAATCACACGAGATCTACCTTACTCGTGAGTTCTCCCAGTAAAGAACTTTCAAAAATGTGAAACAGAAGCGTACATCTCTCTCCCCTCCCTTCGCAAATGTTGTTGTTGTGGTCTTCAGTCTGAAGACTGGTTTGATGCAGCTGCCCAAGCTAGTCTATTCTGTTCAAGCCTCTTCAGCACTGCACAGCTAATGCAATGTACATCATTGTGGACCTGCTAACTGTATTCACGACTTTGTCTCCCTCTACAATTTTAACACCCACCCTCTTTCCCAACACCTACATATACACACTTTTCTTCATTACCAAACTGACAAATCTTTGTTGCCTCAGGATATGCCCTATGAAACGAAGTTGTGCCATAAATACCTTGTTTTCCCCAGTTCGACACAGTATCTTCTTATCAGTTATTCGATCTGCAGTGCCACCAATGTTTTTCAGCGCTACTGAGTAAAATTGTGATTTTGCCATGGCTGTTGCAAAAGATCTTAGGAGTGGCCCAGCTCAGAGCCGACCAAACACCATTCCGTCAGATGCAGCAATGTCACTGGCAGATTTCCACATTGTGCTCCAGGAAATGGGCCTACACCGCCATAATGGCGACGCAGTAGAAAGGCATTGGTAGGCCAGTGTTGCGTACATAGTTCCGCGTAATCAGCTCGTACACAACTTTCCCACTAGAGCGCGCCCCACTAAGCACAACAGCGCAGGCGCTCCGCTCGTCCGTCTCTGCACTACGATTTGGCGCTGCCTTAGAGGCGGACCAAATTCTGCTTCCGCCAATCCGCGTATTAATGTGTAACGCAGCCAATGAGATTGCTGCTAACGTACAACCTTTTCTCCTCTCGGATCACAGTCGCGCAGTGATACTTGAATGCATGAGGTACTATAAAGAGTGTACAGACCTCCGATTAGTCAGTCTGCATTAGTCTGTACGAGTCTGCATTAGTCTGTACCAGTCTATAGCAAGTTTCAGTCTGCGCCTAATAAGATTATCATATTCCTTTACATAGCCATGAAGATAAATGTGTAGACGCTTTGTCAAGTGTCAGAGATATGTGAGAATAAGATTAACGTACCAAGACCAAAGGAACTTCAGACTGTCAGTTGTAAACAGCATCCAGAATCAAGTTACATAATGTATAATCTTTTTATTATTTTAATAAATGTGTGTGAAAATTAATCAAGTTCTGTTTAAAGTTGGTCACTGTCAATCTGCTAATCTAAGTGTGCAAGTGGCATTTCTATCGTCTGACTTAACGGCAGAAGATAAACACGCCACGAAAAGACCACGAGACACATTGCTGACACTCGCCTACTTCATTAGAGCGACAAGTCAAATAATCTGATGGTGTGTGTACCGAAGGTCTTACAGTACGCACACCACAATGGCGACGAGGTGACCGTTTAGAAAGCAATGGTATTATCGAACCCGTCACATGTAGCGCCTGGGCAACACCAATCGTTGTAATAGAAAATCCCAATGGATCATTACGTATCTGTGGAGATTTCAAGAATACTTTCAATTCACAGTGCATTATAGATACATACCTGATTCCGAAACCGGAAGATCTGATGTATGAATTGGCAGGGGGGGGGGGGGGTGTATTTCGCCAAACTGGATTTAAAGGAAGCATATCTGCAGATCCCTTTAGACAAAGATACACAAAAGTTTATGGTAATAAATACTCCGTTTGGGTTGTACAGATACAACCCCTTACCATTTGGTATCGCTTGCACACCAAGCATCTTTCGACGTTACTTGGAACAATTAATTAGAAACTGTCCTAACGCAGTTAAGTATCTCGATGACATAATCGTCTCGGGAAAATCTCCACAAGATTTACTAGATAACCTGAATGAACGGTTGAAGGTTCTCAGAAAGGCCAATCTCAGGTGCAACAAGGACAAATGTATATTTTTTGTCAAGAAAATTCAGTATTTACGACATATATTGTCAAATAACGGAATCAGTCCGACACCACAGCATAAAGAAGCAATACAGAAATTGCCAGCTCCGAAAGACTTAAAGCCACTAAGAGCTTAATTAGGCCAAATTAATTATTACCAGAAATTCATACCGAAAACAGCCGCAATTTCCGAACCATTGCACAGATTGCTTCGCAAAGGAGTCACGTGGAATTGGTTCAAAGAATGCCAGCACGCATTCGAAAAACTGAAACAAAGTTTAGTAGACGCATAATGTCTTACGACATATGACCCGCAAAAGTTGATCACTATTGCGGCGGACTCGTCAGATTACTGAATCGGTGCAGTCATGTCCCATAAACCTCAAGTAATTGAACGACCGATTGCATACGCGTCGAAAACTTTAAACTCAAGTCAACGAAACTATAGCCAAGTAGAAAAAGAGGCTCTAGCAATTATGTTCGCAGTGAAGAAGTTTCATGACTACATACGCGGAAGAAAATTTATTCTGCTCACAGACCATAAGCCATTGATGACAATATTCGGACCACATAATAGTGTATCCGCTAAGACAGCAAAGCGTTTACGACGTTGGGCATTGCTACTGTGTAATTACAACTACGAGATCTTACATAGATCGACGGCAAAACATGCCAACGCCGATGTATTTTCACGTCTACCGGCGAGTCAAGATGAACATTTTGACAAATCAGAGGACTTATGTTTTCAGATAGACGTAATCAGTGAGGACGTAGTGGAAAATTTCCCCGTCAATGCCACCTTAATAGCTAAGTTAGTGACCAAAGATCCAGTGTTATCAAAGATAAAGCAGTGTATTCTTAAGGAATGGCCAACCGATAAGAACATGTTCGCTCAGCCAGAAGTGAAATCTTATTGGAACATGAGACATCCGATCCAGTGTTATCAAAGATAAAGCAGTATATTCTTAAGGAATGGCCAACCGATAAGAACATGTTCGCTCAGCCAGAAGTGAAATCTTATTGGAACATGAGACATGCTCTCACGCTGCACAAAGGCGTCATATTAGTTCACAGTGAACCGGGAAAAACAAGAGTAGTTATACCCAAAGCTCTCAGGACTAAAGTGCTAGCAATGTTACACCAATGTCATTGGGCATAGTACGCACAAAACGCATGGCCAGAGAACATTGCTACAGGAAGAACATTGATAAAGATATTGAAACAATGCTTTCTAACTGTAAATTATGTCAGACGCATCAATCAGCTCCGCCAAGACAATATTTTCCGTGGCCACAGGCAATAGACCCTTGGTCAAGATTGCATATTGACTATGCAGGTCCTTTTATTGGAACTTCTTGGTTAATGGTCATTGATGCATTTTCAAAATTCCTTTTTGTACTACAAAAGCGTACAGCTTCTTCAGTGACAACAATTCAAGCGTTGTCAAAGATCTTTTCCATTGAAGGATTGCCTCAAATCATAGTGACCGAGGCCGGCCGTGGTGGCCGTGCGTTTCTAGCCGCTTCAGTCCGGAACCGCAGGACTGCTACGGTCGCCGGTTCGAATCCTGCCTCGGGTATCGATGTGTGTGATGTCCTTAGGTTAGTTAGGTTTAAGTAGTTCTAAGTTCTAGGGGACTGATGACCTAAGATGTTAAGTCCCATAGTGCTCAGATCCATTTGAACCATTTGAACCATAGTGACTGATAACGGCGCACAATTTACGTCGCAAGAATTCCAGTCATTCTGTCAGATGAACGGAATTGCACATTACAGGGCAGCACCATTTCACCCTGACGCTAATGAACTCGCCAAACGATTCGTACGAACGTTTAAGGCACACATGACAAAGTTGGTGCAACAGTACAACAAAGAGACTTCCTTATTAATTTCTCTGTCACAATACAGAGCTACTCCGCACGAGGTACAATCACCAGCAGAAAAACTGCATGGGCGACAACACAGGACTTTGATGTCCATCCTAAAACCCACAATGCATCCAGGAAATGATCAACGAACGTCGAAAGGACGACGATTCCACGTAAACGACAAAGTCCTCGTAACTGTCTACCGTCGAGGAAAGCGTACTTGGACACAAGGAATCATTGTAGAATGCAATGGAAATGTCATGTATAGAATAAAAACGAAAAGTGGCATAGTTATTCGCCATACTAATCAATTACGGCAGCAAAGACAGCAGTCACATATAGGCTCAACTCCTAGGCTGTTTAATTTTGCAGACTCAGAAGCAGATGTCAACCCCGAGCAGCTCGCGGGATTCCAGACGCCGTTACCGGCTGCCGCTGCCGACGCCGACGCAGCACCTTCATGGGCAGCCGACTACACCAGCCGTCCACAGCCGACATCCCCAGAGAAGATGGACGTCGAAGAAGAATTAGATTTACTCTATGACCAATGTACTGATGTTGAAATGCAATTATGTAACAAAATTTCTGCGTCTCCGGTTCCCTGTTCCGCAGGGTACGAGTGGGTTTTCCTAGCGGACCACAGGCGAATGCCACGGGGAACAACATGTGTGCACCGACAGAGATACGCGCGCCGGAAAGCAAGGAAGCAGAAAAAAAAGGATTTTCAAGCAAACTTCAAAAGCATTTTTTCTTCCCTGGAAGGGAGGGATATTGTGTACATAGTTCCGTGTAGTCAGCGCGTACACAACTTTCCCACTAGAGCGCACCCCGCTAAGCACAACAGCACAGGCGCAGCGCTCGAACGGCTCCGCACTATGAGATGGCGCTGCCTTAGAGACGGATCAAATTCTGCTTCCGCCGATCTGCGTATTAATATGTACCGCAGCCAATGAGATTGCTGCTAACGTAGAACCTTTTCTCCTCACGGATCACACTCGCGCAGTGATACCTGAACGCGTGAGGTATTGTAACTAGTGTACAGACCTCCGATTAGTAAGTCTGCATTAGTCTGTACCAGTCTACACTCAAGTTTCAGTCTGGCCTAATAAGATTATCATATTCCTGTAGATAGCCATGAAGATAAATGTATGGACACTTTGTTAAGTATCAGAGATTTGTGAGAATAAGATTAACATACCAAGACCAAAGGAACTTCAGATTGTCAGTTGTAAACAGCATCCAGAATAAAGTTACGTAATGTCTATGCTTTTTATTATTTTAATAAATGTGTGTGAAAATTAATCAAGTTCTGTTTAAAGTTGGTCACCGTCACTCTGCTACTCTAAGCGTGCAAGTGGCATTTTTATCGTCCGACCTAACGGCAGAAGATAAACGTGCCACGATAAAACCATGAGACATATTGCTGACACTCGCCTACTTTGTTAGAGTGACAAGTCAAATAATCTGATGGTGAGTGTACCGAAGGTCTTCAAGTATGCACACCACAGCCAGTTACTACACATCCAACCAACAGATGTCTTATGGTCTACATGGATTACATGCTGTGATTTGCAAAGAAAGAACGCTCTGTCCCAACATAAATTACCATTATTTTCAGTAAAAGGTGTCTCAGTCTGGTAGCTACTACTTAAGAGGAGAGGTGTATGCCGCTCCACGAGGCGACATGAGGCTACAAGCAGCCACCATGGGATTTGTCCTCCACTAACTGTGGGCCCCTGCTACTGGTTTTAAGATCAGTGCTGTGAGCTTAGCATCTTCCAGCCGGTGGTATGACTACCAGGTACAGCCAGCCTTCAGCCATAGAAAGCAGTCGTTTGAGACCATGGCCACCCGTTGCATCAGTTCATTAACACTCGCTGTCTTCAGCACACACTATGGAGGAAGTTGCACCACAATATGTTCTAGTTTGTTCTTCAGTAAAACGTATCACTAACAGTGAAGTTTTTATGAGCAGCCATCGATCATGATCGCGACAACAACCCACCACCTCAACTCAGACCTCCACGTGTACAGGTGATCCATCCTGGACCTCCACATTTTGATGTCAGAACTGTGTGTGACCTTTAAATTTCAGTGACAGAGGAACCTCACCAGCCACCCTCCCTGGAGACGATGACTCTCGACTAACTCAGGGTTGCAGTTTCATCGACACACAGCATCAGTATGCAGTGGGCCGGCCGGAGTGGCCGATCGGTTCTAGGCGCTTTAATCTGGAGCTGCGCAATCGCTACGGACGCAGGTTCGAATCCTGCCTTGGGCATGGATGTGTGTGATGTCCGTAGGTTAGTTAGGATTAAGTAGTTCTAAGTTCTAGGGGACTGATGACCTCAGAAGTTAAGTCCAATAGTGCTCAGAGCCTTTTGAAGGAAGTGTGCATTGGTGAGTGCAATAACAGTTCTATTTTAGCCCCTGCGAGTACCACTTCGAGTTAGTGCACCTTTTAGCAGCTTATCAGTTCTGTTTTCATGTGTGACATGTCTCAAGTAAACTCAGACTGTGTTCTAAGGATGTGTAAATATGAACGTCATTTTTAACTATTAACAATGATTGTATCTCATTGTCTGGAAGTGTATAAGGTGTTAACTATGAGTAACTTCTTAGGAGGGGAATATGAGTTTCGTCGAGAAGCCTGACTAATGTGGCAGTTTTCGCCATTTTGAATGAGCAATGGATTTCATTTTGAGCAACAAATGTGGCTCACTGCGTTTAAGCACGTAAAGTAGTACACATGAGTAGCCGCTCAAGCGGAGAAGTTAAGTTATTGTAAGTGTTAGGCTAGAATTAGATTAAGTGTTCTTGTCGTTGTACTGTTTTGTTCTCCTCGTTTGTTGTTTGCATAATTAGTGGGGGACACCCCGGCGGAAAAGTTGCAAATTTCTGCAGCCTGGACCAGATGTGGAGGGAAGTGCATGTGCCTATGATTTCTGTGTCTTGCAGAGAGCAACTGCCGACAGTAATTTTGTTGTAGACACTTAAGAGGTGACACAGAAAGCTATGTTTTAGGTACTGAAATGGTACAAACGCATTTTGAATTTCCGAAGGCCGCAGATGCGGCACCATCTCTGACGGCACTGCCTCCTCAGAACGTGGGAGGAGAAGAAACCGGAACTGTGTTTGTAAGGTTTATGTTCGGGCAGACAAGGCTTGTGTCAGTGGATCTGGAGATTGACAAGTGACAACGCTTGCAGCGTATTTTGTGATGCAGGCGAAGGCTGCTGTGCAATCCCAGGGCTTTGAATGTGTCATCAACCATCATCCCGAAGCTGACTTCCGATGACGAGCGGTGGAACCCAGGGGGGATCATGTTCTAGCTGGAAAAACTGACACCTGTGAAATACTGCTGTAAGGTTCGTTTATCATGATAGAACATATGTGGGAAAACCATTAAGCCTTAATTTACATGATATAGTGCCACAAGGCACTGGGAAGTTGCTTTATGTGACCGAAGGTGTTGCTAACTTATACGATTATTGACTTCGTCTCTGGGTAGGGAATCGTCGTTGAGTACGCAGCGCTCAGTGATTGAGAGCACTTCTCCTGTCAATACTCACGTTGGGACGTTATCTGAATTCCGTCCTTGTGGCTGGAAGTTAGCATTTCTTATCTGTAGAATACAGAGAGAGGAAGGTAGTACTAGATTATACTACACAGAGGACCGCCTTATGCCGTCCTAGTGTTTAATGAGTTTTTTTATTTTGTGGCTGGAGATCTTTCATCGTCGCAGACGTGTACGAGAACCATCACTCCGACGCACCGGACGCAGTACATTCGGAGCTATTGGTAATTGCTTCAGGTTATTAGAATTATAAAGCTGAACAACTGTGATAATGTAAGTTTCATTTCCACTGAGGTTCCACACCACTGAAGATCATCTTTGAAAGTATTGTCTTCTAGTGTTTGGGACGTATATGATTTCAGTCATCTCGCTTTATTTATTTTAGATCGCGTAGCCTTAAAAAGTGGCAGATTTGGGCAGTTGATCAATAATATTAGTCAGTAAGTTCATTTGTATATCTTTATGTCCATTGCACATCGACATATAAACACTTGTAATATATAAAGGGGTTTAAATCTACAATAAACGTATAAGCAGAGAAAACATTAATATTTAGTAATTACCAGTTCCCTTAATCATTCATTATTTTTATGTTGTAATTTATATGTTAAAGAGCAAGAAGGAGAAAATAATATCACCGTTAAGATATCTTAAGATCTGCTTCAGGTGGTATTCAGACAGGGCCAAATCTTTACTTTCGCGATCGATATTTTCCATAGTGCACATTCGTTTTGACACCGGCCTGGAGCAGCATCTCGGAAACTATACAAATGCCTTCCAATAATACTTCCTAACACTTAAATTTATATTCTAAATCCCTCATTCTCATTAATACTTTCTTGCTATAGTCAGTCTTCATTTTATATCCTGTTGTGCGTAAAAGACAACGAAAATGAACGAAATATGACTATCTTTGTGTTGGTCGTATATTACGCCCCTCTTTGTAGTACACGTTATTTAAAATCCGTTGGTACTGCTAGGTAAAATTCGAATACGTTCCATTACCTTTGATTTAGTTCCATTGGACGTTATTATAATTCCTTTCCAGGGCACTATCTATTCCATTCAACTGTTATTCCAAGTTCTTTGCTGCCTCTGATTGACTTGCAGTGCACCGGTAAACTTAAAAATGTTTCTTGCATCTCCCTAATATTTAATTCTGTTTACAAATGTATCCTTGTATGCTTTACTGTTTGTTCGGTGTAGATGTCGAATAACATCGAGTGCAGGCTACCTGAATGTCTGACTCCCATCTTCCCATTGCACAAATAGAAATCCAGTGGATGGAGTAGCAGATTTTATGTGCTTCAACAAGATTAGTTTTTTGATGGAGTGGGGCTGTGAAATATAAGCCCAATCTCATTACTCCTCTCTTCTTACCTGTGGACAGCAAAATTCATATTACAGTACATACACGGCAAAAATTCAAACTTTAATTTAGGACAACATGGATTCCCAAGGATCCACATGTTACCAGTCGAGGAGGAACATGTAGAAATGAGCGTGTCGCCTATTTCAGAACATTAAATGTTATTTTTGTAACTTACATAAGAGCAGAGTACAACGATATAGCTATTTCTAGATCGAAAGGAAGGCCACTTCCGTTCGAACATACTAGTGAGAACAAATAGAAAGATGGTTGGAGATGCAGTAAAGGGAAATGACGATAGAGTGTATTCTGGGATTGGAGAAGTATGAGGAAGGAAAGGTATTGTATCCTGTCATGACTTTAGGCCTCTTATCTTCAGATATCATCTTTAAATGATAAATGGTCGCCAGAGGAAGGCTGCTACATCACAGTATCTCTGGACAAATAGCTTTACATCTAAGAATAATTTGAGGCGTTAATGTAAAAGTCCGATTTCTGAAACTTCTCTGTACTAGAAGGCCTGACTCAAATGCTTTAACATTGTCATTGTCCATGTCAACAGGAGGTGCAGTGTAGGTGACTCCCCCAGTTCTAATTCCTTGGACGCCGCTTTGAAGACCTACAAAAACCCTTATGTTTTAAATGGTATAAAAGAAACGATAGCGTATAAGAATTACAGTAATCGAATAGCATACATAACGTAAAAAGTTTTTTCATGAGCCTATTATCAGTTCCTTCATTTTGGGCTATTTCCCCCTTCTCAGAGAGCTTCTTGCACAATGACATTCTAACATTGTCAGCTGCTTATTCCATGGAGTATCGATAGACTGGCGCAGTTATCTACGAAGAGCGGGAAGGTTGAAGGAAGATAGAGAATGTAAAGAAAATGGCCGTGATCACCTACCACCTACCAGCAGATAGTCAGCACAGTATTGTCAATTGAAATTAACTGAGCGTTGCTTGTTGATTCCTGTTGTGATATCCTGTTACTCCAGGTTTGTGTTCGAGAGAAACGCAAAGTTACAGATGTGGCTTCAATGTTATTTTCATAAGGCAAGTCCATAACGCGGCGGTCTATCAAATTATGCTGTATAGTTAATTGAGTATCGGACTTCGTTTGATAAAGACTGTATGTTCTTCGGTGCACCATAAAAGATATGATAAATTACTGATCAGTATTTGGATCACACCAATGGCGGACGGGCTCCACGTCAGCAGTTTTAAATAGGTTCAAATTGTTCTGAGCACTATGGGACTTAACATTTGATGTTATCAGTCCCCTAGAACTTAGAACTACTCAAACCTAACTAAGCTAAGGACATCACACACATCCATGCCCGAGGCAGGATTCGAACTTGCGACCATAGCAGTAGCGCGGTCCCGGACTTAAGCGTCTAGAACCGCTCGGCCACCACGGTCGGCCTCTGCAATTTTGCATATCTTTCACGAATAGCTGTATACAAAGCTGATAAAGGCATTAACACAAAGAGATATGTTTAGTTTGGTAGATTAATACATCTGAAAAGTATTAATTTAAATATACTTGAATACGAGGGCGTTTGAAAAGTCTGTGCAAAGTCCGAAGTTGCCACCACCGGCGCCTATTGAGGACGTGTTTAGCTAGTAGCATCTTTGGAAAGAACGCACACCAAGATTTAGTCATATTGGTCTATTTCTATGTGTATGGCATTCGTGTGAATGAAGGAAGTCGCGAGATTGTCAAAAAATGGGCGAAAAAGAATTTCGTTTGGTGATTAAACATTACTTTATGAATGGCAGAACGCCTCAGGGGACTAAAGAGAAGCTTGATAAACATTATAGTGACTGCGCCTTCGCTTAGAACAGTTTATAAGTGATTTCACAATTTTAGGAGTGGCCACTTGGGCACTAGAGATACTGAACTTTCTGGACGCCCTGTGGAGGTTACGACTCCAGAAATCATTCATATAATCCCTGATATGATTATGGAAGACAGAAGAGTGAAGGTGCGAGAGATTGCTAGTTCTGTGGGCATCTCGAATGAACGGGTACATAATATTTTGCATAAACATTTGGACACGAGAAAGCTATCCGCAAGTTGCGTTAGGCGATTGCTCACGCTTGACCAAAAACGGAATTCTGCGAAGTGTTGCAAGGATGGTTTGCAGCTGTTCAGAAGAATCCGCAGGAGTTTGAGCGTCGTTTCGCCACTGTGGATGAAACATGGATAAATTACTATACTCCTGAGACCAAACAACAATCTAATCAATGAAGTACCAAGGGAGAATCTGCACCAAAAAAGGCGAAGACCATTCCTTCGGCCAGAAAGGTTATGACGGCAATCTTTTGGGGGTTCACAAGGGATAATCCTCATCGACTATCTAAAAAAGGGTTTAACTATTACAGGTGAATATTATTCATTGTTATAGGACCGTCCTTTTCCATCATGACAATGCACCAGCACAAACCTAAGCAGTTCTGGTGGCAAAATTAATGGAAATAGGATACCAGCTCGTTTCCCATACCCCATTATTCTCCAGACTTGGCTCCCTCGAACTACTATTTGTTCCCCAATTTGAAGAAATGTCTGGCGAGACAAAGATTTTATTCAAACGGGGACGTGATTGCAGCAACTATCAGCTATATCGCAGACTTAGACAGATCCTATTATTCGGAAGGGATCAACAAATTAGAACAGCGTTGGACGAAGTGTATAAATCTAAAAAGTGACTACCTTGAAAAATAAAAAAGTTTACCCAAAATATGTATGCAGTTTTTATTTTTGCACGGACTTTTCAAACGCCCCTCGTATATTCTGGTACTTAAGAGCTAACAAGATGGATGCATACATAGCGAAAGCTGAAGAACAAAGGACGATACGAAACAGGAAGGCATCTCCTAGCCGATCGCAGAACAAATGTGGAGGCTTGTCAGTTCTTCATTGTTGTAGAATGTATTACATGTACTTATTAACATTTGTGGACTTTCTGGTACACAGATATTTCATAAACCAAAGGAAAGAAAAATTTTCTTGGTGTCTTACATTTTCCTGCGATATATTTGACTACAATACTGGCTGTAACATGAGTAGTCATTCAAGTCATGTACAACAAGGTTAAGTCAGTTCTGGGATGTGTCTGCCTGTGGGAATTGATGCAACCACTGCTGGAGTGTCGTCGTAGTTGGCTTGTATGAAGTCAATCGGACGGTGACAACCGGCAGAGAGTGATCTCTGGTTGTGCAGTTTGCAACAGAGGTGGGCACCGAATCGCACCCCGTCCACGATTGTAGCCATCACAGCCGTGCTAGCCTTGCCTAGCGCAGCCGGTTCATCTGGGGCAGTCGCATGGAGGTCCGACGCGCCGCACGGTGCAGAGTCATGTGGCCGCACTGGGCTACAGCAGTCTCCGGCCGAGCGAGTCCCTGACGTCACCGCAAGGGCCGAGCAGTGCTGTTGCGAAACAACTTGTATGCCACGGGCTAAGCAGTGTCGCATATGGAGACGCAGCCCACGGGCCATGGCCTCACTGCTCCGCACTGAACGTGGCTGTGGCGTCACTGCATCACTGACGTGCGCAAGCAATAGCGTGGTGTGGCCTACGTGCTGTTGGTAGCACTGACCGCAGCTGTGAGCTACGGGCTGTGAGCGGTGATTAGAGCAGAGTTTAGTTCAGATGTTCTAATGTGTATGAAATCTTATGGGAAATAACTCCTAAGGTCATCAGACCAAACACCATTTCGTCCAATGCCGATTCCCACATTGTGCACCACTAAAGGGTGTGGCACCGCCGTAACGACAAAACAGCAGAAAGGCGATTGTAGGCCAGTTACTACACATCTAATCAACAGACCTCTTCTGGTCTACATGGCTGCAAGCTGTGATTTGCGAAGCAAGAACGCTCTGTCCCAACATAAATTACCATTACTTTCAGTTAATGGTGTTTCAGTCTGGTAGCTGCTATTTACGAGAAGAGGTGTACGCCACTCGTCGAGGCGACATGGTGCTTCAAGCAACCAGGGCGAGATATGGCCTCGAACACCTTTGGGCCCCTGCTGCCGGTATTTAGATCAGTTGTGTGATACTCGCAGGGGAAAAAAATACAACAGACAGTGCACTCACCTACTGCACACTGATGCTGTGTATCAACGAAACTGGTACCCAGAGGTAGTGGAGAGTTATCGTCTCTAGGAAGGTGGCTGGTAAGGTTCTCCTGTCAATGAAATTTAGACGTGACACACACCTCTGACATCAAAATGTGGAGGTCCAGGATGGGTGACATCTACACGTGGGGGTCTGAGTTGAGGTGGTGGATTGTTGTCGGGATGATGATCCATGGCTGCTCATAAAAACTTCACTGTCAGTCATATATTTTACTGAAGAACAAACTAAAACATTCTGTGGTGCAACGTCCTCCATAGTGTGTGCTGAAGACAGCGAGTGTTAAGGAACTGATGCAACAGGTGGCCATGATCTCAAACCGACTGCCTTCTTTGGCTGAAGGCTGATTTCACCTGGTAGTTGGTCCACAGGCTGGAAGATGCTAAACTCACAGCACTGACCTTAATACCAGCAGCAGGGGCCCACACTTAGTGCAGGCCAAATCCCAAGGTGGCTCCTTGTAGCCTCATGTCGCGTTGTGGAGCGGCATACACCTCTCCTCTTAAATAGTAGCTACCAGACTGAGACACCTTTTACTGAAAATAATGGTAATTTATGTTGTGACAGAGCGTTCTTGCTTTGCAAATCATAGCTTGTAACCATGTAGACCACGAGAAGTCTGTTGATCGGATGTGTAGTTACTGGCTTACCAAGCCTCTCTGCTGCGTCGTCATTATGGCCTTTCCTTTAGCACAATGTGGGAATCTGCCAGTAGAATTGCTGCATCTGACATAATGGTGTTTGGTCGGCTCTGAGTTGGCCCATTCCCAAGATGTTTTGCAACAGCGATGGCATCATCACAATTTTACTCAGTAGCGCAGAAAAGTAGTGGTGGCACGGCAGATCGAATAACTGATAAGAAGATACTGATGGGAACTGGGGAAGACAAGAAATTTGTGGCACAACTTCATTTAATAGGGCATATACTGAGGCATCGTCAGTTTGGTTTATCATTTAATTGATGACAGGAGAAAATACAAAAACCCATTACATGAAGCAGGCGGAAAAGAATACATACGTCTAAAGAATGAGATCGACTGGAAGCGCAAAATGGCTAAGCAGGAATGGCGGGAGGACAAATGTAAGGATGGAGAGGCGCATACCACTAGGGGAAAGTTAGATACTGCCTACAGGAAAATTAAAGAAATCTTTGGAGAAAAGAGAACGACTTGAATATCAAAAGCTCAGATGGAAATCCAGTAATAAGCAAAGAAGGGAAAGCAGAAAGATGGAAGTAGTAGACAGAGGGTCTATACAAGGGCGATGTTCTTGAGGACAATATTATAGAAATGGGAGAGAATGTACATGAAAATGAAATAGGAGATGTGATACTGCGTGAAGAGTTTAACAGAACACTGAAAGACCTAAGTCGAAAGAAGGTCCCAGGAGTAGACAACATCCCATTAGAACTAATGTCAGCCTTGGGAGAGCCAGGCCTGTCAAAACTCTACCATCTAGTGAGTAAGTTGTACGAGACAGGCGAAATACCCTTAGACTTCAAGAAGAATATAATAATTCCAATCCCAAAGAAAGCAGGTGTTGCCAGATGTGAAAATTACGCAACAATCAGTTTAATAAACCACGGTTTCAAAATACTTACACGAATTTTTTAGAGACAAATGGAAAAACTGTTAGAAGCCGACCTCGGGGAAGTTCAGTATGGATTGCGTAGAAATGTTGCAACACGTGAGGCAATACTGACCCTACCACTTATCTTAGAATAAAGATTGAGGAAAGGCAATCATACGTTTCTAGCGTTTGTAGACTTAGAGAAAGCTATTGACAATATTGACTGGAATATTCTCTTTCAAATTCTGAAGGTGACAGAGGAAAAATACAGGGAGCGAAAGGCTATTTACAATTTGTACGGTAACCAGATAGCAGTTATAGAAGTCGAGGGGCATGAAAGGGAAGCAGTGGTTGGGAAGGAAGTGAGACAGGGTTGTAGCCCATCTTTGATGTTATCCAATCTGTATATCGAGCATGCAGTAGAGGAAACAAAAGGAAAATTCGGAGCAGGAATTAAAAACCATGGAGAAGAAGAAAAAGTCTGAGGTTCGCCGATGACATTGTAATTCTGTCAGAGACAGCAAAGGACCTGGAGAAACAGCTGAACGGAATGGACAGTGCCTTGAAGAGAAGATATAAGATGAACATCAACAGAAGCAAAACGAGGATAATGGAATGCAGTCGAATTAAATCAGGTGATGCTGCAGGAATTAGATTAGGAAGTGAGAGGCTTAAAGTAGTAAATGAGTTTTGCTATCTAGGGAGCAAAATAACTGATGATGGTCGAAGTAGAGAGGATATGAAATGTAGACTGGCAATGGCAAGGAAATCGTTTCTGAAGAAGAGATATTTGTTAACGTCGAGTATAGATTTAAGTATCAGAAAGTCGTTTCTGAAAGTGTTTGTATGGAGTGTAGTCACGTATGGAAGTGAAACGTGGACGATAAATAGTTTGGACAAGAAGAGAATAGAAGCTTTCTAAATGTGGTACTACAGAAGAATGCCGAAGATTAGATGGGTAGACCACATAACTAATGAGGAGGAACTGAATAGAATTAAGGAGAAGAGAAATTTGTGGCACAACTTGACTGGAAGAAGGGATCGGTTGGTAGGGCATATTCTGAGGCATCAAGGGATCGCCAATTTAGTATTGGTGGGCAGCGTGGAGGGTAAAAATCGTAGAGGGAGACCAAGAGATGAATACACTAAACAGATTCAGAAGGATGTAGGGTGCAGTAGGTACTGGGAAATGAGGATGCTTGCACAGGATAGAGTAGCATGGAGAGCTGCAGCAAAAAAGTCTCTGGAGTGAAGAGCACACCAACGACAACAAGAGCTAACAAGATAGGTGCATACATAGTCAAAGCTGAAGAACAAAGGAGGATACGAAACAGGGAGGCATAACCTAGCTGATGGCAGGAAAAACGTGAAGGCTCCTTGTTCTTCATTATCGTAGAAAATATAAGGAAATAAAAATTTTCTCGGTGTCATACATTTTCCTACGACACATTTGACTACGATACTGGCTGTTACATGAGTCAAATAGTCAGTACAACAAAATTACAGGATTGGTGTATACAAGAGAAACAATACACAACTTGACATGTTTTAAATAAACAGTTTGACAAATCATTTTCATTGGCACAGGAGATATTTGTACAACAGTAACTTAAAATTTCAGAGGAATCATTGTTCTGAGGATAAGAGGTTAAGTCATTTCAGGGACGTGTCTGCCCATGGGAACTATGCAGCCACTGCTGAAGTGACGTCGCAGATGGCTTGTATGATGTCAATCGGTCGGTGACGACCGGCTGAGCTCGAGCTCTGGTTGTGCACTTTGTAGCAGAGGTCGGGCATGGAGGTGCAGTCCGTCCACGACCGTAGCCATGAGAGACGTGCGAGCCTTGCCTCGCGCTGCTGGTTCTGCCGGGACAGCCGCATCGAGGTCTAATGGACCGCGAGGTGCAGAGTCATGCACAGAGGCCCCGCCCCCGAGCTTCGGCCGCACTGGACAGTTTGACCGTTTAATAAATCATTTACATTGGCATGGGAGAAATTTGTAAAAGATACACTAACTTAAAGTAAGAGACGTACAAATATTCTGAGGATGCCCGTGGGAATTGATGCAGCCACTGCTGGAGTGACTTTGCGGTTGGCTGGTATGATGTCAATCGGTCGGTGACGACTGGCTAAGTGCGAGTTCTGGTTGTGCACTTCGCAGTTGAGGTGGGCATCGAGGCGATTCCCGTCCAGGACCGTAGCCATGTCAGCCGTGCGACACTTGCCTCGCGCTGCCGGTTCAACCGGGGCTGCTGCATCGAGTTCCGCCGCGCCGCACAGTGCAGAGTCGAGTGCCCGCACTGGACTACAGCAGTCTCGGGCCGAGTGAGTGCCTGATGTCACACCAACACCAAGGGCCGAGCAGCGCTGTTGCGAAATCACTTGTATGCCAGGGGCTTAGCAGAGTTCCGCATAGAGACACAGCCCGAAGGCCGAGGCCTCTCTGTTTCACACTGAGCGAACCCGTGACCTCACTGCACCACTGCACCACTGCACCAGTGCTGCCCGCTGTGCAGCGGCCTACGGGCTGTTGGTAGCGAGTTATGGGGGACGAGCTGTGAGTAGAGCAGTGTGTAGTGGAGTGGTGGGATTTCTTCATTTTTTTCGTCGCGCACAAAATGAGCGCAGAACGTAAACGTGGTTTGCAGAAGAAGGAGTGCATGTCAAGAAAAAGGAAGGAAAAAGAAAAACTAATCCGTGGTGAGTAAAGAACCACACAGCCTGAAGCGAATATCAAAATTTCGGTTTGGACCGAGTTAAGGCCTATTGTGGAGTGCGTTAGGAAAAGCGTTCATTTTGTTTGCTGTTCGCTATTCAGTGGAATTTACTCCCACACTGAAGGGTCAAGTGGCACTTCACACATTTCTCGCCACCTATGCGCGCCTAATAAACAAAGGTCTTATGTGGACGAGAAACGACTTCCTAAACTGCTCAGGACGTAACTGTCGATAAATGCGTGGGTATGTGTGCACCAGACGTAAGGTCGTACGGAACTATAAGAGATGAAAGTCTTATGAAACTTGTTCAGACGTTAGTTGACACAGCAAATCCCATTATATCTCACCCCACAACTGTACATGAGAGGAAGTACTAAAAGCCTACGACATGTAATTATGCCTGATATAACCAGTGAGAGAAGAAACAATTATCTGACATGTACTGTCTCCTGTTTCATTGACGGCACTCTCAGATCTCGCATGTTGTTTACAACTCAGTTTCCAGATGAACCAAAAACGGGCGGTAACATTCTAAGAGAATCGTTTAGACGTTTTATGTCTCTTGGTATCCACGACTGTACTTTGAAAGACATGCAGCCCAAGAATGATCAAGGTACCAACATTGTCGCTGCACAGAGCGATATATTCACGACTGAATTTTTCCTGCCATGTGCTAATTACAGGAAAATCAAATAATTTTAATGCGGAGTATATATACGCCAATTGTCCATAAGTTCATGGTCTTTTGATTGCTGCGAAAGAGCGTTTCACTTACGTAAAGAAAAGTGGTTTTCTTATTGCTCTTGATAGATAAATGAGCTAGTGTAACGACACTCCCTGGAATAAGCAGCTGACAATGTTAGAACGTCTTTGTGCGAAAAGCTCTCTGAGAAGGGAGATATAGCCAGAAATGAACTTATATCACGCTGATGGAAGAACTTTTCACATTATGTTTGCTATTCTGTTACTGTAATTATTATACGCAATCGTTTATTTTATAGCTTTTAAAACATAAGGGTTTTTGTAGCTCTTCAAAGCGGCGTCCAAGGAATTACAACTGGAGAAATCACCTTCACTGCACCTTCTGTTGACATGGACAATGACAATGTTAAAGCATTTGAGACAGGCGCCCCAGGACAGACAAGCTTCTGAAATTGGACTTTCACATAAACACCTCAAATTATACATAGATGAAAAGCTATTTGTCAAGAGATACGGTGAGGTACCAACTTTCCTCTGGTCACCATTCGTCATTTAAAAATGATATCTGAAGATAAGAGGCGTAAAGTCATGAATAGGATACAATAGTTTTCCTTCCTCATACTTCTCCAATCCCACAATACACTCTGATAACAATTCCCTTTACAGCATCACCAACTGTTTTTTCTCTTTGTTTTCGTAAGTGGGTTCGAATGGAAGTGGCTTACCTTTCGATCTAGAAATAGTTATCTCAATGTACTCCGCTCTTCTGGGAATTACAAAAAAAAAAAAACATTTAATGTTCGGAAGTAGGAGGGAAAATCATTCCTACATGTTCCTCCACAACCTGTAACACATGAATCATTGGGAATCCATTTTGTCCTAAATGATAGTTCGAATTTTGGACTGTATATGCACTAAAGTATGAATTTGACTGTCCTCAGGTAAAGTGAAGGCAGGAGTAATGACCCTGGACGTGTGTTTCACAGCCCCATCCCATCAAAGAACAAGTTATGTTGAAGCACATACATTCTGCTACTCCATCTGCCGGATTTCTAGTTGTGCAATTTGAAGATGGGAGTGAGACAATCAGGTTGCCTACACTCGGTGTCACTCAACATCTACACCGAACAAGAAGTAAAGCATACAAGGATAAACTTGTAAACAGAATAAAATATCAGGGAGAAGCAATTAACATTTTGAAGTTTACCAGTGACACTGCAATTCTCTCAGAGACAACAAAGAACTTGGAGTAACAGTTGAATGGAATAGATAGTGGCCTGGAAAGGGTTTATAAAATAACCCTCAATGGAACTAAATGAAAGTTAATGGAACGTATTCGAATTAAACATAGCAGTACCAACGCATTTTAGATAACGTTTACTACAGAAGGGGCATAACGTATGACCAACACAGAACAATACAGATGTCGTTCATTTTCGTTATCTTTTACGCACCACATACTTTTTAAAGATATGCTTATGTGTAAGAAGGGTCCTAAACCTGAAATTATGAATATGACACCTCTTCAGAAAGTTCACATCCATTGACAAGACCTAAATTTTTGCGTTAAGTTTTACTGAAAAATTTAAAACAATTACAGAATCTGGTAGAAGAAATCATTAAAAATCATGAATGTATTTTTTCAGAATTTTAAAATATAATGTACGTGACTAGAAGTACATAGTTCTGGAAAGGTAGGCATAAAATACCCCTTCCTTGTCCCTTGGTATCGCGAGGGTTAAATCAGATAGTGTTAAGGGAAACTGATTCCGAAATGAGACACTAAAAGGACAATTGGGCAGGAAAAAAACTGATGATGACCGAATTAGAGGGGATATAAAATGAAGACTGACTACAGCAAGAAAAGTATCAATGAATAATTGGGATTTGCTAACATCGAATATAAATTTAAGTGTTAGGAAGTATTTCTTGAAGATATTTGTACGGTTCCCAAGATGCTGCTATAGGCGGGTGTAAAAATGAATGTGCGCAATGGAAAATACTGAACACGAAAGTAAAGATTTGGCCCTGTCTGACTACCCCATGAAGCAGATCTTAGTATCTCTTAACGGTGATATTATTTCCTCCTTCTTGCTCTTTAACATATAAATCACGACATAAAAATAAATGAATGATTAAGGGACCTAGTAACTACTAAATATTAAAGTTTCTGATAATAAATTTATTGTAGATTAAAACATCTTTATTTATTACAAATGTTTATATATATCATCTACCTCCGAAACACTACAAGACACTACTTTCAAAGATGATCTACAGTGCTGTGCAACCTCAGTGGAAATGAAACTTACGTGATCACAGGCTGTTCAGCTTTATAGTCCTAATAAGTCGAAGCAATCAATATCACAGAATGTACAGTGTCCCGTGCGTCGGAGTGATAGTTCACGTACATGACTGCGATGATCTTATAATCCCTTTCCAGGCCACTATCTATTCCATTAAACTGTTATTCCAAGTTCTTTGTTGTCTCTGAGAGAATTGCAGTGTCACTGGTAAACTTCAAAATGTTTATTGCTTCTCCCAGATATTTAATTCGGTTTACAAATTTATCCTTGCATGCTTTCCTGCTTTTTCAGTGTAGATGTTGAATGACATCACGTGTAGGCTACCCGAATGCCTCACTCTCATCATCCCATTACACAACTAGAAATCCAGGAGATGGAGTATCAGAATTTATGTGCTTCAACAAGAATTGTTCTTTGATGGGGTGGGGCTATGAAATCCATGTCCAGTCTCATTCCTCCTGTCTTCTTTTTACCGGAGGACATCAAAATTCATATTTCAGTGCATCTACGGCAAAAATTCAAACTCTGATTTAGGACAACATGGATTCCCAAGGATTCACAAGTTACCAGTTGTGATGGAACATTTAGGAATGAGCGTCTTTCTATTTCAGAACATTAAATGTTATTTTTGTAACTCCCAGAAGAGCAGAGTTCATCGAGACACCTTTTTATAGATCGAAAGGTAAGCCACTTCCGTTCGAAATCACTAGCGAGAACAATGAGAAAAGACAGTTGGAGATGCAGTAAGGGGAAATGTCGTTAGAGTGTATTGTAGGATTGCAGAAGTATGAGGAAGGAAAACTACTGTATCCTTTTCATGACTTTACTCCTTTTATCTTCAGATATCATTTTTAAATGACGAATGGTAGCCAGAGGAATGTTGCTACCTCACAGTAGCTCTGGATAAATAGCTTTTCATATAAGTACAATTTGAGGCGTTTATGTAAATGTCTGATTTCAGAAGTTTCTCAGCCCTGGTGGGCCTGACTCAAAAGCCTTAACATTGTCGTCGTCCATGTGAAGAGAAGGTGCAGTGTAGGTTATTTCTGCGGCTGTAATTGCTTGGACGCCGCATTGAAGTGCTACAAAAACCATTATGTTTTAAAAACTATGAAATAAACGATTGCGTATAAGAAATACAGTAATACAATAGCATACATACCGTAAAAAGTTCTTTCGTCGGTATGATATCAGTTCCTTTAGTTCGGGTATTTCTCCCTTCTCAGAGAGCTTTTCGCTACAAGACATTGTAACATTGCCAGCTGCCTATTCCAGAGAGTAATGTAAGACTGGCTCAGTCATCTATCAAGAGCATTAAGAAGACCACTTTTCTTTACGTAAGTGATATGTTCTTTCGCCGCAGTCAAAAGACCATGAAAGTATAGACAATTAACGCATATATGCTCGGCATCAAAATTATTTCATAGCCCTTTATTTAGCATATGGCAGGAACAATTCAGTCGTGAATACTAGCGCAGTGCAACGACAATGTTGGTACTTCGATCAGTCGTGTGCTGTATGGTTCATGTGGCTCTGAGTACTATGGGACTTAACTTCTGAGGTCATCAGTCCCCTAGAACTTAGAACTACATAAAACTTACTAACCTAAGGATATCACATAAATCCATGTCCGAGGCAGGATTTGAACCAGCGGCCGCAGCAATAGCGCGGTTCCAGACTGAAGCGTCCAGAACTGCTCGGCCACTCCGGTCGGCATGTGCTGTATGTCTTGCAAAGTAGAAATGTGGATACCAAGAGACATTAATCGCCGAAACAATTCTCTTAGAATATTACCGACCGTTTGTGGTTCATCTGGAAACTGGGTTGTAAACAACGCGAGATCTGAGAGGCCAGTCACTGAAACAGGAGACAGTACATGTCAGCTAATTGTTTCTTCTCTCGCTGGACGTCCACATGTCCGTAGTTGCTGAGTATTCACCTTCTGTTACATGAGCAATTACCTCAGGCATAATTGTATGTCGTAGGCTTTTAACACTTTCTGCCATGTACGACCACACAGTTGTGGGGTGAGATATATTGGCCTTTGCGGTGTCAACTAAAGTCTGATCAAGATCCCTAAGACCTTTCTCATAGTTCCATACGACCTTACGACCTTACACGTAGCAACGCAATTATCGACAGTTATCTCCTGAGCTGGTTTAGGAACTCGTTTCTAGTTTACATAAGACCTTTGTTTATTAGACACGCATGGATGGCGAGAAATGTACGACGTGCCACTTGACCCTTCAGCATGAGAGTAAATTTCACAGTACTGCGAACAGCAAAGAAAATGAATGCTTTTCCTAACGCCATCCACGATAGACTTTAACAAGGTCCAAAGTGTACTTTTAAAATCTGCTCCAGGCTGTGTGATTCCCTACTCACCAGTGATTAGTTTTTCTTTTACTTCCCTTTTTCTTCACATGTGTTCCATGTTCTGCAAACCACGTTTAGTTTGCCGCTCTCATATTGTGTGCTACGAAAAAAATTAAGAGATCCCATCACTCCAATAAACACTTTTCTACTCACCGCTCGTAGCCTGAAACTTGCAACTGCGGTCAGTGCTACCAACAGTTCGTAGGTAGCACACCAGTGCGTGCTCACCGCACTGGTGCATTGACGTCACGGGCTTGCTCAGTGCGGAGCAGTGAGGTCGCGGTCCGTGGGCTGCGTCTCCATGCGCAACTCTGCTGAGCCCGTGACATACAGGTGCTTTCGCAACAGCACTGATCGGCCCTTGGGAAGACGTCAGGGACTCGCTCAGCGCGATACTGCTGTAGTCCAGTGCGGCCGGAGCTCGCGGGCCCAGCCTCTACACAGGACTCTCCCGGCGGACCTCGATGCGGCTACCCCGCCCAAACCGGCAGAGCGAGGCAAAGCTCGCACTGTTGTCATGGCCACGGTGCTGGATGGGCCGCGATTAGATGATCACCTCTGCTGCAAACTGCACAACCAGAGCCCACACTCAACAAGTTGTCACCGACCGATCGACATCATAAAAGCCGACTGCGAAGTCACTCCAGCAGTGACTGCATCGATTACCACTGGCAGACACGTCCCTGAACTGACTTAACCTCTTATCCTCAGGACATTGATACCTTTTAAATTTTAAGTCAGAGTATCTTTTACAAATATCTCATGTGCTAGTCTAAATTATTTGTCAAATTGTTTATTTAAAACATGTCAAATGATGTATTGCTTTTCTTGTATACACCAATCTTGTAATTTGGTTATACACGATTGAATGAGTACTCATGTAACAGCCAGTATCGTAGTCAAATGTATCGTAGACAAACGTAACACACCAAGAAAATTTTTTTTCATTTCGTTTATGAAATATGTGTCTACCAGAGAGTCCACAAGTGGTAAAAAGTACATGTTTTACTTTCTATGATGATAATGAACAGAGAAGCCTTTACAGTTTTTCTGCGATCAGTTAGGGGATGCCTTCCTGTTTCTTATCGTCCTTTGTTCTTCCGCTTCCGCCGTGTAAGCATCTACACCACAGGCCATTAAAATTATTACACCACGAACGTGCTACAGACGCGAAATTTAAACCACAGGAAGAATATGCTGTCATATGGAAACGATTACCTTTCCAGAGCTTTCACGCAAGGTTGCCGCCGGAGGCGACACCTACAACGTGCTGACATGAGGAAAGTTTCCAACCGTTTTCTCATACACAAAGAGCATCTGACAGGCGTTGCCTGGTGTAACGTTGTTGTGATGCCTCGTGTAAGGAGGAGAAATGCGTACCATCACGTTTCCGACTTCGATAAAGGTAGGATTGTAGCCTATTGCGATTGCGGTTTATCGTATCGTGACATTGCTGCTCGCGTTGGTCGAGATCCAATGACTGTAAGCAGAATATGGAATCATTGGGTTCAGGAGGGTAATACGCAACGCCGTGCTGGATTCCAACGGCCTGGTATCCCTAGCAGTCGAGATGACAGGCATCTTATCCACTTCGCTGTAACCGATCGAGCAGCCACGTCTCGATCCCTGAGTCAACAGATGGGGACGTTTGCAAGACAACAACCATCAGCACGAACAGTTCGAAGGCGTTTGCAGCAGCATGGACTATCAGCTCGGAGATCATGGCTGCAGTTTCCCTTGACGCTGCATCACAGACAGTAGTGCCTGCCATGGTGCACTCAACGACGAACCTGAGTGCACGAATGGCAAAACTTCATTTTTTCGGACGAATCCAGGTTCTGTTTACAGCATCGTGATGGTCGCATCTGTGTTTGGTGACATCGCAGTGAACGCAGATTGGAGGTATGTATTCGTCATGGCCATACTGGCGTATCACCCGGCGTGATGGCATGGGATGCCATTGGTTACACATCTCGGTCACCACATGTTCGCACTTCGAACAATGGACTTTACATTTCAGTAGTGTTAGGACCCGTGGCTCTACCCTTCTTTCGATCTCTGCAAAACCTTCCATTCCAGCAGGATAATGCACGACCGCATGTAGCAGGACCTGTACGGGCCGTTCTGGATACAGGAAATCTTCGACTGCTGCCCTGGCCAGCACATCATGCAGATCTCTCACCAACTGAAAGCGTCTGGTCAGTGGTGGCCGAGCAACAAGTGGCTCATCACAATAACGCTAGTCACTACTCTTGATTAACTGTGGTATTGTGTTGAAGCTGCATGGGCAGCTGTACCTGTACATGCTATCCAAGCTCTGCTTGACTCAAAACTCAGGCGTATTAAGTCCGTAATTACGGCCAGAGGTGGTTGTTCCAGGTACTGATTTCTCAGTATCTATATACCCAAATTGCCTGAATATGTGATCACATGTCAGGTCTAGTATAATATGTTTGTCCAATGAAACACGTTTATCATCTGCATTTCTTCTTGGTGCTGCAATTTTAATGGCCAGAGTGTATCTTGTTAGCTCTTAAGAACCATGAATATATTTAAGTTTAATTAAATTAACAACTTCCAGATGTATAAACTTAACAAACAAAACATATCTCTTTGTATTATGTCTTTATCAGCTTTGAGTTGAGAAATTCGTGAATGAAATGCAAAACTGCTGACGTGGAACCCCTACGCCATTGGTGTGATCCAAATACTGAGTAGCAGTTTATCAGATGTTTTATGGTGCCTCAACGAAACTGCAGTCTTTCAGAAACGAAGTCCGATACTCCATTAACTGTACACCATAATGCAACTGACCAATCGCGTTATGCACTTGCCTTATGAAATATACATTGGAGGCAAATCTGTAACTTTGCGTTTCTCTCGAACACAAACCTGGAGTAATAGGTAATCACAACAGGAATCAACAAGCACTGCTCGGTTAATTTCGATTGACATTACTGGGCTGAATCCCTGCTGGTAAGTGGTAGGTGATCAGAACTATTTTCTTTACTTTCTCTATCATCCTTACACCTTCACAAGCAGGCAGGGTAACAGTTACAGTTCAAAGCTTCCACTCGCTCATACACCTACGAGAGAGGTTGTTGCTGTTGTTGGATGGGGACCACTTATAATGTGGTCACTCCATGTGTGGTTGCAGATTAACATCATACCAGAGACATTTCTGTTTACAACAACAAAACATACTACAACCGCTACTTCAGTTCGCTGCATCGGCGAATAGTGTGAGCTAGTCAGCTTTTTTCATACGCGAATTAGCAGTACCGTTAATTTAGAGTAATATAGAAACGTCTTTTGCCATGTCAACAGCCGAGGGTGCTTAATCACACGAGATCTACCTTACTCATGAGTTCTCCCAGGAAAGAACTTGGAAAGTTATGGAACAGAAACCTACCTTTCCCTCCCATCTCGTTGCCCAATGTAGTTGCTGTGGTCTTCAGTCTGATGACTGGTTTGATGCAGCTGCCCAAACTAGTCTATTCTGTGCAAGCCTCTTCAGCGCTGCACAGCTAACGCAATGTGCATCAGTATGAACCTGCTAACTGTATTGAAGACTTCGTCACCCTCTACAATTTTAACACCCCCCCACCCCAACACCCACATATACACACATCTCTCCATTACTAAACTGACAAGTCCTTGATGCCCTAGGATTTGCCAATGAGACGAAGTTGTGCCATAAAATTCTTGTTTTTCTCAGTTCGAATCAGTATCTTCTTATCAGTTATTCGATCTGCAGTGCCACCGCTATTTTTCGGCGCTACTGAGTAAAATTGTAACATTGCCATGGCTGTTGCCAAACATCTTTAGAGTAGGCCAGCTCAGCGCCGACCAAACACCATTACGTCAGAAGCAGCAATGCCACTGGCAGATTCCCACATTGTGCTCCAGGAAAATGGCTGGCACCGCCATAACGACGACACAGCAGAAAGGCGTTGGTAGGCCTGTAACTGCACATCCAATCAGCAGACGTCTTAATGTCTACATGGTTGCAAGCTGTAATTTGCAAAGCAAGAACGCTCTGTCCCAACATAAATTACCATTCTTTTCAGTCAAAGGTGTCTCAGCCTGGTACCTACTATTTAAAAGGAGAGGTGTTGCAGCTCCACGAGGCGTTATGAGGCTAGAAGCTGCCACCATGGGATTTGGCATCCACTAACTATGGGCCCCTGTTGCTGGTCTTAAGATCTGTGCTGTGAGTTTAGCATCTTACAGCCTGTGGGCCAACTACCAGGTGTATCCTGCCTTCGTCCATTGAAAACAGTCGTATGAGGCCATGAAAACCTGTTGCGTCATTTCATTAATACTCGCTGTCTTCAGCACAGCTATGGAGGACGTTGCACCACAGAAAGTTCTAGTTTGTTCTTCAGTAAAATGTATGACTAATAGCAAATTTTTTATGAGCAGCCATGGATCATCATCCCGACAACAATCCACCACCTCAACTCAAACCTCCACATGTAGAGGTCATCCATACTGGACCTCCACATTTTGATGTCAGAAGTGTGTGTTATGTCTAAATTTCAGTGACAGGTGAACCTTACCAGCAACTCTCCCTGGAGACGATGACTCTCGACTACCTCAGGGATGCAGTTTCGTCGACACACAACAGCGTCGAGTCAGTACACCATTAAGCAGCTTTTCAGTTCTGTTTCCATGTGTCAGATAAACTGAAACTGTGTTCTGAGGATGTGTAAATATTTTTGCCTATCATAAATGAGTGTGGCTCATTGACTGGAAGTGTATAAGGTGTTAACTATGCGTAGATTCTTAGAAGAGGAAGATCAGTTTTGTCGAGAAGTCGTCGTTTTTGGTAGTTTTCGCCGTTTTTAATGGGCAATCTATTTCATTTTGAGCAATAAATATGGCTCACTGTGTTTAACGGCGTAAAGTAGTAGTCATGAGCTGCTCCTAAAATGGGAAGTTAAGTTACAGAAAGTGTTACGATAGAATTAGATTAAGTGTCCTTGTAGTCATACTGTTTTGTTGTCCTCGTTATTTGTTTGCATTATTAGCGGGGGATACCCTGGCGGAGAGGTTGCGAATTTTGCAGCCTTGACCAGATATGCAGGGAAGTGCATGTGCCGATGATTTTTGTGTCTTGCAGAGTGCAACTGCCGACAGTAGTTTTGTTGTAGATACTTAAGGGGTGACACAGAAAGCTATCAATAAGACTGCTGGGCAATCCCAGGGCTGGACTCATCAAGCATCATGCCGAAGCTGACTTTCGATGACGTGCCGTGAAACTCATGGGGATAATGTTGAAGCTGGCAGAAGCTGTCTCCAGTGAAATATTGTCGCTAGGTTCGTATGTCATGATAGGACAAATCCGGGCATAATCACTAAGCCTTAATTTGCATGATATAGTGCCACAAGGCACTGGGAATTTGCTTTAGGTGACCGAAGGTGTTGCTAACTTATACGATTCTGGACTTCGCCTCCTGGTAGAGAATCGTCGTTTAGTACGCAGCGTTCAGTGATTGAGAGCACTTCTCCTGTCTATACTCACGTTGAGACGGTATCTGAATTCCATCCTTGTGGCTGGGAGTTCGCATTTCTTGTCTGTAGAATACAGAGAGGAGAAGCTAGTATTAGATTATTCTAGTCAGAGGACCGCCTTCTGCCGTCCTAGTGTTTAATGAGATTTTTATTTTGTGGCTGTAGTTCTTCCATCGTCGCAGACGTGTACGAGATCCACAAATCCGACGCACGGGACGCAGTACATTCGGTGATATTGGTAGTTGCTTCAGCTTATTTGGGCTATAAAGCTGAACAGCTGAGATCACGTAAGTTTCATTTCCGCTAAGGTTGCTTTGCACATCACTGTAGATCATCTTTTAAAGTAGTGTTATTTACATTATATCGCGTAGCCACAAAATCAGCCCATTTGTGCAGTGGATCAATAATATTAGTCAGGAAATTCCCCTTCAGATATCATTTTTAAATGACGAATGGTGGCCAGTGGAAAGTTGATACCTCACAGCATCTCTGGACAATAGCTTTTCGTCTAAGTATAATTTGAGGCGTTCATGTAAAAGTTCAAATTCAGAAGCTTCTCTGTCCTGGGGCGCCTGACTCAAATCCTTTAACATTGTCATTGTCCATTTCAAAAGAAGGTGCAGTGCACGTGATTTCCCCAGTTTTAGTTCCTTGGACGGCGCTTTGAAGAGCTACAAAAATCCTTATGTTTTAAAATCTATAAAATAAACTATTGTGTATAAGAATTACAGTAATAGAATAGCATACATACGGTGAAATGTTCATACATCAGCGTGATACCAGTTCCTTCATTTCGGGGTATTTCTCCCTTCTCAGAGAGCTTTTCGCACAAAGACATTCTAACACTGTCAGCTACTTATTCCAGCGACTATCATAAGACTGGCTCATTTATCTAAGAATAGCATTAAGAAACCACATTTCTTTACGTAAGTGATGCGTTATTTCGCACCAAAAGACCATGAACTTATGGACAATTGACGCATATATACTCCGCATTAAAATTATTTCTTAGCCCTGTATTCAGCATAAGGCAGGAACAACTCAATGGCGAATATATCGCGCAGTGCAACGAAAGTGTTGGTACCTGGATCAGTCGTGTACTGCATGTCTTTCAAAGTAGAGTGGTGGATACCAAGAGACATAAATCGTCTAAACAATTCTCTTAGACTGTTATCGCCCGTTTTCGGTTGATCTGGAAACAGAGTTGTAAAAAATTGCGAAATCTGAGAGTCCAGTCAATGAAACAGGAGACAGTTGATGTCAGATATTTGTTGCTTCTCGCACTGGATGTCCACATGTCTGTAGTTGCTGAGTATTCACCTTCTTTTATATGAACAATTACCTCCGGCATAATTATATGCCATAGGCTTTTAGCACTTTCTGCTGTGTACCGCGATACATTTGTGGGATGAGATATAGTGGCCTTTGCAGTGTCAACTAACGTCTGAACACCTTCATCTCATATAGTTCTGTACGACCTTACGTCTCGTGCACACATAGCCACACTTTTATCGACAGTTATCTTCTGAGCAAGTTTAGGAAGTCGTTTCTCGTCCACACAAGACCCTTTTTTGTTAGACACGCATGGATGGGGAGAAATGTGCGAAGTGTCACTTGACCCTTCAGCAGGAGAGTAAATTTGACCGCACAGCGAACAACAAACAAAACGAACGTTTTTCCTAACGCCATACACAATACGCTTTAACACGGTCCTAACTGAACTTTTAAGATTCCCTTCAGGATGTGTAGTTCTCTACTCATCAGTCATTAGTTTTTCTTTTACTTCCCTCTTTATTGACATGCGCTCCTTCTTCTGCAATCCATTTTAGTTTCCTCGCTCATTTTGTGCGTTACGACAAAAATGAGGAAATCCCACCACCCGACTAAACGCTGCTCTACTCAACGCTCGGAGCCCATCGCTCGCAACTGCGGTCAGTACTACCAAGAGCCCGTAGGCCACAGCACGCCAGTGCTTGCGCATGGCACTGTTGCAGTGACGTCACTGCCGCGGCCCGTGGGCTGCGTCTCCATGCGCAGCTCCGCTGAGCCCATGGCATACAGGTTCTTTCGCAACAGCACTGCTCGGCCGTTGGCGTGACGTCAGGGCTCGCTCGGCTCAAGACTGCTGCAGTACAGTGCGGCCTCAGTAGGCGGGCCGGGCCTCAGTGCACGACTCTACACCGTGCGTCTCGTCGGTCCTCGATGCAGCTGAACCGGCAGCGCTAAGCAAGGCTCACACAGATGTCATTATGTCATGGCTACGCTCCTGCATGGGCCACCCCTCGATGCCCACTTCTGCTGCAAGCTGCACAACCAGAGCTTGCTCTCAGTCGGTGGCCACCGACCGATTGACATCATACAAGCCAACTGCGACCTCACTCCAGAAGTGGCTGCATCAATTCCCATGGGCACACACGTCACTGAACTGCCTTAAACTCCTATCCTCAGAACAATGATACCTCTCAAATTTTTGTTATTGTCTCTTTTATTAATATCCCCTGTGCGACCACTTTTGTAAGTGTCGTAATCAAATGTATCATAGGCAAATATAAGACAACAAGAAAATTTTTCTTTCTTTATGTTTATGAAATATGTGTGTACCAGAGGGTCCACAAATGTTAATAAGTACATGTAATACTTTCTATGATAATAAAGAACAGAGAAGCCTTCACATTTTTTCTGTGATCAGCTAGGAGATGTCTTCCTGTTTTTTTATTGTCCATTGTTCTTCAGCTTTCGCTATGTAAGCATCTGTCTTGTTAGCTCTTAAGAACCATGAATATATTTAAATCTATTTAAATTAATACCTTTCAGATGTAGTAATTTAATAAACTATACATATCTCTTTGTATTAATGTCTTTATCAGCTTTGTGTACAGCTAATCATGAAAGAAATTCAAAATTGCTAATGTGGACCCTGTCTGCCGTTGGTGTGATTCAAATACTGATTAGCAATTATCAGTTATTTTATGGGGCACCAATGAACCTGCAGTCTTTCATAAACGAAGTCCGATAGTCAATTAACTACACAGCATAATGCGATTGACCGACAACGTTATGCACTTGCCTTATGAAAATTACGTTGGAGCCACATCTGAAACTTTACGTTTCTCTCAAACACCAACCTGGAGTAATAAGAAATCGCAAAACGAATCAACAAGCACTGCTCGGTTAATTTCAAATGACATTACTGAGCTGACTACCTGCTGATAAGTGGTAGGTGATCACGACTATTTTCTTTAGATTCTCTTTCTTCCTTCCACCTTCACAAGCAGCCAAGGTAACAGTTAAAGCCTCTTCAGCGTTTCACAGCTAATGCAATGTGCATCAGTTTGAACCTGCTACCTGTGTTCGACACTTTGTCTCCCTCTACTATTTTAATACCCCCTTCCCCAACACCCACATTTACACACTTCTCTTCATAACCAAATTGACAATTCCTTGGTGCTTCAGGATGTGCCCTGTGAAACGAAGTCGTGTCTTACGTTTCTTGTTTTCCCCAGTTGACTCAGTATCTTCTTACCAGTTATTCGATCTGCAGCGCCACCACTAATTTTCGGCGCTACTGAGTAGAATGGTGATTATGGTATCGATAGCTACGATGCCACGGCGTACGTGGATGTTCTTAACTTGGCACTACGAAAGACACCGACGCCAGCTCCCTCCAGCCAGTGCTGTGGAGGTCTACGAGCTCCGCGACAGATTCTGCCCATTTTGAACAAGAGAAGACGGCGAGGACACCTCGCTTGCTATTGAGACTATGTACGACATATGACGGGTCTAAGGCTTCCCACCTCAGTGCAAAGTTAGGTATTCAGTTAATATTGTGATATAGTCAAACCATTTCTAAGGGCAGTGCCGAGAGATTTTCACCTTTTTCTGCTCCTACTCACTTCCTTCATTCGACCAAACTTTCAGTTTACAGGAGCAGACCCACCCACCGCCTTACAGGCGGGATACAAAACTTGGCGACAAACTGCGATTAAAGTTTTTTTTTCCCTCTCCTCTCGTTTCCTTTTTTCCTCGGTACTGCTTTAGCTTTTTTGTGATGTCCCCGTGTGGCTGAGTGACTGTCTTTAAGTGTTTTCCACCATTCGCGGTAAGACTTTCATTTGCGTAAGCCATGGCTTCGCCACTGGAACAGGCTTCGATGTCCGATCTTGTACGTTTTTAGGCTCAGCAAATGACGCAACTGCTCGCTGCCATAAATGGACTGGTCACACTACAAACTGCAGCTACTTCGGCGCCTCCGACGCCACCGCCTGTACCGACGCCGTGGCCAACGGCGCCGCTATTTCGTGCCTTCAATCCTGACGTTGAACGCGGGCCAGAATACATCCCACAGCTCGAGGCACACTGTGCAGCTTACAAGATACCAGGTACAGAGCGGCTTGCTTTTTTATTGTCATCGCGGGTGTTGTGTTGTACCATGTGCTCGTGAAATTGTTTCCCACCAATCGCCCAGAAACTTAAACTTACGACGAAGTAATTGATGCTTTGAATTCCCACTTTCGTGATTGTATAAATGTGGTAGCTGCACCCTACGACTTCTTTCGCCTCCGGCGTGGCTCTACTCAGTCGAATAAAGCTTGGTTAGCGGACCTTCAGGGACTAACTTCTGATTGTGACTTTAATTACTCGTGTGGACGCTCATATGTGGATGTAATGATTAGAGGCGCTATTGTGGAGAATGTGGCGGATCACCACATCCCCGAACAAATCCTCAGATTTAAAAACCCGTCTTTGCAGGAGGTGGACTTGCTAGACAGACAAGATACATTAGACATCCCTACTTCCGCGTTCGACGTGACCCAGGGTGTGTCTACTGTTAGCGCGGCACAACACGTGCCCTCCCGCCCGCCAGCTCGGCCAGCAACGCCGCGTCGCTCGCGCGCAAGTAAACAAATTTCACACCAGGTACCCAATAAGAAACTGAAATCGTGTCCGAACTGCTTTCGTGCCAAGCCACGGGACGGTTGCCCATCCCGCCAAGCACTGTGTTATTTTTGTAATAAGAAAGGACATGCAAGCTGTGTGTAATAAGAGAAACTCTAATTTACCAATTGTCTCCCGTTCGCGTGACTCACGTAGGCGTCACCGCAACGGCAACCGCCATGAACATGATACACATCACCCTGTGGATGTTAATACCATTTATTCAAAGCCTTCTGCTTCACGTACTTCGACAGCTCGTCGTGAGAATCAAGTTTTGCCAGACACTTCCTCTCGCATTCAGCGCGATGCGAGGAAACTTTCTGTGACTTTGCTCATTTGTGTTCGTTCTGTTCGCATGCAGCTGGACACTGGTGCGTCAGTTTCTTTACTGAACAAATCGACGTATGACTTGCTTTATTCACTCCCGCTTCATTGTTCACATTCCAGCTGACTGCATTTATTGGGCAGGAAATCTCAGTGCTTGGCGAGTGTAGCTTGTTAGCCACTCATGGTGCCACGAGCCGTACAGTGTCTTTCCATGTGCTTTGCTGTAATGATACTACGAATACTTTTGGCATGGACGCATTTGAATTTTCTGGCCTCACAATTCCGGACAATGTACTTTGCATTAACGCTATTGACCATGCAGACAGTGTTGCCACATTATGCGATGATTTTGCTGAGCTCTTTTCTGATGGCCTTGGTTGTGCCACAGACATTGCAGCGCATGTTGTAGTTGAAGACAATGCCATGCCCATTTTCCGGACGGAACGCCCGGTACTGCACGCACTGCGTGACGCCGTATGTTCTGAACTTAAGCAATTGCAAGACATTGGTGTCATTGAACCTGTTTTTGCTTCGCCATGGGCTTCGCCTATAGTGTGTGTGAAGAAACCAAACGGTCGTCTCCGTATTTGTGCTGACTTTAAATCTACAGTGAATCCCCAGACAGTGGTAGCTACATTTCCCTTAATGCGTCCTGAAGACATTTTTGATAAGCTTGATGCGGGAAAATTCGTTTCCACGATTTACTTGCGGGACGCATTCTTTCATATTCCGCTCGACGAACAGTCGTAGCCCTCTTTTGTGATCAACACCCACAGTGGATTGTTAAAGTTTCGCCGCCTTCCGTTCGGTTGTGCTTCGGCTCCTGCTATTTTTCAGTCTTATTTGCAGCAGTTGTGGGCCACTGTCCCTGGTTGCTCAAATTATCTGCACGATATAGTGGTATAAGGTCGCACACCTGACGAACATTTGCAGAATTTGCGTGCCTTATTTATTGTACTTTTGCAGGCAGGACTAAAGCGTAACAGAGGCAAGTGTAAATTTTTTCAAACTGAGATTCAGTATTTAGGACATATGATTAACGAACAGGGTATCCACCCGTCGCCGTCACATCTCAGTGCAATTAGAGACTTGCCAGCACAAAGGAACTTGAAAGAACTTCAGTCTGTGTTGGGCAAAATTTCATATTATATTCGGTTTATACCAAATGCAGCGGTGATTGCAGCGCCTTTGCATCGCCTTCGGCGTAAGAATGTTCTTTTGTTTGGTCTTCGGAATGTGAAGCTACTTTCCACAAGCTCAAATCTGCGTTGTTGAGTGATCGCTATTTGATTCCTTTCGATCCCTCCAAACCAGTTGTTTTGGCTGTCGATGCATCTTTTCACAGCATCGTAGCAGTTCTCTTACACCGCATTAAATCTGTCGATCGTCCGATAGCTTTTGCGCCGAAGTTGCTCAATTCTGCCTAGCAAAACTATTCTCAAATCGAGAAAGAAGCTTTAGTTATTGTATATGGTGTGACAAAGTTTCATGATTTTTTGTACGGTCCCAAGTTCTATTTGGTCACCGACCATAAGCCTTTGACGTCGTTGTTCCACCTGTCAAAGCCAGTTCCGGCCCGAACTGCACAAAAGTTGCAACGTTTGTCTTTATTTTTCTCTAACTACAATTATGAAATTTAGTTTTCGGTCCACAGCCGAGCATGGCAATGCTGATGCTTTGTCTCGTCTGCCTATCGGTCGTGACAAAATGTTTGATTCTTCAGAATTGTCATGCATGTTTATTGATTCGGAAGATAAAGAATTAGCTGATGGTTTTGCAGTGGATTTTCGTCGCATTGCTTCATCGACAGCCGCCGATGCTTCTTTGCAGACTCTTTTGCAGTATATTCGTACTCAATGGCCTCCATCTGCTACGCAGATTCGTGATCCACTCTTTCGACGTTACTTTCGATAACGTCACAATTTGTCTGTGCACCACAGTGTTATCTTGTTATGAACTGACGATGATCAGTCTTGTGTGGTTGTACCTCGTTCGTAGTAGTCGGAAATTGTCCGCTTGCTGCACGCTGCTCATTGGTTTATAGTGAGGATGAAGCAATTAGCGCGTCGTCACTGCACTTGGGTCGGCATTGATAAACGTATTGAGAATTTGCTTGCTAACTGTCGCTCTTGCGTGGAGCATCAATCTGCTCGCCGGCAGCGCTTCTTTGAGTGTCCGACTCCTACTGCGCCTAGGCAGCGCGTTCATATTGATTTTGCGGGTCCTTTCTGGGACACCCGCTGGTTGGTAGTCATTGATGCGTACAGCCACTTTGCTTTTGTTGTACCTATGTCTTCTACTACATCTGCCAGTGCTATTCGGGCTTTGACGTCTGTTTCCTGCATTGAGGGCTTTCATGAAGTTATTGTCTCCGACCGTGGCCCCCAGTTCGTGTCCACAGAGTTTGAAGCGTTCTGTGCTGCTAATGGCATTCGCCATTTGACCTCAGCCCCATTCCACCCCCACTCAAACGGCGAGGCTGAACGCTTTGTGCGTGCGTTTAAGTTACTGATGAGCAAGTTGCACGCCACAGACTCTCACGAGCACACGCTCTGGACTTTCCTTGCTTCAGACTGCTCGCAGCCGCTTGGCACCTGTTCCCCAGTGGAATTGCTACATGCCCGCGCCCATCGGTCGCTCCTGCAGCTATGCACCTGCCGACGCGCGCTCCCGCTGCTTCGCCTCGTTGTGAGTTGGCGCCGCATGATTTGGTGTTCTATCGCATTTTCATTGGCAGGTAGCGCTGAGAGCAGGGACGCATTCTTCGCCAGCTTGGCGGCGCCTTGTTTGTCATTTCTGGTCCCTCCAGCACTGACAAGCGTCACCACAACCAGATCCGTTTGTGCAGTGCTCGGTTTTCTGCTGTTAGTTATTTTCCGGTAGAATTGGAGGCTACCAGGATTCCGCCGCCTCAGCCCACGACTACACCGACGGCGCCTCCGCTGCTCGCGCCCACGCCACGGGCGCGCCTGCCTTCGCCGCCGCCGCCGCGTTCCTCTGCGGAACCGGAACCGATGGACACTGAGGCTGCCGTCACGCCGTCACCGCCGTCGCCCATAGAAGTCATGGCTCTGCCTCCTCATCCGAGCATACGCAGTGGCAGTGCGCGGCCTGGGCAGGTTTTCCACGGTGCGATTTCCTCTCCCCCTCGCGAGCAATTCGGGGTCACGGGTGGACAGCACACCCCGGCAGTTTCGCTGTCCGCTGCACCCCCCTGGGTCCCTCCACCCATCATCGGAAGTCATACACAGCGACGGTGTGTAGTTTCAGGGGGGAGGGATGTGGTATCGATAGCTACGATGCCACGGCGTAGGTGAAAGTGTAAGTAGGCTGTTTAGGTTTCTTATTGGCAACGTTACGTAGCGCTCAATATGAAAATCACTGGCTGTGCTGTGTGCAGTCTGTGGCTGCTTTGCATTGTTGTAATACTCGCCATTGTAGTGTTAGGAAGCTGGCTGTGAACAGCGCGTAGCGTTGCGCAGTTGGAGGTGAGCCGCCAGCAGTGGTGGATGTGGGGAGAGAGATGGCGGAGGTTTGTAATTTGTCATGAACTGATATATATATTATGACTTGTGATGATATTAAGGTAAATACATTGTTTGTTCTCTATTAATATCTTTCATTTGCTAACTACCCCTATCAGTAGTTAGTGCCTTCAGTAGTTTGAATCTTTTATTTAGCTGGCAGTAGTGGCGCTCACTGTATTGCAGTAGCTTGAGCAGCGAAGATTTTTGTGAGGTAAGTGATTTGTGAAAGGTACAGGTTAATGTTAGTCAGGGCCATTATTTTGTAGGGAATTTTGAAAGTCAGATTGCGTTGCGTTAACAAAATATTGTGTGTCAGTTTAAGCACAGTCTTGTAAAAATTGTTAGAAGGGGAAGTTTCATATGGCGACCCTGCCAGGATACCTCACTAGATTCTTCTGATTTTTCTTGTAGTTTGTGTATTTAGTGTAGCTTTTGTTTATTGCTAGCGCGTAATTATAGAGAGAATTTCCTTGGTAGTTGTAGTTTTTCATTGTTGTACAGTAAAACAGTTGTAGAATGCATATAGATTTGCACCAAGTATTTCGCAGCTGCAATTAACTAGATATTATTTTCAGTGCTATGTTAATGTGTTCTCTTATTTTTGCTCTTCAAATTGTGTTTTTCTGTGTTATCGTGTGAAATATTGTGACAATTATGGCGTGTGAAAAACGTAATACTAGGCTCCAAAGTAAACTGAGAAATGACAGTGATGACGAAAGCAGTGTGTTAGCGCCACCGAGTAGTGAATTAACTGATGTTCAAAGTAGTAATTTGGTAATTGTGAATAGGGAAATGGAGCGGGCTGCAAACAATGGTGTAGACAGTGAAACAGGTAGTGAACAGGGAAGCATTATCGATCGATCGGTCGGCAACAGCTCGCCTCAGGAATCGCGAATGACAGAACACAATATCGCAAATACTGTAGATTCAGGTTTTGGGTCATCACCGTTTTCTCAAATAAGTCAAGACACATTTTCTGCTTGTCAAAATGTGAATGTTGCCGGTGCAAATGCACTGCCGAAAAGCGTAGAGAAACAGATTCCAGACACTAATACATTATTATTGCAATTAATGCAACAAATGGAACAAAATCAGAGACAAACACAGCAAAAGCTTGAAAAGTTAGACACAATGGAACAACACCAGAGACAAACACAGCAACAGTTAGACACAGTGGAACAAAATCTGAAGAAGTTAGACACAATGGAACAAAATCTTCAAAAGTTAGACACCACACTTGAACAAACACGTGAAGATATAACTACTGAGTTACATAATATTGAATCGAAATGTCAAAAAGTCTGTAATGACGTAAAAACACAAATTTGTGAGCATTTTCAACCTATTTTTTCGCGGCATGAAAATGCATTACAGAATCACGAAGCAGCCATAAAAGAACTGCAAACCATTGTTCATGAAAATCATGATACCTTGTGGGCTAAAATTGACTCAGTTGCATCTACCGATTCGGTTACGCAACTTGCAATAACTCAGGAAAACGTAAAGGACACAGTAGATTCGATTTCAACACAAATGGACACTCTGAAACTTGGTTCAGAAAAACACGCTGAGGAAATGTGTTCACTATCGGAGAAAGTAGCCGAACTTTCGGATAAGGTCACTAACTTATCTACAAAGGTAGATGATGATCTGAATGACACAACACCTGTAGCCTTCACTGACACAGAAGAGAATGAACAAATTAGAAAATTCAAACAAAATCAAAATCAAATCAATACACAGTACAAAAGAGAAATCCGGGAAGTGCAAGATCAGCTGACACAGGTAATACAAGAATTACGTATTTCAGAGGATACTCGCGCCCCAATACGGGAAGAGGGACACATAAATACGGAACAGACACAAAATAACAACACAGGGCACTTCGGAAATTGTGAAAGAAGTTGGCAAGGTACGCCGAATTTTGAGATGGAACCGCCGAAACGACGTAACTATGACCGAGATGCTACTCGCCGACACGATGATTTTGACTATAAGCTGTTCATTACTACACGTAAATTAAAAACGTTTAAGAATTCTGCCAACGACATTCATCCACAAGCATGGCTCCATCAGTTCTCTCATTGTTTTCCTCCCAACTGGTCGTTGGAACACAGATTAGAATTTATGTGTGGCTACTTAGAGAATGAACCAGCTGTAAGAATGCGATCGGTAATTCACGATTGCCACAGTGAAGGAGAGTTTTACCATGCCTTCCTCTCAGCATATTGGTCTCAAGCCACACAAGACCGTGTAAAACATAGCATCATAATGATGAAACGTTTCGAACAATCTGAATTTTCCAGTCTTATGAAATATTTTGAAGACATGTTGCATAAGAATCAGTATCTTTCAAACCCATACAGCCCCTCAGAACTCATCCGCAATTGTTTAATCCAACTGCCTGAACATTTACGACATATTATTTTGGCAGGACGTTGCAAAGACGACATTGAAGCATTTCAGGGACTCTTACAAGAATTAGAAATTGACACTGACAATCGCGGAACGCGAAACCAGGAACACAGCAATTACAGGTCACATCCGTCGCAATTCCGCGATGAAAGAAGTAATAAATTTACACGACAAGGCTATTCTTACAACGCAAATCGTGACCAAAACAGACACCACCCATATGACAACCACTGGCAAGGTAATAATAGTTACAGAGAAAGATCGCATTTCCGTAGTAATGAATATGACAGAGACAACCACAGAAACAGACAATATGGGAACCAAAACAACTATTACCAGGGGAGACAGAATAACTTCAGACGCAACAGTTCAGTGCGGAGTTACGATTCAGGGAGAAATTCTCCACCACGTGACCGACAAGGAAGAAACTACGGATTCTACCGAAATGATGACAGACGATATGATCATAACGACAGACGTCAATTGCATCAGAACTGGCGGGATTCAAACAGAGCAGGGCCCTCTCGGCAAGGCGAATTTGTAGAAGTTAGGTCTCCTAATCCCAATAACGACGCGCGCCAACAAAGAGACAGACAATGACTCGCACAGCAGGCAGCCGCGTGCGCCAGGTGGCTCAGAGAAAAATAACATAGACGCTAACCTTGAGAAAAACTCCAGTATTCTTTACCGACGTATACCGCCTGACAATTGCATTCAAGTTCAAACTCGGAGTACTATGAAGAGTAAAGGTTTACACCACATTTCACATGTAAAACCGTTTATTGAAAGATAATCTGCTTTTTAACTTTGTCTTTGCCATATAACTTTTCACTTTACATTGCGAGTAAGCGTTGTCAGACTTAGAATCTATTAACATACAACAATGTTTGAAGTTAAATATCCAATCAAGAACCAAGAAAACTTATTTAAACAGAAATGACGAATGCATTGTTATAGTGAACAGACGACACAGTGTTGTATTTGTACATTCTTGCTTGTTAGTTGCACGATTACGTAACGACTATCAGGCTTACATACTTAGAACCTATACTGGTACTGCTAATGAGATTTTAATGCAACATTTTGGTTTATTTGAAAATACATTCTGAATTTAAAGTGCTTTCTGAGAGATACCAGATGACACAGAGGTTAGTTTATGTGACAGCTACACGATTTTTATCACGACGCTACTAATGAGTGACAATTTACAATGTTGCTTTTGCAGTGTATCTGTTTTATATCTGCACAGTTTTTCTGAATTCTTCTGGAAAGTAAAACAGGTTTTAGTAGTAACTTTTGTGGTATAGCTACAATGAGACAGGGTTTTCTGTAGCACAACAATACGTTACAGTACAGTACTTTCTTCATCACAACAATAAGCGTAATAACTACGATATCTATACGCAAAGCATTTCACTTTTGTGTATCATGAGGTAAGTACATTGACTTTAGCAGAACTTTGCTTACAGAGGACGATAACTACGACAGTTCCACAGAATTATCTTACAGCAAGACGCGCATTTAGCGCTTTTTCATCATAGTTAGTTTCTTATATAGTCAACCCCTGTTAAGCTAACTTAAATCTACTGAGCTCAGATGCTAAACTAAGGGACGAGGCAATGCAGCATCACATAACAAATCAACACAAACAGCAATGCAAAAAAAATGCAAATTGGCAAAGCTAGCAGCATAAATGAGCAAAAGTCAAATTCAATAACACTATGCCTAGCAAACAGCAGCAACTTATACCTAAACATGACATAGCGCAAGCAGAAAAAATATTACACTAAACAACAATGCAGATAAGGGAAATGTACCATCTTAATGTCTATGTAATTAAAGTGGTGCACCACAAGAAGTTATTCTACCAAAAAGTTACCAATTACTTGAAAAGAAAATTATGAATGCAGTTACTAGTTCCTTCTTATTGTTCTTTCCTATCCAAGTGCTCCTTTATTAAAGAATGTGGATCATAAAATAATTATTTAATAGATCTGTTGACAGAAAGTGTTCACATTAGCAAATGCATTTTATTTTATAAAAGCAATGCTGCAACACAGCTGGAAAACAGATATCAAATGAAATAAGCAACTATGAAAAGCAAAGCATAAAAATATCATTCAATAGTCATGTGGCATTTCGTAAGTTAGTAGAAATTCTCTCAACTCTCATAGAAAGACGCTTGTCATAATCAGGTGTGCAGATGTAAAAATATTTCTTGTCATTTTATTAGGCATTTCAGTAAATATCGTAAATTAAGAGCTAGTGTAATCATATGTTTTCAAGTTCGACCGTGTCGTTTTTGCGATGCTTTCTCTAAAGGAATGACAATGGCCAGGATAATGGCCTTCCCTTTCTTTTTTTTTCTTTCTTCCTGTGCTCTGAAAGGCACGCGCTAATGACTTTTTCTCCAGGCGTCTGACACAGCTGGGTGCCCGCGACGCATTACGTGCAGGTGGTCACTTAACTTTCGTACGGAAATATTTACGACAGCAATTTTCGCTAAAGTGACAGTCTCACATAAAAATACTTCACAGGTCAAGAATTAGCGTTGCAAATCTGTAGAAACAAAATCCTATGAATATAACAGTGTCCAAAAAATGTTCAGTGGCATTGTGATACATTCACACATGATTCACACATGTCATAACTCTTAAAGTACGATTCTTTGTTTCCAACAACCTTTTCATAAATCAGAGTCCCTAACCCCTACTCCTTAATCCTTACCTTATTACACATATACGTATCCATTGACACTCGTCAATATTTCGTCATTATAAATATGAAGCATAATCAAATAACTCATATAGTAGCCTCAGCCTATTAATCGTAAACATACCTCAGCAGAATAATACACATCGTCGTCGTAAAAATAACATCATAACACCTCAGTCAAATCTCAAAATCGTCGTAGCTTCCTCCAATAATTAAAAAAAATTCTCTGCTCATGTCAAAAGTGTCATCTGCCTCAAACGTACTTTAAAAATCATGATCTCATACCAAATACATCATTCAAAGCTCTCATAGTATCACAATGATTCCGAAAAAATATGAACAGTTTACAAAGTACAGACAAAATACAGTTTCATAAGTGTGAAGTTATCCAACTGTGTAATTACGTAAACATCTGTCACTGACGTAGTAAAAAAATGTTTATCTCTCAGTTAAATGATCAGATAGCTGTGTAATTTGTGTGTTAGAGAAATATGGTACCGATGTGTAAAGTTGTATAAGCAAATACCATATTAGCTAGGGTTCCTTGTGGTTGCCACACACATGGTACACAAAGTAAGCGTGTACCCCCCTGAGGATAAATGTAATTATGCCCTCAGGTGTTACAAATTACAGCAATGGAATGAAATGTATCACGGAAAACTTTCTTTGTAATTAAAAAATCTTTAAAAATAAATGTTTCTAGTACAAAATTAATCACTTGAATACGTGTACTGTAGCGCTAAATGTGCGTCTTGTTGCAACATAATCTGTGTGGAAGTGTCGTAGTTATCGTCCTCCGAAAGCTAAGTTCTGCAGAAGCCAATGTACTTACCTCATGATAAACAAAAGTGAAATGCTTTGCGTATAGATATCATACTTATTACGCTTATTGCCGTGATGAAGAAAGTACTGTGCTGTAACGTATTGTTGTGCTACAGAAAAGGCTGTCTCCTTGTAGCTATACCATAAAAGTTACTACTAAAACATGTTTTACTTTCCAGAATAATACAGAAAAACTGTGCAGATATAAAACAGAAACACCGCAAAATCAACATTGTACATTGTCACTCATTAGTAGCGTCGTGATAAAAATCGTGTAGCTATCACATAAACTAACCACTGTGTCGTCTGGTATCTCACAGAAAGTACTTTAAACCCAGAATGTATTTTCAAGTAAACCAAAATGTTGCATTAAAATCTCATTAGCAGTACCAGTATGTGTCCTAAGTATGTAACCCTGATAGTCGTTACGTAATCGTGCAACTAACAAGCAAGAATGTACAAATACAACACTGTGTCGTCTGTTCACTATAACAATGCATTCGTAATTTCTGTTTTAAAAATGTTCCCTAGGTTCTAGACTGGATATTTTACTTCAAACATTGTTGTATGTTAGCAGTTTCTTAAGTCTAACACAGCATACTAGTAATGTAAAGTGAAAAGTTATATGGCAAAGACAAAGTTAAAAAAGCAGATTATCTCTCAGTAAGCGGTTTTACATGTGAAGTGTGGTGCAATCCTTTACTCTTCCTAGTACGCAGAGTTTCAACTTCAACGCAATTATCATGTGGTATACGTCGGTAAAGAATGCTAAATCTTTTCTCAAGGCTAGCGTCTTTGTTATTTTTCCCTGAGCCAGCGGCCGCACGCAGCTGCCTGCTGTGCAAGTCATTGTCTGTCTCTTTGTTGGCGCGCGTCGTTATTGGGATTTGGAGACCTAACTTCTACAAATTCGCCTTGCCGAGAGGGCCCAGCCCTATTTAAATCCCGCCAGTTCTGATGCAATTCAGGTCTGTCGTTACGATCACATCGTCTGTCGTCATGTCGATAGCTCCTGTAGTTTCTTTCTTGTCGGTTAAGTGGTGGAGAATTTCTCCCTGAATCGTAACTGCGCGCTGGACCGTTGCGTCTAAAGTTATTCTGTCTCCCTTGATAATAATTGTTTTGGTTCCCATATTGTCTGTTTCTCTGATTGTCTCTGTGATAGTCATTACCACGGAGAGGTGATCTTTCCCTGTAATTATTACTACTCTGCCAACGGTTGTCATACGGGTGGTGTCTGTTTTGGTCACGATATGTGTTGTGGGAATAGCCTTGTCGTGTCCAGTTATTATTTCTTTCATCGTGGAATTGTGACAGATGTGACCTGTAATTGTTGTGCTCCTGTTTCCGCGTTCCCCGATTGTCAGTGTCAATTTCCAATTCTTGTAACAGACCCTGAAGTGCTTCAATGTCATCTTTGCAACGTCCTGCTAAAATAATATGTCGTAAATGTTCAGGCAATTTGAGTAAGCAAATGCGGATGAGTTCTGAGGGGCTGTATGGGTTTGAAAGATATTGATTCTTATGCAACATGTCTTCAAAATATTTGACAAGACTGGAAAATTCAGATTGTTCAAAGTGTTTCATCATCATGATGCTATGTTTTACACGGTCTTGTGTAGCATGAGACCAATATGCTGAGAGGAAGGCATGGTAAAACTATCCTTCACTGTGGCAATCGTGAATTACCGATCGCATTCTTACAGCTGGTTCATTCTCTAAGTAGCCACACATAAATTCTAATCTGTGTTCTAACGACCAGTTGGGAGGAAAACAATGCGAGAATTGATGGAGCCATGCTTGTGGATGAAGGTCGTTGCCAGAATTCTTAAATGTTTTGAATTTACGTGTAGTAATGAACAGCTTATAGTCAAAATCATCATGTCGGCGAGTCGCATATCGGTCATTGTTAGGTCGTGTCGGCCGTTCCATCTCAAAATTCGGTGCACATTCCCAATTTCTTTCATTACTTCCGAAATGTCCTGTGTTATTATTTTGCAGCTTTTCCGTGTTTCTAAGTCCCTCTTCCCGTGTTGGAGCGCGAGTGTCCTCTGAAATACGTAATTCTTGTATTACCTGTGTCAGCTGATCTTGTACTTCCCGGATTTCTCTTTGGTGTTGTGTATTAATTCGATTCTGATTTTGTTTGAATTTCCTAATTTGTTCATACTCTTCTGTGTCAGTGAAGGCTACAGGTGTTGTGTCATTCAGATCATCATCTACCTTTGTAGATAAGTTAGTGAACTGATCTGAAAGTTTGGCTACTTTATCCGATAGTGTACTTATTTCCTCAGTGTGTTTTTCTGAACCAAGTTTCAGAGTGTCCATTTGTGTTGAAATCGTATCTACTGTGTCTTTTAAGTTTTCTTGACTTTTTGCAAGTTGCGTAACCGAATCGGTAGATGCAACTGCGTCAATTTTAGCTTGCAAGGTGTTGTGATTTTCATGAACAATAGTTTGCAGTTCTTTTATGGCTGCTTCGTGATTCTGTAATGCATTCTCATGACGCAAAAAAATAGGTTGAAAATGCTCACAAATTTGAGTATTTACGTCATTACAGACTTTTTGACATTTCGATTCAATGTTATGTAACTCAGCAGTTAAATCCTCACGTGTTTGTTCGAGAGTTTGTTCCAATGAGTCTAACTTTTTGAGATTTTGTTCCACTGTGTCTAACTGTTGCTGTGTTTGTCTCTGGTGTTGTTCCATTGTGTCTAACTTTTTAATATTTTGTTCCACTGTGTCTAACTTTTGAAGCTTTTGCTGTGTCTGTCACATTTGTTGTATTAATTGTAATAACAATGCATTGGTGTCTGAAACATGTTCCTCAGTGCTTTTCGGCAGTGAATTTACACCGGAAACATTCACATTTTGACAAGCAGAAAATGTGTCTTGACTTATTCGAGAAAACGGTGAGGATCCAAAACCTGAATCTACAGTATTTGCGAGATCGTGTCGTGTTATTTCGGCTTCCTGAGGCGAGCTATTGCCGACCGGTCGATCGATAATGCTTCCCTCTTCACTAATGGTTTCACTGTCCACGCCATTGTTTGACGCCCGCTCCATTTCCCTGTGCACAGTTACCAAATGGAAATCCACTACTTCCGTGTGCATTTTCTTCTACTGCTCAGACTTTGAGAAAAACACTACTATTTTACCGTAATGAACAATCAGGACAGACTTTATGGACTGTGAGAAAATTTTAGCTTTTGACCAACATTGTATCAATAAGTGTGTGCATTTGATTTCTTTGTTATTGTAACTATGAAAAAAAAATTTTCAAATCTGTATTGGCCACTGCCCAATCCCATTTGTAAAATATTTTTGTGGGGAGCATGGGGGCTATGTAAGTAGGCTGTTTAGGTTTCTTATTGGCAACGTTACGTAGCGCTCAATATGAAAATCACTGGCTGTGCTGTGTGCAGTCTGTGGCTGCTTTGCATTGTTGTAATACTCGCCATTGTAGTGTTAGGCAGCTGGCTGTGAACAGCGCGTAGCGTTGCGCAGTTGGAGGTGAGCCGCCAGCAGTGGTGGATGTGGGGAGAGAGATGGCGGAGGTTTGTAATTTGTCATGAACTGATATATATATTATGATTTGTGATGATATTAAGGTAAATACATTGTTTGTTCTCTATTAATATCTTTCATTTGCTAACTACCCCTATCAGTAGTTAGTGCCTTCAGTAGTTTGAATCTTTTATTTAGCTGGCAGTAGTGGCGCTCGCTGTATTGCAGTAGCTTGAGCAGCGAAGATTTTTGTGAGGTAAGTGATTTGTGAAAGGTACAGGTTAATGTTAGTCAGGGCCATTCTTTTGTAGGGAATTTTGAAAGTCAGATTGCGTTGCGTTAACAAAATATTGTGTGTCAGTTTAAGCACAGTCTTGTAAAAATTGTTAAAAGGGGAAGTTTCAAAAGTTCTTAAGTTGGTACTACAGCAGACACAGACGACAGCACCCTCTCGCTGGTGTTGTGGAGGTCTATGAGCTCCGTGAGAGATTCTGCTCATTTTGATCAAGAGCAGACAGCCGGAAGACTTTGCTTGCTATTCAGACTATGTACTACTTATGATGGGTCTAAGTCTTCGCATCTCAGCGGAATGTTACGTATTAAGTTAATACTGTGATATAGTAAAACCATTTCTAAGAGCAGTACCGAGAGATATTTCACCTTTTCCTGCTTCTTCTCAATTCCTTCATTCGGCCAACCTTTCACTTTACAGGAGCAGACCCACATGCTGTCTTCCAGGCGACACAAAAGTCATATTGCCATGGCTGTTGCAAAATACTTCGTTAGTGGGCCAGCTCAGAGCCGACCGAACACCATTACGTCAGATGCAGCAATGCCACTGGCAGATTCCCACATTGTGCTCCAAGAAAGGTGCTGGCACTGCCATAACGAAGACACAGCAGAAAGGAGTTTGTAGGCCACTTACTTCTTATGGTCTACATGACTGCGAGCTGTGATATTCAAAGTAAGAACGCTCTCTCCCAACATAAATTACAGTTATTTTCAGTCAAAGGTGTTTCAGTCTGGTAGCTACACGAGGAGAGATGTATGCCCTTCCTCGAGGCGACATGATGCTACAAGCAGCCACCATGGGGTTTGGTCTCCGCTAACTGTGGGCCCCTGCTTCTGGTTTTAAGATCAATGCTGTGGCTTAGCATCTTCCAGCCAGTGGACCGCCTTCGAGCCAACTACCAGATGCAAACAGCCTTGCGCCATAGAAGGCAGTCGCTTGTGATCATGGCCATGTGTTGCATCAGTTCCTTAACACTCGCTGTCTTCAGCACACGTTATGGAGGATGTTGCACCACAGAATGTTCTAGTTTGTTCTTCAGCAAAAAGTATGACTAGTGGTGAAGTTTTTACGAGCAGCCACCTATCATCATCCCGACAACAGTCCCATCCTCAACTCAGACCTCCACATGTACATCTACATATACATGGATACCCTGCAAATCACATTTAAGTGCCTGGCGGAGGATTGATCGAACCACCTTCACAATTCCCTATTATTCCAATTTCGTATAGCGCACGGAAAGAATGAACACCAATATCTTTCCGTACGAGCTTTGATTTCCCTTATTTTATGGAGGTGATCTTTCCTCCCTACGTAGGTCGGTGTGGACAATATATTTTCGCATTCGGAGGAGAAATTTGGTGATTGGAACTTTGTGAGAAGATTCCATCGCAACGAAAAACGCCTTTCTTTTAATAATTTCCAGCCCATATCCTGTAGCATTTCTGTGACACTCTCTCCCATATTTCGTGATAAGACAAAACTTGCGGCCTGTATTTGAACTCTTTCGTTGTACTCCGTCACTCCTATCTGGTAAGGATCCAACACTGCTCAGCAGTATTCAGAAAGAGGACGGACAAGCATAGTATCCTCTCGTAGCGTAGTGTCCTCCTTAGTACGTTTGTCACATTTTCTAAGTGTCGTGCCAATAAAACGCAGCCTTTCTTTAGCCTTCTCCACAACATTTTCTATGTGCTCTTTCCAATTTAAGTTGTTCGTAATTGTTAATACCTAGGTATTTATTTGAATATACGCCTTGTAGATTAGACTGATTTATCGTGCAATCGAAGTTTAAAGAGTTCCTTTTAGCACTTATGTGGATGACCTAACACTTTTCGTTATTTAGCGTCAACTGCCACTTTTCGCACAGTTTAGATATTTTTTCTAAATCGTTTTGGATTTTGTTTTGATCTTCTGATTGCTTTATTAGTCGACGAACGACAGCGTCATCTGCAAACAACCGAAGACGGCTGCTCAGATTGTCTCCCAAATCGTTTATATAGATAAGGAACAGCGAAGGACTTATGACAGCAAAGGGCCTGTAACACCACCTTGGGGAACTACTGAAATCACTTCTGAATTACTCGATGACTTTCCGTTAATTACTACGAACTATGACCTCTCTGACAGGAAATCGCAAATCCAGTCACATAACTCAGACGATATTCCATAAGCACGCAATTTCACTACGAGCAGCTTGTGTGGTACAGTGTCAAAAGCCTTCCGGAAATCAAGGAATACGGAATCGATCTGAAATCCCATGTCTATAGCACTCAGCAGTACGTGTAAATAAAGAGCTAGTTGTGTTACGCAGGAACGATGTTTTCTAACCCATGTTGCCTGTGTGTCAATAGACCCTTTTCTTCGAGGTAATTCATAATGTTCGAACACAATATATGTTCTAAAATCCTGCTGCATATCGACGTTAACGATATGGGCCTTTAATTTAGTGGATTACTCCTACTAACTTTCTTGAATATTGGTGTGACCTGTGCAACTTTCGAGTCTTTGGGTACGGATCTTTCGTCAAGCGAACAGTTGCATATGATTGTTAAGTATGGAGCTAATGCATCAGCATACTCGGAAAGGAATCTAATTGGTATACAGTCTGGACCAGAAGACTTGCTTTTATTAAGTGATTTGAGTTGCTTCACTACTTCGAGGATATTTACTCCTATGTTACTCATGTTGGCAGCTGTTCTCGATTCGAATTCTGGGATATTTACTTAGTCTCCTTTTGTGAAGGCATTTCGGAAGGCTGTGTTTAGTAACTCTGCTTCGGCAGCACTGTCTTCGATAGTATCTGCAATGTTATCACGCAGATAAGGCATTGATTGTTTCTTGCCGCTGACGTACTTCACATACGACCAGAATCTTTTTGGATTTTCTGGCAGGTTTAGAGACAAAGTTTCGTTGTGGAAACTGTTGTAGGCATCTCGCATTGAACTCCGCGCTAAATTACGTGCTCCTGTAAAGGATCGCCAGTCTTGGGGATTTCGCGTCTATTTAAACTTGGCATGTTTGTTTCGTTGTTCCTGCAACAGTGTTCTAACCTGATTTGTGTACCAAGGAGGATCAGCTCTGTTGTTTGTTTGTTTGTTTATTTGGTAAAAATCTCTCAATTGCTGCCGATCGTATTTCTTTGAATTTAAGCCACATTTGTTGTACACCTATATTATTAATTTGGAATGAGTGTAGATTGTCTCTCAGGAAGGCGTCGAGTGAATTTTTATCTGCTTTTTTAAACAGGTATATTTTTCGCTCAATTTTCGAGGATTTGGAGATTACAATATTCAATCTCACTACGACATCCCAGTGTTCACTAATCTCTATACCGGTTTCGGTGCTCGTTATTAACTCAGGATTATTTGTTGCTAAGAGGTACACTGTGTTTCCACAACCGTTTACTATTCGCCTGGGCTCATGAACTGCTCGAAATAATATTCAAAGAATGCGTTTGGCAAAATTTCGGATGATATTTTATGCGTACTTCCGGAATTAAACATGTACTTTCGCCAACATATCGAGGGTAAATTAAAGTCACCACCAACTACTATCGTATGAGTCGGGTACGTGCTTGAAATCAAACTCAAGTTTTCTTTGAACATTTCAGCAACTGTATCACCTTAACTGGGAGGGCTGTAAAAGGATCCCATTATTATTTTATTCCGGTTGCCAACAATGACCTCTGCCCATACTAACTCACAGGAAGTATCTACTTCAATTACGCGACAAAATGAACTACTTCTGACAGTAACAAACACGCCACCGCCAACTTTTCGGAACACCGTTAGTTTAAAAAATGGCTCTGAGCACTATGGGACTTAACATCAGAAGTCATCAGTCCCCTGGAACTTAAAGCTACTTAAACCTAACAAACCTAAAGACATCACACACATCAATGCCCGATGCAGGATTCGAACCTGCGACCATAGCAGTCTCGCAGTCCCGGACTGAATTGCCTGAAACCGCTCGACCACCGGGTCCGGCACACCGTTGGTTTCTTCGCAAAAATTTCAGCTTAGCTTATATCCGACTTTAGCCAGCTTTCATTGCCTATAACGGTTTGAGCATCAGTGCTTTCTATTACTGGTTGGAGCTCTGGTTCGTTCCCAACACAGCTACGACAATTTACAACTGTTATACCAATGATTCCTGCATCTACGTTCTTCCTGTGTTCAGCTTGCCCCCTTTGTCACTGAAGCGCTTCTTGTGTTTTCACGAGACCCTCTAATCTAAACAACCGTCTAACCCACGCCACACACGCCTTCCACCCGTGTAGCCGCCTCCTTCGTATAGTGGACACCTGGCCTATTCAGTGGAGCCCAAAACCCGACCACCCGTTGGCGCAAGTCGAGGAATCTACAGCCTACACGCTTGCAGAACCGTTTGAGCCTCTGATTCAGACCCACCACTCGGCTCTGTACCAGAGGTCCGCAATCGGTCCTGTCGACTATGCTGCAAATGGTCAGCTCTGCTATCATCTTGCTAGCAAGACTCCACCCGGTATGCACACGGAGTGCACATTGGATTTCTTACGCTTCTTGTCAGCCAAGTCGCTAAGGGGCCCCATAACACGCCTAACGTTGGAGCTCCCAACTACCAATAATCCCACCCTCTGCGATTGCCCGGATCTTGCAGGCTGAGTGGTTTCTTCTGAAACAGGACAGCCGACAACATCCGGCTCAGCGACAGTGTCAGCCACAGACAGCACCAGGAACCCGTTTGTCAGACAAACCGGGGAGGCCTTACGTGCAGCCGCCTGGGAAGTCCTCTGCCGCCTGCTTCGCCCTGGGGCGACCTCTACATTTTGATGTCAGAAGTGTGTGTCACCACCAAATTTCAGTGACAGAGGAACGTTACCAGCCACCCTCCCTGGAGACGATGACTCTCGGCTACCTGAGAATTGCAGTTTCGTCGACAGACAGCATCAGTATGCAGTGGGTGATTGCACTGACTGTTCTTTTTTTCCCCTGCGAGTCACGTCGAGTCAGTCCACATTTTACCAGCTTTTCAGTTCTGTTTTGATGTGTGACATGTGGTTTGTAAACTCAGACTGGGTTCTGAGGATGTGTAGATATGAACGCTATTTTTCTCTGTCATCAATGGATGTGGCTCATTGTCTGGAATGGTATGAGGCATTAACCATGTGAAGCTTCTTAGGAGTGGAAGATGAGTTTTGTTTAGAAGTCGGAGTTTTGTGGTAGTTTACGCCGTTTTGAATGGGGAATGTATTTGATTTCGAGCAATAGATGTGGCTCGCTACGTTTAAGAACGTAAAGTAGTAGTCACGAGGAGCCGCTCAAGCGGAGAAGTTAAGTTACGGTAAGTGTTAAGATAGAATTAGATTAAGTGTTGTAAGGTGGCATGATTTTGGGACACATTACAACTACCACTCCGGAAAGAAGACCCTTTAATAGTATACATATCGAGTCAGGAAACCATTAACGATACTGAAATCGGCTAGGGATCTTAATTTGTAGCAGAATATCTGCACGTTGGGCGATAGTGAAGCGGACAGAGAACGGGAACGTCACAAGCGAGGCAGGCAATCCTGAGAGCTGTAGACAACATCGAAAGTAAGCTCCTGGAAACCCCAGGCGGGTGGATCGCGGCTTAGAGGGAGCCACGTGGCCGAGGACAAGGAGAAGACACAGGGGCTCGCTCACAAAACGCGTGGCGGCGTGTAGGTGGTTTTCCGAACGGCCGTAGCAGAAGCATTTGCAACAGTCTGGAAACTTCTAGAAGCTTCGGTCGATTGCAAATATGAGATTGGTCGGCGCTCGGAAACGAATGCCTTCCAGCAACATGATTGGCCACACACATTAAAGAGGGGAAGAAAAGAGAACAGGAGCTACGAAAAAGCGTTGCGACTGTGAAACACTTGTTCCTGGTGCGTCGAGGAGAGAGGTTGGTATTGGCGAGGTGTGCGACCACGTTACATGGACAGAGTACTTGTAGCGAGAGCCTGAGGATCGTTTGGTATTCCACGGCAGCCGTGGACGTGCCTACGGAAGCTTTTGGTGAGGTAGAATTTACGTTATCTCGCTGAGGCGAGAAGCTTTGCAGCGATAAGCGTTGGATCACTGTAGTGGTCATGCATTCGCAACGGCGGTTAGGGAAGTAAAGTAAATTGCAGATCACGTGTCTTTTTCGTTCTATGCTGAGGCTTCACGTTGCTAGTCGTGAGTGTAGTTCTAAATGTAAATGCTAGTGCCATAGCTGATGTCAGTATTCCACGTTGAATTAACAACAGCGAAAATATTAAAGGACAGACGATTACCAAATGTGAATAGGCAGAACTAAAATGTTGCTCGTACTGTGTAATCTTATATAGGGTAAATTGCAGAAGAGTAAAGAACTTAACACTACTTAGTGCATCATATCATAGCTAGTACTTTCCTTTGTCATTTTATTATCTCCTTATTTTGTATTTCATGTTTGCAACCACCTGGTGGAGGCAGTGTTAGTAGGTCAGCACATCTGAACATTCTAGGATATATTGAGGATATGGTTAGAAACCAACCACATTTGTATACGACTACTTGATGTCACATGTAGAGCAAAGGAGAAGCTTACCCTTGTGGACAGCGTATAAGTGTCAGGGTGACTGATTAGCGTTATAAAATTCGCTGTGCAAAATTATTCACTTATACGTTCGGCTCGCAGGCTAACCCATCAGCTGAAAAGAGCAAAACAGAAGCGGTAGCAAAATGGTTCAAATGGCTCTGAGCACTATGGGACTTAACATTGGAGGTCATCAGCACCCTAGAACGTAGAACTACTTAAACCTAACTAACCTAAGGACAGCACACACACCCATGCCCGGGGCAGGATTCGAACCTGCGACCGTAGCGGTCGCGCGGATGCAGACTGAAGCGCCTAGAACCGCTCGGCCACTCCCCCCGGCAGAAGCGGTAGCATACAGTGTCCTTGTCGTCGTACCGTTTTGTTCTCCTCGTTTGTTGTTTGCGTAATTAGTGAGGTATACCCTGGCGGAGAGGTTGCGAAATCCTGCATCCTGGAACAGATGTGGAGGGAAGTGCTTGTGCCGATGATTTTTTTGTCTTGCAGAGTGCAACTGCCGTCAGTAATTTTGTTGTAGATATTTATGAGGTTGCACAGAAAGCTATCAATAAGGTTGATTGTATTGCAGATGTTTTGCGTACTGAAATGGTACAGACGCATTTAGTATTTCCGAAGGACGCAGATTCTGCACCATCTGTGATGGCACTGCCTCCTCAGAACGTGGGAGGGGAAGAAAGAGGAAATGTGTTTGTAAGGTTTATGATCAGGCCGACAAGGCTTGTGCCAGTGGGTCATGAGATTGACAATAGAGACAACACTTGCAGTGTAATGCGTGATGCACGCGAAGGCTGCTGTGCAATCCCTGGGCTAGACTACCTTATCAAGTAGCATGCCGAAACTGACTTTCGATGACGAGCCGTGGAACTCAGGGGGATAATGTTCAATTTTGGGGGAACTGTCACCAGTGAAGTACACTCGCAAACTTCGTTTGTCATGAACTACAAATGCGGGCAAAATCAATAAAGCTTAATTTGCATGATATAGTGCCACAAGGCACTGGGAAGTTGCTTTAGGTGACAGAAGGTGTTTCTAACTTATACTATTCTGGACTTCGGCTCCGGGTAGGGAGTCTTCATTGAGTACGCTGCGTTCTGTGATTGAGAGCACTTCTTGTGTTCATGCTCACGTTGAGACGTTATCTGATTTCCGTCCTTGTGGAATTCGTGTTTCTTGTCTATAAACTACAGAGAGGAGAAGATAGTATTAGATTACACTAGTCAAAGTAGCGCCTTCTGCCGTCCTAGTGTTTGAACGAGTTTTGTATTTTGTGGTTGGAGTTCTTACATCGTCGCAGACGTGTACGTGAATCATCACTCCGACGCACGGGACGCAGTACATTCGGTGATATTGGTAATTGCTTTTGCTTATTATGGCTATGAAGCTGAACAGCTGTGATCACGTGAGTTTCATTTCCACTGACGTTGCACACCACTGTAGACCATCTTTGAAAGTAGTGTCTTCTAGTGTTTGGGACGTAGATGATATCAATCATCTCGCGTTATTTATATTAGATCGCGTGGTCATAAATAGGGGCAGATTTGGGGCAGTTGATCAATATATTAGTCAGGAAATTCAATTGTATCATTTTATGTCCATTGCACATCTACATATAAACATTTGTAATAAATAAAGGGGTTTTAACCTACAATAAATGTATAAGCAGAAACATTAATGTTTAGTAGTTACTAGTTCCCTTAAACATTCATTTATTTTTATGTTGTAATTTATATGTTAAAGAGTAAGAAGGAAGAAATAGTAGCACCGTTAAGAGATCCGAAGATCTTCTTCAGAGGGTAGTCAGAGAGGGCCGAATCTTTATATTTGCGTTCAGTATTTTCCATTGCGGACATTCATATATACACACGCCTGGAGCAGCAACTTGGAAACCATACAAATACCTTAAAGAAATACTTACTAACACTTAAATTTATATTCGATGTTAGCAAAACTCTCTTTTTCATTAATACTTTTCATGCTGTAGTCAGTCTTCATTTTATATCCTCTCTACTTCAGCCATCATTAGTAATATTGCTGCCCAATAGTCCTTTTAGTGTCTCATTTCGTAATCAGAGTCCTTAACACTTGCTGATTTAACTTTCGCAATACAAAGATAGAGTACTACCGTTTCAGAATACTGTAATCTAGTCAAGTGCATATTATTTTAAAATTTTGAAAAATATATATTTGTAATTTTCAGTGATTTCTCCTACCAGATTCCGTAGCTGTTTTAAATTTTTTAGTAAAACTTAACGCAAAAAGTAAACTCTTGTCAGTGGGTGTGAGTTTTCAGAGCGATTTCATATTCATATTTCCAAGTTTAGGACCCTTGTTACTTATAAATATATCTATAAGAAATATGTAGCACGTAAAAGGCAACGAAAATTAACGAAATCCGTATATCTTTGTATTGGTCATATATTACGCCACAGTATTGTAGTACACGTTATAGAAAATCCGTTGGTGCTGCTAGGTTTAAGTCGAATACGTTCGATTACCAATCATTTGGTTCCATTGAGGGATATCTTATAATCTGTTTTCAGGACACTATCAATTAAGTTCAACTGTTATTCCAAGTTCTTCCCTGTCTCTGTCAGAATTGCAGTGTCACTGGTAAACTTCAAAATGTTTATTGCTTCTCCCTGATATTTAATTCTGTTTACAAATTTATCCTTGTGTGCTTTACTGCTTGTTCAGTGTGGATGTTGAATGAGATCGACTGGAGGCTACCCGAATGTGTCACTTCCATGTTCAAATTGCACAACTAGAAATCCAGCAGATTGAGTAACAGAATTTATGTGCTTCAACAAGATTTGGTCTTTGATGGGGTGGGGTTGTGAAATACATGTAGAGCCTCATTACTCCTCTCTTCTTTTTACCTGAGGACAACAACATTCATATTTCAGTGCATATACGGCAAAAATTCAGGCTTTGATATAGGACAATATGGATTCCCAAGGATTCACATGATACCAGTTGTGGAGGAACATGTAGGAATCGGCGTCACTCCTATTTCCGAACATAAAATGTTATTTTTTTAGCTTCCGCAAGGGAAAATTACATTGAGATAAGTATTTCTAGATCGAAATGTAAGCCAGTTCCGTTCGAACCCACTAGCGAGAACAAAGAGAAGGGACGGTTGGAGATACAGTAAATAGAAATGACGTTAGGGTGTATTGTGGGAATGGAGAAGTATGAACAAGGAAAACTGTTGTATCATTTTTATGATTTTACGCCTCTTATCTTCAGATATCATTTTTAAATGACGAATGGTGGCCAAAAGAAAGTTGCCACTTCACAGTATCTCTGGACAAATAGCTTTTAATCTAAGTACAATTTGAGACGTTAATGTAAAAGTCCGATTTCAGAAGTTTCTCTGTCCTGGGGCGCCTGATTCAAATGCTTTAACATTGTCACCGTCCAAGTCAATTGAAGGTGCAGTGCAGGTCATTTCCCAAGTTCTAATTCCTCGAACGCCACTTTGAAGAGCTACAAAAACCCTTACGTTTTAAAATCTATAAAATAAAGTATTGTGTATAAGAATTACAGTAATAGAATAGCATACATACCGTGAAATGTTCTTACATGAGCGTGATATCAGTTCCTTCATTTCGGGCTATTTCTCCCTTCTCAAAGAGCTTTTCGCACTAAGACATTCTAACATTGTCACCTGCTTATTCCAGCGAGTATCGTTAGACGGGCTCAGTTATCTATCAAGAGCATTAAGAAGACCGGGTTTCTTTACGTAAGTGACGCGTTCTTTCACCACAGTCAAAAGACCTTGAGCTTATGGGCAATTGACGCATATATACTCCGCATTAAATTTATTTCGTATCCCTGTATTTAGCATATGGCAGGAACAATTCAATCCTGAATTATCATGCAGTGCAACGACAATGACAAACTTGATCAGTCGTGGGCTGCATGTCTTTCATAGTAGAGTGTTGGATACCAGGAGACATAAGTCGTCTAAACAATTTATTTTATTTATTTAATTTTATTTATTTATTTATTGTTCCATGGGACCAAATTAAGAAGAAGTCTCCATGGTCATGGAACGAGTCAATACATGAAATTATAACACGATATTAGAAACAAATAAAATGAAATATAAAAAAAACATATTCAGGTGACAAGTCATAAGTTTAAATAAAGAAAATCAACAATGTAGAATTGGAATTTGCTTAATTTTTTAGCTCTTCCAGGAGCTCCTAGACAGAATAGGAGTGAGCCATGAGGAAACTCTTCAGTTTACACTTAAAAGAGTTTGGGCTACTGGTAAGATTTTTGAGTTCTTGTGGTAGCTTATTGAAAATGGATGCAGCAGAATATTGCACTCCTTTCTGCACAAGAGTCAAGGATGTGCATTGCACATGCAGATTGGATTTCTGCCTAGTATTAACTGAGTGAAAGCTGCTAACTCTTGGGAATAGGCTAATATTGCTAACAACAAACGACATTAAAGGAAATATATACTGTGAGGGCAATGTCAGAAGTCCAAGACTATTGAATGGGGGTCGACAAGAGGTTCTCGAACTCACACCACATCTAGCTCGAGAAGCCCGTTTTCGAGCCAAAAATACCCTTTTTGAATCTGAAGAATTACCCCAAAAAATAATACCATACGACATAAGCGTATGAAAATATGCGAAGTAGACTACTGTTCGTGTTGAACTGTCACTTATTTCAGATACTGTTCTAATGGTAAATAAAGCAGTATTTAGTTTCTGAACATTATCCTGGACATGGGCTTTCCACAACAGCTTACTATCTATCCGAACGCCTAGGAACTTGAACTGTTCCGTCTCGCTTATAATATGCCCATTCTGTCTGATCAAAATATCGGTTCTTGTTGAATTGTGAGTTAGAAATTGTAAAAACCGAGTCTTACTATGATTTAGCATCAAATTATTTTCCACAAGCCACGAACTTATTTCACGAACTACATTATTTGATACTGTTTCAATATTATGCACAAGATCCTTCACTATCAAGCTGGTGTCATCAGCAAACAGAAATATTTTTGCATCACCTGTAATACTAGAAGGCATATCATTTATATAAATAAGAAACAGCAGTGGCCCCAGCACCAATCCTTGGGGAACGCCCCACTTAACAGTGCCCCATTGGGACTGAACATCACTGCCACTCTCAATATTGCGGAGAATTACCTTCTGCTTTCTGTTCTTAAAGTAAGAGGCGAACCAATTGTAAGCTACTCCCCTTACTCCATAATGGTCCAACTTCTTCTGTAATATTTTGTGGTCAACACAGGCAAAAGCCTTCGTTAAATCAAAGAAAACACTTAGCGTTCGCTACCTTTTATTTAATCCGTCCAAAACCTCACAGAGAAAAGAGAATATAGCATTTTCCGTTGTTAAACCATTTCTAAAACCAAACTGTACATTTGACAGCAAATTATGTGAATTTAAATGCTCCAGTAACCTTGTATATACAACCTTCTCGACAACCTTAGCAAACACCGATGGCATAGAAATAGGTCTAAAATTGTCAACATTATCAATGTCTCCCTTTTTATAAAGTGGCTTCACTACCGAGTACTTTAATCGGTCAGGAAACCGTCCACTCCTAAAGGAAAAGATACAGATATGGCTAAGTATTGGGCTAACATACATAGAACAATACTTCAGTATTCTGCTAGATACCCCGTCATATCCATGAGAGTTCGTGGTCTTTAGTGATTTAATTATTAACTCAATCTCCCTCTTGTCAGTATCATGGAGGAGCATTTCAGGTAACAGTCATGGAACACATTTTTCTAAGAGCGCTATGTGATTCCCTGTTGGGACTAGGTTTCTATTTAGTTCACCTGCTATATTCAGAAAGTGATTATTAAATACTGTACATATATGTGACTTATCAGTAACACGGACATTCCCACTATGCACTGATTCTATATCCTCGACCTGTCTCTGCAGACCAGCCACTTCCTTTATGACTGATCATATGGTTTTAATTTTATCCTGAGACTTAGCTATTCTATCTGCATACCACATACTTTTTGCCTTCCTAATAACATTTTAAGCACCTTACAATACTGTTTGAAATGGGCTACTGCAATTAGATTTTGACTGTTTCTAACGTTTTGATATAATTGCCACTTTGTTCTACAAGAAATTCTTATCCCTCTAGTCAGCCACCCAGGCTGCCTGTTTGTGCTAGTACCCTGTTTTGAACGTTCTAACGGAAAGCAACTTTCAAAGAGCACGAGAAAAGTCTTGAGAAAAGCATTATATTCATCGTCTACTGTATCATCGCTATAAACATCTTGCCACTCTTGTTGCTTGATAAGGTTTACAAAGGTCTCTACAGCAACTGGATCAGCTTTCCTAAACAGCTGATGACTATATTTAACACGTATTGGAGCACAACAATCTTTTAGAGTTAAAATTTGTGCATCATGATCTGAAAGGCCATTCACCTTTTTGCTAACAGAATGCCATTCTAGTAATGAGGAATGAACAAAAATGTTGTCTATGGTTATTCTACTGTTCCCTTGCACTCTCGTTGGAAAGAATACGGTTTGCATAAGATTATATGAATTAAGGAGGTCTACCAGCATCCTCTTCATTGCACAATCACTTATACAATTAATACTGAAGTCAAATTCTCTTAGAATGTTACTGCCCATTTTTGCTTCATCTAGAAACTGAGTTGTAAATAAAATGCGAGATCTGAGAGTCAAGTCTATGAAACAGGAGACAGTACATGTCAGATAATTGCTTTTTGTCGAGCTGAGTGTCCAGATGTCTGTAGTTGCTGAGTATTCACCTTCTGTTATATGAGCAATTACCTCAGGCATAAATATATGTCGTAGGCTTTAAGCACTTCCTGCCATGTACCGCGTCCCAGTTGTGGGGTGAGACATAATGGCCTTTGCCGTGTCGATTAACGTCTGAACAAGATCCATAAGACCTTGCGTCTCGTGCACACTTAGGCACGCATTTATCAAATTATCTCGTCAGCTGGTTGAGAAAGTCGTTTCTTGTCCACATAAGACCCTTATTTATTAGACATGCATGGATGGCGAGAAATGAACGAAGTCCCACTTGACCCTTCAGCATGAGAGTTAATTTGACAGTACAGCGAACAGCAAAGAAAATGAACACTCTTCCTAATGCTATCCACAATAGACTACAACAAGGTCCAAAGTGTACTATTAAAATTTGCTCCATGCTGTGTGGTTCTCTACTCACCACTGATTAGTTTTTCTTTTGCTTCCCTTTTTCTTGGAATGTGCTCCTTCGTCTGCAAACCACGTTTAGCTTCCCGCTCTCATTTTGCGTGTTCGGAAAGAAACTAAGAAATCCCATCACTCCACTAAACACTGCTCTACTCACCGCTCGTAGCCCGTAGCTCGCAACTGCAGTCAGTGCTACCAACAGCACATAGGCAGCAGCACACCAGTGCTTGCGCAAGGCACTGGTGCAGTGACGTAATGGGCTCGCTCGGTGTGGAGCAGTGTGGCCGCGGCCCGTGGCCTGCGTCCCCATGCGCAACTCTACTGAGACCATGGCATACAGGTTCTTTCGCAACAGCACTGCTTGGCCCTTGGGATGACGTCAGGGACTCGCTCGGCCCGAGACTGCTGCAGTCCAGTGCGGCCGCAGCTCCCGGGCCGAGCCTCTTCGCACGACTCTCCCAGGGGACATCGATGCGCCTGCCCCACCTGAACCGGCAGCGCTAGGGAAGGTACGCACGGCTGCCATGGCCACGGGACTGGACGGGCCGCACTTCGATGATCACCTCTGCTGCAAACTGCACAACCAGACCTCACACTCAGCCGGTTGTCACCGACCGATTGACATCATACAAGCCAACTACGAAGTTACTCCAGCAGTGGCTGCATCAATTACCACGGGCAGACACGTCCCTGAACTGACTTAAACCATTATCCTCAGAACACTGATACCTCTCAAACTTAAGTTAGTATATGTTGTTCAAATATCTCACGTGTTAATCTAAATGATTTGTCAAACTGTTTATGTAAAACATGTCAAATAGTGTATTGTTTTTCTTGTATACACCAACCTTGTAATTTTGTTGTACACGACTTGAATGAGTACTCATTTATCAGCCAGTATCGTAGTCAAATGTACCGTAGACCAACGTAAGACACCAAGATATTTTTCTTTCTTTATGTTTATGAAATATGTGTTTACCAGAGAGTCCACAAGTGTTAAAAAGTACATGTAATACTTTCTGTGATGATAAAGAACAGAGAAGCCATCACATTTTTTCTGCAATCAGCTATGGGATGCCTTCCTGTTTCGTATCGTCCTTTGTTCTTCCGCTTTCGCTCTGGAAGCATCTACACCACAGGCCATTAAAATTATTACACCACAAACGTGCTACAGTCGCGAAATTTAAACGACAGGAAGAATATGCTGTCATATGCAAATGATTACCTTTCCAGAGCATTCACGCAAGGTTGCCGCCAGTTGAGACACCTACAACGTGCTGACATGAGGAAAGTTTCCAACCGTTTTCTCATACACAAACAGCAGTTGACCGGCGTTGCCTGGTGAAACGTGGTTGTGATGTCTCGTGTAAGGAGGAGAAATGCGTACCATCACGTTTCCGACTTCGATAAAGGTAGGATTGTAGCCTATTGCGATTGCGGTTTATCGTATCGCGAAATTGCTCGTGTTGGTCGAGAACCCATGATTGTTAGCAGAATATGGAATCGGTGGGTTCAGGAGGGTAATACGGAACGCCATGCTGGATCCCAACGGCCTCGTATCACTAGCAGTCGAGATGAGAGACATCTTATCCACTTGGCTGTAACAGATCGTGCAGCCACGTCTCGATCCCTGAGTCAACAGATGGGGACGTCTGCAAGACAACAACCACCTTAACGAACAGTTGGACGACGTTTGCAACAGCATGGACCATCAGCTCGGAGATAATGGCTGCAGTTACCCTTGACGCTGGATCACAGACAGGAGCGCCTGCGGTGGTGTACTCAACGACGAACCTGGGTGCGCGAATGGCAAAACGTCATTTTTTCGGATGAATCCAGGTTCTGTTTACAGCGTCATGATGGTCGCATCTGTGTTTGGCGACATCGTGGTGAACGCACATTGGAAGCGTGTACTCGTCATCTCCATACTGGCGTATCACCCGGCGTGATGGTATAGGGTGCCATTGGTTACACGTCTCGATCACCTCTTGTTCGGACTTCGAACAGTGTACTTTACATTTCAGATGCGTTACGACCCGTGGCTCTACCCTTCATTCGATCCCTGCGAAACCCTACATTTCAGCAGGATAATACACGACTGCATGTTGCAGGACCTGTACGGGCCGTTCTAGATACAGAAAAATTTCGATTTGCTGCCCTGGCCAGCACATTATACAGATCTCTCACCAACTGAATGGTCAAAGGTGGCTGAGCAACTGGCTCATCACAATACGCTAGTCACTACTCTTGATTAACTGTGGTATAGTGTTGAAGCTGCATGGGCAGCTGTACCTGTACATGCCGTTCAAGCTCTGTTTGACTCAATGCCGAGGCGTATCAAGGCCGTAATTACGGCCAGAAGTGGTCGTTCTGGGTACTGATTTCTCAGGATCTATACACCCAAATTGCCTGAAAATGTAATCACATGTCTAATATAATATATTTGTCCAATGAAACACGTTTATCACCCGCATTTCTTCTTGGTGCAGCTCTTAAGAACCATGAATATATTTAAGTTAGTTTATATTATTAACTTCCCTATGTATTAACTTAACCCACTAAACATATCTCTTTGTATAATGTCTTTATCAGCTTTTTCAGCTATTCGTGAAAGAAATGCAAAACTGCTGACGAGGAGCGCGTCCACCATTGGTGTGATCCAAATACTGAATAGCAATTTATCAGATCTTTTATGGTGCACCAAAGAAACTACAGTCTTTCAGAAACGAAGTCCGATACTCAATTAAGTATATACACTCCTGGAAATGGAAAAAAGAACACATTGACACCGGTGTGTCAGACCCACCATACTTGCTCCGGACACTGCGAGAGGGCTGTACAAGCAATGATCACACGCACGGCACAGCGGACACACCAGGAACCGCGGTGTTGGCCGTCGAATGGCGCTAGCTGCGCAGCATTTGTGCACCTCCGCCGTCAGTGTCAGCCAGTTTGCCGTGGCATACGGAGCTCCATCGCAGTCTTTAACACTGGTAGCATGCCGCGACAGCGTGGACGTGAACCGTATGTGCAGTTGACGGACTTTGAGCGAGGGCGTATAGTGGGCATGCGGGAGGCTGGGTGGACGTACCGCCGAATTGCTCAACACGTGGGGCGTGAGGTCTCCACAGTACATCGATGTTGTCGCCAGCGGTCGGCGGAAGGTGCACGTGCCCGTCGACCTGGGACCGGACCGCAGCGACGCACGGATGCACGCCAAGACCGTAGGATCCTACGCAGTGCCGTAGGGGACCGCACCGCCACTTCCCAGCAAATTAGGGACACTGTTGCTCCTGGGGTATCGGCGAGGACCATTCGCAACCGTCTCCATGAAGCTGGGCTACGGTCCCGCACACCGTTAGGCCGTCTTCCGCTCACGCCCCAACATCGTGCAGCCCGCCTCCAGTGGTGTCGCGACAGGCGTGAATGGAGGGACGAATGGAGACGTGTCGTCTTCAGCGATGAGAGTCGCTTCTGCCTTGGTGCCAATGATGGTCGTATGCGTGTTTGGCGCCGTGCAGGTGAGCGCCACAATCAGGACTGCATACGACAGAGGCACACAGGGCCAACACCCGGCATCATGGTGTGGGGAGCGATCTCCTACACTGGCCGTACACCACTGGTGATCGTCGAGGGGACACTGAATAGTGCACGGTACATCCAAACCGTCATCGAACCCATCGTTCTACCATTCCTAGACCGGCAAGGGAACTTGCTGTTCCAACAGGACAATGCACGTCCGCATGTATCCCGTGCCACCCAACGTGCTCTAGAAGGTGTAAGTCAACTACCCTGGCCAGCAAGATCTCCGGATCTGTCCCCCATTGAGCATGTTTGGGACTGGATGAAGCGTCGTCTCACGCGGTCTGCACGTCCAGCACGAACGCTGGTCCAACTGAGGTGCCAGGTGGAAATGGCATGGCAAGCCGTTCCACAGGACTACATCCAGCATCTCTACGATCGTCTCCATGGGAGAATAGCAGCCTGCATTGCTGCGAAAGGTGGATATACACTGTACTAGTGCCGACATTGTGCATGCTCTGTTGCCTGTGTCTATGTGCCTGTGGTTCTGTCAGTGTGATCATGTGATGTATCTGACCTCAGGAATGTGTCAATAAAGTTTCCCCTTCCTGGGACAATGAATTCACGGTGTTCTTATTTCAATTTCCAGGAGTGTAGCATAATTCGATGAACGATCACGTTATGCACTTGACTTATGAAAATTACATTAAGCCACATCTGTAACTTTGCGTTTCTCTCTTACACCAACCTGGAGTAATAGGAAATCACAACAGGAATCAACAAGCACTGCTCGGTTAATTTCGATTGACATTACTGAGCTGACTACCTGGTGGTAAGTGGTAGGTGATCATGACTATTTTCTTTACATTATCTATCATCCTTCCACCTACGCAAGCAGGCAACGTAACAGTTACAGCTCAGAACTTCCAGTCGCTCATCCACCTACCAGAGGGGTTGTTGCTGTTGGTGGATTGGGACCACTTATACTGTGGTCACTCCATGTGTGGTTGCAGATTAACGTCATACCAGAGACATTACTGTTTACAACAACAAAATATACAAGAACCGCTAACTCAGTTCGCAGCACCGCCGAATAGTGTGAGCTAAATAGCTTTCCTCATACGGGAATGAGCAGCACCGTTAATTTAAAGTAATATAGAAACGTCTTTTGCCATGTCTCAGCCGAGGGTGCTGAATCACACGAGATCTGCCTTGCTCATGAGTTCTCCCACGAAACAACTTGCAAATTATGGACCAGACACCTACCTTTCCCTCCCATCTTTCCCATGTTGTTGGGGTCTTCAGTCTGAAGACTGGTTTGATGCAGCTGCCCAAGCTTGTCTATTCTGTGCAAGCCTCTTCAACGCTGCACGGCTAACGCAATGTACATCAGTTGGAACCTGCTAAATGTATTAAAGACTTTGTCTCCCTCTACCCCATTGTAACACCCCCCCCCCCCCGCTCTGCAACACTCACATATACACATACGTCTCCATTACCAAACTGACAAGTCCGTGAGGCCTTAGGATACACTCCATGAAACGAAGTTGTGCCAAAAAATTTCTTGTTTTTTTCAGTTTGATTCAGTATCTTCTTATCAGTTATTCGATCTGCAGCGACACCACTGTTTTTCTGCGCTACTGAGTAAAATTGTGGCATTGCCATGGCTGTTGCAAAAGATCAACACTGACCAAATACCATTACGTCAGATGCAGCAATGCCACTGGCAGATTCCCACATTGTGCCCCAGGAATATGGCTGGCACCGCCATAAGGACGACACAGCAGAATGGCGTTGGTAGGCCAGTAACGACACATCCTATCAGCAGACGTCATATCCTCTACATGGTTGCAAGCTGTGATTTGCAAAGCAACTGCGCTCTGTCCCAACATAAATTACCATTATTTTCAGTCAAAGGTGTCTCAGTCTTGTAGGTACTATTTAAGAGGAGAGGTATTGCCGCTCCACGAGGTGACATGAGGCTAGAAGCAGCCACCATGTTACTTGGCATCCACAAACCGTGAGCCCCTGCTGCTGGTTTTAAGATCAGTGCTGTGAGCTTAGCATCTTCCAGCCTGTGGGCCAACTACCATCTGCAACCAGCTTCGGCCATAGAAGGCAGTCGTTTGAGGCCATGGCCACCTGTTGAGTCCGTCCTTAAAACTCACTGTCTTCAGCACACACTATGGAGGACGTTGCACCACAAAATGTTCTAGTTTGTTCTTCAGTAAAATGTATGACTAATAGTGAAGTTTTAATGAGCAGCCACCGAACATCATCCCGACAACAATCCACCACCTCAACTCAGAAATGCACGTGCAGAGGTCGTCCTCCAAATTTCGATGTCAGAAGTGTGTCACGTCTAAATTTCAATGACAGAGGAACCTTACCAGCCACTCTCCCTGGTGACGATTACTCTTAACTACCTCAGGGTTGCAGTTTCGTCGACACACAGCATCAGTGTGCTGTGAGTGAGTGGACTGACTGTTCTATTTTTTCCCCTGCGACTATCACGTCGAGTCATTGCACCTTTTAGCAGCTTTTCAGTTCTGTTTTCATGTGTGACATGTGGCGAGT